>NW_025814829.1:0-1287500 GCF_022079265.1 Lynx rufus | reverse complement strand
AGCAAGAAAACTCAAAAACACGAGATTAAATCAAGTTAACTGGTACCACTCTGTGCTTGGAACTTCACGGAAATTACCTCTATACTTTGTAACGATCCTAAAAGTTTGGTCATGTTGCATATGGATCAAACTTGGGATGGACCCATTTATAAAATGCACTGACACCTGGAACCTAGAATCCAAGTTCGCGTTCCACAGGAAGTGGTAAGATTCTTAAACCTATTTGAAGAGAGTGGGAAGCATTCTAAGCCTCCTGATTATTTTATTAGACAAATCAATTCCCAAACTCCAGCTGCCTTGCCCACCTGTCAAAGGATCCACAGGCTGGGTCGTGTCACCAGGACACCTACGCTAACTCTGCCCACGGCCACCACTCTCCTCCGCCATTCCCCTCACCCAGATGACCCCAATGCTTGATCTTCTGAACGACCTAATTTTTAAACACTAGATTCATCAAAAAACTCAGAGTCGTAATAGCAATAATTATCTTCTATCATTATCGATTAATTTAATAATTCAAGAAGAGGGCAAAGAACGAGTATTATAAAAAGATACAGGAAATACTAGATAACTGATCTGTGGAAAGGTATAAAAACAAAGACCAGACAAGAATCCAATCCCGTTCTGACTTTACGGTTTAACGAACTTTTGCCATTGAAAAAGTAACACCACATCGCATTAAATAAACAGCACTAAAGGTTATAGACTGAAACATGAAAGTCCCCCTCCTTGCTGATAACCCTGGTACCCGAGTTCATCAAGGTGACCGGTGCTCCCAGCTTCCTCTGTATCATTCTAGAAATATTATACACATTTATCTACACTCTGTGAGGATACATCTTCTGCGTGTTTACATACACGAGACCACACTATACACATTATGCCCCGCTAGTCCTTCTTTATGATAAAATGCTAGAAGCCGTCCCACAGAACTGCAAAATATTTATCACATGTCTTTGAACGGGTCCATACTGTTCCAGAGTTTGGCTACACCTTCATTTATTGCAAATACAGGCTGGTGCTAAAAGAGGTCCAATTTTAAGGGAAATTAGGCTTAAGGTGGAGACAGGTGGCGGCGAATAAAAAGGCATCAGAAATACAGGTTCTGCGCTGGCCAACCCAGCATCAGAAGGAGTCCCTCCAACACCAAGGAATTACAGGCAACCAGCAACGTGGTCTGGCATTACTTCACGCAGACAGTAAAGCTGTCCGATGGGGTCAAGCCTGAGGCAAGAGCCCTGAACAAGCCAGGCAAACTGCACATCTCCTGCTTAACTCCACGCGCGTGCCTGGAACTGTAACACAGCATAAACACCCAAGAATCCACAATCACGATAATAAAAGATCGCGTACGAATTCCCATTTAACAACGGCCTGCCCACCACCCCATCCTATCTGATGCCAAGCCCAGTGTCAAAGAACATTCAGAACAGGACTGGTATACTTTCTCACAGTTCTGCGCACGCGTGTACGCACGCACGCGCGCACACACACACACACACGCGCCGTGTGCCTCTTTCGCACTTTTCTCTCCACTCTCTAGAGCCAATGTCAAAAGAAAAAATTAATGTATCAATACACTGCTTTAGGGAAGCAATGTTTTCAGAGAGTACAGCGATCATCCTATTTAAGTACTCAACGACTTAATGCTAGCCAGGAATTTGTGAGCTGAACAAAGAGCCCTGGGCTGCAGCCATGTGAGCCTTCAAGGTTGCAACACTAATGTGAGCCGAATGAGCCTCAAGTCTTTTTACCAGGATGAAGTGGCCAAAGACGTTGGTCTCAAACACCTCCTGGAGCCCGTCGGCAGTGATTTGATCTTCCTGGGTCAGCAATCCTTCAGCTGTGGAGAACATATGAATCACTTTTCTGAAACAGGAGAAGACAATTGTATGACTTTTAAAAGCTTCTTTAACTGAAGATCCTGAAAAACGCTCCCTGGTGCCCCTCCCCTGCCCCAAAACTACATTTTCCTTGATCCTATAACATCAGGAATAAAAACACGTGGGGTGCCCGGGTGGCTCCGCTGGTTAAGCAGCCGACTCGATCTCGGCCCCAGTCATGATCTCAGTTTGTGAGTTCGAGCCCCGTGTCGGGCTCTGTGCTGACAGCTCAGAGCCTGAAGCCTGTTTCAGACTCTGTGTCTCCCTCTCTCTGACCCTCCCCCGTTCATGCTCTGTCTCTCTCTGTCTCAAAAATAAATAAACATTAAAAAAAAAATTAAAAAAAAAAATGCTTCCTTTCTCCCAATTCAGAGACATATTTACATACCTCTAACTCCTACCACCAACAGGAACCTGACACAAAAAACCTGCTGCTAAAAGTCTCTTCACCTTTTCCCACACTGGGGTGCAGGTGAACCTCTGTGGGGAAATAACAGCCATGCCGAGGGGAAAATGTCTCACCCCAGCACAAACTGATGTTTAACTGCGAAAGTTACACAGGTTAGTTTTCTACGGGGAATTCCTGAAGCACCCAACATATTAACACGGTGATTTGCCACGAGATCAATTTATTAGGTCAAGACCAGCATATGTGTGTGTGTGTGTGTGTGTGTGTGTGATGGAAGAGAAGTAAAATAAAAGTAGCAACGTAGTAAGGAGCATGCAAAAAGAGTATGAATATCTATTTATAAGTACACGAGGTCACAAAATAAGGTATATTTCTTACTACAGGTCACGGTCAAACACTTCTGGAGCCACTGTGCTACTCCGTATGGAGAATCTCCCAGGGGCACCTTTAGCTGGGCGCGCTCCCCAGCTCACCAGGCAAAGCACCTGCCACAGAGCTGGGAGATACTTCCAAGGCAGGTCTCGTGGACACTGGAGTCTCGCGGACAATGCTGCCTGATTCTGAAATGTTCTTGCTGCTAATCACACCCAGTCAGACTAGAAATGCACCTTCTGAAACATCCAGCCATTTGGAATGTCCTGGAGACCTAGAACACCCTGAGATCCAGGGCTTCCAGCCTCTCCCACAAAAGACGGATGCTTTTCTTTCATGATGCGGCTGCAACACTTCCTGTCTCGACTCTTGGCCACCGCCCCTCAGCCCCCTAACTTAATCTGCTGAGGGCAAAACGAGGCAAAAAAAGGAACGGGTTCCTTCCACTGGGTTCATCTAGAAATTGAACATTACCTTGAAAAGAGGCCAGAGAAAAGCGCTTTGATATTCAGCTGTGGGTTGGGCATGATCCCAGCATTCAGGTAGACATAGTCTAATCTCTGAAACCTGCAAGGAAAACACCACGATAAGACGGTTCATTATCCCGAGAGCAACTGGAATAAAGAAAGCCTATGAGGGACAGAAAACACTTTCTGAACCAAAAAAAGCGGCCACAGCCAGTTGAAGGGAATGTACAACACATCACACATTACACCCACTTCTTTCTCAACGGTTTCTCTTTAGCCACAAGAAATATCTGAGTATTCTTTTTTTTTTTTTTTTTTTTTTGACGGTGGCTGCAAACAGAATTTGGGGAGCTAGGCTGGGTTTTGAAGTTACATCTCAGATCAACACTCCTCCCACCTCTGTCCTCCCAATTAGGATCTGCACACGGCCACCCTCGGTCTACTAAACCAACTCTCCTTCTGGTCTTAGAAACATTTTGCCTTTTTTTTTTTTTTTTTTTTTTAAAGAGTCACAGGGGCGCCTGGGTGGCTCAGTCGGTTAAGCGGCTGACTTCAGCTCTGGTCATGATCTCACGGTCCATGGGTTCGAGCCCCGCGTAGGGCTCTGTGCTGACAGCTCGGAGCCTGGAGCCTGCTTCGGATTCTGTGTCTCTCTCTGCCCCTCCCCCGTTCATGCTCTGTCTCTCTCTGTCTCAAAAATAAATAAACATTAAAAAAAAAAATTAAAAAAAAAAAGAGTCACATCTTCCCTGTTGATAGGTAAAATTTATATCATATTGATAATCGCCCAGTCTGATCCATTAATGCTGGAACCTGAATGCCAAGATATCTACTAAAGCAAAAGATGCATGTGGAAACCTGTCACTGTTCGTGGCCGGCTCCTCTGTATCACAAGATGAGGGGAGCTCATAAGAATACAACGAGATTACGGAAGCTGAATGGGGGGAAGGCACATGTCATGGAACGCGTCATGGAGAGAACAGTGAAATGTGGACCAGAGAGAGCACTTTCATATTGAAACCCCATGTAAGACTTAATGTAGTGTACTCCTCGAGCTAGGGGCAAGCCTGCCCTCGTGACACTCACAGACACCATGAATATTCAGAATATCCCCTAGACTTCTGCGCATTACACGGTCTCCGTGCCCTCTTGTGTGCAGCCCAAGACAACACGGGCCGTAGCTACTAAAGCTGGGACCTTAAAATACATCCACGCTCACCAATTCAGATCCCACACAAACATTTCTTGATCAGTCTACAAGTAATGAACAGCCAAATGACTCTAATTACTAAATTTACTGTTTAAAATACTGACGTGGAAGGGGTGCCTGGGTGGCTCAGTCGGTTGAGCATCCGACTTCGGCTCAGGTCAGGATCTCACGGTTCGTGAGTTCGAGCCCCGCGTCGGGCTCTGTGCGGACAGCCCGGAGCCTGCTTCGGGTTCTGTGTCTCCCTCTCTCTCTCTGGCCCTCCCCTGTTCACCCTCTGTCTGTCTCTCTCTCTCTCTCAAAAATAAAAAAGTTATAAAAGTTTTTAAACATGCTGACGTGGATACTACTGGACCATCCACATAAGCACTGGTCATGTGGGCCCATCTATTGTTGGATGTTCCGTTACCTAATTTGCAAACTTCCATCTAAGAACATGAACACATCTTGCTAGGAATGGAAAGGAAATGTTTAGCAAAGGGTGGAAATTGCACCAGAATGCCAGATTCAGGTCTGGCTTCAGTAAAATGGCATACTTACCACTCTCAAAGATTAAGTGACGGAACATTAAGTGCTCTAGTCTGGATAAAATGGAACTACAATTTCTTACTGGTTTTCCTCTGCACGTAGCTTACAGAAGAGAGTCGTGCGGCCAGAAAACCCAGGTGTCAGGAATGGTGCTGAATTAGCCAACGGAAGGGACCTTCCCAAGCTCTCTTTGGCTCGAATTTACCTCGGGTCTACCATCGTGGACAACCATTTGGGGCCATTAAGTGCAGGAGATCCTTTTTTTTAAGGTTATTTATTTATTTTGAGAGAGAGACAGACAGATATGAGCAGGGTCGGGGCAGAGACAGGATCCCAAGTGGGCTCCACACTGTCAGCGCAGAGCCCAGTGTGGGGCTTGAACTCATGAACCGTGAGATCATGACCTGAGCTGAAGTCGGACACTCAACTGACTGAGCTACCTGGGCGCCCCAGGAGATTCTTGACATAGTAATGGATATGTCTGGACACGAGCACACATCCCCAAATTTGTGACTCTTACTACAACTATCATTTCCTAACTTTGGGAGACACCACTCAGCTCAGCAAGAGCTGTTCTGCTGATGAAATAAATACATCAAAGCTGCACAAAATGCTGACGGCAGACACATATTACCTTCGTGCTCCCTTCCACCTTACTGCCCTGTGGCCTCAAATCCCCGCGAAACCACTACAACTCAAACTAAATGCTAAGTCACTAAGCTTGTGATAACTAAACATCTTGAAACTTTGAAGGCAACTGAGAAAAGTCAATACTATGAACGTTACAACTTAAAATCTCGAAAGTCAACTGTACTAGCACGGGCTACTCTTAACTGAGGACAAAGGCTCTTCTCTGCTAAGTGAGGAAACACCACGAAATCTCTACAAAACAGAAAAGACACGCTGGCTGAGAAGGTTTGGGGAAAACAATGCCTGAAACCTGATTTGAGCTCGAAACGTCTGTCCTGACGCTAGGGTTTTTAAATACCTTTATTGTGCGGTTTCACAGACTTGGAAAGTCAAAGTTATGGAAGAGCAGGGGATAGGAAATGTAGATATTGTCAGTTTTTTAGAAGGATGATGTGGCAGAAAATTCCAGGAGCTCAGGACTAGTGAGAAGTGAGATTTCCCAACAGGGTGAGGCTGCACCCAGAAGAGCCGGGTGAAGAAGGCCGGCTTCCACCTTCACCCTGTCCCTTGTGTCTTTGGAACAGGGACAGGCAAATGGCCAGCAATTCCCACACGCAAAACACGAAGCTGTATTCTTCAGTAGATGCCTTTACCAAGAAGGCCTTCCTCGTTTTTACTGGACATCATTTTACTGTCCACGGAAACAAAGCGGCTTAAGGACCTCGAGGACAGGGGTGCCTGGGTGCCTCAGCCCACTGAGCGTCTGGCTTCGGCTCAGGTCATGATCTCACAGTTCGTGGGTTTGAGCCCCGCGTCGGGCTCTGTGCTGACAGCTCAGAGCCTGGATTCTGTGTGCCCCTCCCCCGCTACTGCTCTGTCTCTCTTTGTCCCTCAAAAATGAATAAATGTTTAAAAAAAAACTTAAAAAAAAAAAAAAGGACCTCAAGGACAAAAATGTTTGAAAATTAAGTATTCCACATATCTCCGGGGCTCAGTACGGACCAGTGCAAGGCTCCTGACCTTTTTGGATCATAAATTCTTCCTAGAATTTAAAATTTACAAAAAAATCAAACAACAAAAAAAAAGCATGCCTTCTTTCCCCAGAAAACAAATGCACTGTGCACCTGTATGCAATTTTGTGCACACTTTCTAGGGAGTTATACGTCCAAGGACCCTATTCCTTCATACACGAAATATTTCTCAGATACCTGTTATACGCCAATTACTGTGTCGATGTGAACAAATCTTTATGGACCTGTGGGGGAAAAAATCTCCGAAGAAATAGGATGTAGACGTGGGCTCTAAGACCAACCCAACCCACAGGAAGTCCAACCACCTTCTCAGCCACATTCCTCTTATCTCTGCGTCTCAGGCTCTTCACCTGGTAAATGTCAACACCTGTCCAACCTACTTCATGCAGGTGTGACACAGAGGAAAGATACAAAAACTGCATTCAGAAAGGAATCACTTTGCTGCCCACGCAACTGACCACACATCAAGGCGTCCTCATAAATTCATCCCCGTGAGATAATCACGATTACCATTGAGCACGAAGGTGCGATGAGTCGCTCCATACGGATCTCCCCAGCATGACTACGGCTTGCGCCGCGCCTGTTTCTTTGTAGGTTTCCCTACCCTTTCCTATTCTGTTCGCCGCTGTGTGACGCAATCAGGTGAGAGAAAACCCATCAGCGAGAGGCGTACCTTTGCTTGAGCTCCCTGGAAGCCCGGAACACCGACTGCAGGTCGCTGACATCCACCTGCACGATGCTGACCTCGGCGAGGGGGTGAGAGGCCAGCAGAGCCGCGCGGACCGCTTCCGCTTTGCTCCTGTTCCTGCAGGCCAGACACAGGTGCAGCTCGTGGTCCTCCTCCAGCAGCCGCTTGCAGAGGGCGAGGCCAACGCCGCTGGGGGTCAGTTTGGACACGGAACATGCGTTAATTCAGGCGGTGCCACAGAGGCCTTTCCCCCCGGTTCAGAGAGCCGACCTTGTCAATGTGAGCTCCGATGAGGGGCCCGGGCGGGGAGAAAAGACTCAAAAACTATGAAAAGAAAGGAACCCCCTACCCCAACTGAACAGTCAGTCCCTCTCTCAGGATGCTGTCCCGTTTGTTTCTCTCATTCTGCAAACGCTGTCACCCACAAATAACTGCACTGCAAATGAGAGCTGTCTTTCAATGCAGCGATTAACCTGAGAGCAGGGTTCCTTCTGTACTTGTTACGACACTCATGAACGTGATTCAGAGTATCGCCAGCAAGAGCTGAAAAGAGCATCATATGAGCTGTTTCCCGTGTGCATGTTTGACTTTGCTGTCTAGGTTGCTCAAGGGCAAGGGCTCCACGCCCCATTGGTATGGTGGCCACTATCAGGGGCAAGAGCAGCTCCCGATAAGGACTGGATGGATCTTTCACTACTGCCGCAGGAGGCGGGTTCCTCTCAACTACTACGAGATCAAATAACCACTAGGAGAGAAAAAACTCAACGTGATTAAGTAGAAGGTAGGAAGAGGAAATACAAGATGGGCACCAGGAAAGAGGACGAGTCAAGGACAGATAAACTCCTTAGAAAAGGCATTTGAAACTGCACAGTAGGTGGGAACAGTACTCAGACCAGCCTGGCTGGGGGCGGCCGGAGCCTGGGCTTTGCCAACAGAGCATCAGGTGTATTTACACTTGTTGCTCCTCACTTGAGAATAGCAGGTCTTTACGATAATTATCCAATTGCATCCATCACAACGTATGCAAAAGAAGCAAGCATACAAAATCAACTCGGGTCACTTCAAGGACAGCTTGGGAAGCCCCGAATCCGTTGTTCAGGGCACTGAGGAGAGGACACGCTAAACCAGGCCACTCACAGACACCTGCCACGCTGGCTTAGCTAATAGGGATGCGGCTAGGTAACCCCGAGTGGACGGATTTTAGATGACATTGGACATATCCCCCGCCTTCATCCCTCCCCACTGCAACGGGCAGGAGAATGGCTGGGGCTGGGGGGGTGTCGCCTCCACACATTCTTCACATTAGTGCAAAGAGAAAACAGAGGGGGCGGAGTCCACGCGGGCAACCCCGGAATAACTAGAAACGGGCGGTGACGGTGCTGTGCGCGCCTCCCGGGACTTCGCAGAAGACGGTTAGTTTTGTAACAGTGTGTGCAGGCGTCCAGCTCTGTGCTGGATGGAATGACACACCCCACCCCGACCCCGTCCTCCTGCTCACGGGTGTCGACACATATCCGGGGTGCAGCGTCCTGCACAGACAGGACACCGGGACTACAAGACGGACCAGGTGCAGGAGGCGGGGGTCGGCGTGGAGAGCGCCCCTGTCCCGGACACCAACAGGACCCCCGCGACGCCCCCAGGCTGCTTTTCCGCCGTCACGTTCAATTCCGGCACCGGCTACCGAGCCCCCTGCGCGGCCGGACGCCGGGACGTCGCGCGCCGGGGACCCGGCAACAGCGGGGCAGGTGCTCGCGCGAGGTCCCACCGCGCAAGGCCGGGGACGCGCGCTCCCGGGGGCGGTCGCCGGCGGTGGCCCGCCCCGTACTTCCTGCTCCCTGAGACCCCTGACCCGCCGCTGCCGCCGCCGCGACCGCCGAGGACGCCTCACCTGCTCGCCCCGGTGACCAACACCGCTTTCCGCATGGTCTCCCACCCCGCCGCCCTGCCGCGGAGCCGGCACCCGCCACTGCCTCGCGAGCAGTGGAAACCAGAAGCCCTCCTCGGCCACGCCCACGCCGCTGCTGTCCAATCAGGACCCGACGGTGCTCCCCTCGCGTCATCGGCTCTTCTCCAATCGCGGCCGGCGGTGCGCTCTAGGCGCCGGGCCCCGGGTGGGGTGAGGTAGGCCGAGGGGCGGAGCCGCACCCGAGCCAATCCGGACGCTCGTCGTCCTCCGTAGCTCAGGTGTCCCGCGGGACCCACCAGGCTCCTCCGGCACCTGCCCTTTGCTGGGTCGGGCTTTCCCCCAGCAGAGCACTGGGGCGTGGGATGCGTGGCACGCACGGGATCTGTACCCTGGTGCCCCCGCCTGGCCTCTATTGCAGGAAGGCCTCAGGATGTTTGCACCAGAACTCCTTGTTTTAGAGAAAAGATTTGGGTCTAGGAGTTAAAGTTTGGGTATTGTCATCTACTTCGTTTTCTACTCCTTTTGGGATGTGTAGATCCAGGCACTGTGCCACTTTACAGACAAGCTTCTGGTCCCAGACCTGCCGTTCCTCTAAAAAAAAAATCCTCTTTGGAAAAATGAAGATTGATTTCCTTAAAAATTTTTTATACAATCATGGATGAGTTGCCAGTTTTCAAAATTTGGAACATCTATGAACCTGAGAACCTAAGGACTTCATAGGACATTATCAGTGGTGTACTATAAACTCCTACTTCAGTGCTTCTCAAACTGTGATAAACAACCCCTTTGTTTTTCCCAGCCATCCCAGATGGGTAAAATACGAGAGCAATGAGTTATGAGAAAAATGAAATAAAAAGCAAAGGATGCAAAATTCAAGCCCGGATTTTTTTATTATTAGATTTAACACATAAAAGAGTCTTCTGCCCAAGTGTTATAAAAGTTTCTAATGCTTAATCCAGGTTTCTATATTTATCGTGCATTGGTAACAAGGTGACCGTCACTGGTCCGGGTTGACGCTAAGAAACTCCCCACATCATGTATCTAACTCTAGGGAACACGCTTTAATCTACTTCATGGCCTCTGTAACAGTTTCAATTATTTATACACAGCAATGATCCCTGAGCAATATGAGACTGATATAATCTATACTGTCTTTTGAAATCATAGAGGTCTTGATTAATTTGATATTGTAACAGCACTCCAACCGGTTGTAAGAGTTAAGTCGCTTCAAGTGTATGTGCCTCTGGCCTTAGGGAGTAAAGAACCAAACTTTCCCAGAAGATAAGACCGGACTACATTCGAAAACGGGTGCCACGGAGGCCAGCACGTCTGTGCAGGGTCATGTTGACACATAACTAACTGCCTGGACGCCTGCTTCTCCTGCACACGGCCCCCCTCCCTTCTCCCATGCCTTCTCCTTTAAAACGCTCCAGCTTCACCTGGATGGGGAGATGGTCTTTGAGAAGTTAGTCTACGATCTTCCCAGGTCGCTGGCTTCCTTGAATAAAGCATCCTTTGTTTCCCACCATCACTTGTTTCTCGAGTGTTGATTTCGAGTGGGGAGCAGCTGAACCCGAGTTCAGAACTGGTTCTCTGTCCACTGATAATATCAGCTAGTTTAGAAATCCCTTATCTTATACCAATAAAATTATATTAAAAATAAATCCTATTATTTAAATATTGGATTCCTAAATAATCACAGTTTTTTTCAATTTTTTAGAGGGGGGGGGGAAGAAGAGGGGCAGAGAGAGAGAGAGAGAAAGTGATTGAGAGAATCCCAAGCAGGCTCCATGCTCAGTGCAGAGCCCAACTCGGTCCTTGACCCCATGACCCTATGATCCTGACCTAAGCCAAAATCAAGAGTTGGTTGCTTAACTGACTGGGCTGCCCAGGGCCCCAAAACTTCATTAGTGTTCTCTGGATGGAACTCAGCTCCTACCCTTACCCCATGTTTCAACCATTCTAAAGAAACCACACTTTAACAATATTTTCTGGGAGTCCTAAGACTAAAGTTAACCCCAATCTTTACAGTCTAGACCCAAAGGCTCCTTTTAAAGTGTCCTAGGGCTCAGAAGTGACATGTAAAGGGAATACAACTCCATGTTTGTCCTGTGGCAAACTCATTCCTACGAGGGCAGGTGTGGGGGGGGGCGCAGATTCTGGAGAGTCAGCATCACCACAATCTGGGGATGACAAGAGTACAGGTATGAGTTAAGTGAAGGCAGGAAAAGCAGAGTGAGACGGGCAGTCTCGTACTAGCGTGATGTCCGTCCCATCCAAGGGGGGAAACCTTGGTCTCTGCTTCCTTCTTTCATTTGAAGTTGGGGCTTTCAAAGTTCTTTAACATTCACGGGATGGGCTGAACCACTAGAGGGGCCAGAGAGACTAAGAGAACGGAAATCTGTTGACAACACATGTCATTGAATTTTGTATTTTAAAAAAATATTTTATCACGTGTAGGACACAGCTCAGTAAAAGTTATAATATATAGTTTACTGATAGGTGAGTTAGTATGACTTTCATCTTCCCAAACTAGTCATTTTGAGTTTGTATTGTTTGTGAGCTGTTTTCCTGGAAACCAGAAGAACCTGGTACACAATGACTGATCCCGTTTACCCCTGGCAAACCTTGGCCCCTTGATCAGAATAGTAAATTGACTATTTACTGCCTTATAAAATAAATTTTGCTCTACCCTGAACCCTGAAACCGATCTTTGGTTTCTTTTATGGTACCTGAAACAGTCCTCATGTAGACAAAGATCGGGGTCCTCAGAAACCTCTCCAGAACTAACTTGTCTCTGGTTTGCAAACGGGGTCAGAAAAAAACAAAACAAAACAAACAAACAAACAAAACAGCTACCGTGGGGCCATGTAGCATTTCTTGTGGGTGTTTTTTATCTGTCTCCTCTTCCAATCACTGTACATCCAGCCTGGACCAAACCTGCTTTAAGAGTGGGATCTGACCCATTTCCTCAGGTAGCAAGAGGTAATATGTCTCTTATCCGTAAGGAGTTATTGTTCGGTGTGAGTCAAGGACCGGAAGATGAGTGTGTATACTTCTTTTTCAAATACGAAATGAATATAAAATTGTAAGTGGCGACAAATCAGTTTGTAGTGCTCAATACTAAGCAAAATAGAGTCCCCGAAGTTGTTAGTTAAAACGTAAAAGAGCAGGGGCGCCTGCGTGGCTCAGTCGGTTGAGCGTCAGGCTTCGGCTCAGGTCATGATCTCACGGTCTGTGAGTTCGGGCCCCGTGTCGGGCTCTGTGCTGACAGCTCAGAGCCTGGAGCCTGCTTCGGATTCTGTGTCTCCCTCTCTCTCTCTCTGCCCCTCCCCCACTCATGCTCTGTCTCTCTCTGTCTCAGAAATAAACATTAAAAACATTTTTTTAAATAAATGAAACATAAAAGAGCAGACTTAATATGTGTCCTCAGAATAAATTACATACTCAGATACATGCACAGCATATACCTATGCTGTATCACTCACACCCACCTTTAAAGCTTGGCGACAGGTGTTGACCATGGAATTGGACCTCTTTGAACATCTCTGTTCTGCCTGTTACTTTTTTTTCTCCTTTGCCTCCAACCCACTCCCACCACACAGATATTTGCATCCCCGGGCCTTTGGTACTGAAATCACACTAGATACTTTGGGGGTCTGAGTGTGCATTCGTGAATTATTGTCCTCTGAGAATTTTTATCCGTTCTCTACCATGGCCATCGCTGAAAAAACATAATTCTTCAGAAAATTCAAAGTATAAATTTATTCTTCAGAGACCAAGAAACATGTTGTGGGGGTGGCTTGGGGCGGGGGGAGGGGAGGTTCATCTTAATGTGTCGTATGAAGACTTGGTCTGTATTCTGTTTGTTCATAGTTTTTGTCACTTTTTGTATGCGTGGTCTGTCTCGAGCCAGACGATCTTTGGATTTGGGAGGGATTTCTATGTATCAGGCAAGACAACTTTGTAATAACAATAAAGCATCCTCAATTAATTCCGGACTGGCCTCTCCGGAGCTGGACTAATGGGACGACACAAAACTCCAGGTCTCTAGTACGTTTGGATGTGCCAGAGACCCAGACGCTTTCCTTCCCGTACACAGTCAAGGAATAGGAGACAGGCTTGCGCAAGAGACCCTCTACCGACCCCGCGCACCCCGCGCACACCCTTGGCTCTGCCCCCTTGCCCCCTCACTACTCCAGAAAGACTGTAAGGAGTGAAGATCGCAAAGCCAGGAGCCGGCGCTATTTGCACAGAAGAAGGATCCGTCAGTAGCATATTTCTTTAATCATTGTTATTTACAATTTATCATCTGACAGACTTACAGAGAATAAATAAAGAAAATATACAATTGGTATCTTGTTTCCTTTTCTAATACAGAGAACTTTTACCTATTCTGTTTCAGAATGACTAGGATAGTTTTAAGCAGAAGTCAATCAGTTTGCTCTTTGCCCCTTGACAAGACACATCATCCTCCAAAGCCCGCAAAATGAGGCTCAGATATTCCCTCCTCGTAGGAAGAGTGAGCCGTGTTGATTCAGAAACTCAACCCTTAGGAAGTTACCAGACAACAGGGTAGAAAAAATAGGATATCATGAGTAGTAAAGGGCATAAAATGAATAGGCTAGATTACAAACTCTTGGTGTGTTTGCAGGAATCTTCCCCAATTTCAACTATTTCTAAGCCTCTTTGCAAGAAAACAGGTTTTCACTCAAAGTAATTGCCTTATCACATTATGCTTTCCCAGTAAGTCTTTGTGCAAAGTCTCCCCTTATATGCAATTGTGAATGTGGGTAAGCACAGGCCTGCTTGGGACTTTGACCTTTCTCCTTTACAAGTTCTCGACCAGGTGTCTGCAGGAGAAACCAAAGAGCTTCAAATGGGCTGGGTTTGGGGCTCTTGCTGGGGTGCATTGCAGAGAACTGCCTTGAACTGCTGTCTAAACACCTCAAAAAATGAGGTATTTCCATAGATCAATGTCATCGTTAGAAAATATACAAACTGAGAATGAACTTCACCAGGTACAAGTCTGCGCACTCTTTTTTCTCTCTTCGTTTGAAAATAAACCCTCTACGATACAGCAAAGCAATTCTCCCTAAATTCACCCCAGTTACGCTGAATGACAAGTTTCGGTTTCTATCTTTTATTCATTCAAAAAACAACACTCAGCAAATATTTGCTGAGTGCTCACTATATGCTTGGAACTTTACAGGACACAGGCTAAGCAGTGTGAACACAGTTACCACCTTGTGACCCTTAAATAGGGCACGTTAAAGATGCCATCACAAAACTCACAGCTGCGATCCGCAAACCCAGAGTTTCAACTGCCCCCAAAGTTGCTTCTGTGTTTACATTTGATTTGGTCCAATGTACCTGCCATTCCGTTTAAGAATTGGTATTTAGGCAAATCAAATGTCTGTACTACTCCGAAAATTGTGTTCATCACACGTTAGGGGACCCTATGCCACCGTACTCTGTTCCTTCCACAAGCCAGCCCTGGTGCCATCAACTAAGTGCCACCTAGCTCTTGACCAAAAGACCCGCTTACCCTAAGTCCCCTGCTTGCCACCATTACAAATCTTACCACTTGTAGGAACTGCAGGAACCATCTAGAACGTCCTACAACTGATTCTCTAGCCAGCAAACTACGTGCGGGTCTCACTGTCTTTTGTGTTTCCAAATCCTTCTGAGTTGTTTTTGGGTTGTTCCAGAGGCTAAACAGCAAAACTAGTCCGAAAATGTGGAAGTGGTCTAGGCAGGATTTTCTCATTGACAAAGGAACACATTAATTTGTTGTATTCTCTCTAGAATTTTGTAGGATTGTAGTGTGTTTCCTGCCGCATCCCACGCGGGGCCAGGTTACAAATCAGAAAGGGATAAAGTATCCAGAAACTAAATAAATACATGTAAAAAAAACTGGTGACATCTGAGTGAGGTCTGCAGTTTAATGAATAGAATTACAAATGTCAATTTTCTGGTTTTGAGAATAGACTACGGTCACATGTGATGTTATCAATGGGGAAAGCCTGGTGTTAGGGTAAGGCCGCTCTACTATTTTTATAACTTCTTGTGAGTCTTAAAGTATTTCAAAATAACAAGTTTTTAAATAAAAGATACACCAAGTAAATAATTACCCACCACTTGTCTGCCATCAAGCAATGCAGCTAATCGTGCCAGAGAACTAAAAATGCCAGAAATCCAATCACCATTGACCATTCTGGTCTCTTTCCGTATTGATTCAGCATTCCAAGGCATTTACCAAGTGGAAAAGGCGTTCATCTGTTTCTATAAAAATGTTAACTTTCAACTCAAGAAGGACTTCCCAGCATAGATCAGAATCTGCAATCAATATTCCAGAAATTTTTAGGGACCTACCGTATACACTGCCAGAGGCCAGAGATCTTACTGAAAAGGCCAAGACGGCAGGTACATAAATTCCAGTTAGGATCAAAGACTTATTAACCATATGTTGGAAGTGACCTGGGCCCTGGCTGTAATTTTCTTCATTTTCTTTTCAGTTTTGGGCAAAACAAGATGCTGTTCTGCTTTGGAATATTTCCTTGGAATATCTTCATCTCTCCCTCTTGCAGACACTCCCCCTCTTCTGTTCCCCTTTACTCAAAACATATGGCTCAGCCCCACATCATGGCTTCCTCGTGGGAAGTCTGGATGGGACTAGAGAAACACTTGCTTCCAACGTGGCGTATACCTCTCTGCATAGATATCAAGTGAGATTTGGTCTTGTCTAACTTCGGCCTATTATTTCAGTGTTTCCCTGTGGCTTTTCTGGGCACAGCAGTGATGGGCATTATTTTAAATGGATTTGATCAACAGAAGTAAGGGAAGGGAAACAACGCCCCGTGAACTGCCATAAATCATTTCCAAAGCAGCACTTGGGAAACACAGTCCAGTTCAAGCAAAGGAACGATCTCTTCCCACCACCGTTATCCCCAGCGCCTGCAGGGCCCAGAATACACTTCGACGGGGCACCCCCTCACCCGCCCCCGTCTGAAATTAGATCATTCCCTGATGGTTGCTTATGTGTTTTTATAAGGACCTTCCCTTTCCAAAAACTCTGAAAAGCTCCCTTCCTTTTCATACACCGCACCTGACTTTTCATTTTTTAATAAATACTTTTATCATCTCTGTCATCCAGAATTTCTTTCCCTACACATATTTACCTTTATCTCCAATAACACTTACATTTTCTGCCCTCTCTCGGATCTCTCTTCCGAGATTTGCTTTCATGCTTCGGCATGGATTCTCACCTGCCCCACCTGTTTCTGCCTTGCCGCCCTAACTCACCCAGGGTCCTTCCCCTGCACTCTCCCTTACCTTTTTTTGTGTAGCCTTCTTTCTAGTCCCCACCCGCCTCCCCACTCAGGCACATGCACATTCATTTATTCTTTTTCTTTGTTTGTTACTCCCTTTCCATATAATGCTCTTCCTCATACTGTCTTGTGTACTTGTACGTGATCTTTCCACGGCATCAAGACCACACTTTCCCCTCTGTGCCTCCTTCCGTTCCAGATCCCTTCTGATCACACAGGCGTCTGGACAGCACATCCAGATTTGGACCTAGTTAGCAGCACATTCACCAGCAAAAGTACAACGTGAAATCTGACGATCCCCAAACACAATCTGGATATGAAGTAGTTCATATCTATCACGAAGGGGATGACTCACTATGAAGGTTAACAAGGCCTCCGCGGTTCGCTGTCCCCTTTCCTATCTCCTTTTCTCAAAGCTCCCAGCTACGTTCTTCTCATCGAAGTTTGAGCTACTTTGAAATTCTACGTACTAAGCCTTCTTCACCATGTCCTGCTATTGGGTTTCTTTGGTCCGTGCAGCGAGGCTCTGTGGGCATGGCCGGGCTAGGAGCTAGAGCAGGGTCTCTAAGGTAGGAGTCTCAGTGCCAGAAAGCTTCCTCCTCCTTCGTCCTCTGTTTCTCCTGAACGGGCTTGGGAGCCACGTGAAACCAATTACTCTGTGGCTCAAGGCCAGGAAAATCCAGACACGTTCAGTTTATCTCCAATATGATTTTCTTTTTATACGGGGGATCATGGAATGCGTGCGGTGGTTTGAGGCAGAAGTGTGAAAAGAAAGAAGTGGAGAGATTAGGCAAAGACGGGGAGATGATGTTATTCTCTCTGGCCACATAAGAAGCCGCGGGCGCGGGCTGCATGTGGGTCTACCAGAGGCAGGTGCAAAACGGAGGATAGGCCGTAGGCCTGGATTTCACCTGCAGCGAGGTGATTAAATTTCCGTGTCAATGTGCCCAGATGAAACAGGGTTTCTGGGTGGCTCTGTGAGGGTGTTTCCAGAGGACTTCAGCATGTGAATTGGTGCACTGAGTGAAAAGGACTGCCCTCTCTGGTGTGGGCCGCTCGGGAAAAGATGCAAAAGACAGAGGAGGGGAGTCTGCTCTCTCTGCCTGACTGCTGAACTTGAACGTCAGTCTTCTGTCCTCCGTTTTCCCGGAACTGGGCCCCCCACCCACTTCCCTGGGTTTGCAGCTGCAGGGGAGAGCTTGTGAGACTTTTGAGCCTCCTAATCACATGGGCCAAATCCTTATAATAAATTTATATGTGTGTGTGTGTGTGTGTGTGTGTGTGTGTGTATACATATATATCCTATTGGTTCTGTTTCTCTAGAGAGCTCTCGAATACATGAAGTTAACACTGGTCTTGAAAGCAGTGTGACAGGTCCTGGGACGTAGGAGAATGAGTCTGGCCCTGCACATGTCAGATGAGATAATGTCTATGGAAATGCCTGATGAACTTGAAAGTGCTGTACAAGTGGCCGCTGTTACTATGACTATGACAGTGCGTTCCCTGCATCATTGCTTTTGCTGACCGCGATCGGCAGAGCAGGACAACCACGTGACCAGATGACAGAATCTTCGTCAACTCTAGATGCAATTATCCAGCCAGCACGGAACCTATCAGAACTGGGCGAGGTTTCAAGGCCGTCTAACCCCATCCCCTCATTTTACGGCTAGGGAAAGTAAAGTCCAGTAAGGTGAAGTGATTCCAGAAAGTGTGAAGAATAACACACTTGGCTTGAGGCAGAAGTAGGATCAGAGCTCCAAGCCAACGCTCTCCTGACCCCCACGCCAATGATCTCGGCAGACTTACCCTGGCAGAGACTGGAGCCCAGAGTCGAAGGGCAGCTATGGGAGAAGGTGTCTGCTCGGGTCACAAGACTGTCTGGGGGACTTGGGCACTTGGCTTCTGCGGTAGCCTGGAGAGATGTTAAAGGCTGAACCAGGGAGGACAGTCAAGTCCCTGAGCGACTGTGCACAGGGGGCCGGGTGAGAGCTAGGGAAGCAGACCCAAGATCTCAAGACTATTTCTTACACTTGGGAAGCGTATTCTGTAACCTTTTCTTGTTGCTCCCTCGGAGGGAATGGAGGGGCCCCTTTTCCTGCTTCCCATTAAGTCTGAGGCCTCGTGGAGGAGAGAGCTCATCATCTGTTCCGAGGGGACTCTTACTAGATAGTGTATCAGTTTCCATGGCTTCTGAACCCAGAACCCCAGGATTTCTTTCCTGCTGGCCGCACCATCCGCCGGGGTAAGAGCCTCCACACGAAGCAGGAGCAGTGAGGGACTTCTCTCTCACGCTCACCCTGTGCCTCTCTGCAATCAAGGACTCGGAGGGTCAACCATCTCATACAACCATTTACCTCGGGTTTCAAAGCCTCTCTCTTTCTTGCCTGGCTCCTCAGCCTGCATCTGAAACTCTTCGGCCACAAAGGACTCCCCCCGACCTCTGGAGGTGACCCGTTCACCCTCGTGTGTTCTGTTGGTTATGCTCGCTCTAATAAGGAGTGGAAAGCTATCTCTTTGCGACTTTCCCTCGTTGGCCCTAGGTCAACATTTTGGAAACACTCAGAACAGACCTACTCCCTACTCCACAGGGCCTTCAGGTATTTGTGCCAGAGAAATTCACACACACACCCCAGCCCACGGGTCCCCTAGGGGATGCTCCTAATAAAAGAGCTGAAAGACTTGGAAAAGACGAACCAAAGGACCCATGGTCCAGATATCAAAACACCAGTCTCTACTGATTCAACACCAGGCTCTCACTGAAACACATGCCTGAAAATATCTGAGCAAGTGGGGGACCCTCAGCAGAAATCACAAGGGAATAGCCCACGTGTTACCTGCCCTCCATAGACTTCTTTTCCTATGTCCGTTCTCTGTTCAGGAACCCTTCCACACTCAAGGTACTTTTTTGGCAAATGACGATTCCCCTTCCCACGGCCTTGCCGTACGCTCTCTCCTACACACACTCTCTGTATTTCCTATGCATCTAGACCTCCCCCTTGACCCCGCCCACAAAATGAACAAAACACCCATTCTGAGAACCTGGGGTTTTTCAAGCATGTATCATCCACTTTGACAGGAGAAGGAAAGGCAGAGGGTAGGACGTGTCCAGAGGCCACATTAGGAAACTCAGAAATCTCTGATCAGTTACCAAATACCAACCATCTCATCGGATTCTCCACGCTTACCGAGGGTCTTCCCTAAGCTTAATCCCACGTTTCCTAAGATATCAGTATTCTTCAAGTTTTTTCTTTCTGAAGATACATTTTGAAAGGTGACATGGAAAAATATTGTAGCATTTGCACATTTATAAACATAGCATATTTAACCTTTATAAATTATCTAAATTGTCTAGCTTGCTATCCAACACTTTGGTATATTACGTAAGATTTCTTTACTAGATTTTATCTTTCCTAGGATTTTTTTTTTCTTTTTGAGTTCTTTAATGTAAAAAAAAAAAAAGAGTATATATGGGTCAGGGGTAGAGAGTGGGGGAGTGGAGTGAAGGCAGGCCAGGGACAGAGACAGAGAAGTGAATAAGCCTCCGTCCCCCGGGCCCATTCAACGTCCGGATGGAGTGGCTTAGGCGTGGGTGAGTGGTAGGTCTTGTGAGAAGGACCTGGGCCATCGGAATGTCGCCAGGCAGTGATAGCGTCACTCGTCCCCTTGCTGAAGGAGCAGAAGGTGGATCTCCTGGAACGAAGGACGATGCTTGGTGTCTCTTCTCCAGCAACTGAGCATCAGCTTGTACACAGAGTCAGGGCAGATGGCAGGCTGGGGGAGGTAGGTCTTTGAAAACAAAGGTGAACAGAAAACAAGGATGTTAAGAAGCAGGGGGGGAGGGGGGGAAGGGAAGGAAGTGTGGTTGCATTATAGTTTTGTCTGCCTCCCTCCCTGCTTGAACTTGAAAACTAAAACAGGTGTGGTGTCTGTTCTTCCCGCTCACATCTCGGCCCCCGTCCCTTCGCTTGTCTTGCCTAGTTGTTTGCAGCAGCGTTTCCTGATGAACCATTCTGAGGTCCCCACTGTCATGCAAAAGACGAAACTCTAGCCAAAAAGAGGTCTCAGACTGAAAAGCAAGTTGTTAGAACACCAAGTCCTCCATTTACGGCCCAAGTGTTGAGGTTTATCTTGGCCGAGCCCATCACGGCAGGGGCAGAAAGTGAATTAGGTGGTCTCAGCTCCTCTACCAGAATAGGACCCCAGCCGGATGCAGACACCGGAATGCTGGAAATATCCATGTTGCTCCTCCCATAATGTTCCCTGGGACCCCCTGCCCCGGATTGGGCCACGCAGAGGAGTCTGCTGACCTCAGAGTCTACCTTGCAGCTGACAGTATTGAGAAACTGCTGTCCCTACACTCTAATGTCAGACTTAAAATTTGAATACGGACATTTTAGGAATAAAATTTAAAGTAATGAAATTTTGTAGACTACAATGAAGTTTAACTTTGACAAGTCATGTTTAGTGATTAAGGTGCTACATGTAATACATTTTTATCGAAAATTACAACTTTTGCTTATAGGGGAGAAGTTCACTGAGCATATAATGGGAATATCTGATTTTGACCTCAGCTTCATTCAATAACTTAACTTTGCTATTTGACCCCTTGGTAGTGGGTGAAAATACATTTGGCTCACTACTAGTAGTGAAGATGAACTGGGGGACCCTTTTAAGCTGAGTATTTAAAAATAAATAAGAAAAATAAAATCCTGGGCATTGTTAGAAATTAAAACTAGAATAGGTCAACCTCCTGTCATGATGTACCAGTCCAGTAGAAAAATCACTTTTTTCCTTGGTCCGCTCACTTGGCCTTGGCCCACTGCACACAGGGGTGAATTTGCCCTTTGTCGTGGTATGAACGCAATTATTTTACAACCAAGACAGTTCTTTTGGATCCCCTGCTCCCAAAAGATCTACAGAGCAGCAAGATAAAGTGAAATCCCAGGCCCTCTTCCTCTTGCTTTCAACCTGCACATTGTCTTATCTCTTCTTATCTTTTGCTTATCTTTCTTGTCTTTTGCTTACTTCGATGTATTTAAGGATTTAAGTTCTTCTTTTCTTTTCTTTTCTTCCCCCACCCCCCCAATGCGGGGCTCGAACTCACGAACCGTGAGACCGTGACCTGGGCTGAAGTCGGACCCTTAACCAACCGAGTCACCCGGGCGCCCCTACGTTTTCATTTTCTGCAGGCCTTCTCCCTCTCGCCAGCTGGCTTCAACTGCCACCCTCCAGGGTGCTGTGGCCAGGCCTCTTTGGGGAGGCTCAGTGCTCCAGCCACATCAGCAAGCTCCAAATCCGACAGGTCACGGGGTCTTTGCAAACCGAGTCACTAAAGAAATGTTAGAGTATCCTGCCTGGGAATTGGGACCCTCGTCAGAGTGGGACCCCGCTGTTCCCCGAGTTCTGGACACATCTGCTCATCTCCCGGCACAACAGTCCAGGAACGTTGCTAAATATTTAGTCCAAACCAAGTTTTTAGGTGCTGCCAACGAATCCCTTATTCATTTTTTAAACTTATATTTTTGTTCTTAGTGTTTCAACCAGGAAGATGAACCATACGGTCCACAGCAAGAAATAGGGCAAACGTGAGAGAGCGGATTTGATTTCCTGCCGTCTTCGAGTCGCGGAGGCACCTGGCCGAACAGATCCCTGCCATGTGCATCAGGCAGAGCGTGTGGCTGGCAGGGGTGGTGGGGGGCGGACCTCAGTCTTTCACGTTCTCTGGATAATTAGTGACCAAAGACTGCCATCCACGTAGCCCATCTCCCGGCTCCGGCTATCCTGCTAGGTCAGGACTTTCTTCTTCTCACCTTGTGGAGCACCCAGGTGCACACCCTCCCACCCCCAGCAGTTCTCACCTGCCTCCCTTGGTCCCGGAAGAACTCTCCAGTATTCTCAATGACCTGCTCATCAGACAGCTGGGAATAGGGCTGCTCCTGGCAAAAGGTGAACGTCTCCCACAGAGTCACCCCAAAGGCCCACACGTCACTCGCTGTCGTGAATTTGCCCTGTTCACGTAAGGAAGAGAAGAGGAAACCAGGATAGCCGGTGCATGATACGCGCGGGTGAGATCTGCATGACCTGGTCACCCCCTTCCACTCCCCAGGGCAAGGAAGACTGGGACTGCCAAGATGTGCATGGAGAATCTACAATGGCAAAATGGGGCGCCTGGGTGGCTCAGTCAGTTGAGCGGCCGACTCTTGGTTTCAGGTCAGGTCACAGTTCGCGACATGGAGCCCCGTGATGGGCTCTGCACTGATAGCGTGGAGCCTGCCTGGGATTCTCTCTCTCCCTCTCTCTCTGCCCCTCCCCCACTCGTGCACTTGCACACTCTCTCTCTCTCTCAAAATAAACAAATAAACGTAAAACAACAACAACAACAAAATGAAGTTGCTTGGGCCTCAAGCTGCAGATCATTGTCTTGTCCCCCGCGGCCTCAGCTTAGACCTGCTTCTCTTGGGGATGAGATCCCAGGGCTGAAAGAGGTGCAGCCGTAAGCCACCTGACTCTCCCACCAAGTGTCAGAAGCTCAAACTTCAGGCTGTAGGGTAGCCTTGGGAAAGCGCCCATGGGAATGGCAAAATTAGAATGGAAAGTCAATCGTCTTTACGTTAGAGACAGAGAAATCTAGTTTAGGTGCCCGAAGTCCCTGGGAGAATGCAGGACCCTTGCTTCCCAGGTCAGTGAGAGTCCCAGTCTTGAAGGGTACACTAACACGTGACAGCAATGGGATTCAGATGTAATCAGCATGCATTAAATACGTGCACATTTTCTATTCAATAAGTACAACCCTCAAGTAGATGAGGTTATTTACCCTTATTTATTTGGGTCAGAAAAGCGAGACAAGAGACGTTTACTAAAAATCTCCTAGATAGCAAGACCATTAGTCATGGAAAAACTGAGATTTGGAACAGGACCCTCTGAATCCCAGACTAATAATCTTTAACAACACTCTATAATACCTTCAAAGAGAGCACTGCTCAATAATCACATCAGAAATGGGAAAAATGTGTGCGTCACATGTAGATGGTAGAGATCCTTGTAAGGACTTATGTAATCTGGTGTATACACGGCAGCATTCATAATAGTGGGAATCAGAAAAACACTGACATCTCAAATTACAGAGATATCATTAAATTATCGGCTATACACACACCATAGGGTATGATGCAGCCATTAAAATCACATTTTTGTAAATGTTTTATTTATT
This sequence comes from Lynx rufus, assembly GCF_022079265.1. NCBI lineage: Eukaryota > Metazoa > Chordata > Mammalia > Carnivora > Felidae > Lynx > Lynx rufus. The sequence continues at coordinate 1,263,838 of NW_025814829.1, read as the reverse complement.
TTTGAGAGAGAGAGAGGCAAAGAGAGAAGGAGACAGAATGTGAAGGAGGCTCCGAGCTATCAGCACAGAGCCTGACCCAGGGCTCGAACTCGTGAACCGTGAGATCATGACCTGAGCCGAAGTTGGATGCTTAACCAGCTGAGCCACCCAGGCGCCCCTAAAATCACATTTTTGAAGACGTTTAATGACATAGGAAATGCTAACATTGTAGAGTTATATGTGCATCGGATCGTCCCAATTATGGAATGTAATTATCTGTACACAGGAGTTCCCCTTATCTGTAGCTGCACTTTCCACGATTTCAGCTGCCCACGGTCAACCGCGATCCAGAAGCCAAGAACGCTCTGCCCACGCTACGTGGTAGCCTAACGCCACTTCACGACACCTACGCAATTCACCTACTTCATCTCCTCGTGTAGGCATTGTATCATCCTACATCATCGCAAGAGGAAGGGGGAGCACAGCACGATATTTTGGAGACAGAGAGAGAGAGAGACCATGTTTGCGTAACTTTGATGACAGTATCTTGTTATAAACAGAATCTTGTTATACAATATAATATAACAATACTATTATTGTTTTTACCCTGTTACTGTGCCAAATTTATACATTAGGCTTTATTATAGGTATGTACGTGTGGGGGGAAAACATAGTATATATAGTATATATAGTGGTTTCAGGCATCCACTGGAGGGTCTTGGGACATCTCCCCTGCAAATAAAGGGAGGCTACTGTGTATATATATACATATACATATATATATATACACGTATATATACACACACATACACACACACATCTATATATACACAGAAATGTGTGTACAGAAAACAACCCTCAAAGGAAATATGCCAAACTACTAATAATGGATATCTTGGTGAGAGAAAGGAAACAGCTATATATATTTTTTCATTTCAAATTTAATTAATGAATCCTTTAAGAATATGAAAGAGGAATAAACAGATTAACTATAAACAAGGAAAGCTAGATTGCTCCCAGGCTTTTCTCAGTGATATTAATTTAGCCAATTAAGACGAAATTACCTGTGTGCCGCATGGCAGGAAGTAAACGTTTAAAGTCTAAAAATTCCACAAATCAGCTAAGTGGTATAAAACCAACAATAAAATATCTCAAACATACACGGTCAGAAAATACACCTCCAAAAGAGACATTTGAAAAACTATTCACTCATGGTCCAGAATACCAGGCGTTGAATAAAAATTATAAAGTGGAGGCACCTGGCTGGCTCAGTCGTTTGGGCATCCGACTCCTGGTCTGACTCAGGTCACGATCTTGCGGTTCGTGAGTTCAAGCCCTGACACGGGCTCTGTGCTCACAGTGTGGAGCCTGCTTGGGATTCTCTCTCTCTCTCTCTCTCTCTCTCTCTCTCTCTCTGCCCCTCCCCTGCTCATGTTCTCTCTTTTTCTCTTCCTCTCAAAATAAATAAACTTAAAAAGTGGGTCCCTATGCGCCATATGCACCTGCCTCCATGTCAGTCGCTAAGGTAGGGCTTGCAGACGTGAGGGACTCACCAGTAAGATGCTCTCCCAAGACATCCAGCGGATAGGGAGGACTGCCCGGCCCTGGATCCGGTAGTAGTCACCGCTGTACAGGTTTCTGCTCATCCCAAAGTCGGCTATCTTGATGGTATAGTTCTTACCCACCAAGCAGTTTCGTGTGGCCAGGTCTCGGTGGACAAAATTAAGAGAGGAAAGGTACTTCATACCAGAGGCTATCTGGGTAGCCATAAACTTCAGGTTGGCATAACTGAGGGAATAAAAAGGAAGAGAGAAAGTAGCCTGTGGAAAGAGGGAGCCGTGAAAGGCATGCGTTCCCTGGGTGCTTCCTACGAACTGGAGTTTCGACCTCAGCATCCCTTCTCTGCTCTCCGTGAATCTCCTTGCTTTTCCCCCGCAGGACAGTTGCTCCATTATTCCCTGCATACTAACCTCCCTGCCATCCCAGAACACCAAGGTACTTTCAAGTTCACCGCTCCGCTTCTTCAGAGCCCAGGTTTGTCTCAGGAACACACAGAAGGGACAGACGAGCTGGCTTGCTTACCTGACAGTGGGTGCGTTGCTGGAGGCAGAACTGGGGGGCTCGTGGCGGGAAAGAAACTGATTGAGATCTCCATTCTCCATGTACTCAGTGATCATGCACAGAGGGTCCTCGGTGATGCACACAGCTAAGAGGCGGATGATGTTTGGGTCCTTGAGCCGGGACATGATCTTTATCTCCTTAAGAAAATCGTTCCTTTGGAGGACACAGACACGGGTAAACCCAGAGGTTGCCAGGGTTAGAAACAGGAAGGGGAAGAAGACACGGCAAAGCCTGGTCCCGCCCATTATTCCAAGTCTTGTCTCCCTTTGGATAACCTTTGAGAGGACAGAGAAGTTGGCACCCGGAAACTGTCTCATTCTATTCACCCTGGAATCAGATGCACCCTCTTCAACTGAAAACTTTTGGAGAACACGAACCATGATCTGCTCACATTCGAATCCCTAGAACCTGACAGAAGGCCCACCACGTAGAAAATGATTACCATTTGCTGAATCGAATACACGCTGCTAACAACGAGTCTGCGAAATGAAACTTTTCACTGGTAATCGTATCTTAAGTGCCCTGGGGATTTACCTTTTTAAAAAGCCAGGGAGTCACTCTATGAATAAAGCAAAGAAATCTTTTATACAGTGAATAATTATCCTCTGGTTTACCTGATCATGCTTTTATTTTTCCCCCCTCACACTGGCTTTTCCTGATACAGGGCACACCAGCAGTCAGTCACAACACACACTGAGTAGCCCGTTCAAAACAGAGCTGTTGAAAGCTCAGGGTGGTAACGTGAAGTCATTTCAAAAACAGCACTCGTGTGGCCAAGACCGTTAACTGATTGAGTACTTAGTGACAAGCACCCTTGAGTCACAAAGTGGGCTATCACCTTCCCAGTAACAATAGCTGCGTTAGTGAGACCACTGGCCCACATTCTGGAAACTATCGGAGCAGAGGAGTCATCTCCAGTGAGTTTTCTAGGAACCTGGACTGGCAGTCATATCGTGTTAATATAACACCCTTGAAATCAATGTAGTGATGTGAAACCTGCCCTCTTGGATTCCCCCTCCATTCCAAACCAGGGGTTTCCACGGCTTTGGGGGGCGGGGCAGAGTCTACGTCACCCATCACTGCTAAAGTGCAGTGGGTACAGGAGGAGAAACACCAAACCTCGCCAACCAAAACAATGGGCAAAGGCTTTGTCACATCCTACGCTTTCTTCCTCTTGCCACTCTCTCCAATCATGTGCTAAGGCCAATATAAAGAATATTCCATCTCTCTAAGGGAGGCAGAGGATGTCATCAGTGCATACTGATGTCCTTAAGATTGAAATTCTCAGGGGCGCCTGGGTGGCTCAGTCAGTTGAGCATCTGACTTCGGCTCAGGTCATGATCTCACGGCTCGTGAATTCAAGCCGCGTGTGGGGTTCTGTGCTGACAGCTCAGAGCCTGGAGCCTGCTTTGGATTCTGTGTCTCCCTCTCTCTCTGTCCCTCCCCTGCTTGCTCTCTCTCTCTGTCTCTCTCAAGAATAAACATTAAAAAAAAAAAAAAAGATTGAAATTCTCACAGTTGAAATTCCAGTTCTGTTCCCTCACCTTTCTTCATTCCACATCCTGTCCATTGCAACACTTTTAGTGAAACTCTACCACCACTTGTGGAATTGACAATAATTTGGGGAATAGGAATAGTAAGTTTTCTCTCACTGTGAGTATCAGTGAGACTAATCGAGTCAACACAAATGGGAAAATACATACGTTACCCAGATGTGCAGACTTCTCTGAGACACAGACAACCAGCTTTCAACCAGCACGCCTCCCTGGGTGAGGATTAACTCACCATTACTGTAATGGAAAGGCTGTCAGACAACGGAGTATGGCTGGAAACTGCAATTTATGTGGCAAAGGATCCAAGAGACTATTAGCCAGTTTGGGAAACAGCTAAAAGGACTGTGGATCCTTTTGCTTTGAGGTCCATGGATACTTTTCCAAGTAGAGGTAGCTTCTCATTTGGGGGGTTGCTGGACACAGAAGAGAAGAAGCATAAAAGAGAAGAAAAAGGGATGAGAAAGTAAGTAGAGATGCGAAAAAAGGAGAACGGAAGAGACTCAGCAAGAGAGATGTGTGTGAACGTGGAAGTCTGCCAAGACGTGGTAATGACATTCAGGAGTATGTCTGTGCATAACCATGGCAGGAGCAAATATTCAGGCTGTTGTGTGTGTTGGGAAGTACAGCTCTGTGCAGAAGGAGTTAGGAGGTAAATAGGTAGCTAATTCGATGGATGGTGGGCATTTGCGTCTGCCGGGGATGGAGGGGAGAGGAGACGAGGGCGACAGCCCATCAGAAAAATAAAGCGTAACAGTGAAAGGTGAGGCAGCTCACAGACCTTCCCATCTCAAAAGAAAAAATTGCTCAAAGGTTTCCGGGGGTGTTCCTGATCCCGAAGGTGAAATACATAAAGGAGAATTCAAAATGCAGACCACAGACCTGGCGTTCTTGTTGGCATCTGCTCGGAGCATTTTCACGGCCACCAGGACAGGCTGGTTGGCACTGACATCTAGGGCAAAATCTTTGTCTTTGAACTTTTCCATCCCCTCCACTTCACAGAGATGAACCTAGACAAAAGTCACCTACTTTCAGCATCATCGTTTCTCCTGAAGATGCCTCAGTGCTCTTGCTGGGCATTTCCTGGAGACAAGCTAACTCTTAACAACTCCAGTAAAAATCATCAAGAGACTGTTAAGATACGTGTGACACACCTTTAATTCAAATGGTTGACACACACAACGGTAAAGTACCCAGCTGATATGATACGTTACTGCTTTGTGAAAGAAACATACATTGATTGGAACATTAAATATGTCAACGAATCTACAACATGGTATTTTATTACAGCACAGTCCATTATAAAATGTCACTTGGCATAAATGCTCCAACTTTGACTCAAGGGAGTTTAGTTAGCAGATCATACAAAACACATGGCAATCTCCTCTCTAAGTCATCCTTTGGTATGGCATCAGCAAGGTAAGTAACCCCGATGTATTATCAACAGTGTAACGAGCCTGTGTTTTCAACCCAGGGGACAGAATGAGTACCTACAACATCACAAACAGATGCCATGGACCCTCTACCCCCACCAACACCAAACCTACCCAAGGGTAGAGTGCCACCCATACTGAAAACCAATAACACATTCTTATATTTCATTTAGAGTTCAGATGGCACTGTTGAAGTGCCTATTGCCACTTAAATCATGGCTTGGAATTCTCAGAAGTTTCATGTGACCGATGGAAGAGTGCAAAGTCACTATTACGTGCATCACTCGGAGGGCAATTGGGAAGAGTGCTCCTCCTTATCTCAGTTGGCAGTTCATTCCCTGGTGGCTGATTCTGGGACTAAAGTCAGGGGCGAGGTTGTTTTTGACCACTTTACACATAACTCCCATTGAAAGGAAGAAAACAAAGTGCCTATCAAGCAGCAAGATGTTCTTGGACAGTTTATAAAAGATGATCACATCTTATGGGTCCCCACCCTCTGTAACCTATCGTAAAAGTTGCTGAAAATATTGAATGTTTTTCAGGATATCTGAAGTCCAGTGACTTACTGGCTTAAAGAGCAAACTGAGGGTTGATGGGGGGTGGGAGGGTGGGTGATGGGTACTGAGGAGGGCACCTATTGGGGTGAGCACTGGGTGTTGTATGGAAACCAATTTGAGAATAAATATCATATTTAAAAGATAAAATAAAATAAAATAAAATAAAATAAAATAAAATAAAATAAAATAAAATAAAATAAAATAAAATAAAAAACATTAAAAAAAAACCTCCTACACAGAAATCAGAAGACCCAGGGTCTCTGTTATTTCGCAGAGATGAGGTTGACCCAATACCAGCCTTCTGGAAGACAAGGCGAGGAGAGATAAGTGAAGGAGACATTCTAGTATGAATCCACTTTGGAAAGGGGTCCTATGCTCTACTGGACAGTTTTGAGATACCAAGAACTGGAGACCCCAATGGAAGACTCAACTCACCTCCCCGAACTGGCCTTCTCCTAGCTTCTCCTTGAACGTTAGGAGTTTCCTGGGGAACTCTTCCACAGCCACGTCTTTTCCTGAAAGCAAGTCCATGGTAACAGCAGGCACTGAATAGGTGTTGCCTCCGGTTACCCCCTGCAGGTTCACAATGTCAGCCTCCGCGTAGTGGGGCGCCCCCTCGGGCCCGCTGGGCTGGGCCGGCTTTGCAACACCACTGCAGCCTGGGAAGACATGGGCGATGAGTCTTACTCCAAGGGGCATCTTGACAGGAAGACTGGGAGGCGCCCCCAAGATCACCCACCATACCCCATGCCATTGTCATTTAGAGAATGGCTCCTCTAGAGACTCTTTCTTAGGGCCTTTGGAATGTAGACCATCATTTTCTCTCTTATTCTTTTCAAACTGCATGATCACCAACAACCTCCTTGGCTAATCTTATGGGATTGTGGTGAAGCTATAGGCCACTTCATGCACTGTAAGGGCAGGAGTATTAAAGTTTGAAGATTTAGTCACGTTTCTTTAATTTTAAGGCACCATCATTGATTTAATAACCTATATTAGGGATTTAAAAAACTTTCTGATTATATGATCTAGTTTAAGATATATCCTTCCTTAAAAAATAAGCATTACAGGACACCTGGGTGGCTCAGTGGGTTGAGCGTCCGACTCTTGATTTTGGTTCAGACAGTGATCTCATGGTTCATGAGATCGAGCCTGTTAGGCTCCACACTGCTTGGAATGCTCTCTCTTTCCCTCTCTCTCCGCCTCTCCTTCTCACTCACTAGCTCATTCTCTCTCTCTCTCTCCCAAAATAAATAAACTTTAAAAAATTAAAAATAAACATTAAAATATGAGCGGGGAGATGTTTTAAGACTTTGGAAAATACATAAATTACTTTAGTTCAACCTAGGAAATAAATTAGTTTATATCCCTTATTCTTGCTATCTCTGTAAAATTGCCTGAGTTCAATGTGCTCCTTCAATGTTTGCTGTCTGCGGAATGATAAATACATGCTAGTTTCCTTCCTTCCTTTGAAAAGAGCCCTTGAAAAGCCTATGCACCCCAGTTAGTCCTGTCTACTTCTCTATCCAGCTCTTCCTGCCCACCCCCCCAGTTCTTCTACTAACTTGGATCACTCTTCAGTTGCTGACCTTATGGAGAAGCTACTTTGAGCCCCAGCGATGACCCCAGAATCCCTTCTGATGTCACTCTGAAACACGTTAAAAAAAAAAACCTGGATGTGAATCAATTGGCACAGTTTTACCAAAGCAATGCTTTTACTGAAGAAAGGCAAGAAATATTTGCTGTCATAAAAATTTTTTGTATTATTCTAATAAACTTTCACCAAAGATAAATCAACAAAAATTAGATAAACTCTATTATCTAGATGGCCAAAAAAATTGGGAATTCTAGGATGTCTTTAGCTTCATGTATTTGTTTTCTCCAGGGGAAGTGCTAGCCTTGAATTTACCACGAATGATGTTTAGTAGTGGGTGAGTACCCTATCTGGGCTTCCTCATCTTCTTCCTATGGAAAATGAGGAGATCAGACTAGTTGGACTGCTTTGAGTCTTCTGGTGTTAACACTTAGGGGACACCTTTCCTCTTCTGACCTGGGGGTCCCTTCAAACACTGGCTATGTGCAGTAGTGAAGGACAGGGGCTCAGATTAGGGTAGGAGAAGCAGCAGATCAATCTAGAAAAAGGGTGTGAACTTCTCAGGAGAATGTGGACTTCTCTCGATCAAACCAAGATTTGGTTGAGTAGGAGCAAAGCATCACACCTTCATTATCCCTGTCAAGACGTCTCCCTCATTCTCTGCCACTGGGTCATCCTCACCTGACTCTTCCTCCCCCGGTGCAAATTCTGGGAGTTTTCGTATCAGCCTCGATGGCTCCTGGTAGTCAGGGCGAAGGGGAAAGATGCGATCATAAGTGGAATTGGACTCCTGCTCACTTGGCGATGAGGAGCGGTTGTTGTTGAACATGCTGGACTCACTGGGCAGGGACAGGCTGACTGTCATTTCATCATCCAGCATCCTCCTGGAAGCCTGAAGGAGAAGGATGGGGAAGGCAAGTTGGCACAAGGGGGATCATCACTTCCTCCTCTCCTCAAACCCAGCTCTTTCACTCAGCTGAGATACCTCTCTGTTACTCTTAAACTCTGGAAGCACCACAGGTGACAGGATAAGGCACAGTCTGGTTCCACAAATGCCTGTGTCATAGAAATTTAGAATAATCCTTCATTGTGTCAAGGCAGAATCTGACATCCGAACTTCCATGCTGCCAACATTCATTAGCTTTCACTGAAGCACTTAGAAGGGTTATTTACATGACACTAGAAGAACCCCTCAGTAGCCAATCAAAGATCTTCTCAATCTTGCAGAGTTTTTGATGTTCTATTAAATAATAGATTTTTGCAGACTTATCCTTCAACTGGTTTGATTTTGCGTAGACATACACTAAAATGCTCATTCAGTCAACAAACGTGCTGCAACATGATGGGTTTGCAGTCCACCTGATCACTCTGACCCTGTAGGTTAGGATAATGTGTCCTCAATCCTTCATTTTGACTAACCAAAAATAAAATGGCTACAGAATGGGAAAGAAAAGCCCTGAGGATACTGAGGTGAATTACACCTGGTAAAGAAAGAGGAAGATGAAAATAACAAATTGTTTTGGCCTCCTATTCAATGTGACCTACCTGCTCCTTCCAAAGGAAAATGCCAGAATCTGAATTATGTGACTATTTGGATTTGAACATGTAAAATGTTCCACTCCACTCCAACAAACACACTTTGGTTGCTCAGGAGAAACTTAGATGTCTGCTTCATCCCCTAGACTGAAAAGTCCTTTGTTGCAGTAACGTCCTCGATACTGCATGGGATCTAGCACATAGTAGGTACTCAGTAAATATGGGTTAACTCTCTCAAAGAAAAAAATGACACCACCAAAAGTATCCTACAAGTAATGCTTAGTCTAAAGCTATTTTGAGTAATGTTTCTTGGAATATATGTGCATGCTTAAGGGTTTTACACACACACACACACACACACACACACACACACACACACACAAATTCTGTCACCAGGAAGAAATCTTGGGTCATTCAAGAGCATCCAGAGTTATCTTACTAGGATATACAGGGTTAGATAGGATTTCTTGGAGGACCAAGTTAAATATTCCAGGGCAAAATTTTTCCTCTCGCTTTTACTTAAAGAGTCTCCAATCCAACAGTCATCTTCCAACCCATGAACATATTCCAATTAGACTCAGAAGAAAGACCCAGAGAAGCCCGGTAAATTCTGGTTCCAATAAAGAAAGAAATAGCTCATAGAGTATAGAACACAGACTCCCTCTTCCCAAAGAAAATGCGGTCATAACAAATTACTCAAGGACATACAGTAGCTTCCAGCTGTCCCATGAATCTCTAGTCCACCTGCTTCTACTACCACCAGTACTCTTTGCTGCCCCTCATCCTGAATCTAGACACCCAGTGGGTTCCAGCATTCTAGAAGAAAGAAGGTTTTAAAATTGCCCTATCATGCCTCACAGCTCAGAACTTCTACAACATCTCACGGTCCACATCCCTTTGAACTCATTGATCAAGTGAAGACGTCCACGGCCAAATGTAGACATATGTAATCATCAGCAGACCCCAAGAGCATCAGATGCTTAGCAGGAGTGTCCAGAAAGCTGCTATCTGGCCTTAGGAAACCAAAGAAAGTCATGGATATTCCATCTTTGGTGGAATGTACATATTTTGGAAGAAAAACATCAACAAATTTCAAGATGGGAATGAGCATAGAAAATAGGATACCAGTTGTATGACCTTGAGCACGTCACATTTTCTCAACAGAAAAACAGTTCAATATAACTACTCTGCCCAGCTCACTGGAAGTATTCATTGAGGTTCAAGTAAAATAATGCATGTGAAAAAAGTCCTTGCAGACTGTCAAGTATTAGACAAATGTATAAAAAATTACTCAGATAATTTAGACTGGACAAAACAAATCTGAGGAGGGACTCAGAAAGATGCGTCATCATAACTTCCAAGTACACAAAGAAGTAGAAATAAGATTACAAGAAACTTGGCTTGGATATTAATGAGGCTGAATGTTTTTCTGCACATACACACACACACATGCATGTGTGTGCGTGCGTGCACACACACGCACACACACACACACACAAATGTAAACTGTAACGGAAGAGAAGGAATAGCATTATCAGAAGTTTCAGCTAGGTTTTTTTAATTCAAAAATTAAAAATATATATACAGATTCCTGTACCCTCTGCTGCCAAACCCAGTGAATCAAAACCTTCAAGGGAGATGCTTGACTTGAGATTCAATGTATTAGGAAGAGTTTTCTGAGTTTTCTAGGGAGGTTCCAAACTCTCCATTCCAAATATGAGAAAACGGACTTAGCTTGTTCTTTTCTGACTCCTTTCAATAACAAGCTTCGCCACTCCCAGGCTTCTTAGTAGCCCCAGTTAATGCTCTAAGCATTTATAAGTTCTTACAGTTTGCCATTTTCTCCTAGGGAAACAGTGGCTTAGGCAAGGGTGGGGTAGGTCCCTATCCCATGGCTGTTCTGCATTTCCTCACCTTCTCCAGCATCTTCTGCCAGAACTGCCTCCAGAGGATGATGACAATGATAGCCAGGAGGATGAAGATAATGGCCACCAAGCAGCCGATCAGGATCCGAGTGTTGCTGTCATCGACTTTAAGCATTGGATCTGGGATCAGGAAAAGAAAGATGGAGAACGCCATCATCTTATGGGGCAAGGCAAGGCATGAAGGACTGGACCAGAGACAGGGAGGTAGAAACTCTTCCTTCAGGATAATTCTGCAAGATGCCACCTCAATGCTTCTGCTTCGCTTTGGTCTTGCTACTCACGTAGTACTTCGCTTCTACACTGTACAGGCCTCCTCCTTGGGACAGTAGCCTTCTCCTCCTCACCTATCAGACTGGATAATGGAGAGGTTTTGCATTCATCCTCAAATTTTGTTCCTTTATTACCATTGCCTGGATCTACTGGCCCCCAATCATACCTTGTGAAAAACAGGTGAAGAGCAAGTTTCACCCTTCTCATTCTGTGAAGCATGCCGAGGTAGCTGAGAGTTCTCTTTGGAGACACTCAACCACCTGTATTTCCCAGATTGCTACTCATATGACCGGTGACCATCTGAGGTGCTGGACACGCTTTTGCATGTATCTCCAATTAGAGAGACTAGCATTTTGTTTCATGACTTCCATCCATTCACTGAGATCCCCACTATGGGTCTTACTCAGAAATGTCCCTTCCTGTGTTTCTGTTCCAAGCAACCTGAACTTTCACGAAGCAACTGGAGCAACTCCAGACTCTCCTTTAGCTGAAGAGTCACATGGAACAGCAGTGAGAAGAGTCAGTTGGGGGTCCTTTACTTTGGAGGTGGACTGGCCTACCTTCCCAGAGCTACTCTTCATCCAAAGCCACATGGTATAAAGCCTCCTATGCAGACAGTTAGGCCCTTGTGAATCTCCGCCCATCTCCATCCTCTGAAGACACCCTCAGTTGACCTTTTGTAACTAAAGATCACACATACCATAGGTTGTGGGCGCCACAGGTGAGGTAGGCAGGGCTCCAGAGTTGTTGTACATGGCCGCATCTGTTACAAAAGAAGGGTGAGTGAGAGCAGGGGAGAAGACAGTGAAGTAGTGATTTTTCTGGAGGTAGATTGTGACCTAGCACATGGTGAAATCCATTTAGTGGGTTGCCACCAGGCTTTCTCAAAAATGAAATCATATAATATTCTAAATTTAAAAATCACCACTCATCTACATAGTAAGGACAACTCTTGTTTTGTGAAATGTTTGTTGCAGTGACACTGGCTGCCATGGTACAAAAAAAGTTTAAGGAACAGTGGTTCAGAGGGCTGTGACCACACATTATCATAAAGCACGCACAGGAATTCAGACCCAAATTCAGCAAAATGTGGACAGAATACGGTGGGTGAGTGGGCATGGGGTAGACAGTGCTAAGAGGCTTTTTCCTTCAAGGAAACTGTTTGCAATTGATTAAACATATTGAATTTATAAAAATGCAACGAGTGCATAATGATACCAAAAAAAAAACAACTATGAAAAACAAAACAAAACTCATTAGACATTATTAGAAGTTGCTAGGGCATCAACTCTGAAAAGAGAAAAAATTAATCGTGTATCCTGTCCTTCCAATGTAAACTGTATTTCAGGGTAAGCAAGTTCATGAGGAACAGTTCTACTAATCTGAAGAAATTCAGCTAATAAATGCCGAAGGAATGCAAGAACTAGAATCCCTAATGAAATAAATAATTCAAGCAGTGGTCATCAGTTCATGGAGACAACCTGAGCCCAGAAATTAATCTTAGCACCACTAAAGGTGAGAGAATCTAATATTACATCCCCATGATGGGGTTGAACGTAAAGGACACAACCCTATCTATGACAAATTCTTGACAAAAAGAAATATCGAACTTGAATCAAATTAGCCTGTAGATATCACCTCCAGTCTATTGGAATGACAAAAGATAGAAGCTCTGGAAAATGACATCAAAGAAAGCAATCAGTCAAACCAGAATGGATGTTTTTAAAAGGACTGTTTTATATTAAAAGAGACATTTAGGAACATAATAAAGAAAATCTTCCAAGAGGACCTTATTTGGATCCTAATTCAATCAAGCCAGCTGTAGTTGCAGACAACATTAGACGTATCTATGATTGTCTATTAGATAATACTAACAAATTAGATTATATTAGATAATATTAAGGAATTACATACTAAGAAATGCTGTTAGATGTTATAATGCTCTAAGCTTACAAGGCATCATGTTTAAAAAGACAATGTTATTTTCTTTGACGTATTCTCAAATGTTTAGTAATGAAATCAAATAATGTCTCAGATTTGCTTAAAATATGACAGCAAAAGGGAGAGACAGATAAAACAAGCATGGAAAAACATCAGTGGTTAGTATGGCTGAGTGACTGACCAGTGGGGTTCACTGTTCTCTTTACTTCTGTGTATATTTAGAAATTCTTACTTAAATGTTTTAAGAGTGTGCTTCCCCTTAGCTAGCTTGATTGATATAGCTTTAACACATTGGACTCTCACGTTTTAATGCTTTATTTTACATGCCTCTTAGACAATATGGGAGAGCCCAATAAATATTCTAGTCACACAGAAGATTCTTCTGTCCGTCGACGAGGAGCCGCCGTGCAACCTTCTTTCTCAGAGACCCGCCACCCTCCTCCTTCACCACCCGACCCCCATGTCCACAGGAGACCCCCCCCCCCCCCGCCAGCTCCCAACCTGATTGGAAGGTGATCTCACTGAACATCATCCAGGTGTCAGCAAAATGGTACTGGCACTTGATGGCGCTGGCCATGCGGTGGTGGAGGGGCACCGTGACAAAGCGAGCGCTGGGGTTGACGTCGTCCAGGACAAGGGGGAAGGACACGGCGTTAGGTTCCCACTCATTGGCTTCAGAGCGGAAGTAGCACTGCACCTCCTTGAAAATCTTCACACCTTTAGCAAACATGTTGTTGCAGTGCACCTGACAGGGAAAGAGGCCCGTGAGTGACAGGCTGGCTCCAATAAGTGGCATGGGGACAACCTAACCCAATAAAATCCTAGCCCCGCCGGTTTCTCTGAGCACTGCCCTTGGTGGATAGTTGGTGCTCTGCTGTCTTTTGGATCTGCCCCTCCAGGAACTTCAGAGCGTGTGGCATATCGGTCTGTTCCTCCAAAACCACGGTGGCTCCCCAGTCACCTCTCTGCACCTGTGTGCCCCTGACCACCTCATTTCCTGTTGCCTCATCTGCTAAATGAGGGCTGGACCAGCCTCCCCTTGGGTCCTTCCTTGCCCTTAACACCCCCATGTCTCTAATCCTCTCCAGCCCACTTGTCGTCCACCCAGAATCAAGCTATTCTGAACTGAGGTAAGGGGAGCCCGCCCTCCTCCTTCCTCCCAGGTACATGCTAAAGCCAGTCCACTCCTTCTAACAGGTAGTTGAGAAAGCAGAAATAAGACGCAGTGCGAAACAATTTCAGCTTTCTCTTTAGAAATCTCATGTCAAGTGCCACGTATTTATTAGCAGTTTTCAGCCAGGGACACAAGACTTAATTATCTATTGTAATTAAATTCAGTTTAGGTAAAGCCATTCCGATAAGGGCATGGAACTTCCTCACAGATATTTTCTGAGACGAGAAAAGAAGGCCTTTTGGGAAGCAGCTTGTATCCTCTTGCCCTGCTGTCGTGACTCTTTCACTGGGATATTTGTATGGCTTTCAAAAGGTCATAAATGGGGCGCCTGGGTGGCGCAGTCGGTTAAGCGTCCGACTTCAGCCAGGTCACGATCTTGCGGTCCGTGAGTTCGAGCCCCGCATCGGGCTCTGGGCTGATGGCTCAGAGCCTGGAGCCTGTTTCCAATTCTGTGTCTCCCTCTCTCTCTGCCCCTCCCCCGTTCATGCTCTGTCTCTCTCTGTCCCAAAAATAAATAAAAACGTTGAAAGAAAAAAAAAATTTAAAAGGTCATAAACAAAGATCCCACAACAGTTCCTCTGGAACACCTTGCTGTGTCTAACGTCCCTTAAAAATGGGATATGCATATTTGTAACTAGGTCAGGTCTCTTGCGACACTTCAGTGACATTTCCTCTGGCTCAGTCACACGTGGAAAATGGAGCCCTTCTGGTCACTGTCCCCTTAATTAAAAGACCTTATAGGTCAGGGGCGCCTGGGTGACTCAGTCAGTTAAGCGTCCAACTTCGGCTCAGGTCATGATCTCACGGCTTGAGTTCGAGCCCCACATCGGGCTCTGTGCTGACAGCTCAGAGCCTGGAGCCTGCTTCTGATTCTGTCTCCCTCTCTCTCTCCCCCTCCCCTGCTCGCACTCTGTCTCTGTCTCTTTCTCTCAAAATTAAATAAACATTACAAAAATAATAAAAAAATACAAGGCTTCATAGGTTGGAAAAGTATCATTGCCATTCTGGGAATATATTTGCTGCTTGCATTTTCATGTCTTGCTCAAGCCCCGAATTGCAACCCTTCAACTGCCTTTGACACCCTCCTCTGCATTCTGGATGGCAAATACAGAACTGCCGTTCAGAGTTTATTTTCAGCTGAAGCAGCAGCAGCAATGATTATAGAAATTGTATGATCAAAGAAATGAGCAGAGATGCTCTGAAAGAATAGAATAGAATCACCTACTTGGACTTTTTATGTCCCAGTGAGCTAGGGCTCAGCTAGGTTTGACCTGCCAGTGGCCAGTCAACAACAGAACGGAGTCTAGAACCCTAAATGCCTCGTCCAGTGCTCTTGCCAATAGCATGTCACACAGCAATGGAACAAGGTGCCCCAACTTTTCCATTTGGACTTTCCCGTAAATGTTATAACGATGAAAACATCTGTTAGTACCTTCCTTGGGATGCATTAACCATTCCAGTTTATGCAGCACAAGTCAATGGAGCAAAACTAAGAAAAAAAATACCAACTACAGCTTAAATAGATTTTTCAGATCTTTTTTTTTTTTTTTTTTTAAATCTGCAGAGTGTTAGGGGCACCTGGGTGGCTCAGTCGGTTAAGCGTCCGGCTTTGGCTCAGGTCCTGATCTCACAGTTGGTGGGTTCGAGCCCCATGTCGGGCCCTGTGCTGACAGCTTGGAGCCTGGAGCCTGCTTCGGATTCTGCATCTCTCTCTCCCTCTGCCTCTCTCTCTCTCAAAAATGAATAAACATTGAAATCTGCAAAGTGTTGGGTAAGAAGCCTGCAGGGGAGATCATGATATATCCCACAGATGTTTGGGGAATTCTCCTAGAATGCCAATAAATAGTATAGAATTTCATTCCCCTATGGACTTACATATTTGTTTAATAAACACAAGACATTTTAAAAGTATATCAATATATGTCAATGGTATATCTTGACTACACTTCAGGGGTGGGGAAAATGAGCAGTAATTTGCCGAGAAAGCAGTAACTACTCTCTAGATGTTAGTGACCTGAAAGTCATCGTTTACATTTGATTTGTCTCAGAAAAATTAAAATATGCTAGAGACCTGTTTGGCCTAGACAGGACTGACCCTGAGTTAGCTCCTTAGAAGTTCCTGGCACCTGCTTACTGCAGAATACGCTTCTGAGTAATTTTGATGTGTGATAAATTAGTTACACAGGAGCTACGGGGGGCTCAGGAAGATCAAAGTCTATCGACTGAATATTATAACTTCATGGAGAGTTTAAAATACATTTTATTAATTGTGAGACAAAAAAACTATCCCAATGGTACATTTTTGTGAATTGATACGCATGTTCATAGGTGCATGTGGATATATCATTATTCAGCAATATAAATAAATTTTCCCTTGAGGTATATCTTTGTTACTGTGCATATGCACACCCCCCTCTCCCAGAAGAACCTGTGAAGAATAATGCGTTACACACAGTTGCACACGGTTATGTTTTATAACCGCCAAGGAGCCGTCCTTCGACAACATCCAGGCAGATGGGTGAATGTTGCTCCTTCTGTTCTCATCTTAAATGTTTGTTCATTTAACTAATGGCTAGTAATCCAGTTAGGAGATATTATCACATTAACACGTGAGAGTAAACATAATAGAGTAATATAATGGTAATATAATAGAGAGGAATATAATATTATAATTATATAATAGAATAGTAATAGAATAGTATTAGAATAGACAGTACATAATAGAGTAATATAATAGTAATATAAGGAATCCATTTTATTTTTATTTCTTTTTTATATAAATTCTATATCTTTTTGACTCCGAGTTTGTGCCAAGAATAACACATTTTGATTTACTAGGGGCCCTTAATGATGACACAGATTTCCTTCTTCTGGGTCCCCATGTCGTCCTACATACCTCCTTTTGCAAATAAATAGTGCCTTCTCCCACTGAACTGCAAACCATCCCAAGGCCGGGACCACTTCTTATTCATCCGCTTACCCCCAGAACTTAGCACAGAGCTACGTATACTTCAAATACTGTTGCTACATTAAGAACAAAGAAGAATGAATGAATTTAGGAAACAAATATTGAAATAGAGGCAGAGTTACCAACTTGTTGGCCATTAATATTCTGTACCCAGCTATTAATAGGGGAAATAACAGATAAACAGAATCCATGTGTGAGGTCAAATTCACTTGCCCACTCTCTTTCTTGGGCCTCATACTGGAATTCCTCTAAGGCTCCTTCACAGACCAGTAAGAGTTATATGTGAACCACAAAAATTTCAGGGGTCTCTCTTATATTTAACAAAAAGATTTTCTACTGCTAAGCCCCAGTTTTACTCAAGCTTAGAGTTCAGGTCAAAGGAGCTTGAAATCTAGTAAGACAACCAGACAGATGTGTTGTTGCCACAGACAAGGAAACAAAGAACTCTGGAGACAGAAGAGAAAGGAGGCTTCTAGAATGATTTCTCAGGGTTGCATGAGTAGAGGAAACAGAGTAGGGGTAGAAAATGATTCCAAAGACAAAGTACAAAATACTCAATTCTCCCATTGAGAATCAGAGCTGCAATGAGCCAGCTTTACTGATAAAAGTATGTCTTGTCCCTGGAGAGCCCTAGGCAGAGCCATAAAATGATTTTCATGGACTCTGGTTACTTTTGCTTTTGTGGGCCCTCCCTCCATTAAAAAAATCAAAATCTTAATTTAAAACCGTGTTGTTAAGTAGATGAAAATAATTTTTGACCCTACAAGTTCTTTTTTTACCCCTGATGTTAAAAGAAGTTAAAACATTTCCACAGGGCTTCAAAGTATTGTGGGCTCTAGACACTGGACCCACCGTGCCTAATGGTACCTAGACGCTGATGCTGGAACAACGAAACAAAACATTGAGAAACAGCGACCTAGTCTAAGCCCCCTTTTCACAAACGAAGCAGGAAGCCCACAGAGATGAAGTGACTCGTGAAGCGCATGTAGCTAGTTGGTAGCAGAACACCCATTTGAATCCAGTTCTGCTGGCAACACCCAGGGATCTTTCTAGCATGCCTTTTCTCACTGCCATTATTTTGGCTTCCACCACACCTAACTCCACTGACCTTCATGGTGGTGAAATTCCTGATGCGGTCAAATTCAAACATGATCTCGATGTAACCACTGGGGGCACTCTCGTTCCTCCAGCCCACGTAGTCATAGCCTGGCCACACGTGGTATTCATGGGTCTGAGTGAAGTCGTCTAGGCCCGACACCCCATCTGTCAGCTGGCCCAACCCTTCGGTCATGCTGCTTAGGCCAGAGGAAGAGAAGGGAGAAGGGAGAAATGAGCCTGGAATTAATTACACATTCGTGGAAGAGCCTTTACCCAGCTTCTTCACCCCGGGGTTTTGTAAGAGTTGATTATCTTGAAGGTTCAAGGATTGTGAAAAACCCAGTATATTTTATAGTATTGACTCATTTATCCTGCATCAATGGAGAACAAAGAATTTCATATCAATGAATTTTACAAAATACTTAATGCTTACTCCTTCATTAGGAAAGCTTTGAAACAGTATTTTATCATTTTCTAAGAAAAGCTTTCTATAATCTATTGTATCCTTACCTATTCTTGCATACTTTTTTTTCTATAAGTTTTTCTATAATAACTCAACATTATCAAATGCATTTGATTAATCCATTAACAAGTAAATGAGGGAATGGATGGATCAATGCATAGAACGAACACTACAGTAGACGGTAGCATTTGACCATCACTAAACAGTCCCAGAGCTTGTTGGAAATTTTTCTGACTCTGCTTTGACTGTATGTTGTCATTTTTCAGTGAATCAATTCCAGATAAGCCAGTCATGCTCTCTTCTACCTCACATCCAACAACCCAGTTTGAGTCCAACTAAAGGTGGGGGGAAAAGGTGATCAATCCCAAATTTAAATACTAATTTATATGTAATTTTAATTAAATTGGTAGAATACTAGACTCATGGAATAAAAGCATTATTTACATGAGGGTCTCAGGCATTGGATTTAGTCTTGTTTTCTAGCTTGGCAGTCTTTCCACTTCTGATTGTAAGGCTTTGCTTGATTGGTATATGGGATGATTGTGTATTTATGTCAGATTGACTATTTCAGGAACACAGAGACCTTCTTCCTTCTTTATGAAAGACAGAGCAAGGAACTTCTGGAACTTCTCTCTCTTCAAGCTCTGCCTTTCAAGATTTAAACGATGAATCAGGAGTCTCCCAAGTGAAGAAACTGGGATACTCACCCTCAAGCGATAATGCATGCACCCCTTGAGGTTATATAAAAGTTGTGAATTTACAAAAAAATAATTGAGTGATTATGCCAGCCTTACAGATACGCTTTGTTTGTTCATTGAAAAATGTTTGGCAAATTATAAAATTTGACTGGCCTTATCCACAGTGACCAGAGCTTGGGTGTCCCTTCCAAGGATTTGCCATCTTTTTCTTCTCTCTACAGATCAGAAGGCTGGGAGAACATAAGTTTACTTGCAATAAATATATTTCCCATTGTCCCCAGAATAATAAATCCCCATGAAACTCTTATGAAAAGCAACACAAATTAAAAATTAATTTCTCGCCGTCAAAATTAAATCAAATGGGGATGGGATAAGCAGAGAAACTTTCCCTGCCATATCCTTTAGAATTGTTAGAATTCCTATAACAAGCATATACTACTTCTATAATTTTTTTAGTTTTTAAAAAAGGAACTTTTGCTCCTAAAACTATCTATTCTTGAGACTCTGAATTAGATGACTTTAATACCTCACCACTCAGGCACACTCCAAAGAGATACCTCACTACCTGAGTTATCAAGTGGAGGCAGTCTGTATCCAAATCTTATTCTTGATCTTTCCTTCTGTTACCAGTTACCTGTCTTATCTATTTGAATGTCTTGCCAGTCCCTTAAATTTGTGTCCCGAACTAACCCCATCATTGCCCTTTTTCTAAACTAAATCCATTTGCATTTCTGCCCATTCTACTTTTCCTTCATGCTCAGTGAAGGTGCCTGGTGTACCAGAAGCACCAAGATATACCTGTTGAATGAATAAATGCCACCCCCACTGTTTGATCTACTTCTCCTCACCCTACTGTCTCGCCCCTACACCCAATCAGATTGCAAACGGTCCCCACATGGATGGCTGCTCCTCTTCTGTTCCCACAGTCACCATTACAGCCCTGGGCCCACACGCTTTTTACCTGATAGTGTTTGCAATGAGAAAATGTCCCTCATCACCTCCTCCTTCCCGTCACATCTAACCTTTGCGACCTGCTTGATTAATCTGTCTAAAGCACCGTGCCAATCGTGTCCTTCCCCAAGTTTAAAAATCTTCAGTGATGTGTTCTATCAATGATTATGCTGATGAAGAGAAAGTCAACGCCTCCTCCCCTTCCTCCTGGCCCTGACGTTCAAGTTCCTGCAAAATCTGATGTAATCTGCCTTATAGTGCTTCTCATCTACTATTTTGCTACAGAAATACGGCTGGTGGTTCACTAAACTATTGATCTTTACCAGGCATTCCCCTAAACTTTACAGGGTCGTCCTTTTGTCCCCATGCTATTGACTCTGCCTAAAATGCCATTTCAAGATTGTTTACCTGTGAAAGCTCCACCCATCCTTTGGAGCCTGCTTCAGATTTCATCTTATTCCATCATGTCTTTGCTGGTTTCCCAATCAGATACAAACTCATATGTATTTAGCACTTTACCTTTACAGAATGCTTTTCTTATACATTTTTATCACTTAAGCAAACAGAACTAACTTTTATTATGTGAATCCAGGTGTTTTCACTCCCAGTGCTGTGCTTTCTCCTACCTTGGCTTGCTCTTTCCTTTGATCCCCAGAGCACTCCTATGATCTCTTACTCCAGGGCTTATATCACAGCAATTTATATCCTGGCTTAGTCCCCATTCCTAACGGTGAGCTTCTTAAAGGTAGGATCAAGGACTTCCTTATGTTTGAATACCTACCAAGTCTGGCCAAATTCCTTGCAGGTAGTAACGGAGGATCAGCAAAGATTTATTGAACTAAACTGAATTCAACTGATCTCTGATTTCCTCTATGCCTCAAGCATATGCCAGTTGGGGTGTGGCTGAGTGAAATGATGCCCAGACAATTTAAGCGAATGGGGAAGAACGGTTACTAAGCACATGGAAAGGATGTAGCTGGAAATCGAATACTGGATGAGTCAGGTCTTCACTCAGGGGATGGCAGCTGGTGGGGCAGGAATTTATTCTTCACACCTAAGACAATGGAAGTGCTATAATGCCTCACTCCCCTTCCTGAGATTAATCTCTCCCTCTCTCAACCACTAGAAACTTCCATCATCTGGTCTGGACCTAACCTCTCTCCCAGGCTCAATCTTTGCAGGCAAAGACCAAACTAAGAGAGAGAAAAGTGTGGAAGTGGACTAGAAGAAAAATGGCAAGGCTCAGAGTGAAGTGAGATAGGGAGGAAAAGCTCTCATCCAACCCTAAATTCCCACTGTGTCTGATCATACTCTTCCACCATGGCCCTTCCTAGGTCCACTTCAGGACTACCCATTGGTCCCTCCTGCTGTTCCCGGATCAAGCTTCTGCTGCAGTCAGGCCACTCTTGTCCTCAGCCCTGCTTTCTTTCCTCCGCTCCCTGCTACCTGCCTCCCCTGCCCTAATTATCATCTCATCACGGAAACTCTCCTTGTTTACTGTAAGCCTTACGGGTGTCCTTTTCATAATTTCTAAAGCATTTCTATTTATGGGGTTCATTCTTCCCGAACTTCTTGACCTGTCCAATTTATTATACTTATAACTTCAATTCTTCTGGCCCTTTGTCTCCATAAGTAGGCCATTATTTGTGTCAGACCACATGTCCTGTTTTAAGAGTCAAAAAAATATGGCTACCGTACCTAGAGCCATACTACAATTTTAGCTCTTGTTTTGTGTAATTTATTGTTTCTCTTGTCTTCCCAAAACAGGCATATGTTCCTTGCAGATAAAGACTCCATGTTTTACTTCATCTAAATTATCTCACAATGCCTAGTACAGGGCCTAAAAAAAAACACTAGTTGGTTGACCAGTTGATTGATTATTGATCCCAAGCCATAATAAAATATTATCTTTTCTAGTGGCCACTTTCCCATTCTGATGACCAAAGTTTCCCAGGATTTACCTGTATCCAACGGCTCCATCATAGACAGAATCATTCAGATAAATGATAGAGCCTCCAGGGAGTACAAATTGCTGTCCAGCTGGAGCATTATAAGACACCAAGCCATCTGTCAAAGGAAACACAGATGTGTCAGTGCCTTTGGGAAGGAAGTGTACCTATGGCTCAGACCAACTACCCCAGGGAGATCCATGTGACTTCAAAGGTACACTTGTTCAGTGTATCCACATAGGACTCAATCTGGGTACACAGGGAGCACTGCTGAGGAGCACTCCTCACTAGCAGTCAGTGAAGTGACTCAGAATGCATTATTCCAGGAATGGAATGAAGCCTTGGGTGGAGGAACAATGTCCTTTCTTGACTCTAACCTACAGGGAATCACTTCACCCCAGAGATTACTAATCCCATACCTTTCTGACTTAATTGCCTTTATGTTCCAGGAGTTGGAGGTTTTAATAAGGTCCATACACTCTGTCTCTAGAGACCTACCTAGCCAGACACAGCCATAAAGCTCCACTCGCATGCACACATTCATGGAGTGGTCAGTGACTGGAATGAAGCGGACAAATCTGGCCACAATGGGTGGCTCTAAGTCCTTTAGGAAAATGTCATAGGGGTTACTGTTCCCATCCAGCACCTGAGGAGACAGAAGAGAAATAGTGGGGAGATGCTGTGAGGTTATGCTGAGTCTTCTTCATAGCCTCTTTCATGGACCCTCTCTTTTTAATTGAAAGAGCAGAATGTATCCACTCAGCTTTTCCAGCAGCCTTGATATTCCTCCCGGTGCCCCCTCCCCACCCTCCCTCCTCCTCAGTCACACATTTACAAGGGCATGCCAGGTCTGTGGATGCACATACCTACAAGACAGCCTGTGTACTTCCTCTTCTAGCCTAAGTCAAAATATGGTCCTGGACATCTCAGGGTCTGGATGTCTCTTCTTCCTACCTGTTTTCCATGCCGGTTCCGCCAAGAGATCCAGCGAGTGCCATCCCGACTGTAATTGATCTTGTACATGGGGGCAAACTCAATGCCATGGCCCCCAGCATGGCGCCCTTGGGTCCCCACCAGAGTGATAAAGTGCAGGGTGTGCAAGTCAATCTGTAGGAATTCCTTCAGGTCATCAGGTTCCACTGGAATCTCAGGGCACCAGGCTCCGTCCCCTTCTTCTGAGTCCAGCCTTTTGACACAAGGGGTGGGAGACAGAGAGGAACCATGGAACTAGAGTTGTTTACCAATCCAGAGCAAGCAGCTGCTCTGTCCTGAGGGGAGAAAATGTATCCAACCCAAGACTCAGTCTAAAAAGCTGGGACCCCAGTCTAAAAAGACTCTTTGTGTCTCCCCTCAAGCCTGACAGTCTTCTGTCCCTGGGGCACCATGAAACCCAGATAGACCGTCACCACCAGGGCTAGAGTCCTTCAGATCAGATGTAGCCTTTATTTCTCACCCTGATTTAAAGACCACAAGGGAAATGAAACTGTTTCTGCCCTCTACTCCCCCATGAGTCATTTTACCTCCCCGTTCCACTTTCAGTCCCAGCATAACAAGGGTGGCCACCCCTTGCTTGGATATCAAGTTATAGGAAGGAGGAGGGAAGGATCATAAGATCTCCAGTGTGGGTTATGTAATGCAGTGGAATTTTAACCAACAGGATGGGCATGGCAGCCCAGCAAAACGCCATGGGAACCCATGATGAGAGTGAGGGGTAGGAGCATGTCAGGAGAGTAGTAAATAATCTGGTTTCATTTTATTACCTCCAAGCTAAGCTACCAGTGAGCAAGATTGTGAAATCAGTGGAAGGTTTCTTTTGGGAACGTCTTACCACTTTCCCTCTTCCCTGGAATGTTCCTTTTCTCACAGATGTCAACCTACTCATTGCCGTTCTCTTCCAACCCCACCAACCATCACTCTCGTCTTTCACATACTCAGAAATTATGGAGAAGGTTTACTAAGGTTGCTTTTCTTGTGGGTGATTCCATTTGAACAGAAATCAACACTTTAGGCCAAAAAAATCAGATCCCAGGAGAAGGATTAGACCCTCACCAGCAGAGTAGCTTTTGACAAGGGAGTTCGTTGCTTTGGAGGATCCCTGGTACTAGGCCACTAGGAACCCACCATACTCTTTGTGGGTGAGGATGGCCCTTCAATGAGAGAAGGGAAGACTTTTCTGGAGTCCTCAGTGTCTGCTCAAAGCCTTGATGCTTTGCACCGTGAATAATGTTTCACAGACACCCACTGACAAGAGGATGGGGTGTCCTCGCTTCCAGTGTCCTACCCCATCTGCGCCTTCCCCAGTCCACTACGGTAGTCAGCTTCCTGTAATTTCTCACACTGAGAAGGTGAAGTAAAGCAAACCCACTGCATATCCATGAACCCATCTGCTGTGGGCAGGGTGGCTCAAGGCCCTGTGATTGGGAAGGGGTGGCCAGACCAGCACATGCTGCCAAACCCTGAATTTTCTCCCCAAAAACATACAGGACAGGCCTCCCCCGTGCCTACCAGCTCCCACCCTTCTTCCCCAGCCCCTTGAGCCAGAAAGTGCATCCAGCCCATGACTTGGGCTTTCTTGGGGCATCTGTCCTCACCTTCCGTATTTGGCAGCTGTGGATTCTGACCACTGACTGGAAGCTGTGATGTCCTCATCTGGAATGTGGCCTCCTGACATACCCAGAGGATAGCGGCATATGGCTGGACCAAGAGACACCGAAGGGAAAAAGAGAGGAAATACTTTTCTTTTTATTTCCATGGATGACCCAGCCCCTTCTAGGAAGAATGTGATTGACTATTGGACAGGAAAACAGAGGTTTACATCTTCCTAAGGCTTTCTATGACCCCAGTTTGATCACCTTGACTCTCTCAGCCTTTCTCCCTGGGCCTGCCTCCAAACTTAGTAGTGTTCAATCCCCCAAGCACGGACCTTCAGCCACATCTATCTTTCAGTCCCAGACCCAAGTAATGTAATGTGATGCAATGTGCTGATTTATTCTTTTATTTGGTAATAAGCCCACGGCCCATCCCCATTACCTTATCAGCAGATGTGTACTACTAACCAGTTTCCCAAAAGTGCTGAGTCATCCTCACGGCCACCAGGTACCACCTGATCCAAAGCATTCGTTTTTCTAGGTAGCTGATTGCACAAAACTACAGGGCAAAGCCAACTGTCCTATGAAAGTACTGGACACACAGCTTTGGCCCCCATCAGCACCAAGTTTTCGCCTCTGGCTATAAACAATGGCCTCTGGGGAAGGACTTCCACCTCCAGCCAAGATAGAGTAACAAGGACCAGATTGACTCTCCTGGGTGAAACAACCAAAGAATGGACAAAGTATTCAAAACATTGAGTTTCAAACAATGAATACCGGATAACAAAGGCCAACAATCCCTGAGAGGGGACAAAGAAGATGAGTCCTACAGTGGCACCAGCTTACTGCCGTGGCAGAGTCCACAGTGAGTGAGAACAAGGCAGAGTTTGGAGGGCTCCCAATCAAGGAGACAAGGATAAGAGTCTGGAGAGGTCAGGGGAATCTAGGGTTGCCAGAGAAATACAGGATTCCTAGCTAAACTTAAATTTCAGATAAACAATGAAGAATTTTTTAGTATAAATAGGTACAATGATGGCAGGCATATAAAGAAGCAGAGAAATAGAACCTATAATGAGAAAAACAATCAGTCAATGGAATTGATTCAGAATATAGAAGAGGGGCGCCTGGGTGGCTCAGGTGGCTGAGCGTCCAACTCGTCTCAGGTCATGATCTCACAGTTCGTGAGTTCCAGCCCTACATGGCCTTCTCTGCTGTCAGTGCAGAGCCCACTTCGGATCCACTGTCCCCCTCTTTTTCTGCCTTTCCTCCTCTTGTGCTGTCTCTCTCTCTCTCTCTCTCTCAAAAACAAAAACATTAAAAAAAAGAATTTAAAAAGAACATTAAACCAATTATAATTATATTGTTATAAGGTCAGCCACTGTGGAAAACACTATGGAGTTTCCTCAAAAACATTTTTAAAAAGAATTACCAGGGGCGCCTGGGTGGCGCAGTCGGTTGAGCGTCCGACTTCAGCCAGGTCACGATCTCGCAGTCCATGAGTTCGAGCCCCGCGTCAGGCTCTGGGCTGATGGCTCAGAGCCTGGAGCCTGTTTCCGATTCTGTGTCTCCCTCTCTCTCTGCCCCTCCCCCGTTCATGCTCTGTCTCTCTCTGTCCCAAAAATAAATAAAAACATTGAAAAAAAATTAAAAAAAAAAAAAGAATTACCATGTGATCCAGTAATTCCACTATTGGGTATTTACTCAAAGAATACAAAAACAGTAATTTGAAGAGATTACTAAGTTTTTTAAAATTTTTTTAATGTTTATTTATTTTTGAGAGAGAGAGAGAGAGAGAGAGAGAGAAAGCAGAGGAGGGGCAGAGAGAGAGGGAGACCCAGAATCCGAAGTGGGCTCCAGGCTCTGAGCTGTCATCAGAGCCCAATGCAGGGCTCAAACTCACGAACTGTGAGATCATGACCTGAGCCAAAGTCAGACACTTAACCAACTGAGCCACCCAGGCATCCCTGTACCCCATGTTAATTGCAGCATTAATTATAATAGACAAGATATGGAAGCAATCCAAATATCCATCCGTAAGACTTAATGGATAGGATCAAGGATATGTGGTATATATTGGAATATAATGGAATATTAGTCATAAAAAAGAATGAAATCTTGCCATTTACAACAATGTGGATGGACCTAGAGGGTATAATGCTAAGTGGAATAAGTCAGTCAGAGAAAGGCAAATATCATACGATTTCACTCATAAAATGCATTTAAGAAACAAAACAAATGAACAAATAAATCAAAACAAGAGACGACAAACCAAAAATCCAGTCACTTAAATACAGAGAACTGGTGGTTGCCAGAGGGGAGGTAGGTGAGGAGGATGTGGGAAATAGACAAAGGGGAACAAAAGTACACTTATCTTGATGAGCACTGAAAAATGTTGAATTGTTGAATCATTATATTGTACACCTGAAACTAATATAACACTGTGTGATAATTATACTTTAATTAAAAAAATAATAAATATATATAAGGAGAGCTAAGTGAGATAGGGAAGGATATAAATAAAATTTCTAGAGATGAAACTTGACTATATGAGAAAATACATTGAATAAGATTAAAGGAAGATTATACATTAAAGAAAAGATTGGTGAACTTAAAGACAGCAATAGAAATGATCCAAAATAACACAATGGCAGAAATTAATCAAATCACTCAATCAATCAGACAAAAAGACAGAACCTAAGTTAAGTTGTGAAACAATTGCAAATATCCTATTATACATGTAAATGGATTCCTTAAAGAAGAACAGAGAGGAATCAAAAAATTATTTGAATAAAACATGGTGGAAATTCTTTTCGAATTTGATGAAATTATAAACCCAAGAGGCTCAGTGACTTGAACCATAAGAAACATGAAGGGAACTATACTACAGTACATCATAATTTAACTGCTTAAAACAGGTGATAAGGAGAAAAGTTTTTAAGCAGCCACAGAAAAGGATACATTATGAACAGAGGACCAAAGATAAAAATGATTACGAATGTCCCTTTGGAAATGGTAATTACATAGTAAATATAGAAGATGAGTTTTCATGTTATTTACATCTCTTTAAATGGTGATTGACTATTTAGATCAAGACGATTTTTCATGTTATTTAAATCTCTTTAAATGGTAATTGACTATTTATATAAAAACAGTAACAATATAGCGTGGGGTTTATAATATGTACAAAACTAAAATGCATGAAAACAATAGCATGAGGGCTGAAAAGGGAAAAACGGAAGGCATCCTGTTCGAAGGTTTTTTAAATGTTTATTTTTGAGAAAGAGAGAGAGTGCACAAGCAGGGGAGGGGCAGAGAGAGAGAGAGACACAGAATCTGAAGCAGGCTCCAGGTTCGAAGCTGTCAGCACAGAACCCAACACAGGGCCTGAACTCACGAACCGCAAGATCGTGACCTGAGCCAAAGTCGGACACTTAACCGACTGAGCCACCCAGACATCCCTCTTGTCAGATTTTTATACTGTATGTGAAGTGATATACTATCACTTACAAGATAGACTTTATTTAATTAAAGATGTACATGACAAACCCTAAAGCAAGCACTAAAATAATATTTTCAAAAAGGTTCATGGCTAATAAATCAACAAAAGATAAAACTGAGTCATAAAAAGTTCAATTCACTGAAAGGAAAGCAGAAAACCACAGGTAAGTTTACACATAAAAGGATGCGAAAAGATATACCAGGAAAATGTAATTAAAAAAAAAAAAGCTGGAGTGGTTATATTAATACCAGACACAACAGATTTTAAGACAAGAAATGGCGATGGTATTTCACAATGATAAAGGGGTTAGCTCATCAAGAACACATGACAGTCCTAAATGTTTATTCACGTAACAGAGCTTTACAAAACAAAACAAAACAAAACAAAACAAAACAAGGCTGCAGGGAAAAATGAACAAAACCACATGTCCTTGCAGATTTCAATACTTACGTCTCAATAATGGGTAAAACAATTAGACAAAAAATCAGTAAGTATACGGAAGATGTGAACATTATCCACTGGTTTTGCCTAGCTTGACATTTATAGAATTCTACTGAAAAACATAGAGTATTCATTCTTTTGAAGTGCACCTGTGATATGTACAAAGATAGACCATATTCTGAATCATAAAACAAGTCCCAATAAATTTCAAATATTCAAGTCATACAAAGTATGTTCTCTGTCAAAATGCAATTACTAGTTAGAAAAAATACATAATAGAAAGTTATCTGGAAAATCCCCAAATATTTTCAAACTAGCATAACACTTTCCTAAATATGCCATGGGTCAAAGAAAAAAGGAAAATTAGAAGAAATTAGAAAACAAATTAGAAAGTACTAGAAAAGTATTAGTATTAGAAAGTATTCTGTACTGCAAGATAATGAAAATATAACAAAATTTGTGGATACCACTTGACAAGTACTTATGGAGAAAATCACCACAGTAAAATCCTCCATTAGAAAAGAGCAAAGATCTCTAAATAATAACTTCAGTCTTCACCTTAAGAAACTAGAAAAAGTAGAGCAAATAAAACACAAAGTAATTACAAGAAAGGAAATAATAGATTATTAGTGGAAATCAGTGAAATAGAAAACAGAAAAACAATAGAGAAACTCTAAAAAACCAAGAGCTGGTTCTTTGACAGGACTTAAAAAAAAAAAAAAGGCAAAAAGAATCTCTAGCCTGATTGGGAGAGAAAAAAGAAAACACTACAAACATCAGGAATGAAGGAAGTTTCCTTGTTACAGAAATGAAAGATATTAAATGCATAATAAGAGAATCTTATAAACAATGTTATGCCAATAATTTCAACAACTTAGATAAAATAATCAAATTTTTGAAAGATACAAACCACTAAAGCTCATTTATAAAGAGATAGATAAAAACCTGAGTATCATTTATGTTCTAAAAAATTTAAATATATAGTCAACAACCTTCCTACAAAGAAAACCCCAGGACAAGATGGCTTTACTGTTGAATTCTGCCAAATGTTTCAGAAAGAAAAATTACCAAGCACTCACAAACTCTTCCAGAATATTAAAGAAAAACCAAACAGGAAGCTTATAAGAAAACTATAGACCAATAACTCTCATGAACATAGATACGAAAACTCTAAACACAATTTTAGTAAACTGAATCAAAGAATATATAAAAAGAATAATACACCATGATCAAGTAGGATTTATTCCAGGAATGCAAGGTTGGTTTGACATTCAGAAATCATTCAATGTAATTCACCACAGATTTAGAAAGTGAAACTGTATCGTCACTTCAAAAGACACAGAAAAAGCATTTGCTGAAATCAAACATCATTTCCTGATAACAATTCTCAGCAAACTAGAAGTAGAAAGGAATTTTCTCAATATAAACAATTGTAATCGAATATTATGGAAACCTAAATGCCAACAAATTGGACAACTTAGGGGAAATGGATAAATTCCTAGAAACATAAACTACCAAAACTGAATCAGGAAGAAATAGAAAATTTGAAGAGACCAATCACCAGCAATGAAATTGACTCAGTAATCAAAAAGCTCCCAAAAAACACAAGTCCAGGACCAGACAGCTTCACTGGCAAATTCTACCAAACATTTAAAGAAGAGTTAATACCTATTCTTCTCAAACTATTCCAAAAAATACAAGAGGAAGGAATCATCCTGATACCAAAACCAGATCGAGACACCACAAAACAAAAGAAGTACAGGCCAATATCTCTCATGAATATAGATGCAAAAATCCTCAACAAAATATTAGCAAACTGAATCCAACAATATATTTAAAAATCATGCACCACAATCAAATGGAATTTATTCCCAGGATGCAAGCGTAGTTTAATATTTGCAAAACAATCAACATGCTATGTCACATCAACAAGAGAAAGGATAAACACCATATGATCATTTCAATAGATGCAGAAAAAGCATTTGACAACGCGCAACATGCATGATGTCATCTGATACTTCCAGGAACAGTACGATGAAGCAAAACCAGACTCAGCCACTTTGGCAAGAATCATGGCCATATACACCACCGAAACACTTCCATGTTCCTGTCCCCTGCATTTTCCAAGTCAAATTTAAATCAAGAGATGAACATGGGATCTAGTATCATTTTGCCTATTCTTGTCAAATGTATAACTTCTGTATCTGGGGTGACAGGTTCTACAAATAATCATTATGTTTGAATCTCGAGTGTAATTCTGGGCTGTTCAGGAATGAAGCATCAAGTTCTCAAATTCTAAACCCTCTGGAATGTGAAATTGAAGGGAGGAGTAAGGATGAGGAAATACTGATACAGAATGCCAATGGGGCCCAAATTACCAGTGAGTGAGGTCAATGAACATTTCAGAAATCACTCACAGGGTGCGCCCTCTCTTGTGCTCCACCCCTTTATGCAGTGGAGGCCATGCCCTGCCTCAAGGCCTCCTCCGGCCCCCTCCCAGATGCTTGTCCTGCATGTTTTTGGGTGTGCTAAACGTTTTCGCACTGCTGCTTAGTGTCCCTCAGTACCAGTGACTCAATGGGCCAGGAGAAGCTTCTGGACACCTTTATCTCACAGGCTACACGCCCCAGTCCAGGTTACCAGAACACTTGCCTTGGCATTTGTGACCCAAGCCAGCTACTAATAAAGTAACTTTGCTTTCCCATTGTTACTGCTCTCTGCGTGTATATATCCCTCAACGATCTTCTGGGGAGGGGACCTGGCCAGCCAAGGTAGACGGTCCTTGCACCTTTGGCTATCATTCATGTCGTGGTGCCCCCAGTTGCTATCTTGACTCCTAAAATACAGTTCATTCTTCACAGTTTTCAAAGTGCTGTCCCATTGTTTTCATCTTGTTTACCCTACGATAACCCTGTGTGGTAGGCGGGGCATGTATTATTATTCTCAAATTACACATGACAAAACCAGTTAGAGCCCCATGGCTATGAAGGGGTCCTAATCCAAAGTTAGTCCAATGTACCAGACTGCCACTCTCTGCTCTAACCAAAGGAATGGCAAGATGTAAGCTGTTTCTCCCAACACGCCAGGCTGTAGGCAGAAGCATTGCAGATTTGTAAGAGAGTTGGCCTCTGGCACCTTCTTTCCCTTCAGAAAACAAAGCTTTATTCATGGACCCAGTCCTATCTCCATTCCCAGTGTGGTAATCAACTTATTGCTCTCCAAATCCATAGGGTTTTTAAGCTCCTATTTTTATTAATTCATTCATTCAATGATTTTTTTTTTGAGCCCCGTGGGAATATAGGCATAAACAGAACAAAGTACCCTTTGCCAGAGTTTACATTCTAGTATGGGGAAAAAGACAAGAGGCAAATAAATATATAAGATGAGAAAAAGTGGCAAGGGTTGTGAAGAAAAGAACACAGGGAAAGGAAATAGCTGCTCTTTCATGTCAAGAGATAAGGAAGGTCTCTCGGATAAGGTGTCTCTGAGCAGAGATCTGAGTGAAGGAAGACAGCCAGGTGACTCTTGGAGGATGGAATGTTTCATGGAAAGGGAACAGAAGTCAAGAAAAGAGCCTTCTTAGTGGCTTCGGGTACAGCAAGGAGGTTCGTACACCTGAAGTGGAAAGACTAGCTTAAGTTAGTATCTAGCACTGTCTCTTTGCAATGGAATGAACTTGGTTGCAACTAAAGCAAGTGTTTTTTAAAGAAGGAATAGTACCAATTTCGGTAAATTTCTCCTTACTCCGACGTCCGACATTTTTAGTATCTGTTTTATAGCCTTCGGTACATAGTGCTTTGTCATATAATTGTCTGTGTGTGAGTCTCATCTCTCCTACAGATGGCAAACTTTTGGGGGATAAAAGGGCATAGGCGGGGAGATTAGATCTTATTCAATTTTATTTCTCAGGGCACGTCTGGGGAGACAACAGGTGCTCAAAAATATTGACTGAAAACAGAGGTAGACATAGATTAGGAGTTAGAATAAAGTGGAGTTAAATATGTCACCCTGCAAACTTTACCCCCAGTCTGTTCCATTTCAACCAACTCCACTCTTCCAATTACTTGAGCCAAAAATCTTGAGGCCACCCTTGACTCCTTTCGTATTCCATATCCAGCCCAACAGCCGATGAGGAAATCCCATTAGCCACCTTAAAGAATTCCCATAACCCACCTCCTTTCCACATATGCCACTACCATTCTAGGTCGATCCTGGAATAAAACAATAATCTCCTAACCAGACGTCCTTTTGTCCACCTTGTCCCATTTATCTATGAAAATGTAAGTCAGACCACGTAACTCTTTTGCCCAGCACCCTCCAGGGAGTTCCCACCTCACTCATGATAACATTGAAAATGCATGCGTGGTCTCCAGGGTCCTGCAGAGCTGATCCCGGGCTATCCTGGACCTCACGTCCAGAGCACTCCCCCCTCTAGTCACGCTGGCCTCCTGGCTGCTCCTCAAGCACACTAAGTATGCTTCTTCTTCAGACATTTAACTACTTAATTCAATAATGGTAGTAATCTGCGCTGGGTTGGGGAAAGAGAAGTGGAAGACTGTATCTCCCATTATTTTCCACGCGCTAACATATCTGAAATCTGAACGCATTTCACAAGCAAATGGTGAGTCATAGCTTAACTGGTTGGGGTTTTTTCTTAGAGTGACACAGTAGAATCAGTAGAATCAGTACAGTAGAATCAGCAGGCTCTTCAATTTCATGATATACTGTAATAATGGTAACCACTTATAAACAGCACTTATCAAATGTCAGACGATATGGTATTTTTGTCACTCATTACTTCCGGTTTCTCACGAATACCCCATCTACAGGTAAGACGTTAAATAACTGCCTAAGGCCATTCGTGGAGTAAATACTAACTCACTTTAGATTCAGACTCTAAAGATGGCTCTCTCTAAGCTACACAACCTCTGAAGGGAAAAAAAAGATATTTCAAATCCACTCCAGGATCTGAGCAAAGTTCACATCCTTTCTGGGTCTCAGCTTTCTCCTGTGGAAATCAGGGGAGCTGGATTAGATGTTTTCTAAGGCAGTGATTCCCAAAAGCCAGTCCATGGACCGACTGCTTTAGAATTGCTTGGGAAGGGTGTAGAATATAGGTTTGTGAGCCCTGTCTTAAGAGATTTTTCTTTGGTAGGTCTGAAACTGTGCCCAGGAACCTACATTTTTTTTTTTAAATTTCCCAGGTGATTCTGCTATGCAGCCACACTTGGAAACCATGCTTCCAGGTCCCTTCCAGCCTGGACACAGGATCATTCTCTGGGGCCATTCCAAAGTCCAGGGACATCCACATTCACAGTCCCACTGGGCTTGCATTCCTGGCTATCATGAATCTCTAGTCACTGGGCCATGAGTGTAACGAGAACTTCTGTTTCTCGGAACATCTAAAGTAAACCAGAAATGGGGAAAGAGGGTCGCATGGGGTGAGTCATGATATTGTTGCAAATAACTTCCCCACCAAGGCACTGCTTGTCCTGGGAACAGCAACCAGGGAGTTTTAACACAGCTGCCTTAGCTGCAGCTGCCTGTATGAAGCATGTTGATATTTCCTGGGCTCTATTTTGTGTTCCAATTATGCCTACATAGGTACTTTCCATATTTAACAAAGAAAGGGAGAGAAAAACCGAGAGACAGAGAGAGAGAGAGATCCCACCTAGGATACTCTATTTGGTGTCCAAGGAGGGCCAGTTGCCTGGCTGAGGCTCTTTGCTCCCCTTCATTACTGGGCTAAGGTTTTGATCCTCAAAGTGGTCTCCCAGGACCGGCAGCCCCCAACACTATCTGAGAACTTGTTAGAAACGGAAGTTCTCTGACATGTCATTTGCCAATACCTTCCCCAATTCCATTGTGGGGGGAGGGGTGAAATGGGTGATGGGCATTAAGGAGGGCACTTTTGGGGATGAGCACTGGGTGTCATACGTAAGAGATGAGTCACTGGGTTCTACTCCTGAAGCCAAGACTACACTGCCTGTTAACTAACTTGAATTTTTAAAAAAAATTGGGGGGCGCCTGGGTGGCTCAGTCGGTTAAGCATCCGACTTCAGCTCTGGTCACATTTTGTGGGTTCGAGCCCCGCGTGGGCTCTGCGCTGACAGCTCGGAGCCTGGTGCCTCCTTCCGATTCTGTGTCTCCCTCGCTCTCTGCCCCTCCCCCACTCGTGTTCTGTCTCTCTCTCTCTCAAAAATACATAAACATTGAAAAAATTGCTTTGATAAATAAATAATAAAATAAATTTTTAAAGAAAGAAAAGAAATGCAAATTCTCAGTCCCCACCCTAGACCTACTGAATCACTCTGAAGGCGGAGCCCAGCCAACCAGGTTTTCACCAGCCCCCTAGGTGACTCTGCTGCTGCTCAGGTTTGATAACTGGAAGAACCAGGGGATGAAATGAGGCTGCAGTTTGTCCACATAAAAAAAGAAAACTCTAAATGTGTCAGTGCGCCCCTCCTCCTCATCCCCTCCAGTGCTTCCCTCGCACAGAAGGGTGTAAGCCAACCACGTGTGGACAGCTGTGGCAACACCATGTCGAGAACTGGAAGGCCTCCCTGAGCCACGGCACACGTGGCCCTGAACCTGGACCAGTACAGGACTCTGGGACAGGAAGAGTTCTGGAATGACACGTGACACGTTCATTTCTGCTTTAGGAGCAGTGGAGGAGTGGGAAGTAAACCTGTCCTTCGGGAGTCAGCTGCTCTATTAGCAAAGCCTACCGCTCATATGGATGGGGTTTCGGAGTGGTAGGAGTCCAGAGCTGATGGCCAAGAAAGAATTCTTGAGATGTCTTTGGTGCAAAAAGGTGACTTTATTAAAGCACAGGGACAGGACCCGTGGGCAGGAAGTGCTGCACTGGGCTTGTAAAGAGTGACTGCTTATGTACTATGGAGTTGGGGGAGGGAAAGGCCAAAGGGAAGCCTCCAGAAGGACTTTCATCTGCTAAAGAGGACTCATAGGATGCCACAGTCTTGCTAGGGTCAAGCTAAGGTTGTTTTCCCTCTAGGAAGCCATTGACATTAAGACAGTAGGGGGTTCCTGGAGAAATGTTATACTTTGTATTTGCCTCAGGTATTTGTCAATGGGCTGCAGGTCACACGGAAATTTAATTTTACCTGCCATTTTCTTCTTGCCTTTGTCCCCACATCACTATGGAGGGTGATGTTGGGGCTCCAGGAAACTGAGTCTACAGGTTTCTGGAGATCAGGCTATTGATAAAATTGCCTTTTTCTTATAATTTACTAAGACATTTGTAACCTGAAGGAGACTCATGTCCCGCATGACTGTGATCTCTATCACAGTTAACCATTTGTTTTCTTCCCTTTCCTTTGTTCTTGGGTGGCCAGGAGAGCCTCTGAGGAACGTTGCACAGATCCCACTTGGGTGGGGGAGGGGCATGTGCTGGCTTGTGCTTTGCCCTCATCTTGCCTTATGGTCCCTCATCACTACGTCCCGCAAATTTCTTGAGTCCAGCTGTCTCTCTCCTTCTCCACTCCTCCCATGCAGGGCCCAGCCTCTGCCACCTCACATCTGGATGACTATAATGCCTTCTAGCTCTTCCTCCGGTTCCTCTGCCAGTCCTTCTCCACACAGCAGCCCAAGCGAGCTTCCTAGAATCTTATTCTGACATGAATCTTCTAACAGTTGTCCAGTCTTCCTGGGATAGTGTGGCCCATGATGCCTGCGGGATCGGGCCCAGCCTACCTCTCCGGCCTCACCTTGGGCTTTCTGCACATCTCTGCTGGCTCTCATCCTGACTTCGTAAGTGCACAAAGTACCTTCCAGCCTCAGGGTCTCCCTGCATGTCATGTTCCGTGTACCTGGAATGTTCTTCCCCTCCCCTCCCTTACCTGCTGACTCCTGCTCATCCTCCAGTTCTTAGAGAATTCCTCTGAGCCTTTGGGGAAATTAGGAATTTCTGTTACATGCTCTTACAGTGTGCTGCTTTCCTTCTTAGCACTTTTCACACTTGTAAAACAAATAATTGTTTCAATACAAATAATTGTTTCATTTCGGTCTCTCCACTAACTATTCAGGGTCATATGGCCAGAGATCTTGTCTATCTTTCTCTCCGTTGTTTGCCTCATTTCTAGTAGGGTGTCTGGGTATTAACTGAGTGTTCAATAAATATCTGTTGAAAAGGTGATAAAAGAAGAGTTTTCTGTTGTTCCTAATTAGGAGGCTTAAAAACAAAGACCTGGGAAGTCAGGAAAGGGTAGCCCTGACTAATGATGCTTAACCAGGCAGCAGACATATAAGACTTCTTTGTAATTCTGGGGCATTACATATCTATTGCAACCCATCTTTTTGTTCATGTATTTATTTAACAAATATATTTACTTAATATTAATGTTAATTTATTTAATGCTTATGAATTTATCTAACAAATCAGTTCCTGCTGTGAAGATACAGTGGTGAATAGGACAGATAAAATGACTTAGCCCACGGATCCTACCTTCTGGTAGAGGAGAAAGACAAGAGGCAATAGATTTTCGATTATCAAATAGGCAATCAAATTGTCTGACAATAGCTATTATGAATTGTTACTATTTCAGATAGTATGACAAAACTACAGAAAACTCTAAAATATGATAGGGGGATAAAAGAGATGGGTGGGGGGTTCTTTTAGGTAACAACCTTCACCAGAGATTTTCTAGTTCACTCATGCTTGTTTACCTCCTTAGTGAAACTGTAAGCAATTTTGAGAATAGTAATCATGTCAGATTCTTCCTTTTCCCGCTGGGCAGCTGCCAACACATGGTACCCATTAGATGCTCAATACACATTTGGCAAATAAGTAAGCAAAAGCGTAGAAGGCAGGTGGATGGATGGATGAACCCAAGGCTGGATGAAGGGAGAGTTCACCATGTGTTGAACTCTTGAGGGCAGGTTCTGTAATTGATTCATTTCTCTAGGATTGTTTCATTTCTCAGCAATCACCAAAGGACGCCAAGTTTCAGGGATGTTCTTTGAAGGGCTTTGTGGGCATTTGCATGAGAGGAAGAGAAGCTTTAGCATGAATTGTAGTCAATGGACACTGGATAAAGGTCCAAGAAGCTGCACTAAGGAGGGGTCCCCAAGCTTTGGTGAGGGAAAGAGCTCGGAGTCTCACTCTATGCCTTGATGAAGATCTCCAGCTCAATGCCAGAGCAAGGCTCTGAGCCAGAGATATTACAAAGCTTCTTGAGACAATTGGAGTGGGTCTTGAGGTCTAGATGTTGGAACCAAAGATAATAAGGATGGGGATAGGGAATTCAGAGATAAGAGCCAGAAAAGCAGCCAGTAGACGAAGTTTCTTGGTGAATCAATATTCCCAGGGGCCTCAGAGAAAGGGCAGAGGAAAAAAGACAAGCTGATCTTGGATGGCCTTCCTCATCCTAGTGGGTCTTTGGAACCAGGATAAGCCTTGGCCCAGGGCAACCAACGTGGCACTTTTCAGCGGTACCAGTGCGGTTTTCCTAGTGAATATGCCTATTTTTGGTAAACTCCTGTGGAAGGGACCCCAGCCAATAGCAAAGACTCAGAGTGCCAAATCCTAAATGTCAGGCCCCTGTGCTTTTCCCCAAGCCCACTTCATTTTTTTTTTTTTTATCA
Source organism: Lynx rufus (assembly GCF_022079265.1). Classification (NCBI taxonomy): domain Eukaryota; kingdom Metazoa; phylum Chordata; class Mammalia; order Carnivora; family Felidae; genus Lynx; species Lynx rufus. The sequence goes on along the minus strand of NW_025814829.1, from coordinate 1,225,500 downwards.
GATCCCATCCATCCATCTCTGAACTCCACATTATGAAAGATCAGGAAGCATGGAAAGGCAGAGGACAGCAAGGGACAGCGAGGGACCCAGAGACCCAGCAGCAAAGAAGGGCGTCCTGATTTTGCTTGCTGAGTTGTTCTTGGTGGTTCTTGACACTTCCACTACCCACCAATCTCCTGGACAGAGAAGCCAATTCACTTTCCAGTTTCCCAGAGTGGAAAACTACCAGTGCCGGCCACCGCATGCCCAGGCAGAGCTCGATCTGTCCTGAGCTCTGGTAGGGCCTGGCAGGCAGGCAAAGGAGAAGCAGGCAGCTGCCACCAGGCTCCAGCTTCCCAAGAATTATTTTCATACTATGCTGCCAAGGTTGAGAGCCTGAAAGGGCAGCTTGTTCCGTGATGTTTACCATCTCCCTGCTAGTTCCAGACCACAAGCTTACCCATCAATGAGTGTCCTATATGCAGCTTCCAGGAAAACACACGCATGGCACACGTGACTCCTGAAGCATGGAGAGCTGACACCTGGGCCTCTCTGGGTACAAGAAAGACCAGACTGACCAGGAGGGGGGACACTGGGGTCAACCAGGGGACCCAAGACGGTCTCTGGTCTAAAAGAACATCTGCAATCATAAACTTTAGAGCCAAGAAGGGGCTTCAGAAAACCAACCCCTCCAATGGCTCCATATCAAATATCAGTTAGAACCTCTGAGCCCCCAAAAGGTGAAATGACTTAGTCAAGGACGCACAGCTGACGAGGACTGAAATTCCTGCACAGGACTGAGACTCACATCTCCTGATCCCTGGTTCCTCTTTCTTCAATCCCAGGCTACCTTGATCAAGTTCTTCCAATTCCAGAAAGGACAAGGTGGTCCCATTACAGAAGCTGTCACTTGGGTCCCTGTTCCCCCAAGCTCCACATTGGCTGCTACTCCAGACTGGTTCATTATTCAGGTAAATATCTATACAGCGGGATGCTACTAGAGGCCAACGAAGATTATTTGGGTTCCTCTAGGCACATAGGGTGATTCTGCCAACACCCCTTTTGCCCAAGTTGAGATTCCCCTTGGGATTAGCCCTTTAGAATTGCAGCCTTCCTGGAAGCCCAAAATACTTTCCAGAAACAATTATTGCAGAGCTCTGGAAGAGGAGTCCCCAGGCTGTACTGGATTCCAGGGTATCAAAGTGAGGGTCAGTCAAGATACATTCTTCTTCCTGGCTGCCAAAGTCAGTGAAGGTTTCATAGTAGAATAGTATGTCCTTCCTTCCAATAAGAAGGTGAATTGAAGGGATGCCTGGGTGACTCAGTCGGCTAAACATCCGACTTCAGCTCAGGTCATGATCTCACGGCTTGTGAGTTTGAGCCCCATGTCGGGCTCTGTGCTGACAGCTTGGATGGAACCTGGAGCCTGCTTTGGATTCTGTGTCTCCCTCTCTCTCTACCCTCCCCCACTTGCATGCTTTCTCTCTCTCTCTCTCTCTCTCTCTCCCTTTCAAAAATAAATAATAAACATTTTTTTTTAATTTAAAAAAAAATGAAAGTGAGTTGAAGAGACAGCAGGTCAGGAACTGAGAAGAAAACTGGGGCCATGGTCTGGAAGCTTAAAACTGGATTCTGCCACTTCCAAATCATGGGACTTCAAGACAAGTTAGTAAACCTCTCTGAACCTGAATTTCCTCATCTTTAACAGTATTGCCAAGAGGGCTGTTGTGGAGATTTAGCATAATGAATACAAAGAATTTAGCATGCTTCATGAAATATAATAGGGCTCCAGATATGACACTCAGAAGGAGGAAGAGAGAGGATTATTTGTTTTAAATGTTACATTCACTCTTTCTAAAGCAATTTGGAGGTTTTATAGTCTTGGGAAGGTTACTTAACTTTCAGCCTCTCAGCTTAATGGTAATAATAGTATTTGTTTATAAGAATGCTATCAGGAAGCATGAGTTAATATATATCAAGTACTTAGTGATGTTTAAAGCAGAATAATGCTTGGGGCGCCTGGGTGGCTCAGTCGGTAAAGTGTCCGACTTCGGCTCAGGTCCTGATTTTACAGTTTGTGAGTTCGAGCCCCACATCGGGCTCTGTGCTGATGGCTCAGAGCCTGGAGCCTGCTTCAGATTCTGTTGTCTCCTTCTCTCTCTGCCCCTCCCCCAACTTGTGCTCTGTCTCTCAAAAAGAAATAAATGTAAAAAAAAAAATTTAAAGCAGAATAATGCTTAAAACCGGATAGATGTTATTTATAGATGTTATTTATATTTTAACTATTTTTACTCTGACTCATTCTAAAACAGAGATTGGAATTGGCTTCCCAAATGGTATAAAATAATTAATAAATGAATAAACGTATGTATGTTCAGGGGAAAGAGAATAGGGAAAAAAAGGATAAGCTAAAGAGCTAAGGCTAATATCCAAAAGATACTACATGTGGGTCTATATACCTTTGCTGGTGATGGGCCTCACATTTGGCTCTGAGCTTCCCACTAGCCAATTCAAAAAGCAAGACACCATCAGTTAACATAATCTGGCAATAAGGTAAAAGTTAACTTTCTATTTCTGTTTCCAGGTGGGATGGAGTAGCTTACAGTAACCAGTGCTCCCCCCTGCATTTGAAAGATGCAGATAAAACTTATAAATCATCTATTTGAAAGCATCTGACTGCTCTGAGGTTTAAAAAAAAGTTAAAAATGGGCAAAACATCCAAATAGAAGTTTTTTTCTCCGAACAGATCGTTAGAACAGGGGACTAGAACTTCAAAGAAGGGAGAATCTGAGAGGGGATATACCTCCTGCAGCCCCTTTCAGCCGTTCCTCAGTTTGGAGCAGGGGCACGGGGCTGGCTCTGGGCTTTGTGCAGGTAGAGAAGCTTCGCTATGGGGCAAAACCCCAGAGCTTCTGAAGGAGACGGGTGATCGCTGTAGCCAACAGCATCTTTCTCACTCTGCACATTTGCCAAATGCATAGTTATCAATCACAGCTGAGCGAGTTTCTCAGTAAGAAAGCTACTACAGAGTCCTGAATATTGGTCTAACCTACTAAAAGCAAATAAATTGGGGCGCCTGGGTGGCGCAGTCGGTTAAGCGTCCGACTTCAGCCAGGTCACGATCTCGCGGTCCGTGAGTTCGAGCCCCGCGTCGGGCTCTGGGCTGATGGCTCGGAGCCTGGAGCCTGTTTCCGATTCTGTGTCTCCCTCTCTCTCTGCCCCTCCCCCGTTCATGCTCTGTCTCTCTCTGTCCCAAAAATAAATAAACGTTGAAAAAAAAATTTGAAAAAAAAAAATAAAAAAAAATAAAAGCAAATAAATTAAAATTATAGCTTTCCAAAGGTGGACTTTCCCACCCCCTCCCCTCTTCTCCCCATAGCTGGGGCTCCTCCTGTGCCAGGATGAATCATTTCTTGTTAGCTATGCTTGTATATATAGAGAAAATACACTTCATGGTTGGGCTTTTTTTTGAGAGACAGAGCACAAGCAGGGGAGGGGCAGAGAGAGAGAGAGGGAGACACAGAATCGGAAGCAGGCTCCAGGCTCTGAGCTGTCAGCACAGAGCCCAACGCGGGACTCGAACCCACGGACTGCAAGATCGTGACCTGAGCCGAAGTTGGACATGCAACCCACTGAGCCGCCCAGGCTCCCCCAAAGGGTTGATATTCTTATGAACTCCTTCTCAGCTTCCTAACATCTTTGTGAGACCAAACCTCAAATGGCATAATTTAGATGCTTTTTTTTGAAGAAAAATACATAGAAGCCTGGGAGGCCCTTGACTCCCTTCCTTCTTGTCTTCTCCTTATTCCTCAGGCACTTATCGATTGTCTATATAAGATAGGTACTATCATAGGTATTGGCCATGAATACACAAGAGATCATTGCCACACGAAACAAGACAAAGACCAAAGTCATAAATGTCTGTGCAGCAGGGGGGAAAAATTACATATTTTTTAACAACTCATCACCTCCTACTTAAGCCCCCCCAAAAACCTCACTGTTTTGAATGTCTTAACTTTTACTTTACTTCACTGTGTATGTGTCCAAACCACGAAAAATTCTGGGAGGCCTATCTTGCCACATCCATGCTCTTCAGAGGCCTGCTGGCTAGGACCAAAAGCTAAGCCAACAATCACACTGTTCTCCTCAGAAAAATACACTGCCATGGATAAGCTCGCCTGGGCACAGGGCCCTGCGTCCCCTTGGAGTTAGGATGGCCAGAGTTCAGGGTTGTTAGAAGCCCCCACTTCCCAAAGGTAACTTGAGTCTCTCTTGGAGACCACAAGGGACCATAATGGTCACTAATGAACTCTTTTTCTCTTTCCTCCCCCACCGTCTGCTACATAGAAACCATTGTTTTATGGTATTTGGTTTATTTTTCTCTTCTTCCAAAAGGAACAAATCACAACCCTCAATATTTGCATATCACTTTCGAAAGCACACTGACTTCTGTTATCTCATTTGGTCCCCCTATCGTAGCCACGTGAGGTGCAGAGGGCAGAGTTCATTTTCCCCCATTGTGTCAGTGAGCAAAGTGAGATACAGAGCTTTACCTAAAGTCACAAAGCTAGATAGTGACAGAGGTGGGACCAGGCTCGAGGTCTCTTGATTTCCATCACCCGGTCTCTTCACCAAACCACACTGGCATCACACGGTATGTCTGCACTCACTCTCCACGCTATAATGAGACCTCAGGGTCAAGAAGAACCACCGATTCAGGGAACAATCCGGACAGAGGACCCGGGAAGGCTTACTGCCTGTCTAATTTCTTGGAACATCTTCGTCTCAGATTGCTGAAATATGATAGCAAAAGGACATCCTGCATCCTGGTTATGGGATGTAAAATCAATACGCAAAAAAAACGGTTGCATTTCTATACGCTGATAATGAAGTATCAGAAAGAGAAATTTTAAAAAAATCCCGTTTTATAATTGCATAAAAATAATAAAATACCCAGGAATACATTTAACCGAGGAGGTGAAAGACCTGCATATTGAAAATCACAAAACATTAATACAAGAAACCAAAGAAGATACAAATAAATAGAAACCTATTCCATGCTGATGGATGAAAGAATCAATATTGTTAAAATGTCCATATTATCCAAAGAATCTACAGAGCCAAAGCAAGCCCAATCAAAATTCCAATGGTGTTTTTCTAATAATCCTAAACAAATGATAGAGATAGAACGAATAATCCTAAAATTGGTATGGAACCACAAAAAATTCTGAATAGCCAAACCAATCTTGAGAAAGAAGAACAAAGCTGGAGGCATCATGTCCCCCAATTACTAGATATATGACAAAGCTATAGTAATTAAAACAGTATGGTATTGGCATACAAAATAGAGACCCTAGAAATAAATCTACACGTACATGGTCAGTTAATTTATGACAAAGGAGCCAAGAACACACAATGGGAAAAGGACTATCTCTTCAATAAATGGTGCTGGGAAAATGGGACAGCCACATACAAAAGAATGAAACCTGACCACTACCTTATACCATGCACAAAAATTAATTCAAAATCAATTAAAGACATGAATGGGAGACCTGAAACCATAGAACTCCTAGAAGAAAACATAGGCAGTAAGGCTCCTGACATGGGTTTTGGCAACGATTTTTTGAATCTGACACCATAACCAAAAGCAACAAAAGAAAAACATAGAGAAGCGGGAATACATCATACTAAAAAGCTTGTGCACAGCAAAGGAAACCACCAACAAATAAAAAGGCAACCCACTGAACGGGAGAAAATATTTGCAAATCATGTATCTGAGAAGGGACTAATATCCAAAATATACACAGAACTCCTACAACTCAATAGCACAAAACCAAATGGTCCAATTAAAAACCAGGCAGAAGATGCAAACAGGCATTTTCCAAAGCAGACATACAGATGATCGGCAGGTACATGAAAAAAAAAAGGTTCAGCATCACTCATCATCAGGACAAGGCACATCACAACGATGAGATATCGCCTCAAACCTCTTAAAATGGCTACTGTCAAAAAGGCAAGAGACAATAAGTATCGGCGAGGCTGTGGACAAAAAGAAATCCTTCTGCACTTAGGGAAGACAGTGTGGAGTCTCTACAAGACATTAGAAGTAGAACTGCCATGTGACCCAGCAGTCCCTCTTTTGGGTGTTCATCTGAAGAAAATGAAACACTAACTCAAAAAGATATGCGCACACACACCCCCCCCCCCGTTCACTGCAGCATTATTTACAATAGGCAAGATACAGAGACAACCGAAGTGTCCACCAGTGGATGGATGGATAAGGAAATTGTGGTATATGTATACAGTGGAATATCGGTCACGAGAAAAAAGGAAATCCTGCCATTTGTGACAACGAATAAAACCTGAGGGCATTACACTAACTGAAATAAGTCAGACAGAGGTCTCTCTTATATGTGGGATCTAAAAATATATATATAAGGGACGCTTGGGTGATTCAGTCGGTTAAGTGTCTGACTTTGGCTCAGGTCATGACCTCATGGCTCAAACGGGCTCTGTGCTGACACCTCGGAGCCTGGAACCTGCTTGGGATTCTGTGTCTCCCTCTCTCTCTGCCCCTCCCCCACTCACGCTCTGTCTCTCTCTCTCAAAAATGAATAAAAACATTAAATTTTTTTTTTAAATTTTTTTTTTATTTTTTAACGTTTTTTATTTATTTTTGAGACAGAGAGAGACAGAGCATGAACGGGGGAGGGGCAGAGAGAGAGGGAGACACAGAATTGGAAGCAGGCTCCAGGCTCTGAGCCATCAGCCCAGAGCCCGACGCAGGGCTCGAACTCATGGACCGCGAGATCGTGACCTGAGCCGAAGTCGGCCGCCCAACCGACTGAGCCACCCAGGCGCCCCTAAATTTTTTTTTTTAAAAAAGCTCACAGATACAGAGAACAGACCGGTGGTTACCTGAGGCAGGGGGCAGAGGATGGAAAAAAAACGGGTGAAGGCGATTTAAATTTATTAAAAAGTAAAATAAGGAATCTAACTGTGGGGAGGGGGGAGGCAGTGGAAAGAACTCGCAAACTGGGAGGAAGGACATGGCATCCTATTTTGTTATCACCGGGTGAGGACAAAGCCTTTGATCGGAAAGTACCTGTCACATACTGGGGATCCCAAAGTTAGGTGGCTCCTGTTTCTGGTACGACCCTAACCTCACTGTTGCCCTCATGACCCCTCAGTGACAACCATCTCCACACTCTTACTTTCCTATTTGTGCCTCTGAGCCTTTTCTTAGCTCAAATGCTCTCGTTTCCTCTTTCCACCTAGCCTGGCAAATTCCTCCATGTCTGGCCCACATTCATACCTTCAGTATTTCAACCACTCAGACCCTGGGGAGCTGACCTGGTTGGGTAGTACGTGAGCATCCTGTGCATCTGACAATCCAGGAGCACAGAGGTCAAGAGCATGCTTGCTGGTCAAGAGCGCCTCTTAGCTCCGTCACTTAGCTAGCTCTGCAACCTTGAGTGAGTTACCTAAGGTTTCTGGGCCTCAGTTTCTCCTGTGAAGCTGGAAAGACAATACTACCTACTTCATAAGATTACTGCAAAGATTAAATTTGCTGACGCCCACTTCGAATGGCACCAGGAATATATTAAGTGCTGGTTGAGTGTTAGTTGGTATTCCCCTTTGAACTCTGCATTCTCTTTTTCCCTATTTGGCACAACAGAGGGTGTTTAGGGGGCAGATGAGCTTCGGTTGTCCCCAGAGAAAGATCCTTTTACCGGCAGGAAGGATACCAAAGGCCACCCTCAGGCTAGACTCGACAAACAAACATATAAGCAAGAAAGAGCCAATCTGGGCAGCATCAGGCATTGCTTGCTTAAGAGCAATTCAAGCAGGGAGGTCCCTTCGCAGCCTTTTTATCTCCCTCTGAGGGCCCTGCTCAGTCTGAATAAAGCAAACAAGCAATCTCTCTCTGTCTCTGTCTCTGTCTCTGTCTCTCTCTCTCTCTCTCTCTCACACACACACACACACACACACACACACACACGCACAGAGAGAGCCCTAGCATCTCGGGTCTGGTTTCAGAAATCTGAAACCAGTGCCACATTCTCATTAGATGAAGCCCCACAAACCTTCTCACACATCTCTGGGGACATGAAGGATGAGAGCCCAGGATTTTCCAATTTGGAAATGTGTGTAAGTAAAGTTACATGTACCAGCTTTGGCGGTAGACAAGGGGGTGAGGAGAAGGGGAGAACGCTGTGCAGAAGGGAACCGGGGTATCTCTGGAGCTTTGGTATCTTTGCGAGGCTGAGTCAGTTCCAAAGGGCTTCTAGACCCTTGCTTGCTGGGCATGCTGATGAGACCAAGTTTCCCAGAGCGAGCTCTGCATGATCCTCTGAGTCTTTTCTATTCCTTCGCCTCAGGCCATCCCTCAAACCCCAATTACCTCTCACCCCCTTAAAGGCACACTGGCGGTCACAGAAAAGTAGCCATCAGGCTGCCCAGCTATTACATGATTATTGGAGAAAGGTCATTTCCTCACCGGCTCCCTGAGGGGCTGAGTGGTTTTGGTGGAATGACCTTGGAGCTGGGAGATGGGAGTCATGGGCTCCTGTTTTACCATTCGCTAGATGTGTGCTCGTGGACAAACCTCTCACTCCCTTTGACATCACTTCCTTTACCTGTAAAATGGGGAAGAGGGACTTGGATATCGTTAAGGTTCATTGCAACTCAAATAGCCTAGGACACTAGTTGCCTAGGTCCAAAGAACTCACTGGGATGTAGGATTGATGCTGGAAACAACAAAACCACAGTGATGAACCTAAAACTACAGGAGTCTATAGGAGAAGAAATTCCTCCTCTCAGAATCCCAACCCTTTAATGTCTTTGTCCCTCCCCCAAAAGTAGGAACATTCTAGACACCAAAGGAGGACTCCCCCACCCCAGGGTTCTGAATTGCTAGTAAGCTTCCTGCCTCCTATGAAGGGAAAATGCGGAACGGAAACAGGAAGCCCCAACACTGCCCTGCCCTGGCTCTGTCCTGTGCATCCTGAATGCCTGGGTTGCCTGTTAGGGAAAAGAGCTGTTTCTCCCTCTTCCAAGTAAAAGCACTTCTCACAGGCCAAGTCAGAGGGTGGGGCCAACTGCCTTTGTGCTCCTCACAGACAGCAACTGTCTGGTTGGTTGGCTGAGTCTTCAGGACCTCAGACCCCTGGGCTTGGTGTCCAGGATAATCAGGTCACTTCTACTTGTCCTCCTCCCTCGAAATCCCTAAGATTCTGGGCCCTGACTGACCACTGAAGGAGAAGCCTGGAGGCGTCTGACCTGGCCAGGTGATCAAACCACTATTAATAACCCAGACTATTCTTATACTTCGTTGTGGCGTCTAGAGATGTCCCTTTGTCCTGGAGGTACTCTCAGGCTCTCCTGTTAAGTCCAGTCGCCCCGCCCAAGGATCTACAAGAGGATGAAAAGGCTGCCCCTTTGGGTCTCTCACTCAGCACCCTCCACCAGGCGGCCCCCCATGTTCCTCCCCATCCTTTCTGGCCATTGCATACATGCTATTTCTTCTTCCTGAAAGGCTTCTTCTTAGACCCACCTCCAGAGGAAAAAAATTGCCCAACAAAAAGCTTCTTGTACTATGAAACTCCTACAGATTAGGCTGGGGCAGGCTTTGTGTACCCAACATGTCACTAGGGGGCATTTTAGGGTACGTGTGTGTGTGTGTGTGTGTGTGTGTGTATACACACTGATATATATATATCAGCTATCTTCTTTGTGCTTAACCTCAAAGGCGAGGTTCTTCCAAAGTTCAGATTTTAGAACCCCAAGCCTGAGAAGTGCCAGGGAGCTGGGGACAAGTGGATTTTCTTACAAAGAACAGCCATGCAAGATCAGGGACCCTGCTTCCAAGTCCAAAGCCCATCCATATCTTCCAGTATAGGTGGTAAAGCTCCCACACCATAAAATCACAGTAAGTTTGTGACAGAAAGGCTCTCACAGATCACCTAATCCAACATCACCTTACTACAGGTGAAAGGATTAAGGAAATACAAAGAGAAATACAATGGCAGGCGTAATGTCACATAACTAATTAAAGACCAAGCCAGGATCATAACCAGGTTTTTCCTCAGAATCACTTTCTAAGTGAGTTAAATACCATTTTCTTGTCTTTCTTTTTTCTTTTATTTGAGGGAGAGCATGAGCAGGGGAGGGGCAGAGGGAAAGGGAGAGAGAGAATGTTAAGCAGTCTCCACACCCAGCATGGAGCCCAATGCAGGCTCGATCCCATGACCCTGGGCTCATGACCTGAGCCAAAATCAAGAGTCAGATATTCAACCGATTAAGCCACCTGGGCACCCCAATGAGTTAAATACTATTTTCTAAGTAAACTGCAAATCATTTGGCAGAATATTCTAACAATGTCCACATCATTTGTTGATTTGTAGAAATGTTTTTCACAAATTGTTGGTATGATCGTTTGATGGAGACTAGCTAACTGATCTACTGAGCCATGATTGTGACAGAGGAAACTGCCTCAACTTCTTCCAATGACCTTCCATTGAATTGACAGTCATCCGTTCCCTGTCCCTGGTGCACGGTTACAATGGGAAGCTGGCGAGGCATGCTGCCCACACTTCAGAACTGTGTACATACTCCTGCGTGTCAGTATTTCCTGGGTGGACCCGTAGAGCCTACACTGCAGCCCCCAGTGACAACGCCACCTTGAAGCCTGCCATTACTGGAAATGCCACTATTACTACCTGTCTCACTACCTGTTTGGCTGCCGCTGTCAAAGCTCTGGTGCTTTAGAGCAGGGAGCCAATGGCCTCCCTGCCATCATGTCATGACCTACTACCTATATCACACTAGTACTACCCGGGAGCCTCCATGGTGTGACACCAGCAGCCATGATGAAATCTCCACAACGGGCTTAAACTAATGAGCTGGTTGTAGACTTTATATTAATTAAATTTAATGTTTAGCCCAGTTGCTATTTGCCAGCCAATATTTTATATCAAATACTCTATTAAAATATGTGTCGATATTTTAAGATCTGTTTACAACCCAGTTCTCCCGACTTACATCCAAGATGGCATCTATTTATACCATGGGACCAACCTGTGGGGAAAACCTACCTGGCCAAGAATTTTCGTCTTTCAGTAGAAACCAATAAGGACTTCTGAAAAGTCATCCATAAATCAACATGCGTTTATTATGTATCTACTCTACATTCATCAGTGTGCAGGCCCTAGGATTCCACAAACCCCAAGATTTGTGCCTCAATCCTTTAACACTGATTACCGTTTCTCCTTGCTGGTCTCTAGCTTAACTTGGTAAAACAGAAGAAATGGTAGACAGAAGGATTAGTTCTTCAACATACCTCAAATATTCTATGTTCTATAAAGATCTTTGCAAGTCAAGACATTTCTTCCTTTCTCCCTGGGAGAAAGAGGCAACAGAAGGGGCACTTGGGTGGCTCAGTTGGTTAAGTCTCTGACTTTTGATTTCGGCTTAGGTCATGATCTCACAGTTCACGAGTCCAAACCCCGCGTAGGGCTCTGCGCTGATGGTGTGGAGCATGCTTGGGATTCTCTCCCTCTCTCTCTCTCTCTCTCTCTCCCTTTCTCTCTGGTTCTCTCTCTCTCTCTCCCAAAATAAATAAAAAAACTTAAAAAAAAAAGAGCCAACAGAAATGATTGGCACCAGGAATATGGGGAAAATGTTTTAATGATAACTGCTTTCTGTCTTCACACAGCTCATTTCCTGCCACAGGGCTATAACAATACTCTCGAACACAGAACACTAGCTCTGTTGGTTCATTCATCAAAATGTCCTCATATCATCCTAGTCTCTGTGAATGTGCCTGGAACAAAAACATGCTACCATTCTGTGCACACATAGTGACTCTTCCTTGGAGACTGAATCAGGGAGATGACCATTTGCTTGTTCAATGTAGCAGGAAGCAACCACACTTCAACGGGGTGGGAGGAATACAGAGGAGAGAAATGAAGGAATGGTGTTCAAGTTCAGATCTGAGGTGAACCAACTAAACTTATTACAAGAAAGTAATAAGGCACTGGGTTTATTAAAACAAGAAATCCTTGATTTTAAGGTGTTTTGATTATATTTCCTTTTCAGGTATAAAGAATATCCCACAGAGACAGAATTCTAGTTAGGAGAAGAGGGTGAGGATTTTCACAATGTACCCTCATGCTATATGAAGAGGACAAAAGAAAAATGTCCTCAAAAATCCATATACAACTCGGAGCAACAGAACTTTCATACATTACCGTGGGATGGGCAAATTGGTAAAATCTCTTTGGAAAACTGGTAATGTGTAGAAAAACATACTGTATGTAACATATAACTCAGTAACTCCACTTCCAGGTATATGCCCCCAAAAAGCTGAATACACACTTCTACCAAAAGACCTTTACAAGAATGATTATAGCAGGTTTATTCATGATGGGCCCAAACTGGAAACGATCCAAATTCCCATCCACAGTAGACTGGACAAATAAAATATTCAAACAAAGTAATATCACACAACAATGAAAACAAACAGTTGCCAACTGCATGCAGAAGGGTGGATGAATATCATGAACAAAAGATTGAATGAAAGAAGCCAGATGCGAAATAGTACTTATGCATCATCTGCTTCCATTTATAGAAAGTGTAAAAACAGGCAAAATTAATCTATATTGTTATAAAGCAGGATAATGATTACCCTTGGAGTGAGGGTGAGAAGAAGTGACTGGAAAGAAGCATGAGGTGAGCTTCTGAAATCTGGTAAACCTCCGTTTCTTAACCTGGATGCTGCTTAGATGGATGTATTCAGTTTGTAAAATTCATCACATCGAGCACTTATACTAAGTATAAGGATATATGTATACTTTCCTATATTTACATTTGTGTCAACGTGGAAAAAAAATGACTCCAATCCTTTACGCTTCCCTGTATTCAGGCCATTCCCATGTGATTTTTTTATGCCATCCCACTCTGACTCAGGGCTTGGCCATGTGACTTGCTTTGGCCAATGAGATCTCAGCGAATGTGACTAAAGCATTGGCTTGGAAAATGCTGCACATTTCTGCTTCTGCTATTGTTCCTGTGGAATTTCCATTAAAACATATCCATGCTAGTCTGCTAGAGGAGAGGACAGCCAAGTTGCCCAGTCGTCAGAGCCAAGGCCGTCCTAGATGAACCAATAACCAGCTGACTCCCAGATAGGTGCATGAAACCAGAGATCAAAAGAATACTTCAACCAAGCCCAGACTGGATCACCAACTTTACGTAAGTTGTTAAGAGGCATTACTCTGGTAATAGACAAGTGATAAAATTGTGTACTTCAATTTAAAGTTAAAATATACATGCAGTTTTCCCCAATGTTTATATCAGCACTATCGACAATAGCCAAAGTATGGAAACATCCCAAATGTCCATTGACGGATCAATGGATAAAGAAGGTGTGGCTTATAGATACAATGGAGTATTACTCGGCAATCAACAAGAATGAAATCTTGCCATTTGCAACCACAAGGATGGAACCGGAGGGCATTATGCTAAGTGAAATTAGTCAGAGAAAGATAAATATCATATGACTTCACTCATATGAGGAATTTAAGATACAAAACAGATGAACAGAAGGGAAGGGAAGCAAAGATAATATAAAAACAGGGAGGGGACAAAACAGAAGAGACTCTTAAATATGGAGAATAAACAGAGGGTTGCTGGAGGGGGTGTGGGAGGGGGGATGGGCTAAATGGGTAAGGGGCATTAAGGAATCTACTCCTGAAATCACTGTTGTACTATGTGCTAACTAACTTGGATGTAAATATAAAAATTAAGTAATTAATTAATAAAAAATAAAAATAAAATAAAATATAGAGAGAGACACACACATACAATTGTTTTAAAAAGTTGGGGAGAACTAAAAGATTTCGCTGGACACATCTATATTTGAGTATGGCCACACCTGATAGGAAAGAAAGACTGCCTGAGATCCCATAAGACCAGGGTCCCAGAAGCACAACATGACATCCAAGTAAAACATAGGCCTAAACCAGCCAAAAATAACTGGAAACCTGTGGAAGTTCTCCAAGTCATCTAAAAATTCTTTCCTGTTTCCAAGAAGATGCAGAAGTAAACAGATGCTTCCTCCACCTCCCATTTTTTAAAATTCCCATTTACTCCACTCTAGTTTATATCAAGAGCCCTTTCACAACAGCCAAGATGTTATATAGACAGAGGATATTAGTTTCTGTTTCTGCTTTAGACAAGTTTCATCATGAAAGGGAAGGAAGGAAGGAAGGAAGGAAGGAAGGAAGGAAGGAAGGAGAAGGAGGGAAGAAGAGAGGGAGGGAGGAAGGAAGGGGAGGGAGGGAGGGAGGGAGGAAGGAAGGAAGGAAGGGAGGGAGGGAGGGAGGGAGGGAGGAAGGAAGGAAGGAAGGAAGGAAGGAAGGAAGGAAGGAAGGAGGGAAGGAAGGAAGGAATAAGGGGAAAAGATGACCCTTTGGATACCCTTGGCAGGGCGTTTGCCAAGATGAACATTGATGGACTTGAGTGTTCGGCTGGTCTTCTAGCATGTGGCTGAGCAATGGCCGTGTTACCTGGATTAACCTGAGCTTTTGCAGAACTCAAGATGGACAGCAGCAGGAGTAGCATCAAGGGTATTCTGGGAATCGAAGTCATCTCAGAAGATGGTGTCGGAACTGGAGCCTGCAGCCCACCAAAATGCAAGCAAACGAGAAAGAGAAGGAGAGGAGAGGAGTGAGACAGATACTATCAAAATGAATGAATACAATTTGCACTATTATGTTTGGGTTCTTACAGCCTTTATTTCTATATTTAGGACTTCAAGTCACAGACTTGGAGAGTCTTGTGGGACATTCAATAATCACATAATGTAAGAATTTCCAAACTCAGATCATGAAATTACAATTACCAAAAGTATAGGCAAGTAACAAAGTTTTACTAAGATTAATACTTACCCACATTGTGAACGGTGATAATCTAAAACTTACATTTATGAAGTCCTCACAATTTTGATATTGATGCCAATATTAAACCAAGAAAAAATATATATATATGGGGAATATTTACAGATACATACATATATACAGGTTAGTATACACACATGCATCTCTTTGCTGTATCAGCTGAGAGGGCCTAAAAGCCAAACACCACAATAGCAACAAGTATGCCTAGTGCCCAGATCTTGGTTTTTAATACCATTCTCCAATAAAAGGAATCAGAGTTCCTTGGAGAAGTGGCTGATCCCAGGCCTGGGGCAGAATATATACAATATGAGCCTGGAGAATCTTTTAGTGGCAGAAATCAAGAAAGTATACACCCCCCCAAGTGATGGGGATATATCAACGGGACACAGGAACCAACTGAAAGAGTTCTCAGTGGTCAAAGCTGGAAGAATTTGAGCAACAGAATAAATAAAGTAGTATTGGACTACAACCCAAGGAATAAAATAAATATCTACAAGTCCATGTTGATATAAATAAATGACTGAATAAGCAAAAGGGGCAGAACAGAAAATCTTCCCATTCAAAAGAATTCTAAATAATTTATGTAGATACTCTGCTTTTAAGGAGGTGGCACATAACCCCTCCCCTTAGGGTGAACTGCACACAGTGACCTTCTCCCAAATAGTCCAGTATGGAAATGGAGGAAGTAGTTTTTCAGTGGAGGAACTTGACAAATGCTACCTCAAGCCAGGTGATGGAGGTTAACATCACCTTTGATAAGTCATACTGTTAATATATGCCCTGGATATGATACGATGAGAATGGCACAGGATAGCCTCTGTGGTCTTCCTCCTAAAAACGCATTACCTCAGACTAATCATGAGAAAAACATCAGTTCAGTCCCATTTTAGGGACATTCTACAAAATTCCTATTGAATAACCCTCTAAGCTACCAAGATCACAAAAGACAAGAAAGTCTAAGAAACTGTCACAGCCAAGGGAGCCTAAGGAGGCATGACAACTAACTGTAAAGTGGCATCCTGGATGACGATCCTGGAATAGATAAAGGACATAGGGGAAAACTGAGGAAATCTGAATGAAGCATAGACTTTAGTTCATTATAATGTATCAACACTGGTTCATTAACTATGACAAAGCTACTGTACTAATGTAGGATGTTAATAATAGGGGAAACTGGGTATTGGGTAAACAGGAATTCTATGTACTATCTTTGCATTGACTCTGCAAGTATGAAACTGTTCTAGAATAAAAATTGTACTAAAAAGTTTCTGCCAGGTAACACTAATCATCAACCAAACCAACAATGGACCCATTGTTATAAACAATATGCAATACATAATTACAAAGGAAGACAAAATCCCATTAAGCTGGGGTGATTACAGAAGGCTTCATGGAGAAATCTGACCTGATCAGGCTCTTGAATGATGAGTAGGATTTTAATGGGCTATAATGGGAATGGAGTAAATAAAGGGGGAACATAGCCAAGACACCTGTTGAGGAAGCAGAAACTTTCTATGATGTTTTCTAGGTGATAGAACTCTCACCTGCCCTCCTCAATAAACAAGTAGGAAAAGAAAGGAAGGAAGAAAGAAAGAAAGGTAGAAAGAAAGAGGGAAGGAAAGGCAGATATTCAAATGCTTGAAGAGGATGAAGCCAAAACGAATCAAGGACAAAAGACTAAAGTGGCCTTCTGGTGGGGGTCAGGGGTGGGTGATCCACAGACCACAAAATGGTGATAAGCGTGGTTTCATGGAATTGATTTGGATGGGGTAAAATATGTGTCTCAGTGTGCATAGTCACTGCCAGCAGCAGAAACATTGTGTTTTCATAAAGGAGTCCTCAAACTAATATGCCCAGAGAAAGGAAGACATGGGCAGATCTTGGAGACATTGGTCATAGCTATAATCTAGCACTAGCCATGACCATGGTCCAGGATGTCCTTCCACAAAGACCCAAGCTTCTTGTGCACAACCACTCAGCCTTGTCAGCACTGCCTTGACTAACCACTCTCTCCTTTGGTAGAAGAGTCCCACAATTCTCTCTTGGGACACCTTTCTCATGAGTTGTTGGCCATAACCTCTCCCCTCTATAACCTTCCCCAGCAGTTCCCTCTACAAGGAATGTCTTATACCTCATTCCCTTAACCAAAACACACGCTGATTTTGCCTCTATTAGATCCTCCATGGCATAGTTATAAAAAAAATCCATTTAGTCATTACCTTCAAAATGGCTCATTCTTGTATCTCCAAAAGAATACTTTCCATTTTGTACAAAGCATGCACTCAAAAATGGTTTTCAACTGAACTCCGCAGCACTTACTAGATGCTCAAAACTATCTGACTGACTTTCCTTTTGGAAACTGTTACTTGAGGGTTTCAGGCTGTGAATCTCCAAAACAAGTGATTATTTCTACTTTGCTGGCTTCAAATTAGGGTGTCAGCAGCTAACGAACACAGAAGAACCATTAACAAACTCAGAGGTATGGTAACTACAGCGTGTATATCTAACGTGAGCCAAAGACGCTCTCATGTAATATTCACAGTAACCCAATGAGGTTGTTTTTCATCAACAAGGTAACTGAGCGGGAAGAGAGTAAAACTGATCTGATTACACAGTTGACAGGTGCTCACGTGAACCCAGAGTTTGTATCACTCCAACATCCACATGGGTTTTGTTGTTACTGTTTGTTTTGTCTTTGTTTGTCATTATACTGCACTCCCCTTTGATCTGGCCTCGCCTACAAGACCCAAGCTATTCTCCTGCTTCTGCCTCATGGCCTCTGCCGGGATACTTCAGGCTCTCTTTGTCCAGATCAACCCTCTGTTCAACGGTCACTTCCTCTGTGGAAACCTCTCTGGCCCTCTTGTTACATGCTCTGAAAGCTTTTCATTATTTGTCTACATAGAAGTGATCCCAGTTTCTGATCATATATTCATTGCTGTAGGGTCTTCCCCATCCCCTCCATAAACTCGATGTTTATTTTACTCGCCATTGCGTTCTGAACACCCACCAGAGTGCTGGGTAAATATTTGCAGAGGAAATTAATGATTGCCTTGAGCCATATATTCAGTGATTACATCTGGCCACACTCAATTCCACACCCTAAACGGAAATGTACCCAAGGCTTATTATAAGCCTACATCACCCTATTCTGCACCTTTGAATGAGTTTCTCCGAGGGTTCCGGATTTAAGCAATGTGACATGTGAACAGAACCCACAAAGATACAGAGAAGAACTTCAAGGAGGTAGAAAGGCCCTTTCCTATCCATTTCTTTGGTTGATAGTACAAATTCCCCTGACAACTTATTCAATCTTTGAAAATAAAGCTCAAAATGCAAATATCCCTGGCCAAGCAGTATTCTTTCATTCATTTTTTTCAGTAACTATTCTCTGTGTGTCTACTAGGTGCGGTTCCACCTGCTGTAAAAGGCAGCTTGGAGCTGTCATCATGGAGCTTGTAATGCACAAGCAGACAAGTAAATAAATAAGAAATCCAAAGAGATGTATGTGTCATGAAGAAAATAAAATGGGGTGATGCCACAGAGAGTGAATGCGGGCTATTTCAGGCAAGGTGGTCAGGAAAGGCCTCTCTGAGTATGGGATTGGCACAGAAACATATAAGGAGAACAATGAAGAGAAGAGGCAACCCAGAAAAGACTCATATGAATGGGAACTTACTATTTTATAAAAGGGGCACTTAAAATCAATGAAACAGGGGTGCCTGGGTGGCTCAGTCAGTTAAGTGTCCAACTTTGACTCAGGTCATGAACCCACAGTCTGTGAGTTCGAGTGCCGCGTCCAGCTCTATGCCAACAGCTCAGAGCCTGGAGCCTGCTGCAGATTCTGTGTCTCCCTCTCTGCCCCTTCCCTGCTTATGCTCTGTTTCTCTCTGTCTCTCAAAAATAAATGTTAAAAAAAATTTTTTTTAATAAAATAAAATCAGTGAAACAGTTCATTTGTTTTCAAAAACAAATAAAAGTATATCCACAGCCTACACATGAAAAAAGAGAATTCCCAAAATGCAAAAAGAGAACTATCAAAGTATTTCAAGAAAATATAAGAGCATTTGCTAGGAGCTAAAGGTAAGGAAGGACTGCACAAGTGAGATGTAGAAAACAAAATCCAAAAATGATAAAATTTTCCATCAAAATTGTAAATGTCTTTGACACCAAAAGCATCAACAGATAAACAATAGGCTAAGATAAATTTTGGAGTTTTATAACAACATAGTTTCTGGTATAAATATAGATCTATAGATCATTTTTTGAAAACCACTGTAAAAGTGGGCCAAGCAGGGCCACCTAGGTGGCTCAGTCAGTTAAGCATCAGACTTCGGCTCAGGTCATGATCTCCCAGTTGGTGAGTTTGAACCCCACGTCGGGCTTGCTACTATGAACACAGAGTCCACTTCTGATGCTCTGTCCCTCTCGCTTTCTGCCCCACCCCCCGCAGAAGTCAATAAACATTAAAAAATAAATAAAATAAAAAATTGTTTTAAAAATGCATATGCCTTATGATCCTTATATTTCCCTTATTATTAGTTACCCTAGAGAAAGACCTAGGTATCTGCCTAACGAGGTACGCACAAAGAAGTGCTTTGCAATATTTCCTCAAATTTTATTTTATTGGGGTAAGAACACTTCACAAAAGATCTACTCTCTTAACAAATTTTTAAGTATTCAATCCATTATTGTTGACTGTGGGTACAATGTTGGGCATCGAATTTCTAGAACTTATTCATCTTGCTCAACCTTAACTTTATTTCCCCCTCCCCTCATCCCCTGGCAACCACCATTGCACTCTTTCATTAGATAAATGTGACTATTTTAGGTACCTAATATAGTGGAATTAGGCAGTATTTGTCCTTCTGTGACTGGTTTATTTCGCTTAACATAATGTCCTCAAGGTTCCTCGATGTTGACTATTACAGAATGTCCTTCTTTTCAAAGGAAGAATAATATTCCACTGTGTACATATACCACATTTTTCTATTCATTCACATATGTATGGATAGATATCTAGATTGTTTCCACATCTAGTGCTGCAATGAACATGGGAGAGCTAATTCCTCTTCAAGACCCTGATTTCAATTCTTTGGAGAAAATACCTAGAAGTGGATTATATGGTAGTCCTATTTTTAATTTTTTACTGAACCCCCATTGTATTTTCCATAGAGGTTGTGGCTAACTTATCTTTGAGAAGGATGCCAAGAATACACAGAGGGGAAAGGATAGTCTCTTCAACAAATGGCATTGGGAAAACCGGACACCCATATGTCAAAGAATGGAATTGGACCATTATCTTACACCACACACAAAGATCAACTCAAAACGGATTAAAGACTTGAATGTAAGACCTGAAACTTTAAGACTCCTCGAAGAAAACATATAGGAAAAGCTTCAGGACATTGGTCTTGGCAATGATTTCACAGATATGACAAATGCGCAGGGAACAACAACAGAAACAAACGAGCAGGATTACACCAAACTAAAAAGCTTCTGCACGGTAAAGGAAGCCATCAACAGAGTGAAAAGGCAACCTATACAATGGGAGAAAATATTTGTCAGCCATACATCTGATAAAGGATTCACATTCAAAATATATAAGAAACTACTACAACTCAATAACAAAAAACCAATAACCTGATTTTAAAATGGGTTAAGGACTTGAATAGACATTTCTCCAAAGAAGACATACAAATGGTCAACAGATATATGGGGTGCGGGGGGGGGGATGCTTAACATCACTAATCATCAGGGGAATGCAAATCAAAACCACAATGAGGTATCGCTTCACACCTGTCAGGTGGCTATTATCAAAAAACAAAAACAAAAACAAGGACAAGTGTTGGCAAGGATGTGAAGACACTGTTGGCGCTATATATTTTTTTTATTAACAAAAACTTGGGGAAATTTCTATGAATAGGAGAATGCTATAGATGATGGTATATTCCTACTGTGAAATACTATGCAAGACTTTAAAAGTCTGAGCTGGATAGGCATCCATGACTACTTTTGGATGAACAAACAGGTTGTAAGATTTATGTAAAGCATGCTATGTATCTTTGTGGATACGTGCACACACACACACACACACACACACACACACACGCATACATGTATGTATACACAAAAGATTGAGAAGGGTAAATACCGTGGTAATAACAAGCTTCACTCTAGGGCTCGCTCTGGTGCTCAGATAAGAGGGTGAGTGGGGACAGAGCAAGGGGCTTCAGGAGACAAGGCTGGTAACAGTAGTTCCCTCAGAGATTGGACTGCTTGGCAGAGGAGACCAGGAATGGTGATCAAAAGGAAAGTCTAGACTTGTTTGTTGTGTTGCTTCTTAACAAGGAAAATATGTTCCTTGTTACTGCCTTTTACATTGGTTTTTCCGACAAAAACCAATTTCCTGGGGGCAGTCTATCAGAAGCTGGAGGATGCTTTCCAACCAACCGTGCATAACCCAGAGGTTAGAGGTACATGGAGAACTTGTCTTGTACCTGAAGAATCACTTGTGGGATTGAGACATACTATCGGTTGGTTGGTACATCTTATACATGAATAAAGTAGGCAAACAACAACAACAACAACAGTAGCAGTTGAGAATTGCCGCTTAGACATTATTTTGTTGTTTTAGAACACTTGTACTTCAGTGGATGCTTATGGATGCATTACTAGTGGGCCTTACAACAATTCTAAGGAGAAAGATTACCACTGTCCTTTACGAAGAAGGAAAGTAAGGACCTAAGTCACTTTACCCACAACCTACGTAGACCTACATGCTCCGAGTTGGCACGTTGACCCATCTGTCATGCCGGACCCTGAGTCATTTAAGGTCAAAATATATAAGTCATTTAAGGTCAAAGACCTTGTTTATCTCTATATCAAAATCAGGTTCACTCTGACTTGCCTGGGTCACAAAACTAGAAAGAGTTAAGAATCAATTCCAGTTGCTCTGACTCTAAGGCCAGTGTTTCTTCACTCACAACCCAATATTTTTCCAAGGAATATCAATGGACAGGTAACCCAGAGAGAATGTGTCCCTTGTAATAAAAAACCCACACTTCCCTCTTCTCAGTGAAGATCCCCTCCCCAGGCCAAGCTGGATGAACACTCCAAACTGACTGCAACGAGAGCTGTGGCTCAGGACTTCCTGGGCCTGCTAGGAGACGGGTAGCTGTCCATCTCAGGACCACCCACATCAGGATCTGGACAGGCTGTGGGTCAAAGCCATCAGGAAAACCAGCAAGTAAATGGAGGGCAGATGGGAGTGCAGCAGCCACAACTAGAAATAAGTAAGAATTAAAAAAAAAAAAACAAGAATCTAGAAGGTCAAATGTCTTACAAATTATCTGGGTAATTGAGCAAATTGAGGCTTCCTAAAGCCTCTTTCTGAAACGTAGTCCGGGCCACACCATGGTGGCAAAGCAAGTCACACTCGCTGCCTGACACCATCCCATCCTACGGACGGTTCACACGCTGAGGGCTCACTCCTGGTCAGCCCCAAGTCTCCTGTGGCTCTAGGTCATACACACCTGAGGACGACCACACTCCCCTTCTCCAACTGCCTTGAATATCAGACTGTTTCCCTAGTAACGGGCTCTATTCTAGTGCCCAAATAGGATGGTAGGTGAGGGTGGGTGTGGAAATGATTTGGGGGCTGCTGAGTAAGAAAGGGTGGGAGCAAGTTCAACTCTCTCCCTCCACACTGGTGGCACAACAGCCTTTCAGGGCTCCAGAGCACGAGCCCTACACCGTGTCTCTTTTTTTACTACAGAAATGAAAACACATGATAGGTAGGTAGGTAGGTAGGTAGATAGATAGATAGATAGATGATTGATAGGTAGATAGATATATAGATGGATGATAGATAGATAATAGATAATAGATGATAGATAGATAGATAGATAGATAATAGATAGATGATAGATAGATGATAGATGATAGACATCAAAATTTAGATGACACATATTTAGATATAAACTGAAACACTTTTAGAAATGTAGCTATAATAGTTCACTGAATTTATTTGGGGGAAAAAGTACCATCATTTCCTGTGATGATATGGAAAGTACGCAGAGCAAGCATCCGTTGGGACCTCTTGCTCTAACTAGTTGGACGCTTCGAGTGCCTCTGACGAGACCATCGCTCACAGAGAGTAGAGCTCTCTTTGTCCCCCAAGTCCGAATATGAGCACAAACCATCTTTTTCTCTGACGCAGAACTAGAGGTACACCCCACTTTAAGAATTGCCTGTAGTTGCCAAACTCACACATTGTGAAATGTTCATCCGCATTACAGAAGAATTCTTTGCACCACCCCAAAGCGCCAGGTACCTTTGAATAACAAGTTTCCATGTGGCACGATTAAAATAACATTCAGCACACAGGAATGTTCCACCTACTTAACTGGACTCATAAATCACTGAGCAGGGGTCCACATCACAAACTAGTTCTTCACTTTATACAATGATCCAGTGCCCGGGTCCTTCGAGTAGCAAATCCCTCCGGGACATTCAAACTATGATTCGATATACTTGAATCCAGGTCATAATCAAGTGTTCAGGGATACGGCCTGAGCACAGAGCAAGAAGGGTCATTCTCCCCAGACAGTCCGTCCTCCCAGATCCCAAAGCTGGAGACAATCTGAGGTGACCGCCCCTCTGGCGAAAAATAAAAAGTCACAGATTTCCGGCAGACATCTTCACACTGAGTCCGTGACAGGGTCCAACAAGGAAGTGCCTGCCTTCCTGGAAAGTTATCTACAGCCTCCAGCCTTGGCCCCTCTACCTAAAGACAGGCCTTCCCTTCCGGAAAGGGTGGGTGTCTGACAAGGCAGAGACAGGAATGGGAAGTGAGATAAAAGCACTCGGTCAAGTGGGAGCAGACACACGAGGCGTGGTGTGGGCCCAGCTGTGCTCGGTTCTTGCACCTGCGTGTGTTGAAGACCAGGGCCTGGCGGGGAGACGAAAACCCACTTGCTTTAGGGCCGTCCATTTTCACTCGGGGCCCCTCAGGGCCCTGGGTCCTCCCTGCTGACTCATTTTCATTTCAGATTCAACAAATGGAAACAGCAATCTTCGCACTGTTTAATACTCAGCAAACAAAGATGCAGAAATGAGCTTGGTTTTGGCAAGAGATGGGCCCCCAAACACACGCGTGCAAGCACACACGCACACACACACACACACCCTGGCCAACCTGGCGTTATCTGGCTCCCCAAGACTTGCTAGAGTCTTTCTCACTCCCACCCTTTCCTCTGGGAGTCCCCACCTCGTGCTTCTCCAAATGCATCCCCGCAGTGCTAAGCCAAAGGCCCCCCAGTGGCCCGATCCGTGTTTACACACGGGACATGCTCCAGACGACCCGAGGTAACCCTCAGGCCACGCTCCTGCCTTTGTTAGAAGAGCGCTGTGCTCCCTTCCAGCTCACTCCTTGGGTCATAAAACAGAGACAACTTGAGTCTGTCGTAGAGTAGAGGTGGAGGGGGAAAGGCCAGGGGGCCATCTCATCCTTTCTCCCCACCTCCCCCTACCCCCCTCCCCCTCACACCTGGGGAGAGGAGAGCTCCCAGGGATGGAGTGGGGCACAGGACACTGACGTGTGCCATCACTTGATGTCACTTTCTATATCATTAGCACGAGGGATGTCAGATCGAATGCCTTCACGCCATCAGCAGGAGGAAGGAGAGTAAATACAGAGTGAAGGCAGGGCATTTTCCAAACACAGAAAGACCCATGAGAGGCTCTAAAACCCCGTACCCCTGGGCCTGCTGAGTCCTTGGGCAGCTGGCCCAGCCTCTCTGAGCTCCAGCAATCCCTGGCTCTTCATTTAGATAGATCACGGGTACCCCCGGCTTCCATGGTCCTGCACTTGAACATCTTTCCCACCCAGCCTCCAATTCCTTCCCCAGCCCACCCTCTGTCCCAGGCTCCTCACGGCCCCAGCTCATGTGCCGGGGAGCAGAGGGCGGCCTGTACGCGTTCCTGGGCACAGGAAAGTCGGCAGGAGGGACTCGGGTCACAGGGGGTTGGAAGTTATGAAAGAAAGGCACTAGTCCTCAAAATTATGCATGCACAACAGTGGAAGCTTAGGGGACCGGAGAGCTCACCCGTCTCAAACTCTCTGGTTAAAGGTGAGGAAAGTAAGGTAGCCTGAACAGCCGAGCAGCCTCGTCACAGGCAAACGCTGGTCAGAGGCTGTGCCCGGGGCCCTGGCCCTCCACACTGGCTCTGTTCTGTCACACAGCCTCTCCTGGCCCTACGTCCTGTTTTTCCTTCCTAAAACTCTGAGCACACACACCTTCCTCGGGCCCGGTCTGTCCCGGATAACTGGTCTCCTTAAACCAGAGTGAAGTTACGGGGAAAATCTCTGCAGTGGCTTTGCCACCGTCTCCCAGTGAGGGCTGGTAGCTTATCTCCCATCTCTTGAACGGGCTCGGGTGAGTGTCTTGCCTCCAACTAAGTGAATGCAGGAAAAATGATAGTTATGGAGCTTCAGAGCTTGGTCCACAAAGGGGATACGCCGCCACTTGGCTCCCCCTCTCTTAGAGCCCTTGCCCTGGGAAGCCCAGGCCACACGGAGAAGCCACAACCTTCTGGTATCCAGGCTGCCCGTCCTAGCTGAGGTCCCAGCAGACAGCAGGGTCAGCTCTCGGAGTGAGCGAGGAGGGCTGGCAGGTGACTCAAGCCCCGGCTACCGTCTGCTGCAAACACAGGAGAGACCCGGAGCCAGAACAGCCCGGCTGAGCCTCGTCCCCTCGGGGGCACGAGCAACAATAACGATACCGAGGCGGTCCGTCTGAGCTGTGAGGTGACTACGCAGTAAGAAGTGACTAGAACAACCTCCCTGAGTAAGGCCTCGTCTCCCACAAACGTTAAGTACTGGTTTGGGAACGTGGCCTGGTTTTTACTTGCTACCCATCTTTCCATTGCCTCCCATGCCTACAGTGAAGAGTTGGGCCACATAGTAAAGGGGTCACGTGGGGAATAACAGTAAACAAGAGATACATCCCTCTCCTTAATCCCAGAAGTCATGTTCAAGAGGTTAAAACCCTGGAGGGCTCGGGGCGCCTGGGTGGCGCAGTCGGTTAAGCGTCCGACTTCAGCCAGGTCACGATCTCGCGGTCCGTGGGTTCGAGCCCCGCGTCGGGCTCTGGGCTGATGGCTCAGAGCCTGGAGCCTGTTTCCGATTCTGTGTCTCCCTCTCTCTCTGCCCCTCCCCCGTTCACGCTCTGTCTCTCTCTGTCCCAAAAATAAATAAAAATGTTGAAAAAAAAATTAAAAAAAAAAAAAACCCTGGAGGGCTCAACGGTGAATCTGGGAGCAGCACCTGAGTCAGTGGGTCACCCCTTCCTGTGGCCCCTGGGCCCCTGAGAACGCCCAGCTCTGCCTCCAAACTCCCTGGTGGCTCCTTCTGAGTCACCTTGTCAAGGCCACTCTTGCTGAGTCTACATCCTGTCTCCTCCTCCACCGGCTGTGTGGACCTGGCCCCACACCTGAGCCCTGGCGCCCGTTTCCTCAGCTGCAAGATGAGGGTAAGCATGGCACCCACAGAGGGACGTGTGGATGGAATGAGTTATCGCCAAGAAGTGCGTAGAACAGGGCCCGGCTCCAAAATGTTCATGGTCATCTGTATTTCTGTCTTACTCTTGCTGTGCCTATGCATCATCTCCTCAATAAATCTGCAAGTTAGAGGCAAGAAGCATGCCTCCCTCATCCACACCTGTATTTGGGGATCAAGCAGCACCTGTGCAGCAGGTGCTCAGAGGACGCTGTAGGTTGACTGACGGGCCATCTCAATGGTAATAAAATAAAATAGGCAACAACAACAACATGAAGTCCTTGCTTTTTTTTTTAATCAAATTTTTCTAAATGTTTATTTATTATTGAGAGACAGACAGAGCATGAGTTGGGGAGGGGCAGAGAGAGAGAGGGAGACACAGAATCAGAAGCAGACTCCAGGCTCTGAGCTGCCAGCACAGAGACCGACGCGGGGCTTGAACTCACAAACTGTGAGATGGTGACCTGAGCCAAAGTCGACGCTCAACCGACTGAGCCACCCAGGCACCCCTATTCTATTCTATTTTAAAGTACGCTCTACACCCAGCAAGGGGCTTGAACTCACAAGCCCAAGATCAAGAATCATGTGCTCTACTGATGGAGCCAGCCAGGCACCCCAGGTCAGACCCTTTTAACAGACAGATACTAATTAATCCCTGGGCTGAAGGGCACTTTTCTAGATTAGGGAAGTGTGAGATGTGGGTAGAGGTGGAAAATGATGTCATTGCTATAACTCAACAAGATGGTACCTATAAAGGGCTTACAGCAGGGTGCCTGGGAGACAGTAGGCACTTATTAGCATTTCGGTATTATTTAGTGGTGGTTTTATGAATGGGATGGTGCATAAGAAGAACACAAGGTCAACAGTCAAGGTGACAAGTGTCCAGTGGGCATCTGCTGTGAGCCTGGCACAGGCTGGGTCACCTGGAGACGATACAACAGAAAGCATCGGTCTTGGTTCTTGGCGGGAGATGCACAGGACTGGCACATACAGACATTTGGAAAAACAAACAAGACAGCGGCTGAGCAAGTTCCCATCTTGCTCTGACTCCGGGGCTGGCAGGGCAAAGTGGAACGTTGGGTGTCACACAACTGCGGGTCCAGGGACATACGGACACCAAGGCTCACGGGCCCCGCCGCCTTGGACGAACACGGCCCAAGAGTTTCTGCCCAAATCGCAGAGCTCGAAAGCCTCATTCGGCAGCTGGGTTTGAACCAAGTGTCTGAGATTCCTTTCCGGGTCCCTACCCCTTCCTTCAAGCAAGTCACTTCCTCAGTACCTGCAGCTTCCGCCATCCCGGCCAAAACAGTAATGGCCTCCGTCAAGAGAAATCAGCTTCTCACACTTTCCATTTCACACTTCCTTCACATTGCTGACTGGACCTTCCCTTCTCTGTTACTTTCACTGGCAGCCTCTGAAGCAAGTGGTGCAGAAAATGCAAGTTTATTTAAGGGTATGAGACATCTGCAGAGTCCATCTGCCTTCAGGAAGTTCCCCCATTGAGTCACCAGAGCCTGGCGCTCACCCCTGATGTCTGAAGAGTACCCTCCCCAGTCTGCCAGGCCCACTCACCACCCCCAACTTCCCAGCCCAGCTCAAAGATACCATATCACCAGGGCCAAGTGTGGAACCAAGGACCTGCCCCATCCTGGCCTTGGAGATGCTTCAATCTCAGTCTCAGAACACTCTGATTTAGAGCAACTGATCCCACCCCTCCGGCAGAAGGCTCACACCCACCAGCTTCTTCCAACAGGAGCTCATGGCTTTGAGTTGCCCCCTCCCTTCACCAAGTAGATCCCTACTTTCTTTCAAACTGGTTCTGAGCTTCCGACCCACCCCATCCCACTTTGGGCTCAGATGACTGGTTTCGGGACATAAGTAGATATGCATATAACATTTGTTAGCTGTAATATTTCTATATTTCTATCTGTGAATATATATCTATCTATATTTCTCTCCGGCGAGGCTGTGAGCTCCTGGAGGGATGGACCTTGTCAAGGTCTTCTCCAAATTCCCAGTGCAGAGCAGAGTCTGGAGATACATAGTGAAGGTGCTGGGGTGGTTGAATGGGTGACCTGAGGGGTCTGCAGTGTCCAGGAATGTCCAGGAGTCCCAGTTCACCTGTTACCAGCTGAGAAGACGGAGCACCAGGCTTCTTCTCTTTGGCACTTCTTCTGAGCCTAAAGGAGTCTCCTCCTTCGACTCCATTGCATTGATACTCCTTAACTTAGCAGATGACAGGAAGGAGCTTCTACACTCCCTACCTGTGCTTGCATATGGTGTGAAAATCTTATCTCCTCAATAAGACTATGCGCTCCTGAAGGGCAGGAATGTTTTGCACCTCAGGGCTTATGACAGTATGATAAGCATTTATGGAACACATATGAGATGCCGGAGAGTATGCTAAGTTTTACCTGAATCTTCTCACATGGTCCTCAGAACACCTCTCTGAGGCTATCACTATTATATCCTCGTTGTAGAAACAAAAAGACTGAGAAGAGACAATTTGCCCAAGATCACACAGGTAGCAAGAGTGATGGCAATCCATCGATGGTCACTTATGGGACGGTTACGATGGTTCCAAAGCTGTGCCACGCCACATCTTCCACAGCCACCTCTACTACCAGGCCAATGGGACACTCTCATCTGGCACAAAAGGTATGGTCGACTCCATTCTTGCAAGATTTCGGTCATACCGCCAGCATGTGACTCCGACTTTGGGAGGGAATTCCCACCTGACTCCAACATGGCACCTGCTGTCTCCCACTGACTGACCTGAGCCTCTCAGACGCCTGACCCCGGAGCTGGGTTTGGTGTCACGGCATCAGGACAGCTCAGTGTTCACACTTGCCCGTTCTGCTCACACCCAAACTCACACACACGGTCGATTCGGGGCAGTAGAAAGTTCTCGTCAGCGGTAGCCGTTTCTATGGCTCTTGAAGCTCAGACAATTTGAAAGGCCTGCTTCGTTAAGAAATGGAACATAAACTTACAGATACGAAGTTAGGCTCAGGGCCTCAAAGGATCTTGAACAAGTAAGGAGGGCAGAGGCAGAAGCTTCACCACCTGACCACAAATCCGCCTCGGGATCTGAGTTCTAGTCCCTCCTCTGCTTCTCACCACCGTCACCTGAGTGGCAATCCCTTTCCCTGATCGGGCTCAGCCTCCCCCTTGTTCAAGTGAGGGGCTGGGAAGGGTAAGAATGGTGTGTGGCTCCAATGCCCTCCTCAGCCCTGACGCGCTGACTTCCATCAGGCCCGGGGCCAAACACGTCCCCAGGCTCACCACAAGCGAACAGAACTGCCCACTGATCCAGGGGGGATTCTGCTCCTCCCTCCAGCCCAGGCACATACTGTATTACAGTAATGAGAGCTTTGGTGGCTTTAAATATCACGAAACAAAAACAACGGGCAGCCTGCGTCCATCATCATTCCGGGTCCAGACCACAGAGGAGAGCGCCGCCAGACCAAGGCCAGAGCAGAGATGGCGACAGAAGCCCACGTCGTCCCTTTCAGGAATCCATTGGCTCGTATATGGAATGAAAATCACCGACGGCAGGGGCCGTGAAGAGCCAGTCAGAGAGTGAGCCCGCGAGGTCACTCTGGGACAGAGAGGCCCTAGCCATAGCGAGATTGGAGACCTGGGTCCTGGATCCCCCAGAGACGAGTTGGTGCCAAGCCTGAGGCCGCAGGAACCGCCGCCTCTCACCTCTGGGAGAGGCAGAGAAGTCCAGCCAAAGGTCTCCACAGAAATGAGGCGAGCCTCCCCCTGGGTCCTGGGAGGCGCCCGCAGAGCAGGACGCAAGCATTCACCAGCCAGGAAGGAGCGGGTGCACAGCGTGGGGAGGCCTGGAGCCCGACGCTCTGTCCCTCGGGACCCCCCCAAAGCCACAGGGCCAATCTACAGGGGATCCAGGTCGAGAGGCAAGAGCCATGCTGTTCAACTCACCACAGAAGGGTCCCCAGGAAATTCATATTCTGTAAAACGACCCGCGTCTGTGCAGAGGCCTTATCACGCAGTATGTGGTGTTGGTCAGACCCGATCAGGATGAAGGGCGGGTACACCGAGCGGTCCTCCACCAGCCGGTGGACAGGGCCACGTGCGCCCTCATCCCGCAAACCTGGCCCCTCCGCCCCCTGCCTCTCTCTGGCTGTCTGGCCCCCCACCACTCCAAGGCAGTCCCTAGTGACGAGGGAAAGTGGCCGGCGTTTACGTCGGGACAGACAGGGGTTGGGGGCAGACGGCTGCTCTTTCTGCACCATGCCAGTCCAGGCCCTGCCCCCCTCACACACGGTCCCCCCCCCCCAGAAAAGGAAGTTGAGAGGCGATTTGCCAAAAATGTGTGTTTGACAGTAAACACCCATGGGCTGCTCTTTCCCGAGCTTTAGGTTCTTTGCAGGATAAGTCTCTTCAACAGTCATGGCAGTCAGATATTTTAAAAGGGTCTCCAAAGCCAAATGAAAGACTGAACTTCTGTGGCCAGGATCCTGGCCAGAAGTTACTGCAGGAATGTGCATCACCTATCTCGTGGGGATCCCTGCGTGCTTGCAGAGGATAGGACTAGGCCACAGGAAGTTAGAGAGTCTTCAGAAAAGGCTGGGGTTGGATGGGGGGTGGGGTGGGGAGGAAGCTACTGCGAAATCCATTGAAGATGAAAACCAGGACCTGGGTTGTCTGGTTCCTACCACATGGACTGGCCTGCACTTGAATTTAGGCTCCATGAAGGCAGAGACCTTTCCCTGTTGACCGTTGCTGAATCCCCAACACCAAACACAGCACCCGCCATGGAGCAGGTGCTCAGGACATATTTGTTGGCTGACGTACAGTAGGTGTTCACTAAACCTTCGTTCCCTTTCCATCACTCCCAGTGTCTTCCAGGAGCTTAAGTGGACTGTGGGTTGGTGGCCCTTTTGCCACCTGTGGCTGGTACTGAATGGACAAGACTGTTCTAGGGCACCCGTTTCTCATTTTCCATCTGGCCTCCCTCCCCCCTCACGCTCGCCACCTTCCACTGAGAACAACGACACAATAGCAAGCTCTCCATCGTCTTCCCTTCTCTGAACTCCTCACTGATGTTGATTATCTTCTGCCTTGATCTGCAAGTTAATTTTTTTCATATGATTCAGTCTTGTCTCTATTTTTATCCCATTTATATAGGGTCAACTATATTTATTTCATTATAAACTCACGGAGATCAGGGACTGACACATATGGCCTTCGTAGGCACCCTGGCACCCAGCACAAAGCTTTAGATGTTTCCAAACAAACTCCACAGTCTCCAAAGCCTTGACTTCCCTGGTTATACTGTATTCCCCATCACTCATTCCACTCCTTTTCCCTTAGATGCATTCCCCAATTTTTATTTATTTATTTTATTTATTTATTTTAAGAGAGAGAGAGAGAGAGAGAGAGAGAATAAGCAGGGGAGGGCCAGAGAGAACAAGCAGGGGAGGGCCAGAGAGAGGTGGGGGAGAGAGAGAGAGAGAGAGAGAGAGAGAGAGAGAGAGAATCCCAAGCAGGCTCCTCAGTGACGGCACAGAGCCCGATGAGGGGCTCAAACTCATGAACCATGAGATCATGACCTAAGCCAAAACCAAGAGTTGGACGCTTAACCGACAGAGCCACCCAGGTGCCCTGCATTCCCAACTTTTAAATGGAAAAAAGGCTCTAAACATTCCCTAACCTACATTTGACAACTTTATCAAATACCAGACAATGCGCTAGGTGGGAAAGAGGAAAAGCTGTATACAGGCATACCTTACAGATACTGAGAGTTCCGTTCCAGACCACCACAAAAAAGCTAATATCGTAATCAATGAATCAAATGAATTTCTTGGTTTCCCAGTGCATATAAAAGCTATATTTACGCTATACTGTAGTCTAGTAAGTGTACAATAGCATTGTGTCTTTAAAAAGCACATACCTTGGGGCACCTGCGTGGCTCAGTCGGTTAAGCGTCCAACTCTTGGTTTCAGCTCGGGTCAGGATCTCACGGTTTCATGAATTCAAGCTCCACGTTGGGCTCTGTGCTGACAGTGCAGCGCCTACGTGGGATTCTCTCTCTCCCTCTCTCTCTGGCCCACTCGAGCTGTCTCTGTCTCTCTCAAAATAAACTCAGGGGCACCTGGGTGGCTCAGTTGGTTAAGTGTCCGACTTCAGCTCAGGTCATGATGTCTTGGTTTACAAGTTTGAGCCCCATGTTGGGCTCTGTGCTGACAGCTCAGAGCCTGGAGCCTGCTTTCGATTCTGTGTCTCCCTCTCTCTCTGAATGCCACCTCCCCCCACCCCGCTCACTCTCTGTCTCTGTCTCAAAAATAAATAAACATTAAAAAAAAGGTTTTAAATGAATAAACTTAAAAATATTTTTAAAAAGTACGTACCTCAATTAAAACTAATTTATTCCTAAAAAATGCTAACCATCACCTGAGCTCTCAGTGAGTCATAACCACTGATCACAGACCAACATGACAAATATAACGATGGAAAAGTCTGGAATAATGCAAGAACTACCAAAATGTGGCACAGAGACACAAAGTGAGCAAAACCTATTGGAAGAATGGTGCCAACACTTGTCCCACACGGGGGTGCCACAGACCTTCAATCTGTAAAAAACGCACCTGTGAAGTATAATAAAGCAAAGCACAACAAAACAAGGTATGCCTGTGTGGACACACACGCACACACGCACACACAATGTAAATCAGAGATGCCACAGTTTAAGTCTGTTCTCTACAAAAGCCAATAGAGTTAGCCAGCTGAGTGGTTCAGTGGAAATGGCGCCTGGCCCGCTGCTCAACTAATGGTGTAACCTTGGACGAGCCCCATACTCTCCCTGAGATTCTGTCTCTTAATCTGAAAAACAAAGGACATGCCAAGGACACGTCCTCTCTCATGTTCCGTGCCTTGTGGACAAGGAGCAGGACCAAAGTTCATGCGATTACAATCTGTAGTAGAGAAGAAAAGAGCTGCAGCTCTGAGAGGAGGATGAGAGTCATGAGGTTGAAATAGTTAGGAGACAAAATCTAAACTGTGTGCAGAAGCAGCTACTTCTGAAACTGAGTTAGAGTCAACATACGGTGGCTGTCAGTTTCGGGTGTGCAACCTAATGACTCAACCCTTCTGCACCCTACTCAGTGCTCACCACGACAAGTGTCATCTCCACCTGCCAGCAGACAACATCATTACCTTATTGACTCTATTCCCTGTGCTGTACTTATCATCCCTGTGACTTATTTATTTTATAACTAGAAGTTTGCGGCTCCTCATCTTCTTCACCTATTACGCCTGTCCCCCCACCCACCTCCCCTCTGGCAACCACCAGTCTGTTCCATGTTTGAGAGTCTGGCTCTTCACTGGGTGTTGTATGGAAACCAATCTGACAATAAATTTCATATTAAAAAAAAAAGAGTCTGGCTTTTTTGTTCGTCTCTTTTTCGCCTTGTTCATTTGTTTCGTTTCTTAAATTCCACCCATGAGTGAATTCATATAGTTATTTATATTTCTCTGACTTACTTCACTTAGCACAATTCTCTCCAGTGCCATCCTTATTGTTGCAGATGGCAAGATTTCATTCTTTTATGGCTGAGAATATCCCATTACATATATATGCCACGTTTTCTTTATCCATTCATCTATCAATGGTCACGGGATGCTTCCATATCTTGGCTATGTTTACAATAGCCAATTTATTTACAATAAAGCTGCAATAAACACAGGGGAGTATATATCTTTTTGAATTCATGTTTTTGTCTTCTCCGAGTAAATATCCAGGAGTAGAATTACTGGGTTATATGGTATTACTATTTTTAATTTTTTGAGGAACCTCCCTACCGTTTTCCACAGTGGCTGTGCACCAATCTGCATTCCCACCAACAGTGCACAAGGGTTCCTTTTTTCCCGCATCCTCACCAACACTTGTTATTTCTTGTCTTTTTGATTCTAGCCATTCTGAAGGGTATAAGGTGATAGCTCACTGTGGTTTTGATTTGCATTTCCCTGATGATTAACAACATTGATCTTTTCATGTGTCCGTTGGCCATCTGGATGTCTTCTTTGGAAAAATGCCTATTCAGGCACTCTGCCCATTTTTTTAATCGTATTATTTGTTTTTGTTGTTGTTGTTTTTTGGGTTTTTTTTTTTTTGGTGTGGATTTGTATAAGTTCTTTACGTATTTTGGATACTAACCCCTCATTGGATATATCATTTGCAAATATATTCTCCCATTCAGTAGCTTGCCTTTTTGTTTTATTGATGGTTTCCTTTGCTATGCAAAAGCTTTTTATTTTGGTGTAGTCCCAATAGTTTATTTTTGCTTCTGTTTCCCTTGCCTGAGGAGACATATCTAAAAAAAAAAATGCTTCTATGGCTAGAAGCAGCCACTTTTAAGCCCACATCAACAAACTCCATACCCAGAGACTTCAGGACTGACAGACATTCAGTGAATATTCTATACGCAAAGTCACACTTGTGAATCCAGTTGGGTAGCCAACTTCTATGCAAAACAAGAGCGAATGTAAGACTTTATATTGTTTTTGGTGTTTTTGAAATCATCGGTTCCATGGGCTGTTAATACAATCTGGTTTTATAGCTGGTGGAGAGAGAAAAGGACCTAACAGAGTATCTCTCTTTGTTCCTGCTGATGGGAGAGGTGAACATTTTTCAAAGGAAAATGGAAGAAACAATGCAACAAGGAAGCAGGGAAGAGTGCCAGTATTTACATAGAAGCAAAAGTAAGGAATGTGATTCGGTACTTTGTGCACAATAACGTCTGTGGTGAGGATGCTGGGAAGAAAATAAGAAAAGAGGAGAAAGAGAAGAACTCCAGATTGTACAGCTGGAACCATAAGAAGAATGAGACTTTCCTCAGGGAGGGTGTATTGGACCCTGTGATAAGGGCGTAGAATCTCCAGAGTCCACAGGTTCAAGTGGGAAGAGGGAAGTTGTTTCTCTATAAAGAAAACAAGAAGATTCGCTGGAGGACCTTGGAATGTTTTACCAGGCCAAAAAATCAATCAATCAATCAATCAATAAATCAATAAGAAAGATTCCACTAGGAGTTGTCGGTCTTCAAAAATGTGATGCACTTTCCGAACATACAACAGAGCTTCAGAGTCATAACTAAGGAAATTGCAGAGAGGCAGATCTCAACCCAAAACAAGGGGGGAATGTCCTAAAAATTACAGTCATCCAAAATGTGGGTGTGTTTCTTTGTGGATATATGAGGTCCCCATTCCTGGAAGCGTTCAAGGGGAGGCTGACTAATCATCTTATTTAGAAGACCAGGGAAGAGTCCTTCTCTGTGCAAGAGACTTGGCTAGCTAACTTCTAAAATCCCTTCCAGTATTAATAATCCATGTGTCTGTTCGTCACAGCCAAACACAGGGTAAGCTGACACCAGTCCAATACAGAGGACAGGGAAGCATATATGAGCTGAAAGATTCTTTTTTGTGCCGATGCAGATTTGAAGCTTCACACAATGATGACTTATGGCCCAAAAGCCATATGATTTGTAGACATAGGGACACTCACATGCTCACACCATGTACACGAGCAGACACAACTGCTCATTAGGCACATGCCATCTGGCCCAGATTCTGTGGCAAAGGTGACTTATCGGGACTTTGCTCTACTACAGCTAAATTACTTAAAGTAACTTTGAGCTTCAGTTAGAAGTGAGATCTGGAGAGTAGTATTGATCGCTTTTCCAAGAAAATGTGGTCAACGTATTTAATGCCACCTAATAGTTGTAAAGAATGATTAGATCTACTGCGGTCAGTCATAAAATCCCAGTTAGTCAAGGGTTTGAATCTATAAACATACACTGGTAAATTACCTCTGTTTTTCAGTTCCTCCTCTCGTGTCCTGATCTCCCCAGACCCTAAATTATTTATCAGCGTCTTAAATACCACTGAAATATAAGCTAGCACTGTTCAGTATTTCTCTTATTTCGTTTCACTACCACAACACACGTGGAAGACAGAATAGGGGAAAGACAGCACTGGTTTGGACCACAAAGCATAGGGTTTCCTTTTCTGTCTCAGTAGCTCTAAGCAGTTCGGGGGCCTGGACTCTGCCGTGTCCCCATAGTTCCCTGCAGGTGATTAATGACTGAGCCACACCTCATACCTGCAGCTCCCCAGAACCATCTCCTCTAACGGCTTGTCATGGCCTCAAATCCCAAAATTAGAGTCCCAGGGCTTCCAAATTTTTGCTTTGAATGCACATTTTAACAAACATACATATTTAATGTCCATTTAATAGAAGAATGACCCAACCCCAGCATACCAATCCTCTTATGCAAACACTTCCTCTGTGTAGAAGTCTGCATGTACACCAGGGTCCCAAGGCTGAAACACGTGATAAAAATTCTGAAAGTTCAACACCAGCCAGGTAATTTGGAGTCCCAGGGTCTCAGGCTGCCCAGGGACAAAACACTCCCCTGGGTACGAATCTCCAATATGGCGCTCAAATGAGTTGCAGGAGATCTTGGGCTTAGCTCCCTGAAAAGGAACACAACAGACAAAAGTATCTAGGTCATGGCCGCGGGCTCCATGAGAGCCCAAGAGGCATAGCATTCACGAGGCCCCAAGCCTGAGGGTCCCAAGCCTGATCCAGGGCTGATAAGAAGGGGCACATTCACTCAAAGTGGCAGAATATGGTCTTGCCAGGGGGGGAAAGCCAGGGCAATGCTGCTGAACATCAGGTGAGCTAAGGCTGAAAACAGGAATACGAATCATCAGGTTAGAGTCCTACAATTCTGGAAACAAAAAATGTGCTGAGAGAGTCTCAGGGAAAAGTCAGGGTCACTGCGAATGTGCTGGACGCCCGAAGCTCTCTCATGAGTAACAACATTGATTCGAAAACGCGTACGCTTACAGTCAGGGCGCGCGTGGGCTCTCACCTCCCCAACTAATTTAGCCACGTGTCTCTCGAGACAAGAGGGTAGATGAGAATAGAAGTTAATTAGGAAGAAGAGATCTTTCTGAGCATTATGTGAACGGTTTGTTTGCAAATCCAAAGATCCTGGCATTTATGCCTCAGAATGTTCCCAGGGAGCCTCGGCTTTTATTCTTATTTCCGGGGTGTCATAAGCTAAAACCGGGTTTTCACTTGGATAAAATTGATGGCATTTGTAGAAATAAGGAGTGCAAAAAAAAAATAAAACAGAAAAAAAAAAAAAGAAAGGAGTGCGTCTTACAGAAAGGAAATGAAAACAAACTTAAACTGAATACATTGAGAGAGCCCACATTTTGCTTTTATTTTCGCATGCTTTGAACGAACCAAACAAGAAACAGAGGATGACACGAGAGTGTCCAGCCACCTGCAGGGCAGCTCGTGGGGACCAGATCACAGGACCACATCAAGCCGCAAACCATCGCTAACAGTGTTGCATGCCCTTCAAAACCAAAGCTTCTAAAAGGGAGCAGTCCCCAAATAGGGCAACTACCACAGTCAGGTTTTCACAAAAATCTGGATGTGCAGTGCAGGACAGAGCAAATGAGTGCTATTGGGAAAGCAGAAGTGTCCAGAACAAATGCAGAATGGGAACAACAGAATATAAAAGGAGGAGCGGGAGGAACGAGCACAGATCTTACGAAGGCAACCGTTAAATCATTAATGGCCCAGCTAGGCCAGCACTTAGAATTCTAATGCCAGCAAGACACGTTTCAATTCAATTCAGCACACACTTTCTGAGGCAGGCTTGAGAAATCCTCATGCCTAAAGGCAGTTCCCCAAATCTCCTTGCTCCCTCGCCCTGTCCACAGGCATCACGGTGCAGTGACATAAGTTAACAGTCCAGGCCTGCCCTCTACGGCAGGTCCGGAGTAAATAAGGACCTGAAGAGCCCCCAGAGGCCATCCTCACAGCACAGAAAACCCCAAAAGGATTACAGATTGAAAACTCCTCACCCTGTTCACCAAACAGAGCAATTTCAGGCCTGGGTAAGCCTGCTAATCTCTCCTCCTTTTCCTCTGGAAACCCCCAGGACAGCCTTTAAAAACCAAGCACATTCAGGGGGCCTGGGTGGCTGAGTCGTTAAGCTTCTAGCTTCAGCTCAGGTCATGATCTCACAGTTTGTGAGTTTGAGCCCCGCATATGGTGAGCTCGAGCCCCATTTCTTTCTCTCTCTCTCTCTCTCTCTCTCTCTCTCTCCCTCTCTCAAAAAAAAAAGGGGGGGGGAAGAAAAGAAAAGAAAGAAAAAGAAAAAAAAGAAAAGAAAAGAAAGAAAAAGAAAGAGAAAAGAAATGAAGCACATTCTTAAGAGACCTTGAATTGTACGAGAAACCCTCTAAAGCTAGCAAAGGGACAAGTAGGGAGGAAACTCGAAACGACTCCTCAGAGTTTCCTTACGGCTCAAAAGGGAGCTGAGTGGGTCAGGGCGCCTGTGACCTTCCCAGGCATCAGCTTCAGCAGGTGGGAATGTTCCTGACCTCGACCTTCTCCCAGCCCTGAAGGAGCCGTGCCCACACAGCAGGAGGCAGGAGAGAGGCAGCCCTAATCATGGGGCTGGATCTCAACCCCGCTCAAGAGGTACCATCCCTCCCTATTTCCTGAAAAATAATCTCCATGGCACATCCAGAGTGTAAATAAAGGACAAGAAAGGGTGAATGAAACATATTCTCTGGGGCGCCTGGGTGGCTCAGTCAGTTAAGTGTTTGACTCTTAATGTTGGCTCAGATGAGTTCGAGCCCCATGTCAGGCTCTGTGCTGAGAGGGCGGAGCCTGCTTGGGATTCTCTCTCTCCCCCACTCTCTGATCCTCCCCTGATCTCACTCTCTCAAAATACATAAATAAACTTAAAAAACCAAACCATATTCTCTGTACCAGACAGGCCTAAAGGGGCAGCAGGATTAGGCATCTTGCAT
The DNA here is from genome assembly GCF_022079265.1 of Lynx rufus. NCBI lineage: Eukaryota > Metazoa > Chordata > Mammalia > Carnivora > Felidae > Lynx > Lynx rufus. Next base: position 1,186,134 of record NW_025814829.1, on the reverse strand, counting down.
GAGTCTCAGACTGTGGCTCTCCTGATGCTTTGAACAAGCACGCCCACAAGCATGCCCACGGCAAGGGGCTGATGCCCTCTGGTAAGCAGAGCGTCTACCTGGACAGCTTCTGAGACACGGATCCCTGGCCTGCTGTGCGTGAACACGGCGCCCCACAGAGCTTGCAACTTTATCTGCTCTCCCTGTCTCTCAACTATCCCACCCACCTTCCCAGTTTCCCCCCACGGTCAGCTGCCCCAGTGTTCAGTGTCGCTCAGCACAGCGTTCTAAGACAGTTCGCATGTGCAAGGATGAGAAGATAACATCGCAAATATGAGGCACCAAGAAATTAGTAGGTTCTACTCCAGAAGATACATTGCAAATATGAGGCACCAAGAAATTAGCAAGTTCTATATTCTCCATCACCGTCAGAGAGGGTTTACTTAATTGGCAGCTCTGTTATCAGTAAGTATAGATTCCTGGGGTTAGTAATGGATGACCCTGGTCCGATCAATGCTACCACCGCCGAAACCCGAGCGGGCTGCACAGCTCAGCAGGGAGCTCCAGAATGGGTGTCTTTATTTATTTATTTTTTTAATTTTTGTTTTAATGTCTTATTTATTTTTGACAGAGAGAGAGAGACAGAGCATGAGCTGGGGAGGGGCAGAGAGAGAGGGAGACACTGAATCCGAAGCAGGCTCCAGGCGCTGAGCCGTCAGCCCAGAGCCCAACGCGGGGCTCGAACCCACGGACCGCGAGATCACGACCAGAGCCGAAGTCGGACGCTCAGCCGACTGAGCCACCCAGGCGCCCCAGAATGGGTGTCTTTAAATCTCAACACTGACCGTCACACTAGCTGTGTGATTTTAAGCGCGTTACATAGCACTCACGCCTCAGTGTCCCCATCTAAAAGATGGGTGCCAACAGCAGTCCTGCCCAAAAGGATCATCACGAGGAATAAATGAGGTAACACTTAGAACAGGCCTTAGCCTCAAGTCTTAGCTATGATTATCACAACCGGGGGTGTTGAAAGAACTGGAGTTTGTCTCATTTCGTAGTAAATATATTTGACTCCCCCTGGTACCCGGCTTGGACTCATACATATTAAATAACCATGACATGACAACAAGTTGGCAGTGAAAACAAACATACCAGGAACAAACAGCTCCACCTCTTTTGTTCTAAAAAGAAGCGGTCCAGGTTCACGTGCAAAATTGTTGGATTCCACCTCTCCCTGGAATGTGTCTCTCCGAGTATGTCCTAATGCTCTAAATTATAGACTTTGGGGGGAAGAGGAATACTTCAGCTCCCAGCAAATGACTGCTTGAGATTCTGCAGTTTCTACTTCTCCTTGCCAGGGGGTTCTTAGGACCTGGATTCTACGACCTACCCAGGAGGCTACTTTGGCTCTGGTTGTTTGAGCTGCTCTGTGGGCTCCTGGGGGGCAGTCTTTGGTTCTTCTTAAAAACTATGTTGAGGGGCTCCTGGGAGGCTCAGTCGGTTAAGCGTCCAACTCTGACTCAGGTCATGATCTCACGGGTCGTGAGTTCGAGCCCCAAGTAGGGCTCTGCACTGACAGCTCAGAGGCTGGAGCTTCCTTCGGATTCTGTCTCCCTCTCTCTCTGCCCCTCCCCTGCTCACGCTCTGTGTCTCTCTCCTTCAAAAATAAATAAACATTAAAAGCAAAACGATCTTGAATTCCATCTCTAGCAAGAGGCACACGCTCTAACCAATAATCCTGTTCCGTGAATTCCATGAAGTCAACGAAAAATGAACGGACAAAGTCGCTCCTAGAGGGGTCCTTACTTCTCCAGTGCGCTCTCCCCCTAAGATGACAACCAGACTCCGGACGCATGTGTCTCCCCTCCCCCCAGGGGTGCCAGGAGGCTCTGCAAAAGCAGGAGCAGATGCCCACGGAGCGGGCGCTGGTTCACTTGGAAACCTCAGCCGGGAAGTGGAGATTCTGGCCCGCTAAGTACAGGGACTCGAGATCCAGAGTTTGGGAAGGGAATTCTGGAACCTCAGACAAGTGGGGACTTTCCGTCAGAGGAGACTAGCGACGGGTAGAGGGCATGGCCGGGAAGAAGGCTGTGGGGCGCATGGCCCAGCTCTGATTTCAGAAGTAAGAGCAGGGCAAGCGGCAAGGGTGTGGGTGGGGAGCAGAGAGGAAAGGGGCCTCTCTTAATAAGGCAGTGGTTTGGGTCCCAACCAGGAGGGTGTCACTGTCCGTTTTATTTGGGGCTAGGGATTGGTGAGGTCCTCGTCCAGCAGTCGCCCCCACCAAATGTGCATCCAATCGCTGTCGTTTGGCAAACCCTGCCTCAGCTTTGGCCGAGGATCAGTGATTAAAGCCGGAGGCTCAGGCTGAAACAGGCAGGGGCCTGGAGCTCTTGAAACACGACACCGACACCGAGAGAGGGAAGCTGAAGGAAAAGAATCACAGCCAAACAAACCCGCCCTTGGCCAGAGCTGAGCCCGGGGGGCCAGAGAGGGAAGGAGCGCCAGCCTATTCTCTCCGTCACCCCCTCCAGGATCACAATTTCCCCAAAGGAGGGACCCTTTTTGTTCAAGGACTACATTTATCCACCCCGCCTACAATTTAAAGATCTTCTTGGGGTGCCTGGGTGGCTCAGTCGGTTAAAGCACCCGACTTCGGTTCAGGTCATGATCTCACAGTTCGTGGGTTTGAGCCCCGTGTCAGGCTCTGTAGGGACAGCTCGGAGCCTGGAGCCTGCTTCTGATTCTGTGTCTCCCTCTCTCTCTCTGCCCCTTCCCTGCTCATGCTCTGTCTCTGTCTCAAAAATAAATAAAACATTAAAAAATTTAAAAATAAATAAATAAAATAAAGCTCTTTTATGAACCCTTGCTTAGTGAAGCTTATTTTGTGGTTACTGGATGAAAAAGGATGTTAAGAGTCTTCTGTAGGTCAGATGCCCACATTTGCATGGAATTTGCTATCCCGGCTCTTCTATCCTTTAACCAGTACTGGAACATAATGGGTAGATGATGCCATGGATAATCCACAGTAATAGATACCCTAAGGTAAGATGCATTTAGCTCCAAAATTAGTCAGTTGGTTTATTGTCCAATATGGGAGGCAGTGCAGCCTTGATTAGAAAGAGGGAATGATAAAGGAAATTGAAGAAGACACAAAGAAACGGAAAGACATCCCATGTTGATGGACTGGAAGAACAAATATTGCTAAAATGTCTATTCTACCCAAAGCGATCTACACATTCAGTGTAATCCCTATCAAGATACCAACAGCATTTTTCACAGAACCAGAACAAAAAATTCTAAAATTTGTATGGAACCACAAAAGACCCTGAGTAGCCAAAGCAATCTTGAAAAAGCAAAGCAAAGCTGGAGGTACCATAATCCTGACTTTAAATTATATTACAAAGCTCCAGTGATCAAAATAGTCTGGTACTGGCACAAAAATAGACACATCAATCAGTAGAACAGAATAGAAAATCCAGAAATAAAACCACAATTAATCTTTGACAAAGCAGGAAGGACTATTCAGTGGGGGGAAAAAGACAGTTTTCTTCAACAAATGGCTTTGGGAAAACTGGTCAGCTACACTCAAAAGAATGAAACTGGACCACTTTCTCACATCATACACACACATAAATTCAAAATGGGTTAAAGACCTAAATATGAGACAGGAAACCATTAAAATGCTTGAAGAGAGCACAGGCAATAAGGTCTCTGACATGGGCCCTAGTAACATTTTTCTAGATAGGTCCCCCAAGGCAAGAGGAAAAAGCCAAAAATAAACTATTGGGACAACATCAAAATAAAAAGCTTCTGCACAGCAAAGGAAACAATGAACAAAACTAAAAGGCAGCCTACAGAATGGGAGATGATATTTGCAAATGACGTATCCAATAAAGGATTACTATCTAAAATATAGAAAGAACTTCTACAACTCAACACCAAAAAACAAACAGCCCAATTAAAAAATGGGCAGAAGACATGAACAGACCTTTCTCCAAAGAAGACATCCAGATGCCCAACAGACACCTGAAAAAAAATACTCAACATCACTCATCGTCTGGGAAATGCAAATCAAAACTACAATGAAATATACCTCATACCATGTAGAGAAAGGGAAAATTTCGTGCATTCTTAGTGGCAATGCAAACCGGTGCAGCCACTCTGGAAAACAGTGTGGAGTTTCCTCAAAAAGTTAAAAATAGAACTACCCTATGATCTAGTAGTCATGCTACAGGGCATTTACACAAAAAACACAAAAACACTAATTCAGAGGGATATATGCACCCCTATGTCTACAGCAGCATTATTGACAGTAGCCAAAATATGGGAGCAGATGGACGAATAAAGAAGATGTGGTATATACATACAATGGAATATTATTCAGCTATAAAAAGAATTAAAATTGCCATTTGCAGCAACATGGATGGATCTAGAGAGTATAATGCTAACTAAAAGTCAGAGAAAGACAAATACCATATGATTTCACTCATATGTGGAATTTAAGAAACAAACAAACAAAATGAGTGAAGGAAAAGAAGAGAGAGAGAGAGAGAGAGAGAGCGATAAGCCAAGAAACAGACTCTTAACTGTGGAGAACAAACTGATGGTTACCAGAGAGGAAGGGGTGGGGGGGAGTAGGTGAAACAGGTGATGGGGATGAAGGAGTGCACTTGTCATGATGAGCACTGGGTGATGCATGGAACTGTTGAATCACTATATTGTACACCTGAAACTAATATAACATGCATGTGAACTATGCTGGAATTAATAAGATAAGTGAAATGAAATGAAATGAAATGAAATGAAATGAAATGAAATGAAATGAAATGAAATGAAAAAGGGAATGGGCTCAGAGCTCAATACTACCACAGATCTGCTGTGTGACCTAGGGCAAATCACTGAACCTGTCTGGGCTTTACTTCCTCATCTGCAAAACGGGGATATAATGGTTTTGATCCCATATGACTATTAAAATTAAATAGGATTGTCTATTTAAAGCAGTTACAGCGCCTGCCACCCAGCAAGGGCTCAATAGACAGGAGCTCTAGGTATACCTGATGCTCAAACATTTATAACTTTTCAAATCATCCTGTTGAAACCGTTTTTAAAAGTCAACTTGAGAGACTTTGGCACAGGGCCCCATGCCCATTTCGAGTCCCTGCTCCAATCTCTTCTGATCCTCGTGCCAAGCAGGGATCGGTAACCTCCCGTCTCACCGGGGTACAAACCATGGGCATAAGAAGGGTTACTAGATCTTTCTTCCCGTGTCTCCCACTCTGTCATCATGTTAAAAGCTTTCATTTCCATATGAAGGAGCCATGATAAATTGGAAAGAACATCCACCTAGCATGCCCCAAACCTGACAAAACGAATAAAGTTTAACTCTGATTTCTTTTTCTAGAAATTTAAGTTTCAACTCTAGAAATAAGTCACAATAATGATATCGCTCTGCTGCCTGAGCAAAACATTTGGATCTCTACATTTGGACGTTTTCACAGATCCCAGGTTCTCTGAATGGATGTTTTACGTAGGACTGAGTGAAATAAGGTAACATTAAAATTTGTTGGATAATATTTATGTGTTGGAGAAATTATGGAACACAAAACGACCAGGCATAAGAATTTAAACCCAGCAGGCCTAGCTTTTTGTGAACCGATGAATATTGTTTTGAGTGTAAAACAGTTCCATTGGGTACCCATAAAAACATTACTAGACTCTTGTCATATCAGAGGGATCTAAGTCAACATGCATTCATTCGTTTAATATTTTTTGTGCAATTTCTAAACGTCAGGAACTGTGGTAAGCACAGAGGCACAAACCACAGTTCCTTCCCACCTGAGTCTTTGAGTTTGGTGGGGAGCTCAGAAAAATCAACGGCCATCACAGAATGGCCTAAGACAGTGACGATGGGGAGACACCCCTGGGAGTGACACCTGACCGGGGCTAAAGGGCAGGAAAACCTTCCCAGAATCAACTACATCTAAGTTGAGACTTCTGGGATGTGCAAAGCCTAGAATGAGCAGGTGGGGAGAAGAAGGTTTGCTACGAGTAGGGGCACCCTCGTGGAGAAAGGCCCAGACACCAGAGGGCTCAGAGGGAAGCTGAGGAATGTTGTCACTTTGGCGTGACCTGAGCATGGGACGTAAGGCACAAGCAGGAAGAAATGAGACCAGAGAGGACAGCAGAAGTCTTGTGGGGCATTTAATCTGAGCATAAAGGGGGCCCCTGTCAGAGGACAAAAAAGTTTTAAAAAAGGGAAACTGTTTCCCGAAGAGACAACGACAGATGGAGAAAAAGTAGAAAGAGCATGGAGGTATCTAGGTATGGATCCAATGGATTGGCGATCTGGTTTGAATATGAGGGGGAAGGAGAGAGAGACAAGCCAAGAATGAGGCCTAAGTTTCTGGCGTGGGAAGCTGGGGAATCCCACCACAGGACCTTTGCATGTACCGTTCTCTCTGCATGCAATACTCTTTCCCCGCATACCTGTTGGGTTCACTCTGTCACCTCATTCAGGTCCCTGCTCAAATGCTGCCTTATCAGAGAGACTTCTTCAACCACTCGATATAAAATGACACCTAATCAGTGCCCAAATCTTCACCCCAGCTCATGACTCCCTATCCTCCTACCCTCTATATTCGTTCATAGCACTCATCACCATCTCACATTTTATAGATTTGCCTTCCTCTCCCCACGGGAATGGGGGTTCCATGAGAGCCGCAAGTTTTTCCATTTTGTTTCCTGTTTTATCCTCAGTATCTAACATAGTTCCTGGCATACAGTCACTCTCAATATATTTTGTCTGAAGATTAAATTCATAAAAATAGAAAACGCTAAAAGAGAAAACACAAGAGTGGTCCAGAAAAACACACGCTGACCTCTATTTCTAACATTTTCATTCAGAAGCCCCTCTGTTTTTCGGTTAATGAAAATGTGAGATGAACGGGGAGGTAGACAACAAATCATACATGGATAGCTCAGGGAATTATAACAAAACAAACACACTCCTCACCACTCAGGGCAAGAAAGAAAATACCATCAGAGGCTTCCAATGTGACCCTCCCACCCACCGCCCACCTTGCTCCTCCCCAGAGGTACCCTGGAAGCTGACTTCTAATCCCATAAATAGTTTTGCCTGGTTTTGAACCTTATATAAATGGAATATTTCCATCTGTATTCTTTAGTGCCTGGCCCTTTTCATTCAATATTACATTTATGAGCGTCGTCTCTGTTATTATGGGGAGCAACACTTCATTGTTTTTTGGGGACTGTATAGGATTCCACCCCACGAGTGGAATCACAACTTATTTTCTACTATTGATGAACATCTGGGTATTTCTTTTTTATTTCTTTTTATTCTTTTAACGTTTTTTTAAATTTATTTTTGAGAGAGAGAGAGACAGACAGAAAGAGCACGAGCAGGGGGGTGCGGGGCAGAGAAAGAGGGAGACAGAATCCGAAGCAGGCTCCAGGTTCCAAGCTGTCGGCACAGAGCCCGACGTGGGGCTCAAACCCACAAACCACGAGACCATGACCTGGGACGAAGTTGCACGCTCAACAGACGGAGCCACCCAGGTACCCCTGGGTATTTCTAATTTGGAGCCATTATTACTGATGCTGCTATGATCATTCCAGGACACGCCTGCAGGTGAACCACATATGTGCTTTTGGGCTATGTTTCTAGGAGAGTAATTACTGAGTCACAGTAATATGCTCAATTTTAGTAAATACCGCCAAAAAACGTTTTCGCAACGATTGTAGCAATTTCGACCCTCGCCTGCAACGTGTGTTACTTTCCATTGTTCCAAATCAGCAGTAGGGTGGTGGTGCAAGTCTGTTTAGTTTTGGCCATTGGGGTGGGTAGGCAGGGGTGTCTCACCTCCCAGGGACTGACTAGCACAGATAAGCATCTTTTCATCCATGCCACCTGGACACCTGCTCTGGTGAGTTCCTGCACAAGTCTCCCCTCCCCACTTCCGTCTTTCTCTTTCTGCCCCATGAGCTCTCTCTCTCTGTGTGTGTTCTCAGCGCAAGCCCTTGGGTGCTCATAAAAACTGCAACTAAGTTTTCTGACTCTGATGTCTGCCTTTCACCTTCTAACAGTGACCTTGGATGAACATCCATTCCTCACTTTGACGGGCCCCACTTGGTCCACCTTTTATCCCTTCTGGCTTGTGCTTTCTGTGATCCGGAAGAGCTGGTGAAGGGGGCACGAGGAAGTAGGAAGACGGGGACCCAGGGCTTTCCAAACTCGGAGACTGGTGTGAACCGAGGCAAGGTTGCATTCCCAAGACGGGGCTGGACCGGCTGGAGGTAAAGTTTGTGCGGGTCAACGCAGGAGAAAAGGTTAGCCCGCTAGAGGTGACCCGAGGACGTGAGGGACCTCCCGGTAGACCAAGGCACTTCCCCCTTGACCTGAAGACATGGGAGGTGCCCCCAAGGTCCCCAGCTCACCGTGTGGATGTGCCCACCAGAAAACTGAATCACTCCCCCCCCCATGATGCCTTCCTGCCTTGTCTACACTCCACCTGTGCTCTTGTCCAGCCGCACTGTATTTTATCCACGTTGGAGTCGAAACTGACAACTTTTTGAAAACAGTGGCAGTAGACCACGGGACGAGCTTGCCTAGCCTGATGAGAGCTGTTAAAAGTTCGAGAATTCCGCAAGCCCGTTTGACACCATGTCGGTAGTTGGAAATCGACCGCGGTGAGAATATGGAAATCAGCAAACCTGTCACCCTCTCCCACAGAGCCTGTTGTCAAACGGTTGGCCAGCACAGCATGAGACGCCGGGCTCCTTCATGTCTAATGACAGCACCGAGCCTAGTGCCTGCACTGATGTCATTGAATTAAGTTGCATTTTTCCTGACCCCCCCCCCCCCCGGGCGGCTCAGTTAGTTAAGCGGCCGACTTTGGCTCAGGTCATGATCTCCAGTTTTGTGAGTTCGAGCCCCGCATCAGGCTCTGTGCTGACAGCTCGGAGCCGGGAGCCTGCTTTGGATTCTGGGCCTCCTTTTCTCTCTGCCCCTCCCCGGTTCATGCTCTGTCTTTCTCTCTCTCAAAAATAAGTCAACATTTAAAAAACATTTAAATTGCATTTTCCCCCACCTACCATTCCTTCTGGAACACAAGGAAGAAGATTCTTCCCGTTGTAACTGACACCATGCTAACTGAAACTAGCCAAACACAGGAAGGCAAGTACCGCATGATTCCGCTTATATGAGAAATCTCAAATAGTCAAATTCATAAAGTCAAAGGCTGGGATGATTTCCAGGGAGCTGGTGGGGGAAGAGGGAAAATGGGGAGTTACTGTCAATACGCATAAAGTTTCAGCTAACATGAACACACTCCAGAGATCTGCTTCCAACATTGCACCTACAGTCAACAACAACGTAGCCTACACTCAAAATGTGTTCAAGAGGATAGTTCTCATGTTACCTGCTCTTATCAAAATAAAAAAATTGAAGGGGGGAGTTGCACCTGGGTGGCTCAGTCAGTTGAGTGTCCTACTTCAGCTCAGAGCACAGTCTCAGTTTGCGAGCTCGAGCCCAGCATGGGGCTTGCGGCTGTCAGCACAGAGCCCGCTTTGGATTCCCTGTTCCTCTCTCTCTCAAAAATAAATAAAACATTAAAAAAAAATTTTTTTTAATACAATTAAAAAATGTTTAAAGAATCCTGTCCTCTACTCCTCCGACCAACCAGCACGTGGTGCTCATTTACTCAGCGAGGTGCCACCATCCCCAGAGACCTTCCGCATCCAGCAAGCAACAAAACAACCCGGGGGCGAGAGCAGGGTCAAGGGCAAGGAGGTCTGTTTGAGAAGCCCAAGCCTCAGGGGGCATCGATGAGACAGTTGGTGTTCCTAAGAGCTCTGGGAAGCCTGGTTTCCCAGGCAAATCCCAATAAAAACAGCCCAGATGCTTCCCAGAGCCCAAAGCTCATGCAACTCACAGGGTCCCTAAATGAGGAGGGAACCCTGGGCCCCTATGTCAGCCACAAGGACATGTCCCTTGTTGTTCCCTCCATAAACAGGATGAGGGAACGTCAGTTGGTGAACGAATTCATGACTCACAACAGTGCCTGGTGGGGGTAAGGGGTTTTCAGTAAAAGGAATGAGCAAAGTTTTATTTGCCACACACACCCAGGAGCCACAAATTAGCAAAAGAATGAATACAAATTAAAAAGACAAAACCCAGGCATTTCAAAGCAATTAAAAGACCAACTGTAGGTCCCTTTGTTGTTGGATTGGAAACACCATCCCTAGGATTGTCAACGGAAGGACAGCCCAGGGCTGGGGGGGGGGGGGGGCAATGCATCAGACTCACCCTCGGGGTATGGAGGAGGGCCAGTGTAATTCAAACAAAAATTACTCAATTTTATAATTGATTTAACTTATTTTTAGTCATTGTAATTCACTCAGAAATTTCAAAGAACACTAGGGAAGGAGGAACCGTTTTACAGTTATAAAAAAAGGCATGTGTTTTCAAAGGGATGAGCAATGTTTTTAACATGTTTTAATTCTCATCTTTTACAAACAAGAAAACGAAAATTCAACTGTAAGGCCTACCCCAGCACGGACCAGGTCTGTCTTACTCACCGGGACGTGCCCAGTGCCAACGATGCCCGGCACACGGTCGGTACGCAACGAGTAGTTGTTGAATGAATGAACGAGAACCAGAGAAAAGACGGGACTTGGCCGGCGTTATGCCCATTGACATTTTGGCAGAGCCGGTGTGAGTGACCTAACCCCAAACCCAGTGATCTTTCTACCCTGGAGTGGTGGTTAATTAAGAACATGGGGCTCTGGAGCCAGGCTGCCCGGATTCCTGAGCCAGGCCTACAGCTTACTAACGGTGTGACTACAAGCAGGTTATATAACATCCTCGAAACTCAGTTTCCCCTTCCATAAAATGGGGATAATCATGGTCCACTTCCCAAGGGCAATTATGAGCATCAGGTGAGGAAATATACGTAAATTATTTAGAAAATGCCCAACTCACAGGATGTGTTCGGCATACGAGGCCATTATTCTTATACCACAGATAAGATGGGACTAAATGATCTTCGTTCCTAATGGTTCAGCGTTGTCTTCTGTGCTCTTGGTAAGTGAGCCCTTTGAAGAATTAGCTTGAGACAAAACTTGAAGTATTACTTGTAAATGACACTTCACATTTTTTCCGGAAGTCCATCAACTTAAAGTAAACCCCCAAACTAGCAAAAACCTAAGTCGATGAGACAGTCTTGGAGGGAAGGTCCTACGTTATTCATCACTTTAACCCCTAGAAAGCCTAGCCTAGGAGAGGTGGGATGGCCTTGGCAGTCAAGAGCACGGATGAGGGTCCTTAGTTACAGAAGTTTCTATTCTACTTCCTCCACTTGTTCACCGGATGACCTGGGGCAAGTGATTTGCTCTCTGTGCCGACGTTTCTTCCATTTACAATGAGTTTAACAACCGCACCTCCCGACAGGGTTGTTTGTGGTGAGGGCTCTTCAGGCACTTGGACCGGCCATTGCCACGTGCAGTGGGCACGCATGTGGATTCATGTGCAAAGTCATGAATTCAGCTACATGACAGTGCATGATTATCTTTCCATTCACTGTCCTTGCAGCGGTTAACCACACTGCAACTGGCCCCAGAGCCACGGTCCCAGCCCACGGGGCAGCCCTGACGCCAGCCTGAAAAGATGCACAGAACAGCACACGAAGCCAGCACCGATGACTAGAACAAAGTCCAGTCCGTCGGACTGAATTTAAAAACCGGGGTCATGCAATAAAAGTGGGGGAGGGGGGGTGCAATTTTCTGGCAGCACATTGTGAGCGGACCCCAGGGTTTGGGTCTCCATCATCAGTGGACAGACACAAAGCCACCAGGGTATCAGTCCACGGACAAGAGTCTGAGGAGAGCCAGCATCACCAAGCTGGTTCTCGGCCAGCACCAGCCGAATTTCAAGTGCTGGGTGCCAGGGATACTCTTAGCTTACCTTCTACCCCTTTGTCCTTCCCTGGACCTTCTCCAGCCGGGGTTCTGGAAGCCCCAGCATCTCAGGTCAAACCAGGACAGCTCTTGGATGATCGTCTCTACTGACGCACCCCCCCCCCCCCGCCCCCGGACACCCCTCCTCCGTGAGTCAGGGCAGAGTCTTTCTTACGGACAGATTCATAACACACGCACAGCTCAGAACACACTGGTAGATTTTATAGAGACACCGCAGGGTTGTAGTTATGAGTCTAGATTCTAGAGCCAGGAGCTGCCTGAGTTCAAATCTTGACCGAAGCACTCATTTACCGTGGGTGAGACACTTAACCTGTCTGTGCCTCAGTTGCCTTATCAGTAAAAATATAACAACTGTACCTACTGCACACGGCTTTGGAGGGAACATGTGTGAAACAGTTAGGAAGTATCTGATAAATTGTAGGTGCCACACACAGCTGGCTAGTATAGCATACCCCTCACACTAGGGTGGAAAGGTATCGGTGTAAAGGAGACAAAAGAAGACGCGAAGAAGTCTCGGGCTGAACGGGACAAAAGACTGTGCCCACTCGTGTGTGCTGGTGTTTGGACTGGAGAAATATGTTGGTCTCCTGGTTTCTCTCTTGACCCCTGCTCAAGTAATCCCCTTGGTAAAAGTCACTTAGAATGAGTCCAAAGCAAAGGCTCTTTCAAGTGCCCCCATCGCTCTACTTGCATAACATTGAACTTGCCCCAACCAATCTCATTCAAATTTTCCAAAACAATCACCTTTGCACTGAGTCAGCCTGGAAAGTTTTAGTAGTTATGGTTGCCGGTTCAAAAACTGTGAGGAAAACACCAGAGGCTCCCCTACATCATGCTTTGCTTCTCTGATCGCACCAAAATACGAAAGGGTACCCGCAAAAACGACCCACCCTACTACCTCATTAGTGCTTGGCATGTGTACCCCCAAATACGCATCGTTCGCGATGGGATGAGGTGTGTAACTGCAATTTAGCCAGAATCGATGAGGTCGAGGTCTTAGAATTCAACCTCTCCCCATCCCCACCATGGCCCAGGCAGCATCACCTCTTCAGTGCATGAGGCACTTGCTCCATCACCACCAGAAATCTGGGTCACGAGAGAACACGGGTCAGAGTATCATCATAGTATCACACTCAGTTAAAACCAGAACTGGGACAAGAACACCCAGGGCAACTGGCTGCTAGGATCAGAGCTCTTTTCCTGGGGTAGCTGCGAAAACATCTCTGATTATGTCCTTTCAACGGTACACAGAACTAACAACATGAAATAAAATGAATAAAGCAAAATTTAAGGAAAAATGCAAAACAAAGCAACACTGCTCTTCGACCATGATCACTCTCAGAAATCATAAGTGGGCTCTCACATTGTGAGGGAAAGTCTACATCATCAGCACTAAACTTATAGAGGCAGGGGAAAGGATAGCGAGCAGTGGTGCCATTTTATGGCCATGGTGGCCGCACTTGTTCTTAGGCTCACGACAAGCGTGCTAGGTGCACGGGAAAGAGCAAACCCTTGTCAGTATTCCTGGTCTAGGTAATGACCGGCCTCTGCTTCCTGCTACCATATTCAGGGCAGTTGGAGGGACATCAGAGAGGTGCAACTCTGTCTCATAGGAACCCACAAGACCAAGACCACCTTACCAGTCATGAAATGAAGACAATGGCAGGCAGAGGAGAGGCCAGAAGAGCCCAGAGCGTGGCAGCCTCACTGCCTTCCTCGTGCTCTGGATTTTCCCACTTTCCACCCTGTCAGGATCCTTCCTGGGCCCTTAAGCAGAACCTTCCCCTTACGTGGATAACATTAACAAGAGAAAACGAAGCTTAACACCATCAGCTTTGCTACACTCTTCGCAACACAGGAGGCTGCAATCAACAGAAGTCAACAAATGTTGACTTCATCAGCAGCAGCAGCAGCAGCATCAATAAGAACGATGTATGTTTACTGAGGACCTATACAAAGCTGTGTGGCAAAAAGACAGAGGACACAGTCTCTCCTCTTTAGTAGTTGTCTAGCACTGTCTGGTGATGAATTGAGGGTCCAGGATATAGATCCTATACCATATGGATAGGAAGCCCAGCTTTGCCACTAATAGCCACGTGACCGGAGGCAAATTGCAGCCTCTCTCTGCCTCAGTTTCCTTATCTGCAAAATAGGAATAATAACAAAGCCTTCTTCATAGGATGCTTCAAGGGTTAAATGGGTCAAAGGGTTAAAAAGAGTGGCTAAGAATTCCACAGTATTTATTTTGGTAAGACAGTCTCTTCACCTGTGGAGCACGCTGTCTCTTCAGATATAAGACCTGGAAAGGACTTCAGCGAGCATACAGTTCCACCTCCTCAGTGTAACTATGAAGCTGTGGGACACCAGTGGACTTGTCTGAAAACACACATTTTGTTAAAGGAGCCTTGGCATTAGACCCAGGCCCCTCACCCAGATCTGCAAACTGACTCCCAGTCTAATATGCTAGTTTATAAATAATTCTGCTGACCCTCCACATAACATATTTGCATTTTAGTGACTCAAATAAAGAAATGGAAAATGGTAGGAGTATTGTGGTAACCACACCATGATAAGATACATGGAGAAACGACTTTAAGGCAGTGGGCCCCCAATTATCCCATTGCATTTGTACATTATATGAAAGACCACAACTATTTCTGCTTCACTCTATTCTAATATATAGTTTGAGAAGGAAAAGTTCTGTGACCCAGTTCAAGGTTAGGTGTTATCAACATCATATATACTTAAAAATGTTTTGCTTGGTTTTAACCATGAATATTTATGGTAATAATCACATAAGGTGGCATTAGTCTGTGTGTGTGTGTGTGCATGTGTGTGTGCATGCATGTGTGTATCTGTGTGTCTGTATTCCATGTATATGGCTTGCAAAGCTCCCGGTACCCACACCCCATGAATTTACATAAAATCCTCTTCAAGTGGTTGGTTGTTGGTTGGTTGAATCATTTCAAGATTGTTCTGCCCACACAAGCAGAATCGGTCTACTGGGAAACATATCATCTCTCTCTGAACCTCTCTTAAACAACTATAAAATCTCTCATTCACAGACATTCTCAAGAGCTCACATAACCAAGTCTGGAACTTTGGGACTTAGAGAACCCTAAACATAGCTCCTCAAAAATGAGTCCTATTCCTTGTGCTTCTTAAGAAGTCCAAATGAAGAACTGATGGTGTTAGATGGGAAGAAAGAAACCACATTAACAACACATTACACTAATGTTCTTGGCATTTGGCTTCAGGTGCATAGAGTAGAGTTCTCATGGTGTGGAGGTGTATTATTGACAACAATCAAGGTAGCAAATCTTTCAGCTTGTAGAGTTCTTTATACAAAAAATAGAAAGGTATTTTGTCACCCCTGGTCAAACAGAAGGCTATAAGGAAGACACGGCAGGTTGTCCCCATTAAATAGAACAGGAAACTGAAACAGAAAAAGTTAAGTGATGTAGACCCAGAGAATCAAAGACTTATAACTGGAAGAAGTCATTCATTCAAGGGCATGCAGCAAGTGAATACTAGTCCTGCGACCTAAACCTGGGTCTCCTGAATCTGAGTCTAGAGCTTTTTCGCAAAATAAAGCCACACAGAGGCATTTTCTCTATTGTGTTCTTTTGATCTATGTGCCTACTCTTCTGCCAGTACCACGGATTACTGTGGTGATCTGTCAGTACAATCTTGATTACTATAGCTATATAAGTCTTCAAATAGGATAGACTGATTCCTCCCACTTTATTCTTTTTTTTTTCAAAATTATTCTAGTTATTATAGTTCCTTGCCCTTTTCATCTAAATTTTAAGATAACCTAGTTTATATTCATTTTAAAAACTGCTAAAATTCTGGGCATCTGGGTGGCTCTATCAGTTGAGCATCCAACTTTGGCTCAGGTGTTGATCTCATGGTTGGTGAGTTTGAGACCCATATCTGGCTCTGTGCTGACAGCTAGCTCAGAGCCTGGAGCCTGCTTCAGATTCTGTGTCCTTGTCTCTCTCTCTGACCTTCCCCTGCTCGTGCTCTCTCTCTCTCTTTCAATAATAAATAAACATTAAAAATTTTTTAAAAATTGTTAAAATTCTGATAGAAGTTGTGTTAAACCTGTATATCAGTTTGGGGAGAATTGGCATCTTTGCTACATCGAATTTTCTAATCCATGAACATAGTATGTCTCTCCATTTATTTAGTTCTTTTGATTCTTTCCTTGTGCTTTACAAATTTCAGCATATAAGTTCTTTTATATATAGTGTTTATTTTGAGAGAGAGAGAGAGACAGAGAAACAGAGCATGAGCAGGGGAGGGACAGAGAGAGACAGAGACACAGAATCAGAAGCAGGCTCCAAGCTCTGAGCTACCAGAGAATGAGCCCCGATGCAGGGCTCTAACCCATGAAGTGGGAGATCATGACCTGAGCCAAAGTCAGACACTTAACCAACTGAGACACCTAGGTGTCCTCAGCATACAGGTTCTGTGCAAGTTTTATTAGATTTACACTTCAGTGTTTTTGAGTGATTATAAATGGCTTCGTCTTGGGGAAAAAGCAGTTGGTCTTTCACAATTGAGGGTGCTATTAACTGTAGACTTTTTCTAAATGCTCGTTATCAAGTAGAGGTAACTCACTTCTATTGCTAACTTGCTTAGAGTGCTTATCATGAGTGGGTTTTGGATTTTGTAAGTGCTATTTCCATATCAATTAATATGATCCTATGATTTTCCATACTGAACCATCTTTACATACCTGGAATAAATCCCACTTGGTCATAGTATACAATTCTTTTTTACATTATTGTATTCTATTCGCTAATTTTTTGTTAAGGATTTTCACATCTATTAATACAGCCATTCCTGTTCTCTTTGGGTTAATATTTGCATAATATAACTTTTTTTCATCCTTTTTCTTTCAACATGGCTTTATCATTACATTTGAAGTGCGTTTCTGGCAAGTAGCACATAGTTGAGCCATGTTTTTAGAGCACTCTGCTATCTTTGTTATGTTATAGATTCAAAACAGTTAAAACGTCAGCAATTACATGTGTTTCAATCTAATATATTAGTTTGTTTAATCCTTAACATGATAATAGCCCTACGCTTCACCAGCCTGGGCTAGTCAGCAAACAGGCCACCTAGTTCTGGTCCCTGGAGTTGTTTGTCACAGGCTGTACATATTCTAACAAGTCCACCTGCTCAGGGAGCCTTCCCCGCTAGGGAAAGAAGGAAAGTTCCAGGTCACTGGCTAGACCTTTGGTCTGATAGTTCTTGCAACCATGCATGCCACTCACAACTGACTGCTGCTGGGTTGGGGCAGACAGAGGGAAATATGCTCTCCTTATGATCCCCAAGGGTCTGAGCAGCAGGGGCCAAAATCACTGGCAGACCAAGTGCCTGGGGGAGAGTCCCTAGCCAATTAAAAAAGGAGAAGCATACTTCAGCCTGAGCCAACAAAGCAGCAGTGTCCAGCTCAAGTGAGGTCCACCAAGATAAACATTGACCCTCCCCACCCTCCACCCTCACTGTGGATAAGACACAGGGCAGAACCTTGGGTCTGGTCCAAAGCAGACACACAGACACATCAGGGGCCTCATGAGGTTATAGCTCAAGGCTATTCTGAACATGGCAAGAGTCCCCTGAATGTTCCAAAGAGGACCCAAAATTAAATTTCCTCCCTTAAAAATGAAGCAGCTAATCAGATGACTCAGGGCAGAGAAGCAGAGTTCTGCACACAAGTCATGGCTCCCTTCAGCTGTGAACATCCCTGGGCTGGAAACGTTCACTCTCCTACCACCCCCACCATCCATGCAGGGTCTCCTGGGATCTAGGCAGGTTTGGATGGTTTGATTAATAAAAACAGAAGGATATAATGGTCTGCTAAGTACCCCTGTCACCATGGAGAGAAGAGGACCTGGGGAGCCAGCATAAAGAAAAACAACAAAGATTCTCAATCAACCCACAACTGTAAATTGGCATAAGTCAATCAACCAAACTGCAGCTGAAGACCATATAGATGAGATATTTTCTCGCATGAGGCCCTGGAAACCTTTCGCCTTCGTCGAGGCTGGGCACAGTACACATTCAACAATATATGCGACCTCTGTGTGGCAGTAATCTATTTTATAAAGGCTAGAAAACAGATCCAGAAAGGTTAAGACACTTTCTCAAGGTCATCCAACAAATGGGGAAGCAGAGCTCAGGCTTAAATTCTGGTTTCAATCCAGACCTTTTGGCTCCAGAGCATACTTTCTCCATTCTACCACACTCCATCGCAGAAGCGGATGCCAACCCTCAATGTAAGGATGCAGTGCTCTCCAGACTGACTTCCCTGAGAAAAGTCAGCAAGTCCCTGACTGAACCAAGAACAGGACTTGGGTTTTCTTAGAAATGTTTAGCTCTGTAGTTTCAATTTTATAAGACTTGGCGTTTATAGAAAAAAGACTGGAATGCGTTCAAGCTGATAGGATGTTGAGTAAAGTTCTCTCCCCCAGAAAGGAAACTTTCTCCAAGATTTGGTTGTCTTATTTTTACACTTTTTTTTCAAAGGAGTCCGGTTTTCCTGATGTCGGTCTAATTATGTCTGAGGCCAATGAACTGAGGCCTTCAGAAAGAAAGAAAGAAAGAAAGAAAGAAAGAAAGAAAGAAAGAAAGAAAGAGAAAGAGAGAAAGAAGCTAGGAAGTGTTGCTCTTGTTAAGAACATGCCTCAGCATTGCAGGAAGCATCATGACAACATTTTACCCAAGTCTTTGATTTAAAAATAAGATGTCCATCGACGTCTTTGAGAATTTTTGCATTTCTCATTCCATGTCAAATTGCCCCAAGGCCTCTCCTTTACCCATGGGTCTCCCAGTCTCTCAGACTCCACTGAGCTCCCC
Source organism: Lynx rufus (assembly GCF_022079265.1). Taxonomy (NCBI): domain Eukaryota; kingdom Metazoa; phylum Chordata; class Mammalia; order Carnivora; family Felidae; genus Lynx; species Lynx rufus. The sequence continues at coordinate 1,167,291 of NW_025814829.1, read as the reverse complement.
TCACCGAAACCAAGCTGGAGGCCAGCGGCTGGGCAGTTTCTTCACTTCACTGGGGTTTTTGAACACAACCTACCTCGTTATCTGAGAGACTCTAATAGAAATTGGAAGTGTACAAGTGGTTGTCGGGAGATGGATTTACAGGGAGACGTGAGGTACACCTGGAGGGTGGCCAGCTTTGTGAGAAATGCGTCCTGGGCAGCAGACTGGACGCTCTTTTCTCATGCCTCAGTCACTCACTCTGTGACCCGGGGCCTACATTTCCTCATCTACAAAAGAGATGTTTGGATTAGACAACCTCTAAGGTTCCTCCCACCCTAACTTTCTGCAGGCGTAGGTTCCTAATGCTAAATCCCAGAGGATTTATTTGACAAAGGTTGACACACCAGGTAGGACAGACCTTTAGCAACCAAGTATTAACAATAGCTTTTTAATGAGGGTTTACTATGTGTCATGTACTATTTTTAGTGTTCTATATCTATTGCTTCATTGAACGCTGACAGCGACCCTGTGAGGTCAGGAATTACGATCGTCGCTAATTTACGTATGAGTAAATTAAGGCTCAAACAAGTTACTTAACCTACCCAAGGTCACACAACTAGTAGGTAGGAGAGTTGATTCTTGAACTCACTCACAGTTTGGATTCAGAGCCATGTTCTTTAGTGCTATCCTCTGTGGACAGATCTGTGCAGAACTCAGTGTCTCCCCACAAGAGTGACCTTTACTGACTTCAGGTTTCACCAAATTCATGCCCTGCTTTCCCTACAAGTTGCCCAAAACTCTGTGACCTGGGGCTTACAAAAGAGGTGTCTGAGGATTTCCCGTCGATAGAAATTTTTTAAAAACAAACAACAACAACCACAAAACCTTTGCCAAAGCCCCGGCACATCAATAATATGAAACGAGAGAGATGACAAACAGCGTATCTAGAGATCTGAGCCCAAAGCTGAGAGAATAAAAATAATATCCAGGAAGTGACTTCAGAAGTAGGATACCTTCCAGGAGCCCTGAAATCACTGACTTCCCCCAAATTCATACCCCCGTGTTGGCTTCTGCCTGGTTCCCACAGCAGAAGGCTGCCTGGGAGGTGCCCTTCAGCCCCAAGACGCTAAATGGAAAGTCTGTGTGGATGAGTCATCCAAGCTGGAGAGTGTAGAAAAGTCAGGAAGGAAGGAATTGGCTAGAAGACTTCCCTCGGATGCCCCCACCTGTCTCTGCTGTAAGCCCCTCTGTGCTTCCTCCGCCTCCCTGGGTTACCCTTGACAATGAGAAACCCACCTGGAAAAGAGCTGAGGAGACCGAAAAGATGAACCGCGATTTATCCATGAATGGAGACTTGCAAAGAGTAACTAGCCAACGAGAACCCATCGACAAATAGAATTTTAATAGAATACCAACCATACGTGCGAGGCAATCTGGAGATAGGAACGCCTCACCCTTTTGTCTAAATCCACCAAAGCAACCAACACAGAGTTGGAAACAGGAAACCCACAATAAATTTGAAGTCTTCAACCCAGTAACCGTAGAATTGGGAAGTGGCTCCCCAGGGGGTAGAAAACATCCTGTCCAGAGCCTTGGGGAAGAAAAGAAAAAGGCAAACACTTGAGGGAAAGGGAATCTCTAGCCTCATCCCGCCGCCATGAGCTTGGATCTCAACTGAACGATTGTCATTCTTCCTGCACTCCTGGGAACCAGCCCACAACATCCAGAACTGGCGCTAACCCAGACTGGCCATGTCTCTGGGATAATATTGCTTTTGGTTCCCTTTCTGTGATTGGCCAAACCTCCTTTTGAGCACAGAGGAAACGCTGTTGCCCTCTGACCAACTTAAACCGTTTTATTCCTTACAGGAAAAGGAGCGACTTTTCCCATTGTGCGCTGAAGCGAGAGCTGGGGATAGGGCGCCACAGGGGAACAGCAGGATGGAGAGCACAGGAATTAAGGCCACAGGCTTTGGTTCCGGCTGTACCTATTTTCCAACTGTGATCTGGCAAGTTACTTCACCTTAGAGAGCCTACCTGTGTCATCTGTAGAAGGCACTTGATAATATTTACCTCCTAGGATTTTTGAACCTCAGGGGACTTTAAAAAACGCCGTACATGAGAGAGGTCTGGAGGGCTCAGTCGGTTAAGCATCCGACTCTTGATTTCGGCTCAGGTCATGATCTCACGGTGGTGGGATCGAGCTCCGCAGCAGGCTCTGCACTGAGTGGAACCTGCTTGATTCTCTCTCCCCCGCCTACCCTCTCTCTCTCTCTCTCTCTCTCTCCCTCTCTGCTCCTTCCCCTCCCCCACCCCACCCCACCGGCTCTCAAAATAAATAAATACTTTTTTTAAAAAAACACTGCACAGGGGCGCCTGGGTGGCGCAGTCGGTTAAGCGTCCGACATCAGCCAGGTCACGATCTCGCGGTCCGTGAGTTCGAGCCCCGCGTCGGGCTCTGGGCTGATGGCTCGGAGCCTGGAGCCTGTTTCCGATTCTGTGTCTCCCTCTCTCTCTGCCCCTCCCCCGTTCATGCTCTGTCTCTCTCTGTCCCAAAAATAAATAAAAAAAAGTTGAAAAAAAAATTTAAAAATAAAAAAACACTGCACATAATGTACCTGGCACTGTAATTAGCACGTAGTAGGTTCTTAAAAATTGGTAACCATTATTACTGTTGTTTCCTAAGTCCAGGAGGCAATAATGAGATTTTCTAAGTAACCAGCCAATTTTGGCTAAATAAGTTACAAAACAGCTGCTTTTCCTTTAGTTTGTTAACAAACATTAGCTGAGAACCTACTACGTGCCCGAAAAGGCTTTGGGGACAGAAAGAGAAATGACACACTTTTCCGTCCTTAGGGATTTCACAGGCTAGCAAGGGGAAAGTATTACATAAACCCTTAAGAACAGTGGTGTGACAAGTGTTATAGAGCAAAGGGCTGTGTGAGCACGAGGAGGGAGCAGTTAATTAACTTGGCTGGAAGCGGCTTAGCATGAGTCAGGACGGAATCACTGGTCTGAGCTGTTCTGCCCATTTCTGCATGTGACTTGGAGCATGTGATCGGAAGTAAGGCACAAGGATAACTTCATGAGCCTTCAGGCCAAATAAACGAGTCTTAGTAGAAAGCATTCCTCACCGCTCACTCGCATTTACGCATGTTTGTGCACTTGCACACACACACGCTCCACTGCACTAACATATAGGGCATTCCAGTGCACACGCACACACTCCAAATCACTTGCACACACACACACATTCCAACTTACTCCCCCAAACATACACATACACATACACTCCCCCAAACATACACATACGTATTCCAACTCAAGTGCGCACACACACACACACACACACACACACACACACAACTTTCTCCAACACATGCATTCAACTTAACTGTGCTTACACGTTCCAATCAGCGCCCAGGTGGTGGCGTTTCACCTGCCTGTCTCTCCCTCTGCACTGCTTAGAGAAATCCCCCGGGGCTACCTCTCCACGCCATCGCGGTCCCCAGCAAGGCACACAAGGCCCTCCATGATCTTGCCCCTCTCTCGAAGTCTCAAGCCCACCCCCCATGCCATTGTGACCCACTCATTTATTTACTAAACATTAACTGAGTGCCTACGATGTGAAAGTCTTTGGGCCAGGCATATTCTCCTTGTACCTCCTGCTTCAGCGGGCCAAAGCGTGGCTCCCTGAAAGCCCCAGCCTTTCTCTAGCCTCCAGGCCTTTGCTCACGGGTTCGTTCTGCCGGGTAAACACCCCACCAACGTGACATGACCACCAGCCTTCCCTTCCCACCATCATCGCCCCACAGAACTGACCGCACGCCTCTGCGATCCCATCCAACCTGTGGCAAGAGCGGCACAGCAAAGGCGTCCCTTTCTTCCAGTCGTCGTCTACCTGCCCCCGTCCGCTAGCCCCTGATCTCTGTACTACACACTTCTTCATGTGCGGCGTCCAGCACGGTCCCTGGACCACGAGGAGCTCTCGGGAAGGGTTTGCAGAGTGAAGCAGTGTTTCTGCTCAGTTCCCAATTGTGAAAATGGTTTGTACCATTTATCCCTCCCCATTAAAGTGCTTCTAGAAAGGACAACTCTACATGGGTCTCTGACATTGATACTCACTTTATTAACAATAATTACAAGGATGCCTGGGTGGCTCAGTCGGTTAAGCATCCGACTCTTGGTTTTGGCCCAGGTCATGATCTCACGGTTCGTGGAATCAGGCCCCGTGTCAGGCTCTGCACTGTTTGGGATCCTCTCTCTCAGTTTCTCTCTGCTCCTCCCCAGCTCACGCTCACGGTCTCTCTCTCTCTCTCTCTCAAAAATAAATAAATAAACTTAAAAAAAAACCCAAAAGAACAATAATTACAATGCCATTAGCAGATGACAGATAAGTTTTGTACGGTGTTCTGCACCACTCACATTCAGACTCCTGACTGAACTGTGTGTTCACAGCAAAAGGGAAGAAGCCTAACGTCATAAGCCTGGAGACCAAGTAGATGAGTCTTAGTAGAAAGCATTTTTGACAGAGACAGAAAGTAGAACGACAGTAGCCAGGGGCTGGGCAGGAGAGGAAAAGGGGGGCTCCTGCCTAACGGGTGGAGAGTTTCGGTCTTACAAGACAAAAGCGCCGTGAGGAGCGAGGGCGGTAATGGTTGCATGTCACGAATACAGTTGCCCCTTGAGCATGAGTTTGAACTGCATGGGTCCACTTCCGTATGGACTTTTCCCCCATGAACACAGTACAATACTGCCAATGCATTTTCTCTTCCTTATGATTTTCTTAATGACATTTCCCTTTCTCTCGCTCATTTGGTTGTAGCCATACAGTATGCAATACATGTAACAAACAAAATCTGTGAATCAACTCTTCATGTCCTCACTAAGGCTTCCAGTCGACAGTGGGCTATTAGTAGTTAAGACGGGGGGGCGTCAAAAGTTATGCACAGATCTTTGACCATTCAGGGGGTCAATGTCTCACAACCCTGTGCTGTTCAAGGGTCCGCTGTGTATTTAATGTAACGAAACTGTGTTCTTAAAAATGGTTAACACGGTATTCTTTTTTTTTTTTTAATTTTTTTTTCAACGTTTTTATTTATTTTTGGGACAGAGAGAGACAGAGCATGAACGGGGGAGGGGCAGAGAGAGAAGGAGACACAGAATCGCAAACAGGCTCCAGGCTCTGAGCCATCAGCCCAGAGCCTGACACGGGGCTCGAACCCACGGACCGCGAGATTATGACCTGGCTGAAGTCGGACGCCCAACCGACTGCGCCACCCAGGCGCCCCTAACACGGTATTCTTATGTTACATGTATTTTACCGTGATGAAAAAATATTGGAGGAAAAAGGGGAGATTTGTTGGTGAGACAGTACATACAGCGAAGGGGTGGTCCACTTGCATCAAAAGATAAATGTCACACTTTGCCCTGTTCACTGATCACCTGTGAAAGAGGGTTAATCCTGCTCTGAGTTATTAACTCCTAGCAGGGCACAGTCCCTGTTGCTGGTTCGTTCATTCTTCGGCGTCTGTCACTGAGTATCTAACGTGTTCCCGGTTCTGTGTTACGTGCTGGATACCCTATCAGCGACTTAAGGGTCTACGTTATTGGGGTATGTTGAATCCTGTGACAGAAACGACCAGCCCACAGTGACTGAGAATGCGAAGGGTCTCTGCAGGTGGGGACACCCTCCCTGAGATGACTCCGAGACCTGAAGAATGAGAAGGAGCCACCAGGAGAAAGGTCTGGTGAAGCTGGGTACTCCATGCAAATAAAATAGCCTGCAAGAAAGGCCTCAGCAGAAAAGGGTTTTGGCCCGTTCAAAACAAAAAGAACCCCGAGTGGCTGGGTTGGAGACGAGCAGAGTGGGTGGAGAGCCCCGTGCCACAGAGAGCTTTACAGCCACGCCTCACAGTGACGTGCTGTGATCTGAATCGTCCCCCCTCCCTGCCAAATGCCTACCTTGGAGCCGTAACCTCTGCTGTGACTGTATAGGGAGACAGGGCCTATAGGGAGGTAATTAAGGTTAAATAAGGTCATAAGGGTGGGGGTGGATCCTATAAGATCCCATAGGATTAACATTCTTGGAAGAAGAGAAACCAGAGAGGTCACAGGCTCTCCCTCTGTGCCCTGTGGGGACCCGGCAAGAAGGTGGCCAGCGGTCTACAGCCAGGAAGGTGGCTCTCACCAGAAGCTGAACCTTTCGCAATCTTAATCTTGGACCTGCTAGCCTCCAGAGCTATGAGGAAGTAAATTTCAGTTGGGTAAGCCATGCAGTCTATGGCATTGTGTTACGGCAGCTGGTGAAGAGGTTTGAGTTTTATGCAAAGGAAATCAATGAGAAAGCTTAAACAAGGGAGTGACATCAACTAATATGTATATTTTTTAGGCCACTGTGTTTGCTGGCACTGGGAGGAAAGGTGGGGACAGACAAGCACTGGAGGTGGAAACAAACAGCTATCATGGTCATGGTCACGAGGCAGGCCGTGATGGCAGCCAGAACCAGGGCAACGGCGGGAGCCCGGCAGACCTGCTTTGCTCTGGAGCACAAAACACGGCTTGCTAGCGGCTCATGGGTGGAAAAAGGAACGATCAAGGATGACTGAGCGTTCTGGCCTGACTGGCTAAGTGCATGTGTCACCACTGATTGAGTTTGGGAAGAAAAGAGCAAAGAGTTTAGAGGAAAAGCCAATTCGGTTTGGGACACACGAAGCTTCAAGTGCCTATGAGTCATCCGAGAGGAAATATCAAGAGCTCTGATTGTTATCTGTGTCCGGAACTAAGAGGAAAGGCTGGGGCTGGAGACAGGAAGTTGAGGGACAGAAGCATATAGACAGCACATGAAGGCGGAGACTGGCACAATCACGCAGTGTATTTGAGTAATGGAGACGAGAAAGGGGCCAGAACCCCGAGTGAGGCTCTTTGTACTCTACCACATTGCCTCTTTTTGCCTAGATTTATCAATGGGGGCAAGTAGGTAAGTACGTAGAATAAATAGAATAAAATGGGCATAGCATAAGCCACTGGTTAAAACTCGGGAGTTAGTCTTTTTTTTTTTTTTTTTAAGAGTGCTATAGGGGCGCCTGGGTGGCGCAGTCGGTTAAGCGTCCGACTTCAGCCAGGTCACGATCTCGCGGTCCGTGAGTTCGAGCCCCGCGTCGGGCTCTGGGCTGATGGCTCAGAGCCTGGAGCCTGTTTCCGATTCTGTGTCTCCCTCTCTCTCTGCCCCTCCCCCGTTCATGCTCTGTCTCTCTCTGTCCCAAAAATAAATAAACGTTAAAAAAAAAAAAAAAGAGTGCTATAGATGGAGGAAAAATGGAGACCTGACTTGTTGACAATACTTACAAAATGAATTCTAGTTTAATTAAGGTTTGTGGTGGTATCTTTTTAAAAGTAAAGCAACTTCTCTCCCTCCCTCTCTCTCTCTCTCTCTCTCTCTGATAATGATAGATATAGATAGATAGATAGATAGATAGATAGATAGATAGATGATAGGTGATAGATAGATAGACTGATTGATAGATAATAGGTGATAGATGATAGACACATAAATACACAGATAAATATGATAAATAGATAATCTGCTGCCCATACATAAATAAAAATACAAATTTCATGAAACTAAAATGCCTCATATTTTCATCTTGAATAAGTCACGAGAGAAACAGAAAGCCAGAGCTGCCCTAACATGAGTTCTTTCCTCTCCCATGATTCAGTAAGCATTGGTGTCGCCTTTAAATTTTCTAGTCAAGAAAAATGGTCTCTATATCAGTCAAAAGGGTTCTTCACTGTTCTGGACCCGGCATGATGCCTCCAACACGAAGCTGCTATGTGGAATCGGGCCCCGTGGGGGTCTATGGGGGCACAGGCAGGATAATGCCTCCATATCCCTCCTGAACCAGGGACCACTGGCTCCCAAAAGGTGCCCTCTGCGAGGCTCCTTCCACGCACGAGCCTTTTAATGATGTATTAATGTTCTTTAAAAGGCAGGGTAGGGGAAAGAATCTGGAAGGACATTTGAGTTGATTATAATATCTACAAAATTAACGTCTTTATATCTAATTACAGAACTAAAATGGCCAATTAGAGCCCATAATTAAAGGACGCACATAATGATGAATTACAGTGTGCAATGAGTCGGGAAAACTCCTAATTATACTCTGGGAACCTGAAGTCCCCGGCACTAGCTCGCATTGCTATTTTCATCACAGGAAAGTACCTCCATGAGCTCATCTCAGAAGTTTTCCGTGTCTCTGAGCGGGTCTGTTTCGTAGGGACAGAGAGTCCCTGAGAACTTGCTCCTGAGAAACTTCTCCTGAAACCAGTCAGCACCATCCACCCTTATCAGAAAGATGGGAACACTGGCAAATAGGCGAATCTCATCATTAGTGTGATGAAAAGCCAGCCTCTGGATAGTTTTGAAAAATGACTCTTATACTGTCACACGATGGGTAGGGATTTGCCCAAGTAAGTCTTTTTAATTTAGAAGCACCATCAGAACAGTGAGTCCATTAATTAAAAAACAAAGAAGAGAGTATATGTGAATCTACATGTATATGTGTGTGTGTATATAGTCTACTGTATGTGCACAGGGGTGTATATATATAGTCTTCAGCGGGATGTGAAGAAAGACAAATACATCATATATCCATGTAGGTCCAGCCACTAGTGCGTGGACTAGTTTGCAAACAACGATTCTGGCATATGACACACAATGAGAGTTAGAAAAACGCTGAAGTCCAGGCATAAGAGAGAAAACGTGGAGGAACGTGGGGCCAGAGGATCTACCTGGATGGAATGCTCCCAGGACATCAGGCACTTTTACCAGCACTGCCCGTGCAGACTGACCCGTTTAAGCAGATCACAACTGTATGAGATGGGCATGACTCTTTTGCAGGGGACACAGCGCAGCACAGGGTGGGCAATCGCTTGCCCAAGCTCACCCGGCTGGTTTAAGTGGCAGGGTCGGGCTTAGAAGCCCAGGGTCTGGCCGCCCCGCAGTGATCCACTGAAGGCTTCCCAGTAAGAGTGACCCCGCCAGGTCTGTCAGGAACATGAGCTCTGGTAGCTCTGGAAAGGACGGACTAACACGGAGGGAAACCTGCCATATGGAGGTTGTCGGGAAAAGTGGCCCAGACGGGGTGACAAATAAAGAGAGAAGCGACTTGAGGGAACAGAAAGGGTGGGGCTAATGACCGGCAGGCATGATAGGGAGGGTAGGTCAAAGATGACGAAGTTTTTGACCCAAATGGAAAAAATAATAATAAAGAAAAAAGAATCATGACAAACTTATCAGAGACAGGAAAGGGAAGGAAGAATATAATGGAAACGTTAAGTTCTTGCACAGATGCTGTGCCTTTGAAATGTCTACTAGAGGTTTCCACCAGGGGTTTTCCACCAGGCAGCTGGAGATTCAAGACAACAGCTTGGGCAAAGGTCAGGCTGGAGAGACTCGCTGGACAGAGGTCTCTGAGGAGGGGAGGCCCAGGCCGGCAGAGACCCAGGCCGCCCAACACAGCCGAGGGAGGGGACTCACAGGACAGGAAAAGAGGGTCAGAAGAAGGGCGTGACTCCAGGCAGGAAAGGCATTAATAATCAATCATCTCCTTCCAGAGGCTCCCCACCCCTAAGCCACACTAACCCCCGACGTCCGCATGCATAACCCACACCCTTGGGAAACGATAACCTTCAGGAAATAGTAACGCTATGACCATTCTTCCATCTACAGAATGCGTAAGCTGCGGAGAGGAGAGGTGCAGCACCGGGACCACAAGGGCCCTGCCATAGCGCTGCATGGTGACAGCGGGCGGCCGCACTCGCGGTGGGCACGGCCGAGCGTGTAGAGGTCTCCAATCACTGTGCTGTGCACCAGAACCTGATGGAATGTTGTGTGCCGACTACTCTTCAATGAAAGCCACAAATAAAGACGTGATCGTTACTACTCATTGGAATTGCTCAACAGGAAGCTCGGGAGGGGACGAGGGGTAGGGACCGTCTTGCTCACCCCCCAATCCTAAAAGCCTACTGCTTAGCCTGGCACTGTCCGTATCAGGACATGTTGACCATGGACCTCACTGGTGAGAAGTTAGCAGCAGGGGCTCATTCCCAGTCCAGTGCTGTTTCTACCACCCCCCCCCAGACCGCCGCCTGTGGTCTCTCGGGGCGGCCCCCATGTCACAGAGCATGTGTGTGTGCTGACAGCGTGCAGAGGCCAGACCACACCCCTAATTTACTGTGAACCTCCTGGCCCACGAATAAAAGATCCAGTCCAGAATTTCAACCACCATAACAAGCAGAGAATGTTTACTGGGGCCAACGCAAAAAGCATCCTCCTACCCTCTGGCCCCACAGAACTTGCACCAGAGTCAAATCTCCGAAATTAATGTTCCGGCTCCTCAGCTAACATAACCGCTCGCTTCTGGCAAATCAGAGAGGAGCCACTTATCCTTCCAGATCGTGTGAGCCTTTGGGTATCCGACCCGACACAGGCAGCTCATGGTCAGAGGCAGCAGCAGAGCCGAATTCAGTCAATATCGTCGGAAGTATTCAGGCTGATATTAGCTACGTGGTCGATGCCCGAGAGAAAACTAGAGGGCAACGGTTTCTTTAATCATGGGGGCCATAGTCTTGGGTCTGTCAACTACTAGGCTCTAGTCCCCAGCTATTCAAACACTAATCTAGGGGTTAGCGTGAACGTGTTTTTGTAGATGTGGCTAAAGTGCATCATCTGATGACGTTATATAAGAGATCATCCTAGATAATCTGGATGGAACCGATTTGATCCGTTGAAAGGCCACAAAAGCAGAGCTGAGCCTTCCCTGCAGAAGAAGTTCCACTGGGGACAGCAGCTTCAGCCCAGCACCAAGATCCCCAGCCTGCCCTCCCTGGTGGCCTGCCCTGCGGGTTGGGCACGGGCCGAGGCAGCCCCCACGGTCACCTACGCCAAGTCCTTGCAATAACCTCCCGGTAGTATATCTCCTACCGGTTCTGCTTCTCTGGTTGAACACTGAATGATGCCATCCGGGGTAGCCCTTGAAAAGATGCATCCAGTCAGTAAATATTCGTTGAGTGTCAGCCGGATGCCATGCCCTGTTCTAGATGGCAGAGATGCGAGAGAGTAGAGCAAAGACAGGTAGAGGGGCTGCTGTGGGCGCCTTGTGACGTACGAGTGCCAGAATGCCTGCTGCGCCGGGTGCTCCCCCTGTAGCAGTATGAACCCCCAGTTTTAGGTACACAGAGATATAGAGACACACACAGGGAAGAAGGCTATGTGACCACAGAGGCAGGGGTTGGAGTGACTGCAGGAGCCCTGGAAGTAGAAGAGGCAAGGAAGGACGCTTCCGTAGAGCCTCCAGAGGGACCCCGACCCTGCGGACACCTTGATTTTGGACTCCTAGCCTCCAGGACGGTGAGACAATAGATTTCTATTGTCTTAAGCCACCCAGTTTATGGCAATTTGTTAAGGCAGCTCCAGGCAACTAACAAAAATAGTCAAATTCATTCATTCTTTTTCCTCAGCAGTATTCGTCCCATAAATCGGAGACTAAGGTCTGATGTGTCTAATGTCCACATGCTTACCCAGGGTTTCCGTGTGTCAGAGAATTAGTGTGGAGGCCCCCTGCTGCTCAGCGCCCACTCCCAGGGGCTTTCCAACTCAACTTTGTTCACAAACAGGCCACCAGCCCATGGGTTAGTTTGCCAAATTGACTATTTTAATACTGTATTAAAATTGTACTCATCTTGGTCACCGGATCTTCCTTTTTTTTTAATTTTTAAAACTTCTTTTTTTAATGTTTATTTATTTTTGAGAGAGATACACACAGAGTGCCAGCAGGAGAGGGACAGAGAGAGAGGGAGACACAGAATCCGAAGCAGGCTCCAGGCTCCGAGCTGTCAGCACAGAGCCCGATGCGGGGCTCAAACTCACAACCCGTGAGATCATGACCCGAGCCGAAGTCGGATGCTCAACCAACTAAGCCACCCAGGCGCCCCGGTCACAGGGTCTTCTCTACAGTTGTCCTTTACATTTGTCACCAGAGGGAAGGGCCTCACTGTCTCAGCCCAGGCCCTGCCCTGTTCCCTACAGACTTTTCAAGTTCTTTGCATCAGTTTGCATTTTTCCAGGTTGAATTGTTCTCCTTCCGGCCAGCCTCTCTCCAATTCTATGAAATAATTTTTGGTCTCCAGTAACTGCCTATCAATGCAGCTGTTTTTATACCTTTTTAAAAATATTTTAATAAAAGCTGATATTTCCTGCAGATAATTGAGGAAGATGTCCATTAATGCCAATCTTAACGAGGTGCCCACAGGCCCCTTTTAGACACTGCCCTGGGGTAGGGTGGGGGGTCAGTGTCATTGTTGGGGTGTCCTTTGTAACTCTCGGGCCACATGTAGCACCTAAGCCAGCCTCAGCACTGGGATATCATCTTGAGAACATTGCAAAAGCGGTGGTAGCTAGAGGGTCGTCTGGGCGGCTCAGTCGGTTGAGTGTCTGACTTCGGCCCCGGTCGTGATCTCACGGTTCATGGGTTCGAGCCCCGCGTTGGCCTCTGTGCTGACAGCTCAGAGCCTGGAGCCTGCTTCGGATTCTGTGTCTCCCTCTCTCTCTGTTCCTCCCCTACTTGCGCTCTGTTTCTCTCCCTCTCAAAAATAAATAAACATTAACAAAATTTTAATATATATTAAAAATTGTTTTAAGTAACTGACTTAGAGATGATAGACGATAGGTAGGTGGGGAGATAGATAGATAATTGATAGACAAATAGATGTGACTAGCTCCATTTGGAAATGTGGGTATGTGTGCATATAGGTAAGCCTGTGCAACTTTGGAAAAATATCAGGAAGAATAAGCATAAAACCTTGAATGTTAAGGAAGGCAGTTATCTCTGGGGAATTAAGAGAAACGGCTGGAAAGGGAAACTTTACTTCTCATTTTATATCATTCTTAAATGCTGAGATTATTGAGTTATGTTTATTTGATGATTTTCAGGTTCCTTCAATTTTACAAATGTTTAAGGGGAAAAAAGTGTTACATAAATGCCTACTCTTCAACTGCAACCCTATGCCAGACGATTTTACATACACGTTCCCGAAGGTACACATTTTCAATCACCAGCCACTTCACACACACACACACACACACACACACACACACACACGCATGCACACTTTTTCAACAGCTGGGAAACTCAGCTGTGGGAACTCATCCCACAGTGATGAAGAGGCGTGCTCAAGGTTACATAATGAGTAAGTCAGAGCAAGGGCCCGTGGTCCACCCTGGCTATCACCCTGAGCTCTCCACAGTTCACACCGCCCCCGGGGCCATCAGAGTATGTCTGTCCTTTGTGTGTTCATTCATCCAGTCCACTAATACAAAGGCCTCCCCTTGGTTTAGCACCATACTTGGTTCTAGAAAGAGCTACAAAGATGAACAAGGCACGTTTTCTGCCCTTAAGCAGCTCACAGTCTCTTGTGCTGTTAATATGAAACAGAAGGAAACAGAATGCTCCATGGGCAGAGACAGAGTAAACAGCCGGGGACTGCCCAGCTGCCCTGGCTGTTCTTGTGAGGTTGAGTCAGAAGATGACTCTGATCCCCTTCTTCTTGAGTGGCCTTTGGGCTGGAACATGGCAACGATGCCTTCAACGTTCTGGTACATCTCAGCTCAACCAACCTCTTCGTTTTGTCCCATGTGGATGTATGGGTAGTAGAGAGAGAGGAGGGGAGGTAGGTGTTTGTAGAAATCTGAAGGGAGAGAAGGGCTCTGGTCATGATAGGAGCTACCCATGAGCTGAAGGTCAAACCAGTGGTTGGCAGAAGGGCGGGCTGTGAAGTTCACATTTATGTGCTGGCTAAAAAAGAAAAAAAATTCCTCTGACTCAAAATAAACAGACTTGCTGTGGGGCCCACGTGTGATTTTTCTTAGGATTTTAGGGAATATTGTAAATGATCTATATGCCCCTCTCCCCCAAAGTATGTGGGGATCACAAGCTGGGCTCTATTTGGACCATAAACAAAGGATCTAGAGAAGTATGCATTTCATCCCAGAAGCTCACTTAATTTGTTTTTTTCCCTGTGGAGTTGAATTTTTATGCAGATGGGAGTATCTGTTATATCCTTGACCCGAGCCATGGTTTTGAGAAGACATAGTACGTATGAGGGGCCAAAGGGCCAATACACATGTTGTTCATCGGAACCCCAAGGGACACGTCACGAAGGAAAAGGGACAAGAGCTAGGAAGTGCAGGATTTGACAGGTGGAGAGGGGGAGGGACACTTAAGGGCAGCAGTTACAACGTAGGGCAAGGAACAGACAGCTGTCCCCTCCTGGGACACTGAGGTAACACGGCTCGCCCGGCTTTGAAGCTGCAAGGAAGCTTGGCAACCATCCACTACCTCCCTCATGTCACAGGTGCGCCATGTGAGAATCAGAGTGGTGAGATGGGCTGGCCAGGACCACACAGCACGACCAACCCCTGGCCTGCTTGGCCGCGTTTTGTACTCGCTCTGTGAACATGCTGTTCCCTGAACAAGCAGAGGTTCAGAAATGGGAAGGTGGGGACACATACAAGAAATAGCAAGTCTGAGAGGGGATTTGATCTGAGGAGAAAATACACATAGAAAATACACACAAACTGGAAAAGGCGAGTTGGGATTTGCTTCTGGAAGATGTCGAATAGGAGACCAAGGGGTTTGGGTCTTTTTTCCATGTAGATGACAGAGAACTACTACGTGTGTCAGAGCAGAGCTCAGGTAGCAAACTTTCTGTTTTCTGTCCCCAGGCACACATGAGGACATCCGATTGGGAGCGAGGAAAGACCTTCAGAGTCCCAGGGAAGGAAAGAGCCCACCTTGATTTTTCATATTTTCTCTCTGAAAACTACAATTACTCCTTCATAATATCATTCCCCTTCAAAAAAACTTACATAGCTTCTTTTCTTTCTTTTCTAATAGAGAAGCCATGCATGCTTATTTATGAACTTTCAATCTTATGAAGAACCAAAATGGCTGCTATGAGCTCCTCAGCTAATAAAAAATCAAACTCAGTTAATATTTTGACACATTTTCCTCAGAGTTTTTGTTCTGTGGATTTTACATCATTATTTAATACCTTTATGTAACTTTGAAACTTCTAATTTCACTTAATATAAAACCATAAATTCTGAAATTATCTAAAGTTCTCAAAACGAGGGGCATCTGGGTGACTCAGTCAAACGTCCGACTTCGGCTCAGGTCATGATCTCACCGCTCGTGAGTTCGAGCCCCACATCAGGCTCTGTGCTAACAGCTCCAAGCCTGGAGCCTGCTTCAGATTCTGTGTCTCCCTCTCTCTCTGCCCCTCTTCTGCTCATGTGCTCTCTCTCTCTCTCAAAAATAAACATTAAAATTTTCTTTTTAATTCTCAAAACCATCATTTTAAAGGCTTATAACCTGTATATTTAACCATACCCTCAGTGCTGGGCCTTTAGATCATTTCTTTTTCCTACCTAATGCTACCTACCTTGTTGTGTGTAACTTTTGTCCCCTTCAGAGTATTTCCTTAGAATACATTCATAAATGGGAAATTCCTACATCAAATAGTATAGACGGTTTTTAAGGTCATTCACACACCTCATCGAATTGATTTACAATGCTGGGGGCATTACAATATGTATAAATAACATGTAACTCTAAAAACCAGAGTTTTTATTGAATGAAAGTAGTTTCTTTGTTTTAATGACTTTTCTTTAATTTCGAAAATATTTCATATCTTAGGGTGCCGGGTGGCTCAGTCAGTCAAGCATCCATCTCTTTTTTGTGTTACTTTTTTCATGTTTATTTATTTATTTTTGAGAGAGAGAGAGAGTGAGCAGAGAAGGGCAGAGAGAGAGGGAGACAGAATCCCAAGCAGGCTCCGAGCTGTCAGCACAGCGCCCAATGCAGGGCTCGAACCCATGAACCATGAGATCATGACCTGAGGTAAAACCAAGAATCGGATGCTTAACTGACTGAGCCACCAGGTGCCCTTTAAGCATCCAACTCTTGATCTCGGCTCAGGTCATGATCTCACAGTTTGTGACTTGAAGCCCCATGCTGGGCTCTGTGCTGCTTGGAATTCTCTCTCCCTGTCTCTGCCCCTACCCCACTTGTGCTGTCTCTCTCTCTCTCAAAATAAATAAACTGGAAAAAAATTTTTTTAATTTCATATTTGAGAAAAAAATTCTCCATAAAATTAGACTGGGGGTGGGGGGTGGGGAGAGAAATACAGCTTCTATGAAATTCAAGGTCTACTCACCCTGGACCACTTTTGCTTTCCCCTGTCTTCTGACCAGTGCTCTGCCCCTCCCTTTCCTCACTACCCACCCCACCCCATCCTCTCCCAGCCTCTCCGATTCCAGGATGTTGTCTCTTCTGTGCTTATTAAGGGGGATTCCATCTTGTATTTCCTAGTAAAGGGCCCGAGTCCGCACACACAGGCTTCTGCACCCTCTCCCAGGGCTCTGGAGAGTAGTTTGCAACGAAAAGATTGATGGTGCTTTCCTGATCTTCATGGCCTGTGTGTTTCTCTCATCCATTCCCTCTGGATGCAGTCGCTGGCTCTCATTCCAAAGCCACACATGGCTGGTCCTTGCCCCTCCCAGAGCAAGGAGATTTGCTAGGGCTGATGCTATGGGGCCAGCCAAGTCACCAGTCTCTTGCATAGTCAGAACCCCCCTCTTCTCTTTTCCTCCTGGTACAGCTCTGCTCAGACTCCTTCACTGCCCACCTGCCCTTTTGCTGGCCTCCTAACAAGCTTCCCCACCTCTGCCTCCTTCCCTTACAATCTTTCGTGTACACTGCAGCAAAATCGAGTCTTCCTGGGGCAAAATTTATATCGTCTTATAGCTCTGCTCAAGCATCTGCAGCAGATCTCTATTACGTGGGAAGCCCCATATCTTAGAGTGGACCAGCAAATATGTACCAGGTCCTTTTTAATGGGTACACATTAAGTGCCACAGAGGCTATACCATGAGCTCTGGGTCTAGTTTGGGGAACTAACCCAGACATGTGAAAAGTCACAAGGCTCCAGCCCCCACCTCCTTCCAGCTCTCCAGCCCTGTGTGTGTGACAGGCAGATCTCACACTCGACATGTTTCAAACTGAATTTACTCTCTTCTCCCCAAATCTATGTTTTTTACATAATGGTTCCACTCTCCAGGCTCTCAAGACAAGATAGATGCACGTCACGAACATGGGGAGATTTGACGGGTGGAAGATTTTGGTCTTGTACTGTCCATCAAAATCCAACTGTCTAATTACTCACTTTCTTGGTTGTACTTAAGAACATAAAGGGACACAGAAACAAGTAAGACATGCCCCCCACTGCTGTGAGCGTATAATGTTCTGGGGGAGACACAGAGCTGCTTGTCCATTGTCAACTCATCCACCCAAGCTGTGCCTCACAAGCCTGGGTCTCCAGATCCAACCTCCCCCCAACCCCCTCAACCATTCACTTCAGGAAAAGTGGACTAGGACGTCTACGGGTATTTTCATGATTCTCCGGTACTTGTCATCTACCAAATCCCAAGTGATCCAGATAGCAGAATCACCATAATATCCAGGTGTATCGGGAGCTAAGGGTAAAAACCATTAACAGAGATCCCTGCCATGGATGACTTTAAAATGTGGGGAGAGAGGCTGACACCTGAACAGATGATTTCCCGATCGTACTGTACGCGGCCAGACTATGGGGCTACGACAAACACAAAGAGAAGGGATCTTCCAGCCCGACTGAAGATTCAGGGAGATGTGGGGAAAGTGGGGTGAGGAAGGAGGAAACCTGCCAACTGGAACGGGAGTGGGGAGTGGGGGGCTTACAGTGGAGAAACCAGAATTTGCACCCAGGTTTGTCTGACTCTCCAGTTCATGCTTTTCCCACCATCCTGTTACATGGTAGGCTTTCAATGGATATCCACCCACTGGATGAAAGAAGAAATAACAATACAGGAGGCACCAATTCACTCCTACAACCTCTCAGAATACTTTGGAGGTAAAATAAAGTCTGGAATTGAGAGGGGACTCCTCACTCTTGTCTACACCTCCTCAAAAAAACCCTGCTAGTGTCCCGGGCTATGCAGACAATGGGAGAAGAAACAAAGGAAGCCTAGAGCTCCAAGGGCTACAGCAAAGAAGCCCATAGAATCCCACGCTAAATCACACTGGCCCCGGAAAACCCCTGGACAAGGAAAAGGGATCCTAATTCTCCTACACCCATCTCCTCTGAAATTTGGTTCTGGAAGGAAAGCCAGGGGATCAGAGCTGCGCGCCCACATCCTCGAGCGATTACATGGGGCTGCCTTCTCTCCGCCCACAACCCCCCTGCTCCACTGTGTTTGCAGAGCAGATGCCTCGGGCCAGCAGCCCCCCTTTCTGTACTTCCTGCTCCTTGGCCCCAGCCTCTGCCTTCCGTCTCTGTATGCTTGGCATACACGCAGCAAGCCTGGAGCTGGAGTGTGCCATCATTTCACAATTCACAAACCCCAAATAAGAGACAGGTGGTGGGATTCTCCCAGGGAATGGAAAGAAGGACTCCAAGCCCACACTGTCTGAGTCTGGCTGCCCAGGGAACAGCCCAGAGGTGGGCTGGGCTGAGGCTACTGTTTCAGGAGATTCTACCCAACCCTTTCCAGGCTGTTTGATTCCTTGGTCCTGGACATTTCTCCTCAGGATTTCCTCTTGGATCCTCCCAGTTCTTGGGGAAAGTCAAAACTCACTTTGAACAGTTCATGGAATCGATTTGTGGAAGAAGGAGTCAGCTCAATAAAATTACAATCATTTCTTTAGAGGAGGTTGTTATAAAATGGGCCTTGGAAAGTCACAGACTCCTTGGTACTGATATCTGGATCGATTTGGGGCTCAAGACACTTCATTGCCCACTAGGGAATTGTTTCATGATTTAGCTCCTCCATGATAGATTAAGACGGGCTTGCAAATTTTGCCACTGGGGCAAAAGACTACAACTATTCCCTTTACTTCAAGGAAATATTTTGGGTTCATCTCATCAGCCACTACTGGCAAACTTTTTTAAAATTTTCTGTAAAGGCCCAGATAGTAAGTATTTTAGGCTTTGTGGGCCATAAGGTCTCTGTCATAACTATTCACCTTGTCCTATGTAGCACAAAAGAAGCCATCGGCACTAGGCAAATAAATGAGCAGAGCTATGTGCTAATAAAACTTTATTTACAAAAACAGGCGGCAGGCTGGATTTTGACCACAGGCCATCGTGTACCAAACCCTGACAAAAACCCTGTGTTCTGTGCAGGAGTATCAGTTTGAGGAGCAAATGATGTTCACTGACACCCTTAGGAAGGAAGTTGCTGCTTTGGTATGAGAAAACTTTGAGGTCTACTTGTCTACTATTACCTAAGGAACCTAAAATAATATCAGAAGCTGCATGTTAACACAATCCTCAGGTGCTTTGTACACATTACATCTGGGGACCAGTGTGTCTCAAACACCAATCAAATTATGGGGTGCCCAGGGGGCTCAGTCAGCTGAGCATCCGACTCTTGATTTCGGCTCAGGTCACAATCCCAGGATCATGGGACTGAGCCCCTCATTGGGCTCTGCACTGAGCATGGAGCCTGCTTAAGATTCTCTCTCTCTCTCTCTCTCTCTCTCTCTCTCTCTCTCTCTCCCTCCCTCCCTCTGCCCCTCTCCCCCACTTACATGCTCTATATGTATATCCCCCCCAAAAAAACTAAAAACAAAAAAAATTACAGACTCTGATGTCTAAGGCATGCAACTCTGTCTTCAACAAGCTCCTAGCTGAAACCGATGCTATCAGTGAATGAGGCTTCGATTAGCAAAGATCTGCTCTGGACCATCCTCTATAAAACCCAGTTCCAGGGTGAAACATGGGAGCAGATGGGTTCCAGCTGCCCACCACCACCAACCCTGTTTCTCAACGCCCAACAGATAATGCATGTGGAATACTACGCTAGATGTTACACAAAAGCAAAACCACCTGACAAAAAGACTCAGACCTTGGTTAAGAGGTTCTCGCAGTCTTTTTTTTTTTGGTGGCGGAGGGGTGGGGGAGGAGGAGCTCATACACATAAAGAAATTAATCAGTGTAAGAGGTCACATGAATGTCTAAGACAATAAGACAGCAGTGAAAAATCCTGACAAAGGCTATGAACGTCTAGAAGGGATACCCCAACTCCTCTCATCCATCACGAGGGGAGGAACCCGAAGCTCCATGCCCCAGGAAGCAAGAATTTTGAATAGGTTCAAGCTCAGAAAGAAATTCAGGAAATGTTGCCAGCCAGGAACACTTAACATCATTCCTGCAGCCCACAATCTCAGGCTAAAATAATTAATATAATATGAGAAATTATAAGGCAATGAAAATGGAAACAATGGAAATAAGATTCTTGCTAGCAGCCCTAGATGTACCCTGAGGGCGATGCAGTCTGTGGCTGACCCTCAAATCTCTTATAAGCCGTGAAGATCAAAGCAAAGCCAAGAGACTGACACCTTAGAACGTGCTGCCTCCACGTGTTTCACGCATATATATTCTTAGGCGTCTGAATATTTCCCCCCTAAATCTGGCTCAGAACTGCACCCCCACTCAGCAAGAGGGGCATCTGAAACTGGCATCCTCAAAAGCAAAGTCACTCCTAGGGCACGTCCCACGCAGATGCTGAATCCCTAAGATGGCGTCCAGATGTCACAGACCAGCCAGCAGTCAGAGCTCTCCCCAGTCTGGCAGCCACCCTCCTTTCCAGCTCTCTCTTCCACCACTCCTCGGTCCTAACCCTCTGCTCCCCACAGATTGCCATCTGCCCCCTCCCCTCCATTCCCACGTCCAGTGCCATCTTCGTCCACTGCTCACTCCTCGTCCTCACTGCTGAGGTCAGCCCCACCGCTAGTGACCAACCCATACCTCGCCCTCTGCATACTGCACCGCTGCCTGGCACTGCCATGCTTGGCCCCAGCCCCACCCCTTCCACAGTCGGGGACCCGCCCAGCCACAAGTGCCATCCCCTACCATCACCACTCACCACCCTCTGGGCACCTCCTTGAGCACGGTTCTTTTTTTTGTTCCTTCCCTTTCTTGTTGGCCATGAGCACTTGGGCTGGAATGATCCCCCACTCCTATCCGTATGCTTTCAAATCACTTGCGGAGTCCCTCACACATCACAGGTGCCCCGTAACAGCTACTATTTTTGTAAGTAAAGCCGTTACCCAAAGTCCTTGGGTCCCACACTGCTCTCCAGCCCCACGGTTCCTTGTACATCACCACCGTCCATTCGCAGTTCATGCTTTTCAGAACATTGTTGAGCCCATTTCATCTAGAAACGTCTAAGCCAGCTGCGCACCTGGCCTCCCTTCCCCTGGGCAGGCATGTCCCTCAGTTTCTAACCAGTCTCTTCTCTCCTCGCCTCGTGGCACACCCACAATAGCTGTGGCTCTCTGATTAGTTAGACACTGATCCTGACCTTGTCCTTCCTGTAATGATCCTGGCACAGCCAAACTCCAAAATCTCAGACGCCTAGGTTTATGTAGCAGTGTGGTCACGGCGCCTCATTTATCTCAACCGTAACGTGCTCTGTAACAAGCAGATGCCTCCCAGGTTTGTCCCGGTCACCGCTCCGAATGCCACCCGTCCCCACGCCACCCCCACGTGCAACCCCCCAGGCTGTGCGGTCGCCATGCCCTGGAAAACATGTCCTCCGGGACACCTGAAACCAGAACCTCCCACCCAAGACACTCATGAGAAACAGACCAGCCCTCGGCCACTTGTAATGGGAGAAAGACAGCTTCTAAGTCACGAGGGAGAATCAAGCTCCGGTTGGAAATACAAACTTTTCCTTTAAAGGAGAAGCTAACGTTGGCAGTACTACTCTTTTGAGCTGCTCTCCAACAAAGCTGGAAGAGCCATTTTGGGAGAGAGAGGGAAAGGAAGACAGTGTGAGTGACAAATGGAGAGAAGGAGACAAAAAGAGAAAAGTGAGAGGAGGGAGGCGCGGAGGGGGGAGGAGGTGGGGGGGGCAGAGTGAAGGAATGAAGACCCAAAGGGGAAGGAGCAGAGGGGAAGGGCAGAGGAGGGGACGAAGAGGGAGGAAAAGGCAGAGAAGACAGGCTGTGCTATGCTGGCTCACAAACACGGGCCACCAGTTCTGTGGTGAGTTTGATGGTGTCCCCTGGGAGCTCTAACATCCACGAGGGGACAGGGTCTCCATGGGCTTGTATAACACTGGGCTGGGCTGGGTGGACCCCAGGGCCCCCTGGGGCCCAAAACAAACAACCAAACAGAACTGGAGGAGTTGATCTCCAAAGGCTATTGTTAACCTCAGTATTTGCGACTGATGCCAGATCTTGACCTTACGTTGGGATCAGCCCCATGTTCCAGAGCATCTATTAATAACACTGCCTTTCTCTCGCAAGTGTTCCATTTAGATGTTACATTACTTGGTCCTCCTATTAATAGGAGACACAGGAAACTGAGACTGAAGTCTCTGGACAGAATGAAATACTTAATGTCGTCATTCTCAGAAAAGGAGGAAGCCGACGTTGGTCACCGGAAAAGACCAGAAGGATTCTGTCTTGGGGGAGCAGGACTTGAAATAGTTCTCAGTGTAACATGATAGTGGAGGTGGGGGGAGGCAGCCGGACGGGGCTTCACAAGACAAGGCTGTAGGTTGCACACGCCGTGGATACTGAAATAGTAATTTCTGGAAACAGTCACTTAAGATCGGGTGGCAGGGGAAGAAAAGTCCACAGTGATAGCTTCTGAAAGGTAAAGCGGAATGATCCACAGATGAATCATGTTTGAGGGATCTCGTGTAATAGAGAAAATCTGCAATAACTTCTGGTTAGTGGTTAAATGTAGCTATGAATTATTCATTCTCAACTGCACATCATGAAGGCTCCAGTGAAGACCTTTTAGCTCTTCCAGTATCAAGAGTCTACTTGAAGTCTATTGGAAGGGAGGGAGGGAGGGAGAAAGGGAGGGAGGGAGGGAGGGAGGGAGGAAGGAAGGAAGGAAGGAAGGAAGGAAGGAAGGAAGGAAATACATTAGTTTCAAGGCGATCTGTGGGAAGAAACGGACCCAAGATATTTTCTCACCACAAGGAGGTGAAGGAGAAATGGGGAAGAGGTTTAGTCCTTACATAATAAATGGCAAGGAGTGTATAATCCAATGAGCATCCTGACAGTGAGAAGAAATCTCCTGGAAAATGTGAGAAAATACCACTTGTTCCTCCTGCCCTCATCCTTCACTCCCGAGGACTCACGGGTCCATATTATTTACTCAGCCATCCATTCATTCAGCGAGTTCTACAGAAGCCATATGGATGGAAGTCAGTAGGTTCTCCCCAAGCATCTTCTGTGAGCCAGACCCCATGCTGGAGGCCAGAGATGCCAGCGTGAAGGAAACATGGCTTGTGCCTTTGGTGAGCTCCAGGCTGAAAAGGTCTCAGACTCATGGAATTACTAGAATTTTAGATTCATTGATGGGATCTGAGTCCGCTAAA
Source organism: Lynx rufus (assembly GCF_022079265.1). Taxonomy (NCBI): domain Eukaryota; kingdom Metazoa; phylum Chordata; class Mammalia; order Carnivora; family Felidae; genus Lynx; species Lynx rufus. The sequence continues at coordinate 1,143,813 of NW_025814829.1, read as the reverse complement.
GGATGAACTGAGAAGTCCCATGGAGACCAAGATTCACCCAGAGCAGACACCTTGAGGTGGGTGAATGCTTCCTAGTTTGCTCGTGGATGCTCTGAGATGGCCCACACATCTCCTTCTGCCTTGCGTCCCAGGGCTAAGGGTTGCATTTATCTACAGTAAGTACCCCAGGCCAGCTTTTCTCATACATTTAGCTCCTCCAAAGCTTATTATAGGACTCTGACTCAATGACCCCAATTTTAGTAGGTCTCTGAATTATTATTTTTCTCTAAGCCACCTCAAATTATTGCTGGAAGAAGGCAACTTACAAAAAAATAAATAAATGAACGTAATCGGAGTGTTGGGAGAGACCCGGATCGACGTAGGAACCCCGAGATTCTAGTGGGTCCTGTCAGGACAGGGAAGACCAAGATACCCTGGGCCACTCAGAGTTGGGGAAGACACCCCAGGATCAGCCGCGAGCCTGGCGCGAGCCACATCTGGATCAGTGAAGTCTGAGGAGTGAGCTGACATTCAACATCAGCTTTCCTATACAATCCAACACACGGTCTCCACTGACACCAGCTCTCGGCACAGAACCCGCGTGCTCCACATTCCCTGTGACACCAGCCAGGTAAGTGAGGGGCTCCAGGGAGGCCACACTGGCAGCAGGTGGTTTCCCCTCCTACCCTCGCCCCCGGCCTCATGGGGTGACAGCTTCAGCGACTGGCCTTACTTACATCCATGGGTGCAGAACATTCTCTGAGGAACGAGGTCCTCGACGACAGCTGGCTTCTGTGTGTCTTCAGTTGTCACAACGTCTTTGCTTCAAGCCACAGGACTTGGAACTTTCTAGAGCACTGAACCCCAGACCACTTGTAGATATCCCTTTATGGGGGGGGGGAGGGAGAGCAATGTTGCATTACAAACTTTTTATTTATTTATTTATTTATTTTTAATCTTTATTTTTGAGAGAGAGAGAGAGACAGCGTGTGAGCAGGGGAAGAGCAGAGAAAGAGGGAGACACAGAATCCGAAGCAGGTTCCAGGCTCTGAGCTGTCAGCACAGAGCCCAACCTGGGGCTCGAACTCACGAACCGTGAGATCATGACCCGAGCCGAAGGTGGACACTCAACCGACTGAGCCACCCAGGAGCCCCAGCATTACAAACTTTTGCATCACTCGCACTTTCTTTCCAATTTGACACCTCCCAAGTACCCCAGGCACTGAAGGGATCTCAAAGAGAGTCTGCTTAGGAGGGCTACACCTACTGATATCTATCAATCTAGAAACTTGAACAGAATGTTACATTTACTATTTATTTAAGATAATAATTACTCAATTTTATTATTAATGTTTAAGTTCTTAAAAATTATTGTTAAATTATTATGATTATGTGTTAACATAATTTTTTAAATAACAATAGCTATTTTCAAAAAAAATTCTTAGTGAGAACAGTGGCATTAGTTTACATTAAAAAAAAACTCTCATTGAGGGGCACCTGGAGGGCTCAGTCAGTTGAGCGTCCAACTCTTGATTTCGGCTCAGGTCATGATCACAGGGTTATGAGATTGAGTCCTGTGTCGGGCTCCACGCTGGGCGTGGAACCTGCCTGGGATTCTCTCTCTCTCCCTCTCTGTCTCTGTCTCTGTCTCTCTCTCCCCCTCTCTCTGCCCTCTCCCCACTCTCAAAATAAATAAAATCTCTTCAATATCTGGCTTAATTGAACACAGATTCTCATATCCACTTCTGAATTCAATTTGTTGCAGTATCACATATCATGCATCCTCTCGAAAATTCCACCATATAATCGTGGGAGGAGAGCGAAACAAAGCCAAACATCCTAGGATTATTGTGGAAATAGTTTTGCTCTCACAGATCCCCTGGGAGTGTCTCCAGAGCTACCAGGGCTGTCCAGATAGCTTACAATCAAAGTAGGTCTCACTTCCCCCTCAGACTATCGCCCCCATTCTTCAACCCTGCTAGTTATCAGTTACCTGAGCAGTCTTCTAGAACTATCGACACATAAATGTAAATATATGGATGTACAGTTTTTGCTAATGTTTTTTTAAATTAAGTATGAGCACACTCTACCTCTCACCTAGGGTTTTCTGTTCCACATGTTGGAGTGCTTGCATTCTAGCATGTGTCATTACGTCATTTCCGTCTTTTCTGCCGGTCTCTTTCCTCCATTAGATGGTAAAACAATGTGTAACTCTGTGTGGTGTCACAGCGTCCAGGTGGGTTGCTGAACCGCTACTCTAAGTTGCCACTGTCTCCAGCAAAGGACACGGAACTTAATGGGAATAAAGTGGCCACGCGGCAAGAACAGACGTCACCTATATTAGTCCAGCTCTCTTCTGCCTTCTAGTTCCCTAAGAAGGCAGGTAACTGAAGTATTCAACATTTGAGAAAAGATCCAAATTTTCACTGTATTACTGGGGCTTACCAAGTATTATACTTGGGGTTTATTCACTGGGGCAAAAAGACTTGTACTGAGCTACCCAGGGGATTCTCTCTCTCTCTCTCTCTCTGTGCCCCTCACTTTCGCTCGCTCTCTCTCTCAAAATAAGATAAATAAAAATATATATTTTTTAAAGCTGGAAACAGGTAAACACGCTGAGCAGACGGAAACTTGGGTCTGCCATTCAAGGGAGTTTGGTGCAACAGATACCTATTGAAACATCAAATACATAAAAGAAGTAAGAGAAGTCTGAGGCGGCTGAAATGATCTGGAAATTTAAAAAATGATCTGGGAATAAGGAAAAGAAAGACAATGAAGACAAAGCCTTGGGGCCTGTCTGCCTTGAGTGGCTGGAGGAAGAACATCTCCAGGTAAGTCCCGGGACTTAAAAACTTCACTCAAAAATAGTTCCTCATCACACAACACCCGCAGCCCTTAATCTCACCCAACTCCTTTATCTCGCAGAGGAAGAAAACCCAAGCCCAGAGGGCTGATTTATCGAAGGCCTCACAACTGCTTAGTAGCAAAACTGAAACGAGATGGTTAAGTGATCGCTGGGGATTAGCACTGACTTAGCCGCTTAACCTTGCAGGTGCACTGTATGATATGTTCACAGGAGCCTGAGAACAAACCAGAAACTTCATTGATCTCTGTCTGCTACATCAGTCCAGCGCTGTAACTGTGCCCGACCACACAATCAGCTCAGGGTTCAAACCATATCTTACTCATCTCGTTGTCACCGCCCCTCGGCCCCGAGGTCCCCCACCACTGTCTCTGCCACCCAGCTTATTACAGGGTAGAAAAATCACAGCTGATGTTCTTTTTCTGAATGTGCACACGATTATAGATTCCTACGGTTGAAAGAACTTACGAGTACGTCTACTATTAGTGTGACCTCTGTGGCAACAGACCCAGGGAAGTTCAGTGACCAGATAAGCCGTTAGTAGGAGAATCAGACCAAAATTCCAGTCTCCTGTTTCTTTCCATTTCACTGCCAACCTTTAGTGCAGGAGTCTTATTCTAAAGACAAACTCCCTAGTCTCCAATTTCTCCAAATGAAGCCCTCTCCCCTTAAGACACTTCTTTATTTTTTTTTTAATTTTTTAATGTTTATTCATTATTGAGAGACAGAGACACAGAGCATGAGCAGGGGAGGGACGGTGGGGGGGGACACAGAATCGGAAGCAGGCTCGAGGCTCTGAGCCGTCAGCACAGAGCCCGACGCGGGGCTCGAACCCACAAACCGCGAGATCATGACCTGAGCCGAAGTCGGACGCTTGACCGACTGAGCCACCCAGGCGCCCCTAAGACACTTCTTTAAAAATGAGCTCCATGGTCCCGAAAGTTTGTGGAGTGCTATAAGCTACCCCTCTCTTGAACAGCTGAGATGCTTATGACCATACCAAAGACCTGGGCGACTCCTGCAACAAAGAAACCTGGGTCACTCTCTAAGAATATTTCTCAAACTTACTTGACCACGGAACGCAGGCTCTTGCCCTGCTCCTGCTGTTATCCATTCAAAACCCCGCAGGTTTCCAGGGATCACACTTTGGGAGACGCCACCTTTGTCTAATTAGCAAGATTTCCTTTGTCCGTCCCAAGCTGACGTGTCAAGACCGACAGGTCCTCAGTGTGGGAACCAGGTGGGGAAGCGACGAGAGCCAGAGAAGGAGAGAGAAATGACAAACAGTCCCAGTCTGAGAGCCATTTGCTCTGCCAGCCACAAAGGCTGAGACAGCTATTTGGGAAATTTGGGGTCCTGGCCACAAGCGTCGGACACTGATCTCCAACCAAGACTTCTTGTGGGAAAATGGGCTCTTTGGGTGCTCACGGCCACACGTCGCTAGCACCGGGCGTCACTGGGCTTTGGGCACCATTACCAGCCATGCTCTCTCCTCGTGTCCTTCCAGGGACTTCCACAGCTGCTCAGGCTTCTCCTGGCTCACTTCACCACTTTGGCCCAAACCCAACCACAACTGGAACACTGACCACAGCCTTCTAATAAGTCTCCTGACCCAACCCCCTCTCCCCTGCCATTTACCTTACCCCCTACAGGGACACTCATTTTCTGAAAACAATCCTTCACCTGCTTCAAGACACAAAAGAACATTCTGAACTCCACAGCATCCAAAGCTCCCCGTAACGTAAGAAAGCACAGCTATGCAACGTCCTTTCTCGGTGCTTCCCCGTGCAACTTCCACCACGCCGGGCTCACGTCCTCTGTGTCAACTGAGCCGGCCATAAGCAGACTGACTGCCAAGTCTCCACCTTTGCTGCTCTTTGCCTCTTGCCCATCCAATCCTGTCCGGGCTCATGCAGCTCCCAGCTCCAGACCCTGGCTGTACAAACCCTTCCGCGACTTCTCGCGCTTGTAGACACCGGCCACCTAGCCCCACGTGCATTTGCACAGCTTTACTGTTTCCTGAATTTTCTGCTGGGTAATAAACTCAGGAAGAAAAAAAAAAAGACTATGCCTTATGACATTCAAGGCACTTAGGAAGCATTCAAAAAAAACCCTCTTGCTGAATAAAGGAATTAATCTACATTTGACCTCAGAACTGTAAGTTAAGCAGAAAACTTCACGCCTATAACATGCTAGGGAAACTAACCTTATTCTGGCCCTCAAAGGCATTTAAGCTTTTCTAATTCGATTGATCTTGGTTTTCTTCAACCGGAAGAAGACGGATTGTGTCCCATTCCGGAGGACCCGGCGGGTTTTTGTTCTTTTTCTTCAAGACTTAGTTGTGCTTTCTGCTACCTTCTTGCAGGCTTCTTGCCACGGGCAGCCCCCAGAGGAGAGTCTAGACTGAGTATATTACATGATATTTAAGCACGTATCTCTAAATTTTCCAAAGGTCTGGCCAAAAGAGTGTTCTTCTCAAGAACGTATTTTCTGTCGACAATTGTTTCTTCATTCATTCTTTGAATTATTCAACACACGTTTAGCAAGCAAGTCCTTGAGATGCAGAGGTGGTTAGAAGCCATGAGGCACCCACAGTCGAAAACACTTTTGCTCAAAATGCATCAAAGGTATACACCTGCAACAAAATCACCTGAGGGAAGTGATTTAAAAAAAAAAAAATACAGGTTTCCCTGGACACTACAGAAAATTTCTTTTAAAAAATTTTTTTTAAGTTTATTCATTTTTGAGAGACAGAGAGAGAGCATGAGCGGGGGAGGGGCAGAGGGAGAGGGAGACACAGAATCCGAAACAGGCTCCAGGCTCCGAGCTGTCGGCACAGAGCCCGACGCGGGGCTCGAACTCATGGACCGCGAGATCGTGACCTGAGCCGAAGTCAGACGCTTAACCAACTGAGCCACCCAGGTGCCCCAAAAATGTCTTATTCACTAAGTCTGTGGTGGAGCCTGGAATCTGCATTTTTAAAAAATCTCTCCAGGTGATTCTGACAGATACTCAAGTTTGAGACCTACTGGCCACTGGAAAAGACAGGCTTAGAAAGAGCTCATTATAAACAGTGGTGCCTGCTTACGATGCGAGGGGAGTTCATGGTATGTAACTGAGATGCACAGAGAGGAACAGAGTAGTGGTACAAAGTTAGGTGTGCTGATGAGAAAGACCTACATGCAAATTCTGACTCTGCCACCGACCTGCTGTGTGTTTCACGCCGTGTGTCCTTCTATATAAAATAGGAAAAATACCCACCTCACACAGCTATCATTAGGTTTCAGTGAGATCATATTTATAAAAAGGGCTTCACATAAATCTTAGGACACAATAAACATCACTGAATTCATCACGACCGTTTAATTATATTTTCTCTATTTTTCTCTAAAGTTTATTTATTTAATTTGAGGAAGAGAGAGAAAAAGCAGGGGAGGGGAGGAAAGAGAGAGAGAGAGAGAGAGAAGAGAGCACTCTCCCTCTCTCTTCCTCCCAAAAATAAATAAATAAAAATAAATAAACATTTAAAAGAGAGAGGGCGGATGAGAAAGTCTTTCCTGAGAAAACTGGAGTCTGAACTTAGTTTTAAAGCAGTGTCTCCCAAGTGCAAGTGTTTTCTTGCAGCCCACAAGATTTGGAGAATTTTTAAAATTTTGTACCTACAATTCTATCATTTGAAACTCTTCATATAATACTCGTGGGGACCCGATACTGCCACGCACTTTCATTGGCTGCCTTTTCGTTTGTGTCCCTGACTGCACGGATGCCAGATGGGAGCCAGATCAAGTCAAGAGCCAATCACAAATGGGACACGGTGGGAGAGCCGAGTCACGGAACGGCTTGGCCTGTTGGGTCCGCTCGCCACAGACGTCAGCGCCACGTTCGTGCTGCGAGCAGATGTGTGGAGCGGACTCTGACGCCCCACATCCCGACACCTACCGGTTCCTAAGCAGAAACCTGAGGCAGAAATACACAAAGCGGGATGGTTCCGTCTCTAACTCTGGTGGTAACTGCACGACATACTCATCTGGAGCTATTTCAATGCCGCCGCAACGCTAAACTTGATCTTCAAGTGAATAGACAAGTTAGCAAATTATCAAATGATACCTCATTAAAACTGACATTTGACCATTTCCTACTCGCCAAGTTTGGTGAAGTATGAGATTCGATTTTCCTGGACTTATAAACCTTTGAGGCTATTATTAACACTTTGTTTAACACACTTATACCAACGGGCATTTTCTGCGTGCATATTAATTACATTTAAATAACAGACCCAGATTAGGGGCGCCTGGGTGGCTCAGTTGGTGACTTTTGGTTTTGGCTCAGGTCATGATCTCACAGTTTTGTGAGTTCGAGCCTCCAATCGGGGGGCTCTGTCCTGACAGTGTGGGGCCTGCTTGGGATTCTCTCTTTCCCTCTTTCTCTGCCCCTCCCCAACTCGTGGGGTCTCTGTCTCTCTCAAAAATAAATAAACTTTAAAAAGTTAAATAGGAGTGCCTGGGTGGCTCAGTCAGTTAAGCGTCCACCTTCGGCTCAGGTCATGATCTCATGGTTTGTGAGTTGGAGCCCCACATTGAGCTCTGTGCTGACAGCTCAGAGCCTAGGACCTGCTTCGGATTCTGTGCCTCCCTCTCTCTCTCTGCCCCTCCCCTGCTCACACTGTGCTTCTCTCTCTCTCTCTCAAAAATATATAAACATTTAAAAAACATTTTTTTAATCAAATAAATAAATAAATAAATAACCCAGATTAAACATAGAGCAGACCCTGAGGCCACCTGGTTCCGCTCTATCTTTACCCACCCCCCCACACTAGTGGTTAGTTTCAACCAACCACATCATTTGACACAGTAAAATAATGTTTTTAATTTATTTTGTTGAGTTTATAGTTATGTGTGATTTCATTTCTAAATCTGGTTCGGCTTTACGGTTGCAAAAGAACGATAAGCGTAAGAAGCATAAACCTAGTTTTACGTTTGTACATATTTTAATGATGTCCATATAATCAATTACCCTGAGAGGCTGCAAAAAAATTTTTTTCCTATAAACTATGTCTATACATTGTTCAGGTTTGAGGAACATTGAATTGGATAATCCCAAGGGAAGACGTTTAGCGAGCTGAGTCTATCCATCGGCACCTGTCTCCCATGAAAAGCTTTTCCACTCCCCCTTTTTCACCAAGGGTAAGCCGCGGAGAATCCGTTCCTTCCGAAATCCATGACCAAAGCCACCCCCGCAGCATGTCTGTTCCGCACAGCCTCCTGTGCCATTTCGTTAACTTTCCAAAGCACCCTACATCAGCATCAGCAAAAGTACTATTCTGGGGGGGTGGCGGGAGCAGCCGAGGTGGGGGGCGCTACAGAATATCTTCTTCGAATGTGGAACACCATTTACCTTATACTTGAAGCCATATCGCTGGCCCTAAGAACTGTGGCTAGTGGTGTGGCCGGGAATTGCTGAGATGTGATCAGAAGAAATGACGTGGGTCTAGACGGCACTGTGCCTTGTCACCACACTCACCTAACCCCTCATTTAATAAGGAGAATGTGTTTTAACACCTCGTGACCCATGGGGTGGATGCGTACCACTTCCCTAATGCATATCGCTGGATCACACAGTAGAAACTATAATAACCTCATCATAGGGATGGATTTGAATGTATTTCTGAATAGCATCACAGTACTTCTCCAACAGCCCCGAGGAACTGTGGCTGAATAAATTTGGGAACGAGTCGGCAATGACAATTATGATTTATGCTCCTACCAAGCACTGGAGCAAGACCTTTAGAGGCTCTGAGCACTGGAAGTATTGTAGCACCCTCCCCCTCTCACCCCACCAAGTACTTAGTTATAAAAAAGAAAAAACACCACTATAATATAGCAGTAAGTATAAGAACATTCAGTAAAGTTTCTTTTTTTTTTCACTTGTGATTTTTTCAGTACTTCCTTGGAAAACCAAGTATCAGCCTATTTCCAAAAGAAACTGGAAATGCCTCTGCTCGTGCCTTAATCACCTTTGTGCAAAGCAACATCGTAAGTGTATCTAGACTTTTCACACGCACCATCTCACTTGAGACCAGGACTCGTGTGTTCCATACAGTCTGGAGATAACAAATATGGGGCCATTTGTAATGTGTCGAACTCTTTTTTTTTTTCTATTTACCTGCCCAAGAACTTCACCAGACTTTTCCTTGCCCTGCCCAACTCAAATGAGGATTTATATCTTAAACACTGAAATCCCTTTCAGGATTCGTACTCCTTGGGAGGTTAGGCCTGGAAATGAGACCTTCGGCCTGTTTCAGCATGCCTTCTGTCTCCCAGACTATTCTGCCCAAGGCCTGAAGCTCCGGGTGATAGGATCACCAGCGAGTGCAAAGTCTTTGCATCTCATTCATAGGATAACATTAGACTTTCGGAGTGTCTTTGATTGAATATGTTTCATAAATGCTGGCAACTATGTGATCAATTGGAAAATTAAAGTAGGGAGACCCGGGATCCTAGAACTGGAATTTCCTCCAACTAAGCATACAGCACAGCAGAGCGCCCCCCCACCTTTTTCTGGAGGATGTGGGGTACCTGTGGAACCAGGAGAGGGGCCAAAGTTAGCACCATTGCTCATAAAAATGAGGAAGGCAAGTAAATATTGCAAAGTCATGAAGAGATAATAGTAAGACCATCAGTCACCTCCTATCCTGCAAAAACAAAGTTTGCCATCAAAAACACAGCAAAAGGATTAGAAAGTCACTTTTCACAGTCCTTTGGGGGATCCACGTAAGTCTAGAATTTACATTCTAACTTGACAGCCCTTTGGCAAGGAATGACTGAACGAAAGGTTTAAAAGTTTTTTCACCTCCAAACATGATATTAAACAACAGTTAATTCGCTTTTTACACGACACTTAATGTTCAAATGAGAGGGTTTTTTTTTTTTTTTTTTATGATTCTTCTTACATGAGAGGGGTCTCAGAGAAGAGTGAACACTCAATGTTGGAGAGGAGGGTGAAAGGTAAGGACTTCTTGTCTCAGAGGTTTGAGCAAAGCCATGAGAGAAGAAGCATGATCAGGAGAAAGACACCAGCTCTGCCCATCGTCAAACCAAGTTTGGGGTTATATCCTGATATCCGGATTGACTAGTCATCGGTCTCTGGGAATAACTATTCTCTACTTTCTGCTTTTTAAAAATTAGCCCTGCGTGTGTTTACATACCCAAAGTCCACCAAGTGTTCACGTGTGAGTTTACTCGTCTTCATTTGTATTCATGAAGACATTAGTTCCTTTCTTCAATGTTCACAGCTCATGAGAAGCAGGAACTGAGGCCAGTACTCCTCAGAGCAAGCCCAGTGCTTACACCATTTCTCAGTCACCTGCCTCTCTGGACATCCTGATCTCACAGAATAACCAAGCAAGAGAAATTTATTGAACTCCCTTACGTCCTCAAAGACGATAGTATATGAGGCTTCAGTGACAGCCCTCTGAGAATGTTCTCAGCAACAAACAACACTGTGCTAGGCATATAATAAGACCTTAATAGAATATATATTGACAGGTCAGCAAACACTAATGGGTTAGGCTACACAGTGAGTTATACAGATCACCTAAGACATGTTCCTTGCTAGACGAGGTGATTATGACCCAAAACACCAGGGATTCCAAGAAGTAAGACCTGAGGTGGCCAGAGGATCTGAAACTCAGGCTGGCCTTTAGAGACGGTGGCATTTAGCTAACATAAGAGGACAGACGAAGATATTCAGAGTACATGGAATGGGGTGAAAACTTCAGTGGACACTGTAGCGATTGAAGACTTAGCCATAAAAGTGAAAATGGTGTGAGTGCTGACATGGACCATGACTAACATTAATTGGACTAGAAGATATAGAAAATTTATACTGCCCTGTATAGATGAGAAAACTGAAATGCAGACAGGTTTAAAAAAGACTTGCACAAAATTGAACCGCTAACAGGTGGCAAAATTAAAATTAAAAACTCAACACCCCAAATATGAATAATCCAATTAAAAAATAGAAGACATAAATAGACATTTCTCCAAAGAAGACATCCAGATGGCCAACAGACACATGAAAAGATGCTCCACATCACTCATCATCAGGAAAATACAAGTCAAAACCACAATGAGATACCACCTCACACCTGTCAGAATGGCTAAAGTCACCAACACAAGAAACAACAGGTTTTGACAAGGATGTGGAGAAAGGGGAACCCTCTGGCACTACTGGTGGGAGTGCAATCTGGTACAGCCGCTTTGAAGAACAATATGGAGGTTCCTCAAAAAGATGAAAAGGGGTGCCTGGGTGGCTCAGTCAGTTGAGCATCTGACTTCAGCTCAGGCCATGATTTCATGGTTCGTGAGTTCGAGCCCCGCATCAGGCTCCGTACTGACAGTGTAGAGCCTGGAGCCTGCTTCAGATTCTGTGTCTCCCTCTCTCTCTGCCCCTCCCTGCTCACACTCTGTCTCTCTCTCTCTCTCTCTCTCTGTCTCAAAAATAAACATTTTTTTAAAGTTAAAAAATAGAACTGCCCTATGATCCAGCAATTGCACTTCTAAGTATTTACCCAAAGAATACAAAAATGCTGATTCAAAGGGATACATGCACCCCAATGTTGATAGCAGCAATAGCCAGACTATGGAAACAGCCCAAGTCTCCATCAATTGACTAATGGATAAAGAAGATGTGGTATATATATTCAGTGGAATATTACTCAGCTATAAAAAAGAATGAAATCTTGCCCTTTGCAACAACATGGATGGAACTAGAACGTATTATGCTAAGTGAAATAAGCCAGTCAGAGAAAGACAAATACCACATGATTTCACTCCTATGTAGAATTTCAGAAACAACACAAATGAGCCAAGGGAAAAGAAGATAGAGAAAGAGAGAGAGAAACAAACCCAGAAACAGACTCAACTATCAAAAACAAACTGGTGGTTACCAGAAGGGAGGTAGGTGGGGGGTAGGTGAAATAGGTGATGGGGATGAAGGAGGGCACTTGTCGTGATGAGCACTGGGTGATGTATAGAAGTGTTCAGTCACTATACTGCCACCCGAAACAGGTATTACACTGTATGTTAACTAACTGGACTTTAAATAAAAACGTAAAAATAAGAAGCTTACTCTTTTAACCTGGCCTATTCCACTCTTTCTACCATACTATGATTTTAAGTGAGAATATTTATATGTTGCATTAATTAAAACAAATGACCGGGCACCTAGGTGGCTCAGTCGGTTGAGCATCCCACTTCAGCTCAGGTCATGATCTCACAGTCCGTGAGTTCGAGTCCCGCGTGGGGCTCTGTGCTGACAGCTCGGAGCCTGGATCCTGCTTCAGATTCTGTGTCTCCCTCTCTCTGACCTCACTCCCCCATTCATGCTATGTGTCTCTCTGTCTCAAAAATAAATAAACATTAAAAAAAATTTTTTTTAAACAAATGACCAGAAAAACAAACAAAAACCATATGACTGTTATTTAAGGTGATAGCTATTACAATTTGAATGATGTGGCAAACAGATTTCCCAAATACCTGATATTAACCCATTAGTCTTTATCAATAGTTTCAACCATTGATAGCAAGGGTTTTGCCTCCATTATCTTTATTAAATAAGATATTATTGAAGTTATGATGCAATAGCAATAGTTATCTGAAAAATACAATTAATAGCTTTTAAATAGAAACGTTCATCATTATAACTATAAAAAAAGGTCTGTCTTCAAATAAGAAAGTAGCCAGGAGGAAATCAGAGTGCTGGGAATTTGGGATTTGGGACTTTAGAACAGTTTTCAGTTCATGGAAAAACTGAGCAGAAGAAACTGGAGTGTTCTCCTGTATCAACCACCCTGGGCCCCCAACACACACCAAACCTCCGCCGCGTCAACATCCTAGAGCACAGTGGTACATCTCTTACAATCAGCGTGCTTACACTGATGTATCACTCTCACCCAAAGTCCAGCGTTCACATTAGGGTTCGCTCTTGGGGTGGTACATTCGGATGAAGTTATAATGACACGTGTTTACCATTTGGTATCGTGCAGAATAGTTTCAGTGCCTTAAAAATCCTGTGCTCGGCGTATTCATCTCTCCCTTCCCACTAACGCCCAGCAAACACCAATCTTGCTGCTGTCTCCAGACTTCTGCTCCTTTCCAGAATGTCAGAGTTGCAGACTGCAACCTTTTCAGATCAGCCGTCTTTCACTTAGTAATAGGCATTCAGTCGTCTCAGGGCCTGATAGCTAACGTCTTTTGACCGCGGCATAATATTCCATTGGGTGTGCCACAGTTTATCTGTTCACGTTATGCATTTGGCAATTACAAACAAAGCTGCTATAAACATCGCCAATACCTGAGGCAAGCTTCTGGATGGACATATGTTTTCAATTCATTTGGGCATTAAGGAGCATGAGTTTTTAATCATAGGGTAAGTGCATGTTTAGTTTTATTAAAAAAAAAAAAAAAAAAACACCTACCAAACTATCTTCCAAACTGGAGGCACCATTTTGCATTCCCACCAGCGGCGAGTGAGAGTTCTTGTGGCTCCACCCACACCAGCATTTGGTGATGTAGGTGTTCTGGATTTTGGCCATTCTAACTGGTGTGCAGTGGTAAGGCACTGCCATTTTCATGTGAGGTCTTCTAATGACATATCATGTTGAACATCTTTTCATCTGCTTACTTGCTATGTATGTTCTTCCTTGGGGGGAAGTCTGTTCAGGTCTTTGGCCCACTTTTTAATCAGACTGTTCCTTTTCTTATCATTGAATTTTAAGAGGTCTTGGCACATTTTGGATAACCATCCTCTATCAACTGAGTTTTTGCCCATAGTTTCTGCCTGTCTGTGGCTTGTATCCTCATTGTCTTGACATTGCCTTTCAAAGAGCAGGGGGTTCTCATTTTGATGAAGCCTAGCTTATCGATTCTTTGAAGAATCAGGTCTTTAATAGGTGATGGGGATTAAGGAGTGAATTTGTTGTGAGGAGCACCAGGTGATGTATACAATTGTTGAATCACTATATTGCACACCTGAAACTAATATCACACTGCATATTAACTACCTTGAATTAAATTAAAAAATTAAATTAAAAAAAAAAAGAAAGTATCATATCCCTAGTGTTGTGTCTAACAAGTCATTGCTATACCTGAGGTCACCTGAGGACACCTAGACTTTCTTCTAGATTATTGTTCTGAAGGCTCTGTGTCTTGATTTATTTGTTTTCTTTTTGTACAAGGATGTCCAGTTGTCCCAGCACCATTTATTGAAAAGACTGTCTTTTCTCCATTGTATCACGTTTGCTGCTTTGTCAAAGATCTGTTGACTGTATTAGTCTGGGCTCTCTATCCGGTCCCATTGGCCTATTTGTCTACACCTGCACCAACACCACACTGTCTGTGACTTTGGAGTAAGCCTTTGTTCTTCTTCTTCAATATTGGATTGGCTGTTCAGTGTCTCCCGCCTCTCCATATAAACTTTGGAATCATTTTGTCAGTATCTGAAAAATAACTTACTGGGATTTTTATTACGATTAGGATTTCGTTTTGATTTCCTGTGATATCATCTTATCATTATTATCTCCATTTTAAAACTCTACATAATGTAAACATTCTAAAAATTGGAACTACCTCTGTCCCAGGAACAATTAACAACTCTTGAGTGAATTTGTCCTTTGCTGCTCTCTTCTTCGGATCAGCTTGTTCCCCAGGTCTCAAGAGGCCACGTCCTCAAGGCCAAGTGCCAGCAGCCTTGGACCCTTCACCACTCCTCTTAAGCTTTGCGTGCCCCTGGGAAGTTACAGTCTTGCGAGATGCCCTGGCTACATAGCCCCCGTGAGGGTTAAGGTGGTGCCCTTTTACCCAGCCTAAGTCCTTTTGCTCCTGGTGAGCAAAGGAATGGGCGTGTATTGGGGTAGGGGCACTTTAAACCTGCTACAATCACACACATACACACACTTCTCTGGCCTTACTGTGGGGATGTGGAAGTTTGCTTTTTAATGTTTGGTATTCAGACACATAATGGTGGCCAGAATTATGACAATAATGTGAAGACCATGGCACCAAAGACAATGGTGACCAGAAGGTGAGGAATACAATCCCAGTAAAGAAGCTGGGATGGTCACTGATTGCTTTACGCCTTATTTGCCTATACCAATGTGTCCTTTACTGAGATCCAATACTATTTTCTCTACTTTTGAAACGTTATCTAGTCCCTGTCATATGTGTCAGCTGTTTCCCAAGTTCTTAAGGACAGTGATTATGTCTTCTACTTCTGGATCTTTCGTTCTCGTTTTTCATATATTCGACAGATATTCACTGAACGTCTGCTATGTCCAGGCACTGTACTAAACCTTAACCCTGAATCAGGCAGGCACCAAGTGCACAAGAAAAAATTTTTAATGAACAACAGCCTCCAAATTGTAGATATGCAACATTATAAACAATTTGAGGGGCGTCAATATGATTTATTCATTTCTACCCCCATAATAACTGGTGTGGAACATACAACGGATGTTTAATAAATACGTAGTGAGTAATTGATTAAAAAAAGAAATGTAGGGCACCTGCGTGGCTCAGTCGGTTGAGCGTCTGACTTCGGCTCAGGTCATGATCTTGCAGTCCATGAGTTCGAGCCTTGCATCGGGCTCTGTGCTGATGGCTCAGCTTCGGATTCTGTGTCTCCCTCTCTCTCTGCCCCTCCCCCACTTGTGCTCTGTCTCTCTCTCTGTCTCTCTGTCTCTCTCTCTCTCTGTGAAAAATAAATAAACTTAAAAATTTTTTTAAAAGAAAAAGGAAATGTAATAAGGCACCTGGATGACTCAGTCAGTTAAGTATCTGACTTTGGCTCAGGTCATGATCTCACAGTTTGTGAGTTTGAGTCCTGCATCAGGTGTGAGCCCTGCCTCTCTCTCTCTCTCTCCCTCTCTCTCTCTGCCCCTCACTCACTTGAACCCTCTTGCTCAAAAAAAAAGAAAAAAGAAAAAAAAGAAACGTAATAATAATACAGGATGTTAATAGGGAAACTGTGTACAAAAGGAAAGCGAGTGTGTGGGAACTCTGGGCTTTCTTCTCAGTTTTCTGAGAAGCTAAAGCTGCTCTAGAACATAAGGTCTATTAATTTAAAAAAAATAAATTATGAAGAATAAAATATTAAACTTTGGATCTTATTTTTTTGTATAACATCCGGCTCTGCTGACAATCACTGTGCAAGGACACTATTTTTGAATTACGGTTCAAATTTAAAAAGCAAAGTCTGGGGACACCTGGCTGGCTCAGTCAGCTGAGTGTCCGACTTCAACTCAGAGCATGATCTCACGGTTCCTGAGTTTGAGCCCCACATCAGGCTCGCCGCTGTCACACAGAACCTGCTTCAGATCCTGTCCCTCCTCCCTCTACCCCTCGCCCACTTATGCTCTCTCTCTCTCTCTCTCTCCCCCTCTCTCTCAAAAGTAAATATACATTAAAAAATTAAAAAGTAAAATCTTATTAACCCAATCCTGGTTACCAATTTTCCAAACTGAACTTTGTCTGTCCCCAGAATATAAAGTAGTGATTATCTAAAGTAATGAATGAATGGTCCAGGCAGTTAAGCGTCCGACATTGGCTCAGGTCACGATCTTGCAGTTTGTGGGTTCGAGTCCCATGTCGGGCTCTGTGCTGCCAGTTCCGAGCCTGGAGCCTGCTTTGGATTCTGTGTCTCCCTCTTTCTCTGCCCCTCCCCTGCTCACATTCTGTCTCTCTTTCTCTCTCTCTCTCTCTCTTAAAAATAAATAAACATTAAAAAATAATAAAGTAATGAGTGATCATAAACATCCATCATCTTGTTGGTCTTTTTTTTTTTAATTTTTTTAATGTTTACTTATTTTTGAGAGAGAGAGAGAGAGAGAGAGCACAAGTAGGGGAGGAGCAGAGAGAGAGGGAGACACAGAATCTGAAGCAGGCTCCAGGCTCCGAACTGTCAGTACAGAGCCTGACCTGGGGCTCAAACCCACGAACCGCGAGATCATGACCTGAGCCGAAGCCGGATGTTCAACCGACGGAGCCATCCAGGCGTCCCTAGTCTTCTTGATCGCTAACACCTAGAGAAGCACCTGACAGAGAGCGAGCACACGATAATTATTGGCTAAGAAATAAATAAATGAATTCAGAAAAAACAAAGTTATGACAGAGCTTTCCAGAATGCTATAATATTCATAATGGATTAAAAATTTTGATTTTTTTTTAAACCAGCACTATTGGTGTAAAGACATGAAATCAAGGAGAAACTACTTCTCTTGGACATGAGAGTTCCCCAAGCCTTTAATTGTTTGATTTTTCTGAACTCCTACGGTGTTCAAAATTTTAAAAGAAAGAAATGAAAAAAAAAAAACTAGATTATTCATCCTTCTTTTTAATCCATCTCCCAGCTCAATGCATTTGTGGCTGCCTAAGCCCATAAGACCCTAAAGACAATCTTGTGTATGGTGAATTGTGCTGGATTGGCTCCCTGTGAAACGTGTCCGAAAGGGCACACAACCTACCTACCAACTTCATAGGCACGGCATGAGGACACTGAGGCCCAACGAGGATAAGAGACTTATCTGAGGTTAAAAATCTTGAAAATGATGCACTGGGACCAACACCTTACCACGCGTTCTTTTCCCTCACTGCCTTTTGCACACGAGGCTCTATGCTTCACACACCCTCCCCTCTGGCCCCCACACCATGGAGCAGGTGGCATTAACCTCTGAGCAGTAGGTCATTTCCTCCAACACTTCTTTGGTATCTCTCTAGGCACAAAACACAATCCCTCCCCCGAGGGAGCCACTGCAGACCATGCCCAGGGTCCCAGAGAATCCCAGCTGAACCCAGGGGCTTCGGATTGAGTCTAAGCCCTTTGCCTTTTCAGCGCATCTCCAGGCCTCAGTGATACTTGCGCTGGGCCAGACCCGACCTTTCTCAGTGCCAGGAGGCCAAGGTGCGATTCCAGCTAAAACGTATATACCCTACCAAATGCTGGGATTCGCCATTGCTTGGAGAATCACAGCAACTTGGAAACGTCAAAGAGTTCCACGTTAAACAGAAAGGAAAGCAAAAATGAGAAAGGAAATCAAAATAAGAAGAGAATTATTTTCAACCAAGTCATGTCTGAATAACACTGGCTCTATCATAACAAATTCAAATGTATGCAAGTGAGATGAAAAGAGACAGAGAAAGTTTAGGGAGACCATCACTTTAGCCATTAGGTGATGGGTGTTCTGGTGAATGTTCCTGGAGAGACGACTGGACATCTTAATTCCTTTATTAAGCTATGGTTACTTAAAAATTTTAAACAGAGTGTCTTACACTAACAGGCAGTGAATAAATGCTTGCTGAATGGGATAAAACCAAATAAAATGGAACCCAGAAGAACCAGAGATAAACATATGGAAACTCCAGACAAGTGTAGCACGATGGGGAAGGGAGGTAGGGACTTGGGAGTGAGGAGGAGGACAGAAAAACAGGTGAATGCGAACAAGGCAAGTCCAGTTTGCCCCCCGTCCTCCAGCTTGGAGGCTTTGGTGGGACCAGTCTGATATTGCAGGACTTATACAAAAGCACAAAACTTGAATTTCTCTTTTATTAACTCAGGTCTCCCTCTCCTGAATGCATTTTACGTTCAGTTACAACAGCAGTAGTAATTGTCACTCATACTTCTCATCATAATGAGGCTGTCTTTTCATTGTAATGGACCCTAAGTCTTTCCATTGTGGTGCGATTAGCCTGCCCAATGTACAACCTCTATGATCCCTTCTTCCCTACCTGCCCCAAATTGCCAATCCTTTTTCTCCTGGTGTTGTGCAGACCCCAAGCCAAGTAATCCACTCTTGTGATCAGTTCCCTATGAAAAGATGGTAGTAGGCACAAGTATGTCTCAGGTAATAAGGGAAAGGTTGGGTAAAGGTGCATGCGGTGGGGGAAGGAGGAGGTGAGGGGAGGACATGACACGATAACTGTCTTTTCAAATCCCAAAGGACCATTTTCCAACAAATCACATCCATGATCTAGTCAAAGGGTTCAAATGAAAGGAATCAACCCAAGATATTAATCCCCAGGGTGCATACATGGTAGGCTTTTAGACCATAAGGAATCAATGGTTCCCTCAGAAAACTGAGAGGGACACCATTTACTGGGCATTTATTTATTCAAAACATCTGCCATGTGTGAGGGTTTTTGCTGGCCCCCCTGCATATCTAATGGCACCCATTTCTCATAACAAACCTATGAGATGAGAAAAAGGAGATTCGAAGAGGTTAGGTATCTTATCCAAGGTCACATGGTTAATAAGTGGGGGCTAAGCCAGAATTTAAGCCCATGTCCTTTCCTCTGCGAGAGCACTTTGGGTGGTATTCTCGGCAGAGGTGGCCTTGGGCAGGTGAATGTTGTTGCACTAAGAACCGGGCTGCGGGAAAACAGCTGGGCTGATGTTTTGTGCTTCAACAAGGGGACCAAGCAGCA
Source organism: Lynx rufus (assembly GCF_022079265.1). Taxonomy (NCBI): domain Eukaryota; kingdom Metazoa; phylum Chordata; class Mammalia; order Carnivora; family Felidae; genus Lynx; species Lynx rufus. The sequence continues at coordinate 1,124,496 of NW_025814829.1, read as the reverse complement.
ACGCTGAACTAATAATAAAAATCATCCGCATCGACATCATCTATGAACTACACGAGCAACATCACGCTCAGTGCTCAGGGGTGGCATCTGTGATGCGTGTTAGTTGGGGATTATAGTCCTGATTTCGCAGGGTGGGAAACCAGGACTTAGGGGGGTTGAGCAGGTCGCCCCGGGTCCCAGAGCAGGTGAGCGCAGGCTGGGATTGGAACCCATGTCTGGCCAACTTCACACTGGAAGAGTCTGCGGCCTGCACAAGCTCCCACTTAAGGGGAAAAGGGAGGTCATGCCCATCACGAGGAGGTCTGCACAAAGTTCAGAGAAGCCAACTAGAGGAGGGAGGTATGCCAACCAGAGAAGAGAGGCACTAAGAGTGAAATTCTTTACAGGACAACAGGAGAGGGGGAGGTAGCCTGGGCTGGTTTCTCTCCCCTGCCCGCCCTTCATCCATGCTAAGGAGAGGCTGAGGCAACAGACATGGACATTTACCGGCAAAGGTTCACAATAAAATCACTTGGGGAACACTTCAAAGTACTGGTTCCCAACCCCCACTGCAGATACTCTGATGTAATTGGTCTGGAGGTCCTTAAGTTCCACCGAGGTTTCTAATTTACTGGGGAACAGCCCTCACGGTGGATGGTTGCTGAATTCAGAGACGCTCGGATGCCTGGGGATGTTGGGCACATTTTTGGACTGAGTCGTCATTGCTGGGAGAGAGTCGATTCATATGGTGCATGGCTTCCAACAGGGGAAGGGGCATAAAGAACCCAGTGTGTCTGCACTGCAGATGGTCACCATTTATGTGAGGTGGCACAGGACTTCAGCATGTCTGTGGAGGTCCGTCTTTAGACGGAGGTGAGCTATCTGGATGCCAGTGAGATGTGTGTTTGGGTTGCATGTTTGAGATGTGGGCGATGTAAAGTGCCTGAAGGTGGATCATATAAAGGGGAGATTGGGAAGCATGTCTGAGAGTTATTAACACTAATTTAGAGTGATGTGATATTAACAAAAGGGGGTGGTCACTCTAATTTTTTAGCATGTCTATTAAAAATGCAATCAGAGGGAAAAGTCTGAACTACATCCCTTATGTGTGATAGGTCATTCATCCAACTTAAAGTCTGGGGAGTGACTCGATCAGAAGAGTAGAAGACAGGGGTGCCTGGGTGGCTCAATGACGATTAAGCATCTGACTTTGGCTCAGGTCATGATCTCATGGTTCATGAGTTCTAGCCCCACATCGGGCTCTGTGCTGACAGCTCAGAGCCTGGAGCCTGCTTCAGATTCGGTGTATCCCTGCCTCTCCCCCACTCACACTCTCTCTGTCTCTCAAAAAATAAATAAATGTTAAAAAAAATTAAAAAAAAAAAAAGAAGAGAAGAAGACAGTGACTTAACAGTCTAGAAGAGAGTGGCGGGTGATGAGGCTCCTTTGGGTGATGCTTCCACTCTGTGCTCAGACACTGTCTAGGAAAAACACTGTTTCCTCTCCTCACGCACTCCCAATATCTCTGACGCCAGCTCTGTGGATTTTCCACAACCAGAAATTCTGACGCTAAGTGCCTGAAGTTGGAGCAGACCCGACAGGTTGAGGGCTCAGTCCCACAAGACTATCCTCCTCCACTGCAGACATCAATTGCAAATAGTAGGTCTGCAAGTTCCAGCTGATGTGGCTACAAATCGGAGGTCCCCACGACCCCCTCCTCAGATTTGAGCTGCTCATCGGACAGCTCCCAGGACTCAGGGAAACACATTCACCAGTTTGTTACATAAAGAAGGATATGTCAACAGATACAGAAGAACAGCCAGAAGGAGAGGTACATAGGGGTGGTCTGGGAGGGTCCCGAGGACAGGAGCCTCTGTCCCTGTGGGATTGGGGTGTGCCTCCCTCCCGGTTCATGGCAGTGTTCACCCTCCTGGAAGCTCCCCAAACCACATACTTTGGGGGTTCTCATGGAAGCTTCGTCAGATAGGCATGATGGGTCACTAAGTCACTCTCCAGCCTCTCTCCCCTTCCTGGAGGAGAGCAGGTGGGGCTGAAAATTCCAGGCTTCTAATCATGGCTCAGTCTTTCTGGTGACCAGTCCCCATCCAGGAGCCCACCAAGAGTCACCTCATTAGAACAAAAGGACATTCCCATCACCCAGGAAATTCTGAGGATTTTAGGAGCTCTGCATCAGGAACCAGAGTCAGAGACCAAGGACTAGAACAAAAATGCCCCAGTGCTCTTATCACTTAGGAAACTATGAGGACTTCAGGGGCTCTGTGCCAAGAACCAGGGGCAGAGACCAATACATATATTTTCTGTTATGCCACAGACACAGATACCGTTGGAAGTTTCAATCTGAGGATTCTTGGTAAAAGATTCTGAAAATGCCTTCCCCACTTCCTTTACCTTTGGTGTTTATAAAGCAAACAGACCTTAACCAGAAGCAGAGGCAGGGGCCTCCCCACGGCCCCGCTGGCCCTCCAGCCCCACCCCCGGGAGCAGCTGTAGTCCTGCTGACTCCAGGCACAGAAGGGGGAACATGAGGTAAGAGACAGGGTGAGATGCGCCTGTGCCAATGAGAAAAAATCTTGGGCCAAGGATCTATCCTCAGCTAGATACGAAGTTCCTCCAAAGCTGATCTCCTCTGAGGAGAAACCAATGAACTGATCCTGACTACACCCCTCGTGTTCAGAGGCAGTGCGGACAGAAGCAGGGGATGCTTGAACAGCATGGTGTCCTTCCGCCCCCACTGCCTTCTTTGGGTGAGGAGTCATGGCCAGGCCGGGCCGCCAGAGGGGAGTTCCAGCTAGAAAACCTGGAGGGATTGCTTCCACCCAGAAGAGATGGACGCTAAGGACTGAGGCCTTCCTCGCAGAGTTACACGGCCACATACAGCCACCCTCCTGCTGGCCCCAGCACTGGCTGCCACAACAGCACAGGGACTGCCTCACAGTGGGTTCCAGTGTTGATGACGATTATCATTAGAAGAACGGGTATGGTCAAGCCCTCCATAGCCTTCAGAACACACGCGTGTCCAATAGCTCTGCAAACAACGATGCCGAAAAGTATGGCTGTTATTCCCATGGAGTAAGTACAGACGCCAAGGATAAAGGAGAGCCAGAACCTGAACTTGGTTCTTCTGACTCTAAATCCCAGGCTCCTTGCATAACAAGGGTAAGTATTTACCAAGCGCACAGAAATTAGCCCACAAAGATGCCCACTGGCAGCCCCCTTCCCGTGTCCAGATAAATATTCATCCACGCGCACAGAAATGGCCTCAGGAGAGGATCCGTACTGTCCCCGCAGCCTGGCACTTTCACTCGCAGTCACAGAAGGAAATGGAGACTTCACCTCCAAAAGTAACTAACTCTATGTGTGGAGGGGTAAGGGGTGCACTACAGCCTAGGGACTTGGATTTTAGTTCCTATCCCAAGAAAACAGTTTGGGGTCACCCAGTGAGGAGACAGATGGCAGCTGGACTGACTGTGGTTCACTTCCTAATGCATACAAACATCCAGTCATTACAACCTCAATTAAAAGAAAATAAAATGTTGGGGCACCTGAGTGGCTCAGTCGGTTAAGCCTCCGACTCTTGATTTCAGGCTCAGGTCATGATCTTGCAGTTCGTGGGCTCGAGCCCCATGTAGGGCTCTATCCTGGTGGTGCGGAACCTGCTTGGGATTCTCTCTCTCTTTCTCTCTCTCTCTCTCTCTCTCTGCCCCGCCCTTACTTGCGCACTCTTTTTCATAAAATGAACTTAAAAACATAAAAAAACAAAATGCAAATGATTTTTTTAAAAAAGCACAGGTTTTAGAGTCAGACCTACATGACTTTCAAACTTATTTGCTGCATTTATTTGAGCAACTCCTTCCACTTTGCTAAGCCCTCATAGCCTTACCTATAAAATAGGAACCATGTCGTACAGAACTGTGAAAATCCATCAAATATTGCATAGAAAGCTCTGAACATGGAGTGTGGTGCACAGTCAACCCTCAGCGTTAGCTTCTTTATTTTCCACGCACACACACACCAAATAGAGTTGACCCTCGAAAAACACGGATTCGAACCGCACGGATCTGCTTACGCAGACTTTTTTCAGTAAATACAGTACAGTACTGCTCATGTATTTTCTCTTCCTTATGGTTTTCTCAATAAGAGTTTCTTTCCTCCCGCTTGCTTTATTGCATGAAGACAGTATATAATATATACACATATACGTACGTATAACATACACAGTATGTGCTGATCGACTGTTACGGGTAAGGCTTCTGGCCAACAGTAGGCTATTCGTAGTTAAGTTTTGGGGGGAGCCCAAAGTTATACGTGAGTTTTCAATGCGCGGGGGGGGGGGGGGGTCAATGCCCCGACCCTTGTTGTTCAAGGGGCAACCATACAAGCACAGACACCACGAGCGGATGAACCACCGTTAGCATCCTCCCATCTGGTAACTAGGGTCCTTGTGGGGACTTGTTCATTAAAGTGCCTCCATCATCTCAGCCATGAAATGAAGAAGAAAGCAGAGGTAGGTGGCGGGAGGAGCCAGAGATCGGCAGCAAAGAAAGCCCCGACTTAATTTTCAGCCCCGCCGCTGGAGCCCCACCACCACAAGCCCTACGTCCCTGAACATGTCAGTTCCTTGCTACCCTTTCCGACATCCGTGAGATGAGGGGCCGGGTGGATCTCCAAGGCTCTTTCCAGAGCTCCGACTCCGTGCTCCTCAAGGGAAAGGGTGCAGAAAACGGTAGGCAAGATGGTGCTCCCCCCCCCCCCCACCTCCACTGGCTTGAACAGTGCGAGCTCCCGCCTCAAACTGCTGGCAGGAGAGTTTCAGCCACTTGGAAAAATTCTCTTTCTCCCCGGATGGGACTCTGGAACCTCGGCCAGGACACAGAGGTCCCAGCTGCAAACAGTCCCAAGTCATTTGATAACAAAGGGAAAGGCACCCCAGGCCAGCCAGGTGGGGTGAAAAGTGTCCTCTGCGCGCAGGCCCCCCTCCCGGCCACCCCAAACTTCGCCCTGAAGACGCCCCTGTGCCCAAGTGGCCCTTCTCACGATGAAGTCAACAGCGCTGCTGAGAAAACGAAAGTACAAAAAGCTGCCGTCTCCAAGGCTCGGGACTCTCAAGTCCACCACGAAATGCCTAAAACCTGGCTCCCCTGCTCCGCTTTCTCCCTGCCCGAACCAGCTCTGCGATCGGCCTGTCTTGCCTGCCAACAATTTCAATTCTGCTAATGCTGTTTATTGTACCCTGCAGCTCTATGGATTCCTTCCTTTTGCTCCTGTCCTCTTTGGTTTAGTGTTCCTTATTCTTCCCTCCGTAAATATAAATCCAGGAACCCCACCACCACCACAATGTGAGATCGTGGATTTCTCCAGTCTGCGGTGCTCTATTCCTCTCCCTTCCCCGCCTGGCTTGAAACCCCCTCCTGCCTCCTTTTTACAACTTTTCCTGAGACATCAGAAGTACACTCTGAGCTTTCGTTTTCAGAAAAGGGAAAAAAGGAAAGAAAAACAAAAAGACATAACTTACGTTTGTCCAGGAGGAGCACACAGATTTGGAAAGAAGAAAACAGAGTTATAATCCACCACGTTCCCCCAGCCCCCCCCAAAAACGAATCTGTTGTGAAACTCTTCTTTTTCCACTTTGCCGGCGAAGGAGCCCGGTGGCAGGCATACGTCCACAGGCTGATGCAAGATGCTTTGAGAGAAACCTCACATTCTGAGGATTCCTGGGAGAGCGCCAGGGATCCCAGCATCCAATATATTGCACATTTGGTTTCAATTAGGAAGGGGGTTGGGGAGGGAAAAAGGAAAGTCACCAATCAGAGCTGTTTTCTGTTTAGAGACTATGTCTTTTGACCCAAGGGACCGCGGGCAAAGCTATAATTTACAGCAAAACCCATTCATAGAAGAAAAAATATGTATAACCATAGGACAGAATTAAAGACACAGCTCCCTTCCGCCATGTCCCCACCACATGCGTCCCCAAGCCCTCCCCCACCACCTAAGACTTGGTCCCCACCCTGTGTCCCCCCCCCCACCTCATTTTTCTTACTTGGGCTGAAGTTATAAGCACAACTTAAGTTTTGGATTCTCTTCCAGTTGAAGTTTCCAGGACAGTTGGGTCACACACATGGAGTTGATCTTTGGTGTTTTATCCATGAAAGCCCAGAGCTGAGCCCTCCCCCAAAAATATTTTATTTAAGCCCTCCCCCGATTCCCTCTCCCACCAAAAAAACTGGACAGTTCATAGTTCTAGGATTCCTATTTTTTTCCACTCAATTCCCAGTTGGTTGTTGCTTCTGTGGGTCTATTGCTGTCCTGGATTCATGCTGCTAAATGAAAACACAAGCGTTTTTTTTTGTGTTTTTTTTTTTCCTTTTTCCTCTTTTCTTTCCCTCCTATCCATGGCTGTGGCCAGAGACCATGTGAAAGGGGAGTGTAGGGGACACGGAAAAAGACCTTCCTCATTTCCCTGATACTTTTCTCCCATCCATCAAGGCCCCTGTCCTTAACCCTTCAGAGCGTGGATCATTCCTGACCAAGCACAGGCTTGGGCTGTCCCAGGGGTCCTGATTCTCCATGAGTACAGGGAAGGCAAGGCAAGCTGAGACTCTAGGTCAGGAGATCCGGGGAAGACAGTAGGTGGCAACAGAGAGGTTATGAACACCTAACCCAGCCTTGAGAGATGGCCTCCTCCTAAAGAGACCCCCTTCCTCTGGGCCTGTGCCATCACTGTCTCTTCTCTGCTTGCATTTTGACAGCCAACAGAGGATCGCACAGCCCCCAAGACGGGCAAGAAGAGACACAGGGCACACAGGAGAAGGACAGGAGAAGGGGACCATGGAAGGACATTCCCGTAGTAAGTCTGGAGCAGGAGATACTTCATAAGAGGACCAGGCGCCAAGGAGACCTCCAGCTGGAATGGCCGTGAAGAGCCATGCTGTCGGTGTTATATCCCCACAAGGCCCTTAAGCTCAGTCAGAAAGTGGCCTTTGGTGTCTATGCCTCATATAGAAGAGGACACAGAGAAGTTGGAGGCAGCTCAGAGGGCAGCCACAGAGAGGACCAAAGGTAGAAAACGAGACTAAGAAAAAACTGGAACCAGGGTTATTTTACAAAGAGAAGAGGTAAAACTCGTAAGAAAGCTCTTCAGTGAGAAAATCTGAAGTCAGGTCTGAGGCTGACTGAGGCCAGGACACTTGGCTTAAGGCGGTAAATGTATATTGAGCACTTGGAGGCCCTTGGCTGGGTGCTTGCCTGAGACAACTCCAGACATCTGGTCCTGGGAAGGGTCCTAGAATCGTCCCCAAATATTGCGGTCTAGAGTAGTTTACCTATTTGGCACCACCCAGAGGATAATAATTTCACAGATTTGGTGAGACTACAGGTCACATGTGGACAGCAGTGTAATAATTCCGTAAATCTAGAACCTAATAAAGAAGAGACACCTACAGGTATGTGTCTTCAATCACCAGTATTTAAGGTGGTTCTACTCCATAGGCTGCGTCAAAAGTAAGGAGGAGCTCTAAGAAAAATACCTTGTCTCTCACTCAAGTTAGTCTCAGCCAAATTTGGAGTCTGACCTTGAACTCTTAAGAAGATGCTACCAAAAAAAAAAAAAAAAAAAAAAGGGGGCAAGGAAAAGCCAAGGTGATGTTTTACCAAAATATGTGAATGGGCATTTAAAGAATCAAGAGGAATGATCAGATTGGAGCCCCCGTTTTGGAAGACCATCCAGGTTGGGGGAGTGGGCTATGTTTTCTCATGCTTGACAACAGCCATTGCTACAGGAAGCCACGGCTGGAAGGAAAGAAAAAGCAAGTGCCACTTCAAAGCTGAGAGGAGTCATTCATGGAATACACAGAAAAAACTTCTTGGAGACTCTCAGAGCTGTTTGATAGAGTTTTGAGTAAGGCTGGAATTCCTACAATTGTGGGAACAGATGTGGAAAAATACCATTTTGTTACTCTTGTGTGAATAGATTTTGCCCCCTGGTTTGGCTTGGGAAACATGAGTCATTGCAATCAGAATGATTTATGTTGCAAGGGAGGTAATACATCCTAATTATGAGGACTGTTTTACACTAAAAATGAGTTACTGACAAGAGTATAGAATTCCCCTACCTGGACTTTACTAAAAATAGGAAAGATCTGGAATGGACAAGATGCGGTATTCATTAGAAGTAAGGAGATGTTCAAGATGACTTTTCAAAATCTTTTCTAGTCTGCAAGCCAAGGTTCAAGAAAATACAAGTGTTAAAAATGGAAATAACTATGGTATTTCTGTCTCCAAATGGCCAGGGATTAGACACCTTTGTGATGCTTCAGGAAATAAAATACAAGATAGAAGTAAGGAGTGTAACTTGAACACACACACACACACACACACACACACACACACACACACATCTTAAAAGACTCTATGAGTATTCACAGAAACCAAACCCAGTTGGTACATTTAAGCTTCACAAGGAATTAAAAGTACAAATTAGCCACTAGTAACCTAGTTCCTAGTTAACTGTCTTCTCTCCTCACTTCTGTTCTCTCTCTCTCCTCTCTCTCTCTCTCTCTCTCCTATGTATCCCTAACACATCTTTTAACCTATTTTTCAGCAGATCAGACTTTTCTGCTGCTTTTCACATGCTATTGAAGATGGTTAGCCTAAAAAGACGCCTTAGCTCTCTCTCACTTTAAATGAACAGGAGAGAGTGACTAGTTTTGTTGATGCCCCAGTTCTAGAACCCTGAGAGGAGGAATTTGATTGGTCGGGTGTGTTTCATGTTCTCATCCTCTATCTCTAAACTGGAGACCAATGGGCCGTGTCATATGAATACAGCTCCATCCCACTCACAAGTGGGTCACTTCTTAGAAAAAGGGTGCCATACACTAGAAGACAGGTCACATTATCCGCTGCATCAATAATTAACAACTTCCGATGATCCCTGGATTTTATAGAAATTATACCTCACCGGCCAAAACCAGAGAACACAGTACACGGTGCAGTCATATCGTGCACGTATTTAAATACCAATTTTAGAACCTAACCCTTAAAATAAGATGCCTAGTTATTGGTTAATCTGTCCACAACAGACAAATCCATTGACATATATTAAGGCATAAAAGCTAAATTTTTAAAAAAATTTTTTAACGTTTATTTATTTTTGAGACAGAGAGAGGCAGAGCATGAACAGGGGAGGGGCAAAGAGAGAGGGAGACACAGAATCCGAAACAGGCTCCAGGCTCTGCGCGGTCAGCACAGAGCCCGACGCGGGGCTCGAACTCACAGACAGATCATGACCTGAGCCGAAGTCGGCCGCCCAACCGACTGAGCCACCCAGGCACCCCAAAAGCTAAATTTTTTTAATCAATATAGAGGAAATCTTGTAGGCAATAGAAATACTTAGGTTTTCTTCACAGCAGAATGGTCTGAATGTCCAGACAGCTCTATAGAGACTTTCCTTTGGTTTTTTCTTGATTTTAGCTCATCATTCAGGAATCTTAGTGTGCTTAAGAATTATCATATGGGGGCGCCTGGGTGGCGCAGTCGGTTAAGCGTCCGACTTCAGCCAGGTCACGATCTCGCGGTCCGGGAGTTCGAGCCCCGCGTCAGGCTCTGGGCTGATGGCTCGGAGCCTGGAGCCTGTTTCCGATTCTGTGTCTCCCTCTCTCTCTGCCCCTCCCCCGTTCATGCTCTGTCTCTCTCTGTCCCAAAAATAAATAAACGTTGAAAAAAAAATTTAAAAAAAAAAAAAAAAAAAAAGAATTATCATATGAAGGGGCACCTGGGTGGCTCAGTAAGTTAAACATCCGACTTCAGCTCAGGTCACGATCTCACGGTCCGCGAGTTCGAGCCCCGCCTCAGGCTCTGTGCTGACAGCTCAGAGCCTGGAGCCTGCTTCAGATTCTGTGTCTCCCTCTCTCTCTGCCCCTCTTCTGCTCACACTCTGACTCTCTTGCTCTCAAAAATAAACATTAAAAAAGGTAAAAAAAAAAAAAAAGGGGGGGTGCACTTCGGTGTCTCAGTCAGTTAAGCGTCCAACTTTGGCTCAGGTCATGATCTCACAGTCCATGAGTTCGAGCCCCACGTCAGGCTCTGTGCTGACAGCTCAGAGCCCGGAGCCTGCTTCAGATTCTGTGTCTTCCTCTCTCTCTGCCCCTCCCCTGCTCATGCTCTGTCTCTGTCTCAAAAATAAATAAAAACATTAAAAAGAAAAAAAAAGAATTATCGTACGAAGCTGTGTCCACAGAAGCATGAGTACTATCTTTGTGAGTGATTTAAAGGTCTTTTAAAGATCATCTTGACCCTAAGAAATGTTTCCCTTTATAGGCTGGGTCCTAACCCCAAAGGCTACTAGATGCTGTTCTTCTGTGACAGACATTCCTAAAAGGTGATCCAAGTTCAAACTCCTAGTGGGAGAGCCACCCTGGATAAGTTACTAACTTTCCTATCTATAACATGGGGGATGATACCAACTCACAACTCATAGACTTGGGAGAAGATGAAAACAGGAGAGAATAATTCATTGTGTTTTTACTACATGCCAAGCACACTTCTAAGAACATTATACTTATTTCTCACGAGAACTTTATGGGGTGGGGCTATGACTTCCCAGTGTCCATACTAAGAAACTGATGTACAAAAAAGTTAGTGTTCCCAAAGTCATAGCTGATGGTGCTAGAATACATGTGCATATGGTATGTGCTTTGCTGACAATCAAGCTTGTGTGTTCATGTGAAGAGGAAAGATGTTCAGAGGGTGGGAAAGAGTCAATCCTCAGGTTTTCAGGGATGGAAGTCTTATTATCCATATGGAGAATCATCTACGTCATTTTCCTTCCCATCCTTTTCCCCCCTGAAACCCCTCTTTGTGTCACTGTTTCTTAGTACATCCACTAGAGAAAGAATGAGAAATTAAAAAAAAAATTTTTTTTAACATTTATTTATTTTTGAGAGACAGAGAGAAACAGAGCATGAACGGGGAGGGGCGGAGAAAAAGAGAGAGAATCCGAAGCAGGCTCCAGGCTCTGAGCTGTCAGCACAGAGCCCGACGTGGGGCTCGAACTCATGAACTCATGTGGGCTTGAACCCACAAACTGTGAGATCATAACCTGAGCCAAAGTCAGACGCTTAACCGACTGAACCACCCAGGCGCCCAAGAAATGAGAAATTTTTTAAAAATGAAAATCATTCTGGAGGCACCTGGGTGGCCCGGTGGGTTAAGCCTCCGACTCTTGATTTCCGCTCAGGTCACGACCTCACGATTCGAGGGATCAAGCCCTGCACTGGGCTCCGTGCTGACAGCGTGGAGCCTGCTTAGGATTCATTCTCTCTCAAAGTAAATAAACTTTAAAGAACATTAGAATCCCTCTGCCTGTGACTCTTGCGTGGATGGGGCGAAAAGTCAGGCGAAGAGGAAGTCGAGGTTAATGGCCAAAATGAGGCTCTTACTCGCCTGTGTTTTTAGCAATGCCGTGTGTGCTGGTTCGCGGTTCGCGGAGTGCTTTCACAGACATGACTTCATCGGATCCTCACACAACACCAGTACGCGCTCAGTGTGGATATTAATATCCTCGTTTTACAAATAAGGAAACCGAAGCCCAGGGAAGGAGCAATGGACTGCAGGGTGTTTGCTGGTGGACGTGTGTGGATTGTCACTGCTCTTTCTGCCCATTTAACACTAGCACCAAACCCTCTCAGAGCCTCTAAGACTCCATCTACACCCGCTTCTAGCGAACCAGGTTATCTGGTTTCCCTGCCTGCTTTCCTGTTCTTCCACGTCCTTCTAAACCGTGGAGAGAGAACAACACATCCTCACCTCGGCAGAAATTCTGAGATCAGGGTTGGGTGGGGGCGGGGGGGGGGGGGTGCAAAACCAGACACAGCAACTCAGAAGCGCAGCTCGGCTCCCCGTCCCCCGACGAGAGGGAGGGCTACGAAAAGAGCTTTTAAAACAACGACTTTCACATCCTCCTCCCGGGAACACAACCCTTCTCCAGGCTCAAGGCTGGAAACCTAAACCGTCCGGGTCAGATAAGAAAGCAGCCTACTTTCCAGTGTCCCCAGGGAACAGGATCTCTCGACAGCCTGAGTGTTGATCAACACCGGTGTCGAAAGTCCTGCTTTCCATCTGTCCTGAACCTCCCCTGCCCCCACTGGTGAGGGAGCCCCCCCTGGCAGGCGCTCGCAGCGACTTAAACTGCCCCCACCAGCTCCTCAGGCACACCTGCACGCATTTCGGAGCAGAGTGGACTCAGAGAAGCCGTGTTTTGTTCTACGCTGGGGGCCCAGTTTGGGGCAATCACCTTCTACATGATGATAACCCTCTTCATGAAATCTGATGGCCCTCAGCTGTCTCGCTTCCGGGCTGGGGCCTTTTCCGGCGTCTGGGAGAGAAACAACATGATCCCCACCGACTGCGCTGTTAGGGATCCAAGAAGCTTGGGACATCAAGGGACGTTTAGTTCATTGGAGTCTTGCTTTTGAGGGATTCATCCTTCCTTCCTCATGTGCCTCGACGGCATCGGGAAGTCTGAGAGGTTCATATCTGTGAGCTCCTGTTGGGAAGGAGCCTATCATTATTAAATATATTTTATCCTCTAAAACATCTCCCTTTAGAGACTCTGTTTGCTTCGTGTCCTATCATTCAGCTCTCAAAGCATAACTCCATCCCATCGCCCTGAGTTACACCATAAACACCACCTCTCTGTTTCTAATACACAACATATTTCAAAGCAGAAAGGAATTTATAGCGCCAATGTTATTTTTCCATGTACAATTCCAGTTTGGAATGTCCAGCAGGGCTCGAATTGCCTTTCAAGATAAAGACCAGATCCTGATTCTATGTAATCCTTGCGTGCTTCTGGGAAGGCTCAGATGTTCGTCTTATGGATGGAATACGCGTTCTCCAGGGCCCATCATGCCCCCGAGAGGAACCATTTACACCAAGCCAGGCTCCGACAGAATTCTGCAGTGGCCTTTTGCCAACGTTCTCACAACCAGAGAGGCAAGTTTCAGTCCTGGGACCCGTGAAACACAGAGCAAGGGCAAGTCCTTCTACCCTGACCTCGGGTGCACAGTATGCTGGAAGGAGCCTTGGAGGTCAACCAGCCTAGTCCCCTGGTTTCATAGCTGAGTCTCAGCACAGTAAAGTGACTTGTCCAAGGTCACACAATACAGGAAAGAAAAGCACAGCAAAACAAAACAAAACAAAACAATCTCTCTTAAGTCCCCATCCATTAGTCTTCCCAAAACATCATGCAATTGCACAAAATACTTTTTATTTCAAACATTTAAGAGATCTGAGCCAACAAAATAAACAGGAAAAAAATAGGTAAAGCATCCCTAGGCCAATGCGGGGTTCCAGGAGTGGCCGGATGGGAACGGAGTCTACAGGAGATCACCCCGTGGGATGGATGTCAGCAGTCTCTGAGAACACAGATCAAGTCCTGAGGGCTCTCGTTCTTTGCTTAGCCTGTGGGGAGCCCATTTCTTCAACAGAATGAAGATTAGAGGTAGAATTTTTTTTTTTTTTCACAAGAATGCTGGAATATGCTTCAGAGACATCTGGCAGAAGAGAATGGAGACATGGGTTCTGAGTCTGCATCCGTCCCACCCCCTACTGTGGACGATCCCTGGATCCTCCCCTGCAGAGTCAGTCTTCCTCCCTTCCCCCACCTTGTTAGAACCACTCCCAGCCTGAAGTGAGAAGATCCGGCTCATCTGTCTGGGATTAAAGACTTAACATCTGGCCATGGCCCCGATTCCAAGTTTTATCAACGTTCCTGAGGCCCAGGATAGTAAATACTTATAGGTCTGCTCAATCCACAGTGACCTCAGTGCTGGCCCTCCCTTATAGGGGCGTGCTACCAGACTCCGTGCTCATATTACGTAACCTCCACTTCCATGGCCATAATTGCAAATCCAATCTGGACTAGTTTCACGGAAGGAGGAGATATTGACTTTACAACCGTAAGCGGTCATTTCTCTGCATAGCATGGACTGTCAAAGCAAAGACAGCTGGTGTGCAGGAAGAAAAGAATGAAGCCAACGCGCAGAAAATGCAAAGACAAGTCAGAATCCTAACAGGTTTCTAGTTTCCAGGCCCAAGGTCTTCCCAAGGTCAGTGTGCTCTTCCTATTGTTGGATCCCATAAGACACTCCATAGCTATCAGATGCATTCTCGTGTGTTCTTTAAATTATGTCAGGTGGGCTTCTGTAACTTGACATCATACCCCTTTCAGATTTCTGTAGAGGCACCTCTTCTGGCAAATTAACTAGAAGGTAGGTGTCCTTATTCCAGTTACAACAGACAAGGAAACCAGCTCAGAGACTCACACAGGCATGCCCAGTACCTGTCGCTCTCTGTTGACCAACTAATTTGCCTGGGTTCCTGAGCATTACCTTTCTCTCAAGTTCTGTCCTCTGAGGTCTACTCTTATATCCATCTAGGATCAAGTCAGGAAAACAGACCCCACACTAGGGATTTCAACAAAAAAGATTTAATAAAAGGAATTGATCACAGAGGTGATGGAGGGCTGACTAATCAGAAGAAATAACTGCAAAAAGACTACCACCTGAAGGCTAGGGGATAAAACAAAAGGATCCTGTGACTGTAATTTGCAGAGAGCCAACTGCAACATCCCAGAGAAGAGTGCAGAAGAATGGATTAGGGCTAAGAGACAACAGGCAAATTGCCATGCCTATTTCTACGCACTCGTCGGAGACACTCTCTCCACTCACGACCAGCCTCTTTACATTGCCACCCATGTGTGTCCTTCTTCCTTAAATGCCAGCCTTGGCTGGGCCATCGAAACTTTCTTTCAATCGCCGTATCTGGTGCAGTGGACCAGGTCCCAGTTCAGTGGTTCAGTGGTTCACCATTACTCTCCACAAGGTGTTTCTAGTCCTGTAATTGTCTTTCCTTGTGGTAAATCAGAGTATTGCCGACCTCATAAAATGAATTTGGAAGTGTTCTCTCCTATTTTTTGGAAGAGTTTGAGAAGGGTTGGCATTAATTCTTTAAATATTTAGTAGAATTCACCAGTGAAGCTATCTGGCCCCAGGCTTTTTTCTTTGTTGGGAGGTTTTGATTACTGATTCCATCTCCATACTTGTCATTGATCTGTTCAAACTTTTTTTTAAATTTTTTATGTTTATTTATTATTAAGAGACAGACACAGAGTGTGAGCAGGGGAGGGTTAGAGAGAGAGGGGAGACACAGAATCTGAAGCAGGCTCCAGGCTCTGAGCTGCCAGCACAGAGCCCGACGCGGGGCTCGAACCCACGAACTGTGAGATCATGACCTGAGCCGAAGTCAGTCGCCCAACCAACTGAGCCACCCAGGAGCCCCTCAAACCTTCTATATCTTCATGATTCAGTCTTGGTAGGTTGTATATTTCTGAGAATATATCCATTTCTTCTAGGTTGTCCAATTTGTTGGCAATATAATTGTTCACAGTAGTCTCTTATTTCTGTCTTTGCATTTCTTTAGTATCAGTTGGAATGTCTCAAATTTTATTTGAGTCTTTTCTTAGTCTAGCTAAAGGTTTATCAATTTTGTTTATCTTCTCAAAAAAACCAACTATTAGTTTCATTCAAATTTTTAATTGTTCTCCTATTCATGATTTCACTTATCTCTGCTCTGATTTTTATGATCTCACCCCTCCTACTAACTTTGGGCTTAGTTTATTCTTTTTTTTTTTCCCCCTAGGACTTTGAAGTGTAAAGTTTAGCTGTTTATTTGAGACCTTTCTTTTTTCTTAATGGAGGCATTTATTGCTATAAAACCCCCTCTTAGAACTGCTTTTGCTGCATCCCATAAATGTTGGTATATTTCCATTTTTGTTCTTCTTGGGGTATTTTTTATTTTCTTCTTGATTTCTTTTTTGAACCATTCATTGTTCAAGAATATGTTGTTTAATTTCCACACGTTTGTGAATTTTCCAATTTTCCTCCTGTTATTGATTTCTCATTTCATATACTTCAGTCAGAGAAGATACTTAATACAACTTTAATCTTCTTAAATTTGTTAAGACTTGTTTTGTAACCTAACATATCTATTCTGGACAACTGATCTGTGTGAGTTTAAGAAAAATGTATATTCTGCTGTTGTTAGACAAAATGTCCTATATATGCCTGATAGGTCCGTTTGGTCTATGGTGTTGTTCAA
The DNA here is from genome assembly GCF_022079265.1 of Lynx rufus. Lineage (NCBI taxonomy): Eukaryota > Metazoa > Chordata > Mammalia > Carnivora > Felidae > Lynx > Lynx rufus. The sequence continues at coordinate 1,108,344 of NW_025814829.1, read as the reverse complement.
GTCTGCTGTTTCCATATTGATTTTCTGTCCATATTGATAATGATCTATCCATTATTGAAAGTGACAGTTTTTTTACTTAAAGTCTATTTTGTATAATAAAACTATAGTCACCCAGGCTCTTTTTTGGTTACTATTTGCATAAAATACCTTTTATGTCCTTTCTATGTGATAAGTTGTTTTTCTCTGGCTGCTTTCAAAATTCTCTTTGTCTTTGACTTTTGCCAATTTAGTTTTAAAATATCTCAATGAAGACTTCTTCATGTGCACTCTATCTGGGGTTCTTTGGGCATCAGGAACCTGAATGTCCATTTCCCTCTGCAAATCTGGGAAGCTTTTCTTTCTTTCTTTCTTTCTTTCTTTCTTTCTTTCTTTCTTTCTTTCTTCTTTCTTTCTTTCTTTCTTTCTTTCTTTCTTTCTTTCTATTGAAGAATGGTTGACATACAATGTTGCATTAGTTTCAGGTGTACAACATAGTGATTCAACATGTCTTTACATTATGTTATGCTCACCACAAATGTAGCTACCATCTGTCACCATATAATGCTATGACAATAACATTGGCTATGTTCCCTGTGCTGTACCTTTCATACCTGTGACTTATTCATTTCATAACTGGGAGCCTGTACCTCCTACACCTTTCACCCATTTTGACCATTCCCTCAATCTCTCCCCTCTGGCAACCATAGTGTGCTCTCTGTTTTTATGGGTCTGCTTCCACTTTTTTTGTTTGTTTTGTTTTTTTAATTCCACATATAAGCGAAATCATATAGCATTTGTCTTTCTCTAACTTATTTCATAACCTCTAGGTCCATCCATGTTGTCACAAATTACATGATCTCATTCTTTGTTTTTTTAAGGCTGAATAATATTCCGTCATATATATACCACATCTTCTTTATCCATTCGTCTATCAGTGGACACTTGGATTCCTTCCATATCTTGACTATTCTAAATAATTATGTGATAAACATAGGGGTGCATATATCTTTTCCAATTAGTGTTTTTGTTTTCTCTGGGTAAATAGCTAGTAGTGGAATTACTACATCATGTGGTATTGCTATTTTTAATTTTTCGAGGAACCTCCATTCTGTTTTCCACAGTGGCTGCACCAATTTATATTTCTACTGACAGTGCATCAGAGTTCCTTTGACCTCTACATCCTTGCCAACACTTGTTATTTCTTTGACATTATTTCTTTAAATAAGCTTCTGTCCCTTTCTCATTCTCTGCTCCTTCTGGGATTCCCATAATGCATAGATTAGTTCTTTTGCTGCTGTCCCACAAGTCATGTAGACTTTCTTCTCTTTCCTATTCTTTTTGTTCCTCTAATTGGATAATTTCAAATAACTTGCCTTCCAGTTTGCTGATTCTTTCTTCTGCATGATTAAGTCTGCTGTTGAAACTCTCTATTGAAGTCGTTGCATTCTTCAGCTCCAGAATTTGTTTGGTTCTCTTTTATGATTTCCATTTCTTTGTTAAACTTTTCATTTTGCCCATGTATTGATCTACTGATTTCATGTAGTTGTCTGTATTCTCTTGTTGCTCACTGAGCTTCTTTATTATGAATTCTTTGGTAGCCATTTATGGCTATTTCCTTAAGGTTGCTTACTGGAGCTTTATTAGTCTCCAGTATCATGTGTGACTAATTCTTTTTTCTTTTTCTTTTTCTTTTTCTTTTTCTTTTTCTTTTTCTTTTTCTTTTTCTTTTTCCTTCTTTTTCTTTTCTGAGAGAGAGACGAGGCAGGGGAGGGGCAGAGAGAGAGGGAGAGAGAGAGAATCCCAAGTAGGGTCCACACTGTCAGTGCAGAGCCAGACGTGAGGCTCAAACCCACGAACCATGAGATTATGACCTGAGCTGAAATCAAGAGCCAGATGCTTAACCGACTGACCCACCCAGGTGCCCCATATTTACCGAATTCTTAATGACCCATGTAGTCTCGCATCGATGCCTGTGCCTTTGAAAGGCAGACACCTCTTCCAGTCCTCACAGACTAGTTTTGGCAGATCTTTTCCTGCTGGGTCCCTGGGCTGATGAGATTACCTCCAGAATTATGGGCAAGCGGAGCTGGAGCCAGGTCTCGTGGCTGTTGTGGGGCGTGTAGTCAAGTCTGCAGCTGGCAGGTCTCTTACGGGGGGCGAAGTTGGGCATGGCTCCCACCTACGCATGCACCCATCAGATGGCTGGACTGGTCTCTGAGGATTACAGGGTTTAAATCCAATGTCTGCCATTTTGCCCCAATCTTTATTGAGGTATAATTGACAAATTTCAAAAAATGTATATATTTAAGGTACATGTCGTATGTTTTGACATACATGCATCAGAAAATGCCACAATCAAGCTAATTAACATATCCATCACCTCACAGTTACTTGTGTGTGCGTGCGTGTGTGTGGTGAGGACACTTAAGATACACCCCTTAGCAAATCTGAAGTATACAATACAGTATCGTTAACAACATTCACATTACCATACATTAGATTTCCAGAACTCACATATCTTATGCAATTGAAACTTTGTTCCCCTTGATCTATTGCCTCCTGCCTATTCTGCCACATATTAACTATGACATTTGGGCAAGACTTTTACCAAAATTCTCACAATGAGCAAAGCGAGTTTCCATTCTAGGGTCCCATGCAACATAACTTAAGAAGAAGCCATTCTACCCGTGACCTAGACTTTTGATGCCTCAGTTTTGTCATCTGTAAAATGGAAATATTAATAGTATCTATCCTGTGGAAACGTTAATAGGAATGTTATGAGTTAGTACATGTCAAGAGTTTATAATGGTGCCAGCATTCCTCAGCATTAGCCATTATGATCATTATAATTATACCATTATATGTTATCTTTATAATTATTATTCCTAAGTGCAAGCTTGACCAGCTCCCTTAATGGTCCATCTGTTCACTTCAGGCTCCCATCTTCCATTTATTTCAATCCTACACAAATCTAAGTTCATCAGAGTGTCTTAATTCTCCCTCAACTGTTAACTGCTTCTACCTGGAAACTATTAAACAATTACTTTCCTAAATAATTCCAATAAGCCTCAAGAGCCTCCTCCAGAAAATTTCCCAAGAAAGAAAAGAAAGTTGTTCTACACAGTTACAGAGGATGATGACTAACTGGAATCTACTAGCTTCTCCGGGAAACCCTCCCACAGAGGTACACTGGCAGTGAACCTTGTTCCAGTGCCCCTGACTAACATAGTTCCTGCCCCGCTCCTCCCACCTCTGCTTTGAATAGTCAAGCAAGTATCTCATCCACCAGCCTCAAAACCTCTCAAAAGTTGGTGTTATGTCCTATCCAGCTTTATATCCCCAGCAACTTCAGCTCACAGAGAATGATCTCTGTGAGATTGAGAAGAATCTATATTCTGCTGCTGTTGTATACAATGTCCTGTATATGCCAATTTACAAAAAAAGGTTTCATAGGAATGCTCTCAGATAGTGGAGGTTACATGTACATAGAAAAAGGTAGGCTATCAAGAAAATCAGGAAAAGTCAAAAGCACTGCACAATTAAGGCTTATATTGCATAACCATAAATATTTCTCTTTTGAGTCATACTTGAACCTCATTGAGCCCAGCTTCTCCCCACATATACTCTGTTCTGTTCTATAGAAGAGGAAATCTGAGGCTCGGAAAGAATGAGTAATCTGGCCTCAGGTCGTTCTGGTCAATAACAAGACAGAATTAGGACCCAGGTATCTAGATTCCCAATCCAGTGGAAAGAAACCATCTCATTAAAAAAAAAAAAAAAATGCTGTAAAGATGACCCAACCATTTGATCAAAATCTGAAGTGATTTATCAAAAGAATAAGTGGGGCACACAGAGAAGTTAATAGGTGAAGCTTACTGAGGACCAACTACACTGAACTAGACTATCTCTCAATCTTAATTCTCCAGCAGTTTTATTTCTATTTTGAAATTGGTTTAAAAGACATTGTCTCTAGAAACAACTGACAAAATATCCCAATCTGAAACACAATATTATATAATTATAATCATATCCTAAAATGTACATTTGGAAATCATGTCACAAAGAAAAGGAAAAGTTTTAAAAAGCAACCACACACACACACACACACACACACACACACACAACTCACTGTGGGGTTATAAAAATAAAATATTAGTTAAGCTTTTAATTTTCCACTTTCAAATTTCACCAAATGATATGATACAATTTCAGTGTGTCCTTTGTTATACTAACATCTCTGTTACCTATGGAAAGCTAGATGAGTATGTTTCAGTCAGAGATTGAGATATATCTTTCTCAGATATATTAGACAAAATTTGGCAACCCAATAGGTCAGATTATGTTTCTGATTAAACAGCTTGCTGGTTAAATATAGGACTTAAACCAGCAGCAGATTACCCGTGGTTTGCTATTGTTTGGTTCTTCACAAAGAAGCAATTATTTGAGAAACCAGGGATGGAAAAAAGAAAGGAAGACTGTTTTTAGAATAATATAAAGGGAGTTAATTTGTAGTTTTCACAGAAAAGAAGAATCAAATCAAAATAAAATTGGTGCTCTGGGTTTGGGGACCTAAACAGCTCAATATAAAAAAAGAAAGGGAATACAGAAATGTGAAACTATCATCATAACTCCAGTTGCACATTTGAAAAAAGTAAGGAAAAATGTCTAAAAAAGAACTTTTATTTGGCCTCCCAACTGAAAAATGATATTTTCATTATGCTTTCAGTCAAAGGTTGATTTGTAAATACTAGGTAGAATTTTGCTCCATGAGTTAAACAGCTTTTTCCTATGGAGAATCTTCTGGAGAGTATAGGAAGTAAGAAAAAGAATCTCTTGGGAAATTTTTAAATGATGGCAGAGATAGAGGGCCCTGGGTCTCATCTCTTGCATTTCTATAGGATGAAGCAAAGTTCTACTTCCAACTTCACCACTCATTAAATCCTTTTTGGTTCGTCCACCTAAGTCAAGGAAGATGAACAGAGGCTCAAAGAATCATGGTCCTTAGCTAACCACTGGTTATAAATTATTCTGGTCTGAACCACAAAATTTGATACTTCAGCTTTACCAATAAAAATAGTACCCTATAAGAACAATGCCTGGATATGTTTAAGGAAACTGTCAAGGCAGAAATTTATTTGTATCTGCTAAATGGTAACCTTTAAACATAAGATATATGGATGTGTCACCATCCACCGGTTTCTAGTCTCTCCAAAAATCAAAGTCACTGGGATCACTCATGAGATCTTTTTTTATGTGTGCTTTTTTATGCTAAAACTCCAGGTTTTGAGGTTAGGTTCATAAGCCTTGAGACATGATTATAAAAGTACTTGCTTGTGTGGGATGTGTTGTGATGTGTTATGACCACGAGGAATACTAATGTGGCAATCCAACATTTCAAAAACCAATTTACACATTTCAAGGTGATATATTTACATGCATTTCCATGCCTTTCCACCTGAGTTTGCATCCGAATGTTAGAAAAAGGAGAAGCTCTTTCAGAATGGTGGAGTAAGCATGCCTCCCAAAATCTGCTCCTCCAGAAAAGCAAAAGAGCACTGGGAAAAGGGTCAAAATGAACTTTCTCAAAACTCGGGAAATTAACCAAAGGCTTATACCCATCTGAGGAGCATTTATTTGAAGAAAAAATAGCTGAATCTAGGTAAGAAACTAGGTGAGGTTTGGGGAGTTTTAACTTACTCTATTCTCAACCCCTTCTGCCCAGCTCTGCAGTAGCCTTTAAAACAAGCAGCCTCAAAACCATGTTGTCAATTTTCAAAAACAGTCAATGGCGGGGCGCCTGGGTGGCTCAGTCGGTTGAGCATCCGACTTCGGCTCAGGTCATGATCTCACGGTCTATGAGTTCAAGCCCTGCATCGGGCTCTGTGCTGACAGCTTGAAACCTGGAGCCTGCTTTGGATTCTGTGTCTCCCTCTCTCTCTGCCCCTCCCCCGCTCACACTCTGTCTCTCTCTGTCAAAAATAAATAAACATTAAAAAAATTTTTTCTTTTAAAAAACAGCCAATGGCAATGGTTTAATGTTGCAGTGATGTAAGGCAGCAATACCAGTTGGGGCAAAAAAAGAGGCTGGCTAAAAAAAAAACTTAAAAGGAAAATGTGGGTGTGCTGTGACTATAAAAGACTTTGCAAAGTCCCAATGTATTTCTGGCGATGTAGGAGGCCCCAAACATATGTCTGTAGGCACACTCGGAAAAAATCTGAAAAAGATTTCAGCTCTCACCTCTGGCCAACCTTGAAGTTCTGTGCAAGTAGGAAGTGAAGACTAGGAAGTCTTGTGAACTGCTGGCCAATGCATTGAAGGTGGGCTCCAAAACAAAACCCCTCCATACAGGTGGGAGACTTCCTGGTTCAAAGTATTTTTTAAAAATCCCTCCCTGATCATTGACTGACCACTAAGTTAATATAGCAGAGACTCCAGTGGCCACACACACAAAGAATACAGACTGTAGAATTAGTCAGGAAAAGTCACTAAACAAACAAACCGCAACAACAAAAAACTACAACAAACCCTTGGGAGGGAGGGACGCTGATTGCTATATTGCCACAGTGTATTATGTGATTTGTACAATTTAAAAAATAAAAAGACACAAGAATACAACCAGGAAAGGGGAGCCCACACAAGGAAAAAAAGCAGTCAACAAAAACTATCCCTGAGAAAAACCATGTATTGAACTTACTAGTCAAAGACCTTAAATCAGCTACTATAAATATTTTCTAATAACTACAGGAAATCATACCCAAAGAATTAAAAATATGAAAACAATGTCTGACCGAAGAGATAATATAAATAAAGGGGTAGAAGCTATTAAAAAAAAAGAACTAAGAAGAAATTCTGGAGTTAAAAAGTGCAACAACTAAAATAAAAAATTCACGAGAAGGGCTAAACAGAAGACTTAACCTGGCAGAAGTAAGAATCAGTGAACTTGAAAATAGATCAATTGTCATTACCCAGTCTGGGAAACATAAAGAAAAGAAAAAAAGAAAAAGCAACCAAGCCTCAGACCTGCGGCACACTACCGAGTGTACTAGTGTATGCATGATGGCAGCCATGGAAGAAAAGGATGGAGGAAAGAGAAAAAAAGAAGATATGAACAGGGGTGCCTATGTGGCTCAGTCAGTTGAACATCCAACTCTTAATCTCAGCTCAGGTCTTTATCTCAGGGTCATGAGTTCAAGTCCCACATCAGGCTCCACACTGGGCATGGACCCTACTTAAAAAAAAAAAAAAAAAAAAAATATATATATATATATATATATATATATATATATATATGAACAAATAATACCCAAGAACATACATTTAATGACAAACATTAATCTACACAGCCAAGATCAAAGAACTCCAAGGAGAATAAATCTATATGTATCTATACCTAGATACATCATAGTAATCTGTAGAATGCCCAAGACTTTTAAAACAGAATTTGAAAGCATCAACAGAATAATGACCCACCATAACAAGAGATCTAAATTAAGATTACATGTTGATTCCTCATTTGATACCATGGATGGCAGAAGGCAGGGGGATAACATATTTAATGTGCTGAAACAAGAGATTGCAACCAAGAATTTTATGTCCTGCAAAACTATCCTTCAAAAAATGAAGGAAAAACTAAGACACTGCCAGATTTTTTTTAACTGAAAAAATTCATTGCTAGCAGATGTTCTCTGTAGGAAATACTAACAGGAGTCCTTCACGCTCAAATGAAAGGACTCTACATAGAAACTTGAATCCTTATGAAGAAATAAAAAGCATTGGTAAAAGTAACTACACAAGTATATAGGAAAACAGTATAAATGTATTTTTTTAAACACTTTTCCTGATTCAGACAACAACTGCATAAAGCAAGAGTTATAAAAATGGTTGAGAGGTTTATATTTTATTAAGATATAACTTGGGTAGATAAGACAGCAGAAAGGAGTGGGCAAGGAGATGAAAAGAAAGCTTTTATAAATTAAAAATATATATCAGTAGAAGAACTCTACCGATGAGAAAGTTAAAGAAACTGTGAACACAGAGCTAAAAGTCAAAGAGACATAAAATAAATAAATACTTAAGTCAAAGTCCAGAAAAGGAAAACATCTAACCAAAAGGTGGTCCCGGGGCACCTGCAGTGGCTCAGTCAGTTAAGCATCAGACTCTTGATTTTGGCTCAGGTCATGATCTCATGGTTCATGAGATCGAGCCCCACATGGGGCGCTGCCCTAACAGCATGCAGCCTGCTTGGGATTCTCTTTCTCCTTCTCTCTGCCCCTTCCCCACCTGTGCTTTCTCTCTCTCAAAATGAATAAATAAAAAGTGAATGAATGAATGAATGAATGAATGAATGAATAGCCATCCAGAAAGAGCAAGGAAATCAAGAGGAGATGGATGGTAATTAGGTTCCACTTCCTGGAGGAGAAAATATCTACATATTTTACTTGAAATTCTTCTCTAAGAAAGATTGTCTCTTCTTCTCTGTTTATTTAATTTCTTATTTACTTACATACATATATATATATATATATATACATATATACATATATATATAATTTTTTTTTTTTTTTAGAGAGAGAGAGAGAGAGAGAGAAAGTGGGCAAGAGGAGCAGAGGGAGAGAGAATCCCAAGCAGACTCCTCGCCCAGTGTACAGCCTGACATGGGGCTTCATCCCACAACCCTGGGATCATGACCTCAGCTGAAATCAAGAGTCAGACGTTCAACCAACTGAGCCACCCAAGTGCCCCACTTACATACTCATTTATTCATATCAGTATGAACTCATGTATAGTTACTTCACATGTAGGTTACAGTCCTATGCTGCATTATTTAGTTACTCCAATTATTCCAGCTTTGACCATTAAGAGCTCTTTCAAGGTGACTCCTGTGTTGCTTTGGCATGCCCCATCCTTTTGGTTGCTTGTGCACTTCCTTACTTCGTGGTACTACAAGATGCCCCAGGCTCATCTGTGGTTTCTCTGCCCCAGCCATAGCATCAGCTGTTTCTCCAAGGAACCCTTGGGAATGGTATTTGGAAACCGAGATCTGGATACTGGGTACGCTTATTGCTACTGGGTCTACCGTACTTTTGTAAGTTTCATGTATCCACATTTTGTGCTTTCTTTTATAGCTATAAAAAGACTCTAATCTTTGCCTCAATCCTGGGACTACTCAAGATCTTATAGCAACCTCAATCTCTGCAGTTGCTACTGAGAAGGTATTTTTTAGTACCTTTCCCACGAGTATAAATATTAAGTTTTCTTCTCAAATGTTATTACTAGCACACTACTCCTTAAAATTTATCTCTACAAAGGAATTTTGTTTGTACTTTGAATTTTTTTTCTTAGAAAGTTGGCATATGACCTTCTTCATTTATCATTCACTCCTGGGGTGCCTGGGTGGCTCAGTCAGTTGGGTGTCCAACTTTGGCTCAGGTCATGATCTCACGGTTTGTGGGTTTGAGACCCCCATTGGGGTCTGTGCTGACAGCTCGGAGCCTGGAGCCTGCTTCAGATTCTGTGTCTCCCTCTCTCTCTCTCTGCCCCTCCCCTGCTCATGCTCTCTGTCTCTCTCTCTCTCTCCAAAAATAAATAAACATTAAAAAAATTATAATTCACTTCTAATTCCTCTCTGGGTCAAACTGCCCTCACTCATTCATCTGGTTTCTCTAAAAAGACATTCCTTTTCCTTCTAAACTACTAAGAGGCAGCAAACAAAAGGGTTTTATTTTGTCTTGTTTTGTTTTCAATAAAGATTTCTTTAGAGACTCCCAACACCCAAATCTCTATTTCTGAAAATACACAATTAAGAAATTCTTTCTCTGACTTAAAGTTCTGTCCACTGCTAAGATATAAACACACTACTTGCTCACTAAATGTGGTGGATTGACCACATAGGAAAGGAGGCACAGTGAACAGGGATTTCCACAAACTTTAGGAAGATAAATTAGATTGGAGATTGTTAACTCTCTCAGCAGAGCAGAAGTTTCATTAAAATTCAAGTGCCCGCACAGGGAGAGATGGATGAGAAGTGGGCCACGTGGTCCCCCTGGGGCCTTTGAGACGTGGGGCCATTGAGCCCTGCAGGGCCAAGCAGGCAGGGAGGAGCAGCAGGGCTCACAGGAGAGTTAGACTCTCCTCCACGACACACAGAACCTTCAAGATAAAGTTTGTCAGTACTGGGGCATCTGGGTGGCTCAGTCAGTTAAGGGTCCGACTGCAGCTCAGGTCATGATCTCCCAGTTTGTGGGTTCAAGCCCTGCACTGGGCTCTGTGCTGACAGCTTAGAGCCTGGAGCCTGCTTTGGATTCTGTGTCTCCCTCTCTCTCTGCTCCTCCCCCACTCAAGCTCTGTCTGTCTCTCAAAAATAAACAAACATTTTTAAAAAGATTTTTTTAAAAAGATTATACCCAGCAAACGATCTAGCAAGTGTGGCATTAAATTAAAATACTTTAAAGTATGCCAGGACTCAACAAATTTATGTGTCACGCACCCTTACTTCAGAAGGTACTGGAGTATGCGCTCCATCACCACAGAGGAGTAAGCCAACGAAGCCGACATTCAGAGAATCCAACATAGAAAAGGTGCCAAAGGGAAAACCTGAACGAAAGCCGTGGAGCAGGCTTACAGAACACCCACTTCAAGTGGGAGTACAGAGAAAAGTGGAAGGGAAGGGATGTCTGCTGTGTTTGAACATTTTGAAAATACAATCGCTTCGCAGTTGATAGATCTTTCGGGTCGTTTGCATCGAATAGCAGTAGGTTAATAGCTAAGCAAGTAGGCAAAAGGAGGAAATTATTAACTGTAAGCGAAACAAAAATTGTATATATACAGAAAGCACAATCATAGTATACTATCTCAAGCAATTGTGGGATGCATTTGTATACTCGAATACTGCAAATGCTAATATCGACTTGATCGATTAGTGTGCTATAATCATACAGAGAGGCTATTAGCAGGATGAAGGAAGACAGTAAGAGAAGGTACTAGAAAGCTAAGCCCTCATCCACCGTACAGAAACTTAATAATGCCTAAAACTGACAAAGAAATCATAGGATATACATATGAAAATATGGAAACACATACATAAAATATATACATATATAATATATATGAAAATATGGAAATAAATACCAGAAGAAAAAGCTACGAGAATAATATAAAGTGATTACTTCTAGGCAACAGGACTGGGAGGAGGTTGAGTATGAGTAGGGCAGGGGATTAGTATTTTTTAAATAATCCTTTTGGGATTTAATTTTTTTTTTAATTTTTTTTTTAACATTTATTTATTTTTGAGACCGAGAGAGAGAGAGAGCATGAACAGGGGAGGGTCAGAGAAAGAGGGAGACACAGAATCTGAAACAGGCTCCAGGCTCTGAGCTGTCAGCACAGAGCCTGACTCGGGGCTCAAACCCACGGACCGTGAGATCATGACTTGAGCCAAAGTCGGACGCTTAACCGACTGAGCCACCCAGGCGCCCCAAGGGATTTAATTTTCTAAACACATCAAGAGAGGTAACAAAATTAAATCTGTCAAGTAACATTTTAGTACTAATGAATTTATCAGACCCTTTTTTTCAAAAGGACTTGTTGGAGTGAAATCCAGCACTAATTTCTTTTTAAGTTCTGAGAGAGAGAGAGAGAGAGAGAGAGAGAGAGAGAATCCAAAACAGGCTCCGCACTGTCAGCACAGAGCCCGACTCAGGGCTCAATCTCAGGAACCATGAGATCATGACCTGAGCCAAAATCAAGACTCAGATGTTTAACTGACTGAGCCACCCAGGCGCCCTGGAAGTTTCACTAATTTCTATAATCCATACTGTTGGCAGTCTTTCTCGGACTCGGTCCTGGGCCCTGTCTTACCCTGCCCATTCTTATCTTACTCTACAGTCTCTCTCATCCACACCAAGACCTTTCATTACTCTTAATAAATCAGTGGCCCCTAAATTCTAACTCCAGCTCAGATCCAGAATCTAGTGTCAATTTTGTCACTAACTAGAATTGTGACCTTCAGGCAGTCACTTTTCTTTGGCCCTCGGCTGCCTCTCCTGTAAAATGAAATGCTCGGACAAAGTGATCTCTGGGGCCTTCTGCACACGGGAGTGGTGACAATAAAGAGAGACACATGCATGTGGGCCAAGCTGGGGCGGGACCCCTCCTGAAATGTTGATCTACAGTGGAAAGTGGGCTCACGGCGCAATCGTGCTGGCATTCTGGGATAAGCAGACAGAGCCCAACATTCTAGAACCTCCGGTTCCCAGTTTTGTCCTAATGCGTGAGCATTTGAAACTGCTGCCCTCTACTGCACAGAAATAAGCCTACCAGGAAGGCTAGAGGGGCCTCCAGCGACTACAGCCAGCCTGGACGAGGCCCCCAGGGAGGCGGCTAACTCACAGGAAGCAGCTATAACACACACAGAGAAGTGAGAAATCCAGCCATAAAAATCTGCGTAAGCAAATACATTCTGTTCCGGGGCTTCAGCTATGACCTCATTACTATCAGGTGTCTCTGCCTCCAGCCCCCCTTACAGCAGGGCAGACTAAGGTGGGACAGGCAGGGCCAAGAGCCACTGCCACGTGCCAAAGTACTGGGACAGCTTCAGAAACAAGTCCCCCAGAGGGCCACTGTCGGACGGCCTCCGAAATATGGATACAAGGATAGAAGGGTGAGGCAAAAACAGGTTTTCCTAATAGATGCCGGTCCACAGAGGGGTCTTTAATTGGGTCATCATTTGGATATTCTCATCTCTCTGAGACTAGACCCCTACACAAAGCTGTTAGTCTTACAACTTTATTCTCTGCAGTGGTGAAGTTTTCAACTTTCACCTGCAACCCAAGTCACAAATTGTAGGCTGTGTCTTTTTCTTTTCAATCCCCAGCAGCATATTATCAAGATTCCCATCCCATTTCCCAACAACTCAATAAATGGCACTGAACAGAATTTAGTGTCCTCGGGCCCTTTGCTCTGGGACTGACGAGGGCCAAGTGCAGCCTGCCAAGTGCACTGCCCCTCAGTATGTCTTTTATGAGCAGTGGACAGACGTGCGCTGAGAATACAATGAAGGGAGGGAGACAAGTATGAGAAAAACTTTTCCACTGAAACAATTATGCTTATCTAAATATAGCCCGATTCTACTCTCAGATGTTGATTAGTTATTCCCAGAACTGCTCTTTGGTGTTCCCTGCAACCACACACACACACACACACACACACACACACACACACACACTTTCCTATAAATAAGAGAAAATGTAGCAAAGGCTCATGAACAGTAACTGACTTGGGGCTGGTGTTGCATAACCTTGTCGTGATTCCCCTTATTTCACAGTAACCTGAGCATGGCTCTCGTGGCAGCCGTCTGGTGCCGACATCATCTGGTCTCTCTCTTGGGGTGCTTATGACCCTTCCTGCTTTGAGACTGCAGACCAAACCAATCTCCTACCAAGTTGCCTTTCACTTGAAGCTCTGCCTGCTTCAGTTTCCATTCCCCCTCCACCTTGAGAGCAACACACAACTATTTCTTTCCCTTTCTCTTTCAAAATCTGTGCTTGGTGGATCCAGCATTTTTCAGAATGATGTTGGGCTCGGGAGGAGGGGTACGAGGAGGCAGACAACAGAGTAATTAAAAGCACAGATTTTTAGAGTCAGATTGACTTGGGATTTTAACCCCTACTGGGCCATCCACTAAGTTATGGAATTATGGAATTGTAGGTAAATTGTTTAAACTTTCTCTTTGATCACTGGATTGTTTTTAAGTGTGTTTTAAACAAAATACACAGGAGAGCAAAGTCCCTATTTTTCTTCTGAGGCATAATTTCAAAAGTAAGGGGCGCCTGGGTGGCTCAGTCAATTAAGCATCTGACTCTTGATTTCGGCTCAGACCATTATCTTAACGTTCCTGAGTTCGAGCCCCATGTCGGGCTCTGGGCAGATAGTGCGGAGCCTGCTTGGATTCTCTCACTCTTCTCTCTTTGCCACTCCCCCATTCACTCGCTCTCTCTCAAAATAAACATTTTTTTTAAAAAAAATGAACAAATCTTAAGCATTCAGCTTAAATTTTAACAAATACATGCACATCTGTAACCACCACTCATCAAAATGTAGAGTATTTCCAGCACTCACCAAGCTCCGTAACTCAGTAGATATCCCTTCCGTAGATATTACTATTCTGACCTTTTTCAGCAGACTCCTTTTGCTAATTCTTGATCATCATATATAAATGGAATAGTATAGTGTGCACCTTTGTGTCTGATCTTTTTTTATTACTTAAAAAAATTTTTTAATGTTTATTTTTCAGAGCGAGAGACAGAGCACGAGCAGGGGAGGGGCAGAGAGAGAGGGAGACACACACAATCTGAAGCAGGCTCCAGGCTCCAAGCTGTCAGCACAGAGCCTGACGCAGGGCTAGAACTCACAAACTGTGAGATCATGACCCGAGCCAAAGTCGGAGGCTTAACCGACTGAGCCACCCATGCACCCCATGTCTGACTTCTTGCTTCCAACATTATTGCTAGGCAATATGGTCGATTTATGTGTAACTTTTGAAGAACCTTCTAAACTATTTTTCAACATGGTGGCACCATTTCATACTGGCACCAGTCAACATATAAGAGTTCCACATCCCTGCCAACTTTTGCTGTGGTCAGTTCTTTTAATTCTATTAGATGTGTCATGGTGCCTCATTGTTCGGTTTCCATTTCCATTCCCGTAATAACTTAATGATGCTCAGCATCTTTTCATGGACTTTTCTGCTATCAATATACCTTCAATACATCTTCCTTTGTGACGTATCTGCTCTAACTGTCCATTTTAAAAGATAGGTCGTTTTCTTTTTATTGAGTTTTGAGAGTTCTTTATGTATTCTGGAAACAAGTTGTTTACCAGATATGTGATTTGCAAACATTCTCTAACAGCCTATGGCTTATCTTTTCATGCTCTTAACTGCCTGGCAATGAACAGAAGTTCTTGGTTTTAATACATTTTTGGTGTTTTCTTCTATGGATTATACTTCGGTGCTATATAAGACATTTTGGTCTAACCACAGGTCACAAGACGTTGACCTGTTTTCTTCTAGAAGTTTTATAGTTTTAGGTGTTACATTTAGGTCTATGATCCATTTTGAGTTAATTTTTACGTGTAGGACAAAGAATAGATACAAGTTTACTTTTTTTTGCCTATGGATATCTAATTGATATCCAGAATATCAAATTATCCTGGATCAAATTATCCAGGATAATTTGTTAAAAAGACTATTCTTTCTCCACTGAAATGCCTCAGCACCTTGTTGAAAATCTTTTGACTATCTATGTGAGGGTCTATTTCTAGACTCTATTCTCTTATTGATCTATTTGTCTACTTGCCATTATTACCATACTATCTTGATTACTGTAGCTTTATAATAAGTCTTAAAATCAGGCACAAGTTCTCCATCTTTGTTATTCTTCAAAGTCGTTGAGGCTTTACATTTCCATATGCACTTCAGAATATTGTTAATTTCTGCAAAAAAAAAAAAAGTAAATTAAAGGCTGCCAGGATAGATATTAATTGGGATTAAGTTGAACCTATAGATATTTTCATGTGTCTGTTAGCCATCTGGATGTCTTCTTTGGAAAAGTGTCTATTCTATTTTCTATGGAATTTCTAAGTATTTTCTATGGAAAAGTGCCCATTTCTTCACTGGATTATTTGTTTTTTTTGGGTGCTGAGTTTGATAAGTTTTTTATAGATTTTAGATACTAACCCTTTGTCTGATATGTCATTTGCAAATATCTTCTCCCATTCCATCAGTTTTACTGTTTCCTTCACTGTGCAGAAGCTTTTTATCTTGATCAGGTCCCAATAGTCCATTTTTGCTTTTATTTCCCTTGCCTCTGGAAACATGTCAAGAAGTTGCTGTGGCCTAGGTAAAAGAGGTTGTTGCCTGTTTTCTCCTCTAGTATTTTGACGGCTTCCTGTCTTACATTTAGGTCTTTCATTCATTTTGAGTTTATTTTCATGTATGGTGTAAGAAAGTGGTCCAGTTTTCCCAGCACCATTTGCTGAATAGGCTATCTTTTTTCCATTGGATATTCTTTCCTGCTTTGTCAAAGATTAGTTGCCTATATGTCTGTGGGACCATTTCTGGGTTTTCTAATCTGCTCCATTAATCTGTGTCTGTTTTTGTGCCAGTCTTGATGATTACAGCTTTGTAATAATACAGCTTGAAGTCCGGAATTGTGATGCCTCCAGCTTTGTTTTTTTCAGGATTGATTTGGCTATGTGGTGTCTTTTCTGGTTCCATACAAATTTTAGACTGATTTTTCTAGCCCTGTGAACAATGCTGGTGTTATTTGTCATTTAAATATTTTAACAATATTTGTTCTTCCAATCCATGAGCATGGAATGTTTTTCCATATTTTTGTGTCTTCTTCAATTTCTTTTATAAGCTTTCTATAGCTTTCTTTTATCTCTTTGGTTAGGTTTATTCCTAGATGTCTTATAGTTTTGGGTGCTATTGTAAGTAGGATTGATTCCTTGATTCTTCTCTCTGCTGCTTTATTACTGGTGTATAGAAATGCCACAGATTTCTGTACATTGATTTCATATCCTGAGACTTTGCTGAATTCATAGATAAGTTCTAGAAGTTTTTTGGTGGAGCCTTTTGGATTTTCCATGTAGAGTATCATTTCATCTTCGAAGGGTGAAAGTTTGACATCTTCCTTGCCAATTTGGATGCCTTTCATTTCTTTGTGTTGTCTGATTGCTGACACTAGGACTTCCAGTACTATTCTGAACAACAGTGGTGAGAGTGAACATCTGTCGTGTTCTGACCTTAGGGGGAAAGCTCTGAGTTTTTCCCCATTGAGGATATTAGCTGTGGGTCTTTCAATATGGCCTTTATGATGATGTTGAGGAATGTTCCTTCTACTTTCTTGAGGGTTTTTTGTTTTTTGTTTTTATCAAGAATGGATGCTGTATTTTGTCAAATGGTTTCTCTGCATCTATTGACAGATCATATGCTTAACCTTTCTTTTATTAATGTGGTATATCACATTTGTTGATTTGTGGATATTGAACCAGCCCTGTAACCCACTTGATCATGTGAATAATTCTTTTAATGCACTGTTGAATTCGATTTGCTAGTATCTTGTTGAGAATTTTTGCATTCAGTTTCATTAGGGATGTTGGCTTGTAATTCTCCATTTTAGTGGGGTCTTTAGTTTTGGAATCAAGTTAATGCTGGCTTCATAGAGTGAGTTTGGAAGTTTTCCTTCCATTTCTATTTTTTGGAACAGTTTGAGAAGAATAGGTATTAACTCTTCTTTAAATGTCTGATAGAATTCTCTTGGGAAATCATCTGGCCCAGGGCTTTTGTTTGTTGGGAGATTTTTGATTACTGACTCAACTTCTTTGCTGGTTATGGGTATGTTCAAATTTTCCAGTTCTTCCTGTTTTAGGTTTGGTAGTGTGTGAGTTTCTAGGAATTTGTCCATTTCTTCCAGATTGCTCATTTTGTAGCATATGATTTTTCATAGTACTCTCATAATTGTTTGTATTTCTGTGGTGTTGGTTGTGACCTCTCCTCTTCCATTCGTGTTTTTATCTATTTGGTTCCTCTCTTCTTTTTGATAAGTCTGGGTAGGATTTTATCAATTTTGTTTATTCTTCCAAAGAACCAGCATTTAATTTCATTGTTCTGTTCTACTGGGATTTTTTTGTTCGTTTCTATATCGTTTATTTCTGCTGTAATTTTTATTATTTCCCTTCTTCTGCTGGCTTTGGGCTTTATTTGCTGCTCCTTTTCTAGCTCCTTCAGGTGTAAGGTTAGGTTGTATATTTGGGACCTTTCTTGCTTCTTGAGATAGGCCTGAATTGCAATGTACTTTCATCTTAGGACTGCCTTTGCTGCAATCCATAGGTTTTGGACTGTCACATTTTCATTTGTTTCCATGTATTTTTTTTTTCGTTTCTTTTTTAATTCCTGGGTTAATCCATTCTTTCTTTAGTAGGGCATTCTTTCATGTATTTGAGGGTTTTCCAAAATTTTTCTTATGGTTGATTTCAAGTTTCATAGCATTGTGATCTGAAAATATGCATGCTATAATCTCCATATTTTTGTACCTGTTGAGGGCTGATTTGTGACCCAGTATGTGATCTGTTCTGGAGAATGTTCTATGTGCACTCAAGAAGAATGTGTATTCTGCTGCTTTAGAATGAAATGTTCTGAATATATCTGTTAAGTCCATCTAGTCCAGTGTGTCATTCAAAGTCATTGTTTCCTTGTTGATTTTCTGCTTAGCTGATCTGTCCATTGCTGTAAATTGGGTATTAAAGTCTCCTACTATTATGGTATTATTATAAATGAGTTTGTTTGTTATTGATTTATATATTTGGGTGCCTCCAAGTTGGGGGCATAAATATTTACAATTGTTAGATCTTGATGGATGATAGACCCCTTAATTATGATAAAATGCCCTTCTTCATCTCTTGCTGCAGTCCTTTTTTATTTATTTATTTATTTTAAGAGAGAGAGAATGGGGAGGGGAAAGGACAGAGAGAGAGGGAGAGGGAGAATCCAAAGCAGGCTCCATGCTTTCAGTGCAGAGCCAGATGCAGGGCTCAAGTTCATAAACTGTGAGACCAAAACCTGAGCAGAAATCAAGAGTTGGACACTTAACTGACTGAGCCACCCAGATGTCCCACAGTCTTTATTTTAAAATCTAGTTTTACTGATGGGCCGCCTGGGTGGTTCAGTTGGTTAAGCATCTGGCTTTGGCTCAGGTCATGATCTCATGAGTTCGTGAGTTCAAGCCCCACGTCAGGCTCTATACTGACAGCTCAGAGCCTGGAGCCTGCTTCAGATTCTGTGTTTCCCTCTCTCTCTTTGCCCCTCCCTCGCTCATGCTCTGTCTCTTTCTCTAACACTGAAAAAAAAAAAATAACATTTAAAATCTAGTTTGTCTAATGTAAGTATAGTTACAGCAGCTTCCTTTTGAGATCCATTAGCATGACAGATAGTTCTCCATCCCCTCACTTTCAATCTGCAGGTGTCTTTAGGTCTCAAATAAGTCTCTTGTAGGCAGCATATAGATGGATCTCTCTCTCTTTTTTAATCCATTCTGATACCCTATGTCTTTTGATTGGAGCATTTAGTCCATTTACATTCAGTGATTATTGAAAGATATGAATTTAGCGCCATTGTATTACCTGTATAATTGGTGTTTCTGATGATGTTCTCTGGTCCTTTGTACTCTTTGTTGTTTTAGTCTTTTCTCTTTTTCTCCACTCAAAGTCTCCCTTAAAATTTCTTGCAGGGCTGGTTTAGTGGTCACAAACTCCTTTAGTTTCTTTTTGTCTGGGAAACTCCTTATCTCTCCTTCTACACGGATTAATTTTCAAATGTTAAGTCAACCATGCAATTCTAGGATAAACTCCACTTTGTTGTGGTACATCATCCATTTTATAGATCACTGGATTTGACTTGCTAAAAATTTGTAAAGACTTTTATACCTATGTTTGTGGTCGCCAGCCTTTAAGATGATCAGCCCAATTACCTCTGCTTCTCTTGAGTTGACCAATAATGTAGAAGAGTTGCTATATCACTTCTGACACATTAGCTTATAAA
Source organism: Lynx rufus (assembly GCF_022079265.1). Taxonomy (NCBI): domain Eukaryota; kingdom Metazoa; phylum Chordata; class Mammalia; order Carnivora; family Felidae; genus Lynx; species Lynx rufus. The sequence goes on along the minus strand of NW_025814829.1, from coordinate 1,088,767 downwards.
AGACACGGTGGCTTCTATCTTTCTCTCTCTCTCTCTCTCTCTCTCTCTCTCTCGTCACTCACACTGAGAAAATCCAGCTTCCATGTCATGAGCTGCCCTATGCAGAGGCCCACATGGCAAATGAATAAGGCCTTTTGCCAACAGCCAAATGAGTGAGTTTAGCATCAGATTCTCCAGCCCTAGTCAAGTCTACAAATGACTGACACCTTGGCTGACTGACTGCAACCTCATGAGAACCTGAGCCAGAACCATCCAGCTAAGCCATTCCATGGATTCCTAATCCCCAGAAACTGTAAAAAAAAATTAAGGGGGCTGTTTTCAGCAATTTAAAAATAATAATAATAATGCAGACACCATCACACAGGAAGTTTGGTCCTTTCAGGTCTTGCTTTTAAGCTTTGTTAGGTTGGACAGGAACCGCATTTAATCTAGGTAGGCCCTTTCTTAGTACTCTAATTCACCCTGTGAATTACGTGGCTTTCCACTCCACATGCTGTTCTATTTTTTTCAAACGGTTTTTCCTCAGCCTCAAGTGTTTTGTTTTTTACCATTAAAAAACTTTTTTCTTATTGAAGTAGTTGATAGACAATATCCCATTTTTAGGTGCACAATATAGTGATTCAACAATTCAGACAGAAAAAGACAAATGCCACATGATTTCACTTATATGTGGAATCAAATAGTTTCTTTCCACACACGTATGCTGATCACACTCAACTGAATATTCAAAGGGGTGCTTTTACAGATCTCCAGCCTTTTCTCTGCGCACCCTCTCTGTTCTCTAGTATGCTACCCTATGACCTCTAAGCCACCTTGGCTTCCCCAAGCTCCTACCTCCATCCTCTCAACGCAGGGAGACTGCCAGATATTTCCTGGTTCCTCTGTGTTATGGTATGGCCTGAAAATTCTCTCCAGGCAGCAAGTTGGGACAACCATAGGGCTTGTTCCATTTGTGCCCTGTCTTCCAGGGATCACAGACCTTCATTGCCTTATGTCCAATGTCTTTTGTGCCATTGTTTCATTTATTTTTTTTCTGGTTTATCAGTTGGGAGGGGCAAATCCAGCCTCTGTTTATTCTGTCTTCGTGAGAAGTGGAAGTTACAATAAGTTTCCCTTAAATTCCAGAGAAACGGAACCAACAGGATGTGAGTATATAGAGATAAATTTATTTTAAGGAATTAGCTCATGGAATTTAAGTCAAAAATCTGCAGGGTAGGCTGGCAGGCTGAACATTCAGGGAAGAGCCAGTGTTGCAATTCAAGTTCAAAGGCCATCAGCTAAGAGAAAACCTTCTTGCCCGGGAAAGGTCAGTCTTTGTTCTGCTAAGGCCTTCAACTGATTTGATAAGGCCCACCTACATAGTGAAGGCCAATCTGTTTTATTCTAAGTCAAACAATTTAAATGTGAGTTATCCAAAACACCCTCAGAGAAAACATCCAGAATAACATTTGACCAAATATCTGGGCACCATGGCCCAGCCAAGTTGACACACAAAATTAACCATCACAGTAATATTTTTAAAATAAATAATTACATTGTTAGGAACCAAGATTTTCAGCTTAAAAGAGACACAAACAAAATCAAAGTAGTACCTTATTTTTAAAAATTGGAATTATCAGTTTATACTGATGTCGTTTCTGTTTTTTGTTGTTTGTTTTCAAAACAAAATGGGGCACCTGGGTGGCTCAGTTGGTTAAGTGTCCAACTCTTGATTTTGGCTCAGGACATGGTCTCATGGTTGAGATCAAGCCTGTCAGGCTCCACGTTAAGTGTGGAGCCTGCTGAAGATTCTCCCTCTCTCTCTCTCTCTCTCTCTCTCTCTCTCTCTCACTCTCTGCCCCTCTCTCCTATTCATGCTCTCTCCCTCTAAAAAAAAAAAAAAAATGTTTAATATATTTTTTAGCTTGGTCCTGTAAAAAGGCCTGAAACCTCTGGCAATAAATATTCCTAGTGCCCACGTTATAGTATCTAAATACCATATCCTATTAAAAGGAACCAAAGCTTCTTGGAGAAATGGCTTCCTTTGGCAAGTTGGACTCTTTCCAGTGTGGGCACCACTGAGTACTTCTCTCATTTAAAGGTGACCCCTGTGGCGTGTGTTAAGAATCATCCACACTTAACTTGCATGAGGTTGAGTCACAGACTCTGGGAGCACAGAGACAGGAGTGTGAGGACCAGTTCCTAGAAACTGACGCCTGGCACATCCCCTAACTACAGTCATTATTTACACTCTCATCCCAGAGCAGACTGGATCTTTCTAGAATGTAGTCTCAGTCCTTCAGTGCAAGAGTGTAGGCTTGATTTCACAAGTAAATTTGGATTTGCAAATCTAAATTTTCATTGCAAGGTTTCCCCTAAAGTCAGAAAAGTAAAATGTGTCACAATAAATTAGTTCATAAATGTATTTTATAAAACATCTAAACCGGTATTCAAAAAAACAAGTATCTGTCTAGAGTAGGGCTGGAAATGTTTAAGTTGATCCTGAAACATAAAGAAGCTACAAAAAAATATTGGAGTTATGTCAGGACACAGGAGCCAATTCAAAGGGCTCACTGGCCCAAACTAATAATGACTGTAACGCATGGAAACACATCAACCATCAAAAATCACTGAGCTCATAATAATATTCAGGATTAGGGAGGGCTTCACTGGCCACCTCTGGAGAGAGCTGGGGCAGAGCTCACTATTCTGGAAACTGGTAAAGATTCAAGGATTTATACTGTTTTTGCTGTACTAGGTAAACAAACAATTGGTGGAAATGTTTCTTTATAAAGAATTCTTGCTAATCAGTACAAAAGAAGTGGTAGGAAAATCTCATTTTTCAGCCCCTAATGAAATAATGGATCTTGGAAACAAGACTCAGTAGCTGCTAAGACATTAGATGAAAGGTTGGAGGGGGCTTTATAATGGCTGGATCGGGCTGACAATACCTACAGAGGCAGCACAAACAATCCTTAAGAAAGCTAATTAGGGGTGCCTGGGTGGCTCAGTCGTTTAAGTGTCCCAACTCTACCTCAGCTCAGCTCATGATCTCATGGTGGTTTGCGGATTCAAACCCCATGTGGGACTGTCAGCAGGGAGCCTGCTTGGGATTCTCTCTTTCCTTCTCTCTCTGCCCCTCCCCAACTCACGTCTGCACTTTCTCACTCTCTCAAATAAACATTTTTTTTAGTTAAAAAAAAAAAGCCAATCTTCACATCACAGACACACGCCTTCTAGTGAGATTCAATAGGAAATACACAGAACCATCTAGAAAGTGTTTTTTATGGGGGAAAAAATGAATCTGAATCTGATCAAGCCTCAGACACAACTAATTTTCAAGAAATATGGAAGATAGAGGAAAATGTTAACATGGAAATGAAATCCAAAATCTACAAGACTGGAAAAATTACCAGTTTTTTCCAAAGAAATAAATATTAAAAAAAAAAGGACATGCACAAGTTAAAACCATGTAAGAAACATCACAAAAGCAGTTAAGTGGACTTTAAACCCTGATCCAAATAAATCAATACTAAAAAGGCATTTATGTGATACTTGGGGACATTTGAACACTCGTGGGATCGTATCAGATGACATCTTCATCCATTCAGGCTGATATAACAAAAATGTCACAGACTGAGGGACTTCAAAACAGAACTTTATTTCACACGGTACTGGAGGCTGGAAAGTCCAAGATCACGGCACTGGAAGATTTGGTGTCTGGTGAGTTTCTGCCTCTTGATTCACAGATGGATGGTGGTCATCTTGCCATATCCTCCAAAGGTGGAAGCGGTAAAGGAACGCTCGTGGTCTCTTTTATAAGGACACTGATTCTATTTATGAGGACTCCACCTTCGTGACCTAATCACCTCCCAACCCACCTCCTAATATTATCACATTGGGTTCGCATTCAACATAGGAACTGGAGGCAGGGGTGGGGGGACCACAAACATTCAATGCATGGCAGATGACAAAAGGAATCATTATTCATTATTAAGGTTTTTAAGTTGTGTGGATACACACACACACACACACACACACCTAGCTCTTAGATGTATACTGCAGTATTACATCCAACACGTTGAACTGATTATGAAATAATTCCATGGGGGCATTGGAGGTAGGAATTAAATGAAACAGGATTAGCCAAAGTTAATTGTTAGAAACTAAGTAACAGAGAGCTGTTATTCTGTTCTCTATTATTGTGTATATTTAAAAATTTTAAATAAAAAAAGAAATGAAAAAGAGTAAGTCTCTGGATTCAGGCATTGGGTTCAATTTCCAGCCCTGCTTCTTACTAGTTTATGGACTGGACAATAGAAGTTCACACTTCACAGGAAAGAAGTAAGGATTCAACGAGACAATGTAGATAAAGTGCTTCAAGCAATGCCCAGCACACGGTTAAGGGCCATCGTAAGGTATTAGCCATGGTTATCTTTACTTGATACTATGTTATGTTCAGGAGATTTAATGTCTTTGTCACAATCCCCATCAAAATACCACCAGCATCTTTAACAGAGTGAGAACAAACAATCCTAAAATTTGTATGGAACCACAAAAGACCCCAAATAGCCAAAGCAATCCTGAAAAAGAAAAGCAAAGCTGGGGGCATCACAATTACGGATTTCAAGCTGCATTACAAAGCTGTAATCATCAGACAATATGATACTGGCACAACCACAGACACACAGATCAATGGAACAGAATAGAAAACCCAGAAATGGACCCACAACTATATGGTCGACTAATCTTTGACAAAGCAAGAAAGAATACTCAATGGAAAAGAGACAGTCTCTTCAAATGGTGTTGGGAAAACTGGACAGCAACATGTACAAGAATGAAACTGGACCACTTTCTTACACCATACATAAAAATAAATTCAAAATGGATCAAAGTCCTAAATGTGAGACAGGAAACCATCAAAATCCTAGAGGAGAACACAGGCAGTGTTCCTGTGACCTCAGCCATAGCAACTTACTAGACACATCTCCAGAGGCAAGGGAAACAAAAGCAAAAATGAACTATTGGGACTTCACCAAGATAAAAGCTTTTGCACACTGAAGGAAACAATCAACAAAACTAAATGGCAGCCTGTGGAATGGGAGAAGATATTTGCAAGCGCCATCTCAAGTAAAGGGGTAACATCCAAAATCTATAAAGAACTTATCAAACTCATCACCCAAAAAACAATTAATCCAGTGAAGAAATGGGCAGAAGATATGAATAGACACTTTTCCAAAGAAGACATCCAGATGGCTAACAGACACATGAAAAACATGTTCAACATCACTCATCATCAGGGAAAGACAAATCAAAACCACGATGAGATACCGCCTCACACCTGTAAGAATGGCTAAAATTAACAACACCAGAAACAACAGGTGTTGGCGAGGATGCAGAGAAAAGGAAACCTTCTTGCATTGTTGGAATGAAAACTGGTGCAGCCACACCAGAAAACAATATGGAGGTCCCTCAAAAAGTTAAAAGGATAATTACCCTACAATCTAGCTATTGCACTACTAGATATTTACCCAAAGAATATAAAAATACAGATTCGAAGCGGTACATGCAACCCAATGTTTATAGCCACACTATCAACAATAGCCAAACTATGGAGAAAGCCCAAATGTCCATCAACTGATGAATGGATAAAGAAGGCATGGTACGTATGTGTATGTACACACACACATACACACACACACACAAATGGAATATAACTCAGCCATCAAAAGGAATGAAATCTTGCCATTTGCAACAATGTGGATGGAGCTAGAGTGTATTATGCTAAGGAAAATAAGTGAGTCAGAGAAAGACAAATATCATATGATTTCACTCATATGTGGAATTTAACAAAAAAACAGATGAACATATGGGAAAGGGAAAAAGAAGACAAAGGGAAACAAACCCTAAGAGACTCTTAAATACAGAGAACAAACTTCAGCGTTGCTGAAGGGAAGGTGGGTGGGGGATGAGCTAAACGGGTGATGGGTACTAAGGAGGGCACTTGTGATGAGCACCAGGTATCACATGTAAGTGATGAATCACTGAATTCTCCTCCTGAAACCAATATCGCACTGTATGTTAACTAACTAGAATTTCAGTAAAAATTTTAAAAAATGATAGTAATAATCTCTTTGTCAAATTTCAGACCTCTTAGAAGTACATAAATTAGGAGAAATTTTAAACTTTAAAAGGAAATTTATCAAGTCCCATTTCGATCTCATACACATCACCTATGTTAGTCTGTATTTTGCTGTATAGAATATGTACGAGTTCTACGCATCATTCTGTACAACAAAACTAAACAAAACAAAAAAATGTGCCCACTAGAAAAAAATCTAAGAAGGAACACTTTCTGAGAAGTAGAATTACTGAGATAGAAATGAGAGAGCTGATGTGGAAACAGTGAGTCACATAACTATAATAATAGACTTTCTGTTCTTACGTTGTCTTCTAACTCGGTTCAGAAGTTTGAAAACACTATGTCTATATAAACATATTTGGTGTCACCACTGACTCACTGAGCTTCTGGCAAGCCTCTTAGCCTCTCATCTTTAAGAGGGAGTAAGCAGATACTGAATTCGTATATTCCACCAGAGGACTCCTGTTCAGCCTCGCAGAAAGGCTTTCGTACCAGACATTTGCTTCACACATCCCTCCAAATTAAGACATTATCATGCATCGCAAAGGAGGAAGCTCCAAGTAATGGCCAAGGTCAGAGATAACAGCATACAAAGACCACGGTGCCTTACACTCCAATGGTGCACTGTCCACACTCCGTTATCTGAAGGTACGTCTACACTCTGCAGACCTCATCACAGCCAATGTTACCTCTGAGTTCTCTCACAGAAGCACCTAACTGGTCAATGTGAATACCCTTGGTTTATTCATCCTTTGAGACTTTATAAAGGATAAAACTTTTTATCATAAAATTACTAAGAATGCATCATCTAAAAATTTATGAAATACAGAGGAAAAACCCACCCATAATGCCATCACCTTACCACATTTTTACTTTTTATTTCTCATTCAGACTAAACTCCTATTTTTATTTACTTTTTATTTTAGAGAGGGTGAGCCAGCGGGGTAGAGGAGAAGAGGGAGAGAGAATCTCAAGCAGGTTCCACAATCAGTGTGAGCCCAATGTGGACGCCATCCCACGATTGTGACATCGTGAATGGGGCCAAAATCAAGAGCCAGACGCTCAACTGACTGAGCCACCTAGGCGCCCCTAAAACTCTTATTTTTAAACCAAATTATTCCTTAACTTTGCTTCCCCTACTACCCTCACTCTAGCTGGAGGAAACGCTCTGAATTGGAGAGGGATAAAATTTAGGAAGAGCCCAGTGTAGGGTGGCTCTTTCTAGCAATCTGAGGCGTTTGCAAAGTGGAATCGTCCCCAGGATGCATGTTCCCTGGCCCTGCCCACCTGTTTGTGCTTCTGTTTGCGCTCTTCCTCTCAAATGGTATGTTCTTCATCTCTGGCCTCCCTTGTCTGATTTTTCAAAGCCAGAACACATCCAGACTCTTGTTCCCCTCACCCTTCGCTAAGTCTCTACCCGCAAGTCAGTGATTCTCACTCCTAAATGCTTGCTAGAATCATCCAGTGCTTTTTTACAAATTAGGTACCCAGGCCTTCCACCAGACTGAGAATCACAATCTCTAGAACTGGAGTTGTTGTTTTGTTTTGTTTTGTTTTGTTTTAAATCTCTCCAAGCAATCCAGAGAATCCAAAGGGTTTAGAAACCATTGTCCTTCACAATTACAAGCGTCCTGGTCAGGTCTCTCTAGCTCCGTCTTCTACTCTTACCACCACCGCCACCATTCCCTCCGTCTTTTAAAGAATAAAGCTCACCTAAGCCAGATCTATTTGGTGTCTGGCTTCCCCTATTCTTGCTCTACACACACGGGCCTGTTTCCCCTAGGGTACGTTCTTTTTGGTACTGCCCCTGACCTTTTGGTTAGCCTTCTTAGAGCAATGGTTCCCAAACTTTGGGATACATCGGAATCACCTGGAGGGCGTGTCAGAATAGAAGTTTCTAGGCCCCACCCACGAATGCATAATGGAGTGATTCTGAGAATGTGTGTTTCTAACAAGTTTCCAGGTGACACTGATGTACCCGGTCAGGGGACCACACTTGGAAAAATCACCGTTACAGGTCTGCTCATTAACCCTACAACTTGGACAGCACCTGGCAACTGGATGCGGCTAAGTAACCCCTCCTCCCCACAATCACCAACTCCCATTAATAATCCATATCTGAATCACAATACACGTTTGACTTTAAGGCAACTAAATCCAATAGAATCAGAGCCAAATTATTTGAGAGCTTACTATGAGCGAAACATGGTTCTGATGAGTAAAAACCTCACTGGTTTTTCATAAGACATGGTAGAACTATTAAGGTATGTCTTCTTGTTGGAACAGAAACTTCTGACCCTAACATCCCCTCTCTCAAGATAACAGGGTTTGTCGTGGAGAAGTTCTGCCGTACCAAACTGCAGTCCATAACGATGACCCTTGTTCACCTCCCACTGACCTTGCTTCCTTGCATTTTAGTACTAAATCATCCTTGCGTTATTTAAGGGGGTTACTTTTATCCCCTGAACCAGAACGCAAGCCGTGTAAGGAGAGGGCTCTGTGCTTTTATCCCAGGGAGTGCTGGGCATGTGACAGGCACTCAGCCCTCTTTGGCTGACTCACTCCATCACTTCCCAGCATGCCTTTCCCAAACTGGGGCTCTCTGGAGGGCCATGAACTGCAAAAGCATCAGTCTCATCTAGTAGGAAACCACACTTCCAAGTCAACTGAATGGCTTGTGTTTTAGTCACTCTCTTGGATTATGTGTTTGTCCTCGCCTCGTTTTACCTAGATAACTGAGATCTGACTGTGCCGTGATGAATCACCAAAAGGAAACACTGCAGATAGTAAGCTGCGGTTAGCAATGAACCCACGTTGTTACCAATAACAATTCAAACTGGGGAAAAGAAGGGCTAGATTGAACATAAAATTATATTTGTTCATCTTTCTGTAGATATCCCTAGTAATTCCTTTTTAGATACCAAAACTGCATCAATTTCAAGAAGCAAGAGGGAAATTGAGGGACAAAAATCAAATATTCAAATAACACAGCCTATTTGGCTTATATGTTCATTTGTGACTATCAGTAAAGTTATTAACATACTTGCAAGGGTGGTTTCAATGACACTCAAAGTGATTATTAACTCTCATGTAAATTCTACCACACTGTTGCCAAATGAGTCTAGTTCATGTTTTTATAACCATTTTACCCAATTCTGTATTTTCTGAATTAGAACAATTATTTACCAAGGACTTGTAAAGGTATATAATGCAGCCACCTCGTAACGTCACGGCTCAGTGGCTCCCAGACCCTTTGCTCTCACTGCACCCAGTGTCCCTCAGCCACCACTCCTCTCCAGTAACACCACTGCCCCCATCCTGCCCATCCTCCCCTTCCTGAAATTAGCCATAGGAGCCTAAAGATGGGGAGAGAGGAAACCGCAGATGAAGGTCCAGGAAAAAGGAAATGAAGCGTACCATTCAGGTGCTAACACTGAGCAGTTCTGTCCTCACAATCCACTCGGAGCTCGTTCTGACGGAGAACTCAAACCTCACAAATCTGAGAAACGGAATGGATAACAATAGCAAAACTGGGCTGTTATTGAAAGGAAAGAGAAAATATGCTGGACACACTATCTAGACCTTAGCACAAAAAATAAATTTAGATAGATATAAATATCACATACTTTATAGGGCACCTGGGTTGGCTCAGTCGGTTAAGCGTCCGACTTCGGCTCAGGTCACGATCTCACAGTTTGTGAGTTCGAGCCCTGCATCGGGCTCTGTGCTGACAGCTCAGAGCCTGGAGCCTGCTTCAGATTCTTGTCTCCCTCTGTCTCTGCCCCTCCCTTACTCACTGTCTCTTTCTCAAAAATAAATAAACATTAAAAAAATATGTATTACATACTTTCTTTAAAAAAGTAATTCTTAAAATTTCTCCTTTTAGAGAAAAGCCCCACCTATAATATTCCATCTTGTGACCACTTGTCAGTAAAAGATAAAATTTACTAATTTCTTCTCTAGACCTAATTTTTAGAATTTTTCATTTATCCAGATGTTAAATTTTATGCTTTGGTCAAGACTTAAATGCTCTATAAAATGCATTTATAGAGCTCAATATTTTCATGCAAACTCCATCTTAGACCTAGAGAACGCTTCCTTTTTTTTTTAATGTTTATTTTTGAGAAACAGAGTGAGAGAGCGAGGTGGGGGGAAGGGGCAGAGAGAGGGGGAGACAGCGAATCAGAAGCGGGCTCCACGCTGCCAGCACAGAGCCCAACGCGGGGCTCAAACTCATGAACTGTGAGATGGTGACCTGAGCCAAAGTCAGACACTTAACCGACTGAGCCACCCAGGCGCCCCGAGAACCCTTCCTAATGGCCACTGAACTATGCCCCATATCTTAAGGACCCACCTCTGTTTGCTCATCCTCTAGATGGAAAGAAAAAAAAAAAAAAAAAAAAACCTGCATGCTAGTGATTAACTTGTCTGGGGAAACACCAGAACCGTGTTCTTCTGAATTCCTGAGAGCTACCAAGTATGTGGGTAAAAGAGAACAAACCAATGACGTGAAACAAGGTTTCCCCGCCTTCACAGTACTGACATCGTGGGCCAGATCACCCTTTGGTGCAGGAGGCCACCCTGTGCGCTGCGAGTCTAGCGGCATCCCTGGTCCCTCTCGCTCACTCCTCGCCGGTATCACCCCCCCACCCTCCCAGTGGTGACACTGCCGAAGGCCTTCCCAAGCAGCAAATCGTCTCTGGTTCAGAGTCGTTGTTACAAAGTGACAGGAGGATGAAGTCCAAAGACAAACATTCATCTAAAAACCGCTGCTGCAGGGATACCTGGGCAGCTCAGTCGTAAGTGTCGGACTCTTGATTTTCCACTCAGGTCACGATCTCATGGGCTCGTGAGTCTGAGCCCCGTGTCAGGCTCTATGCTGACACACCGGAGCCTGCTTGGGATCCTCTCTCTCCCCTTCTCTCTGCCCCTCCCTTGCTCGCGTGCTCTCAAAATCAATAAACTCAAAAATAAATAAATAAATAAATAAATAAATAAATAAATAAATAAATACCACGAGGCTGCAATTTCCTGGAATTGCCAATTTGGTTTTCTGCCTTATGGCCAAGTTTCTCCCAAGTTTCATGTTTTTCTAGCAGAATAATTTCCTCAAGGTACAAATGCCACTCCAGAGACAGGAAGAAAAGTTTATTTGACTGTCCAATTATTTTCTTAAAAAAATTTAATTTCTGATAAAATAAAACACACTTTTAGTACCGTAGAAAGCTTTTGACACATACGAGGCCATATTATTACTATGTACAACTTCAAAAACAAATGTTTCCAGCTCCAAGTACAGTGATGTTGAACACCCTGACTATGCCCCAGCTGTAGGAAATTTCCTGGTTGGCCAACGTCTTCCTTGGCTCGGAAAACAAAGTCTACAATTGAAAAATAGAAGTAAGACCTTCAGTGAGTTGAGAATCATAAAAATGCTTTCTGGAGTTCAGTCGTCTGGATCCTGGGGAACACGCGGGAGTTGTAAGAGTTCAACAAGCGAAAGGAAACCCCGTGGATATTCACGGGTGAGTATTCCAGGAGAGGCCCTGAGGTTCACAGTTGCTCTCTCAAAAGTAAAAGCTATTCTTACTGTGGTGGAACTTAGTCTCCAGTTCACAGGCCGTTCTTCACCAGCTCATGGACTCCATTCTCATCAATGATTAAAGGCGCGTGGAACTCTTTGTCTGCCACGTAACTTTCTATTCCCTGAAAGAAGGGTTGGAATGAAACACAGAAAACCGGCAGGCGCTAGTCATACGATGCAGGACGCCGTGACTATACCAAAGATTTAAAGCATGGATGCCAAAAAGTGGGGTTGAGATGCAGAATTTAAAAGTCGGTAAAAATCTACTTAGTATACTTTTTAAACTGAGCTTACTGACCGATTTACAGAAGCATAAAACAAGTAACAATGAAAGGAAAATTACTCTGATTATAATTCTTGAAGTAAGTAAGGTGTTAATCATTCTTCCTATCAGCATCAACCAACAGAGTCAACTTTCTCAGCAATGTGGCTGTCTCTGATGCTGGAGCTAAGCAATCTGACAAGGGTCTCCAGGAAAAATATCACATATTAGAAGAGTAGGAACCCCTAAATCCCCCAGTCCTGAAAGTGAGAGTACCAAGTATACGAACAAAACCACCCTTTGGGAGAAAAAAGTGCACTGCATTTTAAAAAGCCAGATAGCCCCCAAACCCAGAGAACAATCTGACAGTGGCCAGAGGGGAGGGGGCTGAGGCGGGGGGAGCAAAATGTGAAGGGGAGTGGCAGGTGGAGGCTTCCAGCTATGGAAGAAGTAGGTCATGGGATGAAAGGTCCAGCAGAGGGAGCACAGGCAAGGGCACGGCGGTAGTGCCCTATGGTGACAGACGGCAGCTACACCTGTGAGCACAGCAGAACGTACAGACCTGCTGACTCACAAGCTGTGCACCTGAAAACAATGCAACACTGGGTGTCAGCTATATTTCAATTAAAAAACAAAAGAGCTGGATAACTTATCTTAAAAAAAAGCCAACTGTTTTCAAAGACCACCGCATTTCAATGTGTAAATGAAATGGACTAACTATTAAACATTCTGTTTGTGGCAACTAACCCCATTGTGGGACAGACGCAAAGCCATAACAGGAATTCTCAAAGAGAAGAATTTGGAACAAATGCAACCTCTTTTCTCATTCCCAGGATGAGCAGGGCAGAACACTTAAACATAAAATAGTATCAGAATCAGGGACGCCTGGGCGGCTCAGCTGGTTAAGCATCCGACTTCAAGTCAGGTCATGACCTCGCGGTTCTTGAGTTTGAGCCCCCCTTCAGATCCTCTGTCCCCCTCTCTCTCTGCACCTCCCCGACTCACGCACATGCCCTCGTTCTCAACAATAAACATTTTAGTTAAAAATAAATAAATAAAAAGTTTCAGAATCCTACTTTTCAAAGAATAAGAAGAAAAGGAAAATCAGACTTACTTCTCCAGCATAGGAGATAAGAGGAGAGATTTCACACTGAATTGGTACATCATTGGCATCCTTCAAGCTAAGAAAAAAAAGCAGACATGTTGAAGGTTCTGCTTCTCATGTTACTGCCAGAGTGAAAGTACAGACCACCCCTTCCCTCTGAGAAGCTTGCAGATAACCGAACTCTCCCAGTTAAGCAAACAGAACAGCCGCTATCCTGATGGCCACCAGATTCCCTGAGGATTAAGGTAACGTGAACTTGTCATGGTCCAGAAGACGCTATGGGGGGCGAAGGCCAGTAATTACCAGCAGATCTTCAAAGCACTTCACCTGTATCGTTACACGTATCCCTCTAACGCACATCTCATCTTTTACCATGGTTAAGTTTGAATGTCATAAAGAAGGGACTATTTATGGACTATATACTACAGAATATATACTACGGTCCAGGCCCGCTAAGGATTCAGTACTCTGAATCCTTCATATTTCACCTTAATCCTGACCACGACCTTGAGAGTTAAGTACTCTCAAGTAAGTACTAATATGGACAAACATTCTAAAGCTGTACTGTCCAATGTACATTGGCCACCTGCCACATGCAGTTCCTTAAATTTAAATTTTTGAAATTAACTAAAATTCTAAAACTCAGTTCCTTGGTCACAAAACCCACATTTCAAGTGCTCAGTAGCTGTGAATGGCTAATGACTGCCCAATCAGATGGCACAGACATAGAACATTTCCTTCACTACAGAAAGTTCTACTGGACAGCGCTGTTCTAAAGGTCAGTTATTTCCTGGTATACTTTTTCCGTGCAATCGAAACCTCCTGGATTAGCTGAGCTGATTCATTTGATGTTTCAAAGTGCTTCTCTGCTACTTTCACCAAAGTCTCTTTTCCAAGAGCTAAGGCAGAATGCAACCCAAGCAAAGACAAGGCCAAAGTCACCATTTGCTTCCCCTAGGTCACATTCTAACGTATATAGCTACTCGATCCTGAGTTTCTAAAAGTTTCTAAAGTTTTTAATGTAAAAGTCAATAAGCAGTGTTTTTAATATGCTTAAAGGCATGAGACCTCTCTCTAGGTTTTTCCACCGGTAGGACTGAGAGCACACAAAAACTAGTCTTTCACAACCTCAAACGGCAGCTTTCCTTTGTTTTACCAAATATGTATCCGAAGCTTTGGCGGAGTCAAAATCACAGGGCGATGCCCAAGCTTCCTTTTCTACACAGAACCATGTGGGGGCACCTGGGTGGCTCAGTCAGTTGAGCGGACATCCACCTTCAGCTCAGGTCATGATCTCACAGTCCGTGACTTTGGGCCCCACCTTGGGCTCACTGCTGTCAGCCTGTCAGCACAGAGCCTGCTTGGAATCCTCTGTCCCCCCACCCCCTGCCCCTTCCCTACTTGTGACCTCTCAAAAACAAATAAATATTAAAAATAAAGAAACAGAACCACGTGGCTTGAGTTCAAGGTGTTCTAGATCCTTCTCCAGCTTGCCCTGCTACTTTTCCCTCAAACCAGCCAGCTGCACACACTTTGGATTATTCCAAGTCATTCTCAACCATGTCAAATAAAAATCTGGACTATCCAAATTATACCCATCCTCCAAGATTCAGCACAAGCCCCAACCTTCCCTTGACCACTGCATCTCGTAGTGATTGCTCTCATTTATTTATACCAAAAAAATATATATATATGAGAGACATCTGCTAAGTCACTGCCTCCTAAATAATAATAATTACTTATGTCATACATTTAACACATTAACACACACTGCCTGATGATGTTACTTAACTCTTATGCATCTTGACCTCCCAGTAGGCTTAAGAAAGGACTCTTTTCTCTTGCGAAAACTACTGCAGTAATGAAGGTCTGTGAGCAGGCCTACAAAGGTTTGCTGGCTGAACGAATAAATGAAGTACGGAGGTAGATAGCTGACAGACTAATTTGGAGAAAAGACGAATTTAAAAAATGGGGCACACATCTATCCAGACCTGTGTCAGATTCTATCAAAAGAGCTCAAGAAATCTGGTCCCGACCCTCTGGGGCAGCTCGGAGTCATATTAAACCATATGGGAAAAACAAGGACCCGTCTCACCGATGAGAGGCACACAACAGCCCCGTCCCACCAGAACCTGTGAGGAATTTGACGTCTGCCACGATCAGAAGGTGGTTTTGGACCCAAGGAACACATAGCTGACCTAAATGTAACTTCTCTTCATGTACCACAAAGAAAAGAAAGCCACTTTGAATAAAGCTGGATGCCCAGAAGGAGGGAAGACAGAAGCTCCCATCACCAAATGCAAAATCGCAGGAGATCGGCAACTTAAACCAGTGACAGTACTGTTCCCCAAAGTCTTTGGCCAAGAGTACTTTTGGTAACTAACTGCTCCATAGGGGTTAAGATGAAAACTAGAACTAATGTCACCTGGTCAAAACTCAGCACCTTGTTTCCATTCTTTCAGAGTATCTCCCAGCTGTTTCCTTTATACAAAATACCTCCTTGTCACCTCTCACTTGCAAGTAATCTTTTTCTACTCACTTGAGGACACCCTTTAGAGAGAAGAATTTCAGCAGGAACAATTTTATTTCTAAGTCCGCGATCTCATTGGGGGCTCAACTTTGATTTCAGTTTAATTATTCTACAAATGGCTAAAAGGACATCATTGGGGAGACAAGTACTATATAAAAGAACCCAAACAAGAAATAGTGTTTAAAACATTTGTATCTTGGGGCGCCTGGGTGGCGCAGTCGGTTAAGCGTCCGACTTCAGCCAGGTCGCGATCTCGCGGTCCGTGAGTTCGAGCCCCGCGTCAGGCTCTGGGCTGACGGCTCAGAGCCTGGAGCCTGTTTCCAATTCTGTGTCTCCCTCTCTCTCTGCCCCTCCCCCGTTCATGCTCTGTCTCTCTCTGTCCCAAAAATAAATAAACGTTGAAAAAAAAATTTTTTTTAAACATTTGTATCTCAACGGAGGTAGCTGGCTGCTGATTTCAGCTCTGTCATTAAGAAACTATTTCACTTTTTGAGGTTAAAAGCTGTGGCTCGGGGCACCTGGGTGGCTCAATCGGTTAAGCCTCTAACTTTGGGACAGGTCATGATCTCTCAGGTCATGAACTCAGCTCATGAGTTCAAGCCCCACGTCGGGCTCTCCACTCTCCGCACAGAGCCTGCTTCAACGCCTCTGTCTCCCTCACTCTCTGCCCCTCTTGTGTGTGTGTGCTCTTTCTCGCTCCCTCAAAAAATATACATTAAAAAAAAAAAAAGGCTGTGGCTCAGTGAGAAAGATATTTTGGGTCAAAAATCTATTTCTTAAATTATAAAAGCACCTTGCTCCTGCAGCGCCTGGGTGGTTCAGCTGGTTAAGCGAGCGACTTCGGCTCAGGTCATGATCTCACAGTTTGTGAGTTCGAGCCCCACATCAGGCTCTGCACTGACAGCTCAGAGCCTGGAGCCTGCTTTGGATTCCATGTCTCCCTCTCTCTCTGCCCCTCCCCTGCCTGTCTGTCTCAAAAATAAATAAACGTTTAAAACAAATAAAATAAAATAAATAAATAAAATAAAAGCACCTTGCTTCCATATTTTAAAAATGATGGACGGGGCAGAAAATAACACAGTGTTCTGCATCTTGGTTCCCAAAGGCATGAAGGGCAACAGTCACCTTTGGTTCCGATAAGAAACTAGCCAGATCTGTGATCCCACTTCCTCGTCTACGGGCAAGGAGACACCGACACCGACACCGACAGGGACCCATCTCCATAGGGAAAAGGTGAGTGACACAGGCAGAAAAAAAAGGAAAAAACAACCACAAGGACGAAAAAGATATCACATCCCTGTGGCTACTTCTTTTTAAAAAAATTTTTTTTAATGTTTATTTATTTTTGAGACAGAGAGAAACAGAGCACGAACGGGGGAGGGTCAGAGAGAGGAAGACACAGAATCTGAGCAGACTCCGAGCTATCAGCACAGAGCCCAATGTGGGGCTCGAACTCACGGACTGTGAGATCATGACCTGAGCCGAAGCCAGACGCTCAACTAACTGAGCCACCCAGGCATCCCCCCGACCCGTGGCTACTTCTCAGATAACTCTCATCTCCAGATCCTCTGCCCTGTACGTTTCCCAAATTATCTTCAACGCTTAAAACTTCTAACTAAATAACTTTTCAGACGTAGCAAGAACACCAGACTGCCTCTTTAGCTATAAGGATAATGGCTTTTGCAAACGCTATCAATACCCCGATGAGAGAGGATATGTGTTACTTCTAGCTGCAAATTATCTGCCATTCAGACAAAAAGCTTCTTTCTTTGGGCGCAGGATAAGAACTGACTAAAATTAACACACAAAATTAACACACGGAAGGGAGCTGTTAGTATGAGAAAACACTGAAAGAACAGTTTTCTCTATGTTAAGAGCCATCAGATACATCGGAGGCCGCTAGCTTTATACTGACAGCACATCTCCAATTCAGTGAGACACCTCTTCAGAATGCTCTTCTTATCTAGCTGATGCTGGGGTCTCAACTTGCTCTCCCGGCCTGGAACTTGCCCAAGGCCTTACCCATCACTAGTGGATCTGTCACTACAGACTCAAACATCCACGTCAGATTCTCTAGTAGAGCATGCTCCCCACTGCCAGCATGCACGGAGACTCCGAGTTAGTGTCATCCCGACAGATACCGGCCACCAAGTAAGCGCAGGACACCCCCACCAAAGCTTCAACCATCCACCCGCCCCGGACCACCAAAGGGCAGAGCACTAAAGCTACAAACGCCAGTTAGTATGGAGGGAAGCACAGCCCCGTCACCATGCGCTGCGGGCAGGCTGGGATATTTACTTGAGATTGACATCAGTTGTGATGGTCTCTGACTTCCCATTTGTAGCACTGCTATGTAGGAATAAATAAGCATTAATGGGAATGGAAAACAAATCAAACAGTAACAATGAAGTGGAAATGCAAAATATATTTGACTGAAAGGCATGTCGATGTATGGTAAATTATAAACTTGGCAAAGGAAATCGGAAGGGGTAAAAAAAAAAAACCCAACGGCCAGCGACGAAGCATGAAGGACAACTGACGGGCCACAGAGCAAACCTGTTGACGAGACAGAGCCTGAACGTGGCTCCGGGCTGCGACACAGCCCAGCCCCGGCCCTGCTGGTAAAAGCACGCTCACGGACCAGTCAGCTGGCGGATGTTCTAACGTTCCCCAAGGCATTCTAGCGCTTTTGAGCATGCAGCCGTCTATTTTATCCGTTACGAACATAAATTACACGGCAGCCTGTTTTGTACATAAGTGCACAAATATCAAATGAGTTTGAAGGGGGTAATTCTAGGTGCCAGTGAGGGTTTGATCATAAAATTCAAGAGTTAGCTTAAAATTGCTTTCTCTTAGACTTAAATAGCTAAAAGTGCCTTCTCTTTTCTAACTTTTAAATCCCAAAACATTTCTCAAGTTTGAGTATCAGTGAATGCCAGTGCCACCCCCTTCCTTTCCCGGCGCCTCCCCCAGTGACCATGAAGGAGCTGCGGTCGGAGGGGCAGCGGGCCGACATCTCATAGGTCGCATGTGGGTGGCGGGTCTCTGGCGGGAAGTGGCAGGTGGGGAGTCTCACAGATGGCACAAGTAGTGAGGCCACGGGCACGTGAGTGGCAACAACCAGGGCTCTCACTCTGCGGTGCAGTGTGCCCCCGGCGGGCTTTACCCATATGGCATGCCAACAGGATTCCCTCCTGACCGCCCTTCAGCAAGAGTCATACACGGACATGGTGGACGCGTATCCAAAACGAGAGATTCAGAAGTGATTCCTCTTTAACGGGAAGAAAAGCTATTACTCTCTTTGTAACGGGCAAAAGCCACCATACACTGGGAACTGCCCACATCAATACTATGCTTTTTGAAAAAACATCTAGGAACAGTCAGAGGGAGAGGAGAAAGGTCCAAAGAGACAAAGTCCAGGAAGCGTCCACACACACGAGATCAGACACTGACTTACCGAGGAATGGCTGGGAGGCGAGAGCCGTTTTCGTCTATGAAGTGGCCCCCCGCGTTGAGGACCCAGCAGTGATGAAGGGACAGCAGGGCGTGTCGCGCGGTAGTAGGATTGTCCTTCCCGTTCTGACTGTCCGCGTTCTTCAGCGGGGAAAACTCATCTTCACGTAGTACTTCATACACCACAAACTTCCTGGAGTGGAGCCATACAGGAACCACTTTATCACAAAGTTTAAAACTGCAAACACAGCCGTGATCCGTCTACACAGCTAAGCCCTGGTCCTCAACAGCTGGTCTTAACCTGATTCCAGATGAACACTGAAAGAAATCCTGCTCGTCTCTAGACTAAAGCTGGAATTCTTTTCTCCAATGCAAAAATGAGAAATTATTTTCACCCCAAACTACAAAACACTTCATCTTAAGTCAGAAAGGTCAGAAATCTTAATGCAAAACCCATGAGTATCTGTTCTGGGGGTGGGGAAGGGGGAGGCAAAAAAAGATGCCTTAGAAGCCCACAGGGGAAGATGAATCTTATACAGCTAATTCGTCTTCTGCATTTGTACACTGGCCAAATTCGGAGCCACATACCTCAGCCTCGAATGTGATCTCTGATGGAGAGCTGTAGAATCTGAAGTCATGTTCTCCGAAACACGTACTTATAGGTCAGTAAGACAGCCTACGCACAAACTGGGCCAATTCCCTAGCTCAACCTTTTAGTCTCTTAGCCAAGGTAAGTGACAATTTTAACAAAATTTAACAATTTTGCACGAGAGTCAGACAATGGACTAACGGGTGTAAAGAAAACATACAGGTTGGGGCGCCTGGGTGGCCCAGTCGGCTGAGCGTCCGGCTTCAGCTCAGGTCATGATCTCATGGTTCGCGAGTTCGAGCCCCACGTCGGGCTCTGTGCTGACGGCTCGGAGCCTGCAGTCTGTTTCAGATTCTGTGTCTCCCTCTCTCTCTGACCCTCCCCCGCTCGTGCTCTGTCTCTCTCTCTCTCAAAAATAAATAAACATTAAAATAAAAAAGAAAGAAAGAAAGAAAGAAAGAAAGAAAGAAAGAAAGAAAGAAAGAGAAAGAAAGAAAAAGAAAGAAAGAAAACATACAGGCAACTCAAATCATACTCCCAGGTTGGCGCTTTGAGAGAATGATAATGAGTCTCGACAGGACAATCACAGCCACAATGCCACACCTCACGTACATGCTCCCGACTGTTTGCTGAAAACAGCGTCCTGGCCTAACGGAGTGAAAAGCAACATTTCAAGACCTGTAGCTAATCTTACTGGTGCTGCTGAAAACATACTTTGCAAACTGGAAGATGTCAAAGACGAATTTTTCCATCTTTATTCCATTTGGTTTGTCTGGCTTAATTAACTGCCCCTGGGAATCCACGTAGGGAATCTTCTTTTGAGCCACATGGTGCTGCAACTGAGGTTCATAAATACTGAGTAGGAAAAAAAAAAAAGACATAATCACTTTCCAAAGTTAAAATGCCAGAAAATCCGATAATCACACTCAGGCACAAATGCACCCACAACCTTGCTAAGACTGTCAAAGTGAAGCGCATCTGGGAAGTTTCGGTTCATGTTTAAATATGAAGTGAACAGATTTCCCTATCCACCTCCTTAGTTTTAAAAGAATCCAGTAACGATCTCCACGTTAAAGAGCACACACCACAGCTCACACCAATGTCTCTCCCAGTTTCCATGTCTTCCAAAAAAGGTTCTGTTCTTTGCCCCAACTTTCCCAACCGAGAGCCCCTGAGGTGTGGAATGGGAAGATGAGGATCGACAGTTGTTATGGACAAATCAACTAACACAGCTACAAAGCGCAGAGTGGAACGGGAGATATTACGGAACTGGAGTCGATACCCTAGAGTAAAGCTCAGGAACTTTTTGAGAAGTAAACGATCATCATGAATGTCTAAAAGCTATCACATGAAGCAGACAGTGAGAAGGTCCTTCCCTTAACAGACCGATGGATTAAAGAAGCTTCTGATGTTATGCTTTTATCCCACCACGCTGATTTCCACCCAGGTCTCCGGTTCTTTTCCCTACTGGTTCCTGAATGCTAGTCTGGGAGCCAGCTAAAATTGGGCGGGCAGCTTTTCAACGCTAGATGACCTGCGTCCACCAGCAGGAATTCTGAGGCCCTAGACGCAGGGCAGACAGGCTCCTAGAGATGTGCACCCTATCATGTGAAAACAACAACAATGTGAGATATATTTCCACTTGATGAGGGTGATCTTCAGGGGAGAAGATGAATTCCACAGAATAAGGACTTGGGGTGTCTTCCTCCTTCTCAAGTGACTTAGTTCCTGAGAAATGACAGAAGAATCTATCTTGCTCATACTTGACAACATCTCTCAGAAACGGGACAGTGAAGAAGTGGTTGGCAATGTTCCCCGCGTTGAACAGCAGTCGCCCGTCCGAGCTTCGTTTCTGAGCTGTGGCCAGGGAGATCTCACTATATTCCACCACCTGATAGACCCCGTCCACTCGGCAAACCACTCCCACGGGCTCCGTAGGGTTCGTTTTCTCTACCACCTGCCAAAGGAAGACAGCAGCAGGAAAAGAAATATAATCAAATGCGACATTGGAGATTTGCCACTTTCAAAAGCCACATCTACAGTTTTGCTTATATTGTCTTTAAGGCATTAAGTCAAAAGGAACTTCTAACTGCAGACCACCACCTACCCATCTTTATATTCTTTGACAGACTACTGTCCAACTGGAAATGAAGTAAATTATCTCCTTCCTGTTTATCACCTAACTAAACCATGGAATAGAAATGCCGTCACACACACAGAGCCCAGAGGAAATCACATTTGACTGGGAATAATTAAATGAGGAGTCTACTTCCCCGCAAATACCTTATTTTAATTAATTTACCCTTAACGACACTCAACGGTTGAGAATAAATGAAATGAAATTTCTCTGGGATTCATTAATACAAACGTAAGGCATTTGGTCTCTCATTTGGTATTGCCTGAATCATTATTTCATTTGAAAATGGTGCTTCTTTTGTTTTCATTCATGAATACAGCATGTTCCTTGTTTTTCCAGGAGTTGGCGAGGAGGTCGGGGGCGTCAAGGCAGGCAGGTCACTGGGATCTGGCTCCAACTTCAATCAGAAAAGCCTGCCCAATACTTATCTGTTTTGCATGTTAGACTTTGAAGTTGATTCTATGCTTTAAAGAAAGTTTGAAAACCAGTGACTTGATCATCTATCAATGGCTCTAGGCTGGGGGGAGCTGAGAGAAAGGTGTATACCTGAATCACAGGGAAATGTAGAATATGTAATTTAAGAAGAAAAAAAAAAAAGCCTCACAAGTGATTCTGATACCCCACCACCCTAATCCAACACATCACTGGCCTAAATGAAATGTTCAGAAGAAAATTACGTTAAGCACTGTGTGAGATGCGCTAAAATAAAATCAAGATTCAGATGAGATGAATACCCGACAGAAGATTCAAACAACGGGAAGGTTTTAAAGATACTGCTGTCTGCCCTGTTCAACTAGCAATCCAGCATGCTTTGGAGTAGTTTGAAAAATCTGTCCCCAAACTAAAAAGTCTATCCTAAGCATACATGAAATCCACATCAATAAAGTTAAAACTTTTCCTCCGCAATTGATTTCTTAAAATAAGCCCGGCCAGCGGCAGTCTCCTCCAGACAACTAAAGCCACCATTGAGGACTTCGTTTACACAGCAATTACAGCGACAGGCGCAGAGTCTAGCTCGGTGAGGCAGGGCTACCGGGCACGGAAGTCCGCTGTGTGGTTTCACTGTTTGCCACCCTGAAAGGAGCACACTGTTCAATTTTCTACCAAGGAAGTGGATTACACTGGGGGGAAACATACAACAAAATGATTTCCATCAATCACAGGCCTATGTGCAATTCTAATCTATCAACCCCTCACCCTCACCACCTCCACAGTTGGGGGTCTCACTAGACACGTAATTTGGAATAGAGCCCTCTCGTTCCCATTTAAACCTACACACACACACACACACACACACACACACACACACACACACAATTTTCCAGTCACCTCTGTGTGCCCCTACTCCGACCAGCCATAGAGAACAAACCTGAGCACATTCACACTTTACGGTTCCCAAGCGTTATGTCAGTGAAAGATGTACTTCTATGACAACTCTTGACCCTCCAAATATTACAAAAGTCTAGATTACAGAAGAATGCATTTGCAAACTGCGTAAACAGAAGGTCAGTTTCCATTACACAGAAAGTTATACAGCACAAAATTAAGAAGTTTGCTTGACTTTCTCCAAGGGAAATCCTGAAAAGCTGAGTTTGAAGTACCACTCCAAGCTCCAAGTTCAAGCTCAAAGCTCAAGCGACTGCTCTACAGAGTGACGACCTCCAGTTAACAATGGTTCCTGCCCTGTTAGCGCTGGGCTTCTGCAAACCACCGCTCTGAGTCTTTTCTCAAGGTTCTCACTCCATGAAGAATACTGAATTCCTGAATTCACAAAGACGGGAGCCTTTTAAAGAAGTAATGAAAAGAATTCCACTACCACACTATGAATAACTCCCTAATTCAGATGTTCGTAAAAATATATCTCGACATCTTGGTTTTCAATTAAAACAAAAAGGGTGGGAGGGCAGATTACATAAAGGCTTTCTGCCATTTCTAAAAGTTTTTAACATACACCCAGTCTTACCGCAATTTGACAACGGAGTAGTCCATCTGACTACGTAGTCACTCACTGAGTGACTTCTGCATTATGTTCCAGACACAGAACTAAGCAGGAGGACTGAGAGTCCTGGAGAACCCACAGGTGGTGGTGAAGAGGGACAGGTTACACCTGTATCTCTGTGTGACCAGTATACTCACAAATAGTAGTACATCTAATTTCAAGGTTTTTAAGCTGTCGGCAAAAACGTAATCACTCCAAAGAGTTTGGTTTTATAATGTGATAGTATACTACAACTAGGAGTTGGGGAATGTGAATTCTAATCCTGTTTCTGTGAATGGGGATGAATGACCTTGAGCCTGGAGCTCACTTAGAACTGGGCCTCAGAGTGCTCGTTTCTGAGATCAAAGGGGCTGATGAGATGATCTCTGAGGTTCTTTCCAGGTTCACCACTCGGATTGTATAGAATTTAAATTGACCTGAAGCCCAGAGCAGCAAAATTAAAGTTTCTGTTTTAGAAGGAAGAGTGACACCAAGCGGAGCAAAGTCAGAAATACAGTCTAGTTTTTTTTTTTGTTTGTTTTGTTTTTTAAGGCTCAGCTACTTAAAATGCCCTGTTCCTATTATAATTTAATAACCATTTACAATACAGTGCAGATACTCATACAGTATTAAAACAGAGAGAGGTCTTAAATAACAGAACCAACTTTCTATTTTCAGAGTCTAGAAGAGTCTTACTGGGGTCTACCAGCTTAATTTCTCTAAACCCGCACTGGTAAATTTAAAACTTCAGCTTTTATGGCTTTGCATTAGATTTACAGATTAATTTTAAGAGAAATGACATCTTTATAATAGAAAATATCTCAAACCAAGGCTAAGATATGCTTTTTATGGTATGCTTTTTAAATCCAAATATTTCAAATTTATATCTAGTCTAATCTGTTTGTGTCAGAAGCCTGTATTATATAGCTTTTGCTTTTGGCAGAAAGGTCTTCCCTTCATGTCAGTATTTTTTTCTTCTAACATTTTTATGGGTTTTTTTTATATTTAACTTTGTAATCCATTTGAAACTGATTTTGGTATGAGCTTTGAGGATGAGATTTTACTTTATTTTCAGCCAGTTATCTCATTCGTTTCCCCCACCGATCTGAAATGCCATGTGTTTACATACAGCGTTCTTACGTGTACATGGATTGATTTCTGACTGCTCTATTCTGTTCCATCAATCCGTCATTCTACTCTGGTTTCAGGACTCTTTTTTTTATGTACAACCCATTTTAATACCTGGTAGACTGTCTCCAACCCTCCTGCCTCCTTCTCACCTTCTCTCAGCATTTTCCTGGCCATATTTACATGTTTTTTCTAAAGTTTACGATCATTTTGTTAAGTGTCCCCCAAATAGTCTCACTGGGACTTTGACCAAAATTGTGTTATACTTTAATTTGGTGAGAACTGATACTTTTACAGATTTCCAGAAAACAAGTATTGGTATTAATATTTTTAAATCTTTCGCAGTGTTTTCATGTTCTCTATTTTTTCCTAGAAACACGACACGTTTTGTTCACTGCCACATAGGCATGCCTCCTATATCATCATCTGTGCAACTAAAACAATGTTGAAAAGCAAATGGCAAGACCAGTCTTGTCACATGGCGATACAGACCTCCCCGCTTTTTCCCACCCACCCCGTCTATCTTAATATTAGTGTGTTATGTTGATGGCTGTCAAGCAGTTAACAATCTCCTTCATTGCCCTTCTCTGCACATTTCCATCTTAATCATAAGATTACCACGAGGTAGCTTGTCAAATGCCTTGCTGAAATCTACATCTGCTATTCCCACCATACTTCCCTTCCTCCTACTCCAGCAACTTTGTCACTGGAAGAAAGTAGGTTAATCTGATCAAATACAACTTGATATTTTTTTAACTTTTTTTAATGTTTATTTCTGAGAGAAAGAGAGAGAGAGAGAGAGAGAGAGAGAGAGAGAGAGAGAAGGTACAAGTAGGGGAGGGGCAGAGAGAGAAGGAGACAAAGAATCAGAAGCAGGCTCCAAGCTCTGAGCTGGCAGCACAGAGCCCGACACGGGGCTCAAACCCACGAAGTGCAAGATCATGACCTGAGCCGAAGTTGGACACTTAACTGACTGAGCCACCCAGGCGCCCCAAACACAGCTTGATATTAACGAATCCATCCCAGGCCTAGTGATGATCATTCACTTTCCCAGTACTTAACAAATCATCCACACACAAGCACAGAACATTATTTCTAGAATCAAAAGCTGCCAATTTAAGAGAAAAAGTAGGTGGGGGATAATTTAGTTACTGGAGAGAGAGAAAATATTCCAATCACCCTAATAATTCTAGTTTGAGTCCTGGAATATACATTCTGACAGAGCAAATCCACCTCGAGCCTTGCTACGGTTAGGAAAGGTGTTACCTTTGCACCACAATCTGCTCCTTTCTGGATGCAGAAGCCAATGAACCGGGGGTCTGCCACTTTCACTAGGATGTTGTCAACACAGTAGACGTGAATGCTCCAAATGCCTCTCTGTTCCATGTCCTCCACGATATTCTGGGCTGCAAGCGCCCGATAAAGACCACCATTCCCATCTGGGAAATAAAAGAGCCCATTAGTAGCACACCAAAACCCATTCAGAAGGTACCCCCAAACTGTTAGCTGGGTTAATGCTGTCAAACTGGGGTGAAGAGCTCTGAAAAGCAGTTTTACATCACAGTGTCAAGAAAAGTAAGTATCCATAAGGAAGAATGGGGGTGTCAAAATATTAGACTACATGACTGTGAAAGTAATTTAGCAGAACTGAGAGAATAACATTAATGCAGGGCCAGGCAACCCAAAGACCATACTGCTCTTTTTAACTCAGCCCTTTTAACCATTTAGCCCATAATACATTGGGAAATATAAAATTATTTATCAAGTAATGATTATTTCATAACATTTCAAGCGTTGCTAATATTTGTACGATTCAAGTTAGCTCTGTGTTTACAGCGCCATCACTGACAATTTCCCCCATCTCAAAAATAAAAATACATGAGCATATTATACCAAATAACTCATTAGGAAACCAGGTTAATATGAAGGTCAGATTTAAAATAAATATAGGTAAAAGCCTCTTCTTTCACATCTATTTTTAGTGCTGCTTTAATGTACTTCTTCCATCAACACTCGCAGCCTCAGCTTGAAAAACGGACAACTTTGGGGCACCTGGGTGGTTCAGTCAGTTAAGCGTCCAACTTCGGCTCAGGTCGTGATCTCGTGGTTTGTGGGTTCGAGCCCCGCGTCAGGCTCTGTGCTGACCACTCAGAGCCTGGAGCCTGCTCTGGATTCTATGTCTCCCTCTCTCTCTGCCCCTCCCCTGCTCTTTCTCTCTCTCTCAAAAATAAATAAACATTAAAAAAAAATTTTTTTTAATTGGACTTCACAAAAATAAAGCTAAAAATAAAGTGTTCCATAATTAAGAAGGAAAGAAAGCATTAAGATGACACAAAAGCCTATAACTGGAGACTACCACCGTTAACACTATTATTTGTCCCCTTTCAGCCTTTCCTCCAAGCAAAGATTCACATAGATATGAATCTGTCCACACGGTTATTTTTCTAGTGGGGATCACAGTCAGGGTCGCTACATGTGTCTACACTGGCAGCGTGCCGACGGGTCTAGGATCCTCTAGCAGGCTGCAGCGGGCACACGCCACCTGCAGGTGCTCAGAGCGGTGGCCCAGCCATACTGGGCGTGCAGCGTCACGCTTCCCATCGAAAGTTAACCTGAAACTACTTCTCTGTGTCATTTAGGTCTCCACAGTTGTTTTAGGACAGTTTGAGAACCATTACTATCGATAAACTACAATTTAACCTCTTATTTATGAAACAGCAAACGGTTCCCAATCTTTCACTATGAGAAGTAATGTAGCCACAAACTCTGCTGATGTAAAACTTACTGGGTAAAGACACCGAGTACCCCACACACTGCCCAAGTTGCTCTCGCGGGCAGACGTTCACACTGTGAAAGTGTACCATGTCACCCGCTGGTATTTTCAGTTTTTTTAAATCATTACCAAATGGGGATACAATTTTAAATATGAATTAAACATTGATTTTTTAAATCCAAATCACTGGGGTGCCTGGGTGGCTCAGTCGGTTAAGCATCCGACTTCAGCTCAGGTCATGATTTCATGGTCCATGGGTTCGAGCCCCACATCGGGCTCTGTGTTGACAGCTCAGAACCTGGAGCCTGCTTCGGATTCTGTGTCTCCCTCTCTCTCTGCCCCTCCCCCACTCATGCTCACATGCGCGCGCACTCTCTCTCTCTCAAAAATGAATACACGTTTTAAAAAATTTGTTTAAAAGAAGAAAACCAAATGGAAGGACTTATGTTACTACCATTTCTAGTCACCCTTAAGTAAGCATGCTTACAAACCTGGAGCCATAGAAACCTTGTTCTTGTCTTCCAAAATAATCTTCCCATCAAAACTCATAGCAGGGAGCATTCCCTGCTGAAAAAAGATTACATTCTCTTTTTTCAAACCAAAGTACTTGTGCTTGGTGAAGAATTCCTTTGTAGATTCCATTGTTCTGCCACTGGTCATTATATACCTTTCAAGAGAAAAGTAGACCTTCTAAGCCATAGGGTCATGTGAATCAGGGCACAATTCAATCTTGTCTATTTTCTAAGCTAAAAAAAAAAAAAAAAAAAAATCACTGAGCACACTGCCTCTTTGTTCTGACCTCCTTCATCCTCTTCCTGGATAAGGGAGCATTAGCGGCTACCCATGGGGAATTTCTTCCAGTAATTTCATCAACCTTTACATGTAAAATACGTCTATGTGACAATATGACACGTACCTCCTGCAACAGAGAGCCTGTAACTGGTTTAAATAAACATTTTAGAACTGTGAAAGGTGTATTCTAAATTTAAAACTCCTATTGTAAATAAATAGGGAGAAAAGGGTAAATGTAATACAGTGTAATGATCTCTTTTGGTTCTTTTTACTAAAGTTTTGAAATGTAATCTGGGCTCTGCTCACCCTCCATTTAAAATCATAAAAGTGTAATTATACTCTCTGTTTTCACAAAAATCCAACCCCCACTAGTATGGCAAAGGAGAAAAAAACCCTATCTAAAACCACAATTAGTGACTATAGTAGCTCCTGCCCTTACTAGAATGTAAACCACATACATATGAGGAGGGATTTTTGTCCGTTTTGGTTGCTGATCTATCCCCAGTACCTAGAAGGAGGTATGCAGTATCTGTTGAATCAATAAAGAAAATGGTATAATTTCCCACCATACTAGGTATCTGTCTACTTAACAAATTATCCTGGGTATTTTGAACTTTGACTACAAAGAGGTGGCTAAATCACTCTGCAGCAGAAAAGTACAGAGATCCTGAGCTGTGAGGAAGAAGAGGGAAGAAAATCCAACATGATGGCGGGAACCAGGGCCTTAAACAGAATACCGGCCACTCAGAACACAGACGTCCCGCAAAACCCCCCGAAGGAATCAAGATGAAATAAACAGTTTATGGCCAATACTCATCTTGAGAAGAGCTAGCAAAGCTGGGAAATTTACCAACAGCCTATTTTTAAAGGCATCACAGAGCTACAGAAGCAACATGGATGGGAACTAAAATTCCAGACAGTGAGAATCTTTCCAAGAGGGGCTAAGGATACGCAGCTGCTGCCTTTTCCTGGGGGTATTTGCCGACTTGGGATACAGGCTAGTGGTAGGAACTCCAGCTTGGACCAGGCGGAAGGAGAGAGAAACCAACAGAGCTTTGGTCGGGTCACATGGGGCTAAAATAACAAGATCAGGGACTTGAGGGATCTCAAACACACAGCTGGTTTCCCCCTCAAAATGTATTTCCAAAGCTGCTCTGGGAAAGAGATTTAAGAGCCAAATCAAAAACTTTTACAAAGCAGAGCAGAATTTCCCATAGTCTCTTGGTGCTCAGGACACCGACACTGGCCAGGGTGAGCCCTAGAGCACAGCTTGCCAGCAGGCCCTGGGGATCCAGCGTGGCCCCCAGCAGAGAAATCAGTGGGGCTTTCAGCTGGTGTTGTGTGGGAAGGGTGGGCTGTGGGGAGAGCGAGATAGCCTGGTACTTAAGGATAGGGGTTTCTAGACTGTGAGAACTCCTGGAGTGCCCAGAGCAGCGACTAAAAATAGACTCGTATCACATCATCATGAAATTTCAGATGCCATAGATAAGAAGAGACCTTAGATGCTGGCCGGGGGGTGTGTGCAGGGAGAGACCGGGAAACAGAATGGCAATGGACCTGTCAACAACAATGATGGAAACAACAGAGCAAGACCTTCAAATTTCAGAGGGAAACGGATTTTCAATTAGAAATTTATACATAGCGGGGCACCTGGGTGGCTCAGTCATTTAAGCATCTGACTTTGGGCCAGGTCATGATCTTACGGTTCGTGGGTTCGAGCCCCGCATCGGGCTCTGTGCTGCCGGCTCAGAGCCTGGAGCCTGCTTCCGATTCTGTGTCTCCCTCTCTCTCTGCCCCTCCCTTGCTCGTGCTCACTCTCTCTTGCTCTCTCTCACACACACAAAATAAATTAAAAAAATTTCTTTAAAGAAATTTATAGTCAAACTACCAATCAGTATCAAGTTTCTTTTTCTACACTGAGAAAACCCAATGAGTCCCCAGAGGTACTCAGGTAGGGATGTAAAAGTCGGAGATGAATATATGCTGTGCATTAAGGCTACAGTGATCATCTATCTAGTTATACTACAGATTACTTTTAGACAGTAAATTACAGCTCCTGGGAAAACCATTAGTAACAGGAAACATGTCTGCTTATGAATAAAGTCTACATGTATTTTGAATACCATAGACCGATATATGTTCACACACTCTCCCTTAATGAGGCATATCTTACCATGGAATGATACATTTGCTGCCATGGTATTTTTCAGCTAACTGTTGAAGCTTCAGGATACGCTCCGCCTGAATCTGAAAAAGCGTCTTGTGAGACGGCAAACCAACATCATACATTCCCTTGGGATATGCAACACCAAGTCTCGTCCCCTGCCCGCCAGCTAGAAGGAGAACTGCCACTTTGTTCTGAGAAATCTGGAAAAGTCCTGGAAAAGAAAACACTTGTATCACAAAACCTCCATAATTCAGCATTTAGGATTTCTCATATAAAAAGTAGCAGCAAAGAATCACCCTATTTGCCTAAGGCAAAAAGAACAAGAAATAATCATCAATGACTATAGCTATCTTAGTAATGAAAACATTTTTACTATTAAAAAATTGTATAACTCAGGGGGCACCTGGGTGGCTCAGGTCATGATCTCACAGTTCATGAGTTCGAGCTCCGCGTCGGGCTCTGTGCTGACAGCTCAGAGCCTGGAGCCTGCTTCGGATTCCGCGTCTCCCTCTTCTCTGCCCCTCCCCCACTCACACTCTGTCTCTCTCAAAAATAAATATACATAAAAAAAATTTTTTTTTTTAATTATAGAACTCAACCAGACACCAAATAATGAATAATATGCTTTAATGAGTTAAAAACTTTTTTCCCAGTAACATCACAAGGCAAAGCCCAACAGAAGGTCTTACAAGTACCTGACCGCTTATTCGATGTGGCAAGTCAAGAAAAAGGATGAAAGAAGATACCCAGGCTTCAGGATAAATGATGATGGTACTAAATTACCTCCAGCCCTATAAATCGATCAGTAATAAACAATTAACTCATCAATGAGCATGCAAACTTACCAGACACACCAACCTCCAGTAAATGTACAGAAAAGAAACGCACAGGAAAGCAAGGCAGTATGGTGGTGAAGAAGGCAGGACACCTGGGTTTGCAACCTAACTCAACTGAAAAAGCTTAGAGGATCTGGCTGCAAAAAGGCAGCAGGAGGCTCTGGGGGGTGATGAAAATGTTCTATATCTTGACTGGGGTGGAGGTTACATGAGTGTATAAATACGGCAAAAGCTCCTAAAACTAGTGCATTTGATTGTATGTAATTATTCATTAACAGAATGGATTAAGATGCACCCGTGTTGGAGGATTTTTAAGGGCCATCCACACCAGCTCACAAGAATGTGAAACTCAGAGTCTTTCTGTTGATGATTTAGCTCTGTTGCCTGCAAGCCTGTCAGTCTTCATCAGCTGAATACTCAGCAGTAGGTAAGAACCAAACATAACACCTGGATAAGAATATTATTCTCTGAATTAAAGTAATTCAAGATGGATTTAAGATCCAAATGCAAACACATAAAACTGTAAATGTTACTAACCACAGAGGCTCTCGGTTTGAATTTAAAACAAAAAAACCAAAAACAAAATCTTGCCCTCTGTGGTTTCTAAGAGCCATCTCATTATGCGAAGCCCAGACCAGGTCAGCATCACAAGGCAAAGGAGCTCGTGGGGAGAGGCAACACAGAAGCTGGGTCTCTGGGAAGCGAGAAAAGCCGGAAAATGCCAGAGGAGATAAAGCAATGGTTGATGGGTTTTGTTCTTGTTTTCTGAATCTCACACTTGCCTTAAAATCCTCAGACCTGTGCACGAAGCTTGTCACTACCCAGAACTGCACACCGGCCCAGAGAGAGCAGTGGTAGCCAGCATCATTATTTTTATATCCCTAGTGACGCAGGTTTGTCTGATTCA
The DNA here is from genome assembly GCF_022079265.1 of Lynx rufus. Classification (NCBI taxonomy): domain Eukaryota; kingdom Metazoa; phylum Chordata; class Mammalia; order Carnivora; family Felidae; genus Lynx; species Lynx rufus. The sequence continues at coordinate 1,056,405 of NW_025814829.1, read as the reverse complement.
CCAACTTTGTCTTTACGTTTTTGATGTATTAATGAGGCCTTCCGAAAGCTAATATGCTAGTATATCAAGAACGTAAAGAAATATTCTAAACAAATCCACTGTAAAATCCAAACTTTCCCCAGTCCTAATTCTACAAACTATCTTCAGTAGGAAATACGTATAACCTAAGGATAGGATACAGCAACTATCCAGCTATCAAAAAACTTAAAAGGACATTGGATATCCCCATAATTTTCACTTCTGATGTGAAGCTAACCTCAGCTACCCAAGACCTAATTTTCTCTCTTGCTTCCTTGCCCAGAGACAGAACTTTTTTTTTTTTTTTTAATGTTTACTTTTGAGAAAGACGGAGACAGAGCACAAACAGGGGAGGGGCAGAGAGAGAGGGAGACACAGAATCTGAAGCAGGCTCCAAGCTGTCAGCACAGAGCCAGATGTGGGGCTCCAACTCACGAACCTGGAGATCATGACCTGAACCAAAGTCGGAGGGGCCGACTAAGCCACCCAGGCGCCCCCAGAACTGTCTTTTTATACTCTCCATGGCATTTCATTGTACCCTATCAGAGTCTGATAATAAGATCTGGAGTAACATGAGACCCTAACTAGTAACCGTAATCGAAGAGGTAGGTCTAATTTCCCCCACGTCAGAGATAACAGGCTCAGAAAAATTAAAGGTCTTGCCCAAGGTCACAACACTAGGAAAGCTGAATAAGGCTTGGAACCTCACCCCAGGCCTATTCGCCACGCACTACACTGCCCCCAGCCTCTCTCTTCACACCCAAACACTGAACAGATAGATACATTACAGCGCCGTAATTTTTAGGGTGTAAACTTCCCTTCCTATCTCTTTCTCGCCCTTCTCTTTTCCACTGAATTCATGAGAAGTGCTACTTTTTTTTTTTTTTTTAATCTCTCTTACCTACCACCCCACAAGGAAAAACCGCAGGGTCGAGCCCCACATTCTCCAAAATTTGCCAAACACTGACATCTCTAACAGCATCCCACATCTGTGTCCCCCTGAAGCAAGCACCACAGCCCCCAATGTAACAAAGACTGAGATGAAGTGAAGCATTCTGAAGGGAGCAGGGACAACACAAGGCAGGTTTGAAAACGGTTTTACATTTGGTTATTCCCTGAGCTATCAAAGAAACCACGGTTTCTAGGGACGAAATTTCATTCTGCTGTCACTGACCCAAAAAGCATTATTTTAATGAAATACAGGGCCATAATCCCTTACACCTAATTCCGTGGGTCAGATCTGCTGACTCTTGACTTCAGCTCAGATCATGATCCCACGTTTCAAGGGTTTGAGCCCCGCATCAGGCTCTGCACTGGAGCCTGCTTGGGATTCTCTTTCTCTCCCTCTCTCTCTGACACATGTGTGCATGCTCTCTCTCAAAAAAAAAAAAACAAAAAAAAAAAAACAAAACTTTATTAAAAAAAAAAAAGATCTGCTTCAGAAGGCAGAACTCTTCAAACTGTAGAAAATGAAATACAGTACATACACAGCATTCTATGTTACCTCCAGCAAATCTGAGACTGGACCCTGTAATCCCATTAAGTGGGATAAATAAAGTTCATCAATAGTTTTGTGTCTGTTCGGGGTGTCTGGGTGGCTCAGTCAGTTAAGCGTCCGACTTTGGCTCACGTCATGATTTCACGGTTCGTGGGTTCAAGCTCTGCATCGGGCTCTGCGCTGACAGCTCAGAGCCCAGGGCCTGCTTCAGATTCTGTGTCTCCATTTCTCTCTGCCCCACCCCTGCTCACACTCTGTCTCTGTCTCTCAAAAATAAATGTTGAAAAAAAAAAAGTTTCATGTCTGTTCAAGTTTGGTTTTGCTGCAAACCAGGCTTTGCACCATTTCAGAAATGCAGATAAATAACTTTGGTCTGTCGGAACCCTCACATACCTCCAAAGGTGTCAGAATCAGAAATATTTCTAAACATCTTCAAAAAAAGTCCCAGATAAATATTGTGGACACAGAGGCCTTTGTTCTCTTTGTCGTATTTATTTTCTTCACGGAGCACATGTGTTTTAAGTTGTTTCATTGTTAATGTGGCTCTAGTCCTCCTTTCTGATGTCTTTCTTTTATCTTCAGTCCCAAGGTCGATTATCTCCCTCAGCCACCTTGCCCATGAATTAAGAGACTGCTCCCGGAGCCAGCCCCAAGTCCCAGCCCCAAGTCCCAGCCCCATGTCCCAGCTCAGGTCACCTGATGACCACCCAACACCAACCAGTGCTTTCCAGAGGCTCTAACCAGTTATCACAGTATCACGGTCTATACTTTTCTCTTCCCTGGATGAGTTCCCCGAAGCACTGCTTCATTCCAGTTCTCCAAAGTTTTCAGTTTTACAGCTCTCTACCCAGCAGCTCACAATGGCCTCCTTCTTTATTCAAATACATGCTTCCTAAGCCCCAGCCTGCCATGCTTTCTTCAATCTTTTTCCCGTCTGCAGACCTGATCACCCATCCCATCACTGTGACCGAAGAGCAGCACTGAGATTATGCCCGCGGGGTGTACGACTGTGGGTGGATCCACGTTCAAGTCTCATCTCCGTGGGACCACAGCTATTCCAATGAGTTACAACACAATCCACACGTATTTACAATAAACAGGTTTCTGCCTTAACCTCTTCCTGCTTATGCATCTCACTGATGAGCAGAGAAAAACGTGAGGACAGAAAGAAGCCCGTAGACCAGCTGCATTTCAAGAACCAAACGCAGCTACAGATGCTGAGAGCAGTATCAGACAGTGCGTTCGCTGGCTGAAGCCCTCCTCCACCTCAGCTGCGTCACTGCAATAAAAGTGCAATGTTTAAAAAGCGTGTATGGGGCGCCTGGGTGGCTCAGTCGGTTAAGCATCCAACTTCGGCTCAGGGCATGATCTCGCGGTCCGTGAGTTCGAGCCCCGCGTCGGGCTCTGGGCTGATGGCTCGGAGCCTGGAGCCTGTTTCCGATTCTGTGTCTCCCTCTCTGTCTGCCCCTCCCCCGTTCATGCTCTGTCTCTCTCTGTCCCGAAAATAAATAAACGTTGAAAAAAAAAAAAAATTTAAAAAGTGTGTATGGGGCGCCTGGGTGGCTCAGTCGGTTAAGCATCCAACTTCGGCTCAGGGCATGATCTCATGGTTCGTGAGTTCGAGCCCCACGTCAGGCTCCGTGCTGACGGCTCAGAGCCTGGAGCCTGCTTCTGATTCTGTGTCTCCTCATCTCTCTGCCCCTCCCCTGCTCATGCTCTGTCTCTCTCTGACTCTCAATAATAAATAAACGTTAAAAAAAATTTTTTTAAGTGTGTAACACATAAATTAGTATCTGTCTTACAATGACAGATAAAATACTGCTTGAAATTAAGCGGGCCAATAAAATTAGGTAAGCTGTTTAGTTACGTGGCAAGAATACCTGATTTCCAACTGTTTTTGTCACAGCAAAAATTTTACGTGGGCACCGCTGCACCTATCGGAAAAATGTTAATTATTAATGTACTTAACCCATGTGACGATTAGGAAATTATGAGCTTCTATCCCCAAACTTCTTCTGCAGAAATATAGGAAAAAAAGGAGAAAGTACAGCCCTATATCATCTTTCCATCCTTCTATTGCAGGGCATTTAATGACTTTCCCACAGAGGGGACCTATTACAGACCAAATCAGAGGTTTAAAAAAAAGAAAATCAAGCCTGAACAGTTTCCAGGGCTGGAGGACATCTCTCTCCTTGGAGAGTCAGGTGTCGTAGGCCCAACGGCCTGAGAACTTTTCCTGATAACATTTATAAGAAACAAAGAGCAGGGTGTACAGCAGCCTGAAATAGGTCAAACGCTTCCTGGATAACTTCCGGCTTGGACTAGTTCCTCTCACACACTCTGACTTGGGCACGCGCCCGAAACAAGGAGGACGGCACAGGTGCAGGCGAGGCACAGCACCTGCCAGAACTTTCCATCTAAACTGTCAGCACTCCCAGGACGATGAGTCAGGTAAACAGGCTATTCGACAAGTAGAAATAAAGGAAGACTATCCAAGAAAGTTACTCGAAAAGATATTTTAAGTCTTTAACTTTTCAGAATAGTAAAACTATTACTTGGGAGATTAACCATTTCCCAAAAATGTCAAGTACAAAAAGCAGACTAATAAGGTAAACCGCTATTTGAACCAGTTTTAGGTACTGGAGGATTATTGTGAACCTCATTAGGAATAAGAATAGCATCGTTAGTAGGAGAATATCTGTATACACAGAGATAAATACTGAACTCAATCAGGGTAAAAATAACATGATGTTTGAGATTTCTCTTAAAGTATTACAGCAAAGAAAAAGAAAAGGAGAGATAGATGGAGGAAGAGTAGCAAAATTTTGGTATTAAACAAGGTGATACATATATGAGAGTTCATCATACTGTTTTCATCTCTAAATATTTGTTTCAAAATATGCTTGAAACTTTTCATGACAAATTCATAAACAAGCCACAAAATTATACACAAACCATAATCCCAATGTGTGTGTGTATATAAGAAAATACAATCAAATAATACTAGTGAATATTTATCTCTGACTTGTGGGATGGCAGAGATTTATATTTTTTCCTTTATAATTTTTAGTTATTTTTCCAATTTCTCTAAAATAAGCATGTTGCTTTTAGTCTTTTTAATGTTTATTTATTTGTTTTGAGAGAGAAAGAGTGCAAAAGCTGGGGAGGAACAGAGAGAGAATCCCAAGCAGGCTCCATGCTGCCAGGGCAGAGCCCTACGTGGGGCTTGATCTCATGAACCGTGAGATTACGACCTGAGATGAAATCACGAGTCAGCCGCTTAACTGACTGAACGACCCAGGTGCCCCAGTACGTGTTACTTTTAAAATAAAACAAACCTACCAATAATATCACTGCACTAGATTCCAGAAAACATAGGAGGTAATGTTATGAATATATTTTTCTGAACACAGTGCTACAGTAGAGAAGCACCATTCAGATTAATTTTATAAATGTCTCACAGGCAAAAGAGGTCAATACTAGATATTAATAGGCTATTATAAAAGTGGAAGACTGTTTTGTGCTCGGTATAAGCACACATTTCTTTGATAAAGATGATTCTTTTAATCAAGCAAACATATTTTCTCAATGTATCTTTACTAAAATGACATTCTCATAGAAGTTTCTAATTACTTCTCTCTCCAGATCTCAGCTTTGTAAAATAGAAATTTTTCCGTTACTCCTCCACATTCCATTTTCTACAACTGGCCAGAACGCCTTAAGAATTAAATTAAAGGGGGGCACCTGGATGGTTCAGTCAGTTGAGTGTCTGACTTCAGCTCAGGTCATGACCTCATGGCTCGTGAGTGCTGGGCTCACTGCTGTCAGCTCACAGCCCGCTTCAGATCCTTCGTCCCCCACCCCCTGTTCCTCCCCTGCTCACATGCTCTCTCTCAAAAATGAATAAACATTAAAAAAAAAAAAAAAAAAAGAATTAAAGGGGTGCCTGGCTGGCTCAGTCAGTAGAGCATGCGACTTTTTTTTTTTAATGTTTATTTTTGAGAGAGAGAGAGAGAGAGAGAGAGAGAGAGAATGAGCGGGGGAGGGGCATAGAGAGAGGGAGACCCAGAATCCAAAGCAGGCTCCAGGCTCTGAGCTGTCAGCACAGAGCCCGACGTGGGGCTCGAACCCACAATCTGCAAGATCGTGACCCGAGCCGAAGTCGGACGCTTAACGGACTGAGCCACCCAGGCGCTCCTGGAGCATGCCACTCTTGATCTCAGGATTGTAAGTTCGAACCTCACACTGGGTGTAGAGATAATTTAAAAATAAAATCCTAAAAAAAAAAAAAAGAATTAAATTAGAATCCGATCTCTCTTCAACAAAAAGCACAGTGGTCACTTATGTATCGATCCTTCAGAAATAATTTTCCACCCTAGGTGTGAAAATGTCCATTTTCGTGTCAGTAACCACCAGACATTCTGAAAACACTGTACAATGCTTTAATCTCCCCCATCCTAAGGAGGGGAAGCAGGGGGCATTGTCTTTGACACAACTGCCAGGATATTCCTCCTATGTGAAATATAATGATTAGAATCTCCCCAATGGCAACCAATCTCTTCCCCTTGATAACTTACTGCAAAAACTTTACTTTGTGATCAATTTGCACACACGTGGAAGTTTCTGGCTAGTGAATGAAGAGCGACAAAGTCTCCTTCTTCACCCCTACTGTTTAAACCACAAATAAGTATCGTTCCCTTGACAGTCAGCCAAAAGGCAGTTTGTTTTGTACCTGCTTGTAGTGTAGTTGGTTGCAATAGTTCCAGATTTCAGTTTAAATGGAACATCATATGTGTAGACTACTAGTCCCACGGATTCCGGCAAAAAGATCATAAAGCAGACTCCAGTTATAGGAGGCTTTGATCGCTGCCCATGGTCCCCATTACATAAAGTCAAAGCTCTGGCTTTTCCATAAAAGTTACTTGGAAGACTTCATCCGCGTAAAATCACAAGGAGAAATCTAGGCAGCTGGGACACCTGAAGGTATAAAGAGCCCTGCGTGACTTCTCCGTTGTAATAGCCTTTTTGAAACCCGGGGATGGAAGCAGAGGATTAATGAGCCCAGGGTTGGTAAGGGCCAGAGGATCACTACAGCTCCCCATTCAGAAGGATCCACCAGGAAGTCACTCTCTCACAGCTTAGTGGCAGAGCCCGATTCTAAGAAGAGAGGTTAGCCAACACCGAGCACTTCAGATCTAAAAGGGCACCTCCTAGAGATCACCCAATTATTTTCAGTATTTTTTAAATAAAACTTCGTGTAAAGATCAAATACATAAAACATGTCAAAGGAGAACTGCTCTTAGTGGGGAGATGAAGGCGTTAGAGACCAAGCTGCTTAGTATCCATTCCCCACCCCCACCCCCACCACATGAGAAGTCTCCCCAGCAGTGGAACCCCTTCCAAACACAGTTTGGAAATCAGTGAATGTGTATGCCCAGAGAAAGATATGGAGAGGTATACAGAGGTTGATGATGGCAACCATCTTTCTTTTTTGTGGGGGCAGGGAATGCCAAAGAACGCAAGACAAAATAGGGGTGCCCGGGTGGCTCAGTCAGTTAAGCGTCCAACGGCAGCTCAGGTCAGGAACTCGCGGTTCGTGAGTTCGAGCCCCGAGTCAGGCTCTGTGCTGACAGCTCGGAGCCTGGAGCCTGGAGCCTGCTTCAGATTCTGTGTCTCCCCCCTCTCTCTCTGCCTCTCCCCTGCTTGCTCTCTCTCTCTCGATCTCTCTCAAAAAAAATAAACATTAAAAAAAAATTTTTTTAATAGCAACAGTATAGTACAAGTACAGACTACAAGACTGTATCTACAATATTATTCCACATCTATAAAAGTAAATATACATATAATCAAGTACTAGGTGGCAATGTGAGCAAATAAAAACAGATTTGATAAGATTTAGGGCAATTTCTCTGCAGTGTTTCTGTTATTTTCATATTTTTTTTGCAATAAACTAACATTTTTTAAAAAGGAAAAAAAAGTATCAGCCCCATCTGTTCATTCCAGAGTTGAGGAAATGAGGTTTGACAAGGAGCATGTACAAACACTCAAGGGCCGAGCTGTACCATGTCGTCAACTCTTACTCACAGAGGGGCAGCGGCCTACAAAAACCACAGCTCTTAACTCCACCAAAAATGGCACACTTCGGCTATTCTGCCATTCTGCAAGGCAGAAGTAGAACTAGCTATGGGGACAGACGTTATGATACACTTTAGGAGAAGAAACACTGAGACGATGCAACAAACATTTATCAACCAACGTGTGACTGCAAAACCCCGTTCTAAATGCGGTGTGACGTACACGGGCAAGGAGGACACGGGCTGTTCTTTACGAGTCTTCTATGTAACGTCGAAGACAGACATAAACAGCTCGTAATCTAAGAAAGAACGGAAGCAAAGCGAAACATGAACAAGGAACTCCAACATGGCTCGCTGAAGAAGAAGTCATGATCAAGGAACCTTAAAGAATGAGGACACGTTGTCCACACGGCAGAGCCACCACACTGCACAGCACAGCTCGGGGAGATGGCCTTTCAAGGTGACCCAGCCACAGAGAAGGGGCAGAGACCGGTCCAAGGTGCTTCTTTTTAGAAGCGCAAGCAAAGAGCAGGAAAGACATAACATTCAGGGAGAGGTGAATTATTTGGTCCAGCTAAGATGTGAGGGACAGGAGGCATGGATGGAAGTACAGGAGACCAGGATGGAAATACAGGCTAGGGAAGGTTTTTAGAGTAAGCCAGCATAAACTGAAACATTTAACTTGTGCTTCAGGATGGGAAATGTAGAAGAAGCATGGAAATGAGCAAAGAGACTAGAGGCACATCAACATTTGAATGAGAAGACCGGGGAACAGCAATGAGAAGGGGGGTGGGGATGACGCTGCAGAAGTCTGGGCAACATCATCTGTCACTTTCTGATCAGTCACCTGGTTGAAGGGAAGAGGAGAGTCCAAATAATAATTACATGATCCGGCTACTTTAATACCGCTGGTGTAGCTCATTACAAACTTACTTAATGTATTTATTTATGTTTATTTATGTTTGAGAGAGAAAGACAGCAGGAGAGGGCAGAGAGAGAGGGACAGAGAGAAAATCCCAAGCAGGCTCCATGCTGCCAGCACAGAGCTCCACGAGGGGTTCGAACTCACAAACCGTGAGATCACAACCTGAGCTGAAATCAAGAGTCGGACGATTAACCAACTGAGCCCCCCAGGCGCCCCTCATTACAAACTCTAAAATGAACATTCCATGCCCATACCTTCACTCTCCCAGGCTTGCAGCCGATCTTGGTCCCTGGTGGCACTGCCCAACACCTCTCGAGGGACAGGCTCCATGCGGGCATCCATTTTCTCTTGCTGAGACGACTGGTTAAATCCTTCAATGGCCTTCTGGAAAAAGAAGTTCAGCTCCTCAAAGTTCATGGCCTGGAGCTCTGCATAAAGCTCTACCTGTTGGGCTTCATCCAGCTCATTCCAGAACTGTAGCAGGTGTTCCTGTCCAGCTTTGGACAACCTGACTTTGAGATCATTAACATTCATAATGCTCTGGTGGTGGTGAAGACAGAGGTATAATCTCTGGGCCTGTAAACCTACAAGAAAAGAGGAATCAACAGCAGGTCAAAGTCCAACCTCAAAACCAGAGCTTTTCCTACTACAAATAAGTACATTAAAGAACACTTGATATTAAAGAAGTTAACTTCTGCCTTTCCCTCACAAGATTTGTGACAGATCCAACTTGTAAAGAGGTAAACAAACATTTCTCCAAAGAAGACATCCAGATGGCCAAGAGACAAGCGAAAAGATGCGCGGCAGCACTCTACATCGGGGAAACGCAAATCAAAAGTACAGTGAGATATCACCTCACACCAGTCACAATGGCTAAAACAGAAAACACAAGAAACACAAGTGTTGGCGAGGGTGAGGGGAACCCTTCCTTGTGCACTGTCGGTGGGAATGCAAACTGGTGCAGCCACTGTGGAAACAGTATGGAGGTTCCTCAAAAAGATAAAATACAACTACCCTATGGCCCAATAATCACACTTCTGGGTATTTACCCAAAAAATACAAAGCCACTAATTCAAAGGGATACATGCACCCTTATGTTTACTGTAGCATTACCTACAACAGCCAAATTATGGAAGCAGCTCAAGCGTCCATCCACAGATGAACGGATAAAGGTGTGGTGGGGTGTGCGTGTATACATAAGTATATATAATGAAACGTTATTCAGCCATTTGCAACAACATGGATAGAGCTAGAGAGTGTAACACTAAGCCAAATCAGTCAGGCAGAGAAAAACAAATATCATATGATCTCACTCATATGTGCAATTTAAGAAACAAAACAAACAAGCAAAGGGGAAAAAAAGAGAGAGACACACACAAACCAAGAAACAGGCTCTTTCTTAACTGAAGAGAACAAACTGATCGTTACCAGAGGGGAGAGGGGTGAGGGGATGGACGAAATAGGTGATGGGGATTAAGGAGGGCACTCACTGTGGGACACCTGGGTGGCTCAGTCCGTTAAGCATGTGACTTCGGCTCAGGTCATGATCTCGTGGCTCATGAGTTTGAGTCCCTCAGTGGGTCTCTACTGTCAGCTTAGAGCCCACTTCAGATCCTCTGTCCCCCTCTCTCTCTGCCCCTCCCCTGTTCATTCTACCTCTTTCAAAATAAATAAATAAACTTAAGGGGGAAAAAAAGGAGTGCACTTGTCATGATGAGCACACGATGAGTACAGAATTATTGAATCATATCGTACGCCTGAAACTAATATAACACTGAATGTTAACTATACTGGAATTAAAATTTGTTTAAATAAAAATAAATGAAAAACTTGGAAGACAATAATCATTAGTATTACATACCAAGTACTGCACTAAGAACTTTACCTATGCGGTCTCATTTGATTTTTGCCAGCTATACAACACAGGTACTGTTATCTTGATTACTTTACCAGGGAGGAGACTGAGGCACAGAGAGGCAACACAACAAGGCCAACAGGCAGAGCAGGGATATGAGCCCAGGCGGTCTAATTCCAGGGTACACACTCTGACTAGCCCACTCAGTTGCCCCTGACCATGAGCTCCCACTGAAAGAACATCTGACTTCTTAATACACCAACTGTCTCCTTTTTGCACTAATGATGGAAATGATTCTGTTGTATTCAGAATATAATAAAATTCAAGATGGGACTACCTATAATCATGAAAAATACGTTTTATTTCAATAACAACTTCTAGAGAATTTCTCTACTAAGAATTGAACCCTAAAGGGACAAGCAATGCACACATATCAACAGATAAGACCATGTAACATATATAGCAAAATGTTAAAGTGTGTAGTACTAAACAAAACCAGAGGAAGAGGAAATATTTAGTCTACTTGCCTACTACAGATAAATGCAAGAGAAGGCAGGCATTGTCTAGAAAGAGTTCACAAAGGACGCATGATCAGCTGTATCTCAAGGGCTCGAGCAGATTACAGATAAGATGAGAAAGCGAGCAGGACAGGCATGTGTGACAGAGCAGTAAAGAAGCTGGAGCTTTCTGCAGAATGATGGGAAGTATGGAGGGCAGGACTAAACCACGAAAGCCTCAACCCAAGCAAAGGGATTTAGACCTAACAGTAACAAGATGCCGACAACGGATTACTCAAAGGGCAGTGTCACCATACTTCAGAGAAAGAGCAATAGCATAAAATAGATGGTAAGGAGGGACAACGAGAAGCAGGAAAACAAGTTCAAAGACAATCACAGGGACAGAAGGCCAAAGATCTGAACCAGACTAGTTGCAAAGGAAATAAGTGGAAAGGGGAAAACTTTGAGGGTCGCTGTAAAGAATCATCACCCCCTTACAACTGCTTAGAAGTGAAGGACGGGAAAGACAAGTACCGAAGAAACAGCCCGCTATCTTCTACCTTTAGAACAGTGGTAGGTAATGTACATGGTAGTTCAGAGCAATATTCTGGAGTTCCACTCAGTTACTTAATGTCCCTGGGCCTCACCTGGGTTAATGACGGAATCTATCTCATCAGGACTCTTAAACCAAACACCATTTACAAACTCAGATGAAGACAACCTCCAGTAGGGTTCCCTGAGGTGGCGATCACACCGCCTACCGCTCGCAGAGCGCTTATGACGGTACAATACTAATTGCTTTACAGATGCTTATGCAGTTAACCCTCAAAACAATGCTAAGGTACAGCTACTGGGATTACTTTACAGAGGAAGTACTGTGCCACAGAGATAACTTGCCTGAGGTCCCAAACTAGTGAAGTGATTGAGCCCGGATTCAAACCCTGACAACCTGATTCTTAAATTCACACTCTTAACCGTTATGCTATATGGCCTCTCAGGAGAAAGACTGTGAACGTGAGCGTGTGTGTGTGTGTGTGCGCGCGCATGTGTGTGTAAAAGAGGGGAATAGTGAGAGAGAGAGTACATTATTTGTATTTTATTCAGAAACACAGACACAACTGATGTTCTGACATCTCACTTTGCAGAAAAGAGTTCACAAACCAACAGCGTGGAGAAAGAAAATGCACAGGACAGGGAGATGAGGAACTTCACAGGATGAGTAAAGACGTCAATTTAAAAAGCATTATTACATAAAAAGCCATTGGTGTTGGCAATCGGTATTGAGCATGTTAACCCAAACCAGAAAATTCTCAGCAGCCAGTGCCCACTCCAGAATAAATTCAGGAAAGGTATTATCATCCCAAAGAAGACAGGCACATAGCCTCTATAATTTTTTCTTTAAATAAGATGCCCTCTCAAAGTGAACCGAAAGACTGGCTTCCTGATTCTTCTTATAAAATCAACTTCAAATTAGACTAGCACATAAGATTGAGTGACTTATATTCCCCACTTTTATTTGGGGTTTGTTATTTAGATTTACTTCAGGGATGTAATGTTTCAAGGGCGAAATGAATGGCACTACTTACGAAACGCACTCTACGAGTTACCAACAATTCCTAACGAAATTAAGGCTTCCATATGAAACAAAAATGAAACCTTATTATCAGGGTAGGACACATTCTACCTGCTGTCACCTAAGACCCTCATCCTTACCTCCAAGTACTTCCTTTAGACTCTCCTATGTACCAAAATCTCACTCAGCCTTAAAGGCCTGCCTCACATACTCTAGCTTCATTCAAGCGAATCTTTATTGATTAAGGAATCAAACAGAACTGACTTTTATTCCTGGCTCTACTGCTTGGGCCAAGTCATAGATAGCTTCGACTCTGTTATCTGCATCTGCAAAATGGGAATAATAGAATTTTCTTCACCAGGTTCGGAGGCGTAAGTGAAATTACAACCAATGAGAAAACGAGGCTCAAAGAGATTAAGTAATTTGCCCAAGGCTACTTACCCAGTAGGTAGAAAATCAGGAATTTTAACCCAGATAAACCTGACTCCCATGCCTATGATCTTTCCATCAGACAATAATAACTTCCATACACAGAGGAAAGACTAAGAATTCAATCCAAGGTCTCATTTAAGAGGGTCAGTGTAACTGGTAGAAACTGGGCTCAGTCAGCACGGCTGAGTTCAGACTCCCACGCCACTATTTCCTAATTCTGTGACCTTGAGCAAGTTACTTAACTTCTCTGTGCCTCAATTTTTCTCTTCTGTAAAATGAGGATAAAAATAGCACTTACCTCTAAGGTTAAGAGGATTCCTGAATTCAAATGAAAAGCATTTAACACGTAAAAAAGCCCTCCGTGAATGTCATCAGCTACTATTATAAAAGCGAAACTGCGCTCCAGACCACCGACTACAGCCTCCAGAACTGGAGGAGAGCTGCTGAGTCGGGCACTGTGGGAGAAAAAGAAGTCTGCCAAAAGTGCAAGAGGTGGAAGAAACTCCAGCCGGTGGGAAGAGCACGAAAAACGGCTCTGGTAAATAACCGTATTCAAGGAACAAGGCACAGTGCTGGGAAATGGGCGGATGAGGCTGAACTTGTCTCAGTGCTACTTCCACTGAGACAGATGACGAGCCTACCCTCCAAGGAACAGGCTGCTGCTGAAAGTTTCCTTTTCACATGCAAAGATACATCAGTAGACAGTTTATGGAGGAACAGTATTTCACGGTCACGTGCCATCGTTAATTCCCTGAATAGTTAACGAGCACTCACTGTCTGCCAGGCGCTCATGTAGGTGACACAGACACGGCAATGCACAAGGTGACAATGCGCATGCCGCGTTCCAGTACGAGGGACAGGCGTAAAACGTCAGGCAGAAAGAAGTGGGCTAAGGGGTGAAAGCCCAACAAGGTGATGGGGGGTATTTTAAATGGGGTAGTTGGGGAGGACCTCTGGGACATGTGACGGTCGGTACGAATGAAGAGAGAGCGAGCAAGTCAGAATCCTGGAGAGGAACATTCTAGGGACAGGAAGCTGTAACTGCAGCAGTTGTAAAACAGCAACGTGTGACACGTACATGGAACAGCAAGGTCAACGCAGCAGGAGCAGAGTGAGCCCCAGTGACGGAGGCGGACGGACTCTGAGCAGATCAAGTAGGCCCTTGGGGTCAAAGTAAAAACTTTGGGTTTGAGGAAGCCACTGGGGAACGTGGAGGAGGGGAGCATCACGGTCTGACTGAGGCCTCAGAAGGATCATTCCATTCCTAGGTGGCGGGAAAGACTAATAGACGGCAAAAGTAGAAGCAAGCAGATGGTTGGTGTCTCAAACAGCCGGGCGTCTGATTCCGGCTTAGGTCATGATCTTGCTGTTTGTGAGTTCGAGCCCCACATCAGGCTCTTATGCTGACAGCTCAGAGCCTGGAGTCGGCTTCAGGGAGATTCTGTATCTCCCTTGCTCTCTGCCCCTCCTCCCACTCATCTCTGTCTTTCTCTCTCTCTCTAAAATAAATAAATATAAAAAAAATTTTTAAAGAAACTTCCACAATAGTCTAGATGAGATGACATTGGCTTAGAGCAGTGATGAAATGTGGATTCTAACCCTACAGGATTCGGTAATGGATGGAATGTGGAGACAGAGAGAAAGCTAGGAACCCAGCAAAGAGGACTCTCGAGTGGTGGTGCCATTTGCTGAAGTGGGGAACAGTAGGAGCGGGGCAGGTTTAGGACTAGGTGCCTAGAGTGGGGGAATCAATACTTCACTTTTGGTCACGTGAAGTTCAAGATGCCTATTAGACATCCAAATAGAAATGCCGAGGAGACAGCAGAATGTAGTAGTCTAAAGTTCAGAGGTACTACTGGAGCTAAAGATAAAACTTCCAAGGTCATCACCATAAATGATATTAAGTTATCAAACGAAAGAGATCCCTGGCAAGTGTAGACGGATTAAAAAAAAAAAAAAAAGTTAGAAGACTGAGCCTTGGCCACGCATTAGGATATTAAACGGCATTTCTGTTGATTGATAAAAGGTTTCAAGAGACAGAACACCATTATTTTTAATTAAAAAAATACATCATGTAGAGGCAATGGGTAGCTCAGTCGGTTAAGCTCAGGTCATCTCATGGTTCAAGAGTTTGAGCCCCACCTGGGGCCCTGCACTGACCATGCCAGAGCCTGCTTGGGATTCTCTCTCTGCCCATCGCCCACTCGCTCGCTCTCTCTGCCCATCCCCCACTCACTCGCTCTCTCTCAAAATAAACAAATTTTAAAACTTAAAAAAAATACATCAAGTAAACAAACAAACAAAAAAAACCAGACAGTTGAGAGAGTTTTACATCAAACCATTTTCCAAGGAATGGGGGCCTTGGTTGCATCTATACCATGGTATTTAAAGGAGCTCCAGATTTAAAGGAACATACTGTAGTGGGAAGATCAGGGAACCATGTAACTGAGGACCTGGGAGTCTTAGTTCTTGGTCCCTCCCCATCATTTGATCCTGTGTAAATCGTTCCACCTCCCTGGGTACACATTTCCTCATGAAGACGATAAAACCAGCCTTCCTCACACACCCTCAAAGGAGAGGCAAGATTGGAGAGACCTCTGCCTATTAAAACACATATGCAAACATAATATTATAACATTTTAAGATACAAATCAATCTTTTCCTAAAAAAAGTCACTAGACAGCCATCCACCTTCAGATGCCTGGGAAAAATGGATCCATGCAAATAAGACAACTATAGGTTACATTTTCCCCCCTATAGGTTAAACTGTGATCCCTGGCCTTAGACCACTGGTGGTCTGCAAAGGTTGACAAGATCACAAGTGCCAAGTTATAAAACTGTGTAAATGCTCCCGACAGAACAATCATACTTGGGTTTTGAGTAAGAATAATTTATCCATGGGTTTTTTGGAAGCAAAAAAATAATCACAAAAATAGTAGCATTTTCCCCAATAATTCTGGTAAGAGAGAAGTGTGGATGTGTGTGTGATGGTAAGCAGTCGTAAATACAAGAGTTAGACCAGGATTTTTATTTTGACAAGCAAAGTCTGAAAAAGGTAAGGATCTGCTGTAGAAATTATGACAGAATTTGGTATACGCCCATAGCCTAATACATTGGCATCAAAAACAATGACAAATTTGGTAAAACTCTGCCATTATCAAATATACCTTTATTAGAATTTAAATGCCACTGTGAAAGAAATGCCTCTCCTTCCTGCGGGAAATTCCTCCAGGTCTCCTTCCTGCCCCTATCTCCGCTGCTATATTTTGCCCCCCAAAATTGATAAGTAAACTTCTTAGAACTTTAGAAAAACAGCCTTGGACTTGAGCCATAACCACTGAATCCTATAAATGCTTGGCGGCACACCCTACGGAGTCTTTCTTAATCCCAGCTAAGTGAGCCAACTCACCAACAGTCAGGGTACAGAAACTGCCTTCAGCTTCCTGTAAACCCCTGGTCCACACCTAAAAATTTCACCTTAAAAGTCCTTAAACGAAAAGCACTGCAGAATGACATCCTATTACCATCATCGCTGCTACCTGATTTCACGTTTCACAAACGGGGCACAAATAAACCTAGAAGAGCATCAGGCCAAACTTAATAAAATCTTCAGGAAGCCATATGTTCAGCACATGTGTGCTCTCAGCCCTCCAATCCCCACCCTCCTGCCTGGCCAAGCCCGGGGAAAGCCCGCAATCTCCACCCTCTCCCACTACCAGCATTCAAACCAGCCAACCAACCAACCAACCAAAAGGGGCAATCAGGCTTTGTCCCCCGCTCACGTCCCCCCGCAGGTGTCTCCACTCCTCCCGTCAACGCCCTCAGAATTCTCTCCCTCTCATATGCCAGCCAGCCCGCCCCCTTCCCAGCGGACAGTTCCAACGACCGCTTGTCCCCACCCCGCGGTCCCCGAGCTCGCCGAACCCGTCCGCAAGGCCCCGGCCGGAGAACCTCAAGGCTCCCGCCCCCCATCCAGGTGAGGCCCACTCCCCGCGGCTCGACAAACCCCCGACCGCAAGCACTGCCCCATCCGGGTCCCCCCCCAAAGCCGGGGGAGGGGCGCCCTCCCCAGCGGGGTCTCCGAGCTCGGGAAGCGCCTGCGGGGCGCGCGGGGCGGACTCCTCCGCCAGGGCCAGGTTCGGGCGCGGAGCACCGACGCGGCCCCGGGAGCGTGCGCGTGGTGGGGCCGGGCCCCCGGCGTCCCCTCCAGGCTGGCGGGTGGCGGGGGAAGGAGACCCGACCGGGCGGGGAGCCGCTCACCTCCCTCAGCGTGATCGCGGCTCCGCCCGGCTCCGGCTCCGTGCGGCCACTCCTCGGCGTCCCGCGCCAGCTCCGAATATATACCCTCATCCGGGGGGCCGGGGCGGCGGGGCGGGCCGCGAGCTGGCCCCGGGGAGCGCGGCCCCGGCCACCCCGCCCCTCTCTCGCAGCGACGAGTGGCTGCCGGCGCCGGGAGGAGCCGCCACCGCCCGCCCGGACACGTCAGCGCCGCGAGCGTCGGCGTTGACGCCGCGCCGGGGGGCGGGGCCTGGCCGGAGGCGGGGCCTTGCGTCAGCATTCCCTGGCCCAATGGGGACAGCGCTGGGAACCCGGTCCGCAGGCAGCCTCGCCCCTCGGCGCGCAGCGGGCGGGGAGAGGTGTGCGCAGCGTCAGCTGTGGGACGTGACCGGAGCCCCGGGGCTGTCGCTCACGCCCTGCTCTGAGCGCCCTGGCGTCACCGGCTGGTCCCGCGAGGTAACAGCCCGCGGCTCCTGGTCCTCGCCTGGCCCTGGCTCGGCCGCACCCCGTAAGCACAAGCGGATCGCGGAGTTGGGCGGAGAGCGGTGTCATCCAGCAGCTGGTGGATTTCCGACCGCCCGTGCGGCAGGTTGCGAAATGCGGACGTCGCTCCGCACGGACCCTGGAGGGCGGACCTGGGGCACCCTCCGACCTTGGGCTGGCCTTGTTTCGTCTCGGGTTCGCCGGATGCCCGGAAGGGCCCCGACTGGCCTGCTGCTTTATGGCATTTTAGGTCCCCAGCGCGGGAAGCCAGGCCCGCTTACTTTTGCACAGTCACGAAAAGAGAGGACTTAGGTAATGAAAAGCGCGCTGGTGAGAATGAGCCCAGGCGTCCGTTTTGTGTGATGGTGCACTCAACCTCCTCAGTATTCGACACGAAACTGTTGGTTGCTGGATGACCTTCATGACCATTGCACGGCCGCCGTTTATAATTGCCTGTTGCATACCGTCAGTCCTGTTACATACCTGATGTGGGTGTACACATGGCAGTTTATATGCTCAGCCCTGGGCTCCTAAAAGCTGCGTTTACATTTTGAGCTGCATTGCGCTTTGCACGGTGTTGCAAGAAGTCCAAATGTTGAGAATAAAAAAACAAAACAAACAGATTTAACATAGCACCTTACATAAAGAATATCAGGCATTCGGGTGCCTTTCTTCTACCTTATCAAGTACCAGGGTCTTTTCATTAACTTTGTCGTTTGCACAATCACCCACCGCTTTAAGTAACTGAAAAAAAGTAATGCTGGTAGATTCATATTTAGGAGCTAGAATATTCTCCATTTTTCATGATCCCAGAATGTCATCCATTTATTTGAAAGATTTATAGTATAGTCGTTAAGAGCAGGGGATCTGAAGACAGAATTCCAGCTTGTTTATTGAGTGTGATCTTTGGCAAGTTCATTAACTCATGCATCAATTTTCTCACCTATAAAATAGAAACAATAATAGAAATGCCCTTAGGGTTGTTGTAAGGATTGAACCAGTGAATACAAGCAAAGAGTATAGAACAGAGTGAATGAACACTAATAAACATCAGTGATTGTTATTTGAGTGCTTACTCTATGTCAGTTGCTAGTTCTAGGTCCTGGATACCTTTCCATAGTATCACCATTGCATCTTGTTATTTGGATTCCCAGTACCATAAGGAACATTTCTCTCAAATCCTTCATAACTGAGAAGAACAAATTCACTCCCATTAATACTCTCAGGTTCCACTTAAAGAGACCTAGAAGCCTGCCCACAAGGACGTAACTGAATATAGATAGCATTGTGACCTTAAATGAAAGGAAGAGAATTTGCACAGTTGCTTTCTAAAAATATACTAATTGTCAGGCGCCTGGGTGGCTCAGTGTTTTGAGCATCAGACTTGGGCTCAGGTCATGATCTAGTGGGTGGTGAGTTCAAACCCCACGTCAGGCTCTGTGCTGACAGCTCAAATATAAATAAACATTAAAAAAAAACATTAAAAATAAACATTAAAAAATTTTAAAAATATACTAGTTGTTACTCTCCCATGTTTCTACTCCCTGACAAATATAGAAGAGTTTAGAAAAATGCAAACTGGGAGATGCAGATTCAAAATCACAGTTCAGGGGCGTCTGGGTGGCTCCGTCGGTTAAACATCCAACTTCGGCTTGGGTCATGATCTCACGGTCTCACGGTCCGTGAATTCGAGCCCCGAGTCAGGCTCTGTGCTGACAGCTCAGAGCCTGGATCCTGCTTGGGATCCTGTGTCTCCCTATCTCTCTGCCCCTCCCCAGTTCGCACTCTGTCTCTGTCTCTCACTCTCAAAAATAAATAAACATTTAATATATATATATATATATAACATATATATATATATATATATATATCACACAACCTCAGAGGCTATGTGTCAGCTTAGAAACTCTTAACCTCAATTTTCTGCTTATAAAATGAGGATAATACCTACTTCGCATGGGTGTAGTACAAATTAAATGAGAAAGAATCTAAGAGTGTCTGGAGTATGATGGGCATTCTATACATCTTTGATGAATGAATGAATAAAGAGCAAAATCATTATTAAAGAGTCCTTCACGGGGGCGCCTGGGTGGCGCAGTCGGTTAAGCGTCCGACTTCAGCCAGGTCACGATCTCGCGGTCCGTGAGTTCGAGCCCCGCGTCGGGCTCTGGGCTGATGGCTCAGAGCCTGGAGCCTGTTTCCGATTCTGTGTCTCCCTCTCTCTCTGCCCCTCCCCCGTTCATGCTCTGTCTCTCTCTGTCCCAAAAATAAATAAAAACGTGGAAAAAAAAATTTAAAAAAAAAAAAAAGAGTCCTTCACATATAAAAGGTAGCATTGGGGCCCAGCACAGTGTTTTCAATGAACTATTATAAAATCAAATTTTTACTTTTACCCTTTCTGCTCAATTTTTTTCCTACTTACTATGCATAAGAAGGGCCTTAATCTCATCTCGCCAGATAAACATCCAGAAACTTGTTACTCTGAAGAGCTATTTCTGTCCTTTAAGGTGTTTTTTTAAATTTTTTTTTTCAACGTTTATTTATTTTTGGGACAGAGAGAGACAGAGCATGAACGGGGGAGGGGCAGAGAGAGAGGGAGACACAGAATTGGAAACAGGCTCCAGGCTCTGAGCCATCAGCCCAGAGCCCGACGCGGGGCTCGAACTCACGGACCGCGAGATCGTGACCTGGCTGAAGTCGGACGCTTAACCGACTGCGCCACCCAGGCGCCCCTAAGGTGTTTTTTATATACAGCTGATCCTTGAACAAAGAGGTGGTAAGGGGCACCGACATCTCAGGCAGCCGAAATCCTCATATAACTTTGACTCCCCAGAAACTTAACTAATTCAAGGTTCAACTGTACATGGTCATTTAGGAGACAATAGCACCCAAATTAAAAAATTCAGAAGGGCATACAAAAGAAGGTCTTATGTTTGGGTCTTTTAGGGACAATGGTATTATAGTACTTTTTATATTCTTTTGGTTGCTTTTTTTTTCTAAAATGTTCCCCAAATTTCTAAATTTTTTTCTAACTTTTTTTTTTAAACCTCTAAAGTGAAAAGTATTTGATAATTAGAAGATTATATATTTCTTTTAATTTCAGAAAAGCAGGTATGCTGGGGCTCCTGGGTGGCTCAGTCGGTTAAGTGTCCGACTTCAGCTCAGGTCATGATCTCGCGGTTCGTGAGTTGGAGCCCCGCATCGGGCTCTGTGCTGACAGCTCAGAGCCTGGAGCCTGCCTCAGATTCTGTGTCTCCCAGTTTCTCTGCCCCTCCCCTGCTTACACTCTGTCTCTCGATAATAAATAAATGTTAAGAAAAAAAATTTTTTTTAAAGAAAAAAGCAGGTATGCTACTTAACAACTAAAAGAACCCGCTTGTTTTTCATGCAATTGGGTGGGACATGAGCCCACCTGTCCACACTTTCCTGTGTTGTACAACCACGGACAAGCCACCCAGATTTTTCAAACAGCGGACTGGGTTAGTGGGGCGCCTCCAAAGGGGTCCTCCCTTCATTGCCCTGAATGCGAGGGCCTCAGCTAGGTCACTGAACTTCCAAAAGGACCCGGGTTCCTTCTCAGAAGTACATCCAATCACCAGGAGAGTCTGGCTCAAAGAAAAGTTCCATAAAGTAGGTCTGAGCATTCATGAGATCACTGTTTCCAAGAGACAAACACATGGGCGGTGGAGGGATTAGGGCTTTGACTTTCCTGTTGACAGCTTCCTAGGACGTGAGTACTTGTTCCCCCAGGAGATCATCCCGACTTACTCAGCTCACCACTCCTCCCAAGCCCTAACTTTTCTGTAGCACAGGGTGTGTCAAAATACTGTGAAATAACAGATACAGCCTGTTCGATGACTTTTTTTTTTTTTACTGAAAGTACAGCCCCTCAAAACCGACTGCAATCGAGGAAGTACGAAAATAACAAAGTGGAATGAGCTGGGGAGAAAGTAAACAAGAGGGTGTTGGTGTGCAATTAAGTATGGAGATGTACAGCCTCAGTATTCCACCTTAAGAAGGTCTGTATGATGCAGGAGAGTGGACTTGACATTCCATTGAGGTGCTGTTGGCTAGAGATTATCCGGTCCACCTCCCTTAATTCACAGATAAGGAAACCAAATCTCCCAAAAGTGAAGTGGTTTCCCTAAGGACAGAATAGAATAAATAAGTAATTAAGAAGCAGAAGCAAGATTAGAAGTCAGTTGTCTATTGCTACGTAACGATACAAATGTCTCACTACCATTAGGGACCCTGGGTCAAATATTTAATGCCTACTTTGGGGGGCCCATTGGAGTGGATGTTTCTAATGCACAGTTGTACTATCCCCAGGGGAAATCCCTCAGAAACTTAGCCCGAAGTGGCTTCTGACCCACACTGAAACCAGAACCTTAACATAGTTTGTTCCAAATCTGCCCCCCGCCCCACCTATGGCTGCATGACCTTTAACGCCACGGTTTCTCAGATGTGAAGGATTTTTTCAAAATGTGGCTTCTCAGCTCTACTGGTAAGGGCTGCATGTTTGGATCTACTGTGCATTTTGTCTCCCAGGCTGCTCAACTCACTATGCAGGACCCACAAAGGTCTATCACAAGTCATTAGTGTTGGCGATGTCTCCGATCACCTATTCTTTCTTTAGGAATCGACAACAGATGAAATTTGCTTTATGTTTTCCAGGTAAATAAGGGAAAGATAAAATGGGACATCGCCTCCAAGAAATCGCAGGCACAGCAACAAGTCCCTCCCCATTTTTTTTTTTTTGTTCCTGCCTCCACAACTCCATTTGACCTGTGTTACTTCGTGTTAATAGAAGACAGACCCCGTATCTCAGTGAAAGTCTCTGAAAGTGCCAAATGGCTTGGTTTAGAAATGGAGTTACAAAAATATAGACTCAAAACTTACTTGGGTGGCGCCTGGGTGGCTCAGTCGGTTGAGCGTCCGACTTCGGGTCAGGTCATGATCTCACGGTCTGTGAGTTCGAGCCCTGCGTCCGGCTCTGTGCTGACAGCTCGGAGCCTGGAGCCTGCTTCAAGTTCCTTGTGTGACTCTCTCTCTCTCTCTCTGCCCTTCCCCGACTCGTGCTCTCTCTCTCTCTCTCTCAAAAATAAGTAAACATTAAAAACAAAGTTAAAAAAAAAAAACTTGCTTGGGTTCTCTGACCTGCTGGGTAATTATTTCCTGTGTCATTGATTCACTGACTTTGTTTTTGACTTAACATAATAGAGAAGAGTATGGACTTGGAAGGCAGAGAGCATGAGTCTGAGTCTCGGCTCTGTAGTTACTTAGCTGAGAGGTCTTAGAGGCGTTCATTGATATCTCTGTCCAGTCTCCTCCCATAATGGAGATAATAGTTGGGCCTACCTACTAGGGTTGCTGTGGGGATTAATATTTTTAAAGTGCTTAGAATAGTTTCTGACTCAGAATAAAAACTCTTAAGTTTCAAAAAAAAAAAAACTATTTCCTGGGGTGCATGGGTACCTCGGTCACGTAAGCATCTGACTCTTCATTTCGTCTTGAGTAACGATCTCACAGTCATGAGATAGAACCCCATTTCAAACTCCATGATGGGCTTGGAACCTGCTTGGGATTCTCTGTCTCTCGCTCTCTCTGCCTTTCTGCGCCTCCCAGCTCACTCCCTCTCTCAAAAAGATAATAAATAAATAAATACTGTTTCCTAAGTTTGGCTTACTGGGTATCAGGTATTGAGAATTGGATGGTGTGCCAGACAGACTCTAAGGTGACACCCATGATTCCTGCCTCCTGGATTGTATAATCCCTTCCCCTTGAGCATGGGAAGGACCTGTGACTTGCTTCTAACTAAGGAGAAGGTGATGGATGTCACTCCCGTGAATACATTATGCTATATGACAAAAGTAATGGGTCCCATAACTGGGTTGCATTAAGACTTCTTGCTAGAGGACTCACTTTCACTTTTTGGCTGGGCCTTAAAGAAACAAAATGTCATGAAGCGAACTGCCTACAGAGAGGCCCATGTGGCAGGGAACGTCACACATCTTCCAGAGCTGACAGTGGCCTTGAACTGGCAAAAATAGAGGCAAACAAATAACCCCCCTGGAGTTTTCAGTCCTACAAGGAAATAAATTCTGCCACGACCTGAGTGTTGGAAGTGGATTCCATCCCAATCTAGCCTCCGGATGAGAATGCGGCCCAGCTGATACCTTGAGTGCAGTCCTGTGAGCCCTGGACGCAGAAAACCCACCTAAGCCCCGGCTGGTATTCTGACTGCAGCTTTTTTGAGAGACCCTGAACCAGAATAGGTTGGAGAAAAACGTGAGACCATTCTGACTGGTCTCACTTTAAATTCATAACCACTATGCCAATACTAGACGCTATCTGCCCTTGTGTTGCCTTTCTTCTAGGTGACTATTTCACACACGTTGTCTCTCAGAACTCTCTGATTACCTTGTCCCCCACATTCACTCTTAGCCGATATCCTTGCTTCTCCTCGTTGAGAAAACAGAGAACTTGCACAAGCCTTTGCCGCCCCATCCATTCATCTCCCTCTACTATGCCCATATTTTTATTTTATCTCCAAGTATTGGGAATAAACAGTCCATGGTCCCGTCCCCCACCTATGAGCCACAGCCCATCTCCTCCTGCCAACCCGAGGATATCACTCCAGGACGTGGCTTGCTAATAGGTATCTCAAAATTAACATGTCTAACTCAGCTTCTGCTCTATTCCTATTATTCATACACCACTCCCTCTCCCTCCAAAAAACCCAATTTCTTTCAATCTTCCTTATCACTATAGTAATTCCATGGTCATGGTTGCTCAGGCAAAAAACCTGAGATTCATCCTTGGCACTTTCTCTCATCTGGGATCTGATCCACATAGATCCTATGGGCTCTGTCTTCAGCGTGGACGCAAAATCCCACCAGTTCTGCCCATCACCTTCTCCCATCTGGATCAGTCACCATCACTGCTTACCTGGATCGTGGCAGTAGCCGCCTCCCAGCAGGCCTCTTTGCTTCTACCCTTGCCCCTCTTCAGGCTGTTCTCAACGAAGTAGCCAGAATGAGCTCTGCTCAAAGCCCTCCCATGGCTTCCCATGTCAGTTGGAATAAAACGCAACATGGTCAAACAACCCACAAAGTCTGACAGGGTCTCCCCTACACACATTTTTCTCCTGACCTTTTCCCTTTGTGTTCTCCATATCCTGCCCTGGTTTCCCAGACTCTAGTCACACTGGAGCTTAAAATTGGTCCCGAGAGTGGTGGGAAGTTTCTGATGAGTTCTCTAAGCCATCTTCTCTGCCTGTAGAGTGGGGCAAGAGATAGAAGCTGTCAAAGGCCTGCGCACCAGGCTCTTATGTTATACAGTTGTCGTGATGAGCCTTGCTGACACCCCAGCAAGGGCACAAAGGACCCCTTTGCACAGCTGGTATTGCTTGAAACTCCTTTCTTATTTTCCTTTTTGTAGTGAAAAAAAAAGAGTAAAAGCAGAAAATTCAAATATTAGAAATTTTTAGTATTTTTAGAAGTCTTTCTTTTTTTTAATTTTTCAAATGTTTATTTACTTGAGAGAGAGAGAGAGTGCATGCAAGTGAGGGAGGGGCTGGGAGAGAGAGAGAGGAAGACACAGAATGGGAAACAGTCTCCAGGCTCTGAGCTGTCAGCACAGAGCCTGACACAGGACTCGAACTCAGAAATGGCAAGATCATGACCTAGGCCAAAGTCAGACGCTTAACCGACTGAGGCAACCAGGTGCCCCCAGAAGCTTTTTCTTAATTTTATTACACAAGTATTGCAAACATTAAAATTCAGAATGCGTAAAAGAGAGAAGGCAGGAGAGGAGGGAGGAAAGTCAGGAGGAAGGAAAGCAGCGGAGGGAAGAGGGAGAGACAGAGAGGAAGGAAGGAAGACAAAGGTAGAGAGAAAAGGAAATGAAAAGTACCCCAAGGGCCTGCCACATAAAACAGTTCCTATTCACAATTATGGTTCTAAGTACTATTTATTTGTTTATTTATTTATTTATTCATTTAGCGTGCATCAGTGGGGGAGGGGCAGAGAGAGAGGGAGAGTCCCAAGCAGGCCCCGTGCTGTCAGTGCAGAGCCTGACTCAGGGCTTGATCCCACAAACCATGAGATCATGGGTCGGTTACTGACGCCCCTGTGGTTCTCAGTACGTCTTAAAATACCACCACCCTCACCCTGCCCAGGAGACTGGGAGGGGCAGCACCTTCTCAGAAAGTCGGATTTCACGTGGCCCATCACACCCCGCCCTAGGTGAGCTCACGTCTCACCGCCAAGTTTTAGAACAGACACCCTGGAGTTTGCTTGCAAACCCTTGACTCTTGTGGCATTTCACTGGAGTAACTTCTGACTAAGCATGTCTTGGCCATAAGGCTGCCATTAAAAGAGATTCTTTTCTTGATAGGAAAAGAGTAAATACAGTTGTGCTGTATTTTCTGCAGTCATAATGAATAAGCAATAAAATATAAACAGGTCACCCAAGAATAGAACAAATCCTTTCCACTCTTCCACTCGCAAATATCCATCGTTAAATGACATCGTGATACTATTCTACTGATATCCGAGTGTTTTTATTTTTAAGTTTATTTTATTTCTTTTGAGAGGGAGAGTGTGCATGCAAGTGTGCACAAGTGGGGAGGGGCAGAGAGAGAATCCCAAGCAGGCTCTGCACTGTCAGCACAGAGCCCGATGCGGGGCTCGAACTCACAAACGGTGAGATCATGACCTGAGCGGAAATCAAGAGTCCAACGCTCAACCGACTGAGTCACCCAGGCAACCCCCGTTTGTGTTTTTTAAAGGCTGGTGTGTCCTTTTATTTACGTGTCACTGAATATACTTTTCTATTAATATTAGGTTTTATCAGGTTCTGTTATCACTATTATTTTTTAAAGTTGTGATATTTTGTCTGGAGCTCCCTTTTTATTAAATAACTGTTTAAAGACTGTTGTTTATTGTTAGCTACAAAAGACAGGTTTAGGCCACAATTTAGTACACAGAAATAGTAATTTGCTAAAAAGTAATTTAGAAAAATGAAAATATAAATGGAACTTAGCAAATGGCAGTTGGTGACTCACATGATTATAGCTGGTTTCCATTGTTTTTCGGATGAAGAAAGCAAGCATCAAATTAACACAACAATGTAAAATTATTTCCAATTATGCACTTGAAAGTGTTCTGACCACAAAAATTAAGAACATTTTCTGAAAATTATTTTGGCCATTTTTTTTCATCACCCATTTTCTTCACAGTCCAATAAAAGCATCTATGAACTATGTGCTAAACATGATTTACTGTTATAAGATGGGCAGATTTCCAGGGGCGCCGGGGTTGGTCGGTTAAGCATCCGACTTTAGCTCAGGTCATGATCTCACGGTTCGTGGGTTCGAGCCCTGCTTCGGGGTCAGTGCTGACAGCTGGGAGCCTGGAGCTGCTTCGGATTCTGTGTCTCCCTCTCTCTCTGCCCCTCCCCCACTCACGCTGTCTCTCTCTCTCTCTCTCTCTTTCTCTCTCTCTGTCTCTTTCTCAAAGATAAACATTAAAAAAAAAAGGGGGGGGCAGATTTCCAGAATTTCAATATTAAACAAATGGACTTGACATTTGCTAAGCACAGTGAAGGACATTTTGGACAAATTAAGTCCAAAATTTGCTTAAATGATGTATGCAAATCCTTTAGTAATTTATAAACTAAACTATAGATAAATTTCCATTATTTCTTAGGTGCTTAGAAACATGAAGTGATTGGGGCGCCTGGGTGGCGCAGTCGGTTAAGCATCCGACTTCAGCCAGGTCACGATCTCGCGGTCCATGAGTTCGAGCCCCGCGTCGGGCTCTGGGCTGATGGCTCAGAGCCTGGAGCCTGTTTCCGATTCTGTGTCTCCCTCTCTCTCTGCCCCTCCCCCGTTCATGCTCTGTCTCTCTCTGTCCCAAAAATAAATAAACGTTGAAAAAAAAAATTTTAAAAAAGAAACATGAAGTGACTTTTTCCTGTGGATTCTCCCACCCCACATCACCTCCTTACAGCCTGAAGTACGTCTTTTCTACTTCTTGAAGCAGGCCAGCTAGCAACAGTTTCTCTAAGACTTTTTTTTTTTTTAACTGGGAATATGTTTATGTTTTTGCTTTTATTTTTTTTAATGTTTATTTATTTTTGAGAGCGAGAGCGAGCACACGTGGAGGAGGGGCAGAGAGAGATGGAGAGAGAAGGAGAGAGAATTCCAGGCAAGCTCTGCACCACCAGCATAGAGTCCCACGCGGGGCTGGAACCCGTGGGTTGTGAGATCATGACCTGAGCCAAAGCTAAGAGTCGGTCGCTCACCCGACTGAGCCACCCAGGCGCCCCTATCTGGGGATATTTTTTTTTTAATATGAAATTTATTGTCGAATCGGTTTCCATACCACACCCAGAGCTCATCCCCACAGGTACCCTCCTCCATGCCCATCACCCACTTTCCCCTTTCCCCCACCCCCCATCAACCCTCAGTCTTTTCTCAGTTTTTAAGAGTTTCCTACTATAGATGCTGGAGAGGATGTGGAGAAACGGGAACCCTCTTGCACTGTTGGTGGGAATGCAAATTGGTGCAGCCACTCTGGAAAACAGTGTGGAGGTTCCTCAAAAAATTAAAAATAGATCTACCCTAGGACCCAGCAATAGCACTGCTAGGAATTTACCCAAGGGATACAGGAGTGCTGATGCATAGGGGCACTTGTACCCCAATGTTTATAGCAGCACTCTCAACAATCGCCAAATTATGGAAGGAGCCTAAATGTCCATCAACTGATGAATGGATAAAGAAGTTGTGGTTTATATACACAATGGAGTACTACGTGGCAATGAGAAAGAATGGAATATGGCCCTTTGTAGCAACGTAGATGGAACTGGAGAGTGTGATGCTAAGTGAAATAAGCCATACAGAGAAGGACAGATACCATATGGTTTCACTCTTATGTGGATCCTGAGAAACTCAACAGAAACCCAGGGGGAGGGGAAAGAAAAAAAAATGAGGTTAGAGTGGGAGAGAGCCAAAGCATAAGAGACTCTTAAAAACAGAGAACAAACTGAGGGTTGATGGGGGGTGGGAGGGAGGGGAGGGTGGGTGATGGGTATTGAGGAGGGCACCTTTTGGGATGAGCACTGGGTGTTGTATGGAAACCAATTTGACAATAAATTTCATATATTGGAGAAAAAAAAAAGAGTCTCCTATGGTTTGGCTCTCTCCCTCTCCAACTTTTTTTTTTTCTCCTTCCCCTTCCCCATGGGTTTCTCTTAAGTTTCTCAGGATCCACATACGAGTGAAAATATATGGTATCTGTCTTTCTCTGTATGGCTTATTTCACTTAGCATAACACTCTCCAGTTCCATCCACGTTGCTACAAAAGGCCAGATTTCATTCTTTCTCATTGTCATGTAGTATTCCATTGTGTATATAAACCACAATTTCTTTTTTTTTTTTAGATTTTTTTTAATGTTTATTTACTTTTGAGAGAGAGAGAGAGAGACAGAGCACGAGTTGAGGAGGGGTAGAGAGAGAGAGGGAGACACAGAATCCGAAGCACGCTCCAGGCTCTGAGCTGTCAGCACAGAGCCCAACACGGGCTCGAACTCACGAACCGTGAGATCATGACCTGAGCGAAGTTGGACGCTTACCCGACTGAGCCACCCAGGCACCCCAAAACCACAATTTCTTTATCCATTCATCAGTCGATGGACATTTAGGCTCTTTCCATAATTTGGCTATTGTTGAAAGTGCTACTATAAACACTGGGGTACAAGTGCCCCTATGCATCAGCACTCCTGTATCCCTTGGGTAAATTTCTAGCAGTGCTATTGCTGGGTCATAGGGTAGATCTATTTTTAATTTTTTGAGGAACCACCACACTGTTTTCCAGAGTGGCTGCACCAGCCAGGCTTCTCAAAAAGAAAAGGGAGATGACCCAAATAGATAAAATCATGAATGAAAACAGGATTATTACAACCAATCCCTCAGAAATACAAGCAATTACCAGGGAATACAATGAAAAATTATATGCCAACAAACTGGACAACCTGGAAGAAATGGACAAATTCCCAAACACCCACACCCTTCCAAAACTTAAACAGGAAGAAATAGAAAACTTGAACAAACCCATAACCAGGGAAGAAATTGAATCAGTGATCAAAAATCTCCCAACAAATAAGAGTCCAGGACCAGATGGCTTCCCTGGGGAATTCTACCAGACATTTAAAGCAGAGATAATACTTATCCTTCTCAAGCTGTTCCAAAAAATAGAAGGGGAAGGAAAACTTCCAGACTCATTCTATGAAGCCAGCATTACTTTGCTTCCTAAACCAGACAGAGACTCAGCAAAAAACAGAACTACAGGCCAATATCCCTGATGAAGATGGATGCAAAAATTCTCAATAAGATACTAGCAAATTGGGGCGCCTGGGTGGCGCAGTCGGTTAAGCGTCCGACTTCAGCCAGGTCACGATCTCGCGGTCCGTGAGTTCGAGCCCGCGTCAGGCTCTGGGCTGATGGCTCGGAGCCTGGAGCCTGTTTCCAATTCTGTGTCTCCCTCTCTCTCTGCCCCTCCCCCGTTCATGCTCTGTCTCTCTCTGTCCCAAAAATAAATAAACGTTGAAAAAAAAATTAAAAAAAAAAAAAGATACTAGCAAATTGAATTCAACAGCATATAAAAAGAATTATACACCATGATCAGGTGGGATTCATGCCCGGGCTGCAAGGTTGGTTCAACATTTGCAAATCAATGAATGTGATACATCACATTAATAAAAGAAAAGAACCATATGATCTGTCAATCGATGCAGAAAAAGCATTTGACAAAATTCAGCATTCTTTCTTAATTAAAACCCTCGAGAAAGTCGGTATAAAAGGAGCATACTTAAACATCGTATCTGGGAATATTCTTAACGTGCCTTCATTTTTTGAGGTATAACTCTTGCAGCATAAGAAGGCCACCCATTTATGTCTGAGCAAATCTGCTAATTGTAGGGATAATGCCATTGGATGTGGGTTTCTCACTTTCCACCCAAAACGAAGCAGCTCCCTCCAGCCCTAAGGCTTTCATAGCTACCCCGTCTCAGTCACTGCAGAATCAGGAGGGCTGGGAGGGGAAGCACCACCCCCCCAAGAACACGGCAGACGCACACTGCGTGTGCAGAAGCTCAGCAGAGTCTCCTAAATAAATGCTTCTTAATTTGTTTTTTTTTCTTCACTCTTTTCCCAGAACCCTGAAATAATTGTGTTTCAAAATTATTGCCTACTTTTAAAGTTGTTGTTTGGGGGGGGGGGAAGGATTTCCTGCTTGAAATGCTGCTCTCTGAATAATACAGAATAGATTCTCAAAGGGTGTAACTCTTAGAACAGCCAATGATTTATAATTTTGGCTGCTCAGGGCAGCAGTGGAGATGCTCCCATCCTATCAAAGAAGGTTATTGCTCTAGAAGGCTCATTTTTACTTGTTTTTTCTTGCCGGAAGTTCCTTTTTTATCAGAGATAATAGGGGGCTTACATTTACTGAGCAAATACCAGGTTACTGGCATGATACATTCTCGCACGTACAATTTCTCTTTGAAATAATGATTTTAGGGGTGCCTGGGTGGCTCCATCGGTTGGGCGTCCAACTTCAGCTCAGGTCATGATCTCACAGTCTGTGAGTTCGAGCCTCGCGTCAGACTCTATGCTGACAGCTCAGAGCCTGGAGCCTGCTTCAGATTCTGTGTCTCCCTCTCTCTCTGCCCTTCCCATGCTCATGCTCTGTCTCTGTCTCAAAAATAAATAAAACGTTAAAAAATTTTAAATAAATAAAAAT
Source organism: Lynx rufus (assembly GCF_022079265.1). NCBI lineage: Eukaryota > Metazoa > Chordata > Mammalia > Carnivora > Felidae > Lynx > Lynx rufus. Next base: position 1,024,970 of record NW_025814829.1, on the reverse strand, counting down.
AATGATTTTAAGCTTTTTATAACATATAAATGCAATATGTACTTTTTTTTTTTAATATTTACTTATTTTGAGAAAGAGTGTGTGTGAGCAGGGTAGGGGCAGAGAGAAAGGGAGAGAGAGAGTCCCAAACAGGCTTCTGCACTGCCAGCACAGAGCTCGACATGCGGCTGAATCTCACAAACCATGAGATCATGCCCGGAGCAAAAACCAAGAATCAGGTGCTTAACCGACTGAGCCACCCAGGCATCCCAATATGTACTTTTTTTTTTAATGCTTATTATTTATTTTTTGAGATAGAGAGACAGAGCGCAACCAGGGGAGGGACAGAGAGAGAGGGAGACACAGAATCTGAAGCAGGTTCCAGGCTCTGAGCTGTCAGCACAGAGCCCGACGCGGGGCTCGAACTCACAGACCACGAGATCATGACCTGAGCCGAAGTCAGACGTTTAACCGGCTGAGTCACCCAGGCGCCCCTCCCTGGTAAGAAGTTTTTTTTTCCTGGTAAGAATTCTTGTTCTTAAGGCGTGTACCTAGGATCATAATCATCCCATCTAGAGTACATATATTTTTAAATTTGGTGGCCCTTTTTATTACAATGTCTTCGGATGGGAAATATCCAAATGGGAAATACAACTTTCGTATATCATCCGAATTCGCTGGACTAGAAAGCGAGGGGTTCTGCTAGCCAGCAGGCTCAGGCAGGACGTGCCGCTGGGTTGCTAACTCAGCGTCACCAGCCCAACCTGCCCTCTTCTTAAAAATTTTTTTTTTTTAACGTTTATTTATTTTTGAGACAGAGAGAGGCAGAGCATGAACGGGGGAGGGTCAGAGAGAGAGGGAGACACAGAATCGGAAGCAGGCTCCAGGCTCTGGGCCATCATCAGCCCAGAGCCCGACGCGGGGCTCGAACTCACGGACCGTGAGATCGTGACCTGAGCTGAAGTCGGACGCTTAACCGACTGAGCCACCCAGGCGCCCCCCAACCTGCCCTCTTCTACCGATGGCCTTGGAGCATTCATCGGGTTGTTAAGTTACTGGACTTACCCTTTACTGAGAAGTTTATTTTTCCATAAAAAGGCTGTGGTTTCAAGTTGCTACGGAACTTGGGAAGGGCAGAACACCAAGGGGTGTGGGAGTAATGAGGGGCCCATGAACCCGGGCCACCACGAGGTTGAGACGCGTCACAGTCAGATCCAATTCATGCCCGTCATTCCCAGCCTCTTGCTTTCCCTTGGAAACTAGAAAATTAATGTCCCGGATCATGTTCCTGGAACTCAAAGAAATACCATGAGTAATGAGCAAGTGTGAATTTTATCAAAGACATGTAGTCAATCTACATGGAGCATACGGACGTGGGGCACACACAGGAAATCATTCAGTTTCATTGAAGCCGGTTGTGAAAAGTATAATTACAGAGAGACTTAAGGTTTGAAATTCAGGCCACCCTGGGGATAGACTGAATGAGGCCACAGAATTTTACTCCTGACATATTAAACAGCTTCAGAACCATTTGGCCCCCACAGGGTTAGGGATAGGGTTAGGGTTAGGGTTAGGGTTTTAGGGTTAGGGTTAGGATTTATGGTGAGGGTTAGGGTTTTAGGGTTAGGGTTAGGGTTTTACAGTTAGGGTTAGCGTTTTAGGGTTAGGGTGAGGGTTTTACTGTTAGGGTTAGGGTTTTAAGGTTAGGGTTAGGGTTTTACGGTTAGCATTAGGGTTTTAGGATTAGGGTTAGGGTTTTAAGGTTAGCGTTTTAGGGTTAGGTTTAGGGTCGGCGTTTTAGGATTAGGGTTAGGGTTAGGGTTAGCCCACACCTACATCAACAGTGAAATATTCCTTGTCAAGTAATCATAGCCCACTTACTGAGTTTTTCATTTGTAGTGATAGTCTTCTTTGACCTTTTCACAGAGCTTTACGTTATAATGAAAATGACGGGTTCATTGTCTTGGAAGGAAAAATATTCTTACAATCCCAAGCCAGAATCTCGTCTCATCCACACTTAATACTGACAGTCATATTGTATTCATGAGGTTAACCATAATATATACTCATTTTCCTCCTTAATAAAATGTTGACGTATGTCATATTTATTTTTGCCAACAACCTGAAAGAGTTAACGATATATAATTTATATTTTAATTATTGTTTGTCAGGCTTGAAAGTTTAATGAAAAGATTTAAAACAGCAATAGCAGTCAGAACGAAGCACAGAGATTTTACAACCGTGTTTCCAGATCCTTTGTAGTTGACACATTTTCCACAGTTGCAAATAGAAATTTTTTTTTTTTAACGTTTATTTACTTTTGAGACAGAGAGAGACAGAGCATGAATGGGGGAGGGTCAGAGAGAGAGAGGGAGACACAGAATCCGAAACGGGCTCTAGGCTCTGAGCTGTCAGCATAGAGCCCGATGCGCGTCTCGAACTCTTGAACTGTGAGATCATGACCTGAGCTGAAGTCGGACACTTAACCGACTGAGCCACCTAGGCACCCCAGAAATGGGTTTTTTTTAAGGTAATGTTGTTAGAAATGAAAAGTATGGGGGCGCTTGGATGGCTCAGTCTACTAAGCGAATCTTGATTTCGGCTCAGATCATGATCTCACAGTTGGTGGGATCAAGCCCCGTTTGGGGCTTCTCGATGCCCTCATGGAGCCTGCTTGGGATTCTCTCTCTCTCCCTCTCTCTCTCTGCCCCTCCTATGCTTTCTCTCTCTCTCTCTCTCTCAAAAATAAACATTAAAAATTATAATAAAAAGTTTGGATTTGCTAAAATTCCCTGCTCTTTGGGATTTTCCTTCTATCAAATGTGGTCAGGGTGACCTGTGTAATCAAACCAAAATGGTCAAAGAAATAGAGCTAGCACTGTAGCGAAAAAGTTCTAAAAAGATCAACTTGCAGCCAGAAAGGATCAGAGTAACTTGGGGGATGAGGAGAACGAGGCAAAGAGGGACGAAAACCCACCTCGCTCCAGTGTCCCATGTGAACTGGCACATTCAGTCAGCACAGTGTTGGGGCACGAATGCAATTATTATCTCTTACAAACGAGGAGACCAAGTCTTTCAGTCTTTAAGCAGCTGTGATGGGGTCTCTCCTTCAAAATGACAGATGAGTCATAGGGTCCCTTTAGCACTCGAATGTGCCTTACTGTCTTCACTTCTTAGTCACTTCCTCAGTTCTGTCAGTCTGTCTGTCTCACTCACACACACACACACGTTTGGCATCTGATCATTTCTGTCTTTCACCCTAGTAACTTGGTCTTTGTAGGTCAGCAAATGGCCCTAATGCCCTGTCCAAAAAGACATTGCGGTGGGGGGGGGGGAATAGCCTTAAAAAGAACAGGCATTAAAATTGAAAAGAACCTTCCGTTCCTTCCTCATCCTTGACCATCTACATCCACTTGTGATGCTAACCAATGTTGTGCAGGCGACCAGCCCTTGCCAGACCTTCCTTATTGCCTAACGATTAGCCAGTTAGCTGACTTCCCTGCCCTCTCCTTTGGAGAGGAAGACGAAGATAGTCGTGTCATGTGCATGAACAGATACCCAAATAATGGATGGAAGCCATTGCGAGGGGCAGAATTACAATTCGCCGAAGCCACAGAAGTGACCCTCAAAACACCACGTTGGAACAGCCTAGGTCAGGGACTATAGCTCCATGTTACCCATCATCAAAGCACCGACGTCTAAGTTCTCTTTCTTGACTATAATCTGAATGTCAGATCCTGTCCTTGAGGGGTACACAGCAATGATAACACAGTGTTTTGTCTTGTTTTTCACTTTTTTTAAGTTTACTTACTTATTCTGAGAGAGACAGAGAGCGCGAGCAGGGGAGGGGCAGAGAGAGAGGGAGAGAGAGGATCCCAAGCAGGCTCAGCACCGCCGGCACGGAGCCCAGTGCAGGGCTCGAACTCCCGAACTTCGAGATCATGACCTGAGCCGAAACCAAGAGTCAGTCGCCCAACGGGCTGAGCCACCCAGGCGCCCCGAGACAGTGTCTCACCACGAGCCGGGAGCCGCCTCTGGTTCCAAGTGTTGAGGGGGACCGCTCGTCCCCACTCCCCATGCTCTGTGTGGAAGACGCTCCTTTAATCTCATCTTGCTGCGCCTCACACCCCTCTGCTCATTTCCGGAGGAACAGCAGTGAACCGACTGGTCAACCGGGGAGGGGTGTGCCTAACTCTCGGTCCTGCAGATGTCAACCATCGGGTAAGCTTAGCAGCAGGTGCCCTGCACCTGTCTGGGGGAGGGGGGCTGCCACTGCGTGTTAGGTCTGTGAAAGTCTCTGGTGCAACACCAGGAAGCTTGCTGTAGCCACGCACCGAACCTACACTCTCCAGCTGTGCTCTCAGCAAACAGGAGCCATTTGGTCTCCACTGGCCTGACGACTTCATACCAGGAAGCTCAGGACACGGCTCAGAGGGGAGGGGTATCTCTTTTGGGTTTCTTCGTTTTCTTAGCTCCCTCATCCCCTGGCAGAAATTATTATAGCATTCTCATTATAACAGATGTCCTTTTCTCTACAAGATGAGTAAGACACAGTCACTGCTCTTGAAGTTCTCACACTAGGAAGGGGAAGAAACAGAGAAACATTATTTAGTGTGAAGAAATTCTGATGGAGGCAGAGCGCAAAAGTGGACGGGGCATGAACGAAGGAGTGGTTGACCGGGCAGGGCAACCACCAGGTTACAAAGATCGCGGTAGGCGGGCTGATTCTGAAAGGGCGTGAAGTTGTTGGCCAAGCAGTGACGCACAGAAACAGGGAGCACTCTCGGCGGATCCTGGAACACACGGCCTCCCGCCCAGGGCAGAGCTGGGGAGGAGTGGGCAGGGCATACGGACAAGAGGTTGGCAAGCATGGGAAGCAACTGGCATGCATGTTAAAAACATAGACGACCGGGGCACCCGGGTGGCTCAGTTGGTTAAGCATCCGACTCTTGGTTTTGTTGCATCCACACGACTCCTGAAACGGAATGCTACGGGCACCAGTGACAGTCACAACAAAGTTTATTACAACGAGAGGCAAGGCCGACCGATCGGGACCAACACTCTTGATAAGAGTGAGGCCCCAAACAGCCGGGGTACAGAGTTTTTAAAGCCGACCACCTCGTTTTATCATTACCTGGGAACAGAACAGAGAAACAGTTCCCAGATGAGTCAGAAACAGTTATCGAATGAAGTGATTATTTCAGACTTTCTGCCGCTAAGTTGCAACCAGTGGATCTCCTTGACCTTGTCTCTGATGCTCTTTTTCTGAGCTTTTGTTTCCTTCATTGGTAAAGCCTGATTCACAAGAGTATGAAGTATGATTTACAAGAGTAAAAGCAAGGCTGTTATCTTTTGACCTTCAGTGTCAGAACAAAGTTGTTATTTTTCAAGCTAAGCGTTAAGCCCTACGCTATAATTTAACCCTTACAGTTTCGGCTCAGGTCACGATCTCGAGGTTCTTGAGTTCGAGCCCTGCATCAGGCTCCACGCTGACAGTGCAGAGGCTGCTTGGGATTTTCTCTCTCTCTCTTTCTGCCCCTCCCCTGCTCATGCTCTCTCTTTCTCAAAAATAAACACACACACACACACACACAACCAAAAGGCACCTGGGTGGCTCAGTCGGTTAAGCATCTGACTCTTGATTTTGGCTCACATCATGATCTCACAGTCATGAGATCAAGTTCCTCATCAAGCTCTGCACTGGGCACAGAGCCTGCTTAAGATTCTCTCTCTCTTTCCCTCTCTCTCTGCCCTTATGCTGCTCACGTATGGGGTCTCTCTATATGTGAAAAAACAAGACAGAACAAAACCACAGATGACCAGGCCCTACCACAAATTTACAATTCCAGAAGGAGTAACCAGGAATGTGTGTTTTTAATCAGCACCCCAGATAATCTTTTGATCCAGAAAGTTTGGGAATCACTGCCTACATTTGGGGAGGCACTGAAGAGCTTCAAGTCACGGAGGAATCCAATCAGAACAGAATTGTTAACTCTGTTGGCACAGCGGAGCTTGAAGGCAGGAAGTGCTCTGTAATAGTTTAAACAAGAGACAGTGAGGGTCCAAAACACGCTGCTGACAATGGGTACGAAGTTCAACGACAAAATTTAAGAGATATTTAAGGTGTTAGGGGCACTGGGTGGCTCATCCGGCTAAGCGTGAGACTCTTCATTTCAGCTCAGGTCACAATTTCACGGTTGGTGGGATCGAGTCCCAGGTCAGGCTCTGGGCTGACAACACGGAGCCTGCGTGGGATTCTCTCTTCCTCTCTATCTGCCCCGGCCTCACTCTCACTCTTTCTCAAAATAAATAAATAAACTTAACAAAAATTTTTAAAAGATATTTAAGGTGTTGCCTGGGCAGCACTTAGCTGACTGCATGCTGACAGTGAGGGAGACACAGAGGTCACCTATATTTCTGATGCAGGGCGCTAGGTGAATGGGCTATTACCAGGAGAGAGTACAGTCGACGTAAGTTTTGAGTTAGATATCTCCCTAGCTAAGGGGCAATTGTCCCTTCTGTGAGCACCATCCCCTCTCCAAAGGAAGAGTCCACAATAATCTTTGCAGAGTGTAGTTCAATATCTGGTCATAGCTTATTGATCTAGAATGGACACTTAAAAACCCGTGCCAATTAAATACTGTCTTCTGGTAATTTGTGACTGAACTTACAGAAAGCCAGAGTTTTTAACTGCGGCTGGAATTTTAACTGTGGGTGGGCAACCGCACTCCATCAGTGGATGGAGAAGCAGAGGGAAGAGAGCAGTATAGTAATAGAATTAGCAGGAAGAAGAGGGGGAGGAGGAGAATAACGCAGGCACACCCCCAAAAGAGCAGAGAGGAAGAAACGAATCAGAGAGCCCCCCGGCAACTTCCCAGTTTCTGGTTCCTACCCCTGCGTGAGACCTGGCTGCCCTGTGACCTTTGTCCTCCGTAAACTCAACTGTGGCCTTATATAAATGCTTTGGGTTTTGATATATTCAACTCTGCTAGTAGTCTGCAACAACTATGGTTCTTTGCCCCACAGGCATAAAGACAGCATTTGGGGTTGGGTCCTATCGAGATTTTAGGGGTCCACAAGTCATTCGAATGGAATCATCCAGTAAGATGTTTGACATGTCAGTCATGGGATGAAATAATCTTTTGCCTGTGCTTGGCATAAAAGTTGAAGCTGAATGAGAAGGACTATGGTCACCTAGATCATAAGAAAGAGCATGAGGAAAGAGATAAAAAATAGAAGCTATCTAGACACTACAACGATTGTAGAGGAAAGTTAAAGACTTGTTATTCCTGATGGAGAAAGAAATGGCCCCTTGGCTATTGTGGCTAAAAACAGAATTTTCCCTAGCTCTTAGAATTACTGAGTATGATCAAGGTCCATACACATTATGGTTAATCTTTTTTTTTTTAATTTTTTTTTAACATTTATTTATTTTTGAGACAGAGAGAGACAGAACATGAATGGGGGGAGGGCCAGAGAGAGAGGGAGACACAGAATCTGAAGCAGGCTCCAGGCTCTGAGCTGTCGGCACAGAGCCTGATGCGGGGCTCGAACTCACGGACCGTGAGATCGTGACCTGAGCGAAGTCGGACGCTCAACCGACTGAGCCACCCAGGCGCCCCATGATTAATCTAGTAATACTAGAAGTAATGAGTAATGACAGACATCATTAGAGAGAAACCTCCACATTCGCTGTGACAGACTCATATTATTCCAGGCGAGCAACAGCTATGCTCATGCCCTCCTTTCCTTTCGGGAACAACCAACCCCGAGTGGGCCACTTTGATGACCCCCACCACCGACTTCCCAGAAGGCAGAGACACAGGATGTAAGACAACAAATGGGGACCAGAATGCCTCATGGAGTCAAAAACTTTCCCGCACCTCATAAATCAGCAGCAGTCCTGGGGTTTTGTCTGGGATGGTTTCCAAACATGTGGTAAGTATTATTTGTCATGGAACTCTGTGTACCAGAAAGTTCATTTTGTTATTAATGATCACTAGGACATTTGTCAATTATGATGGTTCGTTGGATCCTACTTTCTCCTTCCTTTTCCTCTTAAAGTCACACATTCCAATTAAAATATCTTTTTAGAAGTTTGGGCCCTGAAACATATACCATTCCTCTGCCCCAACATCCATACTTAGTGACACAGTGAAAAGACAGGAAGGGGACACCAGCGTGGCTCAGCCGGTTAAGCGTCTGACTCTTAGTTTCGGCTCAGGTCACGATCTCACAGTTCGCAGGTTTGAGCCCCTGCTTGGAATTCTCTCTCTCTGCCCCTACTCCACTCGTGCTCTCTCTTTTTCAAAATAAATAAATAAACTTAAAAATGTAATCTTACAAAAAAAAAAGACAGGAAGGAAAATACCGTTTTTTCCAAATTTTGAGCATGGAACTTGTAAGAAAAAATGCAATTAGAAACAGCATTTTTAAAAAATCTATCATGGGTCTGTCTGTACATGGTTAGCGATGAACGTATTAAATTTTCAGTGCATCGTCATGAAAAGAGTTGGTTAACTTTTGTATATTTACTATTTTGTCAGGCATGTTCAGGTACTTAGTAACTATAAATCTGCTTTCTTCTGGGGCGCCTGGGTGGCTCAGTCAGTTAAGCATCCGACTTCAGCTCAGGTCGCGATCTCAAGGTTCGTGGGTTTGAGCCCCGCATCAGGCTCTGTGCTGACAGCTCGGAGCCTGGAGCCTGTTTCAGATTCTGTCTCCCTCTCTCTCTGCCCCTCCCCCGCTCATGTTCTGTCTCTCTCTCTCTCTCTCTCTCTGTCAAAAATAAACATTAAAAAAAAAACTTAAAAAAAATAAATCTGCTTTCGTCTGCAATCGTAACTGGGAGATGCAAATGACAACATATACAGTCAATATTGTCTCCCCTAAGAAAACACCTTTTTAAAGAAGAGCTAGACTTATTAAATTGCAAGAATAGGGACCTTTAGTTATACAATCCAAACTAGGTTTTCCCAAAGTATTCTACAGAACACTAACATCCCACAAATTTTAAATAGACGTTACATATAAAAGAGTCTTGGGGCGCCTGGGTGGCGCAGTCGGTTAAGCGTCCGACTTCAGCTCAGGTCACAATCTCGCGGTCCGTGAGTTCGAGCCCCGCGTCAGGCTCTGGGCTGATGGCTCAGAGCCTGGAGCCTGTTTCCGATTCTGTGTCTCCCTCTCTCTCTGCCCCTCCCCCGTTCATGCTCTGTCTCTCTCTGTCCCCCCCCCCCAAAAAAAAAGAGTCTTGCCTTGGTCCCAGGTAGGGGAGAAAGGTTATAAAAGATTGAGACAATGGGGAAAAAAGGAATACAAAGTGGGCACCTGGGTATTTCTGTATCGATGCTAAATTCTGAGGCTGTGACAAGGTATCACGGTTCACAGAGGGCAACGTCTACCGGCAGGAGAGGCATACTGAACTATTTGACGTGGGGGTCAAATGTCGGGATACCGGTAACTTTCAAATAGTTCAGGGAAAAAAGGGTTACATTTACCTATGGACATAAACGGGAAAGAGCAAGAGATAAAACAAATGTGGCAAAACGTTAACAATAGGGGAATCTAGGTGAAGGGTATTTGGAGTCCATTGGCACTATCCTTCCAACTCTTCGTTTAAATAGGCTTCTGTTCAAGACTGCTCTGATGGGGCGCAGGGGTGCCTCAGTGGGCTAAGCACCCGGCTTTGATCTTGGTTCAGGTCATGATCTCATGGGTTCGTGAGTTCAAGCCCCACATCAGGCTCCACACAGAGAAGCCTACTTAAGATTCTCTCTCCCTCCCTCTCTCTCTCTCTGTCCCTCCTCTGCTCATACTTTCTATCTCTTTCTCAATCAATCAATCCCCCGCAATTCTTAAAGCTTCATCTTCGACAGGTTATTACAAAATCTCAACTTTATCGGGGCGACTGGGTGGCTCAGTCAGTTGGGCGCCCGACTTTGGCCCAGGTTGTGATCTCACAGTTCGTGAGTTTGAGCCCCGCATCAGGCTCCGTGCTGACAGCTCAGGGCCTGGAGCCTGCTTCAGATTCTGTGTCTCCCACTCTCTCTGCCCCTCCCCAGCTCACGCTTGCACTGTCTCTGTCAAAAATAAATAAACTTTAAAGAAAAAATTCAAAATCTCAACTTTATTTTCCTCAATGTGTCACTCATCTCTCTTTAAAGGATCATGGTCTTAAAAATGTACATGTTCTTGGGGCGCCTGGGTGGCGCAGTCGGTTAAGCGTCCGACTTCAGCCAGGTCATGATCTTGCGGTCCGTGAGTTCGAGCCCTGCGTCAGGCTCTGGGCTGATGGCTCAGAGCCTGGAGCCTGTTTCCGATTCTGTGTCTCCCTCTCTCTCTGCCCCTCCCCCGTTCATGCTCTGTCTCTCGCTGTCCCAAAAATAAATAAACGTTGAAAAAAAAATTTTTTTAATATAAAAAAAATGTACATGTTCTAATTATAAAGTAGCTATCTTTTGCTTCTGGTCTGGTATTTTCCAACAGGAAAAATCACTACACTCCCCCTGCTTTACAAGTTCAATTGAACAGGTTTGTTTAGAGGTTCCGTGTCCCAGAGCCGGTGGCCCGATCTTTGTAACTCTGGGAGACATCTGATTTAGCTGGTATTTAAATGTGCAGCCTTCATCACTTACTTTCCTTTGAACTGATCTGAGTATTACTTTTATTTCATATGTAAATGAAGATATTAAAACATAACAGATATTATATGTAATTTCTAAAACACAGGCAGATATAATTTATTAATGTAATACTAGGTATAGTACATGGAAAATGGACCTTTGAAAATGGGTTAATAATTATGTGTTGCAAATCCCCTCACATCCCAACCTGTAAGTTGAGAAGTCTTATTAAAAATTGCTGGGGCGCCTGGGTGGCGCAGTCGGTTGAGCGTCCGACTTCAACCAGGTCACGATCTCGCGGTCCGGGAGTTCGAGCCCCGCGTCAGGCTCTGGGCTGATGGCTCAGAGCCTGGAGCCTGTTTCCGATTCTGTGTCTCCCTCTCTCTCTGCCCCTCCCCCGTTCATGCTCTGTCTCTCTCTGTCCCAAAAATAAATAAACGTTGAAAAAAAATTTAAAAAAAAAAAAATTGCAGAATGGTGGAGAAAACTAGAAATTACAATAAAACACCGCATGTTATTAATTTTTTTGTGTGATGTTTGTTTATTTTTGAGAGAAGGAGAGAGAAAGTGAGAGTGAGAGTGGGGGAGGGGCAGAGAGAGAGGGAGACACAGAATCTGAAGCAGGCTCCAGGCTCCACACTGTCAGCACAGAGCCAGATGTGGGGTTTGAACCCACGAACCGCGAGATCATGACCTGAGCCAAAGTCAGACGCCCAACCGACTGAGACACCCAGGTGCCTCAACGCTGCATGTGTTTCAACTGGAAAGTTGCTTAGCAAATTCACTGTACTCATATTAAGAAGGGACTCGAGGATTTCGATTGTTCAGATACGCAATGTTTTTTAATGTTCATTTTTGAGAGAGAGAGACGGAGTGCGTGTGGGGGAGGGACAGAGAGAGGGAGACAGAGGATCCAAAGCAGGCTCTGAGCTGTGCGCACGGAGCCCGAGGAGGGGCTCGAACCCCTGAGCCGTGAGATCCGTGACCTGAGCTGAAGTCGGACGCTCAACCGACTGAGCCACCCAGGAGCCCCAGATACGGAAGTTCAAGCAGATGGGAATGTAAACAGTGACAACTGAGCAGTTTTAAAAGATTAACCTGATTTCATCACACAGACCACCGGCAGGGACACAGAACCGAATGGCATTTTACCGAGAGGCTCTATATACAGCAGAGAGCATGGGGCTTGCAGAAGTACGGGTCATCCGGTATAGACGAAGGGTAGAGTAGAAGTAGGGACAGAGACGGGAGACGCAGGATTTCTAGGTGCAGCCCGATTGTGAAGTCTCATGTGCCAACCTAAGGGGAATTAAGGGTGACTCTGAGGGCGAACGGGAGTGGCACGATCAGGCTTTCTTCATCGTGAAGACGGTCAGCTCTACGAAGGAGGGACTGGAGGACACGAGACCGGACCTGGGGAGCCTGTAAGAAGCCACGGCAAGGAGAACAGATCAAGAACTAGCCTAAGTGGTAGGAGAGGAAGGGAAAGACGGATCTGAGAGGAGTCGCCAGGTTGAGTGGAAGGTGATCCGACAGGGGGAGGTACGACCAACCCCAGGAAGCAAGAGAATCTGAACGGTTCCCCAACCGCAAAATGGAAGGAACACTGGGTTCCCTCCTCACGGGATTGTTGCGACGACCAAGGTGGGGCGAGGGGTGGGGGTGGCAACACGCTAAAACCATTTAGTACAGACCCTGGCAGGAAGTTAAGTGCTCAGTTACCACCATTGCCGCAGCCATCAGGGAGAAGGGGGATCGAGAACGAGTCCCAGGCGGCGCTGGGGTCTGGCCTACTTGACTCCAGTCCTACAACCGAGGCCGTGGTCTCCACACCAGCAGCCGCAGCCGCCGCGTCACCTGGGGATTTGTTAGAAAGGCACATTCTCGGGCCCCCCGAGACCTACGGTCGTCATCTAGGGCTGGGGTCCGGCAATCCGTAATCCAACAAGCCCTCCCAGGTGACTCGTTCCACGGGTCAAGGGTGCCGTTGTGGATTTAAACGTTCATTTTCTCTGGTCCGTCTGAGCTCTTTAACTTCTAGTAGGGTGTGCCTCTCGATAGCACCTTTCACCCGAACTGCCGTCCAGACCGGACCAGTCTGGAGGCTTCCTGAAAGGGCGATGCTCTCGCAGACAGACCAGGGTGTGACCACCGCTCCTAAATCTTAAGAGAAACTGGGCGAGTTTGCGTAGTTGCGAGTTTGGGGCCTCAGGCTCCATCTATAAACTACCTAAAACAGCACCATCGTCTAGGAGACGCTCCTAACTGATGACGGGATTACTGTTGAACCTACTATTTCATTTGATTCCAGTATAAAAATAATGGCAAGAAAATACTGCTACTGTCAGAAATTAAGTCACCTGTCACTCGATTAAAGCCGTCCGACTTGAGAAAAGAACCAAGATTAGAACACCAATCTTCCAACTAAGAATTCTGGTTCCTTCCAGGAGAGAAGCCTGTTTCTACGGTATCAAGAACATGTATTCCAAAATGAAAAGTTACATTTCAGCACCGTCACGCTACTTCTGTAAGTGAAAAACCATCTTCCTCAGAAATGGTTGAGGCTACATGGCAAATTCTCAATGGTAGCTCCTAGTAAAAATGAAACCCCCAAATAAGCGTATTTACCTATTATCTAAACTGGACTATTTACACTAAAGGCAGGAATAGTTGAAATGAAAACACAACTCCTTTATTTTTAAGCTTTATTTTATCACCCTTATCAAACACACATCAGAAAGCATATCAACAGTGCATCTTACGGTAAGTCAGTTTACAACAAAACTGAACAAGGCAATTGTGTTTACAGAAAAAGTTTTCGGCAAAAAACTGTACGCAACACGGTCCATTGAAACGCAGTGTCCATACTTTTTAGGTATATAGGAAAGTGAAAAATAAAAGTTCTTTGCTACTCAGCAAGAAAAAACAAGTTTAAAAGACTTGAGTAGGAATCAGGAATTTAGGGATTTCAGAAAAGGACTTCTTGGTACTGATACACATCTACATTTATAGTCCCGTTTAGTTATTAAAAGAAAAAAAAAAAACCCAAAAACAAAACCCAACCAACAAAAACTCACAAATAATAAGACATCACCAAGGACAGGGAACCACAGTGCCAAGAAATGCCAAGACCGATATGCTACTGAAAACCTGGTAGAAATGTTACAGACTGTTCACTGTGTACTGTAATATCCTTGTAGATCCGAGGTGGAGGTAAACCAACAGGAGAGAATACTCCTTTGAACTGGCTTTGGTTTGAGTGATCTTTCACATTCTGTCCCACCAAACCTTCTTATCCAAAACACGGCAAGTGCAGATTTCTGAGGGAAAAGAGTAGCAGATGATAACCTTCACAACCAACCACTCCAGTGCCGATAGAGGAAGCCATCAACTGTTAAAATCTATTGATCGTGATTGGATTTCGAAGAGTGACCAATGGGTAACAAAGACGGAGCCCTTTTTGGGAAAAAATACCCCTTCTGCCCCACATTTGACACTGGTAAGAGGATATAAAGGAATGTTAAACCATTTAAGATTTTCTCAATAAAGACTTAAGAGTGAAAGAGTCAATCCTGCTGGAAAAGACAGAACAGCTTCACTCTGCAGAGTAAGTATTCTACAGAGATGCAGCTTAACTTTTTTTTTTAATTATAATAAATAATCATGACTTACTTCCATAAGGTGCTAGAACGTTGCGGCTGGTGCATACTAATACCCCCTGTACCCAATGTGCAAAGGGAAATGCAGAGATGCTTAATCCCCGGTTCCTTTCCGATCCTTGATCTGCACGACTGTTGATGTATATCAAAAACACAAAAACTGGAGTTTAAATATTTGTTTTTAAAAATTAAGCCAAACTGAATATGGATATTTAATCTGGGTTTATAAACTCTAAAAATAATTTTCTGGGGAGACAACGATGAGGAATGTGTAGGAAAGGCAATGTTCTATTCTATGCTACAAGCACCACACCTGGATTTTTCAAAATAAATGATCGCTTTTAGATCATAAGCTATATGGGAGATTACTAATACCAGTAAGGAAGCCATTTTCCTCCCCTCACCTCTTTTATTCCTTTTCTTTCTCTTCCTGACTCTTAAATTTGGCAGATTTCTGACAACCCACGCTAACAAAATCACACAGCGATACAGAATTCCAATAACCGAAGAGATCCTGCGTCCATTCGCATGATTTACAACACCTCACCACGTCTGCTTTTAACACAGTCCTGACTTTGTGAGTACCAGTAAGAGGGGAGCCTGGAAGGGAAGGCAGCTGCAAACTGGGAGACAGTGACTAGATGTAATTCTCTTGCTGACAGTCGAGAGAGTCTAACAAAATAAGCTCTCTTCTGCACAACAAGGATTAATGGTCGGGTAAGGCAAGTAAGATAGAATGCTTCTCTTTGCCTTTAACTGAAAGTACTGGGAACCTAGGTCATAAAACACACACCAGTTTCCTTTAGGGTACTGTGGAAGTTACTCTGTTGAATAGGAAATAACACCCGGGCAGTCATCTGATCAGTTTCCCATGAATCCCAGCATTTATGGGGATATAAACGTAACCGCATGATTACGACAACTCTCTGAAAAGCACAAACACAGCGAATTTAAAACATTAATCCTCATAAGCAATATAAGGGACAACGAAAGTGCTGAGCTGTATATAGGAAGATGAATAAAAACTTTACATCAGGAAAACAAAAGTTGCACAAACTCTCTATCTTATATCCTGAAGATCACCTTAATTACCACCTATAAAATATACAATTTCCTAAATGCTCTCTGGTTTATAGATACTTCTTTTATAGCCCATCTCTCCTATAAAATTGCAGCAAAAATAGTTACAACTGTTTATCTCCTTCTTAAATATCCACAGTACCTGTTGATTTCATGCCACTGTGTCAATCTACTGATCATCCTACAATTAAAAACAACAGTGAAAAACACTGAGGTGGGAGAGGTGGCTAAGGCAACAAAACACAACGCCCTGCAGGATCGGGCAGAGAAGCAGCTAACCTTAAACAAAACAAATTCTTCAAATTTCTGGATACTCTGAAAATGGAAATATGCATGTTCCCCCGTAACTAAGAAAATGTAACTTACCCAAATATACCACAAGAGGTTCAGAAGAGTTCCACGTTATAGAGACTCAACATCTTCCCACTCATGGTGAAAGCTTACTAGTAACGCTCACTTGGAAAGACTACCATCTCAAGTAAAGGTGCCTTACTGAGCACCTGAAGAAGAAATGGAAATTCCTTTGAGCTAATCATGACCAAAAGCTGGTCGGCGTGTGACCATACCTGCCAGGAAATAAATTCTATCAGAGAGCGAGAGCAGTAGGATTTGAAGAAGGAACCTAGCGTTAAAAATGGAACGAGGTCCCAGGAAGAATTACATTCTGCCAGCTAACTCTGGCTTTCCATCATATGCAATATTGGGGGGAAAAATCAAATATGAATAGTTTCACACATACATAAAAAGGTAAACCAAGGACATTCTGGACTTTTATACTATGTGACTCCATCCAAAAGTTCTTCCAAGGAAAAGGCAGAGGTGCAAGAAATTAGCATCATCTGGGAGCTTTCACCCAAATGAGTTTTAATATTTTCCAGGAAACACAAGGCACTTGCTTAATTCTTTGTCTACACACCCACCAGACTAAAATTTAGTCGTGATACGATTCCATCTGTACCCTAATCTGAATAAAGCCACCTAGCATGGACCCTTGCATAAAACTCTAGGGGAAGCACACAGTGAGAGTGTCTCTCCCGCGCCCTCACCCAGTAACTATGTTATTGTAATTACCATCAGTTCCTCTGGCGCTGATTTTCATGATAAATTACACCAACTGAAATGTCATGCTGCGGAGGAAAACGGACGGTAGAAATGATGTAAGATACGCCTAATAAAGTCAGAACACAAGACCTGAGAAGAAAATGATGACAAAATGGGAGTTCCCTGCATCTGATGAACACACCCAAAGGAGCCAGGAGGCAGCACCAGAGTGCCAGGACTGTTTCGGTTATTCCAGAAGGGTAACTGATGCCCCGAGCAGGGGGTAAGCCCAGCATGATAAAACCGAAACAAACCTTATGGCCACAGTCTCTCTTCGACTTCCTCCACCTGGCAGCACGGTTTCTGGCAGCCAGCACTCCCTATCACAAATCTGCTCAGAGGTTAAAATATCAGTAGAAGGAACATGAATCTAGAAGGCAAGAATTCAAGGATATTTTTTTCCTTTAAAGGTTAATTTAACGTATCTCTGCACGCTTTAGCAGCTGGAGTACCAAAAGGAAGGCAATACTTGTCTCAGTGAAAACAAGGGAAAGGAGGAGCAAACCTGTATTTTACGGTTTTTGTTCTAAAAGCAGCCAGTTTGGGCTCAAGGCGGAACAGAGAGGGAATGTCTCTACAGAGTTGCTACACGGATGGCCACAAAAAAGGGGAGACATCCGGTGGCAATAAGGGCAATCTCTTACTGCAAGAGGGCAACTTTAAAATGCAGCCAATTATCTTTTAACGAGGTGTGTCTGACTCCACCTGCTCTCCTAGAAAGAGAGCATTCAAGTTTTCAAAGTGGCTAGCTGGCCACCTCCCCCAAATGTTTCCAAAGGACCAAAGATTTCCTCCAGAATAATCAGTTTATATGTCTTTTCTGGGCCAAGAGTGTATCGTGACGATACCACAGAATGAGGAACCAGCAAGGCAAGAGGGAAGGAAGCAGAGACACTAACTTAGGGAAAGAAAAACTACCTGAGATAAAATTTGTCCGAAAGAGTAAGGTTTAAGTGACAAAAAGCCGCACCTCTTTACCCTACCTCTCAAAAAGAAAATTCCTAGGTTTTTAGTAACTTCGAGGAATCAAAATGTGTGTATATATTTCACCCTAAAAGAATCATAAAAATCGCATCTTTTGATAATATTTGGTTCAGGTTTGAGAAAGACAGGAAGATTAAACTTCTTACAGTATCGGGGGAGGGAGGGAGAATCTGCAAACGTCATCTTTGGTAGTAATGGGCTAAAAGCTATAAAATCACAATTTACATCACAGGAGGCATCTTTTTTCAATTTGGTGGCTTTAATATAAAATATTTAATTCAATGCACGGTACTCAGGCTCATCAATTAGTCCCTTGGCCCCCTGAAAATCGAGTTAGGATCTTCTGTAATAAAATTCTACAGTGTCAAACACTACATATAGGTATGAATATATCGGCAATAAGAAGACGAAGAATGCCGTGACATTCAGCATCACGACGCTAGCAGCACGTGGCATCACTAAGCTTAGAAGCCTCCCTGCAGTTTATTTGTGAGGGTTTCTTCTCTGTGGGGGTGGAGGCGGATGAGAAAGGTACAGGTGCCGACCTGGGATGCCTGCTCTTAAAAGAACTCACTTGCATTCCATGTTCATCGGTATGCACAGAAGGACCTGGCGTTTTTAATCACCATGGAAGCTGCTACCCACATAAACATTTATGTTTTAGGAAAGTTTACGTTTCCAGAGTACTGGTGATACTCTCTTGAACTTGAACTTGAAAACAAACCAGCTAATCAATTTCTGAGACGGCCAGAATGAAAAACAACACATCTTCCTTCTAAGGGCACTTACGATTTAATCTTCCCTTGGGGACGATGCCACAAGGCCTTCAGGCAATTCATAAATCCGCCTCTTTATACCAAATTCGGCTTCATAATAAACATTAAGGGAGAGTCCTGAATAATTATGGTAACTGTAAATAACTCAAATGTCAAATAGCAAGCGTTTGAATAGGGTAAAAGAATCCATCCTCTAAAATGTAAATTCTTAGCTGGGCTCTCGTTAACACACACAGACTGTACGAAGCGGCTTCCAGCAGGGAAAGATATTAAAGGCTTTTTCCTTAGGAAAAAACATTTTTAATTTCATTTAGATAAGGAAACAAGAAAAAAATTCATAGCCTGTATCTTTTTTTTTTTTTTTTGTATAATCAGTGCTTTAAAAAGGTTTCCCAAGTTTTAAACCTTTAAAGTCAACCTACCATAACGTGGGAGGAATCCATGATTACCACTCCTAAAACCATGTAATCAACCCATGTCCATCCTGTGCTCAGGGACACAATGGATTGCTGTAAATCCTTTCATGAATTCTTGATGAGTTTTTCTTCCTTTCTCCCTCCATCTTATTAGAGCTACACCTTTCCTAACTTCCCTGCAGTCAGAAGCCAGACGGTCTGGGATGCCACCCCTCTGGCTTTTCTTCGACCATGAAGGCAGGCAAAGAATGGGGAAAAGTAGTAGAGGGAGGGCGATGGCAGAGAAAGAGAGGAAGGAAAACAAGAATCCCGGATTATCCACTTTCTCTTTGCCTAGTTTTTTTCTTTCCCTTTCCCTTCACTGAACATCTAATTCTTTCTTTTTGACCCACTTCAATTTCCATCATAGTAAACAGAACTCGATCTTGAGAAATCTTACAATGATCACAGGAGATTCAGTACAGAAAAGATGAGCTAATACAGGTTCTAAAGGAGCCTGGAGGATGGGGCAAGATACGCGTAGCAAAACTTTTGCTTCGTTCCAACCAATTTAAGAGTTTCAGTTTAACCCAGTCTAGACTCATTTGTTCTGAGCCTCTCAGGAATGAACTATTTTCTCATTTACATTCTATGAGACCAACTCTCAAAAAACATATATCCTAAGTCTTACAGACATGAAACAGCTAGGAAAGAGACAGGTACAGACTGTATGAGCTCACAAGACTCACGCTAGAAAGCACGCCGACTCAAATCTCCTCTAGTCTTTCATTCCCGCACACTCACTCAAACATACAAACTAGACATAAAAATTGTGCAAGATCAAGCATCAGCTTTCTATTTTAAAAGCCTTAATTAAAAAAAAAAAAAAAGTAGATAGGCTCACTGCAGTTTCTTTAAAGGAATATTCAGGACTACAGTACTCCTTTAAAAAAATTCGTAACTCAGTGTTAAGAACACAGTAGGTAATTGCTGCTGGACAATCACTTAACAATTACTGGGAACATCCAGTGCCAGCTATGAGTATCAGTGATAAGGAAGAACCACCTGACAACATAAAGGAATAATCTGGAAGTGATGTCACCGACTCTAACAAACTTGTTAATGTTCACTATGACGTGATATTATTCATCCTTGCTTCATGATCATGTGAAATAATTAGTATCTTTTTAGGTTACATACTGAAGAGCAGCACTTGGCCTACTGCACAAAACAAAAGGTTGCCCATATGGATGCTCTAAAACCCCTCAATGTATAGCTGAGAGGTCTTGTCCTACTCAGTGCCAAATGTTTGCAAGGCAGTCATTGCTCGAGCACGTTAGTAGGATTAAATAAATGTACAAAGTATTCCCTTAAAATGGTAAGGGGGTACTTCTGCATTCAGATGTAGAATACAATAACCCAGGAAATGGAGGAGAAACAGGAAAGAGTCCTCAGGTTACTGATTAAAGCAAAGTTTGGTACAGATATCCCCTCTTGTAGGCACTCAGCGGGTAGAATGTGGCCACAACGAACTTCCCATCAAACATCCTTCCAGTCAGTAATTTCTGAGCAGCTTTGGAATCACCGGCATTGGCATACTCCACAAAGACCTGTAAGAGGACACAGAAAAGTGGCTTCATTCCCATCAAGACTGCTTTACAACAGGGCTCCTTCAACTCTAGGGAACACGCACGGATCATTTAGGGCACACATAGGGATCACACCTTGTTACAACGCAGATGTGGTTTCTGGAGCTCTAAGGTGGGCCTGAGTCTCTACAACAGACTCCCAGGGGCGCCTGGGTGGCTCAGTGGGTTAAGCATCCAACTCCTGATTTCAGTTCAGTTCAGGTTTTTGTGAGTTCAAGCCCCACACTGGGCTCTGTACTGACAGTGCAGCTCCTGCTTGGGATTCTCTCTCTCCCCCTCTCTCTGCCCCTCCCCCATGCACTCTCTCTCAAAATAAATAAATAAAGGGGCGCCTGGGTGGCTCAGTTGGTTAAGCATCTGACAGGTCATGATCTCATGCCCCGTGAATTTGAGCCCCACATCGGGCTCTGTGCTGAGAGCTCAGAGGCTGGAGCCTGCTTTGGTTTCTGTCTCCATTTCTCTCTGCCCTTCCCCTACTTGATCACTGTCACTCTCTCTCTCTCTCTCAAAACACTTAAAAAAAATCTTAAAAATAAATACATAAAATAAACTTTAAATAAATAGACTCCCAGGTGATGCCAATGCTGCTGGTCCACAGACCACATTTTTGAGCACGGTTTAGAATATTTCCCTAACTCAGTTCCATTCGGAAAAATCCACAGAAGACAAGTTGGGTGAAAAGTGTACATCCGTTTGCCATGTTCAGAGGCCAAAGAGAGGGCCGAACAGCCCAGAGACCAGGTGTGCTCCCGCGGCGTCTCAAAGACAACCTACGCGTTCAGAAGCGGCGGGAGGAAAACCTGGTCACGATACCTACAAGACTCGTAGGAACCGTGACTACAATAAGGAAGAGTTTAAAACTAGGTAATTTTCTTTTCCAGAGCCTCAGATTTCCTGAGACAGGTAGAGGATACAGCCTAATAACTTATGTTCTTTTTGATGATCCAAAGTAAAAGTTACTGGGAGACGAAATAATTTGAAATGACATGTCCTCAATTACCCATGAATTTGTGAACCAGAAAAAGAACAGCCTCATCCTCCTCAGTTACTCGCTCATTTGTGAAGTCAACAGTCTTCAAACTGGGGTGCCAGCATCCTAGACACTCAGACTCTCAAAGGGAAACCAAAAATAGGCCATCTGAAGGAAATCAATTTCCAGAGTCTCAGCATTCTCTTATACCTGCTCCTAAAATTGGATCCACCAAGAAGTTCAAGGCAGATTCTCCTTTTCCATTTCCCCTTTCCACTTGACAAAGTTGCTTCGGAAGGGTATAGAAACCTCCAGGGCATGAAAAGAGAAAATTCCAAATATAGTACTTTTGAACTGAATCTTCCTCCATGGGTAAACAAAGCACTATGCCCAGCCTGTGACTGCTCACTCCCCCCCCCCCAATTTTTTATGTTTATTTTACTTGTGAGAGACAGACAGACAGACAGACAGACACCCAAGCAGGCTCCATGCTGTCGGCACAGAGCCCACTGTGGGGCTCGAACTCATGAAGCCATGAGATCATAACCTGAGCCGAAACCAAGAGTCAGACACTTAATGGACTGAGCCACCCAGGCACCCGAGTACCAGTTAGCTCTAGTGACATAGGCCTTTTCATTGAACACAAAAGAAAGTTAAAAGATGACGTCCAATGACAATGCAGCTCTTTCTGATTTTTTTTAACCTGATTCTCAGTAACTTCCAAGTCCACACACCAGCGTTCAGTGAGCAGACGTGCACTTCCAGAAGGAGAGCCATGCTCTCTGTGATGCTCCTGGCTTCACAGATAACCGACCTCCAGTTTTATACATGGCAACATTTCAAACTAAAGAGGAAAAACATTTTTATAATTTACTATGAAATTAAATAATTATATCAATTTAATCTTGACTACTCTTTCTAATTACAAGACGCATTCCATAGTTTAGATTTTAGTGACTTTTATAACATTCTTTAAAAAAACAAACAGTATTGTTAGTTTGAATCGATTATTTGAATGAAGACTGATTTTGCCAACCAGGTAACAGACGTATCAATAACCTACAGAAGTTCCACCCGAGATTCCACGAGTCTATCGGCTGTTTTCGTTCTCCTCTAAATGTCAGTGAGAGCTTGTTAACACAGCATATTTCCTCTCGCTGACGAAGATCTGTTTTTCCATATCATCTGAAGGCTGGATACTTCTTACCCAAAAACATTCCTCCTGTTTCTCTATTCTGTGCCTTCCATCTCATACTGACTGCTGAGGTTCATGTCAGGTCAGATCATGTTAGCCCTTAATTCAAAATCTCCAAAGACCTTCTCCGCTGGTTTAGAGTAAAGGTGTCTGGAGTCCCACAAGGCTCACTGCCCCTGATCTGCCCCTCCATTAAGGCAGACGTGCTGTAATGCCCCCTCTTTCTCTCTCTGCTGGAGCTACACCAACCTCCTCAAACCTGCCAGGCAAGTTCAGGGCCTTGAAACTTGCTGTTCCCTCTATCTGGAACTCTTTTCCTCATCCCCTTTGTCTTTCAACTCAAATGTAACTTCAGCTTGCCCCTCCCTACCACCCAACAGAAAACTGCACCCCCCGACACACACACACACACACACACAGCACTCCTTTAACCTCTTCTCCTTAGACCTTTTCTCCACAGCACTTATTGCTACATATCCTTGTGTCTGGTTGTGTCACTATTGTATCCCCCGGCCTAGAACATAATAATACGTGCTCAATAAATACTCCTCGACTAAACAAACAGCAATGATGCATTTAGTATGCTCCTGACCCTGAAAGAGATAAATGTTGTTACTACTACCTTGGCAATGATTTTTCACTAAGATCAGAGCGAAATGTCTTTCATTTCTTTTTTCAGTTGCCAAGAATTTTCATATAATATTGAACCAAAACATAAAAATAATAATCCAGGAGCGCCTGGGTGGCTCAGGTGGTTAAGCATCCGACTTAGGCTCAGGTCATGATCTCACAGTTCATGAGTTCGAGCCCCACGTCGGGCTCTGTGCTGACAGCTCAGAGCCTGGAGCCTCCTTCGGATTCTGTGTCTCCCTCTCTCTCTCTGCCCCTCCCGTGCTCGCGCTCGGTCTCTCTCTCTCAAAGATAAGTAAAAACATTAAAAAAGAAATTAAAAAAAAAATCCACAACCAGAGGTGACTTCACCCAGCAGAGGACATGTGGCAGTGCTGAGACACTTCTGACTGCCACAGCTGCAAAGGGGGGTGGGAGGAAGGCATCTGTTGGGTAGAGGGTTGGGACGCTGCTAAATACCTATAGCGCACGTGACAGCTCGCCCAACGAAAGACTATGCAGCTCAAGCGTCAATGGCGTCGAGGCTGAGAAACCCTGAATAAAATAATCCTCTGTTCCAGAAAAGCAGAAATACTACAGGTAGAAGAAAGATCTTCAAAAGACTTCTCTAATAATCTTAGTCAAAAATTTTTGAATCGTAGTTTTAGCCTGTACATGTCATAGATGAAAAAACTAAGGATCATCTTCACAAAGCTGGTCACACGGAGACTGGAACTCAGGTTTCAAGATTCTCGGGCGGTGAACTTTCCTTCTTTAAATTGGCACCAATAATTCCATTATAATGAGACCCTAACCTAAATGGTTTCCTCACCCTACCTAATCGGAACGAAGTAGGCCACGGTATTTCTGTAGCTGACCGTGACCTAAATTAGCCTATGGTACAGCTCGTGTCACTGGTGCTCACAACGGCTCAAAAGTAGATTTTATACTTTTGAAGAGAAAAGTTGTAACTGATTAAAAAAAAAATGCACGCCTAGTGCAGAACCTTTGGAAAAAAGCAAAAAGTATAAGAAAATAAGAACATCCGTAATGCAAAACTCATAATTTCTAGCAACGTTTCTGGGTACATCTTTCGACAGAACTAAACAACATTTGTTCAGAATTTTAGTAATCTCTGAGTAATTCTGAAATTATGAAAATGTCCACTTACTTGTCCCCTGCCAGGATTTTCCTTTGGAACAAGGAGAGAGACCACTGGTCCATATTTTTGACACTCCTCTTTTACATCTTCTACAACATCTGATTATGAAAACACATTACAGTAACCACATTGCTGAATTACTAAGCACTCATTATTTAAAAACTTTAAATCATCAAAGAATTCAGGAATCCATATCTAAGTAATGAGATCATTTTCTACACCTTCTAAAATTAAGCTTAAGGATAATATAAACTCAAAGCATTTAATACATCCCACTTTTCCAATTGCTTTTTTCTTCCCCTTCCTGAAGACAACAAAAATTATCAGTTTCTTCTGTATCCTTCCCTAAATATTATTAAGCTTATACAAGCAAATATGATCATATATGTTTTTTTTCTAAGTAAAAAATTCCAATCTTGCTTTTTTTTTTTTTTTTGAAGTTCATTTTGAGAGAGAGTGAACAAACAGGGAAGGAGCAGACAGAGAGGCAGACAGAGAGAGAGACAGAGAGACAGAGAATCCCAAGCAGGCTCCACACCGGCAGCATGGAGCCCGATGTGGGGCTCAAACTCACAAACCGTGAGATCATGACCTGAGTCGAAATCAGAAGCTTACTGACTGAGCCGCCCAGGTGCCCTCACTGTGTGGTTTTAATGAGCATTTCAGTAGATGAGAATGAAATATAGGAGACCGACTCACATACCCTTTACTATAGTATCCAACTATATCCTTTACCCACTATTTACTGGGCCGACTTGTAAGAGCTCTGTGTTAAGAGCTATTAAGTTAAATAATTTTTCCCTTTACTCTCTTGATTTGGAATCTCGATCTTAATCCTGATTTGGAATTTATTTTGGTCTAAAGGGGAAGGTTTAAATCCAACGTCCTGTCCCACCCCCACCCAGATTCCAAGACAGTTGTCCCAATACATAGGATTTCTAGCTAAGCAAATTTATCTAACACTAGTGAGCGTTCCTGATGACGACCTTACTAATCAGAGCTAACAAAGGTATTTAATGCTACTATGTTGTCTGTGACACTTTAGTTCATGAGATTCTTAAACACTAAGATTTAATAGCAACGTGTAAACACTCGATGTATTTACGTGCAGGTATAAAGCGTTATACAACAAAATACAAAGAAAAGAGGAGGCGTGATATGCCCAAGATATATTCAAGAAAGCCCAAGCCTGAGTTTTACAAACAAAATTAGGAGACGGAAGTAGGTGCTGAAGACAGTAAGTAGATCGGCACGAAGGACGTAAGTGGTATTACCAAGAGATTATTTAGAGCCCCTGGTGCATCATGACCTGATTAAAACAATGTTGAAGGCAAGACTATTCTTTCCGATTAACAGGCATCCTGAAAAGCTGAGGCTGCAGATTCTCACAACTATTACAGATTCAAACAAATTATGCTTGTGTCATTCGTCAAATAATGACATATAGCCCAGGGACATAAAATAATTTACCCTTAAAGGTGCAGTGTGATCAAGTTAGCTTTATCTGTAACGGTTTTAATTTTCCACAAAGAAAACGTTTACTATGAAACAACTGGTATTTTTAAATTGGGTCCTGCTTGAGCCCACTCACCACTGTGCTTCCAGAACACTCTTTCTAAAACAGAAGTCTGACTATATCACTCCCCTATTTTAACTTTTTCATGGCTCTTTATTGTATTCAACCAAGCACAAGTATTTATTGAGTACTTATTTCATAAGCCAGGGACTGTTCTATCCCTGAGGTATAGGTTCTCTTGTGTCATATTCCAGTGTTACTGTCTCTGGGATAAAATCCAAATTCTTTAACACAGCAAATGAGTTTGTTATAGATCTGTATTCCCGGCTATTTCTTCGGCCTTGATTGACCGCTCCCCAATAAACATCCTAAGATACAACCACACCAAACAGTTTGTTATTCTCAGAACATGCCACGTTTTCTCTCATCTCTCACCTTTCTGCCATTTCCTCATCAATCCCTCAACTCTTAGCCAAGCAAGTCCAGTTACTAACAAGGCTCGGCCAGCACCTCCATAGAGATACCCAGGTCACTCAACCTGGGTTAAGTACCTCTCCTCTCTGCCTCTGTACATTACCCTACTTTCCGATTTATCAAAACTGTAAGCATTTGTTGACATAAATGTCTCCTGCAGGGGTGCCTGGAGGGCTCAGTCGGCTGGGCACCTGACCCTTTATTTTGGCTCTGGTTATATCTCATGGTTCATGGGTTCAAGCCCTGCATCAGGCTCTGTGAGCGCAGAGCCTGCTGGGGATTCTCTCTCTCTGCTCCTCCCCCGTTCATGCGCGCTCTCTCTCTCTCTCTCAAAATAAACAAATAAATATGCTTTATAAGGAGTTAAAAAAGATACGAAAAAAATTAAAATGTCATTTAGGAAGCAGTTACCTTCATACTCCTCTTCATTCTCGAGATAATCATCATCTAGCACGTTCAGTAGCCTTAGCACTGGAGTTGGAAGCATCACCAGATCTTCAATATGAGGGGCTGTTGAGGTTCATACAACATGGTTAAGTGTAAACTCCCCCAAATGAATGGATGAACACTAGGCAAAGGAGCATGGGAACAGAACGTAAGGGAGTTCTGATGTCTGACCGTCAAATGACCAAGGAAGAAACAAAGCCGCAGGCAGCTTACCGAAAGGAATGCTAAAGAAGGGGCTGCACAGTGCCATCTCAGCAGGGATTCTTCTGCCTGGGTCGTCGTGAAGCATGCTAAACACACAGACAGGGATCTTTGTGACTATCGTCAAGTCTTAAGAAAACGGAACCACTGAAGACAATTAAAGGTCTAATGTTCACCGCAACATTAACTATGTCAGCATGGCTTCCTGGAGCATTCATCTACAAAATACACGAATGCTGTTTGCAAGTAAGTGGCTCAATAACTCATGATACATACCTAGGACACAATATTATGTTTCGATTATTTATTATTTTTTGAGAGACAGCGCACACCCCCAAGTGAGGGAGGAGCAGAGAGGGAGACAGAGAATCCCCAAGCAGACTCTGCCCATTAGCGCAGACCCTGACACGGGGCTCGAACTCACGAACCGTGAGATCATGACCTGAGCCAAAATCAAGAATCAGACGCTTAACCAACTGAGCCACCCAGTCACCCCCAGATACAACTATTTTTCAAATGGGGGAAGAATGGGAAAAGCATATGCAAAAATAACCGTTTTTAGTAATCTTCCTAGAGTATTATTATCCTGAGACTGTTTTAATATAAGGTGGAATGAAACAAATGAGCAATTATAAAATATTCTAACATTCCCCTTGTCCTTAAGAACCAGAATTCCTGACATAGAAAGAGAAAGAGATGTGAAATAAAAGTCATATAAAAACTCTATGGTCTTGAATTTGAATGGGGAATATTCATATGAACTCTGTCCACTTAAAAGGCCTAGAAACAATGACCATCCCAGTAACAACGAGTATTCCCACATAATTTCTTTTCATGTTTATTTACTTATTTTGAGAGAGAGAGAGAGAGAGAGAGAGAGAACCAGCAGGGGAGGGGCAGAGAGAGAGGGGGACAGAAGATCCAAAGCCGGTTGTGCATCGTTTCTCGGCCTTTTGGCTAAGATCAAGCGCAAAGCGGGCTCTACACTGACAGCAGAGAGCCAGATGCGGGACTCGAACTCACGAACTGCGAGATCATGACCTAAGCAGAAGTCGGACGCTTAACCAACTGAATCTCCCAGGCACCCCTAGCAACGAGTATTCCCAAAACGCAGATTGTGGTTTTAAAATACTACTTCCTACTAAAAGAAATCAGGCTTCTCGGAGAAATGGCTATTTCCAGGTCTGGGGCAGGAAATGTGTAAGATGAATTGGGAACATCTTGTTACACCAGATAGCAAGAAAGCTATAAAAGATAATAAGGTCAGGGGCACCTCAGTGGCTCAGTTGGTTAAGTTTCCAACTTTGGCTTAGGTCATGATCTCACGGCTTATGAGTTCGAGCCCCACATCGGGCTCTGTGCTGACAGCTCAGAGCCTTGAGCCTGCATCAGATTCTGTCTCCGTCTCTCTCTGCCCTTCCCCTGCTCACGCACTCTCCATCTCCCAAATATAAACATTTCTAAAAAACTGAAAAAAAAAAAAAGATAATAATGTCTGCAAAATCCAACTTACACATGCTGACATTCATCAAAGATGGGCAATTTTAGCTTCAATTAGGATAAGAACTGCAATGGGTTGCAGTTACCAAATAATGATACTTTGAACTTTCAAAAGGGAATGATCCCCTTTGGAGGATGACAGAGAATCAACGCATTATGAAAACCAGTAAATAAAGAATCAAGCATTTACTTTGTCTTTGGTTAACCAAATGAAGCACGAAGGACAGAATAAGAACATCACCATTCTACAAACCCTAAGAAAGTAATGGATCTGAGCACTGAATGGTAACAGTTTCTAATAGCTACGTTATGCGCCTCCTTAATGAAAAAACACAATACTATCTGTAGTCTTGCTCCCCCCCCACACACCAAAATCAACCCTCTAGATACAACTACCAATTTACAAGAAATAAACAGATATTCATTAAACTATACCAGGGTAACACTGTCAGCAAAATGCAGACTGTGGACAGCTATAGCAAGCCAACAACCCAATAAATAAGGGAACAACAAGTAAATAAGGAGAAAGTGGGGCAGGAAATGGAAAAGGACCTTTCAGATTAAAAGAAACTTAAAAAGGATTTTTTTAGAAGAGCAGCACTAAACCATAGTGTTTAAAGATGCATACTATAATGAAAACAAGGAAGTAGTTGCCATAATAGTCAGGGTAGTGGCTGCTTTTAAGGAGGAAGAAGGGTTTAAGATTAGAATGGGGACAGAGGATTTCTGGGGTAGCTAGCAAAGTTCTATTTCTTGACCTCAATGACAGATACAACAGTATTCCTAAGGATTCATTAAGTTACACATTTGTTTTCAATATCTGTGTTTTATTCTACAATAAAAAAGGTTCAAATAATTTGCATGCGTACATAGCAAAATATGTGGAAAAATACCGAAAAGAAATATACCAAGTGCTAACACTAGAAAGTAGGTTTATAATTTTTATTTTGCTGATCACAATTCTCTGTAGCTTCCAAATTTAGTATTTGCTTGTTGTACAATCAAGGGGAAAAAAATCCCAAAGTTAATACCAGAACTTACATGATCTGATCTGACTTCCAAGTTACAACCTATTACACAGTCTCACAATGCCATCTTTTCTATGAAAAATGCAACTTGTAAATCTAATACCAATCAGATAGTAACAGCTATTTAAAACCAATTTGTAAAACACACACACACACACACACACACACACACACAAATAAGTGCAAGTAAAACTGTAAGTCCTTATCTGGGTAAATTCTGTGGACTGTAATGTTAATTTCCTGGTTTTGATATTGCACTACAGTTATGTAAGATGTTACCACTGGGGGAAACTGGGTGAAGAGTACACAGACCTCTTTGTAACATTTTTGCAACTTCCTTTGAATCTGTAATTATTTCAAAATAAGAAGCTGTAAAAAAAAAGAAAAAACAAACAAAAAAAAACCAACCAAAAACCCAAAACCTACTTGGAAGGTGGTAGGGTTAATATTCCAAAGAAAGAATACTGACTTGATCAAAAGATCTACTCTTTTGCAACACAGTAATTATCTTGTTCATTTCTGGCCCATAATGAGAGAAACGTGAAAAACCAACTACCTGATAATACACATGATGTCTTATTTTAAAATATCTAATGTTTTGGACCTACTCAGGAAACAAAACCATTATTTCTGTCCCCACGGTTTTCCACGGTAATTATTTAAAGTATAATGCATAGCTACCTTATTTTAAACGCTTTTTGGTTTAAAAGCGTTTTGGTCCAAAAGCAAACTCAGTCTTTACTTAATAAACACTCTCTTTAAAAACCTACTTTCAAGGGGCGCCCAGGTGGCTCAGTCAGTTGAGCGTCCGACTTCAGCTCAGGTCATGATCTCACAGTCCGTGAGTTCGAGCCCCGCGTCGGGCTCTGTGCTGACAGCTCGGAGCCTGGAGCCTGTTTCAGATTCTGTGTCCCCCTCTCTCTCTCTGACCCTCCCCCGTTCATGCTCTGTTTCTCTCTGTCTCAAAAATAAATAAACGTTAAAAAAAATTTTTTTTTAAAACCTACTTTCAAAAAGACCCTAGAAGAAACAAACAAAAAACAAACAAAAACCTACTTTCCATCAAGTATACAGGACTGGCAGAGCTACAAGAGGACCGACGTCCGGCTGCCGAAAAGAGCCTCTACGCGATTACCAGAAAAAGTGTAAATCCTGTCAGTAAATGCGAACAAGCAAACAAGCAAAAAAAACCCACATTCGTGCAGTACATGTACACATTTAAGAACTTTAAAGTGCACATAACGTACCTTTTGATAAGGTCTCTTAGGTGATAGGCTGGAATTGCGGCATTCACCACGGCTTTACTGGCAAATATGTGATCGATAATAGCAGAACTGTTTGCCTAAAAAAAGAGAGAGAAGTCTTCCTTTAGTTATTCCGCTCAGTCTGTATTTACTGAGTACCAGGCACACAGCACTGTACTATTTGGTACGTAAAACGCAACAGAAAACACTTCTGAGAGCTTACCACCTGAATGTGCGTAACTCTGAGCTTCTAGAGGAGGAACTTTTTTTCTCTATTCTCAGCACCAGCCTAGTACCTGGCACTCTCTATGAATATTTACTAGATGGACAAACACGAACAAATGCCAAAGCAACCACATAAGAACACAGTTTAATACCAAGTGAGACAATGAATGTGTGACACTTGGGCTGGAGTGTCTTAGTGAGGAGTCTTTAACTGGTTTTCAGATACAAATAAACGACGAAAAGAAAGCAACGTAGTAGTTAAAATCTGGATCTGCCGTATTCATAGTTTAAATCCTGGGGAACGTTATGAGTTCTCAGAAGGTGGAAGTGTAGACACGAGTAAAAAGGCCTGATAACATCCTTATCACTAAAATTTTCTGATTACTTACTACAGGCAACATGCTATGCTAAGAAGTGGTATCATTTATTTTTTAACCTCAACACTTCTGTGAGAAAAATACTATTATTATCCTCGATTTACAGAAAGTACACGGTGGTCCAGTTACCCTAAATAACTTAGAAAGCAGCGGAGGCAAGATACGAATAGTTTGACCTCAGAGCCCAGACTCATACTCGTTTGGCAATTTTGCCTCCACAGAAGGTGATTAAAATACAAAATACTGGGGCGCCTGGGTGGCGCAGTCGGTTGGGCGTCCGACTTCAGCCAGGTCACGATCTCGCGGTCCGGGAGTTCGAGCCCCGTGTCGGGCTCTGGGCTGATGGCTCAGAGCCTGGAGCCTGTTTCCGATTCTGTGTCTCCCTCTCTCTCTGCCCCTCCCCCGTTCATGCTCTGTCTCTCTCTGTCCCAAAAATAAATAAACGTTGAAAAAAAAAAAAATTAAAAAAAAAAAAAATACAAAATACTGTTTTTATCTAGGAAGGGTGAACACGGGATTTTATTAACGCACATCATGCCTCCAACTTGCATACAAAATGCCTGAATGTGACCTAGTTCTGATCAGCTCTGGACCAAGCAGATACAGCCTAACGGTCTCAAAGACAGTCAAAACTAACACAAGGAGTTGATCTGTATCTGGGATAGCACCGAACAAACACTGCTGAGCCTCTTGATTGTCTGAAAGTACCAACGTGCCACAATGACTCTGGTCTTACTTGCATGGCAGCATTTTTTGCCAAAAGTAAGCATTAGGTACACCCTCGAGACCATGAAAGCATTCCTTCCAGGGATACTTCCGGAAATAGAAGACTAGGGGTTGAGAAGAAATAAACCCTATGTGGTACAAGAGCCATTCACAAACTATATATTACAAGATACTCAAAAAACACTTGTTGCATAATATCAGAACCAATGATTCCTAAACATGGTATTATTATCAAACCTCTAGCCTAAAGGGGAATGATACCCTCCCAACACTGCAGCCCCACAGTACGTTTGAAAACACAGTTAATTCCTAAGTTACGAACATACATAAAGTTCATTCTTATGTCAAGGATTTGGAATTTAGAACTCATGTTCCCACAACAACAATGCTCGAAGCAGCACTCACTTTACCGGCATAGTTCATATATGGAACATAAGTAAATCTAAAACACTGTGGAACTGAGCACGTTCAGAACACTCAACTGTGCCTAGGAAGAAGAAGGGGCCCAGGTCTGAACATCCAGGTGTACGATCTGCCCCAAGTGGCTTATATGTCTGTGCCTCCAGTCTGTCATTTGTAAAAGAACGACCAATATGCTCTCTCATGATCCACACAGAACTGCGAGGAAACTCAGCAAGGCTGTGCATTAAAATACTATGAGGCATTAACTATAAACCTTTACGTAAACATCATTTCACTTATGTACTGTTGCATTAGTAATAGTTTAGGATGTAATATAACTAAATTACTAAACAGAAATCCCTTCTGCCTTTTTGGAAAAACGCACGTATTCATTTTATCGAGCACTTTCCTGGTAGTCTAGGCACCGGGCCCCAGGCTAAGATCAGCGGGCGTGCAATACTCATGAGCGCATCTGTATCTATGAGAATAAACAGTAGCACTTAAGGCACCGAAAACGCAGGGACAGGAGGACGTGAGAGACGAAGTAAAGAGAGGCCCCGGTGAGACTCATTATAAAGTGCGTGCTCTTAAGCTGGAGTCAAGGATTCCGGACGAAAGCACTGGTGCAGTTTACCTTCCATTCCTGAGATCTGACTGTATGTTTCAGTTTCATTCCTGAGAACATTTCCAGTAAGATGATTCCCAGGCTCCAGAGATCCACGGCTGAGGTGCACTCCGTGTCACTCTGCAGGCCGGCCTGGGCCAAGCAATTCTGCAGCTCTGCTTCTGGAGCCCGGTACCCGTCTGTCTGAATATACTTCACATCCTGAAGAAGAAGCAGGGTGAGCGTCGCGACCGATAAAAGACCGTTCACCCTCCCGCCATCTCGACCATGTATTCACTTCTCTAAACGTGTAATAAACCACTGCCAGACCGAATGCCAACAAATTTTTAGTCCTTGCCGACCCTAGTTGTTTGGTTCATTAACCGAGCAGTTCTCACAGGCAAACTGCACGCCTTCCACACGGCCGCTCATTTCTTTAGATAATCTCTTGCCTGCTGGGCACTGCTGATAAATAAGGACACTCTGCAAAGAGCTGACAAACTGTGGAGAACGCAGGGTCTGCCAGAACTGTCACATGCGTTCTGCCACGAGCCCCAACACTGGGGACGCCGGTAATAGTAATGACCCGTTCGTTACCCCACCTAACCCAAATACACGCCCTTTTTTTCACATGGTGGCAACGAAATTCTTTTTATTTGCGTGACCCCAAGCCACTTCGGTATTTTAGAAATATCTCTAAGAGTCAGGGCGCCTGGTTGGCTCAGTTGGTTAAGCTTCTGACTCTCGGTTTCGGCTCAGGTCACGATCTCACGGTGGCGTGGATTCGAGCCCTGCGTGGGGCTCTGCACTGACAGTGCAGAGCCTGCTTGCGATTCTCTCTCTCTCCCCCTCTCTCTCTTTACCCCTTCCTCCCTCCCTCCCCGCACTCTCTCAAAATAAATAAACTTAAATAAAATTTAAAAAAAAAGAAAAAAGAAATACTCTAAGTGTCTACCAAAGCACTCCTATTATTAAAGTATTTCTTACCTGATTGCCTTCTTTGAAGCTAAGTCCAAAGTCAATGAGTTTAAAACATTCATTCTCTGCACTCCACAATATGTTCCGTGGTTTGAGGTCTGCATGGACATAACCCTCATGGTGAAGAAAAGCAAGGGCCTCCAGAACATCCCTGGCACAATGCTGTATCATCCACATAGAACAACCCTGATGACTGGAATATAAAAGCAATTCCGAAACACTGACATCCAGGAGTTCAAGCAACAGACAGCGTGATGGCACATTCGGAGAGAAATGGATTGTAAAAACTCCATACAAAGTCACTAAAAAAAAGAAACAAATTATAATGCTTTCAAAACCAGACTCAGAATAACTTGCAACACAGATAACTGCAGAACAAATTTGGGATACCCTAGATAAGGAGAACTCTGATGAGCAATCGAGCTTCCACTGTAATTTCTTTTTCCCCAAAATAAGATTTTTTTTTTGGCAACTGGATTATTTTAAAATGAGAAAATCTTCAACAGCTCATTAGTGTTCAAAGATATTAAAGACGGCACACTAATTCAAACTGTATCACTAAGCATTCAGTGATGGGTGAATATGCACTCAGGGTACCAAGCAAAAATGATTAAAAGTAAAATCCAAATATTATGGACTCTTAAGACAGATGTGACACCATGTGAAAACAAAATTGCAGATTGGTTCTTGACCCAAAACAGCACTCTGGGGGGTATAGGTCAAGGGTAAAGCATTTGACCGCAATATAGTACTCAGTAATCTAAATATTAAAAACAGGATAAACAAATAACATTTAAAAGAGATTTAAAAGACTTTCAAGATGACAACTTAACCTAATCTTGCAAAGACGCAACAAGTCCTTAAGCTTGCAAAAACTGCAAAAAAATTTCCCTCTCAAATACCAGGGTTATATACATCATCTAGCAAGCTTTAAAAAGGGGGGGGGGGCAACACTAGTGGTGAAGAAATTCTTCTCCAAAATGGTAATATGGAGAAGGTCACTCTTCAAATTACGTATCGATTATGCTTGCCGGGAAGTAAGACATTTATTTATTAGCCAAAGCTCTAACTAACTATATACACTCTGTTAACGTAAGGACAGCCAAGGCTGTTTTCACAGATCGATCATCAGTAATCATTACCTATCTTACCTATCTTATATTCTGAATACCTAAATCGTGCAACATAGACTTACCAGGGTCGAAGTATAACGTGTTCCTAATTCTCTACTTCCATAAGGGATCCTATGTTAATACTGAGTCATTTCTCCCAAATCCATGCTAAATATGTACCAGGTAACATCTGTATGAGTTAACAGCATTTATCACAAGCCCTAGAAGTATTTCTCATCTTGCACTGGTATGCGAAGATTCAAAAATTTCCATACAAGACATGAGACATCTAGCAAAGATGGGCCTCCTTTCACTAGGAAAGATAACTCTATGCTGATAAGTGCAGCATTTTCTGATGAGACCCGAAGAAAAGCAGAACTTAACTGAGCATCTATTACGTGACACTGGGCTAGGCAGACCACCAACTCCACCCTCCTGCAGACAGAGTGAAGGGGGATGGGAAAAGGGCCAGGATCGGGGGACGAGAGGGCCAGGCCCACGCCTCCCGCCTTAAGGACAGAAGACGGAACGCCAGGCTGAGAGAGGGGGTGTACCACCGGGCTGGGACCTGGGCAAGAAGGGAAGGGAGGCGGCGGCAATTACCGATGTTCCTGTGACCCTGCAATTGCTCCAGCGCCGCCCTCTCTTTGCGGAAACCATACTCGGCGGCCGAGGCCGCAGCGCCGGTGGTTCCCGGCGGTAAGAACTGCTTGAGGGCGCCGGGGGGCGAGCCGGGAGTGCCGCAGCAGCGCACCCGATACACCGAGGCCGAGGAGCCGCTCCCCAGGCGGCTCTGTACCTGCCACAGCCGCCCGAAGGCTTCCAGAAACCGCGGCGGCTCCGCGCCCCACGCGCAGCCGGACCCCGCCATCGGTGCGGACGGAGGGCGCTGGCACGGGAGCTGAGGCGACGCCCGGGGCAGGCCGGCAGGGCCCGCGGTCACATCCCCGCCTGCCGGACCAGCGGCTCCGCAGGGAGGGGCCTGCAGCCGCCTCGCCGACTGCCGAGACCTCAAGCCGCCATGACACCGGAAGCCGAGAGCGCCGGGCTCCAGAAACCGGAAATGGAGGAAGAGCCAATCGTGCAGGCCCGAGGAGGCGGGCCCAGAAGGGGCGGGTCTAGAGCTGAGCGGAGGAATTAGGTTTTGGAGAAAAGTCTGGAGCCTGAGCTGCTAAACTCTGCGGGGTGCTCCCTGCTTCTCAGGCCGACGCTAAGTGCCTTCCCGAACGTTTCCTGAAACTGAGACTGGTCCTTTTTCTTGCGGAGGCGCGCCCCTCACCACTGGGACCCTAAGGAGAATAAAGCCCAGCCTACGTTTCTCCTAGACGGCAGCCCAAGGGAAATAGCCCGGTTACTGCAGGAAGGGGTTTGTCACGGCCCCCACCCCCTTGCCTTGTGATCGGAGCAGGCACAGTTCTGGAAGCCCAGCCTCCGTGCCCCTTAGTCCACCTTGCCTGTGACTGCCTCATCAAAATGCATCTGCCCTGGGCGAGGCTGGACCTTGTACAAATGTTTACGTTTTATGTATTCATTCTCCTGCTCATTTAATAAACGTCTACTAAGTAACATTTAGCAAATATCCGGAGTATCAATCCACAAACTGAGGTGTGCAATAAATGTAGCCTTCCCTATTTTTCTGTCGTTCAACTTTCCCTATTTCAAGCTCCATTCAGATGGGGTGGCAGAATGGAGTTTCAGACAATTTACCCCCATCTCCGTTTGCTCAGGTGTTGTCTAAGTTCCCAGGCGGGTGGGGTGGCTTATGTGGTGCAAAGTGGAGAGGCTGAGGACCCATCTGCTCTTTGGTAACCTGGGTCATCACCTTGTCTGCTTGCTGCTGAGATGGGCCTTATTTCTGTCTACACGGCCCTTTTGGGTCTGGAGTAGGGAGAACTCTGCATTCTCCCGCGATTTCTAACAAGCATTTTTCTCTATGTGTAAAGTCCATACTAATCTTGGGCTCTTGAAATACAAAAAAAAACCCCAAAAACCAAAAAACAAAAAACAACTCACAGGCTTCTTCTAAGGCAATGAGCACAGCTGTTTATCTGCTCGTATAAAGGGAAGAGAGGGGTACCTCGTGGCTCAGTCTGTTAAGCACTGGACTCTTGATTTCGGCTGGGGTCATCATCTCACTGTGGGTTCAGCCCTACATCAGGCTCTGCACTGGGAGCCCACTTGGGATTCTCTCTCTCTCTCTCTCTCTCTCTCTCTCTTTCTGCCCCCCCTCCCCGCCCCCGCTCACGCGCCCTCTCTCTCTCTCTCTCAAAATAAATTCTCTTACACTGTGATGTCTTCTCATTGCTCCTTTGCTGACATACAAGGTAAAGGAACTAAATTGTATGATTGAGCCACATTCAAAAGTGGTACCCCACCAACGGAGCCACCCAGGCACCCCCTATTTACTGCTGTTTTAAATTGCTAAGTTTTGGAGTAATTTTTTAGTAATAAAAGACTATAAACTAGAAAGGAGTAAATAATTAATATCTGCAAAACTTAATCTTATTACAGATTTTTTTTTGTAGACAAGTTGCATACATTTATGCTCTAATTAGCAAAGAGTACATCACTTGCAATACCCATATCAGTATAAGGCATTATTATTAAAATTTTGTCTTTTTAATTTTACAAGCAAGAAATATTTTGATGCAATTCTGTGGTTCTTATTAGAGTATATCTTTTTCTTTTTCTTTTTTTTTAAATTTTTTAGTGTTTTTATTTATTTTTTAGACAGAGAGAGACAGAGCATGAGCAGGGGAGGGGCAGAGAGAGAGGGAGACACAGAATCTGAAGCAGTCTCCAGGTTCTGAGCTATCAGCACAGAGCCTGACGCGGGGCTTGAACTCACAGACTGTGAGATCATGACCTGAGCTGAAGTCAGACGCTTAACTGACTGAGCCACCCAGGCGCCCTGAGTATATCTTTTTCATACTTTTACTAAATATTTTTATTTTCTCTCCTGTAAATTTTCTTGCAGGATCCACCTGGTATATTTCCTTTTTCCCCGTTAGTTTCCCTCACTCCTGTTGTCTTTCTGCTTAGATTCTCTTCCTTCCATGAGGTTGGAAAACACCAGAGAATCACTTGGAATTCTAGTCTGTAACTGAAGAGCATCCACTGCCCCTCTCCAACCCATTCTTTCTTCTCTTATGAACAGTATCTCTTTGCAATGTGCTATGTATGGATTGAATATTTGTGTGACCTCCCCCCCCCCAAAAGAATTCTTATGTTGAAACTCTAATCCCTAATGCGATCATATTTGGAGATGAGGGTTGGGGAGGTAATTAGACCATTAGAGTAGAACGCTCATAATGGGATTAGTCCCTTTATAAAAAAAGATACCAGAAATCATGTTTCTACTCTCTGCTCTCCACTGATGTGGGAAACAGAAGCAGGAGGAAATGGTAGATAAAATTAAATTTCCTTCTAATCTGAAGCCCATTGACAAATACTTGAGGCCTGCAAAGTAGGACATTCTTCCCGGAACTCGAAAGTGTCTAATGTCAATCCCTTGCTAGAGGGAAAAACAACCTTGGCTTGACAATAGCAGAGGCCTGCATGATCCTCGGAGCCTTCTTTAGCATATGAAAGCCCTTGTGGAAACTTCCCTTGCCTTTACCTCCCCGCAGATCCCAAGTATATAATCAATCACTCCTCACAATCCCTGAGTAGCTCTTTTTGCCCATGGGTCCCATCCTGGTGCTTTAATAAAACCACCTTTCCGCACCAAAGATGTCTCAAGAATTCTTTCTTGGCCAGCAGCTCTGAACCGCACCACTTCAAACCACGTGCTCCACCATTGAAGACACTATGAGAAAAGGGCTCACCTGTAAATCAAGAAGAGAAACTTCACCAAGAACCCAGCTGTGCTGGTGATGTGATTTGGAGTGTTGGGGCTCAGAGCTCATGGCCAAGAAAAGGGTGGTTTTATTAAAGCATGGGGACAGGACCCACAGGCAGAAAGAGCTAGCTGCACTGGGGTTGTGAGTGATGAGGTCTTGGGGTGATGGTGGGGTGGTCCGAAGCTAATGGCCAAGAAAGAATTCTTGAAGACGTCTTTGGTGCAAAAAGGTGATTTCTTATTAAACCACGGGGACAGGACCCGCGGACAGAAAGAGCTGCACTGGGCCTATGAAGGGTGGCTAGTTTTCCCTTTCTTTCGGGTTTCTGTGTCACTGAATCGGTGAGGCCTTTCCTGGCCACTCTAACACAAATCGGCAATTCCTTATGTCCCTGGATTTCCCTGTTATCCTTACATTGCTTTCCTATTTACCTACAGCATTTTTATTTAGCACAGTATATATTTTCTTCCTTCCTTCCTTCCTTCCTTCCTTCCTTCCTTTCTTTCTTTCATTCTTATTAGTAGATTTCTCTGCCTAAAATGTAAGTTTGATGAGGACAGCTTGGTGTGTGTTCACAGCTGTATTTCCAGTGCCTACAACAGTGTCTGGCACATAGTAGGCATTTAGGAAATATTTTTAATTTAATTTAATTTAATTTTAATTAAAAAAAATGTTAAGGTTTATTTTGAGAGAGGCAGGCAGACAGAGCACGAGCAGGGGAGGGGCAGAGAGAAAGGTAGACACAGAATCAGAAGCAGTTTCCAGGCTCCACGCTGTCAGCACAGAGCCTGACACGGGGCTCGAACCCACGAGAGTAAACGGCCTGTCGTTGGGGTTGCGAAAGAACAAATAAGATTCCCAAGGAAAAGTTCGGTCTGCTCCTGGGGTCTGAGGCTTTATCTGGGACTTTATTTCATCTCATCCCGCCCCGTGCTGATTGAGGTGAGAACTTCCTGCACAAGGGATTCTCATGTGACAGACACTGGAGGGCTGGGTGACAGTGGGGGTGCAGTTTCCATCCGGAGCCTTGGCTCCGAGGGAAGCCCTAAGTCCCCTCTGGAACACCAGTCTGTCCCTTTCTGTATTCAAGGGACGGGTCAAGTGTAGGACTGTGGCGTGGGGCGAAGTCTTTCCTGGCGTACCAGGGCGATGAACTGTCTTTTTTCTTTGTACCTCCACCTTCCTGGTTTGCTACTTTGCTGTCGAGCAGATCAAGCAGAAGCGTCTGTAACA
The DNA here is from genome assembly GCF_022079265.1 of Lynx rufus. Classification (NCBI taxonomy): domain Eukaryota; kingdom Metazoa; phylum Chordata; class Mammalia; order Carnivora; family Felidae; genus Lynx; species Lynx rufus. The sequence goes on along the minus strand of NW_025814829.1, from coordinate 984,880 downwards.
TCTGAAGGGAGGACCCGGGCCCACGGCCATCCCCTGCAGGACCCTGGCCCTGGAGCCTTCTCCAGGCAAGGAAGCCCACAGCTTTTCTCATCCTCAATCCTGGACCGTGACTCTTCCCTAAAGGACTGAAGGACACGGCAGGATGAAATGGAAAGGCAGATGGGGAAGCGAAGGTGATTGGGAAAGAGGAGGCCGAAGAAAAGAGGACCAGGCAGATCAGGCCATTCATTTCATTCTCTTCCTTCCTTCCCTTTCTCTCCCAGCACCGAGGAATCCCACAAAAGCCACATTTACAGACAAGGCCTTCTGCAGAATATGGACTTTACAACCTCTCTGCTCTATTCTCCACCTTCTGCCAGGAGTGTTAATAAACAGAAGAGACGACCAGCAAAACCAAGGAAAATCCTTGATAATCCAGAAACTGCACAACCATTCCATGCAATTAAGAGTTGTCTCGGATGCCTGAGTGGGGCAGTCGCTGAAGCATCTGACTCTTTTTTTTTTTTTAAACGTTTATTTATTTTTGAGACAGAGAGAGACAGAGCATGAATGGGGGAGGGGCAGAGAGAGAGGGAGACACAGAATCGGAAACAGGCTCCAGGCTCTGAGCTGTCAGCACAGGACCCGACGCGGGGCTCGAACCCATGGACCGCGAGATCATGACCTGAGCCGAAGTCGGCCGCTTAACCGACTAAGCCACCCAGGCGCCCCAGCATCTGACTCTTGATCTTGGCTCAGGTCATGATCTCACATCATGTGAGCTCAAGTCCCGCATCGGGCTCTGAGCTGAGCTGACAGTGCACAGCCTGCTTGGGATTCTCTGTCCCTCTCTCTCTCTGCCCTACCCATCTCACAGTAAATAAATAAACTTAAAAAAAAGGGGGGGGGATTGTCTCTAGATTCAAAAGTGTTGTGTTTTTTATTTTTAAGTTTATTTATTTGAGAGAGAGAGAGAGAGAGAGCATGAGCACGAGTGGGGGAGGGGCAGACAGAGAACCCAAGCAGGTTCCACACACTGTCAGCCCAGAGCCCGACTTGGGGCTCGAGCTCACCGTGAGATCACGACCTGAGCTGAAGTCAAGAGCCAGACACTTAACCAACTGAGCCACCCAGGCGTCTCCAAAGTGTTGTGTTTTTATTCCTGATCTTGAAATAGTGAAAGTTCACAAAAGAGATGTATAAACTCAGATTCTTTCATCATCTGTCACTGTTTTACTTGGTGTCACAGACTAACTGCCTTAATTAGTAATTTGCACTAAGAGCTGCAATGTTATTATTTCAAGCAGTTTTCCCCTAAAAATTTAAGATTCTGCTTATGAATTATCATTCTGGTTCTTATAGCCTGAGCAAGTTTCCATTAAAACCTTTCTGCTTCATCGGTACAGGTATGATGTTAAGGTCCTAATCCTGACTATGTTAGTATGTCCTAATATAATATGAGTACTATATATTTTAATACTGTATCTTTAAAAAAAGTTTTTTTAAGTTTGTTTATTTATTTTGAGAGAGAGAGAGCAGGGGAGGGGCAGAGAGGCAAGAAAAGAGAGAATCCCAAGCAGGGTCTGGGCTGTCAGCGCAGAGCCTGATATGGGGCTATCATCCCACAAACCATGAGATCACGACATGAGCCCACATCAAGAGTCAGACATGTAACTGACTGAGCCACCCAGGCGCCCCAGCACTCTATCGTTTTTTTTTTTTTAATGTTTATTTATTTTTGAAGGAGAGAGAGAGACAGAGCGTGAATGGGGGAAGTGGAGAGAGAGAGGGAGACACAGAATCCGAAGGGGCTCCAGGTTCCGAGCTGTCAGCACAGAGCCCGACGCGGGGCTCGAACTCATGAACTGCGAGATCATGACCTGAGCCAAAGCCGGTCGCTTCACCGACTAGGCCACCCGGGGCGCCCCTGTGCTCTTTCAATAGATTTTCATATTGTATTAATTCTTTGGGGGGGAGGGATGGATGCAGAGAGAGATTAGCAGGTTGAGGGGTTTTAGTGTCTGTTTGGGTCATTCTGGAGCCGTGTAATAATATAAAGTATTGACGGGAGGCAAAGAAACCCCACCCACCACCTGCCAGTTCTCACGAGAAACAGCGGTGGCAATTGTCGTCTGCAGCCCGACTTCCCTTATTACTTAAAACACAAGACCCTTTGATTCGTTTCCTTCCCTCCTGACATATTTGTGATAACTTTTTACTTCTTTTTGCCTCTTGAGTCGAGATTTAATATTCCTAATGAATATCACAGATTTTGCCTTATTTCATAGTGATAGAATAGATTATTCCTCTCTGAATATTTTTACATATATTAAGCACTCTTTATAGTCTCTTTTTGAGCATTTAACGCATAGCTGAGCTAATCTTGATTTTGAAGGTATCATCTGTATGCAACAGATTTGGGGTAAGACTTGCATAATTTAAAAGTCCTATGAGTTGAAACTCATTTTCCCACAGAAGTAAAAGTAAAGTGGGAATATACACATTTAGGGGACATAAATCCACAACTCTCACCATGTGATTTTGTATTAAGGCCGCTTTGTCTGTTATCATTATTCTCTCCAGAATTTAGTAGAGTCCTTTCTTCCAAGTTAACAGTATTTTCGTCACATCGAGTGGCCATGCCCGTATTATTTCATCTTCACTCATTTCTTCCCCACAGTGGCTAGTGTTTCAGGATCCCTTTACTCTAGTGCAAATTACTGAAGTGTTAGAAGATCTTAAAAATATTTTTTTTTAATTTTTTTTAACGTTTATTTATTTTTGTGACAGAGAGAGACAGAGCATGAACAGGGGAGGAGCAGAGAGAGAGGGAGACACAGAATCTGAAACAGGCTCCAGGCTCTGAGCTGTCAGCACAGACAGCCCGACGCGGGGCTCGAACTTACGGACCGCGAGATCATGACCTGAGCCGAAGTCGGACGCTTAACCGACCGAGCCACCCAGGCGCCCCTCTTAAAAATATTTTAAACTATGCATTAGTAAATGCTGACATAAAATCATAGGAATAAGCATGCATCGTAAAGAATGATGTCAGATCAAGAAACAGGAACTCTGAATGATTATGGATTAAGGAAGAAAAAAATATATGGTATTTTATTATAAATAGTTTTGTAAAGATGGCTGCTGACGCTGATTCAGTTACTCAACTGCAGTGGCAAGCTCCTGGGCTCTTTCCGTTTTCCCCGGGGCATTTTCAGTGGGTCAGTTTTCGCCCTTGGGCTTGTTCTTTCCTCAGTGCAAAAGTCGGCTCCCTCTCCGGGCACATCTTTCCCTGAGAGCATTCAGAAGCAGGCAGCAGGGATGTGGCCAGGGTAGTCAGAGACCGCTCTTGCACAATTCTCTCCTCTTTTATCGGGGAATAAAATATTTTTAACTAAACGGCCCAAACGAACTTGTGAACCAATCACCGGTGAAGGAAAAATACTACTGTCCTTGATGTAGCGCAGGTATGATTCATCCCCTGGAACTTGCATAATGCTTACGGGAATAAAATCAGGTTTCTATTAGAAAGGAAAAGGAGGAGGATAGTAATTGGGCAGGCAACAAATAGTGTATGCGACCTCCGTGTACCATGTACCATAGAGCTTCACATCATATTTCAATTATTTATTCCTTCGTAACCTAACACTTTAAGAGGTAGGGGCTTAAAACGGGAGCGTACTCTTACTTCTCCTGGTTCTGAGGGTTGACGAGTAGTTCTTGCCTGGGGGTCCCTCCTATGGTTGCAATGAGAGAGCAGGTGAGTCTGACACCTCGCATATTGGGAACAGCTGGAGCTAGGAGCATCTGTCTCCAAGTGACACAGATGGGCTGCCTCCCGGTCTGACAGTCTCAGGACAGATGAACGGTTTCACAGTGACTGGTTACCTCCTGCACAAATATTCCAAGAGATCTAGTTGGAAGCCGCAAGGCTTCTTAGGACCTAGCTTTGAAAGTCATACCGTGTTACTTCTGTATTTTGTTGTCAAAGCAGACACATTGCAGCTCAGATTCAAAACGTGACAGTTTTGTAATGGACTGAAGTTTGCATTCGCCCCCAGTTCACATGTTGAAACCCTAACTGATAACGTGATGGTGTCAGGGGTTGGGGTCTTTGGGAGGTTGGTTAGGTCATGAGGAGCTCAGGAGTATAATGACTGCGCCTTAGAGAAGACACCCCAGACAGCTCTCACCCCTTTTGTCTTGTGAGGGCACATCGAGAAGACTGCCATCTATGAGTCAGGAAGTGGACTTTCACCAGACACCGAATGTCCAGCACCTGGATCTCAGACGTCCTGTCTCCAGATCTGTGAGAAATAACTTTTTATTGTTTAAGCCACCCTGTCCATGGCATTTTTTTTTTAATTTTTTTTTCAACGTTTTTATTTATTTTTGGGACAGAGAGAGACAGAGCATGAACGGGCGAGGGGCAGAGAGAGAGGGAGACACAGAATCGGAAACAGGCTCCAGGCTCCGAGCCATCAGCCCAGAGCCTGACGCGGGGCTCGAACTCACGGACCGCGAGATCGTGACCTGGCTGAAGTCGGACGCTTAACCGACTGCACCACCCAGGCGCCCCAGTCCATGGCATTTTTGTTAGAGCAGCCCTAGGGGACCAAGACAGGGTGACAAATTATGGCAAGTGATGGCTGATATCTTCAATATGCTGGCTAATAGAACCTCCCAACGTAGCACTCGCACGAACACAGTTTGTGATTCATGTTCATTGGTGTTGTAATTGTCCAACTGTTGATGAATCTTTCCAATTTAGAGAGATTTACACTGATTGAAGTTTTAGAGAATATTTAATCATTCATGCCATACTCTTTAATTCACACTGTTCAAACTATTATTTGGGGGGGGCGCCTGGGTGGCTCAAAATATTATTTTGAGGGGCACCTGGGTGGTTCGGTTGGGTAAGCTTCTGGCTCCTGATTTCAGCTCAGGTCATGATCTCACAGTCCATGGGATAGGGCCCCCACATGGGGCTCTGTGCTGGTGGTGTGGAGCCTGCTTGGGATTCTCTCTCTCCCTCTCTCTCTGCCCCTCCCCTACTTGCTCACTCTTGTTCTCTCTCTCTCAAGATTAAAGAAAAAATATACATATATATATCTATATATATATTTAAGTTTATTTGTTTATTTTGAGAGAGAGAGAAAGCACGATCGGGGAGGAGCAAGAGAGAGGGAGAGAGAGAGGGAGAGAATCCCAAACAGGCTCTGCGATGCCAGCGCAGAGCTCAACACCTAACACAGGCCCCAAACCACTATTCAAAATATTATTAAATATAATCTCACTACATTTCGTATGCAACTCAACAGTGTAGCCTTTTTGGAGTTTTCTTATCTCCTTTCCCTCCTGTTTTGTTTGCTTGTTTGATTGATTGATTGATTGATTGATTTGCATATCATTGGGTACAAGGAAGGGGGCTGAGAGACTGCCTGGGGGATGGGTTGGGTGAAAAGGCACTCTGGGGAATCTGAACATTTAAATGGATTTCTGTTACTTGCTATGGAGTGTTCGATGTAGACCTCTCCTCCTCCACCTCCTCTGCCAAGTCTTCAGTAAATTTGACTTTGTTTACTGCTGCTTTCTTATGAGTGAGCGTTGATTTGGGCAGGGAAGGGCATTGGCAAAACTGTTGCAATGTTGCTTTCTGGGGTCACGTGGGGCAGTGCTGGGGAAGGACGGGAACCCCAGGTGGGATGGGGGCCAGTGGTGGTGGTTGGGGGCTTGCAGGCAGAGGGGGTCATGAAAAAGTATGTCCCTAGGAATTTACAGAAACTTTACAGAACTTTCCTCAGGGCATGATCTTGGGGAATTGAGGTAATTCTACCTAAATTTCAAGTGCTGGGGAGGGGTCCACCGCAAGCTGGGTTAGCTACTGGAGTGACTCCTATGTTAGCCAAACAGACAGCTGCATTGGCCCTGAAGTCCCCAAGCAAAATAACATTCTACACTTGGGAGAAACCCCTTAGATTTCTATCAGTAGTAGTGCGTTTGGGTAGATTGAGTAACTAATTTAGGCAATGGCCTCCTGTGCAGAAAACCTCTTAGAAGTAACCGTGCTGACCACTCATTGTCTCCAGTAAATCAAACAGATTTGCTGAACAGCTGCGTTAAGCATGTCTTTTTATTTTCTGTACCCTAATATTTAAAAAAAAAAAAACTTTTTTAATGTTTATTTATTTTTGAGAGAGAGACAGAGAGAGACAGAGCATGAGCGGGAGAGGGGCCGAGGGAACGGGAGACACAGAATCCGAAGCAGGCTCCAGGCTCTGAGCTGTCAGCACAGAGCCCGATGCGGGGCTTGAACCACGAACTGTGAGATCAAGACCTGAGCCGAAGTCAGACGCTCAACCGACTGAGCCACCCGGGCACCCCTGTATTCTGAAATTTTGACATTGAGGGCCTTGCTGACCTTGGAGGACTGTCCCTCCCAGGACTAGCCAATTGCTAGAGGTAGTAAACAGCTCGCCCCTCTTTTCAAATGCAAACCGGCCAATCCAGAACCAGTACCCTTAATCCCTTCCTTTATTTCACTAATCACCCCGGAGCCAGGTGTCAGAGAGGAGAGCCTGGCAAAACCCCTCTGGCCCGGAGATGCTGAAACGATTCAAACCAGCCCCTCTTACACCCGCTGTCCCTTCCTTGTCTATCCCGTCCCAGGGAAACCACAATAAAGACTCGGGCCTGCGGTTCCTTGTCTTTCTCCGCCACCAGCGACCTGCGTCGTATTTTCCCCCTCGTCCCCCTGCTCTGCCTGCCACGGAGGGCATGACCCCTCCCCTGGGAACTGTGAGGACTGTAGTGGTTTTCAGCAGCAATCGTCTGCTGCTCTGTGAGCCTTACCGAACCTCAGTTGTCCGTGAGTATGCCTGGTACCAGACTTGGATGCACCAGATTCCTTAGGTACCCGGGATCACAAGGAATCAACACACTTTTCCCAGGAGAAGCCACATCATCGGGCGGTAAGAACCTGCAACTGCCTGGAAACCTGAGAAAAGAGGAGACTGGCAGAGATCGGAGCACTTGTGGGGGGTGTGTGCTATGTGTGTATGTGGGGGTACGTGTGTGTGCATGGTGGGTATGTGTGTGTGCTGTGTTGTGTATGTGTGTGTACCACTTTCTCAGCTCTCCCCACACCTCTCAGAGCATTTCTCGGGGGTCCTGGAGATGCTAGAAGGGCTGTCGCCTGCCCGAGGCTGCTGGGCAGGGACGGCAGGAGATATCGCCCGTAGGGTTCAAGGCTTTGCAGGTGCAGGTCTGGTCCAGGTTGCAGAGGCTGAAGAGTCAGTAAAGACAGGCTCTTCCTGGGACACAGACCCCCCCCCCCCGGCCCAGGCCCACTGGCATGCACCTGCATGTATGATCCCTTCTCCTCCCTTCAAGGAACCCTCTAAGATAGGGCCCTTTTCTCAAAGACACTGGATTCCAGTATAAATGGAGGCCCTCTTAGCCATCCTATTGGAAGCAATAGTGTCTAGAAACTGAAAAGAGCAAACAGGGGCCTCTCTAGGCCATCCTAGAGGAAGATGACTTAGAAATGAAGGGAAAAGAACCACAGCAACGATCCCAGACAGTTCTGGAGACTCTTCTAATCCCAGCCCCTGAGACACTAAATGGAAAAAGAAACAGGTCATTTGAGGTTACTGAACCATCAGCCAAGGTCCACCCATAGGTGAGTTTTGGTCCCTGAGATGAATCCCTTGTCTTTTCTGGAGTTTCTCTGAGGGCCTTGGGGTTCACTTCTGCAGTTTGCATTTAGGTGGAACTCATTTCTTAAGACAGCCAGTGGTTTAGAAGAGGAAGAAGGAAATGAAAGGAGAGGCAGAGGGGAGTAAAATTCATGTCCTGCCTGGAACGTCAGGGTGTGGCCTTCCTTATATACAAATAAGTTCATGGCAGGAGCACCTGGGCAGCTCTGTCGGTTGAGCCGTTGAGCATCTGACTCTTGATTCCGGCTCAGGTCGTGATCCCAGGGTCATGGGATCAAGCCCCACGTCGGGCTGAGCATGGAGCCTGCTTGGAATTCCCTCTGCCCCTCTCCCCCGCCCTGACTCACTTTCTCACTCCCTCTCTCTCTAAAATAAAAAAGAAAAGAAATAAGGTCATGGCAGATGTAATTAATTAACATGAAGTCATAGTGGAGTTAGATGGGTCCTTAAGCCAATGTGGTGTCCCTAAAGAAGACGAGAGGAGACGGGGGGAAATAGAACCCCATGTGAAAACACACAGGGAGAACACCTTGGATGACAGAAGCAGAGTTTGGAGCGATGTGTCCACAAGCCAAGAAATGACAAGGATTTCTGGCAAACACCAGAGGCTAAAAGAACGTGGAAGGATTCTTATGGGTTCCGGGGGGGCATAGGCCTCACAGTACCTCGGTTTCAGACTTCTAACTTCTGTCAGAAAATTCATTTCTGCTGCTTTCAGCCACCCAGTTTTTGGCACTTTGTCATGGTGGCCCTAAGAGATTACCACAGGGAGGAAACAAGATTTTGGACCCACTGGCCATGTCAGTGAAACCGAGGGGCCACTTTCAGTAAGAGTCATTCAGTCCCCAAGGCCCGAGGGGACCTTCCCAAACTTTTCATCAGTGATGTATGTCCCTTATATCCCCTTGTACTGAAGACCCTCAGAGTGAAATGAGAGAATGTTCTAGAGGTCTTCGAAGTGCTGTGGGCCCTTTGGCACAATTGGAATGCTGTGCTGCCCGGGGCACAACTTGGGGACCGTCTGTAGTCTATGGGTATCACTCATGCTGACGTTTGCCGTTTTTCTTCTTCTGGTCTGATGAGGGCGAGAGATAGAAACCCAAGACACCAGGGGCGCCTGGGTGGCTCAGTCAGCTAAGCATCCGACTTCGGCTCAGGTCACGATCTCACGGCTTGTGAGGTCAAGCCCTGCGTCGGGCTCTGTGCTGTCAGCGAGGAGCCTGCTTCAGTTCGGTTCCTGGCTCCCTCTCTCTCTCTGGCTCTCCCCAGCTCGTGTTTTCTGTCTCAAAAAATAAATAAAAACATCAACAAGTTAAAAGAGAGAAAAAGAAACCCAAGAAACTAGGCGATGGTATTAAGCCGCTCTCCTGCGGGAGACTTCGGTGGCGGGGGGGGGGGGGGGGGGACGAGATGCCAGCTCCTCCAGACTCCTGTGCCCTGCAGGAGGGATTCAGGTTGTGAAGTGATGTTTCCTGGAAGCCCAGAAAGTAAACTTGTACAAGACCCTCGCTTGCTACCCTCCCTCTCACCCTGGAGCCCTGAGAAATGTCAGACGAGAAGCCACTATTCGCAGTCGGGATGTGGCCGGCGCTGGCAGTGGCCAATAAGTATAATCGCCTTACCGCTGAGATCTCTCAGGGGGTGCATCCCTGCTCCCCATCTCAGGGGCTGGGCTTCTACCGAGGGCCAGCAAACTCAGCTAAAAAGGTGACAGAGAAGACGAGACCCTGCCACACGCCCGGGCAGCAAGGCAGATATCTGCCATTTCCTCGGGCTGACCACTTAACCACCAAAATTTTGTTTTCTCTTCTCATGGTCCCAGACATTTGCTTTGGTATCTTCTTTCGACTCTGGTTCTTCCTTCGGTCATGTCCCTGATGTGAAAACTGAATAACAACCCCCCGAAGTCCCGGATCCTGCGTCTATGTTAAGTTCCTTGACAAAAAGAACTTTGCAGACGGAATGAAAACTGACTGCTGATCAGTTGACCTTGAAGGGAGGAGGGTATCCTGGATTCTTTGGAGGGGTCCAATGTAATCCCAGGAGCTCACAAAAGTAGAAGAACACAGTTGGTGGTTAGAGATCGGCGGCAGAGGAGGGAGGCAGAAGAGGGGTTTGAAGTGTGGGAAAGACTTGACCCTCCAATGCTGATTTTGAGGATGGAGGAAAGAAGTCACAAGCCAAGATATAGGGGAAGGCTCTAGAATCTGAGACTCGTCCTCAACTGACAGCCAATAAGAAACCGGGTTGCCATTCCCACAACTGCGTGAAGCTGAACTCCACAACAGTCTAAATGAGCGGGCACATGGGCTCCCCTCCCAGAGCCTCCAAGAAGGAACACAGGCTGACGTCTTGATTTTGGCCTTGTGAGATGCTGAGCGGAGACCCGGTCAAGCCTGCCAGACTTCTGACCCAAGGAGACTGAGATAATGAATTTGTGTTGTTTCCAGGCACTACGTTGGTGGTAATTTGTTACAGTGGCGATAAGAAGCGAATCGACCTAAGGCATCGGGTTCCCTCAGGAAGTAAACCCAGGTTTCTCCTGTGGAGAATGAGGTAGATTTCCTAACCTTTTCTCACCCTACTCACTGGCCTTTACATTGAAGAGGATGATCCTCTTTATTGCAAATTAGCCCAGCAACCAAGCTTGTTGCAGGAAGAGGGTTTCAACCTGCTTCTTTCAAGGTGTTCCAAGAAGACTCAAGCCTGTTCACTTAAACCAAGTTGCATGGAAAAAAATAAAGCTGCCTCACGTGTACTTGCACAATGAGCAAACTTCCTGATCATATCTTCGCCCGAAATTTACACTCACCAAGTTTACCTTTTATGTTTGATTGGAGTCTCTTAGGCCCTTTTGAGATTTTTGTTTGCACTCTTCAGGGATTTCTTTTTCACTTTGTTGGCTCCTAAATATCGCAATTGTAAAGTAAAGTGAAGCATATAAGATAGTTAAACATGTAAGATAGTTAAAGCAGTGAAATGAGTATACGGTTAACCCTTGAACAATATGAGGGTTGGGGGTACTGACGCCGCCCTCCACCCCGTGCAGTCAGAATCCGAATATAACTTTTGGTTCCCCCAAACTTAATTACTAATAGCCTACCATCAACCTGAAGCCTTACCTGTAACATAGACAGCCGATTAACATTTGTTTTGTACGCTTCTATGTGTTACACATGATATTCTTGCAATAAAGTAAGCTAGAGAAAAGAACAAGTTATTAAGTAAATCATAGGAAAGACAAAATACATTTATGGTACTTACTTTTTTTTTAAATGTTTATTCATTTATTATTTTTTAAAGAGAGAGAACACAAGTGGGGGAGGGGCAGAGAGAGGGGGAGACACAGAATCTGAAACAGGCTCCAGGCTCTGAGCTGTTAGCTCAGAACCCGACGCGGGGCTCGAACCCATGGACCGTGAGATCATGACCTGAGCTGAAGTCGGATGCTCAACCGACTGAGCCACCCAGGCGCCCCTAGTACTTGCTGTTTTAACGAAAAAGTATGCACATATATGAGTGGAAGAGCGCACTTCAAACCCATGCTGTTCAAGGTCAACTGTACCGTCTGTATTCACCTCTTAAATAACTCAGAAGTTTACCTCTTAAATAGCTCAGTGAGTCGTAGGTACACTCATGCTAATTTAACACCTAGCTGTTCTTTTCAATAATCAATAGTTATAACATGGCTTTTAAAAACTTATTTAAAGAATGATATCAGGAAGAATGAGGGCTAATCTGTGGAGAGGGTCGTCAGGGAAGCTGATAGTTCAAGGTTGGAGGAAATCAAAAAGTAGTGGGAGTTCAACATGGTTGTGGGAACATTTCCACGCTATTCGTAGATGGTGCGATTACATTCCAACGGCTAATGAATTACAATGACAGATGAGTAAGTAATTATAATTCCAAAATCAATGGAGATAGTATTTAAACCAATTAAAAACCCCAATGCCATACGTCTGTGTATCTACTAGGATCCCTTTTGCTGCCACAATGAGTCCCAATTCAAATGCTTAAACAGGAAGGAGATTTATTCTCCAGCCTGACTGGAAGTCCAGAGGAGAGGTAGGTTCTTGGGTCAGATGCTCAACGTCATTGTCAAGGACCCAGATTGTCTCTCTGTCTCCTTTGCCCTTCTTAGCAGCCAGTCTGGCTCCTACAGTCCCAGGATGGTTGCCAAAGGTATGTTACCTAACTGGAATTTAAGTAGAAACTTTTTAAAAAATGACAAAAAGCCCCAAAACAAGAGGGTAGCCAGACCTAAGAAATCACTGGATCTGGGAAATAAAAATCCACAGAGAACCTAAGTAGGACTGTCTCTCTTTTGCTTCTTTCTTTCTTTCTTTCTTTCTTTCTTTTTTTTGAGATATAACTGTTTTGTTGAGATATAATTGACATGCAGCATGGTGTATGTTTAAGGTGGACAGCATAAGGACTTGACTTACATACGTTGTAAAAGGATTGCTGCCACAAACCTAGTTAATATCCATCATCCCATAGACACACACACACACACACACGCACAGAGGAAAAGAAAAAATGTCTTTTCCTTGTGATGAGAACCTTTAGGATTTACTCTCCTAACAACTCTCCTATGTACTGCACAGCAATGTTAGCGATGCTCACCATGTTGTACGTCACGCCCCCAGTACCTACTTATCTTGTAACTGGAATTTTGTACCCCCCCTTCATGTGATTCGCCCACCCATTACTTTGGTAACCACCAATCTGATCTCTTTTTCTGTGAGGTTTTTTTTTTTTCCCCCTGAGGTTCCATATATGAGTGAGATCATACAATATTGGACTTTCTCCGCCTGACTCATTTCACTTAGCATAGCGCCCTCAAGCTCCATCCATGTTGTTGCAAATTAGAAGAGTTACTTCTTTTTTATGGCTGACTAATATTCCACTGTGTATATATACCACATCACCTGCATCCATTCATCTGTTGATGGACGCTGATGTTCTTTTCACGTCTTGGCTACTGTAAATAATGCTGCAATGAACATGGGGACGCAGATGTCTTTTCAACATACTGATTTCATCTCCTTCAGATATATATCCTGAAGTAGAATTCCTGGATCATATGGTAGTTCTATTTTTAATTTTCTGGAGAACCTCCACACTGCTTTCCATAGTGGTTGTAGCAATTTATATCCCCGTCAATAGTGCACAAGGATTCCTTTTCCTCCACAGGCTCACCAGATCTGTTATCTCTTGTCTCTTTGATGATGGCACTTCTAACAGGTGTGAGGTGATACCCTGTGGTTTTGATTAACATTTCTCCAATGGTTAGTGATGATGAGCACCTTTTCATGCACCTGTTGGCCATTTGTATATATTTTTTGAAAAAAAAAATGTTTGTGAATGCAAGCTGGTGCAGCCGCTCTGGAAAACAGTATGGGGTTTCCTCAAAAAACTGAAAATAGAACTACCCTATGACCCAGCAACTGCATTACTAGGCATTTATCCACTGGATACAGGTGTGCTGTTTCGAAGGGGCGCATGCACCCCCATGTTTATAGCAGCACTATCAGCAATAGCCTAAGTATGGAAAGAGCCCAAATGCCCATCGATGGAGGAATGGATAAAGAAGATGTGGTATATGTATATATACAATGGAGTATTACTCGGCAATCAAAAAGAATGAAATCTTGCCATTTGCAACTACATGTATGGAACTGGAGGGTATTAGGCTAAGTGAAATTAGAGAAAGACAAATATCATATGACTTCACTCATATGAGGAATTTAAGATACAAACAGATGAACAGAAGGGAAAGGAAACAGAAATAATATAAAAACAGGGAGGGGGACCAAACAGAAGAAACTCATAAAAACTCAGGAGCACAAACTGAGGGTTACTGGATGGGTTATGGGGGGGGGGGGATGGGCTAAATGGGTAAGGGGCACTAAGGAATCTACTCCTGAAATCATTGTTGCACTATATGATAACTAATTTGGATGTAAATTTGAAAAAATTAAAAATTAAATTAAAAAAAAATTTTTTAAAGAAAAAATTCCCTATTTAGGTCCTTTTCCCATTTTGAAATAGGATTGGTTGGGTTTTTTGCTATTGAGTTGTATGAATTCTTTATATATTTGGATATTAACTCCTTGTTAGATATATGGTTTGCAAATATATTGTCCCATTCAGTAAGTTGTCTTGGTAGGACTGTCTCTTGATTCGGCTTCTCTCCATGAGTCTACTTCTTTCTTCATTTTGTGGACCAATTCTCTCTCTTCTCCTGTCTGCTGGGTCCACAGGAAAAAAAAAATACCCATTTATAGCCATTCCTAGAGAACTCATTTCCATTCTTATCCCCACTCTCCATCTCCTGTGCCTCCCTCTCATTTCTTAATTTCCTCCAAATTCCCTGGTTAGGGTCTTGGACTAGCGCATCTTGGATCAGAAGCCTACCGTTGGTCCAATCAACTATGGCTAGAGGGTTGGAGTCATGTTCCACAAAACTTGACAATAGGCTTTGATCATCATTGATGAAAGGAAGGGGAGTCCATGTAAGAAATTAAAGATGTTGGGGCACCTGGGTGGCTCAGTGGCTCAGGTCATGATCTCCTGGTTCTTGAGTTCGAGCCCTGCATTGGGCTCCATGCTGGCAGTGTGGAGCCTGCTTGGGATTCTCTCCCTCCCTCTCTCTGCCCCTCCTCTCCCCTCATCTCGCTAAATTAATTCAAAAAAAGAAATTAAGGACTTTGTTGTGTAATGTGCAGCTATTCCCAAAGGTGACGTGGATCAGAATAACATGAGAATGGAAAACTTTTTATCATAAAAAATTCCAACACATGCAGAATCAGAGCCATTAATATAATGAACCTTACCATCACCCAGCTAAGGATGTTTACTCACATAAGCACAATGCCATCACCACACCTAACAAAATCAACAATTTCCTTGGTATCATCTACCATCCCGTCAATATTTAAATTGCCCCAATGGCAGGAAACTTCTTTGTGTTTGTTTTTTTTTTTTCAAACCAGGATCTAAACAAGATCCTCATGTTACCTTGGTTGTATGCCTCAGCAACCTCTTTTAACCTAGAGCTGTCCCCACCCCACTCCCTGACTCCATTTTTATGACATTAACCTATGAAGAAACAATGTTAGTTGTTCCTGCCGAATGTCCCACATACTGGATTTTATCTGTCTGCGTCTTCATTATGGGCTCATAAATAGAATTTCGTTCTAAGGGCTTGATTTACTGCAAGGTCAACATTTTTTGAAAGTACATGTCACTAGTGGTGCTGCATGCTTCCTGATGCCTCAAGTTCATGGCCATTCAATGTCTAGTGTCCCGCTCTTAGTTACGCTAAGACTGACCAGGGGGTTCAGGTGGTGACAGCTTGATTTCTCCCTTGTAAATGTCATTATCAAACTTTTGCCTAAAATGCTCACCCATTGACTACCTTTGCCTGAATTATTTATTTCATTAAGTACTACAAAATGGATGTGAGAAGATCCAACCAGGGGGCAAGTGCATATGTAACTTCCCTAGGTATTGCCAGATTCTCTTCCGCTGGAGTTGTAACCATTCTTAAAATTTTGTGTGTGTGTTTATTTATTCTTGAGAGAGGAGGGGAGAGAGCAGGAGGAGACAGGGGAGGGGCGGAGAGAGAGAGGGAGACACAGAATCTAAAGCAGGCTCCAGGCTCTGAGCCATCAGCACAGAGCCCGATGCAGGGCTCGAACCCGTGAACCATGAGATCATGACCTGAGCCAAAGTTGGACACTTACCTGACTGAGCCACCCAGACTCCCCATTGTAACCATTTTTTATTCCAATCAGCAATGTAGGAGATATTATCATATCTCACCCCAGCATGTTTTCAAAGTTTTGGTTTTCATTGATATGATAGACAAGAGGTGTCACCTCAGTAAGGATTTAATTTGCATTTCCCTTATGATGAGTGAGCATGAGGGCAACTGGGTTTTGAAAACAAACAAACAAACAAAAAAGGCAAGAAAGCCCCAGTGATGATGATGATTTTAAGCACACACTAACTTATTTCCTCTCCTTTTGGTCAAAAAAATATCTTCCCATCAAGCTTGGTAACCGGTTTCCTCTTTCCCCAAGGAAAAATTCTCTCCTCACCTGTCATAATTCTCAGGAAATTCGATAGCATATGGCCCTACGCCACATAAGGAAAAAAAATGGGGATTTGAAAGCATAACTCTCTGATAACAAGTTTCTTGATGAATGTCACTCCATTACACCAACAGCAGAGCAGTGTGATTTCCAAGGAAGCACAAAAATCTGCTACAAGGAAGCTTAATGTATGACAGTTTTCCACGAGTAGGTGGACTGCTTAAGCATAGCAGCAAGATGAAACAATCATCTGCTTATGAAGGGATTAAGAGAAGTAAGGATGACTCATGAGCACATAGGTCTTTTTTTTTTTGAAGTTTATTTATTTATTTTGAGGGAGACAGAGACAGAGCAAGTCGGGGAGGGGCAGAGAGAGAGAGAGAGAGAGAGAATCCCAAGCAAGTTCCACACTCTCAGTGCAGAGCCAGACAAAAGACTCAAACCCACGAACTGTAAGATCATGACCTGAGCTGAAATCAAGAGGTGGATGCTTAACCAACTGAGCCACCCAGGCGCCCCTTATTTTCATAGATACACACTCGAGATGTGTGGCGAGTCCTACATACAGAAAGAAATTCACATATAGTTTATACCAACTGACATTGTACCACAGTAATTGTGGGAGATAAGTAAATGTGATCCAATTTAAAATGTTGGATTACAGATTGGCTCACATGGCTTATTCTGTCTGAAATTAATTAATTAATTAATAATATGTCGACAGGCTGGTTGTTCATAAAGGCCTTAGAGGAAACAGGGAGATGTTGTTCAGAGGGTACAAACTTCCAGTTATAAGTTGAATAAGTTCTGGGGAGTTTAATGTACATAGTGATAGTTCTACTGTATTACATACTTGAAAGTTGCTAAGAGAGTGGATCTTAAATGTTCTCACCACAAAAAACAAACAGTAATTAGGTGGCAAGATGAAGGTGTTTGCTTATGGTACAGTGGGAATCATTCTGCAATGTAGAAAGATAGCAAATCAATGCGTTATACACCCTAAATTTACACAATGTTATATGTCAATTATATCTTAAAGCTGGGCGGGGGTAAGGCCATAGAAATTACTCTTAAAGCTCAATCTGACTCTCAGATGACCGAAGTCCCCCTTCCCAAGAATATCAGCTGATCAAGGCAGAAAAGGCTCAGGAAGAGAGAGAAAGAAAGAGAAGGAAAGAAAGAAAAGGAAGGAAAGAAAAAAAGGAAGGAAGGCAGAGAAAGAAAAAAGAAAGAAAAGGAAGGAAAGAAAGAAAAGGAAAGAAAGAAAAAAAGGAAGGAAAGAATGAAAAGGAAAGAAAGAAAGGGAAGGAAAGAAGAAAAAAAGGAAGGAAGAAGGGCAGAGAAAGAAAGAAAGAGAAGGAAAGAAAGAAAAGGAAGGAAGGAAAGAAGAGAAAAAAGGAAGGAAGGAAGGCAGAGAAAGCAAGAAAGAGAAAGTAAAAGGGTTTTCTCATCAATACCAGCAGACTAAAGAGGGCTCAGTGTCTCCGGATGGATAGACTTTTCTTGGTCTTTCTTCATGGGGACACATCACTGCTGTCCTCCAGGACAGGAACTTCAAAGGACCCAAAGATATTCAAACCAAGCCTGCTATACTCCTTTCTTGTACCTGGAAAACTATTCCTGAACGATTTTGCATACCCAGATATCTCTCCCACCTGCACCAGCTCCTTCCAAAAAGCATAATGCTGGAAGATGTTAACAGTGGCCTTTGTTCATCAATGGCCACGAGCCTTAACCAGGGGCTGGGCTGTCTCCCCACATTGCATTCAGTTGCTTTCTGTTCCCACTAATGTCTTCTGATTTTCATGCCATTTGACCTGTGGAAGTCCTACCTTTTCAATGGCTCCATTACATCTGGACAAACCTGGCTTCATTCAGCACCTGAACACTTTCTGAGCACCTGTTATGAGCTTAGCGTAGCACAGAGATGGGCAGCTCCAGCCAGAAATGGGCAAGGGTCGCAGCCAAAGGTAGCGGTGTGCTCCCTGGAAGGAACACCAGCAGCCGGAGAAGGAGAAAACAGGCGATTTAGGGTGATATTCAAGGCCGCAGCCCCGTCCTGGGGAGCTCAGCTTCGGCCTTGCAGCCCACCCACGAACATCACCGAGTTTACCGTGTGCTCAAACTTGCTCTCACTCACTTCTGTGAGTCACACTAGGGCCACTCACAGGCTGAAATGTCATGGTCACTTCGTCAGCCCCACCCCTTTCATTTCCTGAATCTTTCGAAACAGTCTGGGTCCCGCAAGGCAGCGTCACCTCACTGCCACCAGCCAGCTGGAGAGGTGCTTCCAAAGGCCCCTCAAGGCCACTTCTCTAATTCCCTCCTCAGAGCCGTCCCCGAACTTGGGGATGGATTTCGGGGACACCAAAGGGCTCCCCATGGATCTGCCTTGTTACCACGGCCCTCTGTCCAAGAAAGACTGCGAGACTTTGCTGCTCAAGGATGGGGTGGATGGCAACTTCCTGATAAGGGACAGCGAGTCCATGCCGGGAGTGCTGTGCCTCTGCGTCTCGTGAGTAGTCTCATCTTGCGCGCGCGCACACACACACACACACACACACACACACACACAACTGGAACCTCACACCGAGCGTAGTAGAAGCCCAGTGGGAAAGACATTGTATTTCACTCCGACCTTGCAGCCCAGATGAGCAGAATGAGAAAAGGCTAGGCTCTGCTTGAAGAGGGCGCAAGGAGTGTGTCCTATCCATCTGTCCACGGCGCGTATGCGACCCCAGGGGCCCCTGTGCAGCGGCAGGGGAGGGGATGGGGGCAAAGGGAAGGGCTGCAGGAAGTATGGGGGGCAAAGGGGCATTGCAGAGGCAAGGGGGTGCACGTGAGAAAGGAAGAAAGAGGAAGAAAGAAAAAGGATTTTCTCATCAGTGCCAGCATATCTAAAGAGGAGGGCTCAGTGTAGAGGTCGGTTTGTTTGCGCTGGGAAAAGGCTAGATGCCCTTCAGGAAACTTTAATCCGAGAGACGTAAGTTTTCACGTATATTCTGCCGGCTCCACTGGTGATACTTAAAATACGATTTCAAAGTTTGTTAGGTGGGTAAAGGGCCTCCACATGCATCCTTTCCTTTCATCCTTAGAGTCAGTCAAGGCCAGCAGAAACAGTCACCATCTTCTAGACGAAGAAACAGAGACCGGATTTCTCAAACGCCTTGCTTGTGTTGAAATTTATCTGGCATCTCCAAAGAGTTCAGGCCAGAGTATCAGAGCTCCCCCGCTAAACAAGCTTGTTCAGTCCCGTTGAGAAGGCAATCCTGAACAGCTATCGGTGGCAACCTAACTATCTTCAAGCGTTCTGTTTGGAGAGATCACTGAAATTTTTCTTTTGCCTGTTATAGGAATTAAAACCCAAGTGTCTCTCTGGATGTGCTTTAGTGCTTCTTAGAATGAGGACAACAGGGGGGCGCCTGGGTGAACCGTCCGACTTCGGCTCAGGTCACGATCTCACGGTTCGTGGGTTCGAGCCCCGCGTCGGGCTCTGTGCCGACAGCTCGGGGCCCGGAGCCCGCTTCGGATTCTGTGTCTCCCTCTCTCTCTGCCCCTCCCCTGCTCATGCTCTGTCTCTGTCTCTCAAAAATAAATTAACGTTAAGAAAATCGTAAAAAAGAAAAAGAATGAAGACAAAAGGGACTGTCATTACTAACAGAATCGGCAGAGATAGATTTCCTTTTTTATATGATGCCAGGGATGTAGGTAAAAGAAAGATAGCCTTAGGGGTTAGCAGTTTGAGTTTTCAAATTACCAGTGATGACAAGAGTGTATTCATATATTTCTTAGCCATTGGTAATTCTTCTTTTGAGAATTGCCTACTCACATTCCTTTTTAATGTTTATTTATTTATGAGAGAGAGTGCAAATGGGGGAGGGGCAAAGAGGGAGAGGGGGACAGAGGACCCAAACCGGGGTCTGCCCTGACAGCAGCAAGCCCTATGCGGGGCTTGAACTCATGAACGGTGAGATCATGACCTGAGCCGAAGTCGGACGCTCAGAAGACTGAGCCACCCGGGGGGCCCTGACTAATCACATTCTTTACCCATTTTTAGCGTGAGTTGTTTCTCTGCGTTGTTTTTTCCTGATTTCTATGTATGAAGGCAAAACTTTTTTTTTTTCAAAAAGGACATAGACACAAAGGAAATCTACAGACCAATTTCAATTTTAATTAATGCCACTTGTCAGTAAACTACTAACAAAACAGAAGCCAGGAACACGTTAGAGGAGAAAGTACACGGTGCTCAAGTCTGGTCCATTCCAAGACGTCAAGGACGGTTCCAAGTCGGGTAAATTATTAGTTTAATGAAATATTAATTAGCCAAAGTTTACGAACGGCATAACTCATTCAGATTTGGTTAAAAGTATTAGGTAAAATTCAGTATCCATCCCTCAACTAAATACACACACACCCACACATGTGTGCACTTACACACTCCTAACCATACAAAGCCAAATAGGTACTTTCTTCACCAAAGGCTGGGTGAAGCATAGGAAAATTGCAGCTAAAATCATGAATGTAGGAGCACCTGGGTGGCTCAGTCGGTTAAGCGTCAGACTCTTGATTTCAGCTCAAGTCGTGATCTCACGGTTCGTGGGATTGAGCCCCGCCGAAGTCGGGCTCGGCACTGACGATGCAGAACTTGTTTGGGATTCTCTCACTCTCTGCCCCTCCCCACCCCCCAATTTTTTTTTTGAAAACGTATAAAAAGGTAGTGAATCCCTACTATCTATTCAAACACGGTACTAGAGCCTAGGGAGATTCTAACAGGGAATTTGCAATGTTTTTTTCAAGGAGATCCAAAACACGTAAATAAATTATAAAAGGGCAAAGGATAAATTTAAGAAGAGGCAGTTTTATGCAAATTCAAGGGCAGAAAAGATGAACAAGAGGGTCTTTTTAGAGGAGGTGGCATTTGAGCTGGGACCGGAAAGAGTGGGTAAGATTGGATTACAGGGAAGTGGAATGGAAGGCATACCTAGCGGTAGGATGTTTGACAGGGTTTGAGAAAAGTAGCTTGGAAACGGCTTTTGGTAGAGTAGGTTTGGGATGATGTCATGGGGTCTGAAACGAATGACTGTGTAGGTAATGGGGAAGCGCAGAAGGTTTCCATGCAGGGAAATGACCAGACTGGAACTCCTCGAACTCCCCCAGACTAGAATTTTCGGAGCTCCAGTGGGATATGGAAGATGCTCCGAAGCCGACAGGTGATGGCGGTTGAGGGTGTTGTGCCTCTGGATGGGAGATGGCGAGGAACTAGCTGTGGCAGGGCAAACAGCAGGAATGGGAAAAGCAGGTGCCAGGGACGTCATAGAGACAGGAAGACCCTGACCCAGACCTCAGGGTGAGTAGTCTATCCTGGGATTCTCTTTAAAAGTCGACGTTTCTTTTCGACAACTTTGTGGAATATCCAGCTAGCCTGCATATTCATCTAAAGCGAAAGTCGCTAAGAAACGGAAAAAGAACACTAAATCAAATGACGAGAGAGGAGTACATATTTTTGCCCGTGCCCATGTCCCTGAAAGGCAGACCTATCTCAGGTGCATCAGGCTTAAGGCTCAGGTCAAATGGCCCCCATCTCAATGGCCTTTATCATGATCCCTGTGAAATTTTGTCACCACGCAGATCAGCACTGACCGTTCAATTCTAGTTGTCCAACGGGTGTTGAGAGTCTCTTAGATGCCAGGAGCTATGCTGGGCACTAGATTGGTGCCCTCAACACAGCTCAGAGCCTCGTGGGGAAAATAAAGAAGTAAACGGACACTCAAAGTGTGTGCCGATGACCGGACTCACATTGGGGTGTGTGGGAACTGAGAGCAAAGAGCGACTCACTCATCAAGGTGTGGAGAGCTTTAGTGGAGCAGGTATTTGGAGGATGAATGAATAGAACCTTCACGCATTCATTCAACAAGCATACACTGAGCGCCTCTTATAATGTGTATTCCAGACACAGTTCTAGGCATCGGGAAAATAGCGATGAATGATACGGGCATCAGTCCTGCCCTTGTGAAAGTACATTCCGGTGAGAGGAGACAATAATGATGAAAACAAAACAGAGTCATAGTACAGTGAGGGATAGAGAGGCTACTTTAGGTTGCCCGACGTGAGGAAAGCCAAAATGGTCTCAAGAATTAGCCTATTTGCCTGTAACTGTGCATTTGGAGTCACCGTGAAGGTCCTCTTTTTTTTTTTTTTTTTTTTTTGAGAAAGAGAAAGAGAGAACATGTGCATGCGTGAACAGGGGAGGAACAGAGAGATCCCACGACCGTGAGATCATGACCTGAGCTGATATCAAGAGTCTGATGCCCAACCAACTGAGTTACTCAGGTGCCCCATGAAGGTGGTTTCTAGGAGCCAAACATCGTGACAGGCACGTTGTATTTGTTATCTCACTTGCCCTTTGCAAAGCCATTTCTAGTAGGTGACGTTACCCCTAATTTGTGGGAAAAGAAACTGGAAGTGCTCCTTCTTCTTTTTCCCCTTCTCCTTCCTCTCCTTTTCCTTCTTCTCTCCTTTTTCAACTTGTTTATTAAATATATAATCTCTACCCGCAAGGTGGGGCTCGAACTCATGACTCTGAGACCAAGAGCCACATGCTCCATATACTGAGCCAGCCGGGTGCCCCAGATACCGGAGTGTCTTATTAGATAACTTGTCCAAGCCCAACTTGCCAACGCGTCAGTATGTTCCTTCTTACCCGTGTCCCCAGTGCCCCTGACATATGCTCAAGGTTCTCGCCTTGGAATTGTGTTATAAAGTGCCCAAGCCGAGCACCGCAGGTCTTGCCAGTGGACCCTGATACGTGGAGTCTTACCATTCTGCTTCCCAACATTGGGGCTGCCCCTTCTTTGCTGTTAGAATGGCAATATGGCAATAGGCCACCTTCCACGCTTTCACAGACCTAAACAAAAATATCTCAGGAAAGTTTCGAACTAAAGGAAGTCACACGAAGAGTTGGCCAAGCAGCACCTAGTACTGACCGGAAAGCGATGTGGTAACTCTAGACAGGAAATGTTACTTGATCGGGTACCCTGATAGAGCTTTCAGGAAGCACCGGCATGCAAAAACACTGCCTCTGTAGTGTGACCCTGTGAGTGTGAGAAGTTGGACGTGGGTCTGCCTTTATAATCAGTAGAGTCAAAGTGGAGTGGCTACGGGGAGAGCCGAGGCTTCCTCTGTGGGTCTGAGGGGAAAGGAGGGACTTTCTGTAGCCGTGGGACGGCTGCCGACGAGAAGAATCCGGGCCCTGACTTACCACATGTCCTCACTGAGGAGAAAGCAGAGGTAGAAAGGAGTGGAAGAGCCCCGGGTGGAGGCGAGGGGTGCAGAGAGGGTGTCATTTCTAGCTCCCAGGTTCTGAGATCTTTGGAAAGACTCTAGAGCTCACAAAGGAAAAAAAAGAAGTCAAACTTTTTTGGTTATTTTAGAAAAGCCAAATGTGGAGAAAGGTATAAAAAAGAAAGCAGAAATGTTCTCAGTTTCACCACATGGAAATTACCATTTCTGATATTTCAGTACACGTGTCTCCAGGCTGCTCTCTATGCATATGCGTGTATAAGGAAACACGTATATGTACGCAAATCGTTCGTCATACACGAGGGTTTGCACGCTGGTTTTTTTCAGTGCGTCGTTGGCATCTTTCCCCATCAAAGAAAGCCAACACACACCATCTTTTCGTGATTGCTGGCTGTTTTGTTGATTGGATATATCATCATTTATACATAATCAGACATTTAGGTTATTTCCATTTTGGTCCGGCGGACCCAATATAATTTGAGACTATTAACATTTTCCAGATTTTAATAGAAATCAAATCATAAAGTAGTAGCCCTTTTTGTCTGACTTCTCTCTTTTTTTAAAAAGAAATTTTTTAAAAGGTTATTTACTTATTTTGAGAGAGAGAGAGAGAGCACAAGCAGGGGGGAAGGAGAGAGAGAGAGGGAGAGAGAGGACCACAAGAAGGCTTCACGCAGTCAGCGCAGAGCCCGACGTGGGGCTCGAACTCATGAGCCGTGAGATCACGACCTGAGCCAAAATCAAGAGTCAGATGCTTAACGGACTGAGCCATCCAGGCGTCCCCTTGTCTGACTTCTTTCATCCAGAAAAATTATTTTGAGATTCATCGGTATAGTTACAAAGTGCATTCTTTTCATTGCTGAGTACTATTCCATTACCCTATTGGTTTAGCTCATTCGGAACTATTACACCTGAAGTGGCTATGAATATTTGTGACCAAGTCTTGTGGACATATGGTTTCATTTGTCCCAGGAAAATAAGTGCTGAGTCATATGTTCAATGTGCGTTTATATTTCCAAGAGACTACCATGCTGTCTTCCAAAGTGAATGCACTATTTTACATTCCCACTGGCATTATGTGAGTTCTGATTGGTCCGCATTCTCGCAAACACTTTGCTTGGTCTGCTTTCTAAGTTTAAGCCATATTAGTAAGTGCGGTGGTATTTCATTGTGGTTTTAATGTACGTGTAGCTAATGAATAACGATACTATTTTTCCATACACTTTTTTGCCATCCATATATCTTGATGACGTATCCATTCAAATATTTTGCCCATGAAATTTTTATTTTCCTATTATTTATTTTCTTAGTCTTGATAATTCTTTACCTATTTTGGTGCAAGTTCTTTATGAGACAGGTGGTTTGTGAATATTTTCTCCCATTTTGTGGCTTGTCTTTTTATCCTCTTTAACCAGTGTATTTCAAAGAACAGAGATCCTTAATTTTAATGAGGCCAAATTTTATTAGTTTTTTCTTTTGAGGATCACAATTTTGGTGTGTATGTAATAAATCCTTGCCTAACTAATTTCCCAAAGGTTTTCTCCTTTGTTTTCATCTAGGTTTTAATGGTGTCAGCTTTTGCATTTACTGCAGTCCATACTGATTTAATTTTTGTATCTGGGGTAAGGTTAGGGTTGGAGTTCATTAGGTACGGCTACCTCACTGTTCCAGCTCCTTTGTTGAAAAGATTATCTTTTCTTCTCATGAATTGCTTTGGTGTCTTTGTTTAAAAAAAAAATCTATTGACATGTAAGTTTGGATCTGTTGATCTATTGATCTTTTTTCTATATTTATGCAAATTCTATATTGTGTTGATGACTTTCTTTTTATAATAAGTTTTGAAATCACGTAGTGTAAGTCCCCAACTTTTTCAAGGTTATTTTAGCTGTCCTAGGTTCCTTGAATCTCTGTACATATTTTAGACTCAGCTTTTCAGCTACCATCAAAAAAAGCCTGATGGGATTTAGGTTGAGATTGCATGAACCTATACATCAATTAGGGGAGAACTGACATGGAAACTTACATGTATACTTCTGACCCACGAACATAGTTTAATATCTCCATTTATTTAAGTCTTTTAAAATTTCTCTCAGAAATGTTTTGTAACAGGTCTTGTATATCTCTTGTCAATTTCATCCCTAAGATTTCATCTTTTTGTGTTGTTTGACATGATGTTACTTTAATTTCACATTCCACTTGTTCAATACAAGTCAATAAAAATATAGTTGACTTCTGTATATTGATCTTGTATCCTGCCGCCTTGTCGAACTCACTCGCTAGCCTGGTGGCTTCTTTGTAGCGCTCGTGTGATTTTCCCTATGCCATCTGCGATTAAAGATGGGCGTACTTCTTCCATTTCAATCTTCCCATTCCGTTTCTTTCCTTGCCTTATGCACTAGCTAGGACTTCCACAGCAACGCAGAATAGAAGTGACAAGTGCCAAAATCCTTGTCATCTCCTGATCTTCGGGTAAAAGTATTCAGTCTTTTACCATTGTGATTTTAGTCCTTCTCTTCCTAGTAAGGTTGAGTTTTTATTAGAAATGTATATCAAAGTTTGTCAAATGCTTTTTCTGCATTGATTGAGAGTCATATTTAGTCTGTTAATTTCTCTCTTTTTTTTTTCTTTAAGATTCTACATATACGTGATACTATACAATATTTGTCTTTCTCTGTCTGGCTTATTTCACTTAGCATAATGCCCTTAAGGCCCATCCATGTTGTTACAGATGGCAGTGTTTCCTTCCTTCTCATGGTTTAAAAATATTCCAGTGTGTGTGTGTGTGTGTGTGTGTGTGTATACACACACACATACACCACATCTTTACCCATTTATCTGTTGATGGACACTTAGGTTGTTTCCATATCTTGGTACTGTGAATAATGCTTCAATAAAAATGGAAGTACAGATATCTCTTCAACATACTGATTTCATTCAGTTTGGATACCCAGAAGTGGGATTGCTAGACCATATGGTAGTTTCATTTTTACGTTTTCATGGAATCTTCTTACTGCTTCCTAAATAGTAGCTGCACCAGCTCACATTTCCACCAACAACACACAAAGCTTACCTTTTCTCCACATCCGTGACAACACTTATTATCTCTTGGCTTTTTGATGATAACCATCTGACAGGCGTGCAATGGTATCTCATCGTGGTTTTGATTTGTATTTCCCTGATGATGAGTGATGTTGAGCACTTTTCACGTACCTGTTGGCCATTTGTATATCTTCTTGGGAAAAATGCCTATGTAGTTCTCCCCATTTTTAAAATCAGATTACTTGTTTGTTGCTATTGTATGAGTTCTTTATATATTTTGGATATTAGCCCCTTAGCATACATATAATTTGCAAATATTTTCTCCTATTCAGTAGTTTGCCTTTTCACTTTGTTGTTGGTATCCTTTGCTGTGCAGAGCTTTGTAGTTCAAAGTAGTCCCACTTGTTTATTTTACTTTTGTTGTCTTTGTGTTCAGTGTCACAAAAATCTTTGCCAATACCGATGCCAAGGAGTGTATCCCTTTTGGTTTCTTCTGGGAGCTAATCAACCAAGATTCATTAATTTTCAAATATTAAAACAACCTTGAAATTAATCCTGACATAAATCCCATTTGATTACTATGTGGAGTCTTTTGTATACATTGGTTAATTTGATTTGCCAACATTTTGGTAAGAATTACTGAATCTATGTCATGGGGAATATAATCTGTACCTTAACTTTAAAAACATGTCTATAAATGGTTTTCATATCAGAGAAATGCTAGCCTCACAATATAAATTAGGAGTAGTCTCTTTAATTTTCTGAAGAGTTTATTTACAATTGGTATTATTCCTTTCTTAAATGTTCAGTAGAATGTATCAGTAAAGTCATCTGGGCCTAGAATTTTCTTTGTGGGAAAGTTTTTAAGTACCAATTCAAATTCTTTAATAGGTACAGGGTTATTCAGTCTATTTTTTTGAGTGAGGTCTATTACTTTGTGTTACCAAGTAAGTTGTGAATTTCACTGATGTCAAATGAAACTTTAATATATTTTTTGAATGTTTATTTATTTTGGGGGGGGTGAGGGGGAAGAGGCAGAGAGAGAGGGAGAGAGAGAGAGAGAGAGAGAGAGAGAGAGATAATCCCAAGCAGGCTCCACGCTCAGCATGGAGCCCGATGTGGGGCTCAATCACATGACCCCGAGGTCATGACCTGAGCTGAAATCAAGAGTTGGACGCTTAACCGACTGAACCACCCAGCTGCCCGTGAAACTTCATTAATATTATTTACACTTTGAGAGAATAACTTTCTCTTTTGTTTATTTTCTGTACTGTTTTTCTCCCCCATTTGTATTTCAATGCTTTCTTCATTTCACTTTTGGTAGTTTCTGTCATGTCACTTTACCTCCAAGTTCACGAATTAATTTTTTCTGCAACGTGAAATTTGCTGCTGATCCCATTCAGCACATTCCACATCTTAGACAATGCAGCTTTTACCTCTAGTATTTTAATTTGGGTGTCTCTATGTTCCATGTTTCTGCATGACAAGCTCTATCTTTCTTCTAGATTCCTGAGCATCTGAGATAATCTCAATAACAATATTAATGTCCTTGTCTACCCAGGTAGGGCCTTATGGTCTCCCTCAATTGATGAGCTAGAGGTAGAAGTCCAGGAAGTCTGTTGTGCCTAGAACTCATGGCGGAGAATGCAGAAGAGGAGAGAGACACGTGGAGAAAGATCTGCAGAAATCTCAAATCTTCAGCTTAGTGGTGAATAGCTCATCCACATGAGGAAGGTACCCACAGCCAGGTTAAAAAAAAAAATCACTCAAAAGAAGCCAATAGAAGAATCTCTGGGACTCTCATTAGTCTGCAAATGCGTGTGTTCTCACCAGACAGAGTAGAAACTCTCATAGTTCATGGACACCAGTTAGGATATTGACTCGGTAGTGGGACAGAATCGCACAGGTATAAAACTGGTTTTGAGCATACTGGATTTGAAACACCTAGTGGACATTTAAGAGATGTTAAGTAGTTGAATAGGTGAGTGGAGTTCAGGGCAGGTTGGAGCTAGGGGTGCCAATTAAAATATAATTTGAGGGGCGCCTGGGTGTCTCGGTTGAGCATCTGACTTCAGCTGAGGTCACGATCTCACGGTTCAACCCCCGCGTTCAGCTCTATGCTGACAGCTCAGCGCCTGGAGCCTGCTTCAGATTCTGTGTTTCCCTCTCTCTCTGCCCCTCCCCCGCTCATGCTTTGTCTCTCTCTCTCAAAAATAAACACTCAGAAACTAATATATAATTTGATAAGAATTGTTATTTTTCACAATACTTGATCTTTCCATTCAAAAACATTGCAACTCGTGTCTCTTAGTAAGATTTCTTCATATAGGCTTGGCACATTTCTTGTTAAGATAATTCAGTGCAGGGGCACCTGGGTGGCTCAGTCGGTTAAGCATCTGACTTTGGCTCAGGTCACGATCTTGCAGTTTGTGGGTTTGTGCTGACAGCTCAGAGCCTGGAGCCTGCTTCGGATACTGTGTCTCCCTCTCTCTCTGCCCCTGCCCTGCTCACGCTTTCTCTCTCTCCTCTCTCTCTCAAGAATAAACATAAAAATTAAAAAAAGATAATTCAATGCAACTCAACAAATATTCACTGAGCGTAACTATGGGGCAGGCAAAGTGCAAGAGTGAGCAAAGCAGACATGAATCTGGCCTTTCGGAGCTCACAGCCAAGTGTGAGGTGCAGGGGAGGAAATGAGTAATTGAAACTCAGTATGATCAGAGGTATATTTGACCAGTAATGGACAACTTTTCTCGAAGTTTCCCCTCCTTTCCCCCGGACGGAGCACCCCACCCAAGGCGCTCCACCGAAAGCACTCGGTGCCCTGAATCATCAACTCAGCTGCCTTGCACCCCCAGGTCTTTGAGCAAAGCTTTGGATGGCAAAGATGACATGTGGCTGCTTGGCTGCTATGAGCTTAGTGAGGACATTATGATATCAGTTACTGTAGCTTTAAGAGACTTGAGAAGGGGTAAGACAGGAATCCGCCAAGTGCACCCCAACAGCCATTGCCCCTCTTTGGTCCCTGTGGACATCAGCAGGTAGGCACCTCTACCCCTTTCCCATCCCAGCACAGGGGGAGAAATCGGGAGACCAATTTTTATACTATATTCATTTTAGGTCTTTTTTTTTTTTAAGTTTATTTATTCATTTTGAGACAGAGAGAGAGCGCTCATGTGTGAGCAGGGGAGGGGCAGAGAGAGGTGGGGGAGAGAGAATCCCAAGCAGGCTCCACGCTGTCAGCGCAGAGCCCGACTCGGGGCTCGATCTCACCAGCCATGAGATCGTGACCTGAGCTGAGATCAACGTCCGACGCTTAACTGACCAAGCCACCCAGGCGCCCCTGGGTCCGTTTCTTCGAAGCACAACTTTTTTCTGATGACTGAAAAAAGTAAATCCTTCCTGAAAGAGAATCACTAGAGAATAAAAACACAGCCTTTACTGCAAAATAGTGTACTTCAAAACGGCCGAGGATGTCACGCCTGCCAGAAAGGCTAAAATCAAAAACACAGAAAACAAGGGTTGGGGAGGGTGTGGAGAAAAAGGAACTCTTGTGCACCATTGGTGAGCATGCGAACTGGTGCAGCCACTGGGGAAGACAGTCTGGACGTTCCTCAAAAAATGTAAAATAGAACCGTCCTGTGATCCAGTAATTTCATTATTGGGTATTTACCACCCAAAAATATGAAAATACTGTGTACACACACACACACACACACACACACACACAGTGGGACTTTATTCGGCCAAAAGAAAAGAATGAAATCTCGCCACAACACGGATGGAGGTAGAGTGTATAATGCCAGGTGAGAGAAGTCAGCCAGAGAAAGACAAATATCCTATGACTTCACTCATATGCGGAATCTAGGAAACAAACCAACAAAGGAAAAAAAAACCCAAATCAAAAAACAGACTCTGAACTATAGAGACGAAACATGGTTACCGGAGGGGAGATGGGGGAGCGGATGGGCCAGAGAGGTGAAAGGGAAGCAGAGGACACGGTTGGTCGTGACGAGCACTGAGTAACGGATCGAAGTGTTGAATCACCATATTGCACACCTGAAACAAACACAACCCTGTGCGTCCACTACCCTGGGAGG
This sequence comes from Lynx rufus, assembly GCF_022079265.1. Classification (NCBI taxonomy): domain Eukaryota; kingdom Metazoa; phylum Chordata; class Mammalia; order Carnivora; family Felidae; genus Lynx; species Lynx rufus. Next base: position 954,643 of record NW_025814829.1, on the reverse strand, counting down.
AAAATTGAGCCCCTTTTTGACTGTTGGTTTGTTTTTGTGTTGGGATGAAGTCTGTTTCAGAGTAGTCAGTAAGCGTGCGGAATCTTAGAGAGCTAACCCCTGACATTCGGAAGGGCTTGAAGAACAAACTCTGCTTTCAGGAAAAACGTATCAGCTCCTACGAGGATCCAAAATGTCCAAAACAGATTTGTTTGAAGTTGCAGAGCAAGAGAGGAGATTGTTTGAAGGTGAAAAAAATCAAAGGAAAGTGGTCAGAGTGAGCGTAAACTTACCCCAACTAGTGTCAACAGATAAGGCTCTTCCGACAGATGGAAGTGTTCGCATAAAAAAATCCTCAGAAGCCAGTGATGACCCCCGTGATTCACCCCCCTCCCTGTCTTCTTCCCTCCCCCTCCCTTCATCTTCACCTCTCCCTTTCCCCATTTGCACCTCAAAATTACACTAAAAATAGCTATTGTACTTTACACTTTTCATCATTAATTTAAATTTAATGAGGTTTACGGAGTGTCTGATTTGTTATTTTGGGGACACTATATGCTAATTAATTTCATCTAATGATGGTTTGCATTAGAAAATTGGTATTTATTTTATGTCTTGTCATTAGTTTTACACTTTGACCTAATATTTTATCATATATTTATGATTTTCTTTGATTGTAAATGCTTTTAAATGTATTACATATTTAGTTTCTATGATCTTTGCTTTTTAGTAAATAATAAGATATTGGCATTGTCAGTTTTGTGTCAATATTACCAATCTCGAAAGGTACACATTGAGGCTTATAGAGCGTATGCATTTCAGCTTTACTAGATTTTGCCAAATTGTTCTCCAAGACATTAGTATCTAATTACATCCCATTGGTTGTATGTAAAACTTTCTATAGCTTCACATCACAGCCAATATTTTCCATTAGTAAACTCATATGTCTTTACCAGTTTGGTGTGAAATGATATCTAATTGTGGTTCGTATTTGTATTTCCCTGATTGAGAGTGAAGTGAAGCATCTTTTCCTATGTTTATTGGCCATTTTGTTTGCCTTTTTCTTATGGTAAATCAGTGTTCTTATTACATACTAGTGCTGCAATATCTTTTCCCAGTTTGCAGACTTTTTCGCTTTGCTAATATATTTTGATAATTAGGAATTTTGATTTAAGTAATTAAATTTTTTGAGGGAAAGCGTGTGCTTGCATGTGACCGTGTGTGAGTGGGGGAGGGGCAGAGGGGGAGAGAGAGAGAGAGAGAGAGAGAGAGAGAGAGAGAGAGTGTCCCAAGCAGGCTCCACGCTGTCAGCGCAGAGCCCAAGGTGGGGATCGATCCCATGAATTGTGAGATTATGACCGGAGCCAAAATCAAGAGTTGGACACTTAACAAACTGAACCACCCAGGTGCCCCAAGAAATTTTAATTTGAATATAGTGAGTTCATTAATCTTTCTTAAGGCTTATACTTTTTGTGATGGAAAGAAACTCCTTCCTTCACAAGTCACTAAGTTGTTCCTTCATATTTATTTCTCCTAAGCTCACTGTTTTGTTTTTTCACAGTTAGGTCTTCAATTAGAATGTGAAGTAGGTGGGGTACCTGGGTGGCTCAGTAGGTCAAGCTCCCAACCTCAGCTCAGGTCATGATCTGACGGTTCGTGGGTTCGGGCCCCGCGTCGGGCTCTGTGTTGACAGCTCGGAGCCTGGAGCCTGCTTCGGATTCTGTGTCTCCCTCTCTCTCTGCCCCTCCCCCACTAGTGCTCTGTGATTCTCTCTCTCTCTTTCCCCAAAATAAATAAACATTAAAAAAAAAAAAGAGTGTGAAGTAGGGTCCACTTTTACTTGTTTACACGTGAGAACATCACCGTCACCATTTAACAACTAGCCTGTCCCCTCCTCACTGCTCTGTTGTGCCAACCCTATCATAGACCAAGTTTTCAGACATATGTGGATCTGTTTCTGGGCTCTCTATTTTATTCCATTAATATCTTTTCTACCCTCAAATCAGTTCCTCGCTGTCTTAATTATAGCTCTATAAGAAGACATGAGATGTGTTAAGACAGAAACACGCCCTGCCGTCCCTTCACACGCAGCAATCTTATTTTTTTTATTCAACATTGACCAGATTTGGGGCACCTGGCTGGCTTGGTCGGAAGAGCATGAGACTCTTGATCTCGGGGTTGTGAGTTTGAGCCCCATGTTGGGTATAGAGATTACTTAAAAGTAAAAAAATTTTAAAATAAATTGACCATATTTTTGTGCAGAGGAGGGACATAGCCTGACTCACATTTTTTTTTTTGCACAAAAATTCAAGGCATTTGTTAAATATTAGAAGATATAAGAGTCAATGACAATTGCTACTTGACGATTGAAATCAAAATCATCTTGGTGCAAATAGATGACAAATATTTTTGCTATTTATCTGTATAGGAAAATCTTTTGAACAAGTGGAAAAAGTTAATAAATCTGTATAATTAAAACAACACATCTGACTCACAGTTTTTAAAAGGGCCACCCTAGCTGTGGAAAGAATAATAATGACATCAGGGAAAGGGAGGAAGAAATTTCTAGAACTATGTCCTTGAATAGATGAAAATGGATGGCATCCAGTGGAAGTAAGAGGGATTAGTTCCAGAGTAACATGCAAAGTTCAGGCATGGTAATTAAGGCAGAGTAGGTAACCACACAGGCTAATAGCTGTGGCAATTCAGAGACTGGCAGTTTCCTTCTGATTGCTTGAATCTCTATGAAGTCATCAGTTAAGCATGAGGTGTTCAGGGTTTAAGAAGAAAGGAGACAACGTAGAATCACTATTGAGGGAATAGGGAAGGAAATGCTTGTCTGGGGTGGGGGCACTAAGAGCCTACTGGAGGTCTGTGGTCATTAATTCAAAGTGAGACCAGTCAGCATGCCAAGGGTGACAGCAGTGAAAAGTGGTAGGGCCAATAGATTGGAGGCTCTATGGTCAAGGGATTGATGGGGTCAGTGAATGGAGGAAAGGGTCTAGAAGCGGGAGCAAGAGAGCGGGATGTGTGAAGGTAACATTACAAAGGGTTACGGTTAGTGGCAATCACAAGCTCAAAGTTGAAAGCGGGGCTGGCTTCATGGCTTGCCACCCACACAGTTGCACAAAGCCCCCCCGTTCACAGGGCCCTGCACTTGGTTTAATGCTCTGCTGTCGCCATGTTGAAATTCCTAACCATTTTTTAACAAGGGGCCTTGCATTTTGATGTTGCCCTGGGCCCCCCAGTCCTGGTTGTTGGACATAGGAGCGCGTGGCTGATGTAGGTTGAGGGTGAGGCCCCTGGAGAAGAGCTGAAGGAGGTGAGAAACTGGAATGTCTCAGGGGAATGTACGTGTGAACTACAATCATGGAGGCTGAGGCAGGAATAGCACTGAAGACAGTGACGATGGGCTAAGAGCTAGGCTGTGCCATGGAGAATCGAGTGGCAGTAAGCCGGGGCACGACATGCCGCAGCAGGGAGGGGCAATAGGTAGGCGACATAATCTAATGATGTGAAACTCAAAGCTGAAGGTTTGGAGGAAGGAGGGAAACAGCTGAGAACCGGGACATGGGTGTCCCCCTCAGGCCCTGCAGGGGGAGAGCTTTGGGAGAAAGAAGCAGCCTTGTAGAAGAGGCAGGGGGGGCCCTGTCCTGGGGCAAAGCAAGGTTTCCTTTAGAGCAAGGTGGACGGGGATGATTAAAGAATAGGTCAATGACCAGCAAGACTGGGGTTCTTGTAATGATGACAGCAGGGACAAAGGGCATGATGAGATTAGGCCAGGGGACTGAAGGCAGAGAGTAGAGGCAAGACTGTAAGCTTTGGAGCCGAAGAAGGGCCTCCCCCGTCACCATTGGTGATGGGGCGAAGGCCTAGGATAAACATGGTCTTTTTATGTATCTTTAGTATAAATGTATGCTGGAAGAACCATGTTTCTTTTATAAGTTTTTAAGTGGCATTTATAAAATAACAGGGGCACCAGGGTGGCTCAGTCGGTTAAGCGTCCAGCTTTGGCCCAGGTCATGATCTCATGGTTCCTGTGCCATCAGCACAGAGCTCACTTTGGATCTTCTCTCCCCCCCCCCCCACCCCTCTCTCTGCCCCTTCTCCACTCACGTGCTTTCTCTCTCTCTCTCAAAAATAACAAATTAAAAAATAATAATAATTAGAACAGAGGGTATTAAAAAAAAAGTTTTTACGTTTACCCAAAGACCCTATAGTCATATAAAGTATTTGCTCTGTAATCTCTTAGCGAATTTTTTCCCCTAAACATTCCAAAATTAATGCAGGTAGGTATCACAAGTTCAAAAAGTCAATTTCTTTGCAAAGCAATGTGGCAACATGGCTCGTTATTTCATTTAAAATGCTTTGCAGGGGCACCTGGGTGGCGCAGTCGGTTAAGCGTCAGACTTCAGCCAGGTCACGATCTCGCGGTCCGTGAGTTCGAGCCCCGCGTCAGGCTCTGGGCTGATGGCTCGGAGCCTGGAGCCTGTTTCCGATTCTGTGTCTCCCTCTCTCTCTGCCCCTCGCCCGTTCATGCTCTGTCTCTCTCTGTCCCAAAAATAAATAAACGTTGAAAAAAAAAATTTTTTTTAAATAAATAAATAAATAAAATGCTTTGCAAAGGGCGCCCGAGTGACTCAGTTGGTTAAGTGTCTGACTTCGGCTCAGGTCATGATCTCACAGCTCGTGAGTTCGAGCCCTGCATCGGGCTCTGTGCTGACAGCTCAGAGCCTGGAGCCTGCTTCAGATTCTGTGTCCCCCTCTCTCTCTGACCTTCCCCTGCTCACGCTCTGTCTCTCTCTCCTCAAAAATAAATAAACATCAAAAAAATTTTTAAAGTGCTTTGCAAAGAAAAAGATCAAATTTGAGCAATGTCTGTCTTTACAACTTGAAGTCTATGGCTTTCGGACTAGTTAACGTAGAAGCTCCATTTGCTTTACTCTTTCACATTCCTCTGGTGGAGATTGTCTTAGCTCATAATACAACAGTGTAATTAAAAATGAAGTCATTTAAGAACTTAACATTTGATAGTTGGGTCTCTAAGGACTGTGTGATCAACCAAATGCAACGTATGGACCTCGTTTGGATCCTAATTTGAACGATACCTCCGTGAAAAGAAATATTTGAGACCTCTTCCCAGATGTGCGATACCTTATCACATGTGGACAAGGACTCATGTGAAATGTTGTGTTGCTTCCCATGTGATTTGGGGACACCCACTGGCTTATTCCGGCCTCAGGAAACCCCACAAAAAGGATTGGGATTTGAAATCAATTGCCAAAGCCTTCAGACAAACAGTGATAAAGTCTTCTGTAAAAAGCTTCTGTTAACTCTCTAAGTAGCTTTCTAAATTCTCAATTCAGTCCAATGATTCTTTGGCACAGGTGCAAAGTGGTGGTGGGAGAGTCATCAGATAATTTGAACCTCATATCAATGCCTTTAATCTCTCGCTCCCTCTTTACTTTTTAAACAAATGTTTATTCATTTTTTAATATATAATTTATTGTCAAATTGGTTTCCATAAAACACCCTGTTTATTCATTTTTGAGAGAGGGAGAGCATGAGCAGGGGAGGGTCAGAGAGAGGGTGGGGGGGACAGAGGATCCAAAGTGGGCTCTGTGCTGTCAGTAGTGCGCCAGATTTGGGGCTCGAACTCATGAACCCTGAGATCACGACCTGAGCTGAAGTCAGACACTCAGCCAACTGAGCCACCCAGGCATCCCTTTTTTTTTTTTTTTTTTTTTACATTTTAATGTTTGTGCGGGATCAGAACATGTTGAACAGTTGGTAGAAACATTTAACGTATGCACTTTTCTCCTGGAAAGCTATTGTTAATTCGACACTACATTGATGGCATCTTGGAGTCGCAGAAATACGGTAACGTTTGTATGCTATATCTTGCTTTGGAAATTGTTAGATTGGGTCTGTTGTGTAGATTCCGGTTAGATTACTTAGCCAGTGGCACCAGTTCCAACGAAGAACAAAAGCACAGCATGTCACCTCCCTGGACAGAACTCTCAACGTTCTGTTTTAATTAACACTAACTATCTCTGTCGAGGTCAATGACACATCGTTTGGCAAACAGTACAGGAACGGCTCAATGGCATTTTGTATGTTGCATCAACTTAGAGCTAAGTGAAAAAAAACTAGAGAGAAGTACCAAGACCATGGAAATAGAAAATTTCCTCTCCTTACCCTCTTGGCCACAAGCCCTGATGTCCACCAGCAGAATTAGGGTCCCCATTTCCGAACCTTTGTCTCTTTCAAATTCCCACAGATGAGAACGCCTGAAAATGATCAGTTTCTTTTTAGGACTCAAGAACACCAAAGGCACTGCACGCATAATAGAGAGGTATATGCTACCCGGATTTGCCCATGAGAACCTTATGTTGGGGTGCCTGGTGGCTCAGTCGGTTGAACGTCTGAGTCTTGATTTCCGCTCAGGCCATGATTCAGAACCTGCTTGGGATTCTCTCTCCCTCTCTCTCTGCCCCTCCCATACTCTCTCCCTCTCTCTCTCTCTCTCTCTCAAAGTAAATAAATTAACTTAGAAAAAAAAGAATATAATGATTCACACAGTTATCTTCCCACAGGTTTAAAAATTTCGTCTACACATACCGAATCTTCAAAGAGAGACATGGGTTTTACAACATACAGGTAAGAACGTACCAGAACTGCTGTAAAAGCAGCAACAAAAGGTGGGGAGAAGAATCTGAGATCATCTCTTGAACCTGAGATGTGGCCACGTAGAGGCATTTTAAGAAGGGAAGCAACATGCAGAGTTTGAGTCAAATCAATAGTTAACCCTGTCTTTCTCTGAGGGAAATGGGAGAATTTTTGAATAATCAAGGCTGTTATTCAGACCCGTAGAGGTATGCATGACCCTGGATCCCCCAGGGTCAAATGCACCAGCCTGGACTCCATACGGGACCACTGTCCAATTAGAAGACGACGCAATGACCAGGGCGGGATGGAATGGGAAGGTGGGGAGAGGTCTGAATGTATAGGAAGCCATGTGAGCTCCATGGTTATAGGAAAATATAAGGGGAGCATCAGTGGACTGGCAGTCTTGGGGGTTTCTTTAATTTTTCTGGTTTACTGAGCACTAAGCAGAAAAAAACCTTTTTTTTTTTTTTAAATGATTTCTCTGGCTTAGGAAGTAGAGTATAATAAATTTAACTGAATCTTCACTAACAGGGAATCCTGAAATAATCTTTTTGAAACACTTGCAGACAAGATTAAGCAGATCTTTTTACTGCAAAATATCTCAGAATCTTCAATATGTTAATGTTCGTTGTGCATATCTAAAAGAATGTAACGTCCTTGCTTTTTTTGGAAATATTGAAGCATTTAGGGTTAAAGAGCTATCGCGTTTGCACTCAATCTCAAAATAAAAAAAATATATATATATGTATCGCTATATATGCACATATATCTATACACATTTAGAAAGAGAAAACGAAAAGCAAATATATACAATAAAACGTTAACCTTCGAGGGGTAGGTGAAGGATATGTATATATATATACAGATTTTAAAAAGAGTTTTGCAACTTTTCTTCAAGTCTGAGATTATTTCAAAATAAAATGTGTTCTAAAAAGCAACTTACATTAAAACTTTTGTTCTTTGTTGTCCATGCTTTGGGAGATTGTGATAATTCCTTAATACCATATTTTGTCTCTTGTCTGGACAAAGCAGAGAGGCACTGAGTTAGAACTCAGATACAGGAGGCATCTCACTGAGGGGTAGCAAAACTCTCAGGGGCCTGTAGTGAGTGGATGGGGGCTTGGGTTGGAGTGACGGCCTTATATGGAACTTCCCTGCCGTCTGCTGCAAAGTCTGCCAGAATCTCTGATGAGGGTTAACCACGCCACACGTCAGAGAAACTTCTGGTCACCACACCCGTCTGCAGTCTGACATGGAGCCATCTGAGAACCACAGTGATCATCAATAAAACCATGAACATAGGACGAGGGAAGGACAAATAAGATAAAAACAGAGAGGGAGACAAACCATAAGAGCCTCCTAAATACAGAGAACAAACCGAGGGTTGCCGGAGGGGCGTTGGGTGGGGGGACGGGTTACATGGGCCGGCCCTTGTTGGGATGAGCACTGGGTGTTCTAAGGAAGTGAGGAATCGCTAAGTTCTATTCCTGAAATCATTATTATGCTATATGTTAACTAACTTGGATTTAAATTAAAAAAAATAATAATAAAATTAAATTTAAATTTTAAAAAAAGGAGAAAACACACACAAGGCACCGTGTCTGACATCGGCTCCCAGAGGGGTACCCTGTGTGGTACCCCAGACAACTTGCTGAGGTTGGGGCTCACTGCAGACCGAGGCGGGACGCCTCAGTCATTATTCTCTTAACTCACAGTAGCTCAAGTCAGACGCCGGTCTTAAAAACAAAGGTTTCTGTGTATTTCCATTGCTGTGAGCTCTTTTTTCTTTTTCTTCTTCTTCTTCTTTTGTAATGTTTTTAAATTTATTGAGAGAGAGAGAGAGAATGCACGGGGGAGGGGCAGACACAGGGAGAGAGAGAGTCCCAAGCAGGTGTGGAGCCCGTTTCAGGGCTCGAACTCACAAACCGTGAGATCATGACCTGAGCCGAAATCAAGAGTCAGGCGCTTAACCCGCTGAGTCCCCCTGGGGGGCCCCCATCGGGGTGAGCTCTGAAGCTTGAACCACCAGCCACTTATTTTCAGTTTGCCAGCTCAGAGGTAGCCCTGAAAACCACATCTTTGAGAAGTATCACATTTCACTCACAGTTGAAGGTGACGAGCCATCTCCTTCTTGTATCTTGGCAGACCGTGGAAGGCGCTCCCGAGAAGATCTTTCCAGACCTAAAGGAATTGATCTCCGCATTTGAGAAACCAAATCAAGGGCTGGTGGTCCACCTTGTACGGCCAATAAAGAAAACCAGCTCCCGCCTGAGATGGAGACGGTCACAGATAAAGTTGGATAATATTTACGGTAAAAACCCTTAACAGGGGGGTCCAGAAGGAACCTTATAGTCCCGTTTTTTCCACTGGCCGACTTTGCCCCATGACCTTGTGCGAACCACCGTTCGGGGAAGGGACGGACAAGCAGGCAAAATTTTCAGATGAGAAAATCGCTCCAAGGCCCTCTCCAAGGCTCATACTGTCACATTCTGCTCGATAAGTGCTAGGGGATGAGTGATTTCAGATACATCCCTAAAGGAATGGAAACATGGCGGAACATGAGAGATGGTCAGTAAATCTAAGTGCCCAGAATCCACGCTGAGGCCTCTCAAATTGTTACCATGAACAGCCGCAACTACTCTCTTACCCCCACCTTGAACCTGCTCTCAGAAAATAATCTCTCTTGTCAGGTACAATGTGGCTGGAATTTAGCTCAGACCCCCTGAGACATTTTTGGCTCACCCCCGTTTTCTCATGGTGGCGTGTGTGGCTACGTTCCCAAGCAGAGGGATTTCAGCTATGAGTGGCCAGGTTGGGGGTGTTGGTAGGAGAGTTCCAGGCCAGCTAGGGAGCTCCAGGGAACCTGAAATCACCCCACATTCCACTCTGTCCACAGCAAAATCACCCTCCGGAGTGCCAGGGCAAGCTTCTCACCCCCCCAACAAAACTAAGCATGGATTTTTACTTTATTTATTTTAATAAAGTTTATTTATTTTGAGAGAGAGGCAGTGCAAGCAGGGGAGGGGCAGAGGGAGAGGGAGAGTGGGGCTCGAACCCACGAACCGTGAGATCATGACCTCAGCCAAAATCAAGAGTCGGACGCTTCACCGACTGAGCCACCCAGTCGTCCCGAAGTATGGGTTTTTAATGATTAAAATAACCCCCCCCCAGGGGCACCTGGGTGGCTCAGTCCCTTAAGCGTCTGACTCTTGGTTTCAGCTCTGGTCATGATCTCATGGTCATGGAATCGAACCCCACGTCTGGCTCTGCACCGATGGCACGGAACCCGCTTGGGATTCTCTGTCTCCCTCTTCTCTCTGTCCGTCTCCCACCCCCCAAATAAGTGAATGAACTTTAAGAAAGTAATGAAAGAATGAAAACAAAAACCCCTCCTCCACCACTGTTTCTCTGCCCCCTGCCCCCTGCACACACAAAGTCACTTCCTATATAGGTTCGGCTACGGGTGTTGTCCCGTGGCCATGTTCTACCAAAAATTATAGAAAAAAAGCACAAATTGGGGGGGTGGAAGAGGTAGAAACCCAGGAATGTACGTGTGCCGAGGGTGGTTGGGGCGGTGGTAGTATCTGTCCAGCAATGATAAAAGAATCACAAATGCAAGAGGAGAGTCCTTTGAAGATCTTTCCTAAGAACTGGGCGGGAGTCTCACCTCCCCAGCTGCCCATGCTTGATTAGCCCTGGCGGGTGACCCCCCAGAGTCTTCAGCTTTCCCCAAAGGGGAGACAGTCCTCTCCCCAGCTCGTTGCCTTCCTCCATTCCCTTGGCCTCCTTAGAATAAGCTTCAGACGCTCTCAGTCTCAGGGAATCACAGGTTTTCTGCCAGGGGGTGGAGGCATCTGGGATGGGAATCTCCGACGCCTAACCTTGTAAAGAGACCCCCCCCCATTTTGTCAGGAGAGCTCCCTGGGGTACCCCAGCCCTTGAAGATGCCACTGTGATGCAGCAACTGAGGTCGTCCAGTTCCCTGGAGTGAGGTCGGTCAGTGAGACTCCTGGGCACTGATCCTCATGGCTGGTCTTCTGTTTCTTTCCCCAGAGAACAGTAACAGTGAATATGTGGAGGTCTTGCCTTGAAGACAAGGAGACTGAACAAAGCAATTCGAGAAGACGTCAGGTGTCAGCTGTCACTGGTGACCCTGCTTCTCCTGCAGATGTGGACCTGGAATGCTGAGCTGTAAGTGAGCTATTCAGACTCTCCTGGACTGGGCAACTGAAGATGTTCCGTCCACCAGCCTCAGAGAACTCGCTCCCCATGTCCCCACCTCCCATGCATCCACCACGAGCAGCTTTGAAACCCCTTTCCCCCTGAGCACTCTTCTTTCTTGGAATAGGACAGCCTGAACCTATTCTCCCTGACTTATCAGAGATACCACTACATCATGGGTGACGCCCTCCTTTAGACCAGGCAATCGGAAGCACAGCTTCATACAGAAGAGAACACACTTGGCCGTGAGCTAGGAGCCTGAGTTCCAGCCCTGTGGCTACGTGACTTCGGATAAACCTCTTCCCCAGGCTGGCTCTCCATTTCTTCATCTGTAAAACAAACACTGCCCCTGCCCCTGTGCTGAGCCCAGCTGTATCTGGTGGAGTTGAGGGGTCCTGGGGTGATGGAGATGTACGTGGAATTGGCATGGGTCTCCATCCTCCCAAACAGCCAACATGGTCTCTGCACCTGCCTGTCCTGGGCTTGGTCATGTTGGGGGCCCTGACCCCTCCCACACCCTTCTCCCCCTTCACTCTAGCTCTCCTCTTTCTTACTAATCTTGATATTCCTGCCAAACACATCCATGGATGCATTATCTCCCTGGTTTTGCCCAATTTCACTAATGCACGAACCACTTCAGCAGCATGGATGTAGCTGTGTACCACACTGATAGGTGTGGGGATTTTAAAGGTACCCTCCTTCGTGCGGTTCCTGTTCCCGCTGGATTCTAAGTGCCCCCCAAAGCACGCTTGGGTCTCCCTCCTATTCCCCAGCGTGGAAATGTGTGCTGTGTAGAGCCGTGCCCGTTCACAGAACTTTCTGACCGGAAGCACATTCCTGAAGGGTTTGTTGAATTGGTTCTAAGTCCTTTGAATTTTTCTGCTGGTTCGACATTCTAACTAAGACCTGATTAGTGTGGAATGTGCCAATTCTATGCCCATCCTCTTACCTATCTTCAAGCCATAGTGATTCATTTTACCCTACTGGTCTTATCTTTCAAAGTTATTCAAGAGAGGAGCTCGAGATTTCCGGATGACATGAACAGACAGTGTGGTTGGAGTCCCAAAGTGTAAGCCATTCTGAGTTTCTGGCTCATAGAAATCCAGAGCTATTACCAAGTAGGTAAGAAGTGAAATGCAGTCACCATATTCAGAGAGCTGAGGGCACCAGAAGCAAGCCTGCTTCTTGGGGTTCAGTCCCTAGCCTTTGATTCTATATCCAAAGAAGCATGTGTCAGTTGCCAGAGTCCCGAGCAATCTTTGGCACAGAAAACATATTCAGGGCCAATGAAAATATATTTATTTCTTGAACAAATGACTGAATAAGTCAGTAGATAAAATGTAGCCACTCGTTCCAGATAGCAGAGATTTGTTTGAGCTTCATTCATTTCAGAACCTAGTAGAACAAGACTGTTAGTTCAAGACCTTGCAGTCGTAATTCTCGTAGAAGTGATTTCCTTTTTCTGAGTACCCGTGCATAGCACTGTACATGATGCTTGGTCCCCCGTGGGATTTCACCGCATTTCTCAACCAAGCAAGCCACACTGAGTAGCCGATGTGGATGCCATGCTATAATTTGCTGAAATTTTTTTAGAAGACCTTGAACAGGTCACGTGAAGGACAGTTGCAAGATCCGGGTAGGTGGGACAGGAAGCAGTGTGGGGGGGGGAGGGGAAGACCTGAGAAACAATAATGGCAGGTGTATTAAGTGTTTGGGGTGCCATTCTGTGACAGAGGATACAACGCCTACCAGCAGAACTCACACCAGTGCTGGCTCTCTATAGGAGGGCAGTTTTAGCCGTATGGCAAAAAGAACTCTGAACCCACTAGAACAATCTTACACTAAGAGCCTGCCCTGTGTTGTAGTGTAAGTGGAGGGTGATATTTTCCAAGGATATGGGAGAGATGCGTCCTGCCCCGAGAAGAAATTAGACTGCCTGAATGCTAAGGTACCTTCCAGTTCAAGGATCATTGGATCCTATGGTCATCTCTTAACAGTTTAGTGGGAATCTCTCTCCCTCTCTTTCTTTTTTGGACTTCCATATGGAGAGTGGTGTTAATCACATCCCTTAATTCTTAACTCATTATCACCATTAATCCATGTAAGACCTTTCTTCTGTTTTATTTCATTGTTGTCCTCTTTGCCCCGCATTCCAATGATCATACCCTTCCCCATGGGAAGTTGCTTAATACTATTTGATATATACCTTTGACATGTATGCACCCTTGTAGAAGGTACAGCATTGGTTGTGAATACAGGTCCTTTATATTTACATACACAATATTCTATTGTTCCAATTATGTTATTACCTTTCTCACTGAACACCATGTTTGGTTCTAGTCTATATTGTTGAGTGTAATTCAGTCTCTTTTTTTTTCAAGTTTATTTATTTTGAGAGAGAGAGAGAGAGAGAGTGTGTGTATGTGAGCAGGGGAGGGGCACTTGTGAGTGAGAGGGAGAGAGAGAATCCCAAGCAGGCTCCACACTGTCAGCTTGGAGCCTGATGCAGGGCTCGAATTCACGAACCCAGAGATCATGACCTGCGCTGAAATCAAGAGTTCGACCTTCAACCGACTGAGCCAGCTGGGCGCCCCAGAGTGTAATTCAGCACCTTAAATGGTGCATGGTATTCCGTAGTGTGCTCTCACCAGCTTATCCTTTCCTCTAGAGATAGACATCTAGGTTGGTTCCAGCACAACGGTCTGTGGAGCAAGCTTGAACGAGTCCCCTTATGGAAGTGTAAGAGAGTTTCTCTGAACTGTATGATCCTAAGATATGCTCAGGTTTAATTATGATGCAGTCAAACCCATCAGGTGCCTTTTGATTCTTCTGTAATAAGCTCTTTACTCCGAGATCATGAAAAAAAGTTATCCTGCATTTTCTTTCACTTGCTTTTATACCTTTACCCTCTGCGGGTAAGGTTTCAGTGATGGCAAGGTCTCTTGTACTCCTCACTGACACTTTCCCAGTAACGAGAAAAGCCCTTCACACATAGTTGATGTTCAATAAATATTTCTCAAATGAAGGATGAATCCAGGGTGAACCTCTGTCCATGGTAAGAGGTATTTCCAACTTTGTATTTCTCCGTATAGATTGGAGTAGTTTTCCCATTTCAACCTGCTTAATAGTTAATGTCCCCTCTGATTCACGGTTCCTCCTTTATCCACAATGGCTCCAATGTTCTAATCTTATTGTCTGGTAGGATAGGCACCCTTTTATTTTTCAAACCGACTGAGTTATCTGTGGACCTTGGTTCCTCCATATACATTTAAGGATAAATATGTTACATTGCTCAAAACATCTTGATGGGATTTAGAGTGAATTTGCAAAGAGTTTGTAATTAGGGAAAACAGACATTCTTGTAATGCTGTCCCATGCATAAACATGCTACGTCAATTTACTCAGGTCATTTTTTTTTTTTTTAATTTAAGTAGGCTTCATGCCCAGCGCAGAGCCCAATGTGGGGCTTGAGCTCATGACCCTGGGATCATGACCTGAGCTGAGATCAAGAGTTGGACACTTCACTGTATGCTAACTTGGATGTAAATTTAAAAAATAAATAAAACGGTAAAAAAAAAGTTGGACATTTAACTAACCAAGCCACCCAGGTGCCCTGTCTTTTTTGTTCTTTAATGGAATCACAAATTTTCACTAGAGAAGTCTTGTATATTCTGTTAGATTAATTCCTAATTGTTTTTAGTTGTTACAGATTCTGTCTTATGTTTTATTACATTTCTAGCAGCCTATGGCAGTGGAAAAATGTTTACTCTCTTGTGTGGATCTACTGGTTTACCCGTTGATCCTACTGTAAATCAAGTTGTAAATTCTATGTAAATTATTTTGTTGGCTGTAAATAACACCACTTTGTTCTGTTTCCACACTTGTGAATCTACTTATTTTCCATGTTTCCATGCTAAAATCTCGAGTATCCGCTAAACAGTAATCACAGAAGGGGTCGTTCTTGTGTGGGTCCCAGCATTGCATGGAAAGTTTAGAAACTTTCTCCATTTCGCCACCACATTTGCTGTTTTCATCAGAAATGTTTTGAAATCTGTTAAGTGATTTCTGCATCTACCGAAATTGTCGCATTCCTTTTGTCTTCATTCCATGAGACGTAAATTATTGTAATAAAATTGCTGAGATGATCCCATCCTTTCATTGCTTCCCTTGACCATGCTGTATTATTTTCAATAAACTGTTGGAGTTGGTAAGTGAATACTTCATTTAAGGGTTTTGCATTAAAGGAACGCCTGGGTGGCTCAGTTGGTTAAGCGTCCAACTCTTGATTTTGGCTCAGGTCATGATCTCACTGTTTTCTGAGATGGAGCCTCCTCTCATGGATCTTCGCATTGACCGTGCTGAGTCCAAGCTGGGGAGGGACAGAAGGAGAGAGAGAATCTGAAGTAGCCTTGGGCTCCAAGCCGTCAGCACAGAGCCCAACGTGGGGCTCAAACTCAGGAACCATGAGATCATAACCTGAGCTGATGTCAGATGCTTAACCAACTGAGCCACCCAGATGCCCCAGTCTGGCCATTGATTATGTGTATGTGTGTGTGTGTGTGTGTGTGTGTGTGTGTGTGTGTGTGTATGCTGGCTTATTTCCACATTTTGTAATAAATACATATAAGGCCATTATTTTAGCTCATGGTACTATTTTAGTAGTATCCCACAAATTTTAACATGAATAGTATTTATTGCTGTGTAGGTCAAAGTAGTTTTAATTTCTATTAAAATGTCCTCTTCAATCCAAGGACAATTTAGTAGTTTGTTATTGTTTTTACACATATGTTTTAGCTTTTATTTTTGTGTCGATTCCAAACTGTAAAGCATTAAGAGTTCAATAACATGGTTTGACTTGATTTCTGATGCTTCCGTGGTGAACATTCTGTGAATATTTCATTTGTTTGAGAATTGTTTTTCCTTGTCATTTTGAAGTTCATTCTCGTGACCCATCCCATATATTCAAGATTATGAATCATGCCAAACAAATATTTTATAGAAACTAATTACAATAGTTGGTATACAGATTGCCCCCCCCAGTTTTGCCATACCTGTTTTAACTATTTTAGTGTTATATTTTTAGGTGTATATCTTTTAATAATTATTTTATAATCTTCAATCTATTTCTTTTATATGAAGTGCTTCTCTTGGTCTCTTAGGATTTTTTTTGCCTTTAATTATATTTTGCTTCATATTAAAATTGCTGTCCTGGCTTTCTTTTCATTCATACTTTCCTAGTATATAATTTCCCATCCCTTTGTTTACAAGTTTTCTCGTATCTTTTGTGTTAACTCTGTCTTCTGTAAACAAAATGTTGCTGGATCTAATTTTCCCCCAAGATTGTCTCCTTTTGTTTGGCAAGATCAATACACTTACATTTATTACCATTTGTCTATTAGAATCTATTTCTGCCATTGTTATGAGACGAATGTTTATGTCCTTCAGTCTCCACATATGTTGAAGCTCTAATCCCCAAAGTGATTAAAAAAAAAATTTTTTTTTAATGTTTATTTTTGACATAGAGCATGAGCAGGGAGGGTGAGAGAGAGAGGGAGACACAGAATCCAAAGCAGGCTCCAGGCTCTGAGCTGTCAGCACAGAGCCCCACACGGGGCTCGAACTCATGGGCCGCGAGATCATGACCTGAGCCGCAGTCGGATGCCCTACCGACTGAGCCACCCAGATGCCTCTCTAATCCCCAATGTGGTTTAGAGGTGGGGCATTTGGGAGGTAATTAGGTTGAGAGGAGGCCATGAGGGTGGCCCTAATCCCTCTCATGATGGGACTAGGGCTTTTAGGAGAAGAGACGACAGAGTGCTCTCTCCATGTGTAAGTGCCAAGAAAGGCTTTGTGAAGACACAGTAAGAAGGTGGCTGTTTGCACTGCTGGCAGTGACCGTCACCACATACCGAATCTGGGACACCTGACTTAGGACTTCCCATCCTCTGGAACGGTGAGAAATAGATTCTAATGCAATGTTTGTCGTTTAAACCACCCAACCCAGGGGCACCTGGGTGGCTCAGTCGGTTAAGCCTCCGACTTCAGCTCAGGTCACCATCTCGCGGTTCGTGGGTTCGGGCTCCGCATCGGGCTCTGTGCTGACAGCTTGGAGCCTGGAGCCTGCTTCCCATTCTGGGTCTCCCTCTCTCTCTGCCCCTCCCCCACTCATGCTGTGTGTGTGTGTGTGTGTGTGTGTGTGTGTCTCAAAAATAAACATTAAAAAAAAATTTTAACCACCCAGTCTACGGTGTTTTGTTATAGCTGCCTGAACGAAGATAGAAATCTTATTAGCCTTTACATTTACTATGCATTTTGTTTTCTCCCCGCCTCTCTTCTGCTTTCCAGTGAATAGATCACATTTACCTGTGTACCTTGAAGGCTCTATTTTTTTAAAAGACATTTTTTGGCAGTCACCCCTACCTTATAAAGACATGTATTTTTGCTTTTCTCTACAATATTTAAGATAGATCAATTGTTATAATTAAGCATACTCTCATTTCACTTCTGTTACCATCATCACTCTTATCTTGCTTTCGGATGTTATCTAAAATTTGAATTATTATCTATTCCTTTTGGGTCCTTCATCATTTAAATAAACTATAATTTCTCATCCTTACTTCCTATACATTTCCAAACTCATAGCAGTCTCCGGAGTTTATTACTTTTCTTACTAGAATATTTCCTCCAAGGGTATTTGCAAAGATGGTCTTTGAATAGCAAACCTTTTACAGCCTCACATACCTACATCTTCCTTTTATGTCCAATTAAACAATAGTTGAGCTGAACATACAATATAGGCTTAAGGTGATTTTCTTTCAACAACATAAAAATCTTAAGCCATAATCATTTTGTACCCAGGATTCTTATTGACATGTCTAATGTCAATCTGATTCTCTTTATTATCTGATTGTTTTTTTTTTTCCTGGAAACTTTAAAGGTGGTCTGTCTTTATGATCTTAAATTTCACAGTAATGTGTCTGAATATAAGTTTTTCCTTTATCCTGTTTGAAAGTCCATATGCCATTTTATTCTTAAGGTTTTTTTTTAATGTTTTATTTTTGAGAGAGAGAGAGAGAGAGAGAGAGAGAAGGTGAGGGGCAGAGACAGGGAGACACGGAATCGGAAGCAGGCTCCAGGCTCTGAGCTGTCAGCACAGAGCCCAACGTGAGGCTTGAACTCACAAACTGTGAGATCATGACCTGAGCCGAATCGGATGCTTACCCGACAAGCCACACAGGCGACCACTTCATCTTTCTATACTTTTGGAAATTATTCTTTTTTCCCAAGATAACCTCCCCTTTATCTTCTCTCGCCTACTGGAATTTAGTTAAGAAGTGTCCTCTATTTTTTCCCTGCATTCTATTTGTTGGTGTTAGGAAATGATCTGAGGAACGTGAAAAGCCTCTCTAAAACGGATATAGTGCTTTTCTCATAGTTAGCAGTAGCACGAAAAGTTGCTCTTTGCAGAAATTAGTTACCAGAAACTGCAATGGCTAAAGTCAGCCACAAGAGAGCAGACAATCACCAAGAAAACAAAGTGTGTGTGTGTGTGTGTGTGTGTGTGTGTGTGTGTGTGTGTGTGTGTGTGTTTTAAAAAAAAGCACCGCGAGGAACCATCGTAGCTATAATGAAACATTGCTCGGAATAATACTCACCTCTCCTTTGGATGTTTAATCTCCAGTGTCGATAAGAGGATTAGTGTATGAGCCAGGTTCCCCGATGGCATTTGAAACGCAGTAGAAACACTATTGTCACTCCTGCCTGGAGCTGAACTCCTTACAAATCATAGAGCAGATTCATACCCAAACCTTCGTGAATCAATGTTCTCAAGAGGCAGGACGGTCAGCTCTGTCGCTCACGGGCAGAGTGACTTGGGGCAGGTGGCTGAAACTCCCTTAGCCTCCGGTCACCCGCGCCTAGAAAACGGAGGGATCATTCTCACTGCATAGGGTCTTGTGGGGAATCAGAGATCACGCCAGCATAGGTGAACCTTGAAACAGTAGAGTCTTTGCTCTTTCCTCTTCTGCGCAATGAGGGGGGTTGGTGAATGGGTCTCTAAATTCCTATCCTACACAAACATTCAGTGTTTAAGGAAAATGCATTCGCCCCTGGAAAAGGTCCAAGTCAAAAAGACATTTCTGGGCCATGACCATTTCCCGAGAGTTTTTACCACGCTGGTGTGATGGAAACAGAGAAGAGCCATGTGGTGAGGAAGATGCCTGCTCCTCGGGTCTAGAGACCCAGGCCTCCGGGTCCTGTGCTGCCCATTCTCTGCCGTCAGTCTCAGGCTCTGCTTTGTCTCCGCCCCTAACCTCAGTTTACCCATCTGTGAGATGGGGCTGAAATAGCGACGCCACAAGACGTGAGGATTCACGAGATCATGTGTGTGAATCTCTCTGAACGCAGTAAGAGGCTCTGTGTCCGAGGGATGGGCTTCGTTGGACTTCCCAGCGGGTTCTTGAGAGACACACATGAGACAATGGATGCCAACTGATGAGCACAATTCCTGGAATGCGCGGGAACTTCAGAAACGTAATAATACAGCTCCAGTAGCAAAGCCCGCAGTGGTCAAGCAGAAGTATTGAGAACTGGAATGGGATGCAGCGGTTGGAGAAGCGGCCGCGGGAGCCGGGCAGGCGCCTGGCATCGAAGTGTGACCCTTCTTACATCAGGCAGGACGCAGTGCTGGCTTCTGCTGCCTCTGTGACAAGGTGGCACCTGTCCAGGGAACTGAATTAATGGAGGCTCCGGCTGGAGACAAATGGCCCACACACTGGCCCATTAATCATCCTCCACTTTGAGAGTGGCCCTCCCTCGATCCTCTGAAGTCGGTGGTCAGGTGCAGAGACTGCGTGCGGGTAGGGGGCCCCGAGGAAGGGGCTGAAAGCCGTGGCGTTGGTCTAGGCCAGGCCTCAGAGAAAGCCTGGTCTAGTCCGTTCCATGCAATTCAGCACTTGATTGTGTGTGTGTGACAGACGTATAAAATTTCCCGAAATAAGCGAGAAGTTCTTTGACTTCAGCTCACAGCACATCTCTATCGAGCTCCTGAGATGAGCCAGGGGCCGGGCTGCGGACTGAGGCGTTAGAGGTGAACATGGCGTGGCCCCCGCCCTCGAGCTCAGGGACCCGCGGGACACCGGGCGGGAGCTCCGTTCCACGTCACTGGACAAGTGCCCGGATGACGGGTGCATGGATGCCACGGGTGGTGCAGAGGCGGCTGGGGGGTGGCGAGCGGGAAGGACTCCCGGGGGGGAAGGGATGCCTGAGCCGAAACGTGAAAAGACAGCCTGGCCAAGTCAGAGGAAAGAGAAAGGCAGGCAGACAGACAGCCCTGAACAAACAAGTCATGGAAGCGATCCTGAGAAGTTTGGGGACTGGGGTATGGAGCGCGGCGGCAGTAGCCGGAGAGGCAGCTGGCAAGGGGGGCCGGGCTGGGGGTGATCTCGCGACCCTGCCTCAGACCCCGGCCACAGTGTCCAGCACGCACATCACTGCGGGGTGATGAGCAAGGTGTTGGCGAGAGATGGGGCTGGCGGCTGCAAACCGCAGCCTCAACCTCCGGCTTTTCTCACACGTGGGATCACTTCCCAGGCGGCCTACACGCCCTGGCCGGAAGCCCCAGCTCCTGGAAAACGGCAGACCTCGGCCCGGTTTAGAGAAAATTCACCAGGTCTGCTGCAAAGACCATCTATCTGACAGTTCTTGACACAGAGGACCCAGCACTTAGAATGGAGCAAGGAAGACTGAAACAGAATTTACCAGATCACCTGGAGGATGCTGGGAAGCTAGTCCAAGGTGGGTAGTCCAGACTCGTCCCGAGCTTTCCTATCCAGCAACCGGTGGGTCCGCTGGGGGCTCAGGATGTGGAGGGAGCTCAAGCTCTGGCTGAAGCTGCATGCCAGTCACGGGAACGATGGCGTTCACTTCCCTCCATCTCAAAAGGCCAGGCTGCTCCTTCACGGGCCTCACGGTGGTCTGGACCAACCTGAACCCTCGCAGGGAACCACAGGGAACATTTTCTTTTAAATGTTTATTCATTTTTTGAGAGACAGCGCATGAGCAGGGGAGGGGCAGAGAGAGACACACAGAATCTGAAGCAGGCTCCAGGCTCCCAGCTGTCAGCAGAGAGCCTGACATGGGGCTCGAACCAACAAACCACGAGATCATGACCTGAGCTGAAGTCAGATGCTTCACTGACTGAGCCACCCAGGCGGCCCCAGAGAACATCTTTTAAGTTGCCATGACTTAGCCCACGAAGGGGGGGGGCATACACGCCAGACCAACAGGAGTTACGCAATAAACAGGAACCCAGAAAGCATAAGGTGGTAATCGTGGCGGGTGCTTTAAGGAAGAAGGTAGCAAACGGCACTGAGAGCTTCTAGAAGTTTTAAAGAGTAAAAGCAAAAAAAACCACAAAAAACAAAAAACAAAACAAGTTGCAATTTGTTGGGAGGTTGCTTTTTGTTTTGTTTTCCTTTCTGGCCTATCGCAAGGAGAAAATGCTGGCAGTTTCCTACTCTAACGGCCCGGTTCCTCAGGCGCCTTCCACGAGAGAG
This sequence comes from Lynx rufus, assembly GCF_022079265.1. Lineage (NCBI taxonomy): Eukaryota > Metazoa > Chordata > Mammalia > Carnivora > Felidae > Lynx > Lynx rufus. Next base: position 933,218 of record NW_025814829.1, on the reverse strand, counting down.
CAAGCAGCCTGGGGTTGGTCTTTAAACATCTTGAGCTCGCCTCCCTGTCTGTGCAGCCTACAACCAAGGGGTTCGCTCCGTGGGACAGGCCTACTCCTGGCTCCCTTGAGTTGGACCATTTATCATGGCAGCAGCTGGAGATAAGCTGGACACAAAGAGGATTTGTCTCTGAGGAGGGACGAGCCCTAGATACCAACGCGGAGGAATTTTCTCATTAGCAGGAAGTCAGTGGTGGGGACTGTGGGCTTTCACGGGGTGCCCCAGTGCAAACGGCAGCAGGGAGGGGGAGCGGGCTGGGGGGGTAAAGTACTCAGAGATGCTTTCACTGAACTTAAAGTTTCCAGAGTGGATTTCCTTGGGAGAGAGAAAAGACATGAAATGCCATCTGCACTTAGGACACGGTCAGGGGGAGGCGGGATTCATCTACCAGGCTGTATTTCTTTGTGCAGACTTAATTATGTGTTCCCACTCGCAGGGGGGCCGCCGTGGGGGCTCCGCATGGGGCATCCCAAATGCTGCTTGTTGAGCGAAGCCCAGGGGACCCTGAGGGCCAAGAGCTCAAAGATAAACCATTGCTGAGTCATCAGCAGCCGCTGGCCGGGCTGGGACCCTCTGCAGTGGTAGAGACAGGGAGTCAAAGCACAGAGAGTTCTAGAACACTCCCAGGACTCACGGACTTGAAAGGGATGCCAAAGCCTGGGAGCAAACTGAACGAGAAGGAGTTCTCGGAGTTCGGAGCAGCATCTGAGGCACAGTCCTCGATTAGCTAATTCCATTAATTCTGAATACCAACTGGGGTTCCCCCGCCAGCACGTGCACGGACTTCAGGAATGAAGCGGGTTCTGAATGGCCTCTGATTTGTTCGTTTTCTTCAGCAATTATTGCAAGATCAAGCTCGGAGGAGAAACACTTCCAGGTGAAGTTAATTGCCTCCCGCGACCCACCCCCTCCCCCATTTGGTGCTTCTGTTGTATTTTGATATCCTGCTAATGTAGCCTGTTAGGAGGGACAGGCCCATGGCGTCCTCACCCACTGCCAACACGGAGAGAGAAAACCAGGCACCCCTCTCCCACCATGTCACCACTGTGTCACCAGACGGCTCTCAGCTCATGCAGGGGGGCTTGGTTACGTTGTCTGAGTACAGGCACTCTCTAGGCCATCAATCAGCTCAGCTCAGAGAACAGCCTTAGGAGTGACCTGTGCACATCCATTTTTACACTTAAAAGCTTCCAGAAAATTTTATGCTACCCTTTTTCCTAGTTGATCTTTGCCAAAAATAACTACCCCCGCATAATAGCGGAAAAGAAAGGCGTATCAACGGCACATTTCACACCTGAATGCCCGAGGAGGCCAACCCCGGAGCCATCCAATGGGAAAAGTTGCTTGAGAATAGTCATTGGAGCTTCCACTTGAAGAAAAGGTTGCTATTGTAAGTATTTTCAGAGCCTTTATTTATTTCATTTTTTTTGCTTTTTTCCCCCAGGCGTAGAACGGACTGGGTTGGTTTTTGCGTTTCTCCTGCCTCCCCAGGACAGTGCAGAGCGAGCAGGCAACCCGAGAGCACCGTCTTTTCACACATCTCGAGGCACGGAGTGGAATTCGAGATGGAAAAGGCTGGAGCCTCCTGCCCCAGACATTTCTGATGTGGAGCCTGGGACCCCGCGTGCTGTCGAATCCAACCACTGGGCCTGGTCGTGGGGGCAAAGGACAGAGCTGGGCGGGAAGGCGCCGACCTTCCCCCCCTTTAAAAACGTGTCTGGTTGCTGTGAACAGACTGAAGGCCTTTTTCTCCCCCCTCCCGTCTGTTCTCGCTTCCTCCCTTTTAAAGTGGTTAGAGGCCTGGTGGGTTCTCAGCTGTGAGAGTCCTCTGGGTCCCTGGGCCCGACACCGGCCTTGGGGGAGCAAGGCTTCCGGCCAGCGCCGCTCCAAGCCACGTTCTCTAAGCAAGCCAGAGCCAAGCTCGCCCCAATGTGGGAAGTACCTCCGTCCGCAGCTCCGGGTAGTTGACTGACATCTGCTGACGGTGACTCTGAGAACCTGACCGCAGATCTGGTCCCTCTGAAGGTCTGTGTGTGTGCAGGCCTCGGTGTCCCCTCCTCGGTGGGAGAGGGCCATAGACCCCCGGTCAAGTCCTTGCCTGGAGGACAATCCAGGGGTCCACTCGCATCGCCTCCTGGGGAGGAGGGGGCTTGCCCACGCATGTCATGTTGAAGCCCCTGAAACAGCCACAGGTCAGGTGGGAAGGGGGACGCTTAGCAGCCAGCCAGTTAGGGGAGCACATGACGGCCCCCGAGGGCCCCAGGTGGGAGGTCGGCCAGCAGCAACCGCCCCCCCCCAACCTCGCCTCCCCAGGGCAGGCTCATAACCCTAAATGCCAACGCTCTCCACCCAACAAGCGAGCCTCGAGAAGACCAACCACTTCCCATCAGTCTGGAGAAACCAAACAAAACCAGCAAAACCGAAGCCAATCATTTTATTCCGCAGTTTCCTTCTACCGGAAAACTACTAAAAATATAAATATAAAATATCTAGAAAATACTCAGAATAGATCTGTAATCTTCTTCCTCTCCCAGACTGGGGCCGACCTCTTTGCTCTTTCAAAGTCGATGGATCCCGTGTGTGTCTGTCTTCAGACCATCCACACACAGAACAGACACGTTTCTCTCTGTGCGGGGGGATGTGCCACCCACCTGCCAGGTTCTGGAAGCTCACCTGTGATTTATCAGGGGAAAGCTACGTGTTGACTAGGGGGGTACAGTGGGGTTGGGGGAGTATCGGGGAGAGAAAAGATTCCGTGCCCCCAACTTCCTTATGCAGACATAGAAGATGGTCCTTCACTCTTGGTATCCTGCCTTTGCGTAACTGGGCCACCCAAGGGCCAAGCTCCCAGAGAAGCTCCCAGAGAAGCTGGGTGTGTGTGTGTTGGGGGGGGGGTGCCGGTTGCCATGCTGTGATCACAGGAAGGTCAGGTTGTTGAGACAGACATGGGAAGCCAAATGGGGCTTTGGATGGAGAACTGGTCTTCGCCCAGGCCCTCAGCAGGATTGGAAGTTGCCCCTGCTGCTGTCCCGGGTGACACTTAGCCCCTAGCACCGGGTAGCGTCTGTAGCACCTAGGACGGGATTTCAGGCTCGACCCCCCTCCCCCAGGTGGCAGCATCGCCTCGGCTGGAGGACAATGGCCAGGGTAGAGATCACAGAGAGGCCGAAGATCCGAGCCTCGTTTGGTAGCAGACACGAGTCCGGAGAACTCTGGGGTCATCCTGGCCGTGGCACCGGGACAAGCTGGTAGGGTTCCCGTGCTAACCCTGAATCTGAGGGCCAGGACCTCAGCAGTGGCCGGGTGTGGTGTGCAGAGCAAGGTGCTTAAGCCAGCCCGGGCCTGCAACCTCTGCACACACGGCTGCCCCCATCACCTGGCTGGGGCCACCCCGATCTCTGGAGGAGGAGCCCCAGAGCACAAGGGCCTGCCAAGTTCCCCACCAGAGAAGCAAACCGAGCTTCCCGTACGGAGGCTCTCGTGGAGCTGTGTGAACTCCCAGCAAATGTGTTTCGGCTCTCTGCCCTCACCCCCTCCTGCTCTGTGTCTCGTGCAAAACTCCAAGCCATTCTGGGAAAACTCACAGGCCTCCAAACGTGGTCCCGAGAACTTTTGAGCCTCGGGGTCAGGTTAGCACATCGTCGTGATGTTCTTGGCGTTGAGCCAGGACCTAGACCTCCAGTCACTGCCCACTGCACCACGGCCCGTAGGGTGCCCGACACGTGCAGACCCTCGTGGGGGACACGAGGCTCCGCTGTGAAAACGCAGCGAAGCCTTGCTTTCCAGAGCAATGGAAGACGGGGTGGGAAAGCTGTGGCAAGGTCGCAGCCGCTGCAGAAGGACGCAGGAAGGGCAACCAGCTTCCTGGCATCCCCCCCCCCGCCGCCCCCAGGCTTCCAAGTCTACAGGAGTTAGCTTGGATGTTTCTCCTGGGGGGGTGGGCAGGAGGAGCTGGGTGATGGGAGGTGAGCACTGTGGGGGGCGGCGAGGGGGCAGCTGAACGATGGACAGAAGAGGGGAGGCGGCAGGAACCCTAGGGGGAAGACAGGCCGACAGTCTGTCAGGCCCCGCTGCACCAGCCTTCGCCCGGGGAGCCGGCCACCCTGTTCAACAAATCTTCTCGCTGCAAAGGCCCCCGGGGCTGGGATCACCCGCCCCGCCCCGCTGACAGGGGCTCCTGGTGGGACAGAGGAACATAAAAGTGGGTGAAGCCAGGAGGGCAGGATGAACCGGGTGAGTCCCTGACATAGATCCCAAAGGCAGGGAGCGAGAGGACCGTGCGGCATCGGGGCAGGGAAAGGCAGGGCGGAGGCCTCTCCAGGGAGACCCGGGCAACTTAGCAGAACACAGCGCCTCCTGCTCAGTGGAAGGTGGCTTTGTGCCTCGTTCCCAGTCTCCCTGGTCACTCTGGCTCTCTCACTCACCACGCCCAGACCCCAGAGCCACATCATTTCAGGCTGTGGGCGCTCCCTCAAAGCCTTCTCTGTCCTCACCCTGTCTTCTCTGTGACTTCTGCTCTGGGTTCTCCTGGGGCCGGCTCCCTGGAGGCCAAGTTCCTGGGCCCTCCCCCCAAAGCAAGGTGCTAATCTGCTCAGCCGCTTCCTCTGCTTCCTCGGGGGCCCGCCTTGCCCTGTCCTCACACACAGCAAGGGGGGCCCTGGCCTTTCCTTCTGCGCACGGAGCCCGCCAGCGGCTGGTCGCATGGCTTTCCCCAGCGTCTTCTCAGTGGTCGGCCCCGGGGGGCCTGGTGTGTCCCCCAGCAGGGCAGGTGGAAAATGCCCTGAGAACCCTCGGCGACAAGGCTGCGCCCAGGTCTCAGGCCCCCAAAGGGTAGAGGCGAGGGGACAACACACGGTCTTGGGACCAGGAGGAGCAGGGTGTGTGGCTTTCCAGGTCTGGGCCCGTCGTCAGCCCAACCCATCAATTCTCCATTCGGCCCGATGCCCCAACCAGAGGCAGAAGAAACGAACCAGGGTCTGAAGGGAGAAGAGTGGGGGGTGGGGGGTGGGCACAGGTGGCATGTGGGGGGCAGGCAGAGACCATTCCTGCAAGACCCTTCATCCCGGGCTGGTGGCCCTGCAGGCCGGTGGGAAGTCCGGGCTGCCTGGGAACAGCGATGCCCCCCCCAGTGTGGCAGCCGGCCCCGGAGGGGGGAGCTTCTAGAAAATGAGGCTCGGGAGCCACAGCCCAGCCCTTTAGCATTCGGCAGACAGAGGCTCTAACTAGGGTGACTCAGGGAGCCTGGCCCCGGATCGGCGCTCTGATCTCTGCACAAGGGGGCAAAGGGCACGCGGAGCGGGGGCAAGGGCCAGGGGGCACCAGGGACGGAGACGGCAGAGGGGAAGGGGGTGCCCGGCAGGGAGAAGGGGCCCTACTCAAAGGACAGCAGGTCTGGGTGCGGGCCCTCATTGTCAAGGCTGGAGGTCCGTGCCCGAGGCGGGGGGCCACTGTCCTCCGGCGGCTGGGCCAGGCGGACGGGGCTCAGGCTGCGCTTGAGGCCGTTCCTCTCGAGGAGGCCAGGGGAGGAGGCCCTTCTGCACTCAGTTATCTTCGGTTTGGGTTCGTCCTGGCTGTTCTGGTGGATCAGGTCGGGCACTGACAGGGAGACCTCTCCGTTGGGCAGAGCCTCGCCCCTCTCTGCCGTTTCCGCGGGAACGTCGGGCTGGGCGGCGGGAAGGGGTTCCCGGGGCTGCCCGGGAGGCAGCTCTGTCCCGTACTCCAGGCTGCTCAGGACTGGCTGCGGCGAGATCAGCATGTCCTGCGTGGTCTTCAGGGCACGAGGGGTTCGCTTCCTGGTAATGGGAGGCGGGGGGTCCAGACGAGGGAACGCGTCCTGCAGGGCTGACCTGTGGGGTTGAGGCGACAAGCGCATGTGCCCCCCAAGCCCCCCAGCTGCCCAGTGGCTCCCCCACCCGGCACACGCCTCCCTGCTCGGGCCCCGTCCCCGGTGTGGCGTGTGGGTTGTGGCAGCCGACAGAGCTGGCCTTGCGCCCGTCACACCCCCGCTCAGTGCTCACAGCAGCAGAGCAGTGCCGCTGGGACCACAGGTGAACCGAGTCATGTCAGAGCCCGTGTGATGAGCCCTACGAAGGACCCGCCGGCTCAGGAGCACAGCAGGTGTTTAAAACAAGGCCTGGGGGGAGCCTAGAGGGCTCAGTCGGTTAAGCGTCCAGCTTTGGCTCAGGTCACGATCTCACAGTTCGTGGGTTCGAGCCCCGCGTCGGGCTCTGTGCTGACAGCTCAGAGCCTGGAGCCTGCTTCAGATTCTGTGTCTCCCTCTCCCTCTACCCCTCCCCTGCGTGCCCTCCGTCTCTCAAAAATAGACATTAAAAAAAAATAAATAAAGCAAGGCCTAGAAGGGACGTGTGGGCATGAGAACAGGAGGCCCACCACAGCCGGCTTCTCCCTCGCCGGCCCCAATGGGTCCCACAGACGCCCACTTTCCTCCACCACCATCGGCCGGGGCCGGGGCTCGAAGGTGTGGCTGGGTGTTAGAATCCACCTGGGCAGCTGCAGGCAACGCCTGGGTTCGAATTCCACTCTGCCCATCACTAACTTGGTAACCTTAAACTCCTCACGCTACCCACCCCCCCCCCCCACCTCAGTTACGTGCAAAGTGGTAACAATGGGATCTACCTCGCAAAGTCGCTGCAAGGGACGGGGAAGCATGTAGCCGGGCGTCTGCTGACACGCGATGGGCACTCAGGACGCCTTAGCTGCGGTGGGGTGGCAGTCAGCAAGCAGGAGCATCGCCCCGGCCATTCCCCGCGTGACAACCTCATGTCCCCTGGAGACACGGGTTCGGCCTGGAGCTCTGCGAGCAAGCCTCCTGCGCTCACCTGTCAGCCTCCACGGCCCCGCCGTCCAGCCGCGCCCCCGCCGGCCTGTTGATCTCCATGGCGCCCGCACCGTCCAGGCTCGAGGGCTCTTTTCTCCGCAGGAAGTCGTTAACTTTGGCCCCCACGGCTCTGCCCAGGTTCTTGAGGTGCTGGCTGCCACCCACCCGGAGCCCCGGCCCCCCAGGCTCCGCAGACCCCGGGGCGGCAGAGCCGGGGGCCGTCAGCCTGGACAGGTGGGGGAGGGAGCAGCTGGGCTGCAGCTTTGGAGGAAGGGCCGCATTCAAGTTCTCGAACATGCTGTGGTCCACTGCAAACAGAGGGGAAGATGGGAACGGTGAGCGGAGGCACGCGGGGCTCTGGGCCACGTCACTCTGCTGCGTTCCCTGATCCCACGCCCACAGCTGTCCCTTCCCGAGGCTTTGGGAACATTCAAAAGAGCCGGCACACTCTTGAGCCTCCCGATCCGGTTTTCTTGATGGGAAAGTCCATCCATCGCTAGAACTAGCCACTCTAGTTCTGCCCCGCCCAGTTAACGAGGGGCAAGCTCCAGCCATAAACTTAGAACCTAAAGGTAACTCATCCCGTGAAACCTGCCTCCTTGACCCACGGCTTGACCCCTTACCTTGGGGTCACCGAGCCCTCTGAAGAAGAAATGATGGAAGTAATGAACTACGGTATTTGTATGTTGCTGTGAACACAAGCTGAGGGGACACAAGCATGGGGACAGACATAAGCATGGGGACAGACGCTGGAGGTCAGGCTCAAAGTGGAAGCCACCTGCGTGGCCCATTTTCACGGTGGGAAACGGGCCTCCTTACTCCTGAGGAGGCACCGGGGACAATGGGCAGCTGCTCAGATGCGCCGTGGGGACTCCGGCCGGGCTCACACCAAATGCGTACGAACTCGGGGCCAAGGGAGCCAGGGGAACCTGACCAACACCCTCACGACAACCTGGAGGGGTGGTGGCAGGAATTCTATTTATACACGAGCAAGGTGGGGCTCCCAGTGATAAGTACCTGGCAGGCCCGAGGTCACGGGGCCGATTACTGGTGGGGTGGCACCAGAGCTCAGGTTTTCTCTCCCTTTCCACCACCTCGCTCTGCCTGGGATCGTGGAACACACCTCACAGAAGGCCCTTCTCTCCGGGATCTTTGGTTCGAAAGATTAACTCAAACCCACCGGGTTGTGAACATCTGGAGGGTGAAGGCCATGTCTCATTCACTTCCGTGTCCTGAACGGCTAGCCTGGTCTGGTATACAGTAGGTGCTCAATGAGTATCCTGAGTTGAACTGCTAAACCCATTTTGCAGCTGGAGACTTATGGAGGCCGAGATCATAACTCCAAGGAACGGAGCTCAGGGCTGTAAGCCACATGGTCTACACACTGGCAACAGGGACTCCTCCCCGACCTGGAGATCCAGCTCAATCCTCAAGGGAGCTCCAGATGCACCCCGGGGGGCCTTGGAATCACGCGTGAGGTTTCTGTCCTTACCAACTGCTCCATATATTCTGTCAATCTTGGGGAAGGAGAGGTTATACTTGATCACAGACTCCAATCTTCATCAACACCTCTAAAGGCCTATGCATGCAGAGCCTTCCCAAGAGTAACTGAGGTCGGGGGGATGCTTTGTCTTCTGCTGAACTGGGCATAAAGTAGTTCTCTCTGCCCTGCACTGCGGAGTCCTGGGACAGGGGATGCAGGTCTCTTTACTGTGCTTTCAGCAGCCGTATCCCTTCTGTAACTACCTAGGGAAGCCCTATTGTAAAGGTCTTTGGGCGGCACAGGAAGCGGGGGACGAGGGGTGGATGAATCCCCCCAGTGTGCGTATCTACCGCACACACAGGGAAAGCACCACTCCGGGGGCCGTGAAGAGCTGGGTGGGGACAACCCTGGGGGCCGGGGCACAGAGCTGACAGGTTCAGGCCGCCTGGTCTCCAGGTGTAGACACGTCACACTAGCAAGAGCTCCAGCCGGACCCACAAGGGGGTTATCAGCTCCTGACTCTCCTCCTAAAGGCGTTATCCTGCCATGTCACCTGCTTTCGCATAACTTGCCTATCACATCCCGCACCCTCCTAATTTTTCTTTGATCATAACATCTGTGAACTCAGAGTAGCCCTTGGAAATGAAAGCATTTGACTCTTTTCCCCCAAACTAGAACGTATTTGGGCCACCACGAAACCAGGGCAAATGTTCAAGAGAGGTTCGCAGGGGAAGGAGATCCTGTTCCCTCACCACTTCCTGGCTCAGATGTTTCCGTGGTGGTTTCCTTCTTGGTTTAAAGTGAACTTTTAGTGCAGACATGCTCATTTCTGAATGTGTAAGTACCAAAAACACCTGTCAAAGTGACTTGTAAACGGTGAGCTCCTCTTATTTTCAAAACACATTCTAATAAAACATAAATAGCTTCTAGATTAGGCACCGTTGTGGATTTTCTACACTTCCTGCTCTCTACCTTTTAGGATGCATGTACTGAATTCTTAAGAAGTTTAAAGATAACCCATCATTTGGTCTCTTTACAATGCTCTAAGTCTTTCTGGCCAACACACCTTGTCTCTATGATAAAACGGTCAGCTCTTGGAGGGGATGGAACATCTTGACTTTTATTTTCTACAATGCTCAGCATGGAACCTGGCATGAGTCGGCATTTAAGAAGTTGGTTTCATTGAACTGGCTTTTTATACGAATACTTAAAAAACCGACCACATTATGGGCAGACATTGTAGAGAAACTGCTCCTGGGCCTTTTTCCATTTACAAAAGCCACTCAAGACCCTCTCTCGAGGTCAGTCCGGGAGCAACCGCCCTTCTGTCTGAGGTGGGATTCTGGCTGGGGGCTTCCTGCATTTCCAGACCTGAAGGACGTGCAATGAGCCCCCTTCCTGCTGATGGCACCGATGACCCCCACGCTCTGTCCCTCCCTTTGGACCAGAGGCTTGGTGGTTCAGAACCTAATGGAGATGGTTGAAAGGTGATAGGATCCCGACCCGGTGGCCCGCCCAACAGCACCCCCAACATGCACACATCCAAGCAGAGGGAGACACCTGTGACGTGGGTCATCTGTAAGAAAGACGGTATCTTACCTGTCCGAGAAAGGGGCTCGGAAAGCAGGTGGGAAACAAACAAGAGAGAGACACATTTTATGTAGTGACCGACCACTTTGGGAGTGTCACCTCCTGCCTGGGGGCCACCAGCAACAACATACCAAGAGGGTATAGCGTGCACGACAGAGGCCCTGCTGTCAGGATTACAACCAACCCTGGGCGACCAGGTTCCCATGACCTTTTCAATAACCAAACCAAAAGAGTCCTGTTTTAAAAAACTCTACAAACAAGCACTGACACAGTCTCCCATGGGCACCCCAATATTTTGAGCCCCCTTTTCAGGAAGTCTGTCGGAAGTTCCCAGCTGGCAGTGGGAAGAATTCAATGACCCACGGCAGGAGGAGGAAGTTCAAAGTCTTCTGGACCCCTACGTGCATCGCTCATTACTATGCTGTCCCACCTCCACACATAAATCGCCAGGTTTTCGACCAGGAAGATGTCCATCCATTCCAACTGTCTAAGTTAACAAAACAGGAAAACACGGTGGCCGGGAGGCGTGCCTAACACCGCACAGGGAGCGAACGGCAGAGCGGGGATAAGGACTCACCCACACTGACTCCCAGGACCCCGTGATTTTTCTCTGCACCACGAGGGCCAAATCAAATCGCCGATACCCTCAAAGCTGCCAAAGGCCAGGGCGTCAGTGACATTCCAACTCATTCTAAGCTTTCCAACCGGGCTCCGAGGTGCTCGGGCAAGGAAATCAGCTTCTCCACACTGTCCCACAAGGTTTCAGCGCTCCGGAGGAACACCAGCAAGACGACAACTCCGGGCTCTCCTACACAGACGCTTACTCACAAGCCCGCTTGCTCTGCACGCTGCAAGGGGAGGCTGCCGCTGCTCACAGACCAGACCAGATCTTTCCACGCTGCACAAGCACACACATTTAGATCCAATACACCGATGTACCTAGTCTGCACCTGTTGTGACGATTAGCTTGGAGCATTCTCACCTTTCACCCTTCCCCCACTTCCCTCCAGCGCTAGGTTGTCACAGGAGAGGGTAGCAGGGACACAGAGGCAACCTTGTTACTCTGGAGTTCAGTGTCACCAGGAAAAAGGCTTATAATGGTGTTAAGCCACCCATTTGCTGAAAATAGCACCAACCATTTAAAGCATTATCTGGTCCCTGTTCTTGGGACGGACACACTGAAGTATTTCGACACAAAGGCACAGGACGCTTGTAACTTACCTTCAAATAGTTCAGAAAACAAAGCATGCTGGGGGCCGGGGCGGGGGTGGGGGGGTGGAATTGACAAAGCAAATGCAGTAAAATGTTAACAACAGGCAAATCTGGATACAGAATGTATCGGTGCTCTTCATACTAATTTTATTTTTGCAGTTTTTTCTAACTTTGAAACGATTTCCAAGGAAAATGTAAAAATCACACACCAAACTAAAAAACAGAAACAACAAAAACATCTGATGGCAGAGGTTAGGCAGGTGAAGGAAAGCAAGAAGGTTATCCGGAGAGGACAGAGGTCCCCAGAGCTGGGGGGGGGGGGGGTGACAGCAATGACACAAAAATGACACCAAAGATCAAAGTCGGGGGGGGGGGCTGTCAACAGATTACATCACCATCACATTTCTGCCATATGCTTCCTTCTCCCCTCCCCCACCCCCCGCCCCAGGTATCCTCAATCCAGGCCAACCAACGAGGAATGACAAGTCAAAAGCAATCTTTACAGAACGTGATAGATGCTATCCATCTTTGAAAGGGATACCCTAGCTGGGGAGTGGAATCAGGTGACCTTGTGATGTCAACGGCGCTCAGAATGTTTACCGTCTGGACAACCCAAACAGCCTCTTGGGAACAGGTGCATAATCTCCATACCCTACGGTAGTCACAACATGGAGAACTTCTCACTCCTCAGCATTTCTGGACCTCGAATCTCTTCCTCTGCCCTGAGCGCGTTTCCTGACATTATGTCCTCACATGCCACCAGCTTGCCAGGTAAACTCAGGCGCCATTAGGGCCACAAAAATGTGGTTTTTCAGAAGCTTTTAATTGAGTCCTCTACCAGATCATGTTACAGGGCTACGATTTAGTGAGACAGGCAAATTACACACGGGGAGAAAATAATTTTTCAAAATGCTGCATTCATGGTAAGTAGTCCCTGCTGTTTATTCATTTCCGGCAAGGGAAGGATGGGGAAACATTTGTTCTCAAAAAATTCTTTTTCTTCTAGAATCTCAGGTGACAGTCTGTGTAGGGTATGTGCCAGGTTCAGGCCTGTTTTGACAAGCTGGAGAAGACTCTCCAATCCATCAGTAGGAACCTAAGAGGCAGGGTCACTGAGGACATCATGGAATAAACATGGGCCTCTGAGGACTCACTACTCACAGTGCGGTCTGTGGGGCGTCCACGTGGGCATCACCTGGGCACTTCTTAGAAATGCAGAATTTCAGGCCGCCCCCAGGACTGCTGAGGCAGAGCCTGTGTGTTTAACAAGACCTCCGGGTGATCCCCGGAGAAGCGTGCACATTAAAGCTTGAGGGGGCTGCTCTACGGAGGAGCTGGGTCTCCTCAGTATCCATATGCCTGGGCAGAGGACCCGTAAACGTTGGTTTCTCAAACAGAGCACAGATACCACTCTGGGATTTGAAGCAGGCTGGCTTTTTATCAAGCGCTAGCAGCCACCCAGGGGCCACCCAAGCGCTCCCTGCCTATGGGTGAGAGAGGTTTCGTTCGGAGACACTGGCTTCTCATCATCAAAGGGACCATGTAACCCATGCGGGATATGGGGTCCATGACTAGACTCCCTCCCTTGGATCCTGGAGCGAGCCCAGAGGCTGGACTGCAGAATGAAGACAGACAGACACACAGGCAGGCAGGCAGACAGACGCACACACACACGCACACACATGCACACAGAGCGAGCGGCAGGAAGGTCAGCAGAAAGGCGGGCCAGGCAGAAAGCTGCCCATCGGTCTGCATCTCAAATTCTCCTTTGGGGAGAATCTTCCCCAGATCAACAAAAATGCCCCATTTGGAATTCCCCGGGATGCCACCCAGAACAGTTCTGCCTATCTGGGTACAAAAGAGGGCATGGTTTCTCTTTGGCTTTGCGAGGTCATAGGGTCGCAAGGTGGAGCCTCTAGGTATGTCGGGGAGGGGGGTCACCAAGACGAGGACTTCCACGTCAGCTCACCAGAGTGTTTCTTCTGTAACCCAGACATCGCAAAGACCGCGTTACTCACGGAGGCGTCCAGCCCAGCTCAGGCCCTGTCACCCCAGTACTTCGGCAGCGCTCTCCGGCATGGGGTGCAGAACACGGTTCTCTCTCCAGGTGAGGCCTTCTCCGCCCCGGCGGGCACACAGGAGAGGCTGGAGGGGCAAGGACTGCTGGAGGGCGCCTTTTCCCCTGTGGTCTCCTGCCTCGTCCTTCCTGGAGCGGACACCCCACAGGCCTGGAGGGGCCCCACTTCTCCTCGCCTGCCTCTCACGCGGGGGTGGCACAGGGGCCTCGGCCTGCTCGGGTTGTTACGGGAAGACAGGTGTTGAGGCCAGAAAAATGGCCACAACCATGGGTGGTGGGAAACAGATTGCAGGAAGCCAGACGTCTGGCTGTTGGCTGAGCCCCCTGCCCATCTCCTCGGAGGCAGAGGAAAGCTGTGTGCAGGGAGGGAGGCACCTGACAAATGTCAAGGCTTAGTGAACGAAGGCACTCTCCACTGCCCAGAGATCAAGCTGCCACTCGTGGAGACGCGAGCGGCAGGAAGGAATGCCTTCAACGGCTACCCCCCACCCCCCACCCCCCACCCCGGGTGCCACCTGCTCTCAGAACAGCAGTCGGGGGGGGGGGGCGCCTGGGTGGCTCAGCCGGTTAAGTGCCCAACTCTTGGTTTTGGCTCAGGTCATAATCTCATTTTCTTGAGTTTGAGCCCCGCATCGGGCTCCCTGCTAACAGTACAGAACCTGCTTGGGATTCTCTCTCCACACCCACCCCCCCCCCCACCTCTGCCTTTACCCTGCTCACTCTCAAAAATAAATACACTTTAAAAATACAACAACAACTGCAGTCAAGGTGGGACAGAGGCCACCCGACCCCAGGCCCGGCCTTCCTGCCTGTCTGCTTGTCCCGTGGCCTCTGGCCGCTCCGGGCCTCCCGCTCACACCCACCCCTGTCTTCCTCTGCAGACTGCCTTTTGGGGGACCCCCAGACCAGGGAGCCCCGGCGGGGCTGCACTGTCTACCGGCCCTGGTTCTCCCCTTACAGCTACTTCGTCTGCACGGACCAAGAGAGCCACCTGGAGGCCTACAGCTTCCCAGAGGTGCAGCGGGACAAGGGCAGGGGGGACGGCTGCCTGCCCGAGGACCCGGCTGAGAGCATCTGCTCGTCCTCTTCCTCCCAGGAGGACGCCTGCCCCCGGGAGGCCGCCAAGAAATTCGGGCACGGCCTGGCCTCCACGGACGGCATCACGACCCAGGACATCCTGAAGGCCGCCAGGTGGCACCCCGCCCAGCAGAGCGGCTACAAGTGCGCAGCCTGCTGCCGCATGTACCCCACGCTGCACTCCCTCAAGAGCCACATCAAGGGGGGCTTCCGGGAGGGCTTCAGCTGCAAGGTGTACTACCGCAAGCTCAAGACCCTCTGGGGCAAGGAGAAGGCGCGGCCGGGGGACAGGCTCTCCTCCGGCAGCTGCCAGGCCTTCAAGTAGGCCCGCGGGATGGTGAGCGGACGCCTCGGTGAAGAGGCGACGGAGCCTGTTTCCGCCTCCGGAGAGATGTCAATAAACCGACACTGGCCACGGCCTTCTGTCAAGTCTGAGGTCGCCTGGTCCGCCTGCTCTCCTTCCCAGGGGCCCCGTCCCAGTTCCCTGTGGCTAACGGTTGCTTAGCAACACCAGGCCCACCTCTCCACCCCTCGCCACCCCCTCCCCCGCCCCTCTCCTCCTCAAGGTTGGGAAGAGCCTCTACAGGGTGCTTTTCAAAGTGAGGTGCCCAGATCCGCAGTGTCAGCATCCCCAGGGAATTTGCTAGAAATGAAATCTCAGGCCCGTCTCAGATGCACACAATCAGAAACTCCGGGGGTAGGCCAGCCTTCTGTGCTCTGACCAGCCCTCCAGGTGACTCCAGTGGAGCTCAGGAATGAGAACACTGCCCTCAGATCCTGGCCCCCTTGCTGGTCCCCCGTGGCCAGTCAGTCCCTGCCCCACCCCCCAAGAGGGGAGAGAGTTGCCCACCCTTTCCTGTTGGCACAGGGAAGCTTCCCCGGAAGGACTTCCGCACAGTCTGAAAGCTTCTCAGGCGTTTGAGCTCCTGAGGGGTAGAACCGGGGGGACACAGGCCCCCCTGCGTACGGACAGGTCAGGGTAGAGGCTCTCCCCTTGCCCTTTCGGTGATCATGGAGGAAGTTTTCCCGAAGCCTCACCTTCTGGTTCAGGAGAGCTGTCTCTGCTTAACCCTGTCCTGCGAAAATATCATTTGTGGTTCTTTTGAGAGAGGCTGGGCTCAAATCCCATCATGTCCCACACCGTGAGAGCATTCCCCACCCACTCTCCCCCGCCCCCCTTCTCTACCAACCCAGCCAGAGTCTAAGAGTGTACTTGAACCGTGGACTCCAGGGTCCCAGCCTGTCCACTCTGGGGTGGGTGGTCTCTTTAGGCAGCCCTAACATCACTCCCTGGACCCCCTAGGGGAGAGACCAAAGGAGTCCTCACTCTGACTTCCTGTTTCCTTAAAGGGAAAGGCCACCCAAGCCCTTGAAGATGCCCCTGACATGCTTCACTGCGCATGTGTGTCCCCTCGACGGGGCTCTTGAGGGAGTAAGGGAGGGGCCCACACGGGGGCCTTGTGGCCTTACCTTGGTCTGTGGGAGAGTCAGGAGAGGAATCAGCTTTTGTCTGGCTGCACACCCTCTGCCCAACCCGCACTCCCTCCACCAGGGCACCCATATCACAGGCACAGGGGATCGAGCTAGGGCCATGGCACATGCTACCCATCACCTTGGGAGGTGCTTGAGTGTAAAGACAGGTGCTCTCTGCCTTTCACGTTTAATAGCATCGTTGCCGCCCCCCCACTGCCCTGCTCTCTCAAGGCGGAGGTCTGAGTAACGCTTCAGCACACAGAAAACACAACCCAGCACACAACTGCATGACCAATGGTAACGGGTACAACCTCCCCTCCCCCAGCCGATCAGAAGGTAAGCGCTAGGGGTGCCCTGAGCCCCTGCCAGGCGCTCTGCCTTTAAAATGCAACCTCATTTACTCTTCGTTATCGCTTTACTTGGCAGGTTCTATCCCCATTTTACAGATGAGAAAACGAGGCTGCGTTCCATTCGCTCAGTCAGGAAGGGGCTAAAGGGCGTGAGAAGCTGGCGGATCGGACTCTCAGCTTTCCCCGCAGAGCTGGGCCTTACGAAGTACCAGGTTCAACAAACCCTCTGCCTTCCAAAGGGCTCAGAGCTCTGGCCAACATAACTGGTTTCCAGGACGGTGGCTTCTAGTTCTCAGACGCTCTTCTCTGGCTAGCATTGCGCCTCCCTTTCGTTTCTACGCCTGGCAGGAAAGCCGAGAGCCCACGAGCCAGGGAGGGCTCTCCCACTGAGCTGTGCTGCAGTGACATCACGATATTTGCAGGTAGGTGTGCGGAGGGGCCAGCTTTGACTCCAGTCAGAATCCCATGCATATTTCAGACGTGTAGTCAGGGGGTCAATGAAATTTTATACTCTGGGTGATTGGAGTTACATCCGAAAACATCTATGATGTACTTTCTCAAGCACCCAACACTTGCTGATATGCCAAGGATGCCTGGAGTTTCAAAAGACCCGGGGTTGGGAGAGTCTGAAAAAACGGGCACAAGCCCAGGGTCTCTCAGCCTCAGCACTACTGACACTGGGGCTGGATGCTTCTGTTGTGGGGGTGGGGGGAAGGGGTGGGGGGGTTGACCTGTGCATCGTAGGATATTTAGCAAACATCCCTGGCTTCTACCCACTAAACGTCAAAAGCATCCTTCCCCCAGTCGTGACAAGCAAAGGTCACACGTCCCCCGGGGAAGCAAAATCATCCTCGGATCGTAACCACCGTAGAACCTGATCCCGCAAGGCTGGTCTATACAAACTGCAGCCGAAGGCACCGCTTTCCTCCCCTCTTTGTTTTCTGAACACCACAACCCTTGAGAACCGTGTGTCGCAGAGCTGATGGCCGCTGGCTTGGGAAGTGGGGTGGGAGGGAGGGGAGGTCAGGCAGCAGGTGGGATAGAAGAAGCAAGAAAAGACCATGGAAAAGCTTTTAGAAATCAGAAAGGTTTATTTAGCAAAAGCCACTAGACTAGTGACAACATCCAGGGAGTAAGTGCACTTACATGAACAGAGAATCTTTTCCCAGAGAGTTGAACCAACAGAGTTAATGACACAACAGTTTTAGAAAGTAGAGGGCTCAGGTGTTGGTGGGGTGAGAGGAGGCAGTCAGGCAGAGAGGAAATAAAAGGAACACGAGTCCTAAACAGGAGCCATTGGGAGAAGGGAGGCTACGAAGGGGCTTCACAGAGAGCACTGATACAAGCAGGGATATAAGGAATATCATTTTCATCGCAATATACAGTCCATCCTGTGCAGAGAAATTCTTTGCTGGCTCTGCAACTGTGATAGGCCGGAAGTCGGCTGGCACCCGGGGTAGGTTGAGGCAGGCACCAGTAAGGTAGGCGCCCCTGGCGTCCGCTTGTCCTCCGTGGACAGAGGAAGGATAAAAAGAGGAGGGCAGGAGTTGAGTGAGCAGAGCAAGAAGCAAGGAGGGAGAAGGAGAGGGGGCCATCGCTGGGAAATCAGGTCTGCGATGTTCTCTTTCCTGCCCAGTGGCTGGTGAATCGCCAGGGTCCCTAGATCCGTCCTGTCCTCTCCACACGCCCCGTGTGCTGCTGTGGCTCAAACTGGGGAAGGCGCCGGCACGCAAACCAGTCTCCGGCAAAGGCCCCGTCTGGGGGAAGGCTGGGGCCGAGGCAGGCGGAAACCACTACGGAGCATCCGAGGGCAAGGGTCCCAAACGGGTCCTGAGTCAGTGGTACAGAAAACTCGTCTCTCTGATTCTTTCGTCTCTCCTAAATTTCCGTTCTTCTTTCGCTTCGCAAGCTTTCCTAGACCCTTCAGAAACCATTCCCCACCCATTCCTCACCCCCTCTCCTGCCACGTTCCACAAAGCCAGTCCACTGGCCCCCTGGCTTCCCCCTCAGCTCCTGCTGACACGCAGGGGAAGGCAGGGGAAGCCTCAAGAAGCCAGACCTTTCACGCTCTGGAACACTCAAAATTCCCACGCTCTGAGAGGTCGCACCCAGCGAAGGATCTGGTGAGCCGGCCAGGCTCGGCCACACCAGACTCCGGCCGTCGCTCCTTCAGTTTGTGGCTCTTACCTTCCTGGTTCTTCCTTCCCTTGTGTCTCTGGACCTACCTTCCATCCAATGGTTAATTAGAAAATACGGTAAAACAAACACAACCACCCCTCTCCAACTAAATACACGTTAGGAAAAGAACACAATTCTGCTTCGTTCAAAGACCCTGAAGATTCCCCGTCTCTTCTCTCTGGCCACTTCTTACAAGCCCACACACCACGTACACACGTTCCCTCGCATGCCACCTGTGCATATACGTACACACACGCGCAAACACACACGCACACATATGCACGCGTGTGCACACACGCACGCATTATCCGCACACACCCCATCCTATTTCTGCTGATACCCTGGTGCACCAAGGGAGGCTAACGTAAAGCTGCGTTTATTTCATTTGGACTTTCTAGCTAAGAGGGAATCCAGCTGCTTAAGAGAAGGGCTACACTTTCATTTATCAAAACTGTAAAGCTGAGTCAGGGCCGAAGCGCTCTGTGTTTTGGATCACCACGTCCTTACCAGCTAACCCTCAAAGAACACTGCAGGCTGGGTCTGTCGCTCGTTGTCCCGGATGAAGGCTGATTTCCCCAAACACGTGACACTAGCATGGCTCGGCTCTCGCTCTTTAGGCATCGTTAAATCTGTTCGCAGGCGCTAGAGTCTAATGGTCACAGAAGGAACTTGTCCTCCGTGCCCCCATCAGCATGCGGTACCGGGTGGTAATCTCTAGACAAGGCCGAGATGGTCCAAGACGAGACAACTGCACGTGGCACTTTTTATAGGTGTGCTCGAGGCACGCACCCACAGGGACGGGTCAAGGGTGACGTGGCTGTGGTCCCTGACCTAAGTGGCAGTGATTCTGAAGAGAGGAAATAAACAGTCTCAGCTACCGGCCTGTATTTGTTTGCAGTAAAAAGGGACCACAACTGCCCAGTGGAGGGGACAGGTTGAGAGGTAAGGCTTGGGGGGGGGGGGTGGCTCTGGGTCTCTGAGGCTTTCTCCGAGGTGAGGGTGCCACGAGAGGCCTCAGCTGGCAGAGCCCCCTGAGGCAGGACGCAGAGGAGGGAAGGGCGAGCTGGGCTTGCAGGATGGGGGCAGGACTTCCACAGCGAAGAATCAGACCTAAGGCATCTGTGGCAGCAAAGAGACTGCCCTCCCCGAGGGCTTTTCACAGCCCCGGCCTGACCTGACTGATGTTAAACGCTCAATGTCCCTGGAAGCAACACCTAACACCCAGCTGGAGAAGATGTCCAGATTCAACTCATCCGGAAGCTTCCCCGATGTGACACATCCCAACACGGCGCTCACACCGAAAGCTCTACCCTGTCACTTACAGCCCAGAGCGTTCAGCCTCTGTTCTCTCCACGAGGGCCTGGAGAAGGAATTCGTCCCATAAGGTCTGGGGCGGGTGGTCAGGCAACGGGTATTATCCTGGACACCCAGATGCACAGTACCCCAGAAGGTACCCGATGGCTTCCCTTCACGGTGGGGCCTTGAGGTGGGGCAGGAGGGGGCTACCCGGGCATCACAGGCCAGGCCAGGGCAGAGGAGCCTGATGGCGCCAGCGGTCCTTCAGCAGCCCGGTGGTCCTCGCGAGGGACCCTCTCCCAAAGCCACGGGTCCTGGAAGGCCCTGCCCCCCCCTTCCAAAGTCACAAATAGGAGAGAGGGGCCGATTGACCTGTGGGAGTCCCAGTGCTCCCCTGTGTCACCTTCCAAAGCAAAATCCTAATCCTTTCCTGAAACGGCAGGCTCTCCAGGGGGGGCCCCCCCACGGCTGGAGCCAAAGTCTCCGGTCGCCAGGGTCCTCACCGCCCTCCGCCGCGCGGGCATCCTCGGCGGTGCGCCCAGCCCACAACCCCCCCGGGCCCCGCCCCCCGCCCCTGCGCCCCGGGCCGCCCTACACGGCGATCTCATCGTCCAGGCTGTCGCCCAGCTCCTGCCTCTGCAGGACGTTCAGCAGGCGCGGCAGCTCCTCCTGGGACCACGAGTCGCGCTCCTCGCTCTCGTCCGTGTTGGACTCGTACTCCGAGGCGATGCCCGACTCGCGGAACCGGAGGAGCTCCAGGCCGCCCAGCAGCGGGCCCGCGGGCGGCGGCAGGAAGCGGAAGCACTCCAGCTTCACCAGGCGATCGCGCCTACCTAGGGGGCTGCCGGCGGGGTGCGCCAGCTCGGCCAGGCCCGCGCCCGGGGGCGGCGAGGGCAGGTCCTCCGGCTGCGGGGTGGTGGGGTCGCAGAGCACCGGCAGGCCTCCGGAGCGGAAGGTGATCTCCAGCAAGCTGTCCTGGGAGCCCACTGGAGGTGGGGGGGGGGGGGGCGAGGGGGGGACAAGAGCACAGGAGGCCGGGTCAGTGAGGCAGCCCGCCGGGCTGGGGGGGGGGGGGGGAGGAGGGGCGGGAGGGGCACGGGGGACACCAGCCTGCGACCCTGAAGGAGGTACCCATCGAGAGGGCCAGACTTCTGGGGCGGTGAAGTGCAGCGGGTCCCAATCTAGACCTTGGTGCTGCTTTAACAAGGGCCCCAGCCCTGCCCAGACCCCCCCGATCGTGATCTCCATGGGTTGGACCTGGGAATATTCATTCTTTAAGAAGTTATGGGATAGTCTGGGGGAACCACTGGGCGAAGAGGAAAAGCATTGGTTTGGCAGTCACACCTGGCTTTGAATCTCCGTGTGCCCCACACCTTGCTGGTCCTGTAACCTTGAGCCAGCTCCTTAACCTGTCTGAGTCTGTCTCATCCATAAAATGGGCGTAACAACATCTACTACTACAAGGATTACAGGAGATCACGTGTCTGAAACTCTAGCATCGTTTCTGGCACAAAAGAGGACCAGGGCATCTACACTGGCCCTCAGCCTACACACATCTGGAGAAGGCTTACAGGCCACGGATAAACAAAAGAAGGCCCGGAGATGTGTGCTGCCTTCTAGTACCTCCCAGTCCAGCCTGGAGGCGGCTGGGCTTCTCAGGCCGGGTGCCGGGGAACTCTGTCACTCACCAGCAACGCTATCTGGCCGGTTCATTCCTGCCCTATCCACTAAGTAGATGACGGCTACCAGCCTGCTGTATGCTACAGAGGTGTGAGATGTATAGTGCAGGGTGCGTAAGCCCTGTACGGCGTGAGGTCCTCCCCGGAGCCCCCAGACAGCAGGACATGATAGGTGCTCAGTAGATTTCAACGGAAATAGACTGAAACGGGCTGCCTTAGGACGGGCGTCCGAGCCCTTTTTGAGGAGGGAGAGCCTGGATGAATTCGTGGCAGGGACTCCTGGGGACATTCAAGGTCAAGTCTGGATGCTGGACGAGAAGGGGCCCAGACCCTCGCTAGCCCTGCCATTTTGCAATTCCGCAAAGCGTGTGGACAGGACAGACAGAGCTGCCTTATGTTTCCTGCTGGAACGCCGGGGCGGGTCAGGGGTCTAATCAAACACCACCAAGAGCTTCAGAGAAAAGCCTGTGGGTTTTCCAGAGCCTCCATGGAGGGCGGGGAGGCTGGGCGGGGCCCTCACTTACTCGCACTCTGTCCCGATAGCTTCAGCTCCAGCTCCTGCACCTGCTTGACCAGCAGGGAGATGTGCTGGAGCATGTCCTTGTTCTGCAGCAGGAGCTGGTGCACTCGGGCCTGGGCCTCCAGCCGCGCGGCGGCCTCGGCAGCCAGCTGGTCCTTCAGCAAGTGAACCTGCAGACGGGAGGGAGAGAAGAGGCGGAGAGGACAGGACAGAGAGAGAGAGAGATGAATGCAAACGAGAGTCACCGGGGGAACGGCTGGGACCAGAGACACCTGCCATGTTCCATTCACGAGGAAGAAGCCCTTCCGGGGACACGTGGGCACCTGGGCTCGTCATTCGGAGCAGCAGCCCAAAGAAGCTGGGTCACTGGCCTCTTTGCATCTCCCGAGGGAGGGCTGTGGCTTGTCACTCAGATACCACTCAGGGCCCGGCACCAAGCACAAGAGGAAGGGAAATGCCGAGCCCCAGCCCCTGCGCCCCCATCAGGTTTGACAACTAACATGTGACCGCCACGTGGACGGAGGTGCCTTTCGCTCATCGTGTCCTTTAAGAAAGGAAAACGGAAACTGATACGCTGAGCCAGTAGCTAAGAATGGTGTCACAGCAAACCCCTCCTCGGGCTTTCCTCTCCCCTTCCTCGTGCCCACACATGCTGGGAAACCGGAAGCCCTACAGAGTCCCCTCATTAGTGAGGCGGTCGTGATAAAGTCTGTTCTTTCCCTTCTGTGGGTACCGGCCTCTTTCCCTGACCATCCAGCCCCTTTTCATTTCTCACAGCACCTTGGACTGTGCCTTATACCTGGTAGGGGTCACACGCCTGCTGACTGATTCACAGCCGGGCCTCCTCCCACAAGCCCAGCAGGGTGGAGGTGAACGGTTTACAGAGCCGTCCACTGTGGGGGAGAGAGGACCCTCATCCACTGTCCTCATACACGGTGGAGCAGCTGGTGAGGGCACATACAGTGTGCTCGGGGCCCCGGAGGGTCTGTTCTCGGTGTGTAACCAGGTATGGGGAGAAAACCCAAGGGAACAGGTGGAATGATCATAACAGGAGCCCAGCTTGAGGAAACTGAGTCACAAGCCAACAACAATGTTCACCCATTCGATTTCTGTACCAAGTGGTGGATAAAGGGGCCTTCGCGGAGGGTTTCAGAAGGTCCCTGAGGAAACGGAGCTCATGAATTTTGGCCACACCAAGGCCGCTTGTGGGAAAGAGGGTTTTCCTGGACCAGGAAATACGACGTGGATAAAGTGGAGACACTGAGGCAGGCTGACTGGGGCGAGTCAGGTGGGGGCAGGAGAGGGGTCGGAAGAGCCAGCCGACTCTTGCTCAGACAGTAACGGCTCGGGCTTATTCCGAAGAGCAGTTTGCTCCAAAGGGTTGCACATTTTGTCGGAGAGCAAAGGACCGTATCGGCTCCGTGGTCCGTCCAACCGGACCCAGCGACCTGCCGAGCCCAGCCGCTGACGCTTGGAGACTCCCACTCTTGGATTCAGCAGCTGCTTCCTTCCTGGCAGATTTGAGGACCTGACCTTGCAGTCGGTTATGTGGGAGCCGCTAATGAGATTAGTTGCCACTTTCCATTAGTGGCTCCCGAGGCTGGGCCTGTCTTGCCCCAGGGGGCGGATGTGTAAGGAGTCTAAAGTAAATCTGTCCTCCATAAGGTGCTGCTGAGGACGGACGTGACAGTTTGGTTTAGAAATCAGCCTCGTCTGCTGCCTCATGGAAACTAAGGAAGGATCTAGAGAGCAAGGAGAACAGGGAAAGAAGTGGCAATAATATTTGAAGCTGAGTATCAGGTGGTGGGGTGGCTGTTAAGCCTTTATTTTCTTTGGAAACTGAGACATGGAGGTATTTCCCCTGAGAGTCCCCCAAATCTTGCTGATTCTCAGAAACAGAACAACTGCTGTGGGAAGGCTCCAGAAGTGCCTCCTGAGAAAGGGCCAAGCTTAACCTCCCATCTGTAAGGTAACGTACTCCAATCAAGAGTATCGTTGAAAGGCATCTACGGTGCAGGTGGGTTAATTATCCCATTTTCTATTTCCTTTGGACTGAAACAAACATGAGGCAGAAATGTGGGATAAAGTTTTCAATGCATATGAGCAGAAAAAGCAGAGAAGTCTAGATGCTGCTCATCGGCATCTACAGCGGGCTCCCTGCACACACACCAGGGACTCGGGGACTCGCATCCCAGGACAACGGGCCACTTGGGAGCACTGGACCGGGAGCTGGAATGCTCCAGTCTGGCGGTTACACCCTATGCAATTGTAGCGAATTCACTTCCACCTGGACCTCACTTCCTCCAACTCTCACCCGAGGGGGCCCCCAGAGGCTCAGGCAATCCAGGATCCCACATCCTGGTGAACATGGCAGTCAGCGCTGGGGGCCATGTGTCAAAGGCTCACTGAAGACAATCCCTAGGTTCCCATTCTGACATCACAGAATGAGGACTGGGGACAAAAGAGGAGTCCCCTCCTGCAGAAGCGAGGTGGGGGGGGGGGAGGAATGTTGGAAGCTTCTTTTTGCAGGTAATCCAGTTCCCCTGGTGGAGTGCCATCAATACATAAAAGGCCCTTGAATCTGATGCTTCCCTCAGGCAGTAAGCGCCAGGAGAAAACGCTCCTGAGTCTGAGTGCTCCTCGAACAGATTAAGTAAGAATTTTAGCTTTGCAAATGCAGAGTCAGAACATTTCCAGTGTTTTCAAACCCCAGGAATGCAAAAGCACACACCGCTCCCTAAAGCCAGCGCCAACGGGCCCTTCTGCAGCCATCAGAAGTGACATCAGGCAGAAGGATCACTTTGTCCGTGGCAGTCTGTGCCACGGCAGAGCCCAAACCAGGCCAGGCTGTGACGAAACAGCCTGGACTCCTTTTAAATCTGAGGCCACTTAATAGTCCCTGTGTTTTGCACATACAGGTCTGGCCTCGAGGCACTGAAACGGGGCAGCACGATTTTCAGCCTGGGCTCTGGGCAGTCTGCTCTAGCTGTGTGTGCTCGCTTCCTCCACCGTGAACGTGAACGGGGAGCAGACACAGCCCCCTCCCGCCTCCCAGATGGGACGGTTCTTTGTATTCGGCATGCTTTTCTTTCTGAGAATTCAACACCTTTCGCAAAAGCAGGCCGTATTAATTTCTGAAAAGGTATGGGTTAGCCTCTCCTTTCCAGAACCACAGGGTCTTTGGCAAACGACTATCCCACTTCACAGACGAAGTCCGTGGGAAGGTCATGGCTGGGGTGCGGTGTCCCGCTCCGCGTTCCCGCCACGGCGCCCCACGTGGGAGTTGAACCCTGCACCCTCCAGTTCAGACACCCTCCCTCAGCCCACCCAGCGACACCAGACCACTGCCCACTCGCTCTCCAGCCTACTTGCCTGGACTCCAGCTCCTCCGTGAGAAGTGGGGGCAGGGCCAGGCTGAAGTTAGGGAGCAGGCACATGGAAATGGCGTGGAGAGAACCACAGCAATTTGCCCTCCCCCCCCCCCCACCCCCCACCGGACGCACCAGCGGAGGCAGGTGACGCTGTCTCAGCATGCATAAGGCAGGGACTGGGCAGTGCACCCGGGGTGCTGGGGACTGGCAGAAGCCACGGCGACAAAAGCTCAGTCTAGGGCCTGGAGGTGGGGTGTGGAGGGTTTTCTGTGCGGCTCCTGCATCGACAGCGTACACGATCGCGAAGCAGAAGTAACCAATCACGGGTTTCAGAATAAGCACCAGGGGCAGCGGGTAGAGGAGAAATCTTTAGATAGCGACAGTGCACTCACAAGCTAGGCCAGGAGCTGGCAAAGTGTGGAGGACTCCGGCCTACTTAACTACTGCCAGTCAGCCGAGGTGCCCAGGCCGATTCTGGAGCTCTAGGGGCCCAGCTCATGGCCATGCAGGTGCCAGCTATGTCCCAGCTCTGGTTTGGGGCTTGGCTATGCCCTCATTCACACCCTTGAACTTCTGGCCCAGCTGAAAGAAGAGGAAGCTAGTGCAGCCAGGCAAGCCTCATGCTGGGTGGGGAAAGCGGTCAGAGGGGCTTATTCACACACTGAGGTCTAAGCTAGAAACGCTTAAGAGCTGGTTGAACAACTCCTTTGCCCCTGTACCTCTAAGGCCGGGGCAGGCTCCCCTAGAGAGGCTCTGAACCAATTTAGGGAGAGGCTGGGAGAGATCTTAAGGTCTTAGAACAAATCAGAACACTGTTAAGGAGATCCAAGCCCGGTCCCAGGACAACAGCAGAACGGAGTAGCCTGTGAAGAGTACATGGGGAGGGGGGCATGCATACAGGATGCCACAAGGGACCCCAAGAGTGAACCTGTTTGCAAGGAACTCTGCCTGGACCCTCAGCTCAACCCAGAAGTCACATAGGAGGACTTGGATGCTTCCAGAGAGAAAGAAACTGTGTTCCTACCTGAAGTGCTGAGGTCATGGTATTCTTGCCCCCTGGAATTTTGGGGATTGTGGCAGGTTTTTTTTTTTTTTTAATGTTTGTTTATTTATTTGGAGAGAGAGAAAGAGAGTGAGAGCAGGGTAGAGGCGGAGAGGGAGAGGGAGAATCCTAAGCAGGCTCCATGCTGTCAGCACAGAGCCTGAGGCAGGGTTTGAACTCACGAACCGTTAAGATCACGACCTGAGCTGAAATCGAGAGTCAGACGCTTAACCGACTGAACCACCCAGGCGCCCCCCCTTTTTTTTTTTTAATTTTTTTTTAACGTTGGTCTGCCCTATTTTAAATGCATGAAAGATGTCAAGAAGGCCTACTGATCCACTTCTATCTCCTATACAATAGTTTTCACCCAAAGACATGGAAACTAATACAAAGCCCATTCTTTCTAGAATGGGAGAAAGAGGAACGTGCAGAAGAACTTGTAACAGAAGGAGGGTTTAGGGCCCAGTCGGCTGGAGGACACAGGATCTGAAAGCCTCGGCTGCGACACCACACCTCTTCTGCGTTCCCAGGCAGCAGAGGGGGAGAGATGTATGTTCAAGAAGCTATCTCTGACCTCAAGTTCCCCGTCCGGCTGAAGACGCCGCAAGTCTCCGGCCCCACCCGTCACCTCGCCAGGACCGATGCACGATGCTGGCCAATCAGCCACGTCACTGTGGGAACCAAGGGTCAGGCAGGACACCGCCAGCCACAATCCACAGACTGTGAGTCAGAGCCCGTGGGAGTGGCAATGAAGTAAACCCAAGCACCACACTCTTCCCTTCCCTGAGATCCACTGTCTTCTAGGAGAGAGACCATTAAAACAGGGCAGTGCTGCCCCACTGAGGCAGATGCCTGATTCCCTACCGGAAAACCACTTTTAGGGTTTCATGCTGCTTGTGGCAAAGCCACGATCAGTTACAGGTCTTGTGGCTTTGCAGACTGAATGCTTCCCCAGACCGACACAACAATCTTCTTGTTGTGTAGATTGTACGTTTGTGTCTAGTTTCCCTTTAGCGTTTAGCAGTGACTTCAAATTCAAATGACTCGCTGGTAATATCTATCATGAATATGCATCAAGCCCTTTCTTAGATAAATAATAATTACTTGGCAATTGATATGCTGCAAGAGAAAAGTATTATGGGTTGGAGAATGGATTTGTATTCAAGGGGAAACTTCCGGAAATGATGTGAGTCGTGGAATGGCCCTGTGCTGGAGCACTGAGGCTTTGTGATCCTGTCACAACGGGGAGGAGGGGACGCTAGGGACTGCCACACCGCCATTAAGGAGACGAGATGAATTCTGTTATTTGACAAAGCGTAATGATTCCCCGCCCCCCCCCCCCTCCAAGTATAAGAAGCCATTAATGACATTGCCTTCTTTTTCTTGCTGTTCTGGAAACACCTGCAAATGCTCCTACCATTAGCACACATCCTTTTGTTTCACCGTCAGAATTTTTTAAAGGCTCCAATCACCTAGGAGCCATGGCACACTGATTCTACTCTCTCCAACCTGGCTGCACAAGTCCTCCGAGAGGCTTACGTCTCAGGACCCGTCCTTGTGAGACTGTGTTAAGAGAACTAAGTCTTTTCAAGAACTAAGTCGTCGCAGATCCCGCTCTGGTTAGGCGGCTGGTGCTTTCTCAAGGTGTGCATATGGGAGAGCACAGCTGTGACTGGGCCACCCCTCCACCCCAAGGGTCGTGAGAAGGATAAGCAGGAGAAACAACAGGGATCAGGGAGTGCTCCCCAGAGAAGTCTGCTCCCTGACGTTCTAGAACGCAGAAAGCCTCAGAGGTCAGCCTAGTCACACAGATCGAGAATGCCAGCGCGTGGAGCTGCCTGGCCAGATCGCACACCACTCCCCTGCTCGGGAGGCCCCGCCCTCCTCATTGCCCTTATCCACGACCCCCTCCCCACCCCACCCAAGAGCCTGACCCATCCCTCAGTCTCAGAATTCAGCCTATGAATGGTATGAGCCTATGAAGGTCAGACTCACAAGTCCCAAAGCAGATGTGGATTCGAATCCCCTCCAGATGTGGATTAGAATCCCCTCTGTGGAAAGCAAGCAGAAGGAATCCCTGCCGGAAGCAGCAAGGGAAACCAGCTTGGTCCCCTGCAAGGCCATGGCCTGACAAGCCTTTGGGGCCCAAACAGCACTTCGCTCCTGAGATGGAAGCCAATTCTCACGTAGCTCACCTACAGCACCTAACATCCTGTAAGTTAGATCCCATTGGGACGAATTCCAAGGCCAGTACAAGATCAAATCCTGCCCGGAAGAAGCAGAGCACTGACGGAGGTGTGGGGATTTGAATGGACAAGGCAGTGAGGATGCCAGGAGGGGGCGGGGTGGGAGTCTCCGCAACGGTGTTTGGTGCAAATTCGTCCTTGAAGCTCTTTTAAGGCTGGTTGCACAAGGTCACGGCTGTCCTGACCCCAAAGGCGTCCCTTCCCACCTGAACACCAGGAAAATGAGGCAGGAAGGGGAGGGGGGCTCTGTGTGCACCTCCTTCCTTGGTGAGCTCAGGTCCTTATCCAACAACGTCCAGCCAAGCCAGCCAAGCCCAGCTCAGAGCGGGGGGGAGGGGCGGTACGCGGGAAACCAGAACGTCCCCTCCTAGCCCAGCCGCATCCCCCTCGCCCCCCTTCCCCAACAAGCAATGACCCAACAGCGTGAGCGATCCCTTACGGCTCCCTAGGCTGTACACCTGCCCCTCGCCCCCCGCCGGGGAAGGCGCGTCAAGCCCATGAGAGTGGAGCCTGAGGGGGAGGGAGGAGGCGGAGGAGGACCTGGGCCACAGCCACTTGCGTCTGCTGCTGCTGCTGCTGGAGGAGCTGCTGGAGGAGCTGCATCTGGTGGTGGGAGGACAGCGGCGTCCCCGGGCCCAGGCCTGGGGGCTGCGAGGGGCAGGAGGGGAGGAGCATCCTGGGCGAGGCTGCCAGCACGGGCTCCTGGGGGTGGGGAGAAGCCTGGAGAGAGAAGAGAGCACAGGGCAGTGACCGCTCTTGCACAGACGGCATGGGCACGGGTGGAGGGAGATGCGGCGTCCCCAGCAGCCGTGTGGACGGGGCCCCGGGAGGAGGTGGTGTGGCGGCCGGGGCCACCTGCCAGGACACCCTGCCTGGACCCTCAGCGACTGACCCCCTGCGATGGAGGCAGACGGTGGGCACCTGCCTCTCGCACCATATCCAGCGATACCACACCCGGACTTTGGGGCGCCCATCTCTGGCCACCCACCACCCCACCGTGAGACCCGGAAGGGGGCAGTTCCACCTTCACTCCGATGGGTCCTCGGGGTTCCCTCCTCCAGGGCTGCCCCCGGGGCCCCGAGGCTTGAGGGAGGCTAGTCCAGCAGGGTGTGCCTCGCGGGGAGGGCCAGGCTGAACGGCGTCTTTGTGCCCTCCCTCCTGTCTCCCTCTGGGCAGGTGGGAACTGTCACGAAGATGGCTTATGGGATCCATAAATCAACTAACTGCAGGGAGAGCCATTTCGTTTCCGGGAGGTCTGCTGCTGGTCCCTCTGCAGACGTGCAGGAGAAAGGCACCCAGTGACAGACAGCTCTTGCCGCTTGCAGGGGACAAATGTCACCAAGAAAGCATCAGGTGATGACTTGGGACCATCCCACCCTCCAGACCAGACAGGTTTCTCCCTCCTCCTGCTGAGCTGCCCCACAGCCTGCACCGGAAAAGGCCGACACACGGCAGGAAGGAGAGGCGGCCGTGACACGGGGAATCTAGGGGGAGCCCCCTCTCTTAGCATTGTCCTTCCGGGTTTACTGCTGTGTCTTCGGGTTGGAATGTGCTCTCAAGTTATCACTTTCTCAGTCTGGATTCTTTTGTAAAAAAATTCTTTTTTTAAGTTTGAGAGACAGAGCAGAGGAGGGGCAGAGAGAGAGGGAGAAAGAGAATCTCTCCCCCGATGTGGGGCTCGAACTCATGAACCACGAGATCATGACCTGAGCCGAAACCAAGAGTCGGACAGTCAACCGACTGAGCCACCCAGACGCCCCTCTCGGTCTGGATTCTATCGGGATCCTCTCGGGAGCCCCGCCATCTCAGCTGTAGGATGTGAGGTTGGAGTTGATGATGCCTCAGGTGGTCTCGCAGTTTCCGGCCCCCAAAGGGCGCACCGCCAGCCTCTGTGGCATCAGCAGGAGGCAGCACCAAAGTGCACAGTCGCTGGCCGCAGGCAGAGGGAGCCTGGACGAACTCCGCTCCAGCAGCTAAGCCCCAAGGGATCGGTCCTGGTGCTCGAGGCTTAGCTCCGCACAGGCATCAGGCTGCCATGAGGAGCCACTGAGGGCAGGACTTCCGGGGAGAAGGGGACTCAGGACAGAGGGGACCCTGGAGGGTGGCGCACGTCAAGGGTAACTCTGTGGTGTCCTGACACACAGCAGGGTCGAGCGCCGGCCCACCGGGCCCATCTGCAGGAGCCGGGCCCCCGCAGAGGAGACAAAAGCTGCTCTGCTTGGTCGTATGCACCGCACGCGGAAGCTCACCCAGCGCGTACAGGAGGGGACTCTGACGGTGGCCGAGGCCACAGCACATTTTGCTCCAGGAGGCAGCATGCGTGCAGACGGTGTGACGGGTCACGTCCTGCCTACCTTGGGGTCTGCGTGGGAACCTCCTTCCTTCCCTACGGCGTCAAGGTCGGTCACACCTCGGCTGAATTCCAGGACATCGTTCCCCTGGAGCGGGGTCTCTACTGCATCGATGTCCGTCTCCTCTGCGGTGGCCGTGGAGGCCCTCTCGGCTCCAGTGAGCTGGCGGCCTGCGGGGATGACAGAGAGGGAGGGAAGGGAAGGGCACCACCGAGGCCAGGGTCCTCCCTTCCCGGCACTTCACCTTCAGGACTGTCATGTCTAGAGAGGCCACTGGCTCCCTGACGTCTCCACCCACCCTTCACGCCCAATTCTCCCTCTTGGCTGAGAAAACAGCTGGTTTTCACGATCGCTGACTGTGGCTGATGGGCGGAGGTCAGTCCAGTAACTGATCTGTAAGCACCGGGAGGGTAAGCTGGGGTGGACGGAACGCCGTGCCTGTTAGCACATCGGGTAAGGCAAGGTCTACAGGGTGGACCTGTTAGCACATCGGGTAAGGCAAGGTCTAGAGGGTGGACCCACAGCTAACGAGCTTCCTCAGGTCCTAACAGACAAGAGGGGGATCTGGTATTTGCCACTTTCCTGGGACCCAGAAGCTGAAAGGACAAGAAATGACATTTAAAAACAAAACAAAAAACAAAACCTTCTAGCAAACTGGGAGACAGGAGATTGGGCTGTGTGGATTCCCACCTGCGCAAGGGTGAGAGGACCGGACCTGGAAATGGAGAGAAGGGCCACTTTCTGAATTGCTTATTTAAACCGCGTCTACTCGATGCAGTGAATTGCAACTAGAAGCCGCAGGACATATGCCGATTTCATTTGTTCAATGAGCATTCATTAAGCACCTGTATCAGCTCTACAGAAATCTACCGGGCATAAGAATAAATAAGCCAAAGCTGTGTTTTCCAGGCTTCCCCAGCCTGAAGGAGGAGACAGACACACAGCACGGATGCAGCAGGGGGCCGTGTCCCCTCTGATCCGGGGTGCCGGGCAACAGAGGACGGACAGCTAACTCAGGCAGGGGTTAGAGCAGCCTGTCCAGAGGGCACAACACCACCTGGAGAAGTGCCAGCTAAGGGATGGGGAGGCAGGGGCAAAGATACAGGCGATATTCACTGCAAATGGCTCTGTAGGGAGGGACCCAACCAGGAAGACTGCGGATCTCATCTCGAAGGACTGGAAGCAGGTGAGTAATACCAAAGGATTTCGTTCTTTCGAGTTTCACCCTAGAGATGATGTGGAGGACGGATCTAGAAGGGACAAGATGAAAAGCAATACCCCGGGTGAGAAACAGGAGGGCTTATGCTAGCCGTAGCAGACAAGAGGGGAACAGATGTCAAAGATTTTCAGGGGGGGCAGAAATCACAGGATGTGGGGAAAAACTGGTGGCAGAGAGAGAGAGAGAGTGGGAGGTGGGAGGAAGGAGGGAAGGAGAGAGGAATATGCAAGGACGTTTTGAAATGTCTGATTTAGGTGATCCGGTAGGGGCTGGCGTCCTATAGGGAAAATTCAGGAGGAGCGGGGCTGTGGGTAAGAGGATGCATTGAGTTTTAAACCTGCTGGAATCACAAGGTCTGTGACAGCCAAGTGGAGATACCCCTCAGCTATTGGGTACGTAAGTGGAGAGTTCAGGAGAACGGCCTGGCCTGGGAATAAACATCAGTTGAAACCAGTGAAGTCAGAAAAGGGCGCCAGGAACCAGGAGAAGCGCAAAGGATGTTGGAAAGCAAGTCGCAGATAAAGAAAGGTTGTGTGTGCGTGTATACGGGGTGGTGCCCCAGAAGCCAGGGAAGGCGAGTGCTCCGTTCCCCGTGATGAACCCTGCACAGAGAGGCTGGTTCAGTTTGCTAGCTGGGGGCCCTTCAGTGACCTTGACCGGGGTCTCCGGAAAGGCCAGCAGGCAAGGCAACCAACTGGAGGTTGAAGGAGTAACAGCGAGGGTGGGGGACTAGGAAGAAGACACGAGAGTGCAGATGCAGATAAGTCTGGCAAAGAGCTGAGCTCTGAAGGAAAGGAAAGAGATAAGGCTGGGGGGCGGGGGCGGTGATGCAGGGGCAAGGCTCGGGGGAGTGATGCAGGGGCTAGGCTGGCAGGGGGAAGCGATACAGGGGCAAGGAAGACTGGATTTGGTTTTGTTATGGAGAAAGGCTTGATCCTGTCTGTGTGCAGTGGGGAGGAAGTCAACATAGCAAAAGACTCGGGTGACCCTCCCCCCCCCCCCCAGGAGGGGCAGAAGTGGTGGCTTGGGCTCAGGAAGAGGCAGGTGAAGGGTAATCCTGGACTGGGGGACACTGGCCACAAGGCACAAGCTGGGGACAAGCAGCCTGGCGGAGCCGGGTGACCCCAGAAGCGTAACTCTGGAAGGCGGTTTCAGGGGCTAAATGGATAGGTGCTGCTGAATCAATGCAGAACTTTTCACATGTCAATTATACCGTAATAAAACGGTTTAAAAAAAAAACAAGGGGTTATCAGCTCGGGCGCAAAGTGCTGGAAATGCCCACTTTTTTTCTTTTTCTTTTTTTGGCCTCAAAACTGCAGTAGTAATAGCTTAAAATCAAATAGCACTTACTAGGGCACCTGGGTAGCTCAGTTGGTTAGGTGCCTGGCTCTTGGTTTCGGCTCAGGTCGTGATCTCACGGGAAATCGAGCCCTGTGCAGGGCTCCAAGCTACCACTTCAGAGCCTGCTTGAGATTTTCTCCCTTTCTCTCTCTCTCCCTGCCTCTCCCTCCCTCTCTCTCAAAATAAATGAACATTTAAAAAAAAATAGCACTTAGTACATTCCAGGTACGATTTAAGGGTTTTACCTGTATAAATCATTTGTCCTTACAACCGTCCTAAGAGGCAGGCAGTGACAGATAAACTGAGGCACCGAGCTGGTAAGGCTGCAGCTGGGGCTCAAAGCCTGCCAGTCTGGGGCGCCTGGGTGGCGCAGTCGGTTAAGCGTCCGACTTCAGCCAGGTCACGATCTCGCGGTCCGTGAGTTCGAGCCCCGCATCGGGCTCTGGGCTGATGGCTCGGAGCCTGGAGCCTGTTTCCGATTCTGTGTCTCCCTCTCTCTCTGCTCCTCCCCCGTTCATGCTCTATCTCTCTCTGTCCCAAAAAAAAAAAAAAAAAAAAAAAAAGCCTGCCAGTGTGGCTCCAGGCCTGGTGCTTAAAACCAGTGCCACCCTGCTTCCCAACTGGCCGGCTGCTTCCACCTGCAAAGCCCCCCACCCCACTTCCCTGCATTTACATGCTCTCAGATGATCTCGTTCATCTGTCACGTGCTTGCACCACCTCCCCCGCCCCCCCAACTTTGAAAGCGAGCCCCTCGCCATCAGGGACCCTTTTTTTTTGTTCACAGCCTACCCAGAATCAAGCCTGGCACATCAGGGGAACTAGATAAACATCTGTTGAAGGAAGGAGGAAACTAAAAGCAAGGAGAAACAAAGAATCAGGCAGTGGTTGCCAGGGACGGAGGGGTGGGTGAGGTGGGAGAGCAGAAGGGTGAGGCGAGCAGCGTGCTCGGGGGTCCTGATGGAGCAGGAGGACCAGGCGATGCAGGTGTAACAGGTACCCCAGCCCGTTGCTCGCTGTCTAGATGACGAGTGTTCTTTTTAAGAAGCTCTATTCCTCCTAAGGGTTCCAAGCCCTTCCCTGCACTGGATTGCTGCCGTGGGAGGATGACGCCTCCAAGGGAACGGGAGCTCTCCCAGGAAACCCTCTGCAGGAGTCAAAGAAACCGCACCAGGCAGAGGCGGGCCGGCGGAACAGGAGCAGCGGCCCCACCTGGCTCTGAGCCCCGGGGACCCGGCCTGCGGCAGCTAGCAGTACCAAAAGATACACAAGACACATCTCCCCGAGGGTCGGGAGCGGTGGGAAGAATGAGGGAGGCAAGAAAGGCAGGCCGGGAGGGCATGGGAGAGGCCAGGTGGCTCCAGTGGAAAGATCAACTGTGCGTTAAATGACGAGTCCCTCACATGGGAGACTCCCATCAACAAAACAAAAATACACACAAACAGCTACCGACCAAGAGTTCCAGGCCGGTGCTGCAAGGTGCTCCGTTAACGGAGACAAATCCTGACGCGGTAGATAAATGCTTCCGGGGGAAGCACTTATGGAAAGAAGAAACGTGCATCCTAGTGGTTTGTAGGCCGTAAGCAAGCAAGCAGGGGCCGTAAAAAGGAAGTGACTATGGGGCTGGGCGGTGAGCAGCTTTCCTTGAGGAAGAAACGCTTCCCATCCCAGATCTGTGGCATCCCACACACTAATATTACTCAAAGGAGGCTCAGCTGCACGCTGCAAACACTGTGATCAGAGGGAGCCCTGATTAATCCTTTAACTCAGACCTATGGGACTTGAGAGATCCCCTGGCTACTTCCCACACTGCAGAGATGGGCTGGGTCATGTATTTCAGAGTCTGAGCTGCAAACCAGCTAGTAAGTAATATGCACGTAGAGTGCAGTACAGTTTACCCTTGAACAACGTGGGGATTAGGGGCTCAGACCACCCCATGCAGTCAAAGATCCATCCATGTGTAACTCTGGCCTCCCCAAACACTTAATGGCCTACTGTTAATAGCCTTATCAGTAACAGTCAATTAATACGTGTTTTGTATGATACAGGTAATACACTGTATCCTTTTTTTTAAAGTTTATTTACTTATTTTGAGAAAGAGAGAGCATGTGCATTCTGTGTTTCCCCCTCTCTCTACCCTTCCCCTGCTCATGCCCTGTGTCTGTCTCTCAATAATAAATAAACATTAAAAAATTTCTTTTAAAAGAAAAACTCAACAAAGTATCTTGGACAGACTTTGTATCATTTCATAGAGAGCAGACTCATTCTTTTTAAAGTTTTTTTTTTTTTTAACATATGTTTATTTTTGAGAGAGAGAGAGAGAGAGAGTGTGACTCGGGGAGGGGTGGGGGGGGGCGGAGACACAGAATCCAAAGCAGGCTCCAGCCTCTGAGCTGTCAGCACAGAGCCCGATGTGGGGCTCCAACTCATCAGCCGTGAGATCATGACCTGAGCTGAAGTCAGACGCTTAACCGACTGAGCTACCTGGGCGTCCCAAGAACAGACTCATTCTTTTTAATGACTGCGCAATATTCTGCTATTTGTACCATAATTTATTTGAAAAACCCCCGCATGCTGTTTCCAGTTCTTTGCTTATGTAACTTTACATACGCATGTATGGGTTTACCCTTACGATAAATTCGGAGAGGGGAAGCTGGGGGTCAAAGGCATGTGGATTTTTAAACTTGATTTCTATATTTTTTTCTGTAGGGCTTCTATTTCCACGGTGCCCTGTGTTAGCGTGTTAGCGTGTGTTTCTGGGTCTATGTCTGAACTTTCCATTCTGACCCCCCGTCAGGGAAGCACTCCTACATCAGCAGTTTTACTACTAGAGCTTCATGCTTTCATGTCTGCAAAGCCACTCACCTGTCATTACTCCTCTTTTCCAGAATTTTTTCTCTTCTTGCCTTTCCGATCTTTCCGTATTTATGTTAGAATAATAATAGCGAACGCGGATCTGGTGTTTACTACGGGCCAAACACCAGACTAGGCATTTTTCGTGTATCTGCTCACCTAATTGTCACAACAACCGTATGACTTATTGCTCTGCCGTTCTTTCTAGTTTCTTCCAAGGCGGAAACAAAGGCCCGGAGAGGTTATGAACTTGCCCCCAAATCACACAGCCAGGGACAGGTGCAGCTGGAATGGAATTCAAGGGTCTGCTCTCAAGCACTTGGCAGCGCCCCGAACTGGGTGCTTAGCTAACTTGATTTTCATGATTGGTTTTCTGCCTACAAAAATAAGTAGTTGAACCTTTGGACGCTCCTCTGAACCCTGCCTTATCTGGATCCTGTAAGTTCTGAAGACGACAGCAGAAATCATCAGAAATCTGCACTGTGCTGTTAAATTGAGAGATTCACAGGAGAACTGGCTTTTTTTTTTTTTTTTTTTAATAAAAAGGATGGTTCAGGTTTCCCATCCAAGAACCTTCCACTTGTTTACAACTTTCTTCACGTAAAATGTAGACATTTTATTACAATCATTCGCGGGTATTTTGTCTTTTTAAATCGTTATGCTAATGACTTTTTTCTTCTGCTAAGACTTCCAAGTGGTCGTTGCTGGAAAACACAACCCTGAGTTACTGGTCGTACTACCAGACCTCACCTCCTTAAAGGAATTCTCCTGTTTCTAACAGTGACTAGTTTCTTTTCTTGGGTTTTCCACATAAGTTGATATAAACAATACTGACTTTCCGTCTGCTCTTTCCTGATGCTCATACTTTCCCCACATTTACTGTGAGATGATCACCATGATGGAAGACAACTCTGCCTTCTTCCTGACTCTCGGTGACACTTCACAGTGAGAGATATTGGAATAATGTCCACGTGGAACGTCTACAGAACTACAGAATTTAGAAACAGGAAGAAAGTGGGGCGCCTGAGTGGCTCAGTCAATTAAGCGTCTGACTTGGGCTCAGGTCATGATCTCACAGTTCGTGGGTTCGAGCCCCGCGTCGGGCTCTGTGCGGACAGCCGGGAGCCTGGAGCCTGCTTTGGATTCTGTGTCTCCCTCTCTCTCTCTGCCCTTCCCCCGCTCACACTCTGTCTCTCCCAAAAATCGATAAACATTAAAAACAATTTTTTAAAAGCCATGAAGGTAATTACAACTTTATCTTCTTTCTAATTTGTTTTATGAAGGTGCGTTTGTACTGAAATTTTCTTTGCGGTTGGATTTGGTAGCATAAAGCAGCTTAAATGCTTCCGTGTTCGATAAACATCTTTAATTGTCTATTATAAAAGCCACACACATTCCTTAAAGAAAATGTAGACTCCAGAGAGAAAGAGAAAAAAAATAAATGTGCTTTTCAAGTGGGTTGGTGGTCTGGGGCTTGGTGAAGGAATGCACTGTCCCATGCTGGTGGCCACCCCCTCCCACTGCAGCGACCCGCCCAGGCGCCTACCTGGCTCCCCCGAACTGCTGCTGTCCCTCTCGCCCTCACCGTCCTCCTGGCCGTCTGCGTTCTGGTG
The DNA here is from genome assembly GCF_022079265.1 of Lynx rufus. NCBI lineage: Eukaryota > Metazoa > Chordata > Mammalia > Carnivora > Felidae > Lynx > Lynx rufus. Next base: position 895,373 of record NW_025814829.1, on the reverse strand, counting down.
CGTGTGCTGCAGGCTTAACTTGTGGCAGACCTCGAAGGCTTGCCCGACCGTCCGCACGATGCGCATGGCTTGGCTCTGGGAAGGAGAAAGGAAAAGAGCAGGTGAAGGGCGTGGGGACCCTCTGCAAAGGACACAAGAAGGGCCCGGGACGGGAGGGGATGCGCCGGGGGCCACGCGGACAGAAACCCATGAAGTCAGCAAAGGAAGAGACGGAAAAACCTCAGGTTGCTCCGATGCGCCCATGCACACAAAGAAGGGTGTGGAGATGTTTTCCTTCCTGAAATGGCCCAGGAAGTAGAAACTCACCAGTTCTAGAACAATCAGTCAACTGGAAGGACAGACGGCACTGAGCCCAAGTCCCCCCTTCCACGTTTAACAAAAGTGGTCCAGACGCTCCAGCATCCTTCGCCAATCACAACTGAACGTTTGGTGGGTTCGCCACATGAAGAGAAACTCGGTTTCTCCAGGTCTCCCTGCTGCTCCTGCAGACCAGGGACTGGGAAGCCACCGTCTAAGCAGCAGAACCGCGAACCCGGAGTCCAAGTTCCCCTGGGATGCCAGTGGCCGCAAGCCTAACCCAGGTGAGCCTTCCCAGTCTTGCCGTAAAGACATAGCTCACTTGGGTCTGTTTTTGGCCACTCCTCTTTCTTTCCTTCCCTCCTTCCTCCTCCCCTCCCTCCCTTCCTTTCTTGGGGCAGGGGTGGGGGTGCCGAGGAGCTATTTAACCATATCTTTTAATAGCCCAAGAACAGAACTTGACCCTAGCTCTCGGTATTCCACTGCTTAACTTGGAGAGGAGGACACAGGACAAGGAAGCCTGTTCCCCTACAGTCCTAAGCGACCCACACAGGCTGTGAGGACGAACCACAGGCAATATTCTCAGGGTCTGGCCTCCAAAGAGGATAGGTGACCGACTGCAGAATCGGTCAGCTTTCATTTTCTTCCCGAGACCGAGTCTGGTGTAAGCTAGGTGGAGTTTAAACGCACAGGCTGGGTGAGCTCAGCTCACTGCTCCTTGCCCCCAGTGCTCCCCAAACGTCCCACCGCAGACAGTTTATCTAACTGTGGCTGTCACCCTACGCTTGCATCCGAGATTAATCACATTTTGGATGGCCTGACTCCAGGACAGCTGTGTCCACCTAGTGAGTCCCACATTCACTAAGTGCCTGTTGCTATAAAAGCTCAGGTTCTCCTAGGAAGGACAGGTTACAAACTCCACCATCCCTGTAAGCCACAGACACTTTCCTTAACTAGCTTTTCAGATGACGTTAAAAGTTGAGGGGCGCCTGGGTGGCTCGGTTGAGCATCTGACTTCGGTTCAGGTCTCGCTCTCATGGTTTGTGAGTCGGAGCCCCACACCGGGCTCACTGCCGTCAGCGCCGACCCCCCTTCGGGTCCTCTGTCCCCCTCTCTCTGTACCTCCCCCAGTCGCACTCTCTCTCTCTCTCTCAAAAATAAGTAAACATTAAAAAACGAAAAACGATGTTAAAAGTTGAAAGGTCTTCGAACAAGTGCCCCCAAATCCACAGGAGAAGACAAGGGACGGGGACAGGATTTCTAATCCTCTCTTGGAAAGGAAGCGCTCAGACTTAAATCCGGTAGGAAATGACTTCTCAGAGGCCCCACATTTCTCAGACATCGCAAGCTGGGCGCTGGATCACACACTCAGGACTGACATCGGAAGAACCCAGACTATGGTTTCCATCTCTGTCACCTTCATCAAGGACGAACGCGTGGAACACGCCTACCAGTTTCAACCAACCATCGAGAAGCGACAACGGGAGTCGTCAGCGTTGAGTCAGCGATGTCCGCAGCCTCTCCTCCACCACGCAGAGGGGCAAGCGTACGACGAACACCTCCCCCAGGGCTTGGCATACACTAAGCTCTCGAACACAGGTTTTTGTGCCAAAAGGCAACGAGGACAGAAAATAAATAGGAAAGGCTGGGCTTGTTTTTATCGACAACAGAAACATACAGATATTAAGGGGACTGCCTCTTACATACGGATGTAAGCATCAAAGAGGCGAAACCACCCCCTCCCCCACCCAACTCATGACAGAGGAGAACCCATGGGCCAAACAATCTCTGGTGGGAGCCACCACGATGGTTTCCACCACGAGGAAATTGCTGGATTCCAGGTCTAGATGTGTACATTCACCACTAAATGGTTTCCTTTCAGGGTTCGCTTTACTCCGCTCTGATGTAGGTTGTATTTCCATTCACACTAAAAGGATACTGTGGTAGCATGTTCCATGGAGAGCGCTCTGAACTTGAACGTGGAATCAAGCTACGCTGCTACCTGCTTTACGGCAGGAGAGAACTGGCCTCCCCACTCCCCGCTGTAGCAGTGGGAGGAGGCTGGATGGCCTCAAATTCTCAGAAATGGCTTTGTGAGTTCAGGGGCCCCCTGACCTTTTAGGCTTGCCTCCCTTCACCAGTGAGAAGTCTACTTCGAGTAGATTCCTACGTTAGGACCTCGTTGGGGGAAATTACCTGAGCCTGCACCTGGTGGGGCCGTCCCCCCCCCCCCCACTGGGGCCGTCCGCTCTGCACAGCCATGCTGGCTCCCGCCTGCTGGGCCTGCCCCACTCGGGGACTGGGCTTCTGGCCTTCTGAGCAAGAAAACCCCTTCTGCCTGCCACCTTGGAGTGCAGGATCCTCACGTGCTAAGACTTAATCGTTAAGAAGCCACGTCTAAGCCCACAAGGGAGAACTCTCCCTGAAGGCAGCTTTCAAAAGAACCCTTTTCGTAGGTCCCCATACACACAGGCCTTCGGAAATCAAAGCAGAGTTTTAAAGATGTGGAGGCAGCCAGGTACGAAGCACAACAAACAGGTGGCATGTTGGGAACACAGCCTTGTCCAGCTCCGGGATCTGGCCATCCTCTGGAATTTACCAGATTTTTAAAAACATCACCTACTGGATTATTTCAGGACAAACCCAGTTAAGTTCCACAAGAGCCCCTGAAAGTACTTGGGCGCAGGGATCAAATCTTCCGGTCCAGAAGCCATTTTCCATCAGCAGCCCCGACGCATTTGTTGGCTTTGAGTCGTCAAGGTTAGGCTGGATATGGTGGCTTTGATGTTTTCTAACCTCAGAGGGGCTCTCAGCCGCAGACGGGGAGCGTGGCAGCTCAGGGGAGCGCCGATTCCAGGCAATTTTGTACAACGGGCCTGGAAAGGGAGCAGTCTGAGAACTTTATACCACTTACCCTCACGACGCACGGGAATGCTTCTTTTAACCACCTACTTATTCATGCCGACAAAGCCGCCTTCCTGCCCACCCCCCAGGCCGTCCCTCAATGCAGCACAGATGTCAAGATGTAACCAACGGCCGTCCTAGAGCGTGCCTGCTGTGGGTGCTAAGTACACGCCGGGCGGGTGTTGGTACCTGCTATGTGGCAGCAGCGATCGTGAATTAACACCATGCTCCCGGCCAGAGTGGGAGGCCCGCCCTGGTAGCTTCAGGAAGACAGAAATCAAAAGGTTGATCCCTGTACTTCACTGATCCAGGGGAAAAGTCCAGTCAGTCATGGTTTTATCTGCTGTTCTCATGTTAAGCGACCTTGTCGTTGGCTGGCCCCGTGAACGTTGGGAATCTTCCGAGCGTAACGCACGTGGGAAGAATGGGAAGTATTTGTCTCATTCTGCAGCTGACTTCATAAATCACCGTGGGCGCCGTTCCGAATTCCATTGTCCTGGAAAAAGCCGTATTTCACGATTCCAGGAGACGGAGAGAGGCGTCTTCCGATAAGTAAGGAAAGTGAGGAGAGAATACAAGGTGAAGACGGGGGGGTGGCGGTGGCGACAGTAAGAAGAGAAAGAGAAGTGGGGCACGCTTCCTACAAGGAAGGCTCCTTATTCATCTACCCGCTCTGTCTTCTCATCTACTGTCCCTCAGCCCCAAGGGGAGCTCTGTCTGCCACGTGCTTCTGAATTCCAGGGGACTGAAGCCCAATAAGTCAGCTCCAGGACAGCTCCTGGGTTTCTAATTCTTCTCATCTACCACAGCAATAACGTACAGCGCCCTTCCCTTGACCTGAACCACCACAGAGTCGCAACAAAAAAACAGAACCGGAGGTCATGTTTCTTTAATGTGCTTTTGTGTGTGTGTGTTTGAACCGCAGTAAAAGATTTAAGCTTCTATCTTATCAAATGACTGCAATGTATGGAATTCGCAATGCCGAAGCAAGGAAATATATTTGGACTCCTATACAGAGACAGATCCAAAGGTTACTAAGGCTCTGAGATGGGTTAGGTTACCGTCCAACACGTTATGTAATAGCCTTGATCCTCGAGTTTGATTGAGGCAATGCCTTGGACACGAGACTATTGCTCGCTATGGGCAAAGTTTAGCTTCAAAGTGGGTAGGACTTTCAACATTGACAGGAGATAGGGGATCTTAAAATTTCCAGTAGACTGCTGGCTTCTTCCTTGTACTCTGCTATGAACTTCTTCCATGAACCACAGTACCACGGAGAAAAGAAGGCGGGGTTATAACTTTAGCACTGCCAATAACCACCTGGGTGACCACGAGCAAGTAAATTCACCTTTCCAGGCCCCGATTTCCTCATCCATCAACAGAGAGGTTTGGACCAGACGAGTGCTGAGACCTGTGATTTCTCTATTTTGACTTCCCAACCCCATCTGACCCCAACCCTTAGGATACAAAGCTAGGCTCTTTCTCTAAGGTTAGGACCTGTCTCTCCTTCATATCCTAAACCTGGCCAGGCAAGCGACTTATTCTTTCACGTGGGACCGTCATCATCATTCAAAATCCATTTCAAGCATTCGAGGACGGTGAAACTTCTCAGCCGTGGCCCCTAATCTGATGGGGACAGCATTACAGGAGGAAGTAATTTCTCCTAACCAAACCGATTGAGCTGTGATTCCAGGCAAATGATTTCAAGGAGCTGCCCCGTGAAGACAGCGGGGAGATTCCTGCAGCTCTCGTTAATCACCAACACTTCACACACTCTTGCACTAATAAGTCCAGTCACACTTAATCAGGGCCGACAGCCTCATTCTCCTGGGGCCGGGGAAAAAATGACAGCAGGGCAATGTCCTCTCCACAGGAGAGGTCAAGAGACCACGCAAGAGGCAAGAGGTCTTGCAAATGAATACTATCATTATACCCCCCAGGTTGGGCGGACGGGGCGGGCGCAGAATGCCGTAGTTTTGGGAAACGGCTCCCCTGGGTGAGGAAAAGACCCTCTCTCCGCCTTCCTTTCTAACAGCAGTCTGAATGATGCTGGGATGGTCACCCCCTCCACAGACACATTCTAACAATCCTGGCAATCCTTCCCGGTCACACAGAACTTGTTCCTGAAGATCATATCGCTTCACACACGACGACCTGCATTCCTGAGATGCCTTTCAGCTGGCTTGATGGCTGGAGCAGCTCAGGTCCAGAGGCTCATGTTCCTTTTGTGAGTTTCACGTAACAGAGTTGAGCGGCCAAAGCTCTGGGCTGGGAGGCAGGAAGCCCAGTTCTAGTCTCAGTGGCACTGCTGAGCTGTGGGACCCACGGCAACCTACTTCCCCGGACCCTTTCCTTCCTCAATTATGCAAATGGAGTCAATACTGACCAAAGACAGTGAGGGAAGAAGGGAAAATCTAGGTCAGAGTGACTCGGGTCGTTCAGAGCGAAGGAGCCCTTCGTACCCAAGTGACAAGTGCTGTAGGTTCTCATCACAAATAGGTCCTGGGGAACAAGGCTACTCCCTATCACGTGACTTCCTGATGGAAAATAGGATGTGGGCTCCAGGGTCAGACTCTCTGGGTTCAGTTCTACTTACTGTGACTTATGTCTCTTAAGCTTCTGTTTTCCCAGAAAAAGTACCTATCTTTACATACCTGCCATAGGAATGAAAGAAGAGAACTCACACAAAGAGTCACAGGCACATAGCAGGTAACCAAACTAGATGACTTCCCATAAGGCTTGCCTTCGTAGAAAGCTAGAACCTGGGTAACCCAAGACCTAGATGACTAGCAGCTGGTGGTATGTCACCTTCCTGCAATCTTTTGCTACCTAGCTCGCGAGGAAAGCCCAAGGGGGGAACCACGCTGGCTGTATGCGTGAGCGACTCGTGTGAAGAGCCACAGATACAGAACTGTGGCCGTGCCGGCGGGGAGGCACGGGGACCTCCGCTAGGAAAGCGGAGACACCAGACCCATATTCTCAAACGACAGAAGAGGTGAATCTGCTCCCCTGGGTGAACTATAAGGGAACGGCGACAAGCACACCGGGGGCCTGTCATGGGGAACGGGCCATGGGGACACACACGGGGGCCATGGCGTGATCTGAACGGCAATATCCAAAGCCCTGACAGGGCGAGGAGCTCATCTGAGGTTTCCACACTGTGATCGACACGAGAGCATCCAGGTCTGCTGGCTGCCAGCCCAGAGATCTCCCTATTGACCCCCAACAATCCAGAAACATCCCTGCAACACGTTTCCTCCGGGTATACGGTCTCACCCCCCTCACTTCATAAGTATTCCTATGACTCGCCAATTAAAACTCTTTCCCAAGCTAACTATGGTCTCCCTAGACCAGAAGTGTTACAAAACAGCACATCACCATCTCCAGAGGCTGCCTGGGATAAATGTGCAAAACCCTGCAGGCACGGTCCCCACCCTCCTCACGTCTGCTTGCTTTCCTGCACAACTCCCTCCTCCTTACTGGCTGGGAAGCTGGCCCTTCTGCCCATAGTTCGGCAGCAGTGGGGCTCACAGGCCAGGCTGTCTGGAAACCATTCTTTCAGTGACGTGGCTGCAGGCCAGCAGAGGGCCTGAGAATCCACCCTACCCAGAGTTACAGGCTCAGTAGGTGCGGGCAAGCGGGACGTGGCATTTTCAGAATGAGCTCCGAGGGCTAGGAGACACGGAAAAAGCGGAAGAGATAGGGAGCCGGGTGACCACTCCCTGGTCTCTGGATAATAAGAACTTAATTCCGTGCTTTACTTCAAGCTCAAAGTTCCAGTGGGCACTGCTCTCAGACTCAGGTTTTGGCAGAAGGACGGGGCCACCCCACTGTGTTCACATCGCTATGCTAGCTCTGACAGCAAAGCAAATATAATGACAGCCCTTGCCTAGGTCTTTGGCTCAAAATTCATGCTGTCTGCACGTCTCCCTGCCTCTAGCCGGTGCCTATCCCCGGGACCGTGGGCAAGGCATCTGATCTCTCTGAGCGTCAATTTACTCATCTGCGAAATCGAAGTACCAGTCTTAACTTCTTCGCATAGGTTTTATAAGGATCAGGTAAGCTGAGATATTAAAGCGCTTGGAAAATTATCACGTGCCATGTGTAGCTCTAATAAATTCCAAGGTCCACGCGGTCCAGTCTCTGGACAGAACTGAAGTCAGATGCACAGTTGAACACTCAAAATGAATTACATGGGGATTCCAGTCTTTAGCTGCACCTGTCAAAGAACATTACCGTCGATCCGATTCATAAGTCCCGGGAACACATTCATTTCCCAGACGCCCTGCACCTCAAAGCTGCACAAGAGCCGCTCACCCTCCCGAGCCCTACATGCCTGTCTGCAGCCCTTCCGGCTTTTATTTCTCTCTGTCACCCTCCTCTTCTTCCTATCAGTTCTTCAACAGGCAGCTCGCCTTAGGCCCATTTACACACTTTCGGCTCAACCGTACCATCTTCTAGAAGGGAAGCCTGGCAACTTGCGCGTTTTCTTTCCACCTTTCCAGTTCTAGCTCTTTCCATCCAAATTCCATGATTTGCATGAAAAAGCCTTGGAACAGGAGGCCAAGGGCACCGCCAATCCTTAGAGGAAGAGGCAAAATCAGCAAAGTAGAATTTTCGAGGTAGAGCCAGGGTAGGGGATGGGACACATGTTAGCAAATCTTGACCCTGCAGAAAAAATAGTTCCCAGGATATTAGACGGATCACTTGGAAGAAACATGATTCCATGGCTGAATCAGTTTGAGAAACGCTGGGTTAAACAGAGTTCAAGGGCTTCTCTTGAACTTTAGGGCTTCCCAACAAATTCAAAGAGGATATTTTTAACACGAAACGTTTTGGACGGTAAGTATTTTACAGGAGACATTTTAGGAAACTCTGATCTTGTCTCTCCTCACTTTATAGACAAGGAAGCCAAGACCCACATAACATCTCTCGGGCTTCCAGCAGAGCGGGGACTAAACCCCGGGTTTCCAACACCAGTTTTGTGCGTTAAATTCCTGGAGAAATGACAGGAAAAGCATCTCCCGAATGGCCAAAGCTGCATTTACTCAAGCATCAAGGTTACCACACCAAAATAATTGCCCAGGACAACCAGCTTCCCACAGAAAGTCTAAACTAGATTCCGCATGTCGTGATTTATAGGCCCCCGACCGACACACAGAATTATGGTGAAAAGTCACGTAAATAAACGGCCATGCCTCTTTCCCGCCGCACACCGAGGGGAGAATCACTCCTGGTGCTATCTACCTGTCCCGATCCAGAGCCCTCATCCAATGGTCGAGCTCTTCCCGGCTGTCTCCATGTCAGAGGACAAAACTCAGATAAAACGAAAGGAGAATCTCGTTACGCAGGAGCACTGACGGACTGCTTGGATGGCTCCCCTGTGCTGTGCATGCAAATAGCCACGTCAGTTCTTGCCTCTCAACAGTGGCCAATGGTGGGGGGGGCTCCTCTGGTTCCGTCAGAGGAAAACAAAAGCAATGACCGATGACTGCTCATTTACCTTCTTCTTGGATTTAAAGACGTTACACCTGAAGATATTGCTGGCACCATCTCGGGCGATATAGCTGAAGATTTTCAGGTCTTGGGAATCATGAGAGACGTAGAAGATCCTAAGAGAGAGCAACAGAAAAACGCACTGAAGGTGGCATTAGGGTCAAACCCCCAACCAGGGAACCTGTGTTCAAGGACACGCTCGCTTCTTCCTACGAGAGCCACAATGCAGGTGGCACTTTCACCAGGACACTGGTGAAACAGTGACACGATGCTGGGGGACCTCCACATCTAGAAGAGCGGGCATGGGTAGGGGACGGACCCCACGCTGTCACCAGGCCGCAAATCTGTGCTGGTAACTTGTGTGCTAGAGGGACAAAAATTGTTGCCATCCTCATCAGAGCAATCAACCTGCATCTAACCCACGGAAACGGGGGCAAGTTTCCGGATACCTGTTCTCAGTTGTCTCCCAACGAGGAGACTTGGGAGCCGGCAATGTCGGCCACGCCTGCAGAGACGAAGACGCTCAGTCTCGTTACCGTTAAGTCCCTCAGTGGTAGTGACCTCACCTCCCGTCCTCTCTGGGTAGTGACCTCACCCCCACGGCCTCCGTGTGTTCACTCCGCTGTTCCTCCCCGCCAACCAGCATGCACACTGTGGGCCGGGCGCTATCCCAGCCCAGCCCAGATACATAAAGGCGGCAGGACGCCCTAAACTCTCAGACCTCATGTACAGATCTCCACAATGAAACAGAAACCGAGTGCTCTGAGGAAAAACGGGCAGAGTAAGGGACAGAGCGCGGCAGGGGCTGCTGTTTTAGCCAGGGAGGCCGCAGGGCCGGCACGAAGGCGTCACGGAGAGCCAGAGGCCTGGGTGTGAGGGAACCACCGGGGCAAATGCGGTGCAGGAAGTGGGAACGGCAAATACGAAAGCCCAGTGGCATTCAGAAGGTGCTAGAAGTGTCCAGGGAATGGACAGAGGTCAGTGTGGCTCAAGTGGAGGGATGTGCTGACAGGGTCATCCAAGCCGCCAGAGGCCAGAACATGGCAGGGTGTTGGGCGGGGGGGGGGGGGGGGGGCAGGGGGCCTGAAGGGTGGAGCTTGCTTTCCAGGTGAGATGAGAAACCACTGGAGGCTTCTGAGCGGAGGACTGACTCCCCGACGCTCTGAACGGAAGGATCTCTCTGGGTGTCGGGCACCAGAGGGGAGGCAGAGGGGAAGCTGGGGAAAGTCATAAGCAAGGCCGTGATGGCTGAGGCCACAGCGGGCCTAGACAGGGTGCCACCCGGCCCGCCAGGTCCCAGCGATGCTGGCATGGGGCAGGGGAGGGAAGTAGACGGGGTACATCAGTGGCACCCGTCTTGGGAGATCCAAGGAGAGGATCGCTCCAGACAAACACTTCAGGGGCCGCACCATTTCCACAAAACACCTCTTCCTCAGTAACAGCTCTCATCCCAGGATTTAACAAGTCGATCCGTTCTGGTGTATGTCAGGGCTGAGCACTTGGCAGAAAGAGAATGGGATTTAGAGTCGTACCCTCAACTTCACCACTTATGAGGCAAAAGCCACGTAACCCTCAGAGGCTGTTACCTGTAAAACGGGCCTATTCGTTCTTCATACCTCATGGGCTTACCTGGAAGATGAAATAATGGGCAGAGTGCCTTTGTACTTCTTACTGATACGGTCTCTCAATGGCCTTTGTACTGAGATTCTCGCCAAGGACTCCAAGAAGCCCGGGAGGGGCGCTCAGAAGAAAAGTGGATACGGAGACGAACAATCCTGGCAAGAGTGCCAAGCTCACCTTGGGGAGCCACCCCTCTGCTCACTGTGCTAGAAGTCAAGTCAGTACATCTCGCGTGTCCACCCAGCGTGAATGGCACAGACTAGACGTGCCGATGTTTAACGCGGCTTCCGAGAAAGAGAGTGGTCAACCGACTTCTGTAACTCAGCACCTTCCGCCTGAAACCCAGGCCCACCTGGCAATCCTAGAAATCCCCTCTTTTTCTTATTGTTTAAAGTTTTAGTCACTTGAGAGAGAGAGAGTGCACACAAGCTGGAGAGAGGCAGAGAGAGAGAATCCCAAGCAGGCGCCTCACTGTCAGTACAGAGCCCGACGTGGGGCACAGTCCCACAAACCGTGAGATCATGACCCGAGCCAAGACCAAGAGTCAGACGCTTAACCAACTGAGCCAACCGGGTGTCCCCATAGACCTCTCTCTTGAACATCTCAAAGCTCCTCAAATTTATCGTGCCCCCCACCGAATTAATCATCATCCTCGCAATTCTCCCAGCATCGATACTTTCCTTCTCCCAGGAACCATCTTGATGAGGAACACTGGATCCACTCAAGCCAGAAGCCTTCCTTGTTCTCCATTATCTGTTGCTCATGACCAAGTTCTTTGTAGCCCGTCTCCTCAATACGGCTTAGGAATGTATTTCCTTCGTCTCTACGGTACTGCCTTAGTTCACAGATCCTTCTTTCTCACCTGGGTTTTTTTTGTTTTTAATGTTTATTTTTATTTTTGAGAGAGACAGAGACAGAATGCGAGTGGGTTAGGGGCAGAGAGAGAGGGAGACACGGAATCTGAAGCAGGCTCCAGGCTGTCAGCACAGAGCCCGACGCGGGGCTCAAACTCACAAGCTTTGAGATCACGGCCTGAGCCGAAGTCGGACGCTCTACCGACTGAGCCAGCCAGGCGCCCCTCACCTGGATTTTTGCAACCCATCTAGTGTCTCTCTCCGCTTCCTAGCTCACCTATGGCCAAACCATTCTCTACACAGCTAGCAAACTGGGATAATCGGAAACACATCTCATTATTTCCCTCTAAAAACCACTCAAAGGTTTCCGACTTCCCTCAGAATAAAGTCCGATCCCCTCAGCATGGAGTATCCACCTTCCTGGTCTTCTCTCTCTCCAGAGCCCTGACCTACATAGCCCTCCGGAACTAGTCATGTACACCCACCTGCCGTTGCCACTGCGGTGACACCCTTGGCATCCTTCAAGACTTGGTTCAGAGACACCTTCCTGCCCACCCCGCCCCCCAAATATCATTGTGCTGCTGAACCCTCTTGGGCTCACCGTTACCACAGCACATCTGTCACACGATGCTATTTAGGCTCGAGCTCCTTAAAGGAAAAAGGACTACATCCTGGTGGCCCCCGTGCCAGCGTGGCAACTGGCACATAGAAAGTTCCTAATGCCAGCTGAGGAGGGAGAGAGGCATCCATGCTGTCATTAACGAGCACCCACGACGTAGTCTGTCTGGTTATTCGCTCCCCGTCCACTGGAAGGAAAGTCGGTCGGTTCAGCTGTGTCCTACATAAAACTCCTTCCATTTCTGAGTTTTTAATTATTACGGAATGCCCTAAGGACAGAGAAGTAGATCTAAAGCTGAGAAGGCGATATGAGTGTGGAGAGGCATGCCAACAGGACACAGACGGGGACGGCGGCCAGGAACGGCGGGAAACACAGGTTACCTTTCCCTTGACGGACAAAGCCCCTTTCCAGAAACCGTGAGGACAGCCTGTGTGGGGAGGCAGTCTCTGCGGACTGGAGCTCTCTGGAGAGGGTTCTGTGACATCTGAGTGCAGAAACTTAACGTACCGTTGCAAACAGAACCACCTCTGGCGAACCAAAACGTCAGCTAGTTAGAGCTCAGAAAAGCATCTGCCGACACAATCGAGGGGCACGTGCGACCTCGTTCGCCACGTAACGCCACAGGTCCAAAATTCCGGATCTAGAAACATATTCCACGAACTCTTATTTCTCTATACCTTGGCGTGTGTTGGGGGCGGGGGAGAAGTCTGGGGCGGTTTTGATCCTGCTTCCAAAACGTACCTCCAAAAAAAGTACTTCCCAAAAAACTACGTCAATTTTCTCAACTTTCAGTGTAATCGCCAAGGGCAGGGTATCAGGGTAGTAGTCTGCATACTGTAATAACGAGTGCTAAGGTTTTGTGAGGTTTTGTTCCTTCCCCCTTCGAATTTCTGTTTATTTTCAAATACGCACAGAATCAGAATTTTCACCTCCTACTGGAACTGTTATGCTATCAAGCCACAGCGATAAACTTTTCTACAGATTGCTATACCCATAAACTTATGATAAATGACCGAAACATAAAAAGTACCGTGGACAAACTGGATTGGGAGCTTATCCGGGAGCTCAGGCGGATGGAGTGATGAAGAACCGCCAGGCCCACCATCAATAACCCCCCTTCTCTTTGACTATGAATCTAAAGTAAACTTGTTCCTCTTAAGAGCACAGGAGAAAAAAAATCAAACATAGAAAGACACCTGTGTGGTCGTCAGGCCTGGTTCCAACCCAGGGTCCTGCCACTCAGGATTTGTCGGCAACGGGCAATTCGCTCCCTGACGGGATAGTCTCTTTCTGGGAGCTTCTCGTCACTTGGGAATTTTCACACGGGTTGGAAATTGACCAACAGGATCCTTGAGCGGCTGAGCGGCTGAGCGGCTGACTCTCGATATTGGCTCAGATCATGATCGAATCCTGCACTGGGCTCTGTGCTGAGTGTGGAGTCTACTTAAGATTCTCTCTCGGGGCACCCGGGGGGCTCAGTCACTTAAGTGTCCGACTTTGGCTCAGGTCATGATCTTGCAGTTCATGAGTTCGAGCCCCGCGTCGGGCTCTGTGCCGACAGCTCGGAGCCCGGAGCCTGCTTCCGATTCTGTGTCTCCTTCTCTCTCTGCCCCTCCCCCGCTTGCACTCTGTCTCTCTCACTCTCTCTCTCAAAAATGAATGTTAAAAAATAAATAAATAAAGATTCTTTCTCCCCCTCTGTCCCTCTCCCCCGCTTGCGTGCTCTAAAATAAAATTTAAAAAAAGAGCGAGAGAGAGAGAAAGAAATCTACTACCAGGAATAGAGCGGAGGGAACTGGTTGAAAATGCTGGCCCTGGTGTGGGACGGACCCGATTTTAGGCCCAGACTCTGCCACTCGCTAGTGGGTGATATCCGGTCATGATCTCCCCGTGGTTCTTCGCCAGCGAGGCAGGTTTGATCGCAGGGCTGCACCTCACCCCCCGGGTTTACAGAGCAAATGCCTGCAGCGAGAGGAGCCTACAGCAAGCGGTTAGCAAACAGGACCGGCGACCGGCTCCCGGCTCCCGTCACTTCCACACCACTGCCCTGGCTCCCAGCCGTGGGGCCTTAGAGACCAGGCCCGTCTTTCCAACAAAGGGCAACCTTTTGAACACCCGGGAGCTACCTCTTCTCTCAACAGTGCTTGAAAGGGCGCATTTTCATCCCTCACTGCTCAGGCAGGCCTGCCCTGGGGGCCGCGGGGGCAGAAAGATCTGGGTTCAAGCCTTAGCGTTTCCAACCTCCCAGCTGTTCACCTCTGGCAAAGGGCTCAGTCGACACAACCCTTTCCTTCCTGAACAGGGAAAGTAATAATCTCTTCACGGGATGAGGGATGAGAAAAACACATCCCCACATTTAACACAACGCCCGACACATGTGCTTGCCCGGTAAGGAGGACCTCCCTCTTCCCTGTGCACCTTTGTGCCTTCCGGGACCGCTCCCCAAGCAGTTCACAGAGCTGAGTCACGTTCCTGAAGGGATGTGAACATCACCGAGCGCACTTGGAGAACTATTTTCCACGCCCCAGAATGGAATTTCTAGCAAAGCGTCTCCGAGGGTGGCTTTTTATTTGGTTACAGCCTCTCGCTGCTGCTTCTGCTTTGTGGTCTCTTCTACAAGTTCACTAGTGTGTAGTCCCTGGACCCACACTTGTCCCTTTCCTACAAAGTGGGATGTTCTTACCCTGATCATCTTCTCACATCTATGACCCACGAATGTACAGACTCATTCATTAGGACCCCGAGGCGCAGACACACTTAAAGGAGGGATGCCTTTTTTTTTTCTTTTTAACATTTATTTATTATTGAAAGACAGAGTCAGAGCGTGAGCAGGGGAGAGGCAGAGAGAGAGGGAGACCCAGAATCCGAAGCAGGCTCCAGGCTCTGAGCTGTCAGCACAGAGCCCGATGCGGGGCTCGAACTCACCAACCCTGAGATCATGACCTGAGCCGAAGGAGGACGCTTAACCAACTGAGCCACCCAGGCGCCCCAGGAGGGACACCTTTTTCTTCATGGTTTTTAAACATTCTATTTTTTTTAAGTTCTAGTGTTCCTAGTTTGAAGATCAGATAGTTCTCCACTGAAGGAAAGAAAAAAAAGAGAGAGTTAGAAAAATGGAATGGGGGTGGGGGGATGCCTGGGTGACTCAGTCCGTTAAGCATCAGACTCGATCTCAGCTCAGGTCTTGATCTCAGAGTCATGAGTTCAAGCCCCATGTTGGGCTTCGTGTAGAGCGAGGAGCCTCCTTACAAACAAACAAACAAACGTTTACCTCTGATATTTTCACTGCAGCCATGACTTTAATATACGGGTATTTCCCCTTTCACTGTTCTCTGACCCCTGCCCCGTCCCCACTTGTTCCTCCCCTCCGTGTGTTAGGATGGGACCAAGTGACCTGTAAGGTTTCCCCTCTGGTGTCTCAATATGTGGAGACGTCTTCATCGTAATTGTGTTCGAAGACGGGAAGAGGAAAGGTGGGGATGTACACTGAGGCTTGGGAGCCTCCCCTCATCGTGTGCCACGGTCCCCTGAGCCTTTTCTCTCATCCTCAGCCTTTTCCAAGGGCTCGCCGCACCCAGACGTTCAGCGCTCTCAGCAATGGCCGCTCCCTGCCTACCACACTGTGTACTTTTTAAGGAATGCTATATAAAAATCTGGGTAGCCACATGATTTTCCTTCATGGCCTTGCCTTTTTGGGACCAACTGGAATCACTTCTGTCGCCCTTCTGTCTTCAAGTGCTCGTCCCTTACGGCCACTCAGTCTCTGGTTTACTGTCACCACCTTCTCTCTGAATATCATGGCCTCTAAGAAATGACGTGGCCGCGCCCCCAGGTGCTAATGCTGTGCCCGCTGCCCTCATCTCCATGGGGACTGCGCCTGCTGACTTTGGAGCCTACTAGCTACAGGGAATGCGAAAAGTCAAGAGTAGGGCTTCCTGAGTCTACGTCGATGCTCCCCCTCATCTGAGACCCACAGACGCGGAGCCCCCCTCCTCCCCAAGGGCCCCCACACCTCCTCCTGCTTACAGGAGGGGAGGCCTGCCGGGTGGGTCTCACTAGCCGGCCTGGGGCCTGCCACAGAACAACAGCACGGAACCCCAGGGCAGAGGGTCTAGACCCGGCATGGAGCCCGGGGCACAATTTTTTCCTTCTCTCCTAAGCCTTGAAATGAGCACACAAATATCCTTCCGAGTGGTTGTCAAGTTGTGGGATGGGCAAATCCTGAGAGTGGGTGAGACAGGGCACGGGCAGATCTTCTGCAACCATAAGGTGCTGTACAAATACTTTTAAATTTTTTTTTCAACGTTTTTTATTTTTGGGACAGAGAGAGAGACAGAGCATGAACGGGGGAGGGGCAGAGAGAGAGGGAGACACAGAATCGGAAACAGGCTCCAGGCTCCGAGCCATCAGCCCAGAGCCCGACACGGGGCTCGAACTCACGGACCGCGAGATCGTGACCTGGCTGAAGTCGGACGCTTAACCAACTGCGCCACCCAGGCGCCCCAAATACTTTTAGACCATGAAGGTGCAAATGGGAGAGCAAAGAGAAATCGTCACCGTTCCCCAATATCATCATCTCTTGGGGTGTGTGTATGGGGGAGGGGATCTCCAGCTGGAAAGCAGCATAGGTTTTTCTCTTGAGGTCCCCCAAGTCTGGGCATTCCTAACCCCACAGACACCCCAAAAGGACAAAGGGAAATGAACTTGACTAAAAAGCTACCAAGTGACGTACGGATGGCAGAGACAGAATCCACTGGGGTCATCCCCGTCTGCTTCTCTTTTTAAGATTTTTTTTTAAGTAATCTCCACACCCAATATGGGGCTTGAACCTACAACCCCGAGATCAAGAGCCGCATGCTCTACTGACTGACCCAGCCAGGCGCCCCAGTGGGGTGCCCCAAGGCAAAAACCTCTGGAAAAGGACCAAGCACGATGTGAAAAGAGCAGAGGACAGAAAACAGAATCGTCCTGCTGCGTCACACCAGCCGCGTGGAGAGACGGTCCCGGGAAAAGCCAGCCTGACCCCTGTCCACGGGAGTAAGATTCCCCCAAGCAGCCCAGCCGCCCACGCCCAAACCAGTGCGCCATCCTCCGAGGGCCTGGGGGGAGTTTGAGAAGAGACGGTAGTTTGGAGGGAGCCCCCCAACGCTTTGCTGACGGGACCACACGAGAATCCAGGGCAGTGAGTGCCCCCCTCCAGCCCCTGCCTCTTACCCGAGTACTGGCGTGTCCCCCTCTGCCCGCCCGGCCCCGCGGCACTCACACGCTTCCAAGCTCCCATCCCTGGTCGCCACACTTTTTCCAGGCCTCTTCTTTCTTTCTTTTTTAAATGCTTGTTTATTTTTGAGAGAGAGAGAGAGACAGAGTGTGAGCGGAGGAGGGGCAGAGGGGGCGGGAGAGGGAGACACTGAGTCCAAAGCAGGCTCCAGGCTCCGAGCTGTCAGCACAGAGCCCGACATGAGGCTCGAACTCATGAACCGTGAGATCATGCCCTGAGCCCAAGTCAGACGCTCAATCCATGGAGCCACCCGGGTGCCCCCTCCCAGGCCTCTCATTTCTAATGTAATCTTTAGATAAAACTGACGTTCACGGTGATCATTTCTCTCTTCTTACCGCTTTGGTCTGATTACCTTTTCCTCTCGCTGGATTTCCAGGACTCTATCCCTTCAGTTGGTTTTCTTTTATTAGAAGTTACTTCAGTTTCTGTCTTTGTCATCCCTCATGTTAGCCGTTCTTGACGTGAGGACTGCCTCCCTCAGACGTTTCTTCAGGCCGCCATCTGGCGCAAAGGGACGGTGATGAGCTCACAAAACGGTGCCACAGTTCTTCGGGGAACTGGTCTGCCTACGTCACAGCCGCCCCAGGTGCTGGGACACAGAGTCCACGCTCTGAGTGTCGCCCTGCTGGGCCGTCTTCACAGACCTGAGCCCCGACAGCGCGGTCTGGAGGAAGCCGGGGGTTCCCGGGCCAGGAGAGACCTCGAGAGCCCTCTAGCCCATCTACTCAACCGCAGGCAGAGATTTGCAAACATCGGAGCGGATTTCTAAGGTTTCTTCAAGGAATTAAAGTATACGAATGTCTAAGTGATTAGTATGATCTACGGTGTACCTGGGGTAAGAAATGAGCAATCAACTGAGTTCTAAAATGCAGTGAGAGTCAGGCACATACGCATTGCTCTTTGGAAAGTCGAGTTAAGGCGCCCTTGCGGCCCGTCTCAGCAGTTAATGGATGTGTTAATTTCACAGCTGTTAAATTCTTTCTTCCGCCCCCGAAAATCTCCCCTGCTTTGCTCGAGTCGACCACAAACCATCACACAGCACTTTCTAAATGCCCAGCACCGCGATAAGCTCATTTCCTCTAGTTCAGTGCTTGACAGGCAGGCAAAAAACCAGGCCAGTGTCTCTTAGCCAAAACCCCTCCATACGCTTCGAGGCGAACTTCTCTCTGACGCTGGTAACTTCTCCAAAATAGCCGTCACCTGTCGTCGGCGTGCAAAAGCCAAGCTTCACACGGGTTGCCAATTCTGTCTCCTCTGTTCCCGCGTTTGTTGGCTGGGTTTACCCACGCGGTGTGTTCATGTCCTCTGGGGTCAGCTCAACCTTCCCACACTTCTGAGGATCCTCAGGCTTCCCGAAGACGTCTGCTCAGAGACGCAGCTCCCCTTCCAGAGCCAGAGAGCAGAGCGGAAAGGGGGGGGGGCCTCCCCTATAAAGCTGTGTCTTCCTCTCCTTCCCCACAAACAACTGATCTCCTTGCTTTCAAAACCGTGAACACTTCTCTTCTTCGAGTTGTGTGTTAAGAGATGAGTCACGCATGGGTCTTCCCAATGTGAACATCAATTACAGTCAATCGGAAGTTCACGCCCTTCCTTCCCCACTCGCCTGTGCACCTTGAGACCCCCGTGATTTCCTGGAACAACAGAACGGACAGAACAGAGCCACAAAGCCTCAGTGGAGGCTGCAGGCCCTTCTGCTACTCAGAGCCACTTACGACTCGGAGCCACAGATAGTCTCAACTGCAAACTGGCATGAGAAGAGGCTCCCAGGACTGTCGTGCGAATCAAACGGAAGGATTTACGCACAGTGCCTGGCACTTAGTAGGTGCTCAAAAGACTTCACTAAATTGATCAGAGCACTTGCTAGTCTGCGGTGCGTCCCTCCTGTGCCAGGCTGTGCTCTAATCACTTTACGTGTAAAGTCTCCATTTCAGAGAGGAGGGAACACAGGGGTTCCCCGACTTCCTCAAGGTCACGCAGAGCTGGCCAGAAGGTATCTGTGTTCATTTCCCAGGGCTGTAATAAATCACCACATCGGGATGGTTTAAAACAACCATGATTTAATCTCTTAGTTTGGGCGTTCAAGAGGTAGAAATCAGGGTGTTGGCAAGGTTAGTTCCTTCCAGAGACTCCGAGGGAGAATGCGTTCCACGCCTCTGTCCTGGCTTCCGGTGGCTGCCGGCGATCCTGGCATTCTCCGGCTTTCCGCTGCCTCCTTCACAAGGCCGCCCGCCTTCTTTGTGTGTCCTCTGTGTTTCTTTCTCCAAACCCCCCGCTTCTTATGAGAGCATCAGTCACGAGATCTGGGACCCATCCTAATCCGCGATCTTAATTACATCCGCCAAGTCCCTCTTGCCAAATAAGGTCACAGTCACAGGTATCAAGGGTTACGACCTGGACCCATCTTTTTGAGGGACACAACTTGACCTGCTCCGGTCTCTGGGCCAGAACCTGAACCTCAGCAACCTTAACCAGGTTCCTAATTTCTACGTCACCTGCGCGTCTCCTTGGCTGATTACAAACTGGCAAATGTCATTTGAATACTAGATTGTCATTACTATTATCTCTCCACCCAGCTAGAAGGGGGCGGTAGGGTACATTTATGCCACCCAGGAACTCTGAATCTCCCTCTTCCATTTAGCTTTCCACGTCCTCGACGCCTTCACACTCTCTATGGTTGCCCAAAACTCCATCCTCACGTGGGTCAGATTTCAGTGGACACTCGGGGGAGGGGTGCTCGGTTTCTCTGCTATCCCCGACTGCCCACCTTCCACCCAAGTTTCTTCAAATAGACCAACCCAGGAATTCAGATACTATAAATGTCAGAAGCTCACCCTAGTTTCTCCAAAGGCAGTCCTCAAATCACCCATCTGGAACTTCCTGGGATTCGTCCCCTAACACCCTCTGTCCCTCTAGTTCCGCATCCCCAGGCCTCTGGCTCAGCACATGGGAACTGCGTGTGCCCAACGGGAAACGAGGAGAGGGCACCCACCGCCCTTCCCGGGGCTCACAGCGCCTGGCTGGCACGACCAGGTACTTTTCTTTCCCCAACTGCTCCCACCTGCCCGCCTGCTTTTCCATCAGAGCAGACCTGACGGCACTTCCTCTCAGGACAAGGGAAGCTGCTGCTGGGGGCAGGGGCAGCAACCTATGACAACCCACCTCTCACACACACCCCAGGACGATTTATCCTAGGACAGCTCCCTCTCAGTCATGACTCAGTGTCTTTTTTTTTTTTTTTAACTGCAAGGGACCACACATCTTTACTTTCAGGCCACAAACAGATCTGGCGGGCCGGGGCGGGGGACTGACACAGTCTTGATCCCATTTCAATTTCCAATCCCTTTTTAACGTTCTTTTCTTTTCACTTTTTTTTTTTTTTAATGTTTATTTTTGAGAGACAAAGAGAGCACCAGCAGGGGGAGGGCAAAGAGAGAGGGAGACAGAATCCGAAGCAGACTCCAGACTCCGAGCTGGCAGCACAGAGCCTGATGCAGGGCTCCAACCCATGAACTGTGAGATCATGACCTGAGTTGAAGTCGGATGCTTAAGTGACTGAGCCCCAACTTCTATTTTCACTTTGGAAGTTTGGGGAAGCGGTGGGTTGGGAGGCTTGAGGAAGCCAGGTACGAGGGTAGGGGGATGTGAGAAGGTTGTAAAGAAAGAAGGGTCCTGGCTTGAGAATTCTTTTCTTCCTGCTGCAGGCCAGAAGCTCTCTCCTGCCCTTGTCTGTCTCCCCACTACCCAAGAGCAGCTCTTGAGGGGTCAGAGGGCCTTGGAGGTGGTTTGGCCTAATTTATCATCCTAAGAAACACATGTCTTACTCTACCCACTCCAACCGCGGCCCCACACCGCATTGTCTCGGGAGGCAGAACGGAGCCCGGTCCAGAGCCTGTCCTTGAGGAGCTCGGGGTGCTTGCTGGACACTGGGGCGAGCACAGGGCGTGGAGCAGGGCACCGGGCACATGTGCGACACGGAGCCCGCCTGCTCCCCGTAAGGGTGCACGGGGGGGGGCGGGGGGGTCTGCCGTCCGAGCAGCGCCTTGAGTATGTGCAAGGTGGCGGGGATGACGGAGGGGAACGCTGCAGCCTGGGTCCTGGCAGGAAACAGATCACTGGAGCCATCCAAGGTGAGCTTAGGGAGGGACTACTTACAAAGGCGAGGGCACCGTGCAGGGAAACCTGAGGGCAGCACGGGGCCCAAGGAGCTCCCGGCGCCCCAAGGCCTGAGGAGCAGGGCAGTGGGCGGCTGCCAGGACCCAGAGAGAGAAGTGTGTGCCACCCGGCAGGAGCTCTTGTGAATGGAGGTGGGGAGAGGGCAGCCCACTGGTGGTCCACACAGGCCAGCCTCTGTGGGCACCTGGCCCGGCGGCGGGTCTGGAGGAGCAAAGGAACACCACCCATCAGACACAGAGGAAGGCAATCTGCACACTGAAAGGCACGGAGTCCTGACACAGCACGGTTTGCTTTGGCACCAGGAACAGGGGACATGCGAGGGACCGGCAGGAGACGGGAGCAGAGGGAGGTCAGGACCTGCTGCACAGAGCCCAGCCGTCACCTTGTGTGCTCATGGCACCGATGGGAATGACGTAGTTGGTAGTCACGGTGGTGGAGGGAAGGAGTCTGCAGGAGGACAGGAGAAGAAGGGAGGCCAAAAAGAGGCCACTGCGATATGGAAGGTCTGGGGGAAGAGGAAGAACCTGGACCGGGGCCTTGCCAGTCGAAGGAAGTGGACTCAACTGTCTGCTTCGCTGCTTCCCATGGTGAGACACTGGGGGAGCCTTCTAACCATCGAGTTTATTTTTCGCATCCACAAACATACAAACAGTCATGAGAATTAGACCGGGTGAGTCAGGTGCCAACCATAGGGCACGGTGATCAACACAGCCTGGACTTATGCAGTGCACATCCTGTGCAACCAGGCTGGTTGGCCCCGAGTCCAGGCAAGAAAAGCTGAAGGTCTATGTAAGGCAGCAACAGTGATGATGGGTAGCAGGATGTGGATTCCAGAGCCATTTCTCTGGATGCGGGGATAAGGAGGGGGAGGGAGAAGATCCTGAGTTGTACGACTTGGCTGATGGGGGGTGTGGACTAAACACGAAGGAGGTCAAGGAGGTCGAAGGACGCAGGAGCAGCTGAGGGCACAGGGAAAGAAGGGTGTGGTTCCGCACATGTCAACAACCCCGAGGGGCCACCAGAGCACTCAGATGGCCCTGCCTAGGAGACAAATGGGAACAAGGGATCAGGGGAGAGGCACAGACTTAGAAGCCACCAGGACACAGGGTGTCAGTAGCTGTGGGAAATAGGAGATTCCCCCGGAGCAAGCAGAGAAGGAAGGGACGGGGTTCACTGAGAATCCTGTTAACAGCATTGATTGAAACTAAAGGCAGAAGAGGGGGACTCAGCAAAAAACAAAAAACAAAAACAAAAAACCAAAAAACAGGAAAAGACCAGGAAATCAGAGGAACACAGGAATCCACCATGGATGTGCGGGAGGAAAGAGTCTCCGGAGGGAGGAAAGGTCCACGGCATTCGGTCCTCTGGAGGGACCAAAGGGGACGAGGACGCAGAGTGAGCCACGGATTAGCAATGGAGACATCCCCGGTGACCGCAGCAGGGGCGATCTTGGCGCGGGGCACAGAAGCCCAAATATAAGGAGCTGAAAAACGAGTGGGGTTTTGGAAATACATGCGGAAAAGCGCAATCATGCCCAAGAGTCTGGCAGTGAAAGAACACGGTAAGAAGGGAGGCTTTGGGAGTAGCTTTTCTTTTCAGATGGCAAAACCTGAGCCTATTTATAGGCTAAAAAGGAAGAAACAAAACAGAAATAGCCTCAAGATCCGGGGGGGGGGGGGGGAAATACAGGGAGAATGAGGTCTGGAGATCCAGGCAAGACGGCAGGAGACAGGGCCCAGGTGCAGAGCCAGTGGGGGAAGAGTCAAGTGCACACGGGACTCTGAGGCCGCCAGAGGTGGGCCGGTCCCGCCCCGGCTTGTCGCCCCCTCCTGTCGTAGGGTGGCTTCGCCCCCGCTCGGCAGAGGCAAGGCCGTCCTGACGAGCGCGTAGGAGTCGTCTGACTGAGACAGAGGCTCAGTACGGGTGTTTTTTTAAGTCAAGCGTCCTGGTTAGAGCAAAGGCTGACTTAACCGCTCCCGCCTGCATTTTGCGTGTACTCCCTCTCTTTCTGCAGGGCGAGGACGTCTCTCGGAGATGTGACGTGGATGCAGACGAGGCCACAAAGAGCCGGCTGCGTCTTCTTGGAGCGGAGACGTGCACACATTCATCCTGGGGCGGACGGCCCGAGGGACGGGGCTCCCGCAAATTCACGGGGGCCGCGAGGGTGGGAGGCCTGGCCGGGGACACGGGAGGCTCTCCCGGGACCTGGTTTAGGGACACTTGCAGTTTCTCTCTCGCATTTAGCTTGTCAGATTCTTCTTTGTCAGCTGAAGCGCCTGACAAGCTTAATTGTTTCCTTAGGGCTTTGTCCTTCCCATCAGCGAACAAAGGCAATTGGGAAGGATGTGGGTCTAGGTTTTTGGTATTAAAAACAAGCAAACAAAATAACACAACAACAACAACAACAAACAGGGGCGCCTGGGTGGCTCAGTCGGTTAAGCATCTGACTTCGACTTCGGCTCAGGTCGTGGTCTCACGGCTCATGAGTTCAAGCCCCGCGTCGGGCTCTGTGCTGACAGCTCGGAGCCTGGAGCCTGCTTTGGATTCTGTGTCTCCCTGTCTCTACGCCACACTTTGTCTCTCTCTCTCTCTCAAAAATAAACATTAAAAAAAAATTTAAAAAAAATTCTTACCAAGATAGATGTTTGTATTTATATGTGCACCCACACGTGCACATCCATACACTCCTAGATATTTCGATCCGCGTTTGGGTGTAAATATAGGTAGAGTAGATCAGACCACTGGCCCACCGCCTGGACGGCCGCTCTGACTCTGAAAGGCGATACACCAGCAATACCCCACCTCTTCCCGCAGTCGGGAGCCCCTAACGATGAATTAAGTGCCATTGGAAGACAACAAGCTGACGTGCAGATGGCACCCATCAGGGGTTACCTCCTGAGGCCCCTCTTGCTCCTCCCTTCCCAAAAAGCTTTTATTGAGGCCGGGGCTAAAACCAAGATGAGCACATTCGCCGTTCAGTATGGTTTCGTTTCTCCCATCCACCCTCTGATAGTTACGAATTATCGGTAAAAACTGCGACAAATTGGACAAGAGGTAAAGCCAGAGACCAAGATATTGCACGGACAAAGATTATTGGTCCCGTAAGCAAAGAGCTAACGGTACAGCAGCAACAGGGGACAGGGCTGGCATCTTTGGCCAACTGGAGGAAGGAGGCAGTAGATTTTCGAAGGCGGCCTTGCCGCGTGGTTAGTCCCACAGTAGGAAGTCATGTTTGGCTTGCTCCCTGAGCAGAGCTGAGCAAGGTCACGTGACCTCTCACTTCTCAGGGCTCCCGACTGCACTGCTGCCTTTGTAACGGTCGTCTGTGTGCTGTGTATTATCGTCCATTAGAACATATGTTCTTGATGGTCTCTGGTTAACATTTTTTTATCACCATCTCCAAACACCTTCACAGACGGGTAGCATTCGGCGCTCAACAAAGGTTAGGTTGGCTGGTTGACTCGACTGTCCATCCACCCATCCGATCGATCCTAGGTAAAAGTCTACAGAATAAATGTGCCCACTTCTTGGGAATTGTGCAAAGACTTAAGAAGAAATCAAGTCGATTTAACAAATACGCATCGAGCACAATTATGTGCAAGACGGCAGTCAAGGAGACAAAGACGAGTAAGATGTGGCTCCCACTAAGAAATATTAGATAAATAGCTACAAGATTGAACTTAAGGACTACAGAGCCTTGGGTACAAAGAAGAAACGGAAATGAGACCCCCACTGTGGGGGTGGGGTTGAAAGCAGTAAACAGTTCCTGGTGGATGTGGTATTTAAAAGACACCTCGGGATTCTTATTCGAGAACTTGACAGAAACGTTATTGAACCCAGAAGACTCGCTCAATCGTGGTTTGACCGTGACTGCCACCAGCCACTGGGGAAGGCTGTCAGTCCTCCACAGCTGCTTCTCAGGGTCTCCTAATAAAGGTGTGGGGACTTGCCGACAACTTAGCCTAGTTCCTGAATTCTACGCCTCACCCTCTGGGTCTCCCAGTCATGCTCATCTCTACAGTCTGAGGTCTGTGCCAGCAGAAAAGCAGCCCAGTTCACAACTGGCTATAGTCTTCCTAGTGGTGGGTCATCATCCTCTTCCTAACTGTGCCAAGATGCGAAAAGGAACCCAGAAAGCTTCCCAGCCAGGACCGAGGGACAGGGCATGACAACACAGAGTCTAGACCGCTGTGCAGTGCGGAATGCCCAAGCAGTCACTGGGGGATGAGCTGGGACAGCGTCCTTCTACGATCCTGGAGACCATCTGGTGATAGTAAGGGCTGGTCAGACCAGAGCTATCGCTCCAGACCGAAAGCAATCTTTGCTTGCCTTTGGGGTTAAGGTTGGCCACACAGTGGTCCTTCCCCTGGCCCATCATATGGCCCTACATCCCAGTGTCAAACACAGACCCTACGCCAGGTTTCCCACATCCGCGTGAATCCAGAAACACCTAGCGTACCATAAAGGTTCTTCCTAAGCAAAGCCTCTCCCTTTATGTGATCTGAAACCCACCGATCGATACGAGATTGGTTTGTTTTGAAGACGATGATTCCCTTAACAAGATGCAAATGCTTCTTGGGCTGATAAAGTAAACTCCATCAATCATTCAAACACTAAATTATTAAGCAAGCTAGAGATTGTTCTCCCTCCTCCTACAGAAGGACAGCCAATGATAAACCTTCCGGGCTTGAGAAGCAAAATATTCAAAGATAACTTACAATGATTATTGACACCAGAGGGTCTCTCCTTGGAACCAATAAACCATAGGGCTATGAGGCCCATGTATTGTCCCAAACTCAAAATTCTGCAAGCATGTACATGAATGAATTGTTACAGGGAGAGAATTCAGTTTTACCAGACTCTCAGAAGTATTTGTGTCACATAAAAGGTCAACAGCACCCTACGGATGCCCGGGCCAGTGTCTACCTGTTAGCAGGGAAAGGGGTCAAGGGCAAGATGGCTGGTTTTACTTTGCATACACTCTCCCATCTGGGCCTCTTCAAAGCTTTGCAAATTCCAAATGGATTCCCTTTATGCATGTAAGGAGGAGAAAATGAAACAGGAATGGAATTTCAAAGTAAGAAATCACTTAGAAGTAGAACTGGGACCAGGCCTGGATTCTCGGTTCCCCTGGTTCTTCCTCCACAGGGTGATTCCCTTCCCGGTAGACAGCGTTTAATGATGTGAAGTCTTCTAAAGTTGGCCTAATTGGATGTTCCATCGTAAGGGTAAAAGATGCCCGCTAAGGTCTGGCACAGAGAGACTGATCCAAAGGTTTAGCTTTGATCATTCTGGAGGCTCTTCAATTTTCTGCTGTAAGTAGATCTATTCACTATCTGCCAGCTTTGTGCTTTAGGCCATGGAGAAGGGCAGAGGATGAGGCCACCAAGAAAATAAGGAAGCTTAACGGCCTTTTCGAAACGAACATTCTAGTACAAACAAGTGGATCGAGCCTGCCCTAGCTTCGTCATGTGGCATTTACGGAGCACCTACGACGTACAAAGACCCTGCCGGGCACCAGGGATACAGTGCACAAAACATGTATGGTTCCTGTCTTCATATTTAGAATTACCATGGTAAAAGTTTCCATTCTTTTGCCATGAGTGAATTTAATAATCAAGGAGGATCCACCAGAGGCAGAAAGCCAGCGGAAAGAGCAGAGGTAAAATTACCAGAGAGCCAAGTTGAGGTCATGGGAGGGGCCGCTCCCAGCACCTCCCCAAAAGAGGGTGCTCCTTCATTTACTCTCTATTCAGACCGTCACTAGTCTGAATGACCCAGGCCTGACAGACTGACCCCCGTCTGTGCCTCCAAATGCTGTCAGCTCTATTGTCCAGTCTGCCCTTTATCCTGACTCCTGGGCAATGTCTCCCATGTCCGCCTCCCTGACACAAGTCCCTCTGCGAGTGGGGTGTTTCCCTAAAACCCTACTGTCAACGGCCACCCTGGAACCCTGAGTCAAAGCCCTCACGGAAGGACTGTAAACATGGGTGCGGAAGGAAGGTCCTGATATATTACCAAGAGAAAAACAGGTTCATCGTAGAACTACTTACAGGACAATGCTGGGTTTTGGAAAAACATCTGAGGGCACATTTGCATGTGGAATGTTCCTAGAGGGAATATGAAGGAATATTTGACTCTTCCTTTTGTAAGACGTCTTCACGGGGCGCCTGGGTGGCTCAGTCGGTGAAGCGTCCGACTTTGGCTCAGGTCACGATCTCACGGTTCGTGGGTTCGAGCCCCGCGTCGGGCTCTGTGCCGACAGCTGGGAGCCTGGAGCCTGCTCCGGATTCCGTGTCTCCCTCTCTCTCTGCCCCTCCCCTGCTCTCACTCTGTGTCTCTCTCACCCTCTCAAAAATAAATAAAGATTAAAAAAAATTTTAAAAAAAGTCTTCACTACTCTTAGTGGCAAGCATATATTACGTGGCCATTTTAAAACTTATGCCTCAGCCGTATTCCTCTGAACACTTCCTGAAAAATGTCACAGAAAGGAGTCACGTTGGGGACCATGCAGAGCCGGGCTATGCCTTACCTGTCTCTGCATCTACATGGGGCACACAGTGGCCTTCAGAGGAGGAGAAGAGAGAGGAGGAAGGACAGAAGAAAAGGTAGGTCTTGGATGTGTGCACCAACACGTGCATGTGACAAAGAGCCCCGAGGTGTCAATAAATGACAGGCCAGTGAGTCCCCCGGGGGGACTTACGGTGCTTCTGCGTGTTTACCAAGACTTCCCGAGCTCAAGGGACTTTGCCAAGCCCACGGAGAGGTATGACAATTGAAGCACAGAACCTGCTTTCAAGGAAAGAAAGAGGACAGGAACAGATAAAGAATGCATATAACTATGTAGGACTGCAAGCCACAGAAAGGCAGGCAGAAAACTGGAAAGAAGAGGAGAATCGATAGGTGGCGGGGGGGGGGGGGGTGTGAAGTCAGACCACGAGGAATGGCAGGGTGGTGGGCACCGGGCTTTGGGAGGGAGCCGAGGGTTGACAGATGTGCTCTCGCACAGGGCAGCAGGGGTGAGGGAGGTTATTTATTTCAGGATAGGGGAGAGCTGAGAGGACCGGCAGGGAGGGATGGAGAGGCTAGAGAAGGGCAGGCCCACGGGGAAGAGACCGGAGAAGCTGGGTCTGGAACACAGGAGGGCAGGGCACAGAGGGGCGATGACGGTAGGCAGTGACCCACGATGTGTGGAAGGGGAAGCGGATGCGGAGGAAGCTCACGGAAGATGGGGGTCACCTAGGGAGAGGGAGGGTGCACAGAGCCCACAGGTAGAAGCAGGTGAAAAGGACTTGGCACCGAGGGGAATTAACGCCGGGGTGAATGAGGGATCACAGAGCACCCCCGGGGAACTAACTGAAGCTAGAGAGCACGAAGGATACTCTTTCCCCTCTTACTTCGTAAGTTTCTCCATGCGGAAAATCGGGCAATTCCTACTCATGCATATGTATGAAAAGGCACAGTCTATGAAAGGTTCTGACACCAGAGGGAATAAAAACATCAACTCTACATGAAACATCACTCGCGGCAGTGATGGATACTCCCATCCCTCCACGGGCGGGTCCGGAAAAGACGGGAGGAGCATGGGAGAGATCTACAGGTCAGGCTGCCCTGGTTCCAGTCCAGCAGGGGCCCCTCAAGGCCCTCCCATGCTGGAAGGCTGGAGGAGGCTCGATCTCAGAAAAATATGGGAAGACGCAGGGGCGCCTGGGTGGCTCAGGTCACGATCTCACGGTTCGCGAGCTCGGGCCCCGGCTCAGGCTCTGCGCTGACAGCTCAGAGCCTGAAGCCCGCTTCAGATTCTGTGTCTTCCTCTCTCACTGCCCCTCCCCGATTCAGTGTTTGTCTCTCTCTCTCAAGAATAATAAACATTAAAAAATTAAAAAGATATATGGGAAGATGCAATCGCCCTGTCCCTCGTACAGCACAGAGCACAAATGGGACCCAGGTGTCTGAGCTCCAGATCTGCTCATTCTTCTCTGACCTTCCAGGACCCCCGGTACCCGGGCCCCCTGTCCCACTCCTGTGGCAATGGAGCAGTCTGAGGTGGGGACTTGGGCGTGTGGAGCTACGAAGGGAGGGAGGCTGGAGAGGAGAGCTGTCTATCTGGGAGGTCTCGATCCGATTTTGGGGGGGGGCAGCCTGGATGTTGGAGAGCCACCTCTAAGAATCCTGACAGCTTTTCTGGATTCACAAAGCAACAGTGTAAGTAATTACTACGTATTCTATCTTTTCTCCTAATTACGGGATTCTACCTATACATTACAGGTCAGGATAGTATCTGATTCCATTAAAAAATAACATATTTTTAAAACCTGTTACCTTAATCCCATGGGACCTCGACTTTCTGCCTTTCTAGGGGTATTATTATCTCCTTTTAAAAATGTCAATTTGTTTGATTCCACTGCTGATTTCCAATTTGTGGCCCCGTGCTTCTCCCTTCTCTCCCTAGCAAGAGGCTGGCAGACCCTGTCCCCTCCTCTGATAAAACTTCTCCTTTATGAGTCACCATGCATTCCACCCTCCTGAACGCCAGCCTTTCTTCTGTCCTTACTCTCTCTTAGGGTGGATGCTCTCTTGTTTATTTGCAAGTCTTTAAATTTTTTTTTTTCAACGTTTTTTATTTATTTTTTTTGGGACAGAGAGAGACAGAGCATGAACGGGGGAGGGGAAGAGAGAGAGGGAGACACAGAATCGGAAACAGGCTCCAGGCTCCGAGCCATCAGCCCAGAGCCCGACGCGGGGCTCGAACTCACGGACCGCGAGATCGTGACCTGGCCGAAGTCGGACGCTCAACCGACTGTGCCACCCAGGCGCCCCTGATCTGGATGATTTTAAAACCGGTGCCTTCCACATCCTGTGGTTTCATTACTAGCAGTCTGGGGTTTAAGAATCAAACTCTTTAAAAAAAATCAAACTCTTTCGGGGTGCCCGGATAGTTCAGTCAGTTAAACGTCCAACTCTTGATTTCAGCTCAGGTCATGATCTCACAGTTCGTGGGTTCGAGCTCCATGCCGGGCTCTGTGCTGACATTGGGCTGTGTGGAGCCTGCTTGGGATTCATTTTCTCTCTTTCTCTCTTTCTCTTTCTCCCTCTCCTGCTCACATGCACTCTCAAAATAAATAAGTAAACATTAAAAAAAAATCAAATTCTTTTTCTTTACTTTGCTTGTCATTTAATGTGATTCCTGAATCTGAGGGTACTCGCGTCGTCTTCATTCTGTCTGGTTGGATCATTGCAACTGTTGGCTGCTAACTAAGTGAAATATGCTACCATAGTCCCTTATTTTCCAAGACACTCCCAAATGTCACAGGTTTAGCAATCCCCAGGAGAGAAAACAGTTCATTCACCTTAAAATCCAGGGCTTTCTGTCCTGCAAAATGTTCTGCACTTTGATGGGTAACTCTGAAGTGATAAAAACATGAAGGCAAATGAATGTGTGGGTTTATCTTAAAAGGGGGATGCCACTGAACAGAGCAGTGTGCCCACCCTAAGGACAGAAGCCCGGGGAGGACAGTCCTCCAACGATTAACTAGTTCGTGATCATGGGAGAGTCACCTACGACATCTGAAGCTTCATTTCATCCTAAGAACGGGGATGACTGGTTCTACACATGGGGTTGCCTTTAGGATTGACGTAACCTTGGTCCGGTCTCGTCTGACTGTAGATCCTTTGAGGGCAGGGACGAGGTCTTGCTCAACCAGACAGGGTCAATTTCTTGCTCTTTCAATAATACTCGGATAATGGACAGAATCCCTCCAAGCACGTCCTTTCCGGCAAGCAGGCCGTGCGGGTTTGCCTGTGTAGGTGAAGGATGTGTGGGAGGAAAGGGCTGGTCTTGTTGGTGGCAGGTGCTACCGAGTTAATCAACAGCGTGGGTACGAGGATATCGGGTGACGTTCTGTCCCAGCCACGGCCCCTCGGTAACCTGGCATCCCTGGTGATCACCTCCCCCCAGCCCTCCCAGAAAAGACTCTGGCTCCTCCAGGCCTCCAACCCACAGGGATGCCCTGATTCCCTCTGTGCACCTGCTGCGGCTCTGGACCCAGCCCCCAAAAGGGATGCTTTCTATTTTCCCAGCATCCGGGGACCAGCTCTGGCCTCGGCCACTCAGCAAGCTTCTCTGCTGTCCAGTGGCTCTAACACACCTCCTACAAACGAAAATGAACTCCAGCCTGGGGGAATCCTCCCCCCCAAGTTTGTCCTTCCTCGTATGTTCTCTTTCAGCTCTAGAGGACTGTTCAGAGTGCTCTTTCCAATTTAAAGGTGCTGTTTTGTTACAGCTGAATGATTCTTTACAATTCTTCTGTGTAAATCACTGTGTGAATTCTGTCTTCCGATTGGACCCAGACTGATAAACCACTGTTTTCCTCGGTGCCTGGCACAATCAACAATACATATCGGAGCTCTCCGGGCGTCCTTTCCTCCCTTCCCCAGCTAGCCCTGAATAATTTATCTCTGACTTGTTCCAAATCACAGCACAGCTCAAAGTGGAGGGCCCCAAACTGGAACGTACCTCCTCTAATGTCTCCTCTCACCAACTGCTGGCATGTTAATTAATGACATTTCTGAGAACTGGCTGGACACCCTAGGGGGACCCTACTTGGTTTGGTCATTTATACTCAAAACTGGAGACCTTCTCCCAGTCTGGCTCCTAAAGACTTCAGGTCAATTAATTTACTTCCTTTGGTTAAAAAGAAGGATTTTTGTTTGTATGTCTGGCCCCCGGTATCAGAAACCTCCAGGGGATGGGTAATTCCTTCGGTTCCTAATAAGACTGAGAAATTTCAAAAGCACAGTGACTTCTGTAATGGTACCACTACTCCAGAGCTATTTTTTAACTTAGAAAAAAAGCATGCCATTAAACCAGAAAGGGTAAAATATGAGATGTGAAACCTGAAACAAGGAAAAATAAGACATGAAGCCTTCATTTTTCAGGCCGAATCCTGTTCTATTCGACAGCCTTACCGTATCACTGATACGGTATGAAAATGTTCTTATTCAAGTTACACTTGACTGAAAGCTCAGAGGGACAGTTCACCTGTTACCATCTGGTGTGATGGTTTTACAGTGGGTCAGTTCTGCTAAACCAGAACTTGGCACTCCTCACACTATAGAGCTGCTGTGCAGGATGGCTCAAGAGAGAAACCTGTGTGGCATTTGGGCGGAGGAAATAAAGCAGGAACAGCTACGCTCTGAAGCATCATCCCTGGCTACAGTGGGAAGAAACGGACATTGAGGTATCGGCGAACCGAGGGTGGCCTCACTCTTCTGTGCTCCATAGCCGGCTCTCCTTCATAAATGTCCTCCTTCGTAACTGCCAGCCCCCCTGAACATCAAGGTCCCTGAACAGAAGCATCTCAGCTAACTAAAAGGCGGCAGCCAGGAAGAGTCAACAGCCTTCCGCAGAGGTCTGCACCTGTCCCCTCTGCAATGCCGCTCTCGCACGTGGCCCCGCCTGGCATCCTGTGAACTCTGACTTATAAGCCACAGCGGGGCTGGCTCATGGCTCCTTTCAGGTCTTGTGTGGACTTTTTACTTCTTGGGTCCTGCTGCAATGGTGTAGGTCCAAATCCGGTAACAACTTCCTTAGGCCCAAACACTCATAGTTGCCTGCTTCCCTACTCGATAAATCCTGATTCACATACACACACACAAATCAAACACTCTGAATAATGGGTTCAAAAGAATTATATCTAATATGGCGACGATCTATGTAACTTCTTGTATTTAGGTTGAAAAATAAAACAGAGAAAACTGCAGGAATAAAGAATGAGTAAAAAATCTGGATTAAAGGCCATGACATAATCCTAAGGATTCTGGACAATAAATCCATCATGACCCAGGTCCTAACAGCATGTTAAACAAGAAAAATATAGCATGATGTCATTCTTTAAAAATGAATGCAAAAGTCCGTATCGTGAGAGTAAAACTGCTCTCTGTATTTTACACTGGTAAGACAACATCTGGGATTCGGTACTAAATTCTAACATACTTTGGGGCGCCATCCAACTCCTGATTTCAGCTCAGGTCATGGTCTCACAGTTCATGAGTTCGAGCCCCACACTGAGCTCTGTGCTGACAGTCTGGATGGAGCTTGCTCTGGATTCTCTGTCTCCCTTTCTCTCTGCCCCTCTCCCGCTCACAGTCTCCCACTCTCAAAAAATAAACATTAAAAATATTCTAACATATTTTAAGAGGAAATAATGTGCTCTGAAACCAGGAAGTCTAGAAAAGAAAAGCACAATGAAGAAAGGCTTCGGGAACGTTAGGGAAATGAGGTCTATGTATTTGTGGCTCCAGAGAAGAGAGCTAGGATCAAGGGGACAAAACTTACATAAACATAGTGAAAAGCACGGTCACAGCAAATCAGCACAGAGGACGGAGGTCTCCTGCAAGCGGGGGAAGCTGGACTACAAGTCCACCACAGCGCGCTTAACCTCGTAAAATTCCATGAATTTAGAGGTCGCCTGGGGCTTGGCAAGGGGGAATAAGGGGTCCCTGCTGATGGGGACAAAGCTCCTATTTAGAACGATGGAAAGGGTCTGGAAGGTGGGGACGGCTGCGCAACACTCTAAGTGTAATCGATGCCACTAATCTGTACACTGAAAATTGTTAAAATGGCAAATTTTATGTTCTATATATTTCATCACAATAAAAAAAAAACCCGTGCTTCTATTATTCTATGTGAGAGATGCAAAAAAAAAATTAAATTTAAAATCTGAGTCAATAAAAGAGGACTCCGTTACCGATGTGGCAAAGGCCTTTCTTTTGGCTGGGAAGAATGTATTGTACCACAAAGGGGTTTTCCGCAAGCAAATGCTGCAGGGACCCAGCGTTTCTGCAGGGGCGCCTGGGTGGCTCAGTGGGCAAGCGTCCGACTTCGGCTCAGGTCATGATCTCGCGGTTCGTGAGTTCGAGCCCCATATCCGGCTCTGTGCTGACCGCTCAGAGCCTGGAGTCTGCTTCGGTTTCTGTGTCTCCCTCTCTCTCTGCCCCTGCCCCACTCATGCTCGGTTTCTCTCTCAAAAATAAATCAACATTAAAAAAAAAAATAAAGACACATAAAAGCCAAAAGCAATTATGCATTCTTTGGCAATGCCAGTCAATCAAACCAGAGGGGTTCCTGAGGGGAAGAAACAGTATACAAAGAAAGCGCATTTGTAAATGTCCCCATATTATCATGATGATAAATGTCCTTAGTGATGATGAAATGGGGCACACAGTTTAGAATAAAGTCCTCTTTCATCTACCCATAACACACAGACATACAAATTTACAAGTACAGGGGCCAAAAACACCCAATTTAATACATAAGTGGGAAAGAAGTATCTAGAAACCTGGGACAACACTGGGGAAACTTCATGCCCTTGTTCATACATGTGGGCTGCTGAATTCTGATAGGTTAGGAAGCTATCCATGAGAGACCTACAACCAGAAAGTCTGCTGTAGGGGGTTTCTTTATGGCGGGGGGAGGCGTTGCCCAACAGATCTGAGGGTTGTGACTTCAAGCCCTATGTTGGGCATGGACCCTACCTTAAAATTAAAAAAAGTTTTTACACTTGTTGGGATGAGCACTGGGTGTTATACACAGGGGATGAATCGCTGGAACCTACTCCTGAAATCATTATAGCACTATACGTTAACTAACTTGGATGTAAATTAAATAAATAAAATTAAAAGATTTTTAAAAAATTTTTAAATTATTATTATTTTAAGTGTATTTATTTATTTTGAGAGAGACAGAGACAGTGTGGATGGGGGATGGGCAGAGAGAGAAAGAGATAGAGAAAAAACCCCAAGCACCCACAAAGCTTCAAGATCATGATCTGAGCCAAAACCAAGAGTTGGTCACTGAACCAACTGCACCACCCAGGTGCACCCCCAAAAAATATTGTTTAAAATTCACTGTAAGATTTAAGATTTCTTTGCTGTTTTCTATCCTCCCACCAAAAAGCATATATATATTTTTAAAGATTTCATTTTTAAGTAATCTCTATACCCAACATGGGGCTTGAACTCACAACTCCAAATTCAAGAGACACAAAAAAGCATATTTCTTCTTAAAAGTGAATGAATGAAAAAAGATGTGCCATACTAATACTAATTGAAAGTAATCTTTATAAAAAGAAGAATAGTTAGAAGATAAACTACCCAATTTCAAAAATTTTTTTAAAGCCTATTAATTCTTTGAGAGAGAGAGAGAGAGAGAGAGAGAGAGAGAGAGAATCCCAAGTAGGCTCTATGCTGTCAGTACAGAGCCCGATGCAGGGTTCAAACTCATGAACCATAAGATCATGACCTGAGCTGAAATCAAGAGCTGGGTGCCCACCCAACTGAGCCAACCAGGCACCCCCCCCCCAGGAATTTTTATTAAGCTACAAGACACTGTGGTTCCGGCATCATGACAGACACCTGGATGGATGGAACAGAAGAAAGAGTTCTGAAATAAATTACACAGAGAGGGGTAATGGATTTTCAACAATGGTACTTCAGCTAAGAACAGTCTTTCCAACAAATGAGGTTGGAAGTGGACATCCGCGTACAGGAGGAAAAACAAAACCTTTGATATATCCCTCACATTATATTAACAAATGAATCAAAGTAGATCACACACCTAAATGTAACGCTTAGAAGAAAGTCTTTGTGATCTTGAGTCAGTCAAAGGTTTCTTAGCTACGACACCAAAAATGCAATCCATCCATTGAAAAAATTGATAATTTGGACTTCATCAAAAGCAAACGTCTGCTCTTCAAAAGACATTGTTAAGACAAAAGACAAACCAGACTTGCAAAAAAAATATTTGCAAACCAGATACCTGATAAAGGATATGCATTCAAAATTTACCAAAAACTCTCGGGGCGCCTGGGTGGCGCAGTCGGTTAAGCGTCCGACTTCAGCCAGGTCACGATCTCGCGGTCCGTGAGTTCGAGCCCCGCGTCGGGCTCTGGGCTGATGGCTCAGAGCCTGGAGCCTGTTTCCGATTCTGTGTCTCCCTCTCTCTCTGCCCCTCCCCCATTCATGCTCTGTCTCTCTCTGTCCCAAAAATAAATAAACGTTGAAAAAAAAAAAAATTTTTTAAAAAAATTTACCAAAAACTCTCAAAATTCAGTAAGAAAACAAAACACCACAATCAAAAAGGGGCTAAAGATTTGAACAGATGCTTAACAAAAGATATACCAAGGGCACAGAAGATGAAAAGATGTTCAACATCATTAGTCATTAGGAAATGCAAATGAAAACCACAGTGAGATACTAATACATACCTACTTGAAGGGCTGAACTTTAAGAAAAAAACTGACAATATCACATGTTGGCAAAGATGTGCAGGAAGTGGAAGTCTCAAACTCCACTAGCAGAACTGTTTCATTAAAAATACATAAATAAAAATAAATACACACACACACCCCTACTGTATAATTAGTCATTCGACTCTTGGTGTATTCTCCCAAGAAACACGAAACTGTATGTCCATACAAATACTTGCAGTGAACACAGAAGCTTTCATTGTAATAGCCCCGAACTGGAAACCACCAACAAGTGAATGGCTAAGCACACTGAGTTATACTCATATAGTGGAATCCCATTTGGTACTAAAAAGGGATACGCTACTGATACATACAATGACAAGGAATGATTCCTTAAGGAAAGAAGCCAGGCCCCCCAAAAGGATACACTGTAGGACTCTGCACGAAATTCGAGAAAAAAACAGACTCATCTAGAACAACAGAAGGGAGATCAGTAGTTGCCTGGGGATGTAGGGGGCAGGAGGGAGGGAGGTGGGGCAGGGAGGGGTGGGAAGATTATACGTGGGCACACAAGGAAACTTTTGGGGGCAACATATACCCCTCATCTTGACCAAGGTGATGGTTTTAGGTTTTAGAAGTGTACACGTAGGTCAAAACTTACCAAATTAATCACATTTAAGTATGCTCAATTTAAAGCTCAAAATAAAGCTGTTATAAAAAATAAATAAAATTGACAGCTTGTTTGGGCAAAGTCGTTAAAACTTTGGGCAAAGTCCTTTCAACCAAGCGAAGGCAAGATTCGAGTCCATGAGGAGCGTCCACGATGAGGTGCCTTTGTATGTGTATGTGCCACTGCGGGGGGTGGGGGGGAACCCAAGAAACAAGAAATTCTTCCTTTTACAAAATGCAAATGGCAGGGAGGGGTTCATCCATTCACACCCTTCGGGCCCAGTCCTGATGCAATCTGTTTCTTTCCTTATCGCTCAAGTAGAAAGTGATTACTCCCCTCTGTGAATCACTCCAACACTTTAAGTTAATTTTCAGATATCAGCTCAGTGCATTTCTCCAACCGCCCATCACACATTTATTAAATGACGCATCTAGGCCAGATTCACAGAGGCCTGGTGCTGGACATACAAATGTGAGCTGGGCGTAGTTCTTTACCGGCAAAAGCCTCATAGTTTACTGGCGAAAGACTTGGACAATAACACGCTGTAACATGTCCACAAACGTTTAAAAGCACAACAGGAACCTGGAGAAAGAAATTGGTGTTGTCAGACGCGTGGTCTTGTGCTGTAGTGACTGGTTCGGGACCCCATTTTCTTCTAGACCAACGCTCCCCAAGAACAAGGGACCGTGGCTTACTCACTTGAATCATCCACTCAATCACCCAGCACAGGACCTGACACGAGAGTTTTCACACTTGTGTATTTGTTTGAACGAACGGAAACTTCACTTCATAGGCATCCGCTCTTTGACTAGAAGGCAGGGCCACCATGTTGCCAACTTGTCGGTTGAGTCCCAACCTTTATCCATTTTGTCATCCGAAGCAAGTCATTTGAGGGGAGATGAAACACTGAAACCTAGGTTCCCCCAAATCCCAAAGGAAGCGCTCATACCCATTCTGTCAGTGAAGAAAACAAGGAGGAGGTAGGGGTGGGGTGGATGGGGCTCAGTCAGCGAAGTCTGGGGCACAAGAGTCACACGGTGAATCAAGGTCCCACCGAGGGTCTAAAGCAGGCCCTGGCAGCCGTGTTGTGACCATCAGGTATTCCCCTGCCCAGAGAGCACACATCTGATCTCTAGAGGAATCCTACCAGTCTCACTGTGAAAGCAATTTCTGGGGATTATACGTGGGACTTTCTGCTTTTCCAAAAGATCACAAACCCTTATCTGCACTCAGAAAGGTGCACTCTGCACC
Source organism: Lynx rufus (assembly GCF_022079265.1). Classification (NCBI taxonomy): domain Eukaryota; kingdom Metazoa; phylum Chordata; class Mammalia; order Carnivora; family Felidae; genus Lynx; species Lynx rufus. The sequence goes on along the minus strand of NW_025814829.1, from coordinate 856,963 downwards.
TTTCTGAAGGGGCAGAGAGGTGGAACAGATATGCAATTATGAAGTTTCAGTTAAGATAAAACTAGCACAAAACGGAAAAGTCTCAAACTACAACCAAAAGATTTGGCCTAAACACCAGGCAAAAATCCTTCACTGTTTCCAGATGGCGCAATTGAGCTGGAGAAGAATTTTCCACTCAATCTTCAAGACGAGGTCGATTTGCTTCTTGTACTTACGTGTCTAGAAACCACAGGTCTCAGAAGAGACATGCAGTAGAAATTTATTTGGATTTGTCTGGACCCACCAGCCTGACAGCTCCAAGGGACAACAGGTAGGGATGGGGCTCTTACCTGTAGATGGGGTCCTGCATCACCAGCATCTTGCTTTCATCCCACGTCCACTCCTTTTTCTGCAATAAAAGAAGCTGTAAATGAATAAGTTAGGCTTGTCCTCCGCTACAGAACCAGGGCAGACATTGAGCTACTGATGCCTATGCAAACGCATGCACTTGCTCCTGGCCTGACTTCTTCTAAGAGGCCTGGCGCCCAGGGCTCCAGAGGCCAAATGGAAAACATCGTGTCTGGTCTGAGCGGTTTCCTTCAAACACTTTAAGGAGACCGTCTCTCCGGGGCACAGGAGGCAGGTGGGAGCCAAGGCCACCCCAAGGGGCCACAAGCAGACTCTAAATCAAAATTTCATGGAGAAATCGCCAAGGGGAAAAAAAAGATGATATATCACTCCAGAGGAGTGGGAGAAGCAGGAGGAACAAAAGGGAGAAAGAGGGGCACCCGGGGGCTCAGACGGTTAAGCGTCTGACTCTTGGTTTGGGCTCAGCTCATAATCTCATGGGACGTGACTTTGAGCCCTGCGGCTGGCTCTGCACTGGCAGCGTGGAGCCTGCTTAGGATTTTCTCTCTCTCTCTCTCTCTCTCTCTCTCTCTCTCTCTTTCTCCCCCTCCCTCCCTCCCTCCCTCCCCTGCTCACTCACTCACTCTCTCAAAATAAATATTTTTTTAAAAAGGGAGAAGGGGGCAGAGCTGTGAATGGTGCTGTCAAAAGCAAAGGAAGTGTAATTCTCACCCTCCCTTCCTCAAAGGGGACAAAGCTGGACACAGGCCTGGAGAGTTAACTAGCGCATTTGTAGTCACCCAAGAGGACCGTCGTGCTGGCTGGGAACCTAACTCACGGTGAACACAAAGGATACCCCTGAGCAGCTGGGGACGAGGACAGGATGGGGGCGAGGGCTAGGGCAGAAGACTCAGGGGCGGTTCCAGAGGCCCCAGATGCTTGATGAGGGGAGGAGCACCCCTACCTCCCAGGTCCCCAGGTGCAGGGACAGGGGCTCCTGCCGCACCTTCACTGGCCTCTGCTACAGGGGCGGTGCTACCCAGGACAACCTGGGAGTCGCACACTCCTCTGTCGATGGGGATCAAGCAGAGTGAAAGGCAAGCAAGTGTATGTTGGATTAATCACCATGGAACGAGCACCGTCAGCTCTGGGGGTTTGTCAGAGAGCACAGGGCAGTGGCTCTCAAAGTGCTGGGGGTGTGAAGACAGAGGCCTCCCCCGGGGGCTGGGGCGGGGGGACTATATTCAGGCCCCTTCGGCCTGAAGCATTTCTCCAGCGTGAACACTCAAAGACAACCCCGTACGCACCTGGCAGGTGTATGTACGTGCGCGCGCGCGCACACACACACACACACACACACACACACACACACACACACGCCATTTCACCCCCAAATTCTTATTCAATACCAACCCAACCCACAGAGGTGGCTTTTCGACGGGCTTACAAGCATTAGGTATCAAATGCTGTTTTACAAACAAGGAAACTCAGCTTCAAGAACTAACTGTTTTGGGGGGACACCTGGATGGCTCAACCGGTTAAATCTCTAAGCGTTGATTTGGGCTCAGGTCCTGATCTCATGGTTTGTGAGTTCAAGCCCCGCATCGGGCTTTGCACCGACAGCGCAGAGCCCGCTTGGGATTCTCTCTCCCTCCCTCTCTCTGCTCCTCCCCAACTCTCTCCCTCAAAAATAAATAAATAAATTTTAAAAAAAGCAAAAAAAGAATTAACTATTTCTTTTCAAAAGTTACCTTCCTGTAACTGCTGCTCATTGCCCTGCAAGATTTTAATACAGGAATGGCTCATTTGGAGCAAATCCAGAAAGAAGGAGAGTACATCTTTTTCTAAATAGGAACTCTCTAGATGCGTATAAACACAGCCAATCCAGACTCTCTTCTTTAAACTAAATCACCCCAGGCTTTGTCAACATTCCTCAGCAGACAAGTCTTCTGGATTTCTCACTCCCTAGCTGACCTTCTTTGTACCCCTCTTAAAAAAATTTTTTTTTCAATGTTTATTCTTGAGAGAGAGAGAGACAGAGGGCGAGCCAGGGAGGGGCAGAGAGAGAGGGAGACACAGAATCCCAAGCGGGCTCCAGGCTCCCAGCACAGCGCCCGACGCGGGCCTCGAACTCACAAAATGTGAGATCACAACCTGAGTCCAAGTGGGACGCTAAACCAGCTGAGCCATCCAGGTGCCCCCTTCATACCCACTGTATTTGCCAATGCCCCCCTCAACACCTGCTACTCTGGCCTGAATCCCTTCCTGATTTACATGTGGTCTAATCTGCAGACACACATTCCTATCTCTGTTCTGGCTGTGATACTGCTCTTAACCCAGCAAGGATCGGTTGATAGTATTTTTAGCCGCCTCCTACCCTTCCTGGCACATGTTAGGCCAGTTTCCAACGGACACACTGAGAGTTCTCAGAGGCAAAGTAACTCATAATTTGGATGCCTGTATTTATTTATTTATTTGTTTGTTCGTTCATTCATTCATTCATTCATTCATTCATTTATGAGAAAATGAGAGAGAGAGCGCGTGGGCAAGCACAAGTAGGGGTGGGGCAGAGAGAGAGGGAGACACAGAATCCGAAGCAGCCTCCAGGCTCCAAGCTGTCAGCACAGAGCCCGACTCAGGGCTCAAACTCACAAGCCGTGAGATCATGACCTGAGCTGAAGGCAGATGCTTAACCGACTGAGTCCCCTGGGCGCCCCATGGATGCCTATTTTAAACACACACTATAAATGTTCACCGCAGGAATTCTTTACACAGCAAAATATAAGGTTTCAAATACGGCTTGATGTGGGGGCAAAAGCATAATAGAAATATTAAGTAATCAAATATTAAGTTAAGCCACATCTATATTTAGGACCACATGTCCTGCCGGAGGTTAATTTAATTCATGTCTGGAAAGCACCACCTCTCTGCTGCTAAGCCTGTTTATTTACATCTGATTTCGGGAGTTGCAGGTTTTAGTTCTAACATTTCCATTTGGTTCTGCTTTCTTCTATGTCTTTGCTGAGACTTTCCACTTCTTCTGTGTCAAGAGCGTAACTGCTCATGGAAGTATTTTTACGACGGCTGCCTTAACGTCTCTGTCAGATCATCTAACATCTGTCCTCTCGGTATTGGCATCTCTTGACTATCTTTTGTTCATTCAAGTTGAGATTTTCCTCATTTCTGGTGTGGCAAGTGATTTTCAATGGAAACCTGGACATTTCAGAAAACACTTTTTTTTTAAGTTTATTTGGGGGAGGGCAGAGAGAGTGGTAGTTTTACTGTCTTCAGAAACTCACATGCCTCTCGCTTCTATCTGAAAGCTTTTTTTTTTTTTTAATGCTTAGAAATAAGGTCTTGGGAGTCTTGGTAGCTACATGTAGGAATTTTCAGTTTTGTTTACCCACTGGCTGTAGTCTCCAAGATGCGCCAGAAAAGGAAGACATTTCAAGTCCAGATGGGAGCGGAGAGGAGAAAGGAGAAGAGCGGAGGAAGGGAGAGGGGTGCGTCCCTGAGGCTGTCAACACCTCTTCAAGGCAGGGTTTGCCACCATCAGCCCAGGAGGACCAGCAGGACGGAACGAGCTGGTCTTCAGCCTCCTTCAACCTGAGGCCCAGGCTCAGGCGGGCCTCACTGGCACCATTCGGAGTCCAAGCAGGTACGGCAGGGAGGCCCATAAGCGAGGCCCAGGGAGGCAAAAATCAGCCCCCTCACCGGCTCCATAAATATAAAGGGATGGGGGAAGGGGGAATGTTAGCGGAGAGGGAGCACCCGAGGGGCAGCTGTCTGGCCGTCTGCCAGCCCCCCAACTTGTACCTGTACACACGTAACTCCTCTCTCTTGCTTGTTGTCCCCTCTGCACCTGCCAAGGACACTCACAGCACGGTCGAGACCTTCAGGAGGCCCCTGAACTAGGGTTCGCTAACCCATGTCTCTCTATGCCTTCCCTCTGCCATCAGTCTCCCCTCCCCCTTCTCTTCTTCTTATCAATTCCTTACTCCAAGGGAATTAAAAAGTCAACAGGACAGAGCAACTTAACGTGAGGGAAGGCTCTGCGTCATATTATTGGCTAGTCAGAATTTTCTGGAGTTAAGAAGTTGTCGTTGCAAGGATGCGCCCTACCGATCTTCCATTACAGGGAGTTTAACCAAGATCCCAGGGGTGGCATTCTGAAGCCCGTCCTCTTGCTTCTTTGAGGGGCCCTGCTTCCGGGATGCTCCCGGCCCATCAGGGGTGCTCAGGGGTGCACAGGGCAGGCCCGTTTCTGGGAGACACAGGAGTCCTCCCACATGGGACTTTGCCTTCACAATCTCCTGACAGTCTTGCCAAACCTTCCTCAGAGCACACCGCCATCTACGAGACTTTCATCCACCCTTCCTTCCTTCCTTGCTCTCTCCTCCCCTTGGAATCAGACCCACTCAGAAATGGGATAGCTACCAGCCTCTCCCAGGGCCTCCCCCATTTTCTCTCACAGGAATTCAATCCTGTCTTGGCATGTGCTTTTTGGAGGACCTAGAATAACACAAAGTGAGAAAAATACAGGAAAGTCATTTTATAACTGCTTCATTTTCTATCCTCGCAAGAAATTCTCCAGTTGATACGGGAGAGAAGTCTTCCTTTCATTTAACGATGTTTATATAATGCTTCCTTTGCGTTATCAAAATTGATCTCAACCTTAAAAGATAAACACTAAGCCTCGGAGATGGTAACTTACTTCCATCTGAGTTCACCTAGTCCAGTGGTAATTGAACCCAACTCGTATACCCTCCACGACCCATGTTCTCCTTGCTACTCCAAGTGATGGAATCAAAGAACGTCCCTCTCTGTCGCCTACAAATGGTAAAGGGCTTACAGGGTATGTTCCTATAAGACCACTGAATGGGGTAAGCACGTCCTGTATCTAGTGGGTGCAAATGGCCAGTCCTCTACGGAAAGTTACAGCCATTTTGACATTCCAAAATCTCCCGGCAAGAAATATTACCTGGGAACTAGGTCAGACGTAGGTCTGCCTTGAAGGGCCAAAACCACAAAAGAGAGTTAGGGATAATCATCATAGCTGTTCTGTCTCCCTTTGGAGCCCAGAAATGCATATGGCATCTCTGAAGCTCTTCCCCAAAAGTGGAGGAAGGATTTGTATCGAGATTTATTTCCTACCCTTACTGGAAATTATCAGTAGGCACATTGCAAAGTCTGTAAGCTTTATCATTATTCATGTTCCTGGCAGCAATGGGGATTTCTCAAAAAACAAAAACAAAAACAAAACAAAAAAATCAAAGAGCCCAAAGCATAACCTTGCAAAAGTCTCATTAACTCAGCTTGACAAGTTCTCCGTGCTTCCAGAGGGAACAGGATTAGTCTGAAAATATAGCTATCACTCATCTTCTGGCATAACCTATGGATACTGGATATAGAAAACACATTTCAAAACCGAAGTGCTTGCTAGTAAATTCTCACACAATGTACGCAATTCCTAATGTGCATGTTTTAAAGTTAGCAGAAAATAAAGAAGGCCTGGAAACATAACAGGGTAGAAAGAAGACCAGACCAAGTTTAGTCCTGGCTCCATCAGTAACTGTGTACCCTAGTTATCTCTGGGTAACCCTAGGACAGTCACTGTGCCTCTCTTGTTGATTTGCTTACTCATCAACCAGGGGATCAGATCAGATCATTTCTGAAGTTCTTTCTCCTAAATCCTGCTTCTATAATTCTAAGCGCCTCCTTTTCTCACTCAATTAGATTTGAGTTCTGTGTTTCCATGATAGCGAATGCTTCTCTTCGGACAGGGAACCAGTTTTCCCGCAATGTGATAGGCCAATTGACAGAGTACAGGCTAGAAGTTAAAGACCCTGGATTAATTAGTGATGCATTTTCTATGGAGTGGCTTTTCTCAAATTAGCGTGAAGAGGTAAGTGCACACACGGGAACATGATACTGGGAACAATCTACTTATCTGAGCAAGACAGACCTGGTTCAAATCTTGACTTCACCTCTGATGGGATGTGAGGTCTTGGGTAAGTTGCTACACCTTCTTTCACAAAGAACGGTATGTACCTCAGAGGACGATGGTGACCATTTCATAAGTAATACAGTGCGTCAAACAGCCCTGGCAAATGGCAGGTGCTCAGTATCAGTGTTAGCCATTACTGTTAGCTCGTCTCATTACCATCTTAGAGTGTCATTACTTTCACGAATTTGCTCCCTCTCGTCTGCTAGCTTCCCAAACAGATGAAACGGGATTAGAGAGAAGACAGGGTCCCTGCCCCTAAAGGCTCACAGCCCATGGGGGAAAGATATAAATCACCATCATGCAACTGTGTAGGAGCTATAGACCTACGTATACAGATAGTGCCATTAAAAATAATTTTGCTGGAAAGGGTCCGTGTCTAGTACCCTTACAGATCCTATTCAGTTCCTTGAATATGGTAGACATACAATGAACATTTGTTAATGAGAACGATGGAGCCTTTCTAGAATGTTGCCTTAGGAGATCCCAACTAAGTCATTGGTTTAGAAGAGAAACCACATGAAACTGAGGCCCTTCAGGTCCCTTTTGTAGAAAAATCCTTTGGACGAAGTTCAAGACTAATCCTTCTTATTGAGAAGTCCACTCCCTAGCAAAGAGTGCTATAGTGTGATTCTGGGATTGTAATGAATAATCATTATTATATACACAGCAAAACTAATTACTTGGGTTTGGCTGGGAGTTGAGGAAAATGTACTGATTGGAAGATGACAAAGCCACTTAATAGTGGGGTTCACACCACAAATATAAACCAAGAGTCACAGCAATTTGAGATTCATTATCTGCCGGCATCGGTTCAAGACGGCAGCCTTTTTTAGACACTTGCGAATATAACCAAAAAGATACATATTTTTTTTTTATGTCTCAGGGAGAGATAATCGCAAAATATTTGGCTACCGCCTACACTAGAATCAAGCACCACAGACCAGAGTCACTGAGCAAGTCCGACTCATAATACCACCGACGTTAGTGACTTCCACGGAGGCCTTTCTGAGCTTGGGGAAGGCTCTTGTCTCTGTTTCTTCAAAAGGGCAAATTGAGAGGAGGAGGAAGAGGGAGGGGAAGGTGATGGCCCAGAGTAACAAACGAGACTTCATTTGATCCAACTGCTAAGTGTTTAGCTCCTCCTGATTTGAGGATATCACCACACACAAATCCTGTTCCCTCATCCAGCAAGCCGAGAGCCATAATAACTGAAAACACGCCACATGCACCAGGCCCCCAAGTAAGTGCTGAGCTTACAACAGTGGCGCCTGCCCTTGGAAAGTTCCTGGGAGAACAGAGAATCCCTGTAAACACACTTCTCTCCCCACCGCCCCCCCGCCAGGATGCATTGCACTGTTCCCCAGGCCCAGACAGGCGGTGGGGCGGGGAAGGGCGGCTGCCTTGGGAAGTGTTTGACCTCAGAGGATCAGGAAGCAACAACACGTAAGCCCGCTTGGCCTCTAGGGTCTACTTCATCCACAGCTCAGTAGGCTTCAAGGACCTAAGTACAGGTGACCCCCACAGACATACGGGAGCGGCCAACAGCACGGCTCCAGAGCTGGTGCAGAATATTCCAGCTGGCGAAGTGAAAGTGGTCACCTAATCGGACTCTTGAGAGTTGAAGCTCAAGAAGGCGAAACAACCTGCCCACGGCCACGCAGCGAGGGACGGAAGAGCCAGGGCTCGGAGCCAGGTCTTCCTTCCTCAACCAAGGGCTCCTTCCGGCACGCACACGAACCCACGGAAGGTCAGCGTGTTTGCAGGAAGCGGGGGCTATTCGACATTTGGACGGACCGCTGCAGCGCAGACACGGACTCATCAGTGGAGCACGTCAGGCTGTCCCGACACGGGTGCCCACGGCTGAACATCGGCCGTGACTTTTTCTGCACATTCGGCTACCCCGGCAAGAGCTCTCGTTCTTAACCCGATGAGGACGGCCATCACCCAAACCTGCAGACCGTCCCATGTCCGGGGAGGCAGGTGTGGCAGGTCTCTACCCAGTCCCTCTCCATTCTAGACACAGACAGGCACACAGACATCGGGGCGGTATCCGCACACTCGGATCGTAGAGGACGGTCCCGGGGGAACAAGACGCCGCAAAGGCTGATGGCTGTTAGCGTGCACACAGTCTGTCCGAGGCAGCACACGCAGTCACCGTGCGTACAGGCAGCATCTGACTCACAACCACCGCCTGGGACAGACACCAGGCAGGGGCGGAGGAAACAGGTCGGGAGGCTTCCCTCCCTGCCCAAGCCTGGCATCAGAAGAACCGGATGGAGGGAAGGCCTGTTAGATCACCTCTTTCCTAGGCCAGCTGCAGGGGGGACCTGCACTAGCAATTACCAGGGAGGAGTTTCAAAATGAGTCACAAGGCCCCACGGGCTCCCCAGGGAAGATGCTTCCCCCGCTCAGCTTGCATCACCCAGTGGAAGGGGGCCGGCGTCTCTGCCGGGTGGCGTTCCGCACAGAGGTGTCCTTACGTGTGGTGGATCTCGGGCCAAATATCTAAGGCTCTTTGACATCATTTTTTCCCCAGGTAGAGTGGGGGTGATGCTGCATGTGGTACAGGATACGGGAGGGGCACAGCGAGATGGCAGTAAGACCGTCCCCGAAAGGCAAAACCACAAAGTGCCATCATAATGGATCAAATCAGAGGTATGCCAAGTTACCCGAAAGGGACAGAAGAGGCCCCAGGACAGCAGACCTTGAAACAGAACCTAACGGAAAGTAAAGGTGATGTCAGCCAGAAGTGTGCGTGCATGGCGGGGGGCCGGGGGGGGTGCCAGGAAGGTACCAAAGTCAGTGATGAGCCTGTGGAACAGACCCTCGGACAGCATGCGCCTGATAAGGCCCCTCCCAACATCCCGGGGACCTGGGTACCACGGAGCCAGGGACCAGGAAACGTTCCCGCCACACAGTTAGCGGACTCCCTCCGCGTCACGCTCGCCGGACCACCTCTGGCAATCTGCCTTCTCACATCACTTGCCCCCGATGGAGAAAAACCGAGATTTGCAGGCTCGTCGGGCTAACGTGAGTGTAGCTGGTCCGGGAAATCGCTCGTCTCAGAGCGAATAAAGGAAGCGGTGGGCTCGTCCACCCATCAGCCTCTTTTGACCTCTGTCAAGTACAAGTCAGCGTCCGGTCAGGCTCCTAACCTCGAAAAGTGAGGAGAGTCTCGGACTTGGAAAGGCCGACCGCCTGGCGCCCAGCCGGATGGCGGTTCGGGGAGGACACGGCGTGAGTGGCTGGCTTCCCCAGGCGACCGGGTGCCGTGGATGGTGATCACGTGTCCACGAGACCTTCCCAGCGGGCCTGATGAAGGGATGGATGGAACGGGCGGGAAGGCATCTTGTGATGTGGAAAGTGCCCTCACATCACAACCGTCGCCTCGTCAGGTAGGACCTGAGGGCGCTGAGCCACAGGTTCCTGCCCACCCCCCACCCCCACACACGAAGGGCCGAGCAAAGCTCTAGGACACTCGTGACAAAAGCCAAGCTGGGACTCAGCCCGGCTGCCTGAATCATGAGCTCAGGTGGCACCGACCCACGTTTTTTCCTGAGGGTATCTCTCGCTTTTAAATCCACATGGTTGTCATCCGTGATTTATTTAACTGGGGCCCAGGGACACCACCACCTGATGGGCCTCAGCTTGCTTCAGCCACTCTCCTGCTCAGGGACTCCTAAGAGGACGATATTCTCAAGGCCGTCCCACGGTTAACCACCGTGCACATGTATGTGTGGTGGGGGAAGGGCAGAAAAGAGACCCTTGGGATGAGAACAAGACGAGGACTGTGGCCCCGCTGTGGAGGTTTATAAGGTCAAAAACATCTAAGACGCCATTACAAATTCCCTACCACTTGTGAATTTTTAAGGTGTTCTTTACAAACAGTATCACGTGCTATTTTCTCCTATATACTTCCAACCTCATAGCCATAACACTTTCTTGAACCACCCTTAAAGATATTTGGGATGCATAAGAGAGCAAGTTTTAGTACGTGGGAGACCTTTGCAAACTCCAGCTGTCCAGAGAAAAAATGGGCTACCTAAGGAAGCAGTCAAGTCCCCACCACTGTGTGGCCTCTGGTCACACGCTGGGTAATGTCTTTGGTCGAGGACACAGAGCAGATTTAAATCCTTGGATTGCCAACACCCTTCCACACCCCTCTCAACCACTCGATTCTCCGAGCTTATGTCACCTACAACCAGGCCCATGTCTTTACTTCCATATCCCCCAGACTCAAGGCCTGCCTTGATTCCCATTCGAATTAACAGCATCTTAGGTTTGGAACAAAAGGCAGCTTGAGAGCTCAGGTCATGATCTCACAGCTCGTGAGTTCAAGGCCCACGTCGGGCTCTGTGCTGACAGCTCAGAGCCCAGAGCCTGCTTCCGATTCTGTGTCTCCCTCTCTCTCTCTGCCCCTAACCCACTTGCATTCTGTCTCTATCTCTCTCAAAAATAAACAAACATTAAAAAAATATATACGTATAAAACAAAGCTATCATAAATTAAAAAAGTATCAGCAGAGTTCAGAAACAAAGAAACAAGAAGATTCCTCATCTATCCTCAATCAACCAAGCCCCTGTCTGTTTCTTTCTGGAAACATACACTCCACCCTCTGCCAATATGGACACCTAGCTCTTCCCAGGGGTTAGTAACATCATTCTCCCACGGCACGTACAACTAACACAAAAACAGCCACGTGATGAGGCAACATACACCCACTTGCTTGTCTCAGCCCAGCTCAGAGGAATGTCCCCTGAATGGCTCAGTCCCTCCTCCCTTTCCTCCCGCCTTGGAGACCCTTGGCCCAGCCTCCCGCACACTGAACAGCCGCGGCGGACAGGTCTCGAAGGACTGTTCAAATAGATGGGCTGTAACAGCAGCAACAGAACACACAATGGGGCTGGACATCACCTCAGGTGGGACTGAGGGTCATTCCTGGGACAGAAGGCAACAGCTGCTAATGGAGCTTCCTCATCCGCTCCTGCCAAACCCTCTTACCCGTCATCACTTGAATTTAAAGTATCTCCTGAGATCAAGACTGCAAGGTACAGTAACAAAAGACAAGGGTGACAGGAGGTGGGCCCTGTCACCCAAGGGACACAGGACTCATGGAGCCAATCGGCTGCCCGGGCCATGGGCCTCAGCCTCACTTCTCTCGACACCATGGCTGGTCCAGGCAGACCGCTCCCCAGATGAGGAAGGATTCTGTCCAGAGAGCGGCCTAGAAGGAAAAGGCGCCCCACGCCTACATTCCCTGCTCCCCTCCTTCCTGCTTTCTGGTTCAGAGTCACTTACCTTTTTCTTCTTCTTCAGAATCACTTTCACGCCATCCACTGAAACCATAATGCTCACCTTCTTCTTCTTGATGTTTTTGGCTTTAAACTCGTACTGCAAGAGAGGAGACAAAGAAGCACGATCCGGTTAGGTCAGGGTATCTGACTCCGGCTAGCCCGTGACCCAGAAAAGAGGGCCACGGATGGGCACAGGGAGACCCGGAGCTTCTTGGGGGCATAAAAGCAGGTGGGGGAGGGGGGTCTCGGTGTCGGGGCCCAGCCATCAGCAACAACTGAGGGATGGAGGTAATCCATCCTGACGAGATGAAGACAGAGCCCGCTTTCAAAATCTCATCAGAAACCAGAACCTTCCCTCAAAACCTCATTCTGATGTTTCATGACGTTCACTGAGGTTTTTCCTGCATCCACCCAAACTCTGGAAACTTGATTCCATTCCGGTGAAGATGGAGAAGAATTGGCACCTGTCTTCAAATCGGGATTTTTTACATACTAAAAATGTGGAATTCCAAGTTGTTCTAAGTTCAAGTCCCAAATTCCTTTATCTGTAGGTCAGTTTCCAAGTCTACCTATAGCCTCATCAGCCTGAAATGGTCTAGAGCATTCCCCTATGGCTGCTTCAACCACAGCCCCACACCACTGAGGCACGCTGGCCTCACCCTCAACCCCAGACATTTTTCTGTTACATTTGCCCATTCTTCGCCATTTCTTCTGCTTCTGCAGGCATTTGTAATGGCTGGTACAGTTCTGTTTTCCTCACTGAACTTCATTCTGAGCACTTATCCGATTTATTAATACCATTTTCATTTGCTCCCTATCTTGGTAGCACCAACTGGCAAATTCACCTGCCAAGCGAATGAAACATCTGGGCTACAGGTTAATAATAACACGAGACCCAAGGCCAAGACCTGTATTCCAACCCACAGCCCCTCTCCTCTGGGACTTCTTATACTCAACACCCTCCCCTATCGTGCCACCAGCCAAGCTCGGTGAGGCATTCGGCTACCCGCCTGTACATCTAGAGCCTAATTAATTCTAATTAGTGTGGGGATAGAAATTAACCTAACCCATCCTAACATGATGAAAACATAACCTACTTTGAAAATCTCATCCGAAATCCGGAACCTGGGCCGTCTGGGCGGCTCGATCTGTTAAGCATCCAACTCAGGTCATTATCTCACAGTTCGTGAGTTTGAGCCCCGCATCGAGCTCTGCATTGATAATGTGGAGCATGCTTGGTGTTCTCTCTCTGTCTCTCTCTCTCAAAATGAATCAAAAAACTTAAAAAAAAGAAAACAGAAAAAGAAACCCAGAACCTTCCACTCCATTAGCGATGCCTTTAAATACTCTGGTTTTAGGGGTGCCTGGATGGCTCAGTCAAACATCTGACTTCGGCTCAGGTCATGATTTCATGGTCCGTGGGTTCGAGCCCTGCGTCAGGCTCTGTGCCGACAGCTCGTAATCTGTCTCCCTCTCTCTCTCAAACATAAATAAACATTAAAAAAAATTGTTTTACATACTCTGATTTTAAGGACTCCACTTAGAGCTTCCAACCCTGTGTGCATCCCATCCCTTCCACTGACGTCTGAGCTGACCTCACTCTGTTGCAGTTAGTGCTGATGCCCTCTTGCTGTCTGCTTTTTTTTTTCAACTTTTTTTTTTTTTTTTTTGGGACAGAGAGAGACAGAGCATGAACGGGGGAGGGGCAGAGAGAGAGGGAGACACAGACTCGGAAACAGGCTCCAGGCTCCGAGCCATCAGCCCAGAGCCCGACGCGGGGCTCGAACTCACGGACCGCGAGATCGTGACCTGGCTGATGTCGGACGCTTAACCGACTGCGCCACCCAGGCGCCCCCTGTCTGCTTCTTATAGACAGGGACAAGACCTAACCGAAGCACGATATTTTTCTTTACGTTGTCAGCAAAGGTTCTGGCTTATGGCTGATTTGAGTTTCCAGGTGACAGCAACATACATCACCCCCCACTCCGGAGGTCACTCTTCCTACCCTGTCGACAGCTGTCCTTTTTACCAAGGGGGCTCGAAAGAAAAAGCAAACCAGAGCCCCGGACGCACAGGAGACAGCAAACATCAGGCTCAGACTCTGCTTCCGAGCAAGCATGTCCGATGGCAGGGAGAAGCGTGTTAAACCAGCATGTGGCTCAGGACAGGACCTCAGCCGCACGACCCGCCCGCTCCGGGGCAGTGGCTGCAAGCTGGCGAAGGCTGGAGCGCGTCTGGCGTGCGCCTCGGGGCCTGGCTGCGACGCGCAGCGGGTCCCCGACTGCGTTCTGCTCAGGGGCCGTGCTCAGCAGGGGGCAGGAACCACCGGGGTGGTAGAGCCAGCATGGGTGTGGGCAGGTCAGCCGGCTTTGGCCCTGTGCCTCCTGGGTGAAGTGAACCGGCTTCGTTTCCGACCACACCTGCATTTACCTCCACTCCCCTGGGCTTCCAGTAAACACAGCCTTCCGCTGTGCCTCCCATGGGACCAGGTCGTTAGGTGAGGGCTGTTCCTGCCAGTCAAAGGTGTGCAGAGGGGTGTGTTTCAAAGAACTCAGGCGGGGGGTAAGAGCCAAAGAGTCCCAGAAAACACCAGATGTGGACGAACCCTGCCCCATATCGGTCAATCCCTGCCGGCTTCACCGTCTTTGGTTTCTTCCAAGAGATTACTCACAAGCTCCACATACTTTCTAATTCTGCTTTTCGGCCATAATATCAAACCAGGAAATATTAAGTGTCCACGTCTGCAAGGCACCACGCCACTCTCCCAGCCCTAGTTTTATTAAAAAATTTTTGTTTACTGTTTATTTTTGAGAGAGAGAGAGAGAGAGAGAAACAGAGAGCAAGCAGGGGAGGGGCAGAGAGAGAGAGAGGGAGACACAGAATCTGAAGCAGGCTCCGGGCTCCGAGCTGTCAGCACAGAGCCAGACGTGGGGCCCGAACCCACGAACCACAAGATCGTGACCCGAATCAAAGTTGGACACCCAACCGACTGGGCCACCCAGGCACTGTAACGTTTATTTAAATTTGTTTTCAATGTTTGTTTATTTTTGAGAGAGCATGAGCAGGGGAGGGGCAGAGAGAGAGGGAGACACAGAATCAAAAGCAGGCTCCAGGCTCCAAGCTGTCAGCACCAAAGCCCAACGTGGGGCTCGAACTCACAAACCATGAGATCATGACCTGAACTGAAGTCGGTTGCTTAACTGACTGAGCCACCCAGGTGCCCCTCCCAGTCCTCGTTTTAGAAAGCACGCTGCCTGCTGAACCACCTTAGCGGTCCTCTATTTCCAGAAGAATCTGGTAGCTGATCATGTCTTTCTTGTTTGGTCGGCCTCCCTATGGACTCCACGGTCTCTGGGAGGTTTTTAAAACTCAAGAATCCCCCCTGCCCATTGCACACCCAAGGCTGGCCAGAGGCACCTGGCCGGCACCTTGCCTGTGCATCTGAAACATTATTTCTATAGTTCGTGATTTTGATGAGCCAGGCCTTTTAACACCCTGATCTTCAGAGTTGAAGATGCAAGTAAAGGTTCTCTTCAGAACAGGACAACAGCCTCGAATCCCATCGCTGCGCAGGACCTCCCAGGCGGCTCTTACAGGGTCTGCGGGCTCAGGGGCTACATGGAAAAGCATGACCAAATGGCTGCAGCGGAATCTCAGTGACACAGGGGCGCGTGGGCGGTTCCATCAGCGAAGCGTCCGACTTTGGCTCAGGTCATGATCTCGCGGTCCGTGGGTTCGAGCTCCACATCCGGTTCTGTGCTGACAGCTTGGAGCCTGGACCCTGCTTCAGATTCGGTGTCTCCCTCTCTCTCTGCCCCTCTTGCTTGCGCTCTCTCTCTCTCTCAAAAATAAACAAACATTAAATTAAAAAAAAAAAAAGGAATTTCAGTGACAGTGGCAATGCAGGTGTCCCTCCGTACAACAGCTGGTGGAACGGTCTGGAGCGCTTCCAAACAAAGGGGGGCAAGACAGGCATGAAATAGCCCTGGTTACAGCTGCCAGTGCTGCCCAAGGCCCGTCTATCAGGGCTCTCGGGTCGGACACATTCCCCATCGACTCCACCTGCCCGGTGGTCCGAGGTTCCGAATCCTTTCCAACCGAAGAGGGAGGACTCAGACTGCAGTCCTGTCAGAAACTGCGGAAACCAAAGGAAACAGAGTATCTGAAAAGGCTTAAACATTTATTATCGTGAAACCGTTTGTTTATACGGCAACTGCACTTCGCTTGGACAACCATGTTTTATCGTGCTCACTGGAGGAGAGAAAACAGAGCTGGAGGCAGGAGAGATCATGGGAGTGACCAAGGGCACAGAGAGAAGGGGCTCACAGGGGACAAACACTCCTCCCCCCCCCGGCTGTGCTCCTCCGAGGGGCAGACAGGCTCAGGAGGAAGCATCTGTGTTCTGCAGGATAGGAATTCAGTCCACTCAGGCTTCGCCAGGGGCTGAGGAACAAACAGGACTGTCAGGGCCACCGTCTGTGACTCTGGCCAGCCTCCCTCAAAGCCCATGCCAGCTCTGGCTCTCCCCACATGTGGCCAGGCTGACCTGATAGATTTGCTTTGCCAGCCAGGGCTCCCCCAGCAAGGACAGATTAAGCTCTCTAGGACCTGACCTTTCAGGAAACGAAACAATACAAGTCCTGGAACACTAACCGCTGACTGAAAAAGGCCACGGTGATGTGCCAGGGGTTCATAAACAGAGGCTTGGGACCCCGTGTGGGAACAGTGGCCCCAGAGCTCAGTGTGCTGTGCCAACCGGCGAGGCCCATGAAGGGGAAGCTGGGAAGAGGGAGGGGTTCAGGTCCGGCAGGAACCAGGAGGAAGCCCTCAGCAAGTGAAGGAGTCACAGTGGCTGGAAGGCTGAGGGCGGCTGACAGAACAGAGCATGTCCTGAGTCCCCGATGCTTCCCTGTCCCCCCCAGCTCCTAGAACTGCTTCCTGACCCCGTGTGTCTCGGTCCCCGCCACTGGGGGTCCACAAAGGGGAAGGAGAAGGTCTGTGGCAACTGAGCGTGCTCAGTGAAGGGACGAGCCCTGCCCTGGGCTTGAGGACGTATTGCAGAAACAGAAGTAACAGAAGGACTTTCTCAGGAGTCAGGGGAAGGGTTGGGGCCACACCCCTCCCCCAGCAACACACACAATAGTCTACGCCCATGACAACGTCTAGCTCCCTGAAGAGCCCCAGGATTTTCCACAGGGTCCTTGGTTCCTTGTCTACCCACAGTTTGCCTAGCGATGTGCTCTCTCACCAGCGACATCAGAAGCTGGCCCCACATGTCACCAGAAAATCCATTTTGTCCCCCTCTCTACCCTCACTGACCCCATCAGGCCTACAGTCGCAAGTCAAGGTGCCCAGGGGCAACTCCACCAGGAAGAGAGATTCTGTTTGCAAAAGCGGATGGTGATGCTCTCGTCAGGCAAGTCCTTGGCTTACACTGGGCTGTGGTCACTGCCTTTCTAGAATGAGTCTGCTCTGCTTCCTGCGAACGATCGCGGGGAATTGAAGAGTGAGCTCTGGTACCGCCATCGGATCGGGCATCGTAAGCATATTCCGCCAGTCTTGGTTTCATGAGTGAGAACCCATCTCTACAAGACTGTAAGCACCTCAACCAAAGGGGGGTTTGTAGGAAGCCCCTTTGCGCTTACCCACCAATTACTACTGAGGTGGTAAGATACAGAATTGGAGGACACCCATACCCATAGGCAGCATGACGGACGACAGCCAAGAGGTGGAAGTTAACCCAAGTGTCCATCGACGGACGAACAGATAAAACACGCTACAACATGAAGCTTGAAGACGTTACGCTCAATGACGTAAGCTGGCATAAAGGAACAAGTATCGTACGGTCCCGCTTGTACACGAGGTACCTAAGGGCGGTCAAATGTTTGTCGGGGGGGGGGGGCGGGGAGGAGGAGGAGGAAGAGGAGGAGGAGTTTAACGGGGACAGAGTTCCCATTCTGGAAGCTGAAGAAAATCCGGAGGTGCCAGTGATGGTTACACAACAATGTGAGTGTTGTCTGTGAACGTCCTCGAGCTGTTTTAAGAACAGTGGAAATGGAAGAGGTTCTATTTTACCACAATAAAAAGATAAAGATCTGTAAACACTGTACAAAAATACATTTCTCCTCATGGCAAGTCCACTTTACTTCTGCCTGCACGTTATTTCTGGCCCTCTCCCACAGGCAGGTTAAACATGCCCTAATCTCCCACAGTTCCGTGCAGTTGTGTTTGCTACTGCCTGTGCCTGGGATGCCCTCCCCCCACCATCTGCTTGGGGAGCTCCTGCTTATCCTTGAATTATTTTCTCCACAGCGAAGGCCCGTAGGCCCACGTCCCGTGTGCTCCCACCGAGCAGGGCCATCGGTGTGGTCATTACAGCCTCTATAATCACCGGCCACCGACTGGCTGTGCGCTTCCCCGCTAAGCCATGCCCTCCCCGGGAGCAAGAAATAGGATATATTTGTGTCCCGGGAAACAGCATCGGGACACAAGAGGGTGATCGATGAGTGTCAAATACATTAACGAACTCAGTGGACAGTATTTATTCACAGACCCTGGGAAAACAGGACACTGGCCGCAAGGGTAAAATAAATATTCCAGAAGTTAATTAATCAACAACGGAAGCGATTAAAACCACAGATTCCATTCTAGGGGCAGAAGGACTTTAAGATCTGACTTCTGTAATTCTTCCGTACCCCACAGCACACGAGGCATCTTAATTTTTTGTTTGATCCATACTTGGTTTAATAAAATAATTTAGCTTCCATTACTGATCAGGGCTGTTCCCAGTCATCTGATGGCACAGAGGTCACACATGGGGGAAGGATCCCGCAGATGAATCTGTCTTCTGGGCTCCCCTGCTGCTTCCCTAAGTAAGAGCTCCTGTGCCTGTGGGGCCAGAATCCAGGGGACGGGATGCCCAAGAGCCATGACCGCCCCCGACACTGCTGTGTAACTCGGTGATCTGTAGTGCTCGTTCATATGAAATCACAGAAATGTGAGCAAGACAAAGACCAAAGTCTGTACTAAACCCAAATTCTGGAATATCTGTGTGGTTTCTGGCAAACACTAGGTGGAGACATTTAGTTCCTAATTATCAACCTCAAGCCCAGCGTAACAGACCTATCACTGAAAGTTGGGGTGTAAATAAAATCTCTATAACTTGCAAAATACCAAAAAGAAACCAGAGGAGCTACTATTTAAGAAAGGAATATTCATTGCCGTTTTATCATAAATGTAGAATTTAAGTATTCACCCACCTCTGTAGATCAGGCGATCAAAAACTCAAGTTTTAAATCCCATCTGGCACACCTGTTTTTTTTGGTTTTTTGTTTTGTTTTGTTTTTGTTTTTTAAAGGCAAAATTCCAGACCCAGCCCTCAGAGATGTTCAGACTGGTTGGGCCAGAAGTTGGCATTATTTGGATCTAGGCGGTAATACAAATTGCATTGCTCAGAAACACCACTCTGGGTCCCCAAACCGTATTACAATTAACTCCTTCATATTTTCATTTGCATCTAGAATTGCCTTAGATGAAATCAATGTGTCTTCATCATCTGTGTACTGTTTTTTTAAAGTGTGGATACTACTTTTTTTTTAAAATGTTTGTTTATTTTTGAGAGAGATCAAGTGTGAGCAGGGGAGGGTCAGAGAGAGGGGGTGGGCAGAGGATTCAAAGCAGGCTCCATGCTGCCAGCAGAGAGCCTGACGTGGGACTTGAACTCACAAACCATGAGATCATGACCTGAGCCAAAGCCGGACGCTTAACCGACTGAGCCACTCTGGCGCCCTTAAAGTGTGGATACTGTCATTCGCAATTAAAATACAGGTTCTTATAACAGCACCACGGCTGCTTACGGTCACCCGTTTTCTAAATCAAAGGCACCTAAAATTACCACCATTATGTTGGGAGAGAATACTGATGCGTGGTAGATATGAGATGTTCGTACACTGTGTTTTATGCATTTTGTAGCTCTGAAATACGTCATTAACAAAATTCTAGGCGAATACTTGTGTTCGAAATGGTTGGGACCACAACTGTTGACCAAACCATCTCATGAAAAAGCTACCGCCCAAAGATGGAGGAAAAAAAAAAAAAAAGGAAAGAAAAAAGAAAAAGTTGTTTAGGTTCACGAGCAGAAAACCCGAGTCCGGAAGCCACATCTCTGACTCCTGCCCTGTGCTCCTGATGTTGCCAACATCTGTTCTTTTCGCTGGCCTGGCATCCTGGCTCTAGGAAATGAAGTTATTCGTTTATTCCCCCATTTATTCAATATTCCCTGTAACAAGTTCTTTGATGTACAGGTAACCCATCTTGTAACAGACAGAAAAAGAAATTAACTTCACAGGGGCGCCTGGGTGGCTCAGTGGGTTAAGCGTCTGACTCTTGGTTTCAGCTCAGGTCATGATCTCCCAGTTCCATGAGTTCAAGCCCCACGTTGGGCTCTGTGCTGATGGTGCAGAGCCTGCTTGGGATTCTCACTCTGCCTCTCTCTCTCAAAATAAACTTAAAAAAAAAAAAAAGAAAAGAAAGGAAATTGACTTCACAGAATCTGGAATATTCTCAGGCTGCTCAATGGAAAGCCTGCAATGCCCCGCTCCCCCAATTCTTTCCCACACCATTCGCACCGGCTGCTCTCATTTCCTTTGTTGCTTCCTCTGCCCAGTTCCACACCCAGGGACACAGTGACCTGGGAAGGTCACAGAATGCCAATGAGGTCACAAAAACATGGCAGAGGGGCCCTCTGAACGTAGGGAGGGCTTTGGGGCAGGAAATATCCAAGTTCTTGCTGTTTGCAACATTGAGGAAGGGGAGGGAGGTTCATCCAAACACAGATGTTCTGGGGGGGGGAGCCATTTTCAGTGTCAAGAGACTGTCACGATAGCAGCGGGCAAATCAAATGGGCCCTTGGACGGCAGACAGAGGCGGCCTCGAGTGTGGGCAATTGCGGGCTGTGTACACAGGGGAGCCTCTGAATGGCGGCTGGTCCCCGCAGAAAGGAGACAGACAGGCCCTGGAATACAGCCATCACTTTTTCCTACTGGGAGCACGCTGACAGGTCACGGGGAGCTGAACAACAACCCAAATGATTAAGGGGCCCGAAGGGGTGATTTATGGAGCAAGATAAATACCACGACTAATAATAATCTACGGCATTCGGGTTGCTTTTCCCTCTGCTAGCTCTCCCAGCACGTTGCAAATACGTATCAGAACCTTTGTAAGTAAACACGGAGGCAGAGGTGGGTGAAGAGGCACAAATAAATATAGAGCAAGCCCTACTATGGCCGATAATGACCAATTCTGTCTTGCCCGCGAATATCTAACCCGGAGGCTCCTTTAAATGTTTGTGTCCTGTGTAAGCAGGAAGACAGGAACGTTAACATAGCCTTTCAGAGGAAGAAAAAAAAATGCTCCAACAGTATAATCCGTGCCTACACACACACACACACACACACACACACACAGAAGGAATAAAAGTCTGCTGGTATTTAGTAGAGCCATTTAGGGTTTTCTTCCTCAGACCGCAACTGGTTATGAGACAATAATGAGTCCTTCTAGGTTTCTAAGATACCTTTAGAAGAAGGCAATTGATGATGTGTCGTGACCTCCGTGGGCCCCCGCCTTCCATCATGCACATCCCACACCCACCTTGTAAAATTAAATGAAACCGTTCACATCGAGGGTTATCAGGTCTCCTGCAGAAGCCACACGTGCACTCTGAGCTGTGGGCAAAACCACGTAACTGGGGCACCACCTGCCTGGACTTTGGGCAAAATACTTACACGCTCTGGGAAGCACCCTTCCCTTCTGTGAAATGAGAGTATTGGGTTAGATGATGTCTATGAACCTGCCCAGTTCTCAGTGCGAACGCTATGCAGTCAAGCCTTCACAGCCCGTGTAGCAGGCGTTCATGGATGGGCCCAGGCCCAGCCCAGAAGCAAGGGAAGAGAATGGAAAGGAGAAAGCATGCGACAGACAGGGAGGGTTCTCAACTGGAGAGCAAATTATTAGAATTTGGCACAGAAAGTCGGGGGGGGGGGTGTCTGTTACATTCTTTAGGGTTTTGAAGAGTGAAAAGCAGAGGGGCAGAGGCTGGACATGACCTTAGCACCAGCACTGAGGATTCCAAAAGGACACAGAGTAGAAATGAGAACCCCGAGGAAGGCCAGGAGCACGTATCTAGCACTGGGTTGTAAGAATGAAGAAAATACGCAGATGAAATCCCTGCACACACTGAGAAGCAAGATGAATACGTGGTCAATCCCCTGCCTGGAAAAAAGAGCAATGCTTTCAACGATGACAGCACAGGTGAGCACAAAAGATGTTTTAGGTGTTCAAGGAGGTACCTTGTACTGGAGAACCAGGGCACAGGAACCAGCAGGGAATTTGCAGGTCGTGGAGCCATTCATGTGGCGCTCCCCTTCTTGGCTCTACAAAGCCTTCATTCCGGAACTCTCCTTCCTAAGCTTAGACCTATCAGCACAATGTGGCGGTAAGGAGATGTGAGAGACCCGTGTTTGCGCTCGTCCACCAGGGTCGTAAGTTTCCAGGTATAAGGGGGGAAACAATGGAAGAGCCACGTGGCCGCGTTTCTAAGCAGATTTCAGGTGATGTTGACACTACTGGTCCCGGGACCACACTTGGAGGAGCAAGAGTCCTGGTATTAGAACCGGAGTATGTGAATCTGAAAGGTATTTGGAAACGTTAACTGTCTGAACCAATGATCTCCAAGGTTATGTGTATGTGTTTAATGCCAATAGTCTAGGATTCCTACCAATGGTAATGTCAGTTATTCCGGGCTGAATGGAAGTTGAGACAGGACATTTCTCATAAACAGCCACCTTTGATGGCCAAAAATCAAACTCCAATATGATAAAAATGATAAAGACAGTATCCAGAGCACAAGTTCCCAGAAGGGGACCGACCCTCTGAAGAGTTATTGACTGGTTTCCAAGCATAATAATTTCCCACTGTCAGCTGGTGGCAATAATTCCTCGGGGTCCAAGGGACTGCAAAGGGCAAGAAAGGTTCTCAACCTTGCCTGTGCAATGGGACCACTCAGGACTCTGAAAAAATACTGGCATCTGGATCCCACCCCCAGAAATTCTGACTTCTTTGGCCTGGTGTGTAGCCTGAACATTGGGACTTTTTAAAAGCTCCCCAGGTGATTCTAAGGTACTGGAGTAAGATGTAGCAGACCCAGAGCAACCAAGAGGAAAGGAGGGCTAAGAGGTAAATGCTGGCCATCCCATCACCAGAGCAGACTCAGACGCGTCACACCATCCCCATTTCGTTGCTCCTTCCAGCCCGTTACCAACAGGTTACTATTCCAAGCCTGTGCCAGATTTTACTTCCTCCAAATTCCTATGACAAGATGATGGTGAGTCGAAAGATGGCAAGGTGGTTTATGGTTTATGCTATCCTTTGTTTTCTACAGGACTCCATGATAACCACAGCAAAGTGACCCCAAGACTCACTCCCACCACCAGCCTTAACTCCAGAGGTTGGCAAAATTTTCCTATAAAGGGAGAGACAGAGCACGAGCAGGGGAGGGGCAGAGAGAGGGGGAGACACAGAAGCCAAAACAGGCTCTAGGCTCTGAGCTGTCAGCACAGAGCCCCGGACACAGGGCTCGAACTCACGAACTGTGAGATCGTGACCTGAGCCAAAGTCAGCCGCTTAACCGACTGAGCCACCCAGGTGCCCCTGGGCCCCAGGTTTAAATAAATGTAAAACTAGAAAACTTTCAGGGGAAAATCATAGGAGAAAATCTTCACAACTTGGGGTTATACAGAATTCGCAGGGATGACACCAAAAACATGATCCAGCAAAGAAAAAAGTTTGAGAAACTGGACTTCATCAAAATTTAAAACTTTTGTTCTATGGAAGCCAGCCTGAAGTGAATAAAAAGAAAGCTACGGACTGGGAGAAAATATTTGGGAATTAAACATCTCACAAGAGACACATCCAGAATATATAAAGAACACTCAAAACGCATTATTAAAAGGCGTGCCTGAGTGGCTCAGTCAGTTAAGCAACTGACTCTTGGTTTCGGCTCAGGTCATGATCTCACGGTTAGGGGGGTTCAAGCCCCCGCATTGGGCTCTGTACTCCCAGTAGTACAGAGCCTGCTTGGAATTCTCTCTCTCCCTCACTCTCTGTCCCTCCCCCACTCTGTCTCTGTCTCTCTCAAAATAAATGAATAAATTAAAAAAATGGTTTTTAAACACCTCATTTTAAAAAATTCCAAGTCAAAAATTGGGCAAAAGACAAACAGAACTTCATCAGAGGACATAAGGAAGGAAAAGAAGCAGATGAAAAGAAGTCAAGGTTTAGAGGTTGGTTCAGTGTTGCTGACCCATAACTGCGGTGACTCCCACCTCAGAAACTAGGATACAAATTATTTGTGCCCACTAGAACTTCTGAGGTCTGCATCTGGAGTCTCAGGGGGTAGTAAGACATGTCCATACCTCATTATGGCTCCCTAAGACAATAGCGCATTCCCCCAAGGCAAGAATAATGGCTTCCCCATGATACGATGTTCGACATCATTAAGCCATTAGGGAAAAGCATATGAAAACCACGAGGAGATCCCACTACATACTAATTAGACTAGATCAAGTAAAAAAAAAAAATACTACCATCAAGCACTAGCAAGGATGGGACACAGCTGGGCCTCTTGTATGCTCTTGATGGAAATGTGAACTAACACCCCCGTTCTGGAAAACGGTTCTGCAGTTTCTCGTAAAGTTAAACACATGCTTACCCTCCGGCCGGAAATACCTCAACCAGGTATTTACCCTAGAGAAATCAAAACTTATGTTCCCACAAAAACTTGTGTGTGAAATGTTAGCAGCTCTATTTATAATCACCAAAATTAGAAACAACCCGAATATCCTTCCAAGAGGTAAATAAATGGCGGTACATCTGTAGAATGGAATACCACTCAAAAAACCGTAAGGAAGATATATGGTTCAAGTGTGACGGGTATCGTTATAAAAAAAAAAAAAAAAACAAAACCACACACAAACTGGTGCAGCCGCTCAGGAAAACAGTGTGGAGGTTCCTCCAAAAGTTAGAAATAGAGCTACCCTCTGACCCAGCAACTCACTACTAGGTATTTACCCAAAGGATACATAACTACTAATTCAAAGGGATACGTGCACCTCGATGTTTATAGCAGCATTATATACAACAGCCAAATATGGAAACAGCCCCAGTGTCCATCCACAGATGAATGGATAAAGAAGATGCGGTACATATACACAGTGGAACATTACTCAGCCATGAAAAAGAACGCAGTCTTGCCATTTGCAACAACATGGATAGACCTAGAGAGTATTATGCTAAGTGAAGTAAGTCAGAGAAAAACACTACATGACTTCATATGTGGAATTTAAGAAACAAATGAGCAAAGGCGGGGGCGGAGAAGGAGGGAGGCAAACCAAGAAACAGACTCTTAACTATGGAGAACAAATTGGTGGCGGCCAGAGGGAGGGGGAGAGGAGGGGAGATGGGTGAAACAGGTGATGGGGGTAAAGGAGGGCACTTGTGATGAGCACAGGGCGATGTAGGGAAGTGTTGAATCATTGCATCGTCCACATAAAACCAGTATTCACTGTTTACTGACTGGGATTTAATTTTTTTAAATATTTTTGAGAGAGACAGAGACAGAGCGCGAGTGGGGTAGGGGCAGAGAGAGGGAGACACAGAACCCGAAGCAGGCTCCAGGCTCTGAGCTGTCAAAACAGAGCCTGACGCGGGGCTCGAACTCACTGACTGAGATCATGACCTGAGCCAAACTCGGACACTTAACCGACTGAGCCACCCAGGCATCCCTACTGACTGGTAGTTAAATTTAAAAAATATTAAAAAAAAAAAAAAAAGAAAAAGAAAAGTTAAGTTTTTATGTATTTACTTTGAGAGACAGAGAGAGTGAGTGGGGGAGGGGCAGAGAGGCAGAGAGAGAATCCTACGCAGGCTCCACACTGTCAGCTTGAAGCCTGATGCGGGGCTCACTCACCAACCGTGAGATCGTGACCTGAGCCAAAACCAAGAGTCGGGCACTTAACCAACGGAGTCCCTTAAATTCATAAAACTACACCATAAAATTGATTTTACCCTGTTAATTTTTAAAAGAAATGAAATTTTAGGGGCGCCTGGGTGGCACAGCCGGTTAAGCATCCGACTCTGGATTTCGGCTCAGGTCGTGATCTACAGCTCGTGAGTTCGAGCCCGCGTTGGGCTCTGTGCTGACAGCACGGAGCCTGCTTGGGATTCTCTGTCTCCCTCTCTCTGGCCTGGAGGTCCAGGAGGACCTCACGCCGGCCTGAGGAGACGCGGGAAGACTGTCCCGCCACGGGAGTCCCGGCTGCCTGCACCCATCCCATCCAGGCACCGGCTGGATCACGGGGCTGGGGCGGCAGGTACCCTGAAGGTCACGCACTGCTATGCGCCTGAGCCTGGTCAACTCTGTCTGATAACTGGGCCCCTTCGGGAGGCCACTACTTCTGCCGGGGCAAGGGGGATAGGGCGGGGGGGATAACCATTCCCTTCGTGAACCGTAGTCAAGACCGGACGTGTCTCGGCAGGCCCTGGCACTCAGGGCCCAGTTCCAACGGGCAGAAACCGTTTTTCAGCCTCATTTCCCGGGCATGAGTCTGCCACAGGGCGACATAAACCTTGCTGGTTCCTGGACATCCCCTGGTCACCGAACCCACACCAAGCAAAGGCTGGCACACGTGGGATCAGACAAAAGGGTAAGCTAACCAACGAAGGCACGAGAGACAGCCAGAGGAGGGAAGGCTCACAGGGGAGCACCGGGGAAGTCATGTGGCCATCAGCAGGTGGAGAGGAGGGGGAAACCCAGCCTGTGGGGTTTTCCTGGCACCCTCCCTCCCTAAGGCCTCTGTTCCCCATGCCACCTCCCTGAGTCTGTCTCTCCTCCTCGGGCCATCCTCTGTCTGTGCCTCTCCCTGCACAGAGCCCTCCGGGGACACAGGAGATCTACGAGGGCGGCAGCGTCCCCAGCTTCAGACAGCCATGTGTCTTCCTGCTCTCCACGCCGGCCGCAAGTGGGTTCTTAGAGGGAACCAAGGAGGTCCTCGGTGTGGGAGGAAAGTAGCGAGCGGCCTGCTTGTCCTCGTCACTGATCGGAATGCTAAGCTCGTGCCCCTGGAACCGGCGGGCACGCAAGGCTGAGCCGCTCTCCAATTCAGAGGCCGCCTCCCCTCCCCGACTCCGACGCAGCATCATTACTGCTGAGAGATGATTCGTCCTAACTCGCGCGCTGGCGTCTTTCACAACAGCTCGGAGTCAAAGAGTACTTTCCTACGTGTCAGACCATTTAACCTTGACCAGCGCTCACCAGCTTGGCCTCCTATCTCTTCTCGGTTTCTCCCCTTATTTCAGGGGAGAGGGGGGCCACAGAATCTGCACCCTGCCACCGTCCTAATCCTCCCGAAACGCTATGTGTAAATAGGTTCTAACCAAAACCTTTCCATAACGACCCACTGCCTAAATAAACACAAAACCCGATATTCAACCCTTTCCACCGACTGCCCCGAAGCGGCCGGTTTCCCTTCTCCCACCAAACCACCCCGACACATGTGTTGTCTCAGTTGGATTCTTCACAGCCTTGTGTTTGGTCACAGGGCCTCAAAGATCCCTCTCTCGGCCCAAGAAACCACACAGGCAGAGACGTGCAGCCCTCTCCACCTGCAGCCTACGGCGGTCGTGTTTAATATGCGGGGTTCCACGTAATATTGTTCGACAAACGAGGTCTTGACTTCTTAAAAGAAAAATCTGAAAGTCGCGGACCTACGTTAAGTCCTATGTTGCAACACTTCCAATACACTGTGGTCTGTTCACTGTTCTGAAGATACTCGGATTTTCTCGTGTCTGCACCATTATTTACGCAATTACCACCTTACAACTCCTTCGGTCCCTTTGTCTATCCAAAGTGTTCTCTTAGGTTCTCCTTCCAACAGCACTTCATAAAAGCCTGCCCCGACTACCGTAACCTGAAGGAACATCTTCCACACTGCTGTGGCAATTAGCACACAGGGGGCTGGTTTTATAACAATGGTGTATATAAAATGCATCTAACACTCTAATTTGAACAGGTTCTTTCTCGTCTTCTCAACAAGACTAAGTTCTTTGAAGGCAGGTGCTATATAGGTTCAGCCTTATATCCGTATAGTATCTATTATAGAATATTCCAGCAAATACACGGACCGGATCTGACAAATGTAGAAAGATCACTGTGGCTGCAGCACTGAGAATATGAGGGCAGGGGAGGAAGTAAGGAGAGCTCCAAAGAGGCCACTTGTCCCAGCAAGGTGAGAAAGTGTACAAGTAACTACCCCACCAGGCTTGTAAATACTACCCACACCTACAGGCAGACAGATCCCGGGCGGGAGGAATGCTCCAGGGGGCAGGCTCTTGGCTGGCTGCCATTTATAATTCTGGAAGAAGACAGTCTTCCAGATACAGCCAAGTTCTCCTTCCGTTTATTTTTCCTTTTTAAATATTTGGTTACTCTAATGGCTATCAAGAGGAGAGGCACAGCGTGATCAAATCTCAGAACCGTAGGTTTATGACCCTTGGACTCTGAGCCCAACGAACACTTGGAAAAGTTACTTCAGTTTAAGAAGCACAGACTCGGCCCGCTTGACCTACTTCTCTCTGCCTAAGAGCTTAACAACTTTTAGGACATCAGGCTACTGGCTGGACCGCAGGTAAATCGCGCTCCTTCCTACTCTCTCAAAAGAAAATTGAAAAAGAAAAAAGAGCAGTAGCCACGGATCCCCTTAGAAAACTACCTCTACTGGCCACCTTCCTTCATAGCAATCACTACATTCTGAGTCCAAATCAAAGGCTCTTCTAGGACTAAGTTCCAACATAATACGTCGTCTTCACAACTTATTGGCTTCGAATAATTGTGCCAAAAAAGAGAACCATTTTTCTCCAGGCTAAAATGAGCCGAGCTCCTTTTATTTTCCCCCTATCCCTTTTCCGATCAGAATGATACTCAGTTGTAACCAATTACATTCGGATCACTGCTCAAAAATGAACACTGATTTTTTTTTTTTTAAGCTTGAATGTGTTTATCCATCCCCGTTCCCAAAATATCAGCCATTATCTCTTTCTTAAAATGTTTCAAATTACTTCTCAAAAAGGTGTAAGAAAGGTCCCTCATTTCATCTCTCTGTATCTTTCCATCCCCCCTCCGGCCACTACAAAGATAAAAGGAAATCCAATTTTAAAACAAGGACATTATATTTGATACTGAATAATTAAGAGAACCAAGGAACTGTAAAGGGGTATTTTACCCTCAGAAACTGGCCGCAAAGTAACTGGCTAGTCCCAGACTCAATGGGCTTAAATGACAGAGCAGGAGTCCTCCCTGGTGACAGACTGTGGTCCCTTCCAAGGTCAAAAGAGACAGCCAATGGGCAGCCCTGTCGCGTAGCTACATTTGGACCCGGGATGGATCCCAGAGGTGCCCTGGTCTACCTAGGTCTGTCTGGCATACTCGGTTTCAATCTGGAAACTGAAATCTATCAGTTGGCAAATTTTTGTGTTGCTTCCTCGCCAATCTCCTATTTTTTCTGTTTCAGAACTCATCAGATGTTGACCTTCCTAGACTAGCGAATCAGAAAATTAATCTTTTCTCTATTTCTATTCTAATGTTTGGCTGTCTTTTTGTTTGTTTGTTTGTTTGGGAAACTTTCCAACTTTCTACTTTTCCTTTGTCAGTTTTAATTCCGGAGCATTCTCTGATTAGGATGCAGTGTCTTAATTCTAGGGGTGAGTGTGGTTATTTTTCAGGTTTCCTTCTCGTCTCCACCATCTCTGTTTTCTTCAGCTTCCTCCTTCCCTTTATTTTGGTCTCCAGTATACCGGACAGTTTCTTCCAACATCTCATGATTTGGAGCTGCCCACCCCTATTTAAGGAGGAGGAAGTCAAAAGCTGGCAGGAAGTGCTCTGTGTCGGGGTGGGGCTAATTGCCAGGAAGGCCTCACAGACCAGCGAGCTTCGAGCTTCGCCGCACACTGACCAGGACGCAAAGTGACCTTCTAGCTGCTGAAACCAAATGTCAAGGCCTAAAGATCTCTTCTCTGGGACCTTTCAGTTTCTCCAGAGAAAAATCTTACCATCAATATTCCAGAAACAGGAGGGGGAGCTCTAGAGCCCCACCAGTTAAATATGAAGACTTCTACTTACAAACTTAAAAAAAAAAATTTTTTTTTAACGTGTATTTATTTTTGAGAGAGACACAGACAGAGTATGAACAGGGGAGGGACAGAGAGAGAGGGAGACAGAGAATCCCAAGCAGGTTCCAGGCTCTGAGCTGTCAAGCACAGAGCCCGGCACGGGGCTTGAACTCACAAACCGTGCGATCGTGACCTGAGCCGAAGTTGGATGCTTAACCGACTGAGCCATCCACGTGCCCCTCTACTTACAAACTTTTAAAACTTGGGGTACTTTACCAGGCTTTTGCAACAAATGGTACCTCCACATCTTGAGCCTGTCCGGAGTTTTCCCACATCAGTGAACTTACCTGTCACCTGAAGCTGCCTCTGTTCAATCAATGCCATCAACACACCCACGAATTCCATCTTTTTTTTTTTAAGTTTATTTATTTATTTTTGAGAGACAGAGAGAGCCACGGAGGGGCAGAGAGAGAGGGTGAGAGAGAGAATCCCAAGCAGGCTCCGCACTGTCAGCGGAGAGCCTGACGTAGGACTGGAACTCACGAACTGTGAGATCATGACCTGAGCTGAAGTCAGATGCTTAACCGACTGAGTCACCCAGGCGCCCTATGAATTCCATCTTTTAAAAAGTCATTGAGGGGCGCCTGGGTGGCGCGGTCGGTTAAGCGTCCGACTTCAGCCAGGTCACGATCTCGCGGTCCGTGAGTTCGAGCCCCGCGTCGGGCTCTGGGCTGATGGCTCAGAGCCTGGAGCCTGTTTCCGATTCTGTGTCTCCCTCTCTCTCTGCCCCTCCCCCATTCATGCTCTGTCTCTCTCTGTCCCAAAAATAAATAAACGTTGAAAAAAAAAATTTAAAAAAATAAATAAATAAAAAGTCATTGAAATCTTTTTATTAAGAAGACCAAGAACAGGAGAGGAAATGGTCATTTCAGTAAGGCCTCAGAGAGAAGGGAGATAAATACATACAATCAATCTACCAGATTTCACTGGCTATTCCTTAAACCCGAGAAAATTCTATGGGATTCTCTGCACCAATTTTAGTGATGCTAAAACTCTAACAGAAGCAGCCTCTCCTCTCTTCAAATATTAGTCTGGAAGGACTGTTACCTTAATGGGACAGATACAGCTTTTTTAAAAAATTTTTTTCCAGGGGCGCCTGGGTGGCGCAGTCGGTTAAGCGTCCGACTTCAGCCAGGTCACGATCTCGCGGTCCGTGAGTTCGAGCCCCGCGTCGGGCTCTGGGCTGATGGCTCGGAGCCTGGAGCCTGTTTCCGATGCTGTGTCTCCCTCTCTCTCTGCCCCTCCCCCGTTCATGCTCTGTCTCTCTCTGTCCCAAAAATGAATAAACGTTGAAAAAAAAAAATTTAAAAAAAAAAAAAAAATTTTTTTCTGTTTATTTTTGAGAGACAGAGAGCGTGCACGCACACACACACAGACACACACACACACACGCGGGGAAGGGGCAGAGAGAGAGGGAGACACAGAATCCAAAGCAGGCTCCAGGCTCCAAGCTGTCAGCACAGAGCCCAATGCGGGGCTCGAACCCACGAACCGTGAGATCATGACCTGAGCCGAAGTCGGAGGCTTAACCGACTGAGCCACCCAGGCGCTCCCAGATACAGCTTTTGGACCCGTCTGCTAGGCCTACCACACATAGTTCTTTCTTTGTGCCAAAAATCCCAGTAATTACTCGCTCCATGTCATTATGACCTGCCTGTATTTTTCTGATCACCACCACAAAAGTCAGACGAGAACCAGATGGACCCCCTCCACCATATTAACCACAGAAGAGAGACGCTCTCATGCACAGGACCTGGTATTATAATGTATCAACAGCACTCTCTTCAGAAACTATAAAAAGGGTTTGAGTCCCCCACGTGCCTTTCTAACAAGCCACTTCGCCACCAACTTAACCACTACAGAAGGGCGCGTGTCACATCGTGGCCTAACATTCCACGGCTTACTACTTAAATACGTGTCCTCCAGGAAGAAAAGGACAAAGATCAGAATTCAAAGCCTCCTGGTCAAATGCTTTAACAGTTAATAGGTTCTTCTGTCAGGATTAGTTAGAAACCCAGCATTCAAGAGTGGCAATGCAGAATTATTCCAGAACATGAAGACAGCCATTTAGTCAAGGACTTTAACAAAAGGAACCATATGTTTAAGACTCAGTAGTGAGGAAATGCCAAGAATCAGAAGGCAAACGAAGTCCTCACTGACAACAACGAGATTCAAAAGCAGGAGCGCCTGGGTGGCTAAGTCGGTTGGGCATCCAACTCTTGATTCGGGCTCAGGTCATGACCCCAGGGTCGTGGGACTGAGCGCCGCGTTGGACTTTGCCATGAGCGTGGAGCCTGCTTGAGATTCCCTCTCTCCCTCCGCCCCTTTCCTCCATGAACTTCCTCTCTCTCATAAAATAAATTTTAGAAGTAATTTTCCTATAATCAGTGTTAGAGTGCTGGTAAAGATCAGTTACTACCAAGTGTCGATATCATCAGAAAGATTAAAAAGGAATTTACAAGGGAGTAATTTTCTTACCAGGCAATTCATGGTTATGGACTGCCAAGCCCACAGAACGCCCGAAACCTTCCTGGGTACCACCAAAACTCATGTGGTATTTCTGTGCCCATCCCACATGTTTGGTGACATTCTATTACTGGTATTCTTTCACCGGTAGTCCTCTTTTGCTGTTAACTCTTCCCTTGTTTACTATTTTGCTTCCCAAATAAAAATGGAGATCCTTGAGGCCAGGCACTTACAGCCAAGGGATCAAGAACCTGGGTTTCAGAGTCTATACTGAGACTGCTTCTCCATCTACAGTAAGAAACTCCAAGTTTTAGCTACCACAGCAATGACTTTATTTCCCAGCCTTCCTTGCAGTGAGCCAATGGGACATAAACACGAGTGCCCTATGGCAGCTACAGGAATCCTTCCTGAAGTAACCGTTGGCATTTGTCTTCTTTGCCCCCGCCCTGGACTCAAAGTCACGTTGGACCACAAGGTCAAGGTCATACTAGGTAGAGCAACACTCAACAGGAGCCAAGGTCTCTAACACCATGACATATACCAACCTACCTTGGGACGTTATTTATATAAGGAAGAAAAACTTCTACCTTACATGGACTTAAGTTATTTTAGGGTTTTCTGTTCTTCAGAGCTGAAGCTAACACTAATAAACATGGAGTCACAGAGATCTGGGGCCAACTCCCGGCTCGGTCACCTGCTAGCTGCATGATCTCAGGCAAATCACCTGCCCCAGTTTCTTCATCTGTAATACGGGATCAGTATTACTCAGCTCAGAGTTATGAGGAGGTACATAGCAAAGAGTCATGCAAATCTATACAAATTTGTAACTGAAGATTTTCACCAAGTAAATGAGCTTACAACAGGGAGATGTGACCTCGTCATAAAAGACAAGGAAGGCTTCTCTGAGGAGTAACATTTAAAATGTAAAACATAAATAGAAGCTAAGTAGGGCAAGAAGGGAGGAAAAGTTTCAGGCAAAGGTCACTGTCATAGCCAAAGGCCCTGGACTAGGGGGAATATGGAGGCCACGAGCAACAGAAGAAAAGCGTGACCCCAGGAAAGACGAGGCAGGCAGCAACGAAGGGTGAAGGGGTAGATAAGGGGCCATCTTGCAAGCCTTATGGGCCAGGTCAAGAAGTATGACCTTTAGGGGCACCTGGGTGGCTCAGCTGGTGACTGTCCAACTCTTGATTTCAGCCCAGGTCATGACCACAGGGTCGCGGGATCGAGCCCCGCGTCGGGCTCCTAGTTGACGTGGAGCTTGCTTAAGAGTCTCGCTCTCTCTCCCTCTGCCCCTCTCCCCTGCATACGCTCTAAAATAATAATAATTAAAATTAAAAGTATGGCCTTTAGTCTGAGAAAAAGGAAGCAGTAGACATGTTCATCAGGTGCTAGATCAACAGTCCACTAGAACTAGGAGGGCAGTGGAGCGGGAGAGAAGTCGTTGGACTCAAGACCTAGTTTAGAAGTAAAAGGGACAGGGCCTAGAGCTGGACCGGATATCGGCCAGGAGAATGAGTAAGGAACCAAGAGCGAGGTTTCAAATGTTTGTGCAACTGTATACATGGGGCTGCGGTCACTGGATTAGGATGACTAGAAGAGAAACAGATTTACGAGGAAGAGCTGGATTTTGGACGTGACGACTTTGAGGGGTCTTCAAGAAACCCAAGAGGAGAGGTCCAGTAGGCTAGGGGGAAAATAATCAAACTTTGTAGTCAGAGAGGAGGTCTACGCCAGAAATAGAAATTCTGGATTGTCTGCGTAGAGCTGTCAATGTACAAGAGACTACCTCAAGGGAGACTAAAGAGAGACAGAACTCCACTACTCACAGACTCTACTAGGAAGGTCCACCTCTCTGCGAAACCATAGGAAAATGCCATTTTGTAGACCGAAATGGTTGACTGCCAGCAATTTCTGTACGGTTCAATCCCACAGAAAGAACCACAAGAGGGGGTTAGGTCAGGTAGGGGGGGTGAGGCCAAGAAAAAATTGAAAAGAGGTGATGATGGTCAATGGTGACGCATGTTCCTGAGAAATCAAGAGGGATGACTGAAAACATCCAACAGGTTTGGAGAGAATGATCACCAGTTGCTTTAACAAGACTTAGTCTGGCAGAAAGATTGGGGTGGAAGTCAGTTTCAGAGGAGAGAGCGACGAAAAACTGGGGTATGGGCAGTAAGTGAGCACTCTTCCAAAGATCAAACAAGATAATATATCTAAAGAGATTAGAAGGGTTCCTGGCTCATTTAAAGGGCTTGATAAATGGGTTTAAATAATTAAGTAATTCTTTTTTTAAATGCTACTAGTAAGATTACCGGTAGCTTTAAACCTCCCACAGCACTTTAAACAAAGCTTTGTACTTAGCTGGTACTCAATAAATATTTTGGTTGTGATAACTGCTAAGTAGGAACACAGGGATGCTAAATCATTCCACATGATTTGCAATTAAAAGTGGCTATAAATTCTTGGCGAACCAGATGCCCTTTTTTCCCTTTGTAAAAATATAAGCTAATCTAAATACGATTCTGTAGTCTTTATTCCCTCATGCTATGAATTAAGGAAATCTTAGAATGTCACTATATTACCACCGTGATGCAGCTCCTCCCCCCTCCCGACCCCCTCCCCCCCAAATTTAGCTTAAAAGAGCAAATGGTTACGTTTTGCAACACTATTCACTGTGGTGAGATTTAACGAGGGTACCACTGAGCGCCTCCAGCGGCTGAAAACAAAGCTGACCTTAGAACCAGGAGCTGCTCCTGGCTGTGGTCAACGCAAGAATGAGATCTTCTGGAATAGTCCAGAAAAGACACTGGCCACAGGTTAAGTGTTCCTTTGGTTTATATTCATAGCAGTTAATGCTTCTCCTACCCACAGGTGCAATTTTGCAGCTCGAAGGACCCAATATCCAGCCCCGACATAGGGTGAAGAGGACCTCAGAAACCCAAAGCAGGGGTGGGTCCCTGCGGGGGTCTTCATTTACTTCCCTTTAGGGCAAATGCAGGGTGATTTCTGCTTTTTGCATTACCTAGAATGGTCTTTGCCCACCTACCACTTTCTCTAGCAGGCAAGCCCCCTCTTTCACAAACCCTCTCTCTGCCAAACACACGTACACTCATTCTACAAGGCCCAAACATTCCGGATCCCACTAAGTAAGCGTCACCCCTTCGTCTGAATTCCTAGCACCCTTTGTGCATAGTTCAATGTGAGCATCTCATACACTAATTCCAATTATGTGTTTAGCTAGCGTTCCCCAGTTCTAGCTTCCCCACTGGACCACGTGCATGGAGGAACCGAGGTCTGAACACACACGTCTTACTTCACTCTGAACGCCTGACACATAACTGATAACAAATGGTTGTTGGAGAGATGGTATTTTTCTGACAAATTTAGTAACCTGCTTTAATGCATCAAATTAGGAGGGAGATGACTAGCGCAGTGGATTTGTTTCCTACAGCTGCCGTAACAGATTACCACACGCGGAGCAGTCCAAAATAACACAGATTTAATCTTATATAATTCCGGAGACCAGGAGTCTAAAATGACTTCTGGAAAATCGGTTTCCTCCACTAGTTCAGCTTCTAGAGGCTGCCTGCATTCCTTGGCTTGAGACCTCTGCCCTCAGCAAAGCATCTTCGAACATCTGACCCTCCTCCTGGCTCTTGTAAGGACCTCTGTGATCAAACGGGGCCTACCTGGATAGTCTTGGATGAGGTCCCCTCTGGCGACCCCTAACTTAATCCCACCTGCAAAACTCTTTTCTCCCTATAAGGTGACATCAGGATGTGGCATCTTTGAGGGGCTGTTACTCAGCCGAGCACAGCCAGCCACATGGACAGCTGCAAAAAGCAAGGGCCAGCGGCCTACAAGCAAGGGATTAAACAGAAAAAGATGGAAAGTGAAGGAATGCTAAAACAACAAAAAAAATGGGGCAACCTGTGTCACAGAAAGTGGGAATAAATTAGCACACATTCCCTCAAGGACCGCTGAGGGGGGCCGTTTCGTTGTCTTGGTCCAATATTACAAATAGAATTCAAAAGAATGACTCTGAGTCATGAAAGAAAAGTTAATGTCATTCTGTAAAGCTCATTTTAAATCTTTTTTTTTTAATGTTTATTTATTTTTGAGACGGAGAGAGACAGAGCATGAACGGGGGAGGGTCAGAGAGAGAGGGAGACACAGAATCTGAAACAGGGTCCAGGTTCTGAGCTGTCAGCACAGAGCCCGACGCGGGGCTTGAACTCACGGACCGCGAGATCGTGACCTGAGCCGAAGTCGGCCGCTTAACCGACTGAGCCACCCAGGCGCCCCTCTGTAAAGCTCATTTTAAAAGAAGCATGAGAGATCATGAAATATTTCAACTAAACGACCATTAATTTTGAAAGGTAAGACTCAGAGCTGGAAGTTTGAGATACCTGGAAATTTTATTTCCACGGAAAATCTTATTCTCTGATGCCAAAAGGGATTTACTCTGTTATAGATTTCATGTTTGGGTCCCTCCAAAATTCAGATGTTGAAATCCTGCCTCCTCATGTGATGGGAGGCTTTGGGGAGATGATTAGGTCAGAAGGGTGGTCTCAAGAATAGGACTCGTGTCCTTATTTAAAAAAAAAAAAAAAGACCCAGGGTCACCTGGCTGGCTCAGTCAGTTAAGCATTGACTCTTGGTTTCCACTCAGGTCATGATCTCACAGTTCGTGAGTTTGAGCCCCGCTTTGTGCTCTGTGCTGACAGCATGGAGCCTGCTTGGGATTCTCTCTCTCCCTCTCTCTCTGCCCTTCTGCCAGTCGTGCTCTTTCTCAAAATAAACAAAAGACCCCAGAGAGCTCTCCTGCCCTCTCTGTCAGGAAAGGATACAGTGAGAAAATGGCTGTTTGCAACCCAGGGAAGGGCTTTCACTAAACCTGACCATGCGGTGCCTTGACCTTAGACTTCCAGCATCCACAACCATGAGCAACAGCTTCTGGTGTTCAAAAGCCACCTAATCTATGGTATTCTGTTACAGCAGCTCAAATAGATTCAGACGATGATTACCAAGAGGTATGGATTTCTGTCAAGTATATCCAAATAAATGTTAACCCTCCAAGCAGTCGCCTTGGGAACATAATAAATTTCTATAAATAATTACTGCCTGAAACTCTGAGGAAATCTCTCCTTAAGATGTGTAGAACCCAGGGGCGCCTGGATGTCTCAGTCAGTGAAGTGTCCGACTCTTGGTTTCGGCTCAGGTCATGATCTCACGGTTCATGGGTTCGAGCCCTGGCGTCAAGCTCCGTGGCTGGCAGCTCGGAGCTCGCTTGGGATTCTCTCTCTCTGCTCTTCCCCCACTAGCGCTGTCTCTCTCAAAAGAAACAAAATTTAAAAAATGTATTAAAAAGAAGTTCAGAA
This sequence comes from Lynx rufus, assembly GCF_022079265.1. Classification (NCBI taxonomy): domain Eukaryota; kingdom Metazoa; phylum Chordata; class Mammalia; order Carnivora; family Felidae; genus Lynx; species Lynx rufus. The sequence continues at coordinate 819,206 of NW_025814829.1, read as the reverse complement.
CCCCAATATATAAACCACATCATTGCCAGTCTCATTGCTTTGTAACCACACCTCATTTTTTTCTTAATTTTTTAAATGTTTTATTTATTTTTAAGACAGAGAGAGACAGAGCATGAGTGGGGATGGGGCAGAGAGAGAGGGAGACACAGAATCCGAAGCAGGCTCCAGGCTCTGAGCTGTCAGCACAGAGCCTGATGTGGGGCTCAAACCCACGAGCTATGAGATCATGACCTGAGCCAAAGTCGGACGCTCAACCGACTGAGCCACCCAGGCGCCCCACACACCTCATTTTTTAATTGGCATTAGCAATAAGGTACGTTACCAACGTAGGCAATCATTAGACTTGGCTCCACATGACTTCCAGCCATTAAAAAATATACCATCTATCCTTTTGATAGTCAAAAGAATGAGCCGCAAGATCCAGATGTAGTTCTAAAATAGTAGAGCATAAATAAATAAGTAAATAAAAGTGGGAGTTATCAATGAATTAAGGGTTAAACCTTTCCAGACCACCTCTTTGGGCAGGACCACATTCTTCGGGTGTGTAAGTTATAGTATGGCAGCTTAACTTAAGGACTCTGGCTCTGATCAATTAGTCACAACATGTATGTAGTATTTACCACATCACACTTAAAGAACATTTAAATGCACACCACCTAAACTAGACTCTAGGTCTACATACTACACGCATTACAAACTCCTGTTTGTATTAAAGTTGACATTGCAGGTTTTCCGTATCTGGATGCCAAACTCTGGAGACATATTTTTTTTTTCCCCCTCATTCCTTCCGTGGACTGGAGGGACTTGATTTCATAGGTTTCAAGTTCCCACCCTACAGACCTGGGAATCCAGATGATCTACGGTCAAACCGTGAAGGATTTATTTCACAATCAAATACACATGGCTTCACACACACACACTCACTCCATATGGGCTGTCCAGAACTGCTACACAAATGTACTTTCCTCCCAGCCATATATATTTCAAGTTGCTGACAACAGAGCCCCATTAGCAACTTCATAGGTAAAGCTGGGCTCTATCACTGGCCTTGATATATGGCACTCTGGGTGGTCACTAAGCCCCCATTCATACCCATGACATCACTGTTTCCATAGAAACAACATCGCTACATTTTCAAAGGGGGAGAAACTACAAGAGATTGTGAAAGAAGAAAAAACCCAAACAATGCAAGTGGAATAGGCAAGCTATTAGCTAACATGCTTTCGAAAAGATGCCTTAGTTTCTCTGCGAAGAACACAACCACAAAGTGCAGATTTTAAAAATTGCGAATACAGGGGGAATAAATGCGGCTAGAAAATGCGATTGCTGCATTTCTTTTGGAAATACAACCCACTTGACTTTGGCCAAGTTAGTTTTAAGGAATTTAACTCCTCTTAAAATAAGTCCTGCAACCCTACTAATGGCGGACATGTCAACGTTTGAATGCCTTTAAAAACATTTTAAAGTTTTTAAACGCTTTTTGACTCAATGCGGTATCGACTTAACATAATTGAAAGTAAATTTTAGTGATTTTTTTTTCTGGCGGTTCAACTAAGAGAAATAATTTCATATGTGGCCAAATTCCACACGCCAAAAAAAAAAAAAAAAAAAGTGAGAACCAAGCCACAATCGTGGGAACGCTGAACAATGGAATTTTATTTATGAAACTGGACACAAAGACAGGCAAAGTCGCAGATAATATTTGAACAGGATCTTTTCAGGAACGATCGCAAAGATGAAAAATTCACGGAGACGAAAATCAGGCACCAATACCATCCTCTAATTCTTTCCATAAACATAAGAGACTACACTGGTATTGTTAGAAATAGCCCACTGTGCTTATGGAGAGACACCAGCATTCCTTCAAGTGTTTATAATTAATAGTCTGATTTACAACTCCAGAAACATCTTAGGAATGCCTTTCTCGATGTGGGATAGTCTTTTCAAAGACGGAAAATGTTGCCCAAATCAGTCACCCAAAAGCAATCTAACTCAGAAAAGACGAACAAAGTGCACAGGGGAGCATTCTCAGGGAGAGACGGCGTGTGTGCAAATATGGGAGCTCTCTGCCCCCCCAGGAGGAGAATCCCAGCCAAACAGCCGCATCCGAGGTCACGGGTTGCGTCTGGTCTCCCTGAGCAGCAAAGGAAGGTGACAGCTGAGCAGTGGCCGGTACGGAAACCGCAGCTTCCGAGCTGAGGGAAAGGGTCCTCGTAGGATCAACCAAGCACCATCCTACGCACACCACCGTGAACCCCCACGGCACACCCTCCCAACCCCATGACCGTTCCTTTGTTACTGACCTATGTCAAACCCACTAGGGCTTATTAAGCACGTTTAAGTGTAGTGTAAGTGTTTAAGCGCGTTTAAGCGTAGTATTTAATGGTGAGAAACCCTACAAAGGCTCATTTACTTATCCTAGTGGCCTTGTCTGGGGGCACCCTTCCCCCTCCCTGAAACTCATGCGCAGGAAGCAGCGAAAGAGCAATACTGATGGATACAGGGTGGCCGGAAACATCTCCCAGAACATCACCCGGTCCTGCCGTAGGTCAGACAGGCGTGACGGTCAGGACTTCCACCGTAGACCTTAAGGGCTGGGCCCAGGAGGAGACACAAACATCTAGAGCCAAGAATTGAGCCACGGGACAGAAGACACAAGGAAGTGCCAAAGACCACTTTGTGTCAACCTAGGAAATCAACCAGGGTAGGGGAGAAGGGCACAGAGGTAGATTCTGGAGGAGGAAAGGATCACAGGCAAGACAGGGCAGAGGCTGCGTCTATACCACCTACCCGGGTAGGCTGTTCTTGAATCGGTTGTCTCCACCCACCCCATCACCACCTCTCACTCAGAGCCCTGCAGGAGACACAGCGGTAAGGAGTGACGGTTCCACAAGACAGAAACTTAAAAGACGTGGTTCTGCTCTAACCGGGCTCACAGAGGAGAAAAGCTAGGTGTCTGATCATTGGAATTCAGTGTTACAAACGCTGTGTGATAAAGTGGAAGGGTGATAAGGGGTGCCCAGGGGGACAAGAAGAGGAGGGCTGGAGGAGACTGGGGGACAAGAGCACGTGCGGAAGCCCCCAGATACCAACTCAGTGTTCGGGAAATGCGACTGGCCCTGTGCATCTGGAGGAAGTGAGCACAGGGGTGTGGTCAGAAATAAGGCTCAACATTTAGCCAGGGGACAGTTCGTGGTCAATTTTTTTAATAGTCAAAACAAAGCGGGGTGCGTGGCTGCCTCAGTCAGTAGAGCAGGAGACTCATAATCTTGGGGTGGGGAGTTTGAGCCCCATGTTGGGTGTGGAGCTTACTTCAAAAAAAATAAATAAATAACCAGGGCCCCTGCGTGGCTCAGTGGGTTAAGCATCCGACTTCAGCTCAGGTCATGATCTCACGGTTCACGAGTTTGAGCCCCACGTCAGGCTCTGTGCTGACGGCTCAGAGCCTGGAGCCTGCTTCGGATTCTGGGTCTCCCTCTCTCTGCCCCTACCCCACTTACGCTCTCTCTCAAGAACAAAAAATTAAAAAAAAAAAAAAAAAGCAATAAATCTGGTACATTTGATTAATGGCGTTGCTTAAAGGCAGAGATGGCCTCTCTGAAATTTAGATAAAAAACAGAAACATCTATGGCCAGTAGAGAAAATCTGAAGAGACAAATGGCCACGTCGGCCCCAGAAATCAGGGGTTACGATCATGGCGATCCAAGGCACTAAAATGGCGTCTAGGCCTCAAGATCCTACACAAGCCAATGGCCACCTCCCGTCTGCTACGGCCTCCACACCACATCACTACAGACGACGTGGCCTTTGACAGTTTTTACGTGTGTGCCAGACGTGAACCTGGCTTTCTTACTGCCCAGGAGCTGTCTCCGGTGGCACTTAAACAATCACACACACATGTGAACAGAGACCCACCGGCTTCCCCTGTCCTCCCAACATGTCAATGCCCTGGCTTCCATCAAGTTCCAGCCAGAGCTCCCTCTCTAAATACTCCTCCAACCAGAAGCTTCTGTGGCATCTGTCACAGATCCAAGGCCTAAATAGGGGAAGCTGTACCATAAGCCAAGACTTTATCATCTTTGATGTTTCCCCTGCCCTTTCAGTGCCCCTATCTCCCATCCACAGAGGCCCATTCCCCTCCAACACCCAAACTTTCTGACCTGCCCTTGGGAAAGGCCCGAGCCAAAGTCAGTTTCACCAGGGAATCATCTGAAGCAAGAGGAGAACACCCTCAAAGTAGAAGATGCTTAGAAAGTATTATATCACCAGCAGGCCTGGAATCATTAAGAGATTATCTAAAACAAGCCGTTTCCTGAATGAGGGACTCATGGACAAACTGCTGTAAGCACCTGGCTCTCGCTGCTGGGGTAAAACAGCCAAAATCCCCAATCCAGACCAAATGCATGTGGGATCCTAAGATTCCACGAGAAATGACTTTTACATCATCAGCCACTCTATTCTTAAGAGACACTGGTACTCCATATAACAAGCCACACATTGTGTGTGTGTGTGTGTGGGTGTGTGTGTTGTGTGTAAGAGGAGGAAGGAAAGCAGAGAGGTGAAGGAGGAACAGTGGCCCAGTAAGACACGCAAAGCTGGTGTTCAAAGACGGTTATTTACGTAGTCAGGTCAGAGAGGCAACAGTCCATTAAACAGGGTCCACATCAATGTAGTTGTTTGGCCAACAAACGAAAATCCCAAAGACTCACAGGTGATAGAATATAATAAAGACCTTTTTGAAGGGAACGAGATCCACTGGGAGGTTAAGTTCAGCCCCGAAGCCAAAGTAAGGACAACGACAGAGGAACCACCAGCCCGATGCTCTGCCATGATGCCAGACGCGGTCCGTCCACACTGGACTGCTATGGCCAATGCTATTTCCTCAGTCTCACCTCTATTCCGACGTATTCGAGCCTCATTCACCATATTCCTACCATGAGCGTCTGGGCTAGCTTGCTCACACAGAAAATAATCAAGTGGTACAGGTTGGTTTTCAGGGTTTCTCTTGTGTGTGACACAGGTCACGCATTGAGTTTGCGATGCCACCGAGGTCCTTCCCCAAAGAATCTATCTGACCTTGTTCATTCTGCAGCCAGGACTGCAGCTCGCGTATCGGCGGGATGGCTGTCCTGATCAGCACCTTACACACAGCAACAGAAGGTCAGGGAAAGAGGAAATCAGAAAATGTGGGTAGCGCTGAGAAATTCATGATCTATCCTGTAAAAAAAAAACCAAAATCGTCTTCAGCAAATGACTCACACCTGAAATCCCTCTCTGAGGCCAGCCACTGAGGTTTCTCAGCACAAAACAGTAAAAGGAGCTGAGGGGAGGAGAGAGAACAGTTTGGGGAAGGGTCTGGGGGGCTGACCTCAGTGGGGCCAAGGCCAGCACAGAAAAGATGTAGATCCCAGCTTCCAGAGTTCGAGCCACTGTCCTTAAAAACTCCCGGAGAGGCTGGGGCCGGGGGGAGGGAAGTGACCAATCTAGGGGCGCCTGGGTGGCTCAGTCACTTAAGCATCCGACTCTGGCTCAGGTCATGATCTCGCGGCTCGTAGGTTCGAACCCCATGTCGGGCTCTGTGCTGATGGCTTGCAGCCTGGAGCGTGCTTCGGATTCTGTGTCTCCCTCTTTCTCTCTCTCTCAAAAATTAAAAAGAAAAAAAAGTGACCAATCTATAACATAAACTCTGGAAGCCACCACAAAAACGGCTCTTCAAGGTGATCTTGAGCCCTTCCCACTGCTTGAGAACAGCCTGACAGACGCTAATTAACCCTCCTGATTCCACACCCCAAGGGAGATGTAAATGTGTTCAACTGATGAGCACATTCAATCTGTACTATTCCTGGCGCTCTAACAGCTTTTTAAAGGGCCTTTTGAAGAAAGGCATTCTGACAGCATCATTGACTGTCCCAACTGAAATGGCCACAAAGAGCCTCTTTGGAGCGGAAGCAGGGACAGTGCAGAGAATATGGGCTTGGAGGAAGATCCGGATCCAAATCCCGGATGGGGCGTCTACCAGCTATGTGATCTACTTCAGTCCCTTTATCTGCAAAATGGAGGAGGAGGGGCGCCTGGGTGGCTCAGTCGGTTAAGCACTGACTTCGGCTCAGGTCATGATCTTGCGGTTCGTGAGTTCAAACCGCGCATCGGGCTCTGTGCTGACAGCTCAGAGCCTGGAGCCTGCTTCCGATCCTGGGTCTCCCCCCTCGCCTGCCCACGCCGTCTCTCCCTCTCAAAAATAAAAGAAACATTAAACATATTAAAAAAGAGAGAGAGAGAGAGAGAGAGGAGGACACTACCCACACCACAGATCTTGTTGGCAAAATGCCTTGCCTATCCCCGCTTTATGGTGGGCTCTAGTTATAGCCTGCAGTGTATGGTCAACTGAGGTATGCTAGAAAGTACTATAGCAGTTTGTAATTTAGAACATACTATCCTCATGGTCCCTTCTCCTTCGTAACCACACATCAATCCCAGCCTCTTGGGACATGCCAGCCACTGCAGAAAACACGTTCATGAAGATTCTCTGTCCCTGACTGTGAGACGACCAACACGTTTGCCTCGTCCTAGCCGGCAAGGTGGGGTGGAGCCTCCCAGGTCCCAGCTTCTCATGCTCCGAGTCACCCGCCAGGAGCCCTGCTGGGCCCCTGTCGGCTCCCTTCCCTAGAGCCTACTTCAAAGCCAGTGCCTTCGACTGCAATTCTCCCGTGTGCATCTCAGCAGCAAGCTGGTTTCCTCTTTCAAGGTCCAAAAAAAAAAGCAAGGAGGCCCAGAGTGGTTTCTCTACACTGTGAAATCTTAAGGAGAGGACTCCATCGGCTTGAACATTCAGGTGATTTTCAAATTATCAACACTTGTTAGGGGCAGCATGGAGGGGGGTAGCTTTCGTGTTTGTCCATTCATACCCATGAGGACATGTCGTTCCCAGCCGGTGGCACCCTGCTAAGCTGCTGTGGGTCACCAGAAATCCCAACCCTATGAGGTGCTAACTTCAAAATATTTAGAGACGATGACACAAACATTTCGTGAGAAGAAAGTGGCTCTCAATATACATTTTATAGGGGCACCTGGGTGGCTCAGTTGGTTAAGCATTTGACTCTCGATTTTGGCTCAGATAATGATCCCATGGTTGGTGGGAGGGAGCGCTGCTTGGGATTCTCTCTCTCCCTCTCTCTCCCTGACCCTCCCCCCGAGGTGCACACACTCTCTCTTTCAAAATAAACTTAAAAGAAATACACACACACTCACATTTTATGAATAGAAAGCCAAGTTGCCCCAAATCACACAGTTCCAGAATCCTGGAATCTTACCACCTTCCCCTTTCCCTCCTCAACCTTGAAGGGGCCTCTGTAGGAGTGGACATGGTCTCCCCAAGACAGGAATTATTTCCTTGGAACAGGAGATGCCTGCTTATTTTCTGGATTTGTGCATTAAAAAAAAAAAAAAAAGATAAATCTTCAACTACTTATCTGTGTCAGCAAAAATGTTTATTAAACATTTGGCTTGGAAAATAAAAATCAATGTCTCTATTTAAAAAAGTAAGATCAGTTTGTTCATGGTAGAAAAACTGAACTGTCTCAAAATTACATCCACAAAGATGGTGACATTTCCTCAGATCTCAGCATCAAAAAAGACAAGGATAACACCATTTTAGCTAGGGAAACCAGGATTAAGGAAATGCTAAGCTTTGTTCTGACAATTCTTAATGGTGACAGGGCAAAATACCAGGTTCCCCCCATAACTGTAACTGCCATCAGCTTCACCCATGAGAAATAGCCTTTCTTAATCCTTGTTATTTCCTCCACAGGAAATATTTGTTGGGGGCAATCAGGTGTTGATATGTGCCAGGTGTTATGGAACAGAACTGTCTGATAGAACTTTCTAGAATAATGAAAATATTTTAGATGTGTGTTGTCCAACACACCAGCTCCTGGCCACATATGACTACTAAGCTTTTGAAATGTGGGTAGTCCAACCAAAGAACTGTGTTTTTTATTTTATTCTATGTTAATTTTTTTAATGTGTATATTTTTTCATTTTTGAGAGTGAGCGCAAGCAGGGAAGGTGCAAAGAGAAGGAGACAGAGGATCCAAAGCAGGATCCAGGATGACAGCAGAGAGACTGACGCGGGGCTCGAACCCACCAACTGTGAGATCACAACCTAAGCCGAAGTCAGATCCCCAACTGACTGAGCCACCCAGGTGCACCTCTATGTTAAACTTCCACTGCCTCGTGTGGCCAGCAGCTACCGGGTTAAGTAGCACAGCTACAGGAGATGCCAACATACGAGAAAACAGTCGCTGCAGCACATAGAATCATGTTTCTAGAAGAACAAGATAAGGACATATGAACAACTAATTCAATCACAGTACCTTCTGTAGGAAAAGATGCCGAGTGACTGGCATGGGGAGCAAGGGCGATGGGAATTTGAGGAAGTGAGGGACAATGTTAGAGACACAGCAGAACATGAGCTGAGAGGGCCTACTGGGGAGAATGGTCTTGGTCACAGACAACATGGCACCATATTGCTTTCCTCAGAATATCTATATTCACACAGGTCCTCAGCCAAGTGTATTAGCTGATCTAATGCTAATGAACTTACAGGGTACTGGGACACCACCAAATCACTTCCCCTTGGCAGGACAGGCAGGGCAGCCCCCTGGGGCCTTCAAAGAATTTGCCAGAAGCAGAAAGAGACCCTGAGATGAAGGGAGTCTGGCAGGGCTCTGAGGGGTTTGGGAAGCAGAGGCAGGAAAGCAGAAGGAAGCTCAGATCAGAGTTATGAGCACTCAAGACAGAGATCTCTGGCTGACGGTGGTGTCCACAGAAAAGGAGGAAGGACACCATGATAGGCAGAAGGAGGGGGGCAGGACTACCCTGACTCGCTTTACACACCCAGCAACCAGAGCAGGGGGACAGCATTAACCACATTTAAATTCTCGGGTTTTAAAAAACGTAACAAGCAGGCAGAAGTCTAAATCTGGACATTCTGCACAGCCATCAGGGCCCTGGGGGTGGTGCCCTCTCACGTGCCTCGCCCCCTCCTTTCCAGAGACAGTGGAGGCCGCTCCACTCCTCCAAGGACACGGCACACTCCTCCCCGCCCTTCCACAACGGAAGGGTGGAGGGAACCCTAGGGAAGGCGGAAGAGCCCGGGGATAAATGAGACAGAGCTGGTCGGTACAGATGCTTTGCTCCTAGATGTTGGTACGAACCGTCCTAAGGCCCATCACCCTCCACCAGCGGATGTTCTCATCTCTATCCCTTCCTAAGGGGGCTGGGAGAAAACAAAACTTTGAGCTTCGGAGTCCTGTGATTCGAGGTCCACAGGGCCAGGCAAGCTGCCTTCATCAGTTATCACCTTGGAGGAGAATGTCCACGTAAAGAGAAAATTCCTACAATCGTCCCCCCGAGCAAATGGGCAACAGGCCCAGGCCTGAGACGGCGGGCAGAACTCGGGGGAGGAAATGGGAGAACACCTCCTTGGCTATCAGTCCCGAGACTGACCCTAGGCTGTGCTCGGAGAGTCAGCAGGAGGGGACAGACAGAGCCTGGGATTGGACCCTCGGACTGTCAGTCAGCAGTTGGTGTGAACGGGGCGGGGGGTGGGGGAGTCACTTCCCCCTGCAGGCCTTCACTTCCTCATCTGCATGGGGCACTGCTGATCGGGTGTCAGCGTGACCATCACCTCTTCCAGGAAGAGGTCTCCAATGGGTCAAATCCCTCTCTCCCAAGACTCAGCCCACGGACCTGCTCCTTTGGCGGAATGTGGTTGAATGTTCACATGTGTGCGATGATCTGATTAGCCCTTGATTCTCTTATCTGTACACTTCATCGGGGCAGGGACTGTGTATTTTTTTTTTTCTCACGATCGTGCCCCAAGCTCCTAACACAATTATGCGACACATAGTAAGTTTCAAATTAACATGTATTGACAATTGAATAAATGATTAATTGAGCTCCTGCGTGTGAAAACGATCTATAAAATAGGAAGCACAATGAAAGCGTTTGTGATGGTTACTTGGTGTGGGTGATGACAAGAGAATTAATCCTCTTAGCTGCTGGAAACCATTCTGCTTTCACTTGAGGAACAAAACTGCTCCATTTGAAGGACACCATAAGGAAAGGGACTCTTACAAGCTATCCCATGGTGCCCTATTTCAGGATTCTCTTCAAGACCACGCCGAAATATGCAGCTCATCTGTGTTCAGATGCATTATTGCTTTATTCTGATTCATTGCTGGCCACTGTGGGAGACTTGGTTGAGTCATCTGAGCATTTCAAAACGTAAGAGGTTTACTGGCTCAGTCTGCTGGGTATCTGGTGTTGGACCAAAGACAATGCAGCCCGGACATGGGCTGGGCTGAGAAAAGCACCCCAGGACCCACCAACCCCCACGTCTGGTTGAATCCAACTCTATACCCAAACTGCCATGGGCATCAGGAGCCAAAGGAAACTGCAGTGGCCAGAGCCCGGGAGAGTTTGCTCCCCCATGCTGATACATTCATGGGAACAAAGGCCTTCCAAGTTGCACTGAGCTGGTCTGGAGATGGAAAGTCTTTATGCCAGTTTCCAAGGAGATGACTCAGATGCTGTTACCATAGAAACCGTTGCTACCATCTATTGTCCATCACCCCTTGACAGAAAGGCAAGGGGGGTGCGGTTTGATGGAGAAGGAAACAAGAAGAGTTGGATTTAAGTCAAGATGAAAACACACATTGAGATGGGTCTGCCTGAAGACTTCTTTGGTGTGAGTAACAAAGCCTCCGGTCTCCAAAGGAGATGAATTTGGGACATGAGTGTTTACGGTGTGATGTTATTTGTGTTGGGGTCGGGGTGAGTACTGTAACACAGGAGAATGACCTCCACCCATCTGTTGGGCCCTCCAAAGGAAACACTTGAGTCTAAGGGTCATCAGCATGGTCTAGGCCATGACCCCTGAAATGGCAGGGCCAGAAGGAAACTGAGGGGAGCGCTCTGTCCCCTCCCCTCTTCCCTTCTGAAATGTTTTTTCAGGTAGAAGGGGGACATAGAAGTCCCTCAGATTTTTGCTATCATTTCATAGGACCTACCACCAATAAAGTGCTAATTTCTTTTTAATCTGACAAGAGAAGCTCACAGGTAAATGAGAAAAGTTCCATTCACAGCAAACACATAGAAATGCATACGGGTCGCGGAAGACATACCAGACTTGGCATGAAGTCTGAAGATCAGAATTTGAAGTTCAGTCTCATCCCTTATTATAGGCATGACCTTGGGCACTTTACTTGCCGAGTCTCAATTACCTGTTTTATTCCACAGAGACAGTAATTGCCGGGCTACTTCATACGGTATAAAGCCTTATCAAGGAATTGTCCCTCTTGTGCAAAAAGCACCATAGTGTTGGTGACCTAAAGATGTCACACCCATATTCACAAAAGGCTTTTTGTTTTTACTGCAATTACTCCAGGCAGGCCTGTTATAACTCTTTGTGTTAGCCAACTTTTTGTTTGGAAAATAAATGGTAACTAGCCAATTACGATGACATGAAAATTAGGGGTGACCCAACAGAGTATGTCCCCACACAGCTTTCGGATTATTCTCTCATCTAGCCTTCCGATTACTTTCTGGTCAAACCATGCACGGGCATCAAGTCTGACAATTAGATGTCTTTTCCCCTGAAGGGGTCTTGGGAAGTCAAATTTCAATTGGGAAGAAGATGTGGAAGTGAGAGGAGGAATTCTTTGGAGTAACGGGGATGACAAGTAGACACCGTGTGGGGGAAAACAAGGAATAATCCGGCAAGCACGCTGTTAAACGCAGTACATGGAATTTAGGGTAGCAAATGGGAGTGGGGAAAGATCTGGAGTCCAGATAGAGAAAGGACAGAGGCGCCTGGGTGGCTCAATGGGTTAAGCGTCCGACTTCGGCTCAGGTCATGATCTTGGGGTCCATGAGTTCGAGCCCCGCGTCGGGCTCTGTGTTGAGAGCTCAGAGCCTGGAGCCTGCTTCGGTTTCTGTGTCTCCCTCTCTCTCTGCCCCTCCCCTGCCCACTCTCCGTCTCTCAAAAATGAACAAACATTAAAAAAAAAAAAAAAAAAAAAAAGGACAGCAGAGGGGCACCTGGGTGGCTCAGTTAAGTGTCTGACTCTTGATTTTGGCTCAGGTCACGATCTCACATTTGTGAGTTCGAGCCCCACATCGGGCTCTGTGCTGACTGTGCAGAGCCTGCTTGGGACTCATTCTCTCTCTCTCTCTCTTTCTCTCTCTCTCTCTCTCTCAAAATAAATAAATAAACATTAAAAAAAAATGAGAGCAGAAACAATACACTGCTGCTACCCCAGTCTGGAAAGTCTTCCCACCCTTCACACTCTTTATAAAGACAACGCCGAGTTTGAAACCCATCTGACAAAACACGCACTTGCAAAAAGCTGCCCGGTGGGCCTGCAGTCACCCAGGTCCTGCTCCGGGAAAGGAGCCCCACACATCAAAGGAGGCATTCAGGTAGTACCGGATGGGACAGAGAAAAGGACGTGCATTCGATTCCTCCAATTCTGCACAAGTTCCTTATTTATGTTTTTCTTTCCAAGAACACTGCCGTGCATTGTTGGGACACTCTTAGATCAGGAGCACATGTCTTGATGTATCAGGAGGAATTAAGAAAGAAAGAGGCGAGAAGAGAAAATGCCTTCCCCATCATGGGATCGGTGGCACTGGCTACTCCTACGTGCCAGGAGAGAAGGCGCCAGGACAAGACAAAACATGCTAGCTGCTCTAGATCTGGGGCACAGGTCCCCTCTTGATAACGATCAGGAACCCAGCACCAGTCCAAGACCACATCATCAAAAAGGAGTTGCTGAAGGACAGAGGCCGGAGGGACTAATGCCCTTGGTTCCAGCAGTAAGACTCACACTTTGCTTCAGCTTTAAATAGGATTCCCACAAAGTGACTTCCGGAACTTTAAAAATCCCTGATTCCCGCAGTTTGCCCAACCTAATAACGGACCGCGCTTCTTCTCATCAACAGCTTCACTGCCAGCAGATCTTTCCAGTGAGAATAAAATGGTCAAGATCTCCCCAGATCTCCTCTTGATACACTCACAGCACAGAGAGGGCTGGAATGGACCGGACATATCCTACCCTGTCATCCAGGCTTCTCTTTTCAGAATTAAAAAGACTGAGGCCAAGAGACCCAAGTAAGCAACTTATCTGGGGTCAAGAGCCACCTAGGAGCAGATCCCAGGCTGGAATCAGTTTCTCTTGACATTCACGGCAGTATTGTTTCCAACACATTATATCACTACCAACACACGGCCATCTTAATCCTATGCATACTGACTTTATTTCAGCTAGACAAAAATCTCTGACAGCAAGAACTAGACCTTTTCCTAGTCGCCTTTGTCCTTCATGCCAGAACACTGAGCACCGAGGTAAGATATCTAGGAGGAATGCTGAGGAGTCTCCTGACCAACCCCCACTTCCCTCTTCATTAAGGATCTGGTCTGCGTGCTATGCTAATAGCACCAGAAGCCCACCCTCCACTATGGTGTGCCTCATTCTGGACTGTCCTTGTGCACTGATCGATCTTTCTCTTCTCTAGACCGTTGACATCTCTAAAGACAAGACTGGACCATGTCTTACCTCCTGTGTGGATCTCAATGCCCAACACCTATAAGGAGCTCAAAAGAAGATTAAATTAAAAAATGGATTCTAGACCAAGTCTCAACCCACCCACACACATCACAGGACTCTTGGCTACTTCGGGGGCAGGAATTGATCACTCCGCCCTCCCTTGAAACAATTTCTTTCCTTGGCTCCCACTCGTGACTCGTAGGGAAGAATTCTAGCCACAAGGGCATCTGGCCTCCCATTTTTCAGAGAGATCACAGTGACCAAGTACATCTTTACTCCCTAAATGTTTTAATGTTGGCATAAATAGAATGCTTTAATGGAGCCAGCCTTTGAAGCTAGGTGTCATCTTTTAAACCTTGAAGTTTAAAGAACTCATCATCACCAAGCACCACATTAAAACTGCCCAGAGGGGACCTAAAGAAGATTACCAACCCCACTGCCAAACCCCATGGCCCAAAAGAACACAAGTGTCACCTGACTTACTCTAGTGACACTGCGACACACTCAGAAGGCAACTCAGTATCTGGACCCAATCAGATGCTCTCAGTCTGACTCCCTTCTCTAACTAAACCTGATTCGCTGGCAGGTTTGGAAAACTTCTCATTCACAAAGCAATGTCCAAAACGCAGTGGCTGTTGGAGATCCGGGCTGTTTCCAGTTGGGGCTACGACAGTTAAAGCTGCCACGGACACACGCTTTCATCTGTCTTGGGTAAATACCTACGGGTGGAAAGGCTGACCCACACGGCAGGTGTATGTTTCACATTTCAAGGCACTGCCCAACCATTTTCGGAAGTGGCCGGACCATTCTTCACTCCTGTCAGCTGCGTGCCAGAGCTCTGGGACTTCCGCATCCTCACCAACACCTGGCACGGTCCGTCTTTTCCACCTGAGCCGTTCTTACAGCGGAGCGGTGGTATCTCACTTCGTGTCCACCTGCATTTTCCTACGACTAATGACGTTGAGGATCTTTTCATGGTCTTGTCATCTGTAGATCTTCTTTGGTTTAGTGTCTCTCCAAATCTCTTGCCCACCTTCTAAAACGGTTGTTTGTTTTGTTATTAGTGAATTTTGAGTCCTTTATGGATTTTGGATACAAGGCCTTTATACAAGAATGTCTATAGCAAGTGGTTCCCATACCGACCAAATATCCTACCGCCTTCCTCTAACCGTTCCCTCACCCCACCAGCCTCTCCTCCCCTCCCCGTGAGGCCATGGTCTCTCAAATACAAATAAACATTAAAAAAAAATACACTAACTCTAACCTGGAAACATCTCAGCCCCACACGGAACATTTGGCAAAGCCTAGAGACGTTTTTGCTTCTCACATCTGGGTGGGGAAAGAGTCGTTCCTGACACCTGATGGGTAGAGGACCAAGAGGCTGCTAAGCGCCCACAAAGCCCAGGTCAGCCCCCGCCACGAAGAATTACGTGGAAACCCTGCGTTAAACCCACTTGCAGGCACTGTTTTCAGATAAAGCAAGAGAGTGCCAAAGAAATACCGATTTAAGAGCAGGAAACCTGGAGGGGAGGCGTTGGTCCTCCGAGCTCTGTACCGACCAGTTGTGTATCCTCAGGCAAAGCAAGTAACCTCTCAAAGCCCCCGAGTCCTCATCTGGGAAATGCACGGGCTGACCCAAAGTATCTTTAAGGTCTAAGAAATACGATCTTCGGGCTGTTGAGAACCTGGAGCGGTGACGAAGTTGTCCGTGGGTTTTTTATGCTTACAGAGCTTAACAAGATGGTGACAAAGGTTGGTTTGAGGCCACGGTCTCTTAGAATGTGTCTGATAAAGGAGGATGGGGAGGTTGCCAGAGCGGAGGGGTGGAGGATGAGCTAAAGGGGTGAAGGGGAGGTACAGGTTTCCAGTCGTGAAATGAAGAATCAAGGGACGAAAGGCACCGCATAGGGAAGGCGGTCAATGGTACCGTAACAGCATTGTATAGGGACAGATGGTGGCTTCACGGGTGAGCACAGCACCACACCCCATTGTCAAATCGCCCTGTTGTACACCTGAAACTAACTTAACATCGTGTGTCAACTAAACTTAAAAAAAGTAATAAAAACATGTGGACCAACTACTGGCCTCAGCAGGGACCTTGCGTCAACAGGGCATGGCAGATGACACAGGGATGCCAGGACCTCCCCAGCAGGAGCTTCCTAAACAGAACCTGCCCCGCTGAGCTGGGCCCTGGGCCGCCCTCCACTCCACCCCCCCACACACACACCCCCACTCAGCTTCAACAATAAACACGAGCTCCGCTAAGTGCACGTGGGACTCCACAGCAGAGCAGGCGAGAACCTTCCGGGGCCGATGTGCCTCGCAGAGCCAGCCTCCAGCTCAGGGGAGAGATGGCACCAATGACGGGGTGTCTCTGAAAATCCAGACAGAGCTCCGGCAGGAGGAGAGTCGCCTCACGAAGGGTCCTGGGACTCCCCTCCGCATGACACCGGGCTTCCCTGGGGGCCCAGGCAGAGTATCAACTCGGAACGTGCATCAAGTTTCTGTCACTCGGGCCCTGTGGGGGAAGAAGATCCTGCCCCAATTCTTACGACAGCTGTTCCGCGGGTTAAATGGGGTTGAAAATTGCTCCTGTGGGTCTCTGCAAGAATGCACGGACAGCTAACATCTTGGACAGCCCAGGGGTGAAGTGCTTTCGTTGCAAACTGACTAAAAATGAGAAACGTTAATTCAGAGAAGAGACTCACCGGGAACACCTTGCCTCTCGGAAGTAATCCCGAGAGCGGCCAGGAGGGCTTTCTGGAGAAGGCGTCCTGTCTGCTGCCATGAGTGACGGACGAAGGGGAGGGGCAAGGCCGGTGCTGGTGGGGAAGAGATTCTGCTCTTCCTGCAACAATAAGCAGACTGCGCCCTCCCTGCTCCTGTCCTGCGGGGTGAGGGTGACAGTGGGGACGCGCTGTCCACCACCACCACTCCGTCTTCCGTGAAGACAAAGGAAGGCTTCCCGCAGCCTAGCCGCGGGAAGGGCTGAGCAAAGGGGAGCCCCCCCGCACGTAGGAAGGCAATGTCTCTGATAGGAAACGCTCCCAGGCCGGGGCCCACACCCACCGCGCTCACCATCACCTTCCCTGCTGGCCTCCAACTACCCCAGCGCGTGGCGGGGGCTCTGAGCAGCATGCTTTGGCTCATCTGGGTCCCCCCCCATCTGCCACCACAGCCGAGCCTTCGGCAAGGCCACCGCAGACACTTCCGTGCGCTTCATCAGGGCGCCGGACCCAAATAGAGCAGGGAGCGCCATTCATTACCAGCTTAAGGACAGAGAACAGGAGGCTCCATTAGCGACGCCTGTAACTCCCGGTTAATCAGGCCCCTGCACGGCCTCTGGGTGCGTGTGTACAGGTGCGTGTGGAGCGGCGGACGCCAGCTCCAACCCAGGCCTCTTTATTAAGCTGCCCATTTCACGTCTCCGGCTGGTGCCTGCCCCCTCCTTCCCAAGGACCGATTAGCGACACAAGCGGAGACGCAGCTGGAATTTTGACTGTTGCTGTCCAACCAGTTTCCTCTCTCAGGGCTCGAGCCCTGTCTCCACTGGGCGCTGCTCCCCTCGGTGCCGGGGACGATGTCTACCCGATGAATCACACCGTCTCTGATGGCATCACTACCTTCTTCCGCTCACACCTCTGTGGGCTGGGAACGTGAGAGAGGCCGGGCTGGCAGCCCTCGCTGGGGGGTCCTCGCGACGTTGCCGTGGGATGTTGGCTGGGGCTGCGGTCCTCGAAGGGCCAGACTGGGACTGGGCGTGCAAACGATGGCTCACTCACCAGGCTGGCAGATGTCGCTGGCTGCTGACCGGGAGATCGGCCGGATCGGCCGACCGGAGTGCCCACGCGTGGCCGGAGCTGGCTAGCCAGACTCCTTGGCAGCTGGCTTCTCTCAGAGTGAAGGATAGCCGTCCAGCCTTTTTCTGGAGCTGGCTTCAGAAGCCCAGTGCTTCCACCGCATTCTTCGGACTACCAGGGAGTCACTAAGCACAGCCCAGAATCCAGGAGGAGGTAGTCACAGACCCCATCTCTCTCAACCATGTGAGTGTCAAATATTTTGCAGACATGGTTTTAAATCCCCACGCTGGTTTAATTTTTTTTTTAATTTTTTAAAATGCTTAGATTTGAGAGAGAGAGAGAGAGAGAGAGAGAGAGCAAGAGTAGGGGAGGGGCAGAGAGAGAGAGAGCAAGAGTAGGGGAGGGGCAGAGAGAGGGGGAGACACAGAATCCAAAGCAGGCTCCAGGCTGTGAGCTGTCAGCACAGAGCCCGACACAGGGCTTGAACTCACAGACTGCAAGATCATGACCTGAGCTGAAGTCGGACGCTCAACCGACTGAGCCACCCAGGCACCCCTCTTCTTCTTCTTCTTATTTTATTTTATTTACTTTTGAGACAGAGACAGAGCGTGAGCATGGGAGGGGCAGAGAGAGGGGGAGACACAGAATCCAAAGAACGTTCCAGGCTCTGAGCTGTCAGCACAGAGCCCACTGGCAGGGTTTGAACACACAAACCTTGAGATCATGACCTGAGCTGAAGTCAGACGCTTAACCAACTGAGCCATCCAGGCACCCCTGACCGCTTTAACTTTTAAAGTCCTCGTCCACTTGGGGTCAGGGAATGTGCCTCGTGTGTTACCCATCATGCCTAGCAGAATGTCGATGCTCGATAAATAGCTGTTGAATGAATGAACAAAAGAACAAAGGAGTTCAGAATGAGGATCTGTTCTCTTAAAGTTACCTTCCTTGAGACTCATTTCCTCCTCCACTGCTCCAGTGGAAATACTACATTCAGCGGTCATGGGATTGTGGATAAGAATAAGCGAGGTAACTTATTCATTTTCCCTTGGCTGTTGGAAAAGACTCGAACCGGCACCACGTGGCCTGTCCATGTCCACAGAGCTACAGTGCTTCCCCACCCCCACCCCGCCCTTGCGGAGATCTGTCATCCTGTCTGGCGCCTGGCTCTCCCTCCTCTCCGCTGCCCGGTCAACTCTTGACGGACGGCCTGTCTCTATCTCGAGCTCCTCCTGGACAGGCAGGGTGGGGATCGGAACCTAGTGCCTTCGTGCGAATCTGTCTCTCCCATTCTACAGAGGAGCCTGGGGCCGGTCACTCGAATCTCCTGGGTCTCATCTGCATCTGCAGCAGGAGGGTAAAATAATATTCGCCTCGTATAGTTGCCGTGAAGGTTAAAAAGGAGTCGCTGTGCACTCCGCGTTCAGGTTACCTAGCATGTAGCAAGTGCAGTGCAAGTGTAATTAGCTGCAATCATCAGCCATCAGCCTCCCCTTCACGGACTCCTTTCCCTCTGAACTCCAAGCTCTACCCACAATGAACATCTTTCAGAGTCCGAAAAACACCATGTTTTCTTGCACTTCTGTGCTGTTCCACATGCAAATTCCTCTTAGGAGGATTAACTCAAAGCACGCAGCCCAGCTCCCGGCACACGGTAATACGCACCATCCCAGTGCTGGCAATTAGGACTCTGTGCAAAATGTTCCTTCCCACCTCTCCTCTGCTCCCCTTGGCTAAGCCTTAGTCATCTTTCAAGTCTCAGTTCCGATGTTTCCTTCCAAGCTCTCCCTTGCCCCACAAATCCAGGTCAGGGGTCTTTCCGATCAAGGTCCCTGCTGGTTCCCGGGGGCCTTTCTGTACAGGAAGGCTCCCCTTCTCTAAGGCAGCGTGTGTCTGGCGTGGAGTGTGGACTGGATTGCAGCCTCTACTCACCCCTTCAGTCAAGAGCCTGTGAGCAACCCCACCCTAAAAGACCACGTGGGCTGCCATGCTTCTGGGGTGCACCCACTGCATTTCCCACACCCCCTCAGTGAGATCAGCCCTTGTCCGCGTCCCTCCAGTCAGAGGACTCCACAAGGGCATGGCCACAACTGCCCCAAATGAAATCTCCAATACCTAGGACACCACTCTGCACCCCACAGGTGCTCAGTAAATACTTGCCGAATAAACGGAAGGACCACAAAGGATAGACCATGGCCTTCTATTCTTCCCTCGTGTTGCCTTACATCTTCCAGTGGCCAGTGTAAACACAAAGCACCCCAAGTAACACATGCTGTTTATCATCACCCACATGCTTGTGGGTTTTGTTCCGAGCAGGTGGAACAGGGAGGGAAGCTTCCAGATCCTTTGATCACGCAGGACAGTTCATCAGGCTCCAGCTGGATAGAGTGGTCTGCTGTAAGGGCCTTCCTTCCAGGGGTCCTATCGTACCCCTGCAAATGCAGCCCTCCCTATGAAACAGCAAAGAGCTATCGAGGGCCCAGCTGAGTCTGCCCAGGAGGGGACAGAACGTGGAACCTACGGTTTCCTTGAATGCCTCAGAAAGCCCTGGATAAGGGCACTGCCCCAGCCGCCGTCCACAGGGCCAGAAGACAGGAATCCTGAGCCATGTGCCCAATAAGCAACTGTGCCCCACCCCCATACACACCCTGTGTGCCATTCAGTGCGACGGGAGCTTCTGGGCCAATCTGGAAGTCAGCGGGGCCCTACATTTACTAAGTTGGTAGTAGTTGTGGCTTATTAAAAAGGAGAGACAGGGGGCGCCTGGGTGTCTCAATCAGTTAAGTGTTCAACCCTTGGTTTTGGCTCAGGTCATGATCTCACAGTTCGTGAGATCAAGCCCCGCATCCAGCTTCATGCTGACAGGGCAGAGCCTGCTTGGGATTCTCTCTCTCCACCTCTCTTCCTCTTCCTCTTGCGCTCTCTCTCTCTCTCTCTCTCTCTCTGAAAAAATAAATATGGGTGTCTGGGCGGCTCAGTCAGTTGAGTGTCTGACTTTGGCTCAGGTCATGATCTCATGGTTCGTGCATTCAAGCCCTGCATTGGCTCTGTGCTGACAGCTCAGAGCCTGGAGCCTGCTTCTGATTCTGTGTCTCCCTTCTAAACATGAAAAAAAAATTTAAATAAACATATACATTATGTACATATATATATACACACACATGTATACATATATGTGTACATATATACACATATATACACACGTATATACATATATATGTAGTAAAACGTACATACATATACAAAGGAGAGCCAGTAAGGCAATGAGACCATTGAATCTGGGCAGTTAAGGTGCTGGTTTCAAAGTGTCTCTAGGGTGGCAGAGAGGGGAGTGAATGTGGCAGGAAGGTGCCTGGCGGTGGGGTAGAACCAACGGAAACACCAGGAAGCCCGGTCAGAGCTCTGGCTCCCGTTACTGAGACAAGCTGCCTTCCCTCTGTATGCGTGCACTCAAGTGTCAGTTACCAATACAGCAGTCTTTCTACTCCCTGAAATTCTTCTGAGAAAAAAAATCAGATAAACATAAAAGCAATCTCAAAGTCAGTAATTCCGGAAGTTGCCGTGAGTTGTACAATTCCTCTGTTTTGTCACCCCACTTCTCCACTGCTTTTCCTAGTGGGATCCTCTCCTGCTGTCTTCATCCTTCATAATGGCTTCTAAGACCCCACCTGTCTTAGCCAGTCATGTGTGACTCCTCTAGACATATCTCCAGGCTTCTTCAGGGAAATGGTCACATCAGGTATTTTCTTGGGGCCTTAAGGCTCACAGCCCAGCACCTGGCACATGGGCTCACTGAGTTATTTGCTTAACTGAATATAAGCCTGTGTGCATATACATGGAGGTGCATACGTGTTTCTCCTTCTAATCCTCAGAGGAACTGACCATCGGAACAGCCAACAAACCTCTTCAGTGACAGACCGCAAAGGGCAGTGTTATCTCATGTCACATTTCATTATCCTCAAAACGGAGCTCCAAAAGCTTGGCTGACTCAGTGCACGGAGTTGACAGGTTAAAATCCGATCCAACCCAGTAACTAAGAAAAAAAGAAACTCGCCATAAGAGAACAGATCTGGAGACCCCAACGGTGACTTCAAAGAGCCGCAGCAGGTCACCTGTTAGGCACCCGCACGCGGACAGGAGCCACGCAGGGCTCATATCTGATTGGTTTCAGTAACTTTTATAGCAAAAGACTGCTTATCCAGACTACTATGGTCCATTAATTACAACGGACGTTAAAGCAAAGAATCACAGAAAACGAAATGTGCGTACCTTGGGCCTTTTGACAGAAGCCTATAAATGTAGGTCTACTCGCTGACATTTTTGACGCGGGTGGGTGATCTCTCCTCTAGGTATGGGTCCACAGATTAACTGCCCGAAGTCTTTCTTGCATAAGTGCCACTGACCCTGATCTCTAGTTTGCTTTCTTCCAAGTAGATGCAGAACTCGAAGACATCACCTCAGCAGACACCAAGACTTTGGATGCTTCCTGCCCTGTGACTGTTTTACTGTTACCTTCCCCGCTTAACATTGGCAGCTTCTTTTGTAGCAGCTCACTTTGGCCAGTTTTGTTCAAGATGACTTAAGTTTTATAAACACAGAAATTATGGGAGACTAGATGTTAAGCACTCGGAAGAAGAGTGCCTAGCACACGGCAGTGCTCGATGTAAGTCAGCCGTCTATCCTCCGGCTCGTTGGTCATGATTAAGTTACTCGGTTACAGTAGCAAAGTGGCCTGGCGGCAGACGGGTTTAGGAACTCACGCCACTGGCTCTAGCTATGCGTTCAGCCTAAATGGAGGAAGGATGAGTGTGGTCTACAAAAGTAACAAGAGCTTAGAGGGACAGAAGCCATTGATCTTTTACAAAAGTACGTGCTAAGTTAAATGGAAGTCACTTAAGAGAGTAGCTTCTCCGATGAGGTCCCTCAAACCCCTACCTTCCTCCCAGCTGTGGACACCATCACCACTCAGACGCAACGTGTAAAGTAACACAGGCTGTGACCTGCACAAAGGCTCCCGGCTGAGGGGTTAAGTGAGGGTTAAACGCACCCATGCTCCCCTCTCCAAGCCGTACAGCCGTGCATGGGGCTGCAGGTGCCCAAACGAAGAGGTGCTCTCCCAGACTCGGACACCCACTGTCGCTCCTTCTCCCCCAATCCCACCTTCTGCCCTGTGTTCTCATTCGTGCCCAGAAACCAGGCGGGATTATTAGATTGAGACGCTCCCTGCACGTACGTAAGTGATGCCTTCATTGGAAACGACAGCACAAATACAGAAATGCTTGCATATGGAAGGTGATGAATTCTCTCAGGCCTGGTTCACACACACTGGGGCTGCACGGCACCCGGCCACGCGTGCCTGGCCACGCACCAAATGCTTCACACTCTTCTCATTGTGCCCTCAGAGGCGGACTAAGAGCAAAAGTCACAACGACAATAACAGTTTTTATTTGCACAGTAGACTTCGATGTTTTCAAAGCATTTCCCTGCAGAGTCTCCCTTTAAGTGCAGTGGCAGATGACGTGTGAGAACAGGTGACCTGTGTCCGCTTGAGTCGCACATTCGTTTAATGAACAACTTGGTTATGCTTTAATTCTTTAGACCTCATTTTCATTCCTGTCAGTCAACTCTCAATTGCCCGCTTAATTTCAGGCAGGGGTAATCCAAAATCCTATGCGCCTTAAAATCCCATTTGAGGGGCGCCTGGGTGGCTCAGTCGGTTAAGCGTCCGACTTCAACTCAGGTCACAATCTCGCAGTCCGTGAGTTCGAGCCCCGCATCGGGCTCTGGGCTGACGGCTCAGAGCCTGGAACCTGCTTCGGATTCTGTGTCTCCCTCTCTCTCTGCCCCTCCCCCGTTCATGCTCTGTTTCTCTCTGTCTCAAAAATAAACGTTAAAAAAAAAAATTTTTTTTTAAATTCCATTTGACCAGCAACCACACCAAACTAGGCACTGCACTGAAAAAGGGATTGGTCCCCAGTGGGCCTTAATACTCACATAAGTCCCGATGCAAAACGGGGGAACAGGGACAGGACGTGAGTGGCCCAAGGCCGTGGGTGAGGGTATGGTTAATGGAATGCTGGAAATCAAATCCCGATCTCCTGACCTCTGGTCCCAGCGGCCACACTGCCTTCCCAGGGCCCAGTGTTAAACGGCATACCAAGGGCTTTACTAGGGGGAAGTCAACATTATAAAAACGGTTCCTACTGGCAGAATCCATGGTCCTCTGTCTCTAATAAGAAATTGCCCCATTGGCGCCTGGGTGGTGCAGTCAGTTAAGCATCTGACTTTGGCCCAGGTCATGATCTCACGAGTTCGTGAGTTTAAGCCCCGCGTTGGGGTCTGTGCTGATGGCTCAGAGCCTCAAGCCTGCTTGGGAATCTGCGTCTCCCTCTCTCTCTGCCCCTCCCCTGCTCGCGCTCTGTCTCTCTCAAAAATAAATAAACATTAAAAAAAATAATAATCATTTGCCCCATTAAATAAAAAAATAGGGCTTACGGCTCAGAGGCCTTAACTTTCAGCCGTAAGTTTTTGAAAAGATTGCCTCAGGAGTTCCTACCACGGCGGAAGAGTCAAGAATCCTCTCTAGCAAAGGTGAGCCGGCCTCAGCAGTAAGTGGGAAATAAACCGGTTTAAATCACCACCCTCTCAGCAGGCACCAAGATGCATTTAATAGCGCAGACACGGATCGCGTTTCCTTGAGGGCCAGAGGTAACCAGGGCTCTGATAAACACGTCACCGTCAAGACGACACCACTTCGCTCCCAAATAACTAGTGGTTTAGCTACAGGAGGCTGCTCTCATGGCTGTGGTGAGGGGGCCAGGCCAGGGGACCCACGAGATCTGCACGCAGAGCAAGCCCTGAACCAGCCAGCCTCTCTGCAAGGCGTGGGCCAGGCCGTGGGCTGCGGGTTTAGATTTCGGGAGACTCCATCTCGGAACAATGAGAACAAGAAGCAAGGAGAATGGAGGAACGGGAGTCCCACCCACCCCACAAAAAAGAGAAGGCTAGAATACAGTTTCTAGAAGGAGAAGGGTGGAGAGGAGCCGGAGAACCAGACAGACAGACGCAGACAGACAGACCTGCCCCACTGCCTCAGGGTTTAGCAGGGCCGCATACGGGGAAAAGATGTGCTTTAATGCCAGGCAGGTAGAAAGAGTAAGTCAAGAAGCTTCTCCCGGGGTATCCTCGGGCACACTGCTCAAGCTTGCAGTCCTTCAGCTGCTGCTATGAACGGCCTGTTGTGAGGGATGAGTCAGCTAAAAATACTTCCCTGGGGACGAAGGGAGAGAGCATCTGCAAAATATCGAACACAGATTCAGGCATTCCTAAGGGCTCAATAGAACGGTAGCTTGTGTTGCTGGTAACTCAGGAAACGTTAGCACAGCGCCTAATATGGTAGGTACTCAAATCTGCCGGTCGGTGTCGAAGCTGGGGAGATCTGCCATCACAGGGGACGTGGGGTGGAACAGTCCTGCAGCACTTAAGACCGAAAGGAGCCCGATGAGCGGGTCACAACGAAATCCGAAACAATACAGACCTTGGCTCATAGCCGGCGATGGACGAACATCTTTGGAATGAAGGAGAACCCATACAGCTAACATATCTGTCCTTTACAACATGACATTAAGCTGGGACTAGGAGGGGGGCACCTGGGCGGCTCAGTCCGTTAAGCACCCGACTCTTGATCTCGACTCAGGTCATGATCTCATGGTATAGGAGCTCGAGTCCCGCGTGGGCCTCTGTGCAGAGCCTGCTTAGGATTCTCTCTCTCCCTCTCTCTCTGCCCCTCCCCCTTGCTCGTGTGCACGCTCTCTCTCTCAAAACAAAAACTTTAAAAAGCATTTTAAAAACCATTTTAAAAACTGGAGAAGGGACGTGAAAGATAGGCTCTGCTCCCCACCAACTCTGAGAATCCCTCCGGCCTCAGTTTCACATTTCTGTGGGACGGCACCAAATGACCTCCATGTCCTTTCCAGCGCTCTGATCATTTCTAGGATCCGTTCGACTGATGAGCGAGAGGTACCGGTAGACGACGTGACCTCACGTACGCGTGTGCACGCGCTGTCCTGGGAATGGGTGAGGTAGGCTAGCCTTCCTCCCACACCAGCCCCACCCCCGTGGGCCAAGAGACAGAATGCCGGGCATTAACCACCATCACCTTTTTTGCAACTGCCTCTTTGCTTTTAATCACACTGCCGCGCACACGGGCCTGGTTTTAATTAAGCAGAGCAGTGTCTGCATCCGTCTGGCCACTGAAGCTTTGATCTCCCCATGGGGCACGCTTCTGCACTGCTGATCGTGCTCCAGGAGCCTGAAACATAAACCGGCGGAAGCCTTTGACAGCTCAGCCATTGACGAAGCTCCCGGCGGCCCCCGTACAGGTGTGCACAAGGGCGAGGGCCCACCGAGGCACAGGGGCGGAGCAGAGGGAGGCAGGGAAGGGCAGTGACAGCCGGGGCGGGATTCTCTGGCTCAGGGACGCCGCTGAGCAAATGCCTGGTGCTCCGTGAGCCCGCAAATCGAGACAGGGAGAAAAACGTTCTGTTGCAGGGAGACAACGCCAAGAGTCCGCGCAAATTCAGGTGAGCCGTGGGAACCTCTCCGCGAAGGGAAA
This sequence comes from Lynx rufus, assembly GCF_022079265.1. Lineage (NCBI taxonomy): Eukaryota > Metazoa > Chordata > Mammalia > Carnivora > Felidae > Lynx > Lynx rufus. The sequence continues at coordinate 793,185 of NW_025814829.1, read as the reverse complement.
GCTCTCAGAGTCAAGTCCCCGGCGTCTAACCTCAGGACCGCTGACACGTTTTTATAAGGTTGAAAACTGCGGGGCACCTGGCTGGCTCAGTCGGTTAAGCGTCCGGCTTCGGCTCAGGTCATGATCTCGCGGCTCGTGGGTTCGAGCCCCGCGTCGGGCTCTGCGCTGACGGCTCGGAGGCTGGAGCCCGCTTCCGATTCTGGGTCTCCCTCTCTCTGCCCCTCCTCCCCTCGTGCTCTTTCTCTGTCTCTCAAAAATAAACGTTAAAAAATTTTTTTCTTAAGTTGAAACATGAAAGGTCCACGTACCCTGCGCTGTACCTCTTCCCCGTGTATTAAGGACTTGCTGAAGGAATTCTCCGATTTACCATTAAAAGTCGCCGCCCAAATCTATGTGAACAGGTAGGCTGAGACGGTTATGGGCGGACACGGGCCGGGCCCTGTCAGGACAGCGCTTGGACACAGCAAAGAGGGGCTAGAATCAGGGTACAGCTGCGGGACCCCAGGAGGGCTGGCCTCTTCTCCTGCATGAACACTCCTCCACCCCATCTGGCTAAGAGCAAGGGGCAGTGGGTGTGGGGAGGGGGTGCTCCTCTCACAGAACACCGTGAACCCATGCCCGCACTTTCTGGAATGGCCTCAAGAGTTAGAGCAGCACCCACTCCTCCCATGATGAAGATCTCTTCAAACAGACTGGGATCGTGGAGGGAAGGGCGGCACCATTTTACAGGAGGGAGTAAGCGGGAAGGATGGGGACGGAACATGACACAGGGTAGAGAGAGAGAGGAACAGACAGGCTCTGCTTGGGCGAGGGGGCGGTTAGAAGAAGGTGGGGCCCTTGGAAGCTTGGGGAGAACAGATGCCAAAATGATCCCGCAGACTTGACAAGAAAAACGCCTCCCAGTAGACACATCCTAGAGCACAGCTCCCACACGGACACTCTCCTGTCCAAAAACCAGAGACCTTCCACCATCTATGGAATAAGATCCACACTCCTCAGTGCGACATTCCATGCCTTCTATGGCGGAAGCCCCATGGAGCTTCCCAACCTCATTCTACTGAACCCACTCTGTTCCCAGGGACGCCCTACCACCTCCCTTAAGTCAATTCCAAGGCATGGTCAAGTTTAAGGACCACTGCACTGGCTTAGTTCTTAAGGGCACAGACTCTGAAGCGAGACTGTGTGAATCTGAATTTCTATGAGGTCAAAAGCAAGTTACCCAACCTCCAGGCATAGGTTTCCCTCCTAGAAAATGGGAGAAGCAGCCACGTCCACATATCATAGGGTTATTATGAGGATTACAAGAACCTCTCCACGACAAATCTCTCACGACGGTATCTGGTTCGTAACAAAGTCAAAAAGCATTTGCTTCTTCAAAATGCATATAGTCAAGGGCGCCTGGGTGGCTCAGTCAGTTGACGGTCCAACCCTTGATTTCGGCTCAGGTCACGATCTCAGGGTTGATGGGATCGAGCTCCACGTCGGGATCCGTGCTGCAGAGCCTGCTTGGGATTCTCTCTCCCTGTCCCTCTCCCCCGCTGGTGTGCTCCCTCTCAAGATAAATTAACTAACATTTCTAAAAACGTGGCCCCGTGGACTTGGCCTTTCTAGACCAAACCAGCATAAAGCCGAGGGTCAGAACCCAAGAGAATCCCACCAAATGAGCAAGTCCCAGAGACGGTCTTGCAGCCGGGTCAAGCCCCCTGCCCCACGCAGCACAAAAGATTCCCCGTTTCAGCTTCCCTGAGGAGAAAAAAGAACCTCTACTTTTGCTGACAGAGCAGAGGGGGTAAAACGCGCTCTTACAGAAGAGGCAAAATAAATCACCTCCAGTAACGGCCTTTTAATTCCCTGGTCCCCACGAGGAAGAAAAGAAATGAACAAAGACCAACATTCCGAGCAGCTTTTAACGGCAACGGCGTAAAGCACCTTCTCTTATCCAGAAATTCAGAGATTGAGGTTTCTGCCACCGGAGGGACTCCTGGTCGTGAGTCTTCAAACTCAGCATGACGGAAGTGTCGTACCTTTACGACGCTAGGTTCGCGCGCTTGTTGGAGACGACGTCATCTGTCTCTGAAACTGTGACCAACTGCGACTCAAGGGCCTGGGCCCCCACAAGCCTCTGTGCTATGAGAGCATGGATATTAGGTAAACGAACTGTGTGCTCGTTGAAGACGATCTGAAAACACGGAAGTGTGTGAAGAAGAAAGCCAACAGCCCAGTACTACTTCCCACGGTAACCACTGGGTTTTTTTGCTTTTCTTTTTTAACGTTTATTCATCTTTGAGACACAGAGAGAGACAGAGCATGAGCGGGGAAGGGGCTGAGAGAGGGAGACACAGAATCCGAAGCAGGCTCCAGGCTCCGAGCTGTCGGCACAGAGCCTGACGCGGGGCTCGAACCCACAAACCGCGAGATCATGACCTGAGCCGAAGCCGGACGCTCAACCGACTGAGCCACCCAGGCGCTCCCCAGGATAACCACGGTTAATGTTTTAGTGTATTTCCCTATCCTTCCTAACACACCGGTTTCTGTTTTGAGTTTTCTTGCTATTACAAAATGGACATTCTATTCAGGTGAATTCTACATGCTACTTGACCTACATCATAAAAGCTCCCCCCCCCACCCCAATTCTTGCAACTTAGGAGAACATCAATCTTCCATTATGTGGCCACATAATTATTATAATTATGTGCTAGTTATCCATTTATAGCATCGAAGTTCCAAATCCACGATGCTACCACAGGCTTTCTCTCTGATACTGGAGCTGGACCCTGCAAATTGTTCTATCCACCATGGTAGCCGCCAGCCAAACACAGTTGAGCATTCGACACATGGCTGGTGTGAACAGAGATGTGCTCTAAAGGACAAAACGCACACCAGATTTTGAAGAATCAGTACAAAAACATAAAGTATCTCGATAATTTTATACTGATCACATGTGGAAATGCTATTTTAGATATACTGGCTTATCAAAATTAATGCGGCCTGGTTCTTTTCGCTTATTTATTTATTTATTTATTTATTTATTTATTTATTTTTTTGATTTGTAGGAGAGAGAGAATGAATCCCAAGCAGGCTCTCCGCTCAGCACTCAGCCTGACACAGGGCTCGATCCCACGACTCTGGGATCCTGACCTGAGTTGAAATCAAGAATCCAAAGCTCAATCGATTAAGCTACCCAGGCGCCCCTGGTTTTGTGTTTTCAAATGTGGCTACTAGAAAAATTTAAATCACATATGTGACTTGCATTCTATTTCTACTGGACTCAGCTGCTGGGAGCACTCCTTTGCCAGCTGGCACAACGTTGGTCTCGTCAGTAGAGGGTGCTGGAAGGACACCGTGGTAAGAAGGGTTTCTCTTTGAGGTTCTAGTGCTTTTGTTCTTGCTTTGCTGACACAGCAGGCGACTTCCTGGCTCATGGAATGTGGGAGGCTCCGTGGCATATACCCTCCCCTCACCAGTCCTGCTGGTGCCCCAGTGACTTCCCTACTACCCGGTGGCTCCCCACCCCCACCCCCACACACAGACACACACACACACTCTCTCTCTCAAGAAGTCTAAATCTCAACTTTGGGGGACTCTCCTTCCTAGCTGATCCTTCCTTGAATATTCTCCCTTAGCCCTACAGCTAGAAGTTGCTCTTGTATTCTGCAAAATTCTCTTTACCCCTCTTATACTTAGTTCTCATATACTACTTAATTTTTTTTTAAGCTTGCTTATTTTGAGAGAGAGCACGCGAGGGAGCACGGTGGGGGGGAGAGGTGGGAGGAGAGAATCCCAAGCAGGCCCTGCTCTCCGAGTGAGGAGTTACATGTGGGGCTGGAACTCACTGTGAGGTTATGATCTGAGCCACCCAGGCGCCCTTAGTTAATAATTCTTTATATTAAATTTTCCCTGGTCAAATTAATGGTATGCTTTCTGTCTCCTGACTGGAGCCTACACAGATAAAGTAGAAGTCACTGTCAGACTGCCGGCGGGGCTCCGAACACTTGCTATGTGCCCTCCACTCACCTCCGTCCGGTCTTTTCTCCAGTACGATCTTCCCTCTCCCCCACTGTCCATTCCCCAAAGGCAGAAATGCTTCCCGCTACACCACCACCCTGTTACCATCACTTGGGGAGCATCTGAAGAGCTCCGGTTAATAAGTCAATCAAGAGAAGGGGCACCTGGGTGGCTCAGTCAGGCGTCCGACTTCAGCTCATCTCGCAGTTTGTGAGTTCAAGCCCCGCGTCAATTCTGTGTCTCCCCCTCTGTCTGCCCCTCCCCTGCTCATGCTCTGTCTCTCTCTGTCTCAAAAATAAATAAAAATATTTAAAAAGAGACCTTTAGGGGCGCCTGGGTGGCGCAGTCGGTTAAGCGTCCGACTTCAGCCAGGTCACCATCTCGCGGTCCGTGAGTTCGAGCCCCGCGTCAGGCTCTGGGCTGATGGCTCAGAGCCTGGAGCCTGTTTCTGATTCTGTGTCTCCCTCTCTCTCTGCCCCTCCCCCATTCATGCTCTGTCTCTCTCTGTCCCAAAAAAAATAAATAAACGTTGAAAAAAAAATTTAAAAAGAGACCTTTAAAACATAAGTCAATCAAGAGCTATGCCTTGTATTCATGCAGCAAATATTTACTTAGCTTCTGTTACATGAGGGTAGCGTGCTATTGGGTGGAGGATGACTGTGGGAAGAAGGGAAAGGCCACACGCAGGAGAGACAGACAGACAGACGGATGGACGGAGGAAACAAACTGTGGCTTCAAGCACCTACCAGCCAAGCCAATAAAAATAATGGATGCTACAAATCACTACAATATAAAACAACAGGGAAGTGAATAATTACAAAAACAAACAGCCACTAATCCACTCTGTGGCTGGACGGGCTCACCTGTCCTTCCCAACGGGCCACAGGAAAATACATATAAAGGAAACAAAAAGAACTTTGGAACTGGCTCTCCTCACCCCAGGCTGCCCTCTCCCCTCTAGGCACCCAGCCAGCCTCTTCTTAATCAAAGGTTCCGCTCTTCATCATTATCTCTGGATCTGTGTCTGCATAGACCCGGCCCCTCCTCTCACACTGGCCTCTGCCTTCCCTCCCAAGCCACGGGCAAGCTACACACCCAGGGACCCTCCTGGGGACAGAGGCATCAGAATCAGCGCCCGACCCCAACTTCACCCCAACTCCTATCGTTAATAGAACATTATTACCTGCTCCCACAGAAATCGGAGCTCTAGAATTCCTAGGATTCTTTCTAGTAGACTCCAGTTCTCTGCTAAAGTTCTCCACCTCATCTTGTCCCTGAAGCTTACTCATCACGGTGCTTTTCACGTCCACGTGTGGCAGCCACAAGGCACCGAGATCCTGAGCAGGCCTATTTCTTCTGGGTTTTAGCTTGTTTTTCATCTGGTCGGACTCTCTAACCATCTGGTCACGTTTCTTTGACTGTCCCACATTGTACAGGAAAAACTAGTGCGTGAACGTGAGGCTCTGGAAAACCTGATCTTCCTCCAGACAGGAAGGATGTGCTTTTCGCAGGCAAGTAGCTAGAGAGGCACCACCTTGATCCAACCGAGCTGATCAGAAGCTAAGTGTCCACCTTGTAAGGGCTGGTCCACTTCCCGTTTGCCCTCGCTCCCAGCATGCAACCTGTCGGGGCTCCAGGCTCAAAGCAGGCGGTGTTTACCAGGACCCCTTGGTAAACTCCCCGTCTTGGGCAAGCCCTGAACCACAATTTGTGTCCCCACTTGTGCGAGATCGCTGAAAGCCCTGTGTACCTACGTGGCCTCTGCCACAGGACAGCAAACAAGTGAGAGGAAAGTAGAGCCTGGTGTCGGGTTCACCTGTCCTTCCCTCTTCCCCAGGCCTCACAGCCTCTGCAGCCTCCAGACCTTCCTTGTGTTCACACACACACACACACACACACACACACACACACACAGTACTCCTGGTGGAAGGACTGGTGGGATACAAACCACTCGGACAAAACCAGGAAAACCCCAAGAAGCAAACAGCTGGCCGTATGCAGAGCTCCTCAGTCCAAACTCCAGGCTCTTCTCTGTTCAGACGTTCCAGCCCTTTCCATCTCTGGGCTGCCTCCCTTCTGTGTGCAAATGCATGGTTTCTTAGTTATACCCAGTCTGCGGTGGCCACCGTGTCTCAGTCCCCCACCTTCCACCCTGAGCACAAACCTTAGGTTTGTTTGTTTTTCTTTTTCTTTTTTTTTTTAAATTTTTTTTTAACGTTTATTTATTTTTGAGACAGAGAGAGACAGAGCATGAACGGGGGAGGGGCAGAGAGAGGGAGACACAGAATCTGAAACAGGCTCCAGGCTCTGAGCGGTCAGTACAGAGCCCGACGCGGGGCTCGAACTCACGGACTGTGAGATCATGACCTGAGCCGAAGCCGGCTGCTCAACCGACTGAGCCACCCAGGCGCCCCAGGTTTGTTTTTTTTAATTTTAATGTTTATTTATTTTTGAGAGAGAAAGACAGTGTGCGAGGGGGGCAAGGGCAGAGAGAGAGGGAGGCACAGAATCTGAAGCAGGCTCCAGGCTCTGAGCTGTCAGCACAGAGCCCGATGCGGGGCTCGAACTCATGAGCCGTGAGATCGTGACCTGAGCCAAAGTCGGACGCTTAACTGACTGAGCCACGTAGGTGCCCCACAGACCCCTTATTTGTGTTGGCGAAACTCCTGCTTGAATTTTGTTTAAAAACCTACGTTCATCTTCCCGGTGCTACGATGCCTGTAGTTCTCTGCAGTTCTATACACACACACTGTGAAAGACGTCTGCAGAGGGGGCGCCTGGGTGGCTCAGTCGGTTAAGCGTCTGACTTCGGCTCAGGTCATGATCTCACGGTTCGTGAGTTCCAGCCCCACATCAGGCTATGAGCTGCTGGCTCAGAGCCCAGAGCCTGCTTCAGATTCTGAGTCTCCCTCTCTCTTCCCCTCCCCGTCCATCATTTTAAAAAAATTTAGAAAAGAAAAAAGGAAGACATCTACAGAGTTGCTCCACTGCTCGAGTGGGGGGTGGGGGCCACTCACGGGGTGAGGGGGCTGCTGGGCTGCTTCCTGTCTCTCCGGGACATGGTTTTCCTGGAATTTTGTTTGCAAACTCATCTTGGGAGTCTTCCCTCCTTATTTGCTTCTGCTGACAGCAAGGCTGGGCCTTGCCCTATCGGATATGCAACTGTGAACGAGGCTGGAAGGCAGGCTTTTAGGAACTTCTCCTTTATGGACCACAAAATGCAGGATATCAGTCATATCTGTGGTGCCATACAGTCCGGGTCCCATCGCTGAGGACCACCATGATGCCTCCAGTGTCCCAGCAAGGACCACGGTCCTAACGCCACCTTCCTGCCGGAGTCGGGTCCTGCTCTCCCGCCATGTGTCAGAGGCACTGACACCCTTTTCTGGGGCCGGCTGTGAAGTCTGAGACATCACCACCAACCCCACTTCCACTCCTGGTCCAAAAACCGTCCCCCTCTTGGTTTTTAATTCAATTACGTTTAAAAAAAAAATGTTTCCATGTGTTTGGGACAGAGGAGAGACCGTTCTCAATCTGTTTACTATATTTGTAAAAAGTCCACAGAGAAATGTTAATATGGCCCTCTTAAGTATTAAAAAACTTGCATTCTAGGGGCGCCTGGGTGGCGCAGTCGGTTAAGCGTCCGACTTCAGCCAGGTCACGATCTCGCGGTCCGTGAGTTCGAGCCCCGCGTCGGGCTCTGGGCTGATGGCTCAGAGCCTGGAGCCTGTTTCCGATTCTGTGTCTCCCTCTCTCTCTGCCCCTCCCCCGTTCATGCTCTGTCTCTCTCTGTCCCAAAAATAAATAAACGTTGAAAAAAAAAAATTTTAAAAAAAAACTTGCATTCTTTTTAAAAATGCTATAAAGGGGCACCTGGGTGGCTCAGTTGGTTGAACATTCGACTTTGGCTCAGGTCATGATCTCGCGGTTCATGGGCTCAAGCCCTGCATCAGACCTGTGTGTGTCTCCCTCTCTCTCTGCCTCTCCCCGCTCGTGCTTTCTCTCAAAGATAAACAAACATTAAAAAGTTTTTTAATGTTATAAATGTGTTAATATGTACATATACTTAATGACAAATGCATAGGAAAAAGAAAAGACCAGGAGCATACAGTCTGTTAAGTGTTAAATGATAACTCTGAGGGGCACCTGGGTGGCTCAGTTGGTTGAGCGTCCGACTTTGGCCAGGTCATAATCTCATGGTTCATGGGTTCGAGCCCCGCGTCGGGCACTGTGCCGACTGCTCAGGGTCTGTGTCTCCCTCTCTCTCTGCCCCTCCCCCGCTCAGATTCTGTCTCTCTCAAAAAATGAACAAACATTTAAAAACAAAAATGACAACTCTGAACGTTAGATAATTTTACTTTTGGCTTAAACACATTTTCTGTAATCGTTAATATGGTGTCCAGGATGTTTTTCTTGAGCGCACAACCCAAAGGGAAAGAAATGATACAATTTCAGGTAGTTTGAGATGCCCCCCCCCCCCCCCCCCCCGCCGCCTCCCTGCTCACAGCCCCCAGACAAATTGGCCCTTGAGGGCGGAGAAGCTATTGGCCTACGGGAGAAAAGAGTTAAGAGCAGAGGCCAGGCCTGTCGTCAGAGGCTACTAAAGAGGGGAGGGTTTAAGAGCTCCCTGAGGACAGCACCAGCTTAGAAAGACACAAAGTGCTAATGGGCATATTTATCGCTCCCTCCCTAACGAGCACAGACCTCAGGAAGAAATACAGCCTGAAGGAGGGAAAGTGAGCTGAATCAGCCTACAGGAGAAAGTAAGCACAGAAGAAAGCTAACGATCTGAAGTTAGTAACGGCTTCAACACAACTTCCATAGAAAGGCCTTCCCGACGCCCCCAAACTACAACAGGGTGCTGGTAGGTTCCCACCACGCCTCTTACTATTTCGGCACTGCACCTGTCACAATTCACAAGTTCATGAAACTGCGACAATGTTCTGGGTGTATTTAGGTCCCCGCCCGCCCCTCTGTGCAAGCCCAGGAACTCCAGGACCCTGTCTATCCCCTTCCCTGCTGAAGACCCCAAGCCCAGTAAAGTTCTCTTAAATGACTGCTGCGTACAAGCAAAAACATTACTTTTAATATTCCTTGTTGCTAAGCAAACTTTATGTACCTTCATTTTGTGAAAAGAAAATAACCCGAGCCATTCGTGGTCTCTGGCTAAAGTAGGGGTGACTCCGGGGCCTCATCTACCCCAGGGACACGCTTGGTGATCCAAGGTGCCAGCGGAAGGCAGACAGCACAGGGAAGTCACCGCCCTCTCCCCCTTCAAGCAGACAAGACAGCACGGTGGCAAACTGATGACCTTAACCTGGATTAGTTGGATCCACAAGAGTGGAAATTTTAAGGAAATGGAAGGTGGGACATCCTGTTTGAGGCACCTGTGGGTCCTTTAATCCTCTTTAGAAAGCACAGGCACATCCTCGTGCACGCAAAGTGCTCCCACACACACAGATCTGGTCTCTTTACACAACCTGTCTGAACAGGGAGGCCCTGCAGGGAGGGACTCTGCCCAGTTTACAGGCTGGGGAAGGTAAGCGGAGCCCAGAGGGACAACTGGGCCGGAGCACCTGCTGTGGGAGCCGCAGCCCTGATCTACGGAGCCCGGAACAGGTTGAAGGAAGAGGAGGGACAGACCAGAAAGGACACCTTTCTCATGATTACTTGTGCTTTGTGTTGTGACAACAGTCCAGGCCTTCGGGAAAGGTGAGCGCTTTGAATAAAATAAAACTAATGAATAAGAAATAAAGGGAGTGACCTCCTAACCTGACCCCAGGGTTCAGAAAACACTGAAGTCTGTGCTGATCATTATCCCTGATGGCTCCTGAGGGATGAGAATTAACGTTTTGGTTTCAGCGAGGAGCGCACGGGCTCGTGGAGGGATGGACAGTCATTCCTGGCTTCTGGGTCTCGGGTCTATCATTGGGAAGAGATCATTTCCAACGGGAAAACTGCTTAGAACCTTATTTTTCACTGAGATGCTTCTTACTGGACACTGACTTCTCTCCGTTTGAGTCTCCCCCGGGCCCTGCTGTTTTGCTCCTGACCCATTAGCCCCTGGCCTCCCTCTGAGAAGGTCACTCTGGACCTGTGGTCCCGTCCCGTGAACACCATCAGTCTTAGCCAAAGCCATGGGGAGGATGCTGGCCGATTCCTGGGGCAACAAAGACAGTCAGCTGCCCTAACTTCTCTTTCTCTCCCACCTTCTGCCAAAGTTTCTCCGGATAAAGTCAGGTTCAGGGGATGGGTCCAGAGCATCGCTCCTGTCTTCCTATTCCACATACTCTTCATATTTTATTTTGCTTCGGTTTTTGTTAAAGCAAAACTTTCTATCAGAAGGACCGTCCCTCTTCCTGTCACAGCAGCCTACCTCCAAAACAACACATACTTTTCTCCTTGACCTTTCTCGGGGCTCCCAGGGTTCCAGTTCTAAGACCGTGTACTTAGAAAGCTCAACCGCCTAGGGGCGCCTGGGTGTCTCAGTCGGTTAAGTGTCCAACTCCTGTTTTCGGCTCAGGTCATGAGCTCACGGTTTGTGGGTTTGAGCCCCACATCTGGCTCTGCGCCGACAGCACGGAACCCGCTTGGGATTCTCTTTCTCTCTCCCTCTCTCTCTCTGCCCCTCCCCCACTCACACGGTCTCTCAAACTTAAAAAAAAAATACTAATAAACTCATTAAAAAAAAAAAAAAGCTCAACCACCTTGAAAACCAAATAATGCCCTTGGTTTCCACAGGCATGTTTCCCCTGCTAAGTTATTGTTCTACCAAAGTCAAGCCTCCACCAGAGAAGAAAAGAATGTGCAAATGTCAGAAGCAGGAAAAAACAGCCAGAATACAGGCAATCCTAAAAATCAAACAGTGCCTTCAATGGAGAGGCAGGCAATAAACACGTGAATGAACGAATGGTCTCAAGAATCAATCCTCACCTTATTTCCTGAGTGGGTCCCTGGGCTGCACACATCCCAAGCCTCAAAGCTGTCTACTGTGGACTGAGAAAGGTATTTTTGTCCCCTCTCCTCTCCCGCCTCCAGAAACACTCTGAGATCATGAATGGAAGGTGTTAGGAGTGCCAACTTTGTTAATTACAAAGTAATGATTCTACTTCCTTTAAACCTGCAAAGTGCTAGGGAGTACAAATTAAAATCGTTTAAACTTCCTAAAAGTGAACTTAGAGATTGTCTTTAGTAGAGTAACTCTCTGGTTAAAAAAAAGAAAAAGAAAAAAAAGAAGATACTCTCCAGGGCACCCAGGCACAAGTGAAAGGTGCCTTTTGGGTTCAGAAATAAATTTTGTGTGTGTCACGTAACCACATGTGGCACTGAAACGTTTACCTTGAGTTTGTCATCTCACGTTCCTTTAAGGTCCCACCTGCAAATCGGCCACAGTACAATCGGGAAGCAGGGCCTCTGCACTGCAAAGCTCTGAAATTTTAATAATTTCCTACATGCTACTCAGCTCTGACTATTAAAGGAGACGAACTTAGATGATTCATAAAGAAAATATTTATGAAAACAATTACAAGCACAATTAGGAATTTTTCTCAGAAATCTCTTAATCACTGTTTAATTGAACGCTGATCTCAACATCAGATTTTTATTAAACTTGTTTCTGTGCTTGGGGCGCCTGGGTGGCTCAGTCAGTTGAGCATCTGACTCTTGACTTCGGCTCAGGTCATGATCTCACGGTTTGTGAGTTCGAGCCCTGCATCAGGCTCTCTGCTGGAAGCATGGAGACTGCTTGGGATTCTCTCTCTCCTTTTCTCTCTGTGCCTCCTCCCCTCCCATATGCGCTCCCTCTCTCTCTCTCTCCAAACAAATAAACTTTAAAACAAAGCAGTTTCTATGCTTTGACTTCGGAAAAACAACCCCTTTTGGACCCTTCTGCAAACATTAAGCTCAGCTTGACTCCAGAAGCCTTTGTGAGCCTGCTTTTCCTCAACCGTGGCAGTGCCTCAGCCCCTGCCCCCCATCCACTTTGGGGCAAGAAGGAAACTTCCCTAGGGCTGCTTTCAAATTACCACAGGACTGTTCTTGGTTGTTTTCCTGTCCTTTAACGAGTTTCTCTGCTTTCTTAACATGAGACCAAGGGTGGGGGGGGGGAGGCAGCTGGGGGAAAGTGTGGGGTTAGGGAGGTGGGCCTGTGAACTACATGTCTAAGCTGAAAGCAAAAAATTTCATAAGTAGATTCTAAACAAGGTATTTTTTCACTGAACTCCGACCCAGAATAGGAATAGTCACAACGGTCTTGGATAGAATTTCCAAACCATTTTCTCAGAGATTCCACGTCTCTTGTACTCAACATCCTGGATAAAACGTGGAGAAGTCTTTGAACGGAATGCTCAGGTGGTATTACAACCAATGAACAAGCTGGTGAGGCGACTGATGAGGGTCTACCCGTGGCTGTCAAAGGCCAAAACGAGGTGCAGCGTGATCTGCAAGCACAGTGTCCTCACTCGGCCACACTCACGTTCTTCCACTCTCTCCTGACCTCCCCGGTCACGTGGGGCCTTCACCTCGCCCCAGGAGGAATGCCAAGATCCATACCGACAAGGGGAATTACTTTTCTTTTCTCCTTTTGTTTTCAGTAGTTTCAGGTGCTCGCCATCACGATTAACAGGAAAATTAAGGAGTCCACAAAGAGGTAAAACACAGCGTAGCCTCATAACCCCCCAGCAACATCAACTGCGATGGGCCGCCATGTTGGGCCGTGTGCCTGTCTGGCTTAGGAACTTGGGTGAAGAGTAAAAATCACAGTTGAGGCTGATGTACATCACATTTTCACTAAAATTTATCAAAACGAAAACAAAAACCCCTGCTTGGTGAAAGAAGGACCGATGCGTGCCTTTGGTACATAAATAGAACATCAAACCATCCCCATACTATACAGAATCCTGATAATGCAGGGGGCACCCACGTCATAATAAGCTCCTTAATTAACACCAGTCAGGTAAAAAGGGCTCTCAAATGTCCACTCATGCTTGAGGAAGAAAGGTCTGAGAGTGGCCACTATCAGCGTTCCTTGTTTATCACAATAATACTGCTCAGTACGGGGCGCCTGAGTGGCTCAGTCGGGTAACTGACCGACTCTTAATTTCAGCTCAGGTCACGATCTCGTCATTCGTGACTTTGAGCCCTGCATCGGGCTCTGTGCTGACAGTGTGGAGCCTGCTTGGGATTCTCTCTCTCTCTCTCTCTCTCTCTCTCTCTCTCTCTCTCTCTCTCTCTCTCTCTCCCCCCCTCTCTCTCTGCTTTTCCTCTGCTCTCTCTCGCTCTCTCTCTCTAAAAAAAACACTGTTCAGTCATACTGCGTAGGCTGAAATTAACAGCGGGCACTGAAGCAATTTGCTAGTCCCTGAAACACTGACACAGCCTCCAATTTAGCTCTTCCGCATCTAACAAAAAGGTGTATAGAAAGACAAGGTGTGGAGAGACATACGATCACAGCCACTGCAACATTTCTTTATAAGAGCACAGAATTTTTTAATTCACTGGGGAAATGATTATATTAATTACGATGTAATCAATACAATAGAACACTGTGAGGCTCTTAACAAAGGAATGGGGATTTTCTGTATATACAGGCATGAAAGGATGCCCGCAATTTACCACAGAGTAAGAAGAAAAGCTGAGAAAGTATGTATTGTATGATCCCATTTCCCTTTTAAAAAAATCAGTAGCTGGCATTTGAAGGCTCATGTTCCAGTGCTGTGTTAAATATTGACATGGTTTTTAAATTTAACATTACTAACAGCCCTAGGAGTTACTTAATATTCTCCATTTGAAAACAGAAGAAAGTCAGGCTTGGGGTGTAATGATTTGCTCAAGGTCGAAAAGCCAGTGAGCTGTGGGTCGAGCACTGACGTGTGTTATGTGCGTGAAAAAAAAACAAGAAGAAATCAAAGATTCCCAGAGGTGTTAATGGTGATAAGCTCTCTAGATGGGAGAATGGAAAAGGCGATTTCATTGTCTTCACTACAAAGTGGATTTTTTCTTTTTCCCCAGCAAGAAATTCCAGCTATAAATTGGAAAAGAAGACAGAAAATCAGCAGGCCTTCAATGGGAGTCCCTGAATAGGCAAGCGCCATTGCCGTCAGGCAAACCATCGCCTCAAAGGCCAGTGTTTAAAGGGTTTGGATTGGTTTTTCCTGGAACAGAGCTCTGATGGGTCGTCAACCAGTTCTGGATAACAAGACTCGTCATCCAAAAGACACATGGGAGTGGTGAATCGTATCAACTTTGACCCCTCCCCCCCCATTTGGCCCTAAAGATTCCAAGCGTATGCAATATGTAACTAAACAAACACCCGTGTGGAACACGACAGCAGGCCCTTGGCACGAGGCCACAGGGAGAGGATAGGTTTGCTTGATGAGGTTACCAGAGTGTGAGGCTTTAGAGCCAGAGTGGAAAACACTGACCAGAGCAACCCAAAGGGGCTCACGGAAGCTTCTGTCCTTCAAAACGCAGCAAACACTGGGCCCTAGAAGAGCCACAGGAGCGTAACTGACTGAGCCACCCAGGTGCCCCAAGAGCGGTCATTTTAAAGAAAGGCAGAAGGACCAGATCCCTGGGGACCAGGAGATGGAAAGATGATGAAACCAGACCTAAACAAATAATTCTAGGGGACAGCCCACATCCCCGGGGACAGCCACTCCCAGCAGCTAGTATTACTGAGCACGTACATGCACCCCCCGGTGGAGGCTCCGGACATACTGTGCCACCTGTCATGGCAACGCAATGAGGTGAACGTTCTGACCCCCCCACCCTACCAGCAGAGGCAGGGCTGGAAAGTTCAGGAGCTTGCTCGGGGAGACAGCTGGCAAATGACGGAGTCACGCCCCACACCCAGGTGTAACTGAATCCCCACCCCCTCCCCCGCCCCCCAACCCTCCATTAAGCACTACGTAACACTGTGCTTGCACATGAAGCTGCTGTCACCCCAGAGACCCTCCCCTGGGCCCTTCGGGACCGTCCTAAGACAAACGAAAAACTAAGCGAAAGACTGGCTGAGGCCAAGCCATCAACAAATGCTCTGGCGATATGGAGCCTAGCAGGGCGGAGAAGAGAAATTCCAAACTGGCTGCAGAAACAGTGTGGAACCCACAGTGCCCAGAGCTGTATCTGCCCTCCAGCAGAGGAAGCTCCTGAAAGTGACCCCACATGCGTGGGCCACTGCAGGGGACAGGGCCACTCCCGCCATCCTGTCTGCTGCCTGATAGGCTGGGCTCCAGGAACAGCAGGGGGCTGGAGTAGGGGGCCACTCAGTGAGGCAAACTGGCCTTACAGGTGTTTTACTGCTCCCAGCAAACTACACATGACCGTGGCCCCCAGAGACCAGCAAGCCCCTCATCAGTCCTGAAGACACTCTCTCAAGATCGCAGGGTGGTGACACCTGCAGGACTTGGCTCAGGGGGGTGGTAGGAGTGGAAGCCATTGGCAGTCACAACTGCATTATTACGGAAACTTCCTGGGATCCCTCAAGGGCATAACCAGAGAGAGGCTTGGTTTCAGATGGGTCAGAAAGCTCAGAGCCAGTCATCAAGGCAGTTTATTCATTAACCTGATGTTTGGGGGCTGATAATGCAGCCCATTTGTACAGATTCAGGGGAAACAGAGGCTCTGTAGGGACAGGTGACCTCATTTCAACCCAGAGTGAGACCTCAGGTCACCAGGCAAGGAAGATTCTGCCTCCCAGTGATTTTCAAACTTTAAAGTCTCGGGACTGCTGCAAATAGAATCTTCCCAGGAAGCTCAGACTTTCGGCTGGTCAACAGTAGAAATGTGCTCGTGGGCATAGAGGTGGGGCCTCCAGGAACAGGAAGACCCAGGTTCTGATCCCAAGGCAGCCACATATCAACTGTGATACGTTCAGGAAGTGAGTCTCTCCACAACTCAGTCTCTTCATCTCTAACGAGGGGATCATACTGCTTCCCTCGAGGTTATTTGTGAGAAATCAACGAGACTACGTGAAGGTTCCGGATGCTGAGCCCATGACAGCATGATCGTCCCTGCACCTGCGGGCGGAAGCGGCTGTGGCCCAATGGCTGGCAGGATGCCACCAGTCAGTCGTACACCAAGCAGCAGAACAGAGGTGCTTTAAAACAAGAGGTGATTTAAAAACTGACGCTGAGCAAATCAGGGAAATGTACCGAAAAGGGGAAAAGAGAAAGAGAAAAATGTACACACGAGTTTAATTACATTCACAGGGTTAATGCCAAGGTCACGTCCTTTGCTCTGGCATTGGTGAGTCAGCCACATACACTCGCTCTGCCTGGTTGGCACCAACAGTAATTGGGACGCCACACTCATTTGATCATACAGAGGCCAACAACAGATGTGGACCCAAATGGGGAGCGGTCCAGTATGGTGAAAAACACTGCCAATTTGGAGCTGGACCAAAGGGTCTGTCTGGATCTTGCTAGATCTCACCCTGAGCCTCAGTTTCACCTAAAGGAGATGACACAGGTGCCTGGGGGCGGGGGGGGGGGGGCTCAGTCGGTTAAGCATCAGACTCCTGAGTTCAGCTCAGGTCACCATCTCACGGCTCCCGAGATCGAGCCCCACACTGGGCTCTGCGCTCACAGCGTGCAGACTGCTGGAGATTCTCTCTCTCCCCCTCCTCTGCTGGCATGCTCTCTTTTCGCAAAAGAAACACTAAAAAATAAATTAAGTAAAATTATATTATAAGTACTCTAAAGGTCGCCACTTGAGCCAAAGGGACCCTGGAGGATTCAGGCCTCTCTGGGCGTGAGTGGAGGACTGCGGGGCCATTCCGGCCGAAGACGTCCCAGCAGTGCTCAGAAATAACGCAAGCCAGCGGCAGGGCTCAGGCCAGGGTGCAGGGCAATTCTAAGCAGAACACCGTGTCCTGTGGCCTGGCAGCCACGGATTCATGTTTGCATCTTAGGAAAAGACCACAAACAGCACGACTTCACAGAGTAACAGAAAAACACCGCCCAGGGCTGTCCAAGCTGCAGGTAAAGGTCTCGGCACGCCGGAGGAGGGCACAGCAGTGCAGCTGCCCCAGCAGGTGCCGGTGCATGACCAGTGTGGCCCGGCCAGGCAGCTTCACGCAGCACGGGGGCAGGACTGCAGCGGCCCTCAGCAGGTGCTGAGTGGCCCGACTCTGGTCGTAGGGCCCTAGAGGGGCACTTCCTGGGACATGTCAGGGAGCATGTCCAGAACAGTCACGAGGACGTAAAGGCCACGGGAGGAAAGAGGATATAGGACCCATGAGACCTCCCAGGGGTGCTCAGAAACACCCGGATAAGCTT
This sequence comes from Lynx rufus, assembly GCF_022079265.1. NCBI lineage: Eukaryota > Metazoa > Chordata > Mammalia > Carnivora > Felidae > Lynx > Lynx rufus. Next base: position 775,903 of record NW_025814829.1, on the reverse strand, counting down.
CAGGGCAAAGCAGCATAAAAGTCTCACTGTAGAGGGGACACCCGGGTGCCTCAGTCGGTGAAATGTCCAACTCTTGATTTCGGCTCAGGTCACGATCTCACAGTTCGTGAGCACGTCGTCGGGCTCCGTGCGGACAGTGCAGAACCCGCCTGGGATTCTCTCTCCCTCTGTTCCTTCGCCTTTGCATGTTCTCCTTCTCAAAACAAATAAATCAATTAAAAAAAAAAAAAAGTCTTACTGTAGTGCTAGGGGCAGAACCAGAGGAATGTTTTGTTTTGTTTTTTATACTGAAGTTGCTCTGTCTTTGTATTTTTTTTTAATTTTATGATGGTTTCTTTAAGTAGCCTCCACACCCAACGTGGAGCTTGAACTCATGACCCTGAGATCAAGCGTCGCATGCTCTACCGACTGAGCCCGCCAGGCGCCCCAACTTGTTCTGGTTTTGATGCTCCACTCGCTGATATGGCCCTGGAGGGGGTGGCGGGGAGTGATTTGCAAACTAATTTTAAGATTCAAAGATCGTAATGGTGACCGAGTAACTCCAAGCAACTAGAAAGGGCAAGAGAAGCAGAGGAACAGAACTCGTGAACACGTTTGAGCGCACACACGGAGCTCCCACGTGGTGGGAGGTGGCTGACGAGGAAAAGGACGTTTCAAAAAGTCAGCAAGATGGACGGGACGGCAGAAGAGGTTCATCAGCCATCTGACTGGGGGTAGGAGGAGAGAAACACTGAGGGTTGCTTTTGATCGGGAGACAAATTGCAAAGTAAAAATCCAGCCGCTCCTTCGCATGGCGGCCTACCCTTACCATGGGGGACAGCGTTTCGGCCGTGCGGGCTCACCTCCCTCTTTATTCTTCTCTCCAACTAGACTGTGAGCGAACTGAGGGCCGTGTCTTAGGCTCACCTCCTCGTCGCAAGCGCCTAGCCCAGCTGGCAGGAAGGAAGCACCAAACGGGTGTTTCCTGAATGAACAAAAAAACCATTAAGGGAACTGAAATGGAAGCTGGCCTCTGGACCCCATGGCGAGAGAAAGCTCTGGTCTCACGAGGTCGCCAGAGAAGGCCACTCACGCGTGTGGCGTGTCCTTGAATTCCATTTTATATACAGTAAAACCTTGCATGATTTGTTCCGGAAACATGCTTGTCATCCAAAGCACTCCTATATCCGAGCGAATTTCAAGAACCATCGAGTCAGTTGTGATCATGTGACCTTCGGGGTCAGGTACTACTCGCATCGCAAGACACTGCTGGTTTATCAAGTTAAAATTTACTAGACACGTTTGCTCGTCTTGCAGAACCCTCGCAGAACAAGTTACTCTCAATCCAAGGTTTCACTGGACTCTTTCATGGTTTCCGAAGCACGCGTTCTGTGTCCAGCCAGAAGCCTACGGTCCTAGAGAACAAGGGCCCCAAATTTCGACACCCCCAGTTTCCAATGCCTGGCACCACAGTGCAAGATTTGGGGTCTTCAACAGTTATTCATTAAATAGGCTTGAATAAAGGAGACGAGAAGAGGCAAGTAAAGTTGCTCCTAGCGGGCAAGGTTCTCTCATGTCGATTTACGGGAGAAACGAGCTGGCTGTTTATCAGGCTTCATTGCGACAGGCATTCCGCAGGACAAAGGCGGCCTTTCAGAACGACAGGAGCGGCCGCACCTTCTCCAGGGCTCCGGGCTCGGTGTTTCCACGGGAGAGCTCGGGGTCGATAGTAAAGTGCGCTGGCACAGGCACATGCCAGGGAAGTTGGCAGGGCACCTGCCCGGGCTGGGACTGACTCCAGGCAGCCTGGCGAAAGTCGAGAAAGCTCGTAATTCATCCAGAGGAGAATTTAAAAACAATCCAATTAGTGGAGTATGACTGCAGATTGGGCAACTGAACGTCAGCTAACTTCAACAGTCAGGGCAGGGAGTAGGGGACGGGCCCATCCCTCTCTCCCCACAGCACGTGACCGAGGTGAAGGTGAAAGGTCTCCCGTCTCTTGGATTTGACAGCTCCGGCCAGATCAGCCTGTCAGCAAAAATGCCTGCACAGGATCAGTGGGAGAGCCTCCTCGCTTAATGCAGAAATTCCTAGGCAGGCAGCTCCCTGTGCAACTACTGCTAGATTAAAGGGGCAAGACAAAGGAGCTAATTAGTAGATAAGGAAAGGCCCTGAGACAGGAAATGCGGTAGGTTATTACAGCTAGTGCTGAAGAGGAGAGTTGCCAGGGTATCTAAATATGTACACAACAAGGCATAAGGGGCCACGATCACAAGTTCACGTCCCTCCTAAGGAAACATACATGCCAGGGTTTTCAGGTCACTGCCTAACTGCACCTAGGTTCCTCACAGTTGGGGAAGTAGGCAGCCAGCCCCGCCCTGATCCCCACCCCTGACTCCAGGGGCCCTCGACACCCCCCCAACCTCGATACAACTCCACACTCCCCCCCGATACTGTTCAGCAAAGTCAGGGATGGTTTCGCTGGGCAACAATCAGCAGCTTGCCATCTGAGCTCAACGTAGTCAAGGCACAGACTTCCAAGGGACAGCCTCCGGGCTCATCTGGTAGCTGGTAATGCGACATACACGTGCCCTGGTCAGCGGGATCCACCGCCCTGCCTGAGAGAGTTCGGAAACTAGACATTCACAAACACAGCAAAAATTAATTCTAAAATTCATATGAAACCCCAAAGACCCCAAAGAGTCAAAGCAATCTTGAGAAGGGAGAACAAAGCTGGAGGCATCACCCTACCTGATTCAGAACGCGATCACAAAGTCACCGTAACCCAAACAGTACGGTACAGGCGTAGAGAGACAAACACAGACCGACGGAAGCCAACCGAGAGCCCAGAAATAAACCATGCATACGTATACGGTCAGCTAACCTTCAACAAAGGGCACCAAGAATATACAATGGGGAAAGGGTGGTTTCTTCAATAAATGGTTTAAGGAAAACTGGATATCCACCTGCAGAAAAAAATAAAACAAAATTGGACCCTTCTCTTAACCATAAAAATCAACAGAAAAGAGAAGGAAGACTTAAGACCCCAAACCGCAAAACTCCTAGAAGAAAACAGGAGGGGCAAGAATCTTTGACATTGGCCTTGGCAATGAGTTTCTGGCTAGGACACCAAAAGCTAGGTAACAAGAGCCCAAACAAGTAGAACTACAACAAATTAAAAAGCTTTGGCACAGCAAAGGAAACCGTCCGCAAATGAAAAGGCACCCTACGGGTTGGGAGAAAATAACTGCAAACCATGTATCTGCTAAGGGGTGAATGTCCAAAATGTGTAAGGAGCTCCCGACAACTCAACAGCAACAAGACAAATAACCCAATTAGAAAATAAGCAACAGGCCTGAACAGACATTTCTCCAAAAATGACGTACCAACGGCCAACAGGTACGCGAGAGGGTGCTCAACATCACTAGGCACCAAATAAACTTCGAAACAGAAAGAGATATCCTTTCACACCTGTTGGAGGACTCTTCCCAACAAAAGTGTCGGTGAGGATGTGGAGAATAGGGAATCCTTGCGCACTCCTGGTGGGAATGTAAACTGGTGCAGCCACACCGGAAAAACAGTCCAGAGGTTCCTTAAAAAATTAAAAATGGAACTACCACATGATCCGGCAATCCCACTTCTGGGCGTACACCCAAAGGAAATGAAGTCAGTCCCTCGGAGAGGTATCTGTGCCCCCCACCTCATGCACCATCATTCACAACAGACAGTACGTGGAAACCACCGAGGTTTCGGCAAACGAAGGGATAAAGAAATGATGGTGTGTATAAACACATCGCAAACTACCGTTCAGCTTTAAAGAAGGAGACTCTATTTTCAACAATGTGGATGAAGCCGAAGGACATCGTGCTAAGTGCTATCAGCCAAACACGCAAAGAAAAAACCCGCATGACCTCACTTATATGTAGAATCTTAAAAAATCGAATACGTAGAAGCAGAGAGTAGTATGGGTGACGAGCGCCTCGAGGTGGTGACAAGTGGCATAAAGACGTCTGGTCAGCGACAGAGTGGAGCGGGCGCTGCCTGGAGCCTGACAAAAATGCTGTCGTGGAGGGGCGCCTGGGTGGCGCAGTCGGTTAAGCGTCCGACTTCAGCCAGGTCACGATCTCGCGGTCCGGGAGTTCGAGCCCCGCGTCGGGCTCTGGGCTGATGGCTCAGAGCCTGGAGCCTGTTTCGATTCTGTGTCTCCCTCTCTCTCTGCCCCTCCCTCTCTCTCTGCCCCTCCCCCGTTCATGCTCTGTCTCTCTCTGTCCCAGAAATAAATAAAAAACGTTGAAAAAAAAATTTTTTAAATAAAAAAAAAAATGCTGTCGTGGAAAGCAAGGACGTCACAGAGAAAGGCGGTCTCAGAGAGGCCAGTGATGGGACAGTCAAGGGCCTGAAGCAAACAGTTTCCAGAGAAGGTGGATTAATTGTGGTCCTCGGTCACAGCCAACTCCCTGAACGGCGGAGTCAGAGCTGCGCGGAGACCGACAGAAAGCAGCAGGGGAAACCACGTGGCTTTTGCTTGCCCCTCAGTAGGGCAGGACGGCTCCCAGGGACAGAGCTGGGCAGAGCTGGGCGCAGCGCTGCGGCCGGTCACTGGCCCAAGAAGGTCAAGTCAGGACCCCACGGCCAGTAAAATCTCAGATTTACCACGGCCTCTCCAGGCTCCCCCGTGGCAGCCCGCTTCCCACCCAGAAGTTTCTGAAGAAATGTAACAACAGCGATGCTCTCTGCCCATCAGTGTCCTCGCTTGAACACCCATCCCACCCACCCCAAGAAACTTGTCTTTAGACGGCAGCTCTGTCCGTCCCCCTTCCCGTTCTCTTCTCAAGGATCTCAAGACATAAAGAAAAATTAACAATATAAAAATATCTTTTTAATGTTTATTTATTTTTGAGAGAGAGAGAGAGAGAGGAGAGAGAGAGACAGAATCCGAAGCAGACTCCTGGCTCTGAGCTGTCAGCACGGAGTCCTACGCGGGGCTCGAACTCACAAACAGCAAGATCACGGCCTGAGCCGAAGTCGAACGCTTAACTCACTGAGCCACCCAGATGCCTCTAAAAAAATTTTATTTAATGCACAGGGTGAGAAAGGACTTGGAGTCACCCAGTCGGGCCACTGATCTGATAGCTCAGTTTCTGCCGAGCCAGGATCAGCCTCGCCAAGAGAACACCGCCAGTGCCTAGAGCGCTTTCCCTCTGCGGGCTATTTCACATTCCAACAACCCTGGCAGCTAGAAAGTTCTCCCGGGCCAAATCTGCCTTCCTACCACACCTGGTTCTGCTCTCAGCTTCCTGACGGTCTGTCCAGAAGCTGAAGACAGACGGCCAGCAAGAGCCTAGTCTCCACTAAGTGTTGGGAAGGCCCTGGCCCAAGCCTGCCTCATCCATTTCTCTTCCAGGAGCACGAAAGAAGTAGACTTCAGGGTAAAGGAGAAGTCGCGTGGTGGTCAGAGGCGGGAGGGACGGAAAAGATCCTTTAAATCCTTCTTCTTGCTTCAAGGGCGAGCCCGGGCCTGGAGAAGAGAAACTTCCCCACTCAGTCCTCACGGCCACTGGGTGGTAATGTGAGCTCTCCTCAGTTCTGGGTCTCCTTGTACTGAGTTCTCCTGGGGTACGCTCCTTCCTCACTTTCCCAACAACACCGTGGGCCACTCTCACTACTGCTGTGCACACGCACACACATTCAGTCCAGCGCTGCTCCCAACATACAGGCCTAGACCTTCGGCCTTTGGTCATCCTGGTCCAACCTTACAGGTAAAACTGAGCCCTGGGACACTTGGGCCCCATACTGGCGCCCACACTGGGAAGGGCACGGCAAACCTTTCTGGAAACTACTCCCCAGCAAATTTAGGACCAGCTCGTATAAAAATGGCCAACACACAGTCCCCGCAGAGGTGTGATGCCGTGAGTGAGAATCCAGAAGAGGAAAAACTTTACCCATAAGCCTAGTCTATTAATCAGTTTCTCCAACGTAAATCTGAACTAGGGACGTGCTACCCGTCCACTCCCTCCCAGTGCTGGCATTCTGAACGTAAGGCACTCCGGACCCAAGAGTCAGCAAGGAAAGCAAAATAAAAACCAGGAAATTGGAAGTATTTATCTAATACACGCTGACTGACGATGATGAATACGGCCTCAGACTTTCGGTTCTCCCCGGCCCCAGCTGGAGGAGGTACAAACCGGGAAAATGAGCTGAGCCTATCAAAACGAACGCTTATTAAACATTTACTCTATCGTCTGTATACAGGCATTGTGGAGATAATGAAAATTCTCCCCCAAGGTATTTATAACCTAACTGAGGAGACGAGATACATGGCACGTCTAGAACACAGTAAATCAGGGGTTCTCAGCTAGGAGTGATTCTGCCCTTCAGGGGACATGTTTCAGTGTCTGGAGACATTCTGGGTCGTCACAACTGGAGGGCGCTACTGACATGAAGCGGACAGAGGTCAGGAATGCTGCTAACATCCTATAGGGCACAAGATCCCCCCTCCCCGCCCCCCGACAAAGATTTATCTGGTCCAAAATGACAGTAGTGATGAGGTTAAGAAACCCTGAAGTAGACGCTCACCAGAATTCATCCAATTCAGGGACGCCTGGGTGGCTCAGTCGGTTAAGTGTCCAACTTTGGCTCAGGTCATGATCTCACGGTTCGTGAGTTCGAGCCCCGCATCGGCCTCTGTGCTCACGGCTCAGAGCCTGGAGCCTGCTTCGGATTCAGTGTCTCCCTCTCTCTCTGCCCCTCCCCTGTTCACACTCTGTCTCTGTCTTTCAATAATAAATAAATGTTTTAAAAACACTGCTTTAAGAATTCATCCAATTCAGTATTTATTGAGCACATGCCTGTGTCAGGTTACAGGCATATCGTGAATTGGAAGTAAGACACGTCTCTTTTCCGAAGGCTACGTAAAACAACTATACAATGCAAGGTGTGAGGCAACCCAAAGTTACACTGGGTGTGTAAATGCTTCGGGATTCTGCTAAAAGGAAGACACCCGAAAGCCAACATTACTCAGGAAGAAGATGGGTCCCCAGCTTGGTCTTGGAGGAGAGGGGAGTCTGGGGTGGGCAGGCTGAGGGCGTTCCGGCAGGTGAACGGGCTGACTTAAGGGACAGCATCAGCCTCACCGGCCTCGCTGTGAGAAAGGCGTGCCTGGTGGACCCACGCAAAGCCCACCGGCCGCATAATCACCAGCTACAGAAGCCGGGAACCTGTGTGTCTTCGCCAGTGCCTGGAACAGCATGTGGACTTGATGGATAGGCTATAACTATGAAATGACCACAAAAACATGAACCACTGGGGCTCCTGGGTAGCTCCGTCGGCTACGCGTCCAACTCTTGATCTCGGCTCAGGTCATGATCTCACGGTTCAGGAGCTCGAGCCCCGCGTCGGGCTCTGGGCTGACAGCTCAGAGCCTGCTTGGGACTCTCTCCCTCTCTCTTTCCCCCTCCCCTGCTCACACACTCTCTCTCAAAATAAACAAACATAAAAAAAAAAAAAATAGGGACTACCATCTAATGGCCACCTGCTCCATGCCAGACAGCCTGCTTAACGCCGTCTGCGGAATCTCCTTCACTCCTCCCCACAACCCTGGAGAGTGCACAGGGCTGCCGTCCTTAGAAGGAGGAAACCAGGCGATGGAACGCACAGATAAATCAATCGACGGGTGGGTAAAGAAACGCCCTGAATGGCCCTGGTCTCTCCTCCTAACCTAGAGTCCTCCCTGGTCTACTGTTCCCCAGCTTTCCGGCTGGCCCCCCCACATCGGTGCACGTACACAACGGGGCTGACCGGCAGCCAGTGTGCACAGCAGAGGCGTCCGGTGGGTGGCTGGTGATTTTACAGGGGTCCCTGAGGCCTGTGTCACTGGCACTATGCCTAGCTCTTCCCAGAGTTTCTGCTGGCCAGAGCCAGCCCCGTGGAAGGGAATGAAGCAGCAACGCGGTTCCAGGACATCCTCAGGGAAAAGGCTCGAGGTCCCTCGTCCGTGTTCACACAGGCAGCAGGGTAGGGCAGCTTGTCACCAGCACGTTTAACAGAGCCTCTAATTATGTGATAAAAATCCTACTGGCGACTGCTTTTCCCGGAGCGGCACGTTACCACCATCCAAATATTTCTCAGTCTCTAAATAATAGGGTAGTTTTACAAGGCACGTATCTACAGCAGCTGCTGCAGCACAAATAGGTATTGGTTAATCCCTCCTGTTTATACAGTCTTCCTACCAGTTATAGGATGCTCTTGTGGCTTCAGTTCACTGGATCCAAGCAAGCAGGTTAGGAGACAGGCCCCCTTATGTTCCATTCCACAGCGGAAGAGATCAAGGCTCAGAGACGTACAGTGGCTTTCCCGTGGTCACACAGCAAGGTCCCAGCCCAGCTACCTTTTCCAGCAAACCCTGGTGTGTACAAACCACGTGGCAGGACCTCCTTGGCCATGGGGCAATTTTCGTCCTCCTTTCCTGTCCTATGTACTCTGTAAACAACAAACAACGCCCGCTTGTATGCCAACGAGAAGAAATCACGGATGCAAAACCTGATAATCCCTTCTCTTCTTACAACAAGGCTCACCCAATTCTGGGGTTGGCAAACTTTTCCTGTACAAGGCCAGGCGGCAAATATCTTAGGATTTTGGAGCACAGGCTATCGTAACCACTCAACTCTCCTCTTAATAGTGCAAAAGCCGCCACAGACAATTTATGCATGAATGGGTGTGGCTGTGTTCCAATAAACTTTACAGAAACAGGTAGATGAGACTAGTGTGCTGACCCTTAAATTGTAAGATCTTCCTATCTGTTAAGGATTGAAGGGCCACCCCCCACCCCCCGACCAAAGTCATACGTTGAAGCCCTAACCTCCAAACTGTATTTGAAGACAAGGCTTCAAGGCCTTCAGGTTAAATGAAGTCAAAGGGTGGAGCCTGACCCCGTAGGGCTGGCGTCCTCAGAAGAGGAAGGGACACCAACTGTGTGTATGCACAGAAGAAAGACCAGGTGAGGACAGAGCAAGGAGGAGGCCGCGCATGAGCCAGGAAAAGAGGCCTCGCCAGAAACCAACCCTTACGGCACCTGGACCTTGAGCCTCCAGAACGCTAAGAAAATAAATTTCTGTTGTCTGTGGTTTTCTGTTGCAGTGAATTCATCTGCAGCCCAAGCAGACTAAAACACCATGCTCCAACAAATCTGATCAACCCACTAGGGACTCAGAAAAATAAGGAAAAAACAATTTTAATGGAAATAGGTTTAAAATGCCTCAGTCCACTTCCTTTTCCGGAGCTCCCTGAATTAAAGAGCCCTTGATTCTAATCCAAAGACGTGGCTCCACATTGCTCCCCCCCCACCCCACCCCCGTTTCTCTGAGCTTTCCAGTTACTTATGTAACATTCCCTGAAAGGCTGTATGCCACTGTTTTCCCTTTCCAAATGTAAATAGAGGATCCCCAGGTTGCTGAGAAAGTGGTTTTCACGGGGCGCCTGGTTGGCTCCATCGGTCGAGCATCCAACTCTTGATTTCGGCTCAGATCATCATCCCAGGGTCATGGGACCGAGCCCCCAAGTGGGCTCCATGCTGCGTGTGGAGTCTGCTTCAGATTCTCTCTCTCTTCCTCTGCCCCTCGGTCCCCCTGCTCTCTCTTAAAAAACAAAATAAAATTTAAAAAGAAAGAAATGACAAGAAAGGGGTCTTCACTTTCTCAGCTGAGAAAAAGTGGACCGAAAGACAAAGAGGTAGGATCCCTGATACACACACACTCCTGGTCAGCATCTTAGGGAAGCAAATACGGGTCACATGCATCAGAAACAATCCTCTGAAAGTGGGGGGAGAAACAAACCTTTAGGAAATAGTTTGAGGAGACCTCTGAGCAAGAAAAATGAAGAACCACCAACAGGCTCCCAGAGCACCGCTCGCTCGCAGAACGAGGTCGTCTGCAGAGTTGGGAATTTTGCAGGGTGGCTCACAGCAGAACTAGCGATTAGCACGGCACTGACCTACCTACGGCAAGGCGACTGCCAGTCCCAAACCCGCAATTCAGTGCCGATCACGCCTTCCGCCCATCTCCACAGCCTTCCTTAATAAAAAGCTCCACCAGCGATGACACCAGAAGACTCCCCAGAGAAGCTGTTTATGTTGTTCTGGACGGAACGCAGAAATGGAAATGCGAGTGTGGCAATACGAGCGTCGTGTTTAGAGAGACGCAAGGAAAACCCTACAACTTTGAGTCCCATTTCCAAGAAGCATCCTGCTTAACAAGTTCTGCTTTCTCCATTCACTTCACAGTTACTCTCTGCCAGAAGGGGGAAAAAAAAAAAAGGCATGGCAGGTAGAGAAAGAACCAAGCTCGCTCTTAATGCTTTGTCCTACCATCAGCCAGTACAAGTCCACACCGCTCCCCATTAGATAAACATCCACGCCTTCTGAAACAAATCCAAAGCTACTTCTTAAAAACTCCTAAAATAGAACTCAAACCGATCCTGGAATTGCGAGAAGAAATGAGGTAACGCGTGTGCGGGCACGAGCAGGCCCAACACAATAATCAACAAATGTTTTGCTCAATAAATGTATACACAACCACCAGGAACCAGCTTCTTGTCTGGGGTTCACAGGGCTTCTGGTCACATTCTCATCCTTTAAGAAGTTGGGCACCATCTTGGGGCGCCTGGGTGGCTCTGTCAGTAAGCGTCCAACTCTTGGTTTCAGCTCGGGTCATGATCTCATGGTTTGTGAGTTCGAGCCCCACGTTGGGCTCGACACCAAGCATGGAGCCTGCTTGGGATTCTCTCTCTCTCTCTCTCTCTCTCTCTCTCTCTCTCTCTCTCTGTCTGCCCCTCTCCCCTGCTCACTCTCTCTCTCAAAATAAATAAACTTAAAAAAGAAAAAGAAAAAAGAAAGAAGTTAGGCGTCAGTTCTGTTTCATCTCCAGGACAAACTGATGAGCACTGGGATTTCTGGCAATACATTCATGCCACGTAAAGTATTACAAAACCCTTCGATGCCACGTGTCATTCAGCCTCATGAATGCTCGGCTGTGCACGGGGCCCAGTTATCTTCCCATCCACTTCTGCAAAAATCTTGGGTAAATTTTAGTAGCTGCTTCTCAACGTTCCCGGGTCCTACCCTGTAAACAAATCACCACCCATTCACATCCCACGCGACCACCCACAGCCACACGTGCACACATAGACTCCCCAGAAAATGACAGCAACGACTGAGTGATTCAGATTCGTGATCGTTTCTAAGAATTAAGGAAAGCTGCAGCTTGACATCTACATTCTTCCATTCCACTCCCTTCTGGAAATCACTTCAACAGCAGCCGAGGGCAGCTGCACCGATCGCAAGCTGGGACTCCACACCAGAGAGCAAGACGCACTAACCCCGAACATGCCCACAGCAGGCATGCACAGGAGAGTGCCAACGGGACAGGAGGACACGGGGCACCTTCCTCCCGGCTCCCACTGTGAACTGTGCTCAGGGTGAGCACACCATTCCAACACCTGCCAGCCACTCGTGGGACCTGGGTTTTTTCATACCCGAGAGGAAGCAAATGCATGAGCCATAAGTTTTAGTCTCCCCATCATCGGCGACTAGCCCTTCAGTCTCCCAAACAAACAATGGACAAAAATCGAAGGATGTGACCGGTAATCTGAAACCTGAACGATGACTGATAGCTCTGGGGTGGGGAGTAAGGACAAGTGCACCATGCATGGCAGGTCTGAACGCAAGGGACAGCACGGTGTAGCTGAAAGAAGGTGGAGGGGCCGGCGGGAGTCCCATCATTCTTGCGTGCCCTTTCCGGCTATGACAAAAGAGTCTGTATCATCCCAAGAGCAGGGTTGGCGAGAGTGGCAAGCCCACATTTACTGTATACTTTTCTGGAAGTCCTGACCTTTACGTACGGACCCTCAGCGGCTCTTGAATCTCCTGCCAACCTTCCTTCTGGGCTTCTCTACCAAAGAGGGGAAAAAAGGCCAATTCCTCTGGGGCCCCTTGGGTGGGATCGAATGACTCCTCTTGGAAGTGAGGTGAACTAGCTTTGATGTTCTAGGTGCTCAGCACTTACAACATCATCTTGCATCCGTGTGGTGCCGTTGTGCGCCTTTTCATTTCAGATGCTCCCCGGTGAGCCCCTGAGAGCACAGAACTGCAATTAGCCCCCTTGAAGTAACGAGGAAATATGCAGAAAGCAGATACAAAGCCAGGTTCTGAAGTCATGGTGAGCGGCCTGGGGGTGGAGTCTGAAAATCAGGGGGGAAAAATGAAGGGACTCTTTGATTATCTTCCCTGGTGGCTCCCAAGCCTGGCTTCCATTGCTACTTCCTCTAATGCCTTTTCATCATAATGTTGCCTTTTAAAATTTGTCGCCTTTGAAAAAGTAAATGCTTTTGAGGACGCGCCCCATCACAGCTATGCTTTGGTCATTGCCCTCAGGGCACAGTGCATTAGGGGGACAGTGCTGGAACCCAGAGGGAAATCCACAACCTTTCCTCCTAACCCGAGGCTCGCTCCACTCCCTAACCTGGGTCAACAAAGAGACAGACGGACAAGCACAGAAACAGAGGGATGAACCAATGGACAATCCCTTGATGGCTCCACACTTACCTGCTCCGTCTAATCAACCATTTCTCGGGAAAATGTTTTCATGTCCGCAAAAACCAGATGAAACGGGACCAAAGAAAGAAGCAGCTTCCTGTGACAGCCTCTCTGTGCTCGGGCGGTCTGTGTCAGTGGTGAGGACACTTACCCCTCAACTATGGCCACCCAGTCACACACACCCCTTGGCCACCCCCAACAGGGGTCTTTGGTAGTCAACAAAGCCTCTGTGATGGGGAAGGGGGGGAGCCAAGTCCTAGAGACCCAAGTTGAGCCCCTCTGTTCAGGCCCAGCTGAAGCTAAGCCCTGCCCTACATCTTTCTTTTCCCCGGTTATATAAGGCAATACATTCCTTTTCTATTCAAGGCAGTTGGGCTTAAGTTTTCTGGCTATTTGGGGACAAGCTTCTTAAACTGATACCAAGTGTAAGTGGTAAAACATTTCTGTAAAACCACATAGCAGTACGCATCGATAGTTTAAAACCGTCCCTTCGCTTTGACCTGGCGAAGTCATTTCTAGGACCTTAACCCAAGTAATAATCCAAAACACATGCAAAGATTTATACTTAATGACGTTTGTTGTAAAAGCACAAAGCAGGAAATCAATTACGGCCCTCACTGGAAGAAATGTTAGATAAAATCATGTTTTATCTTTGGGATAGAATATTATGAAACCATGAAAAGAGTATGCAGACCACAAACCATTAACGTAAGGTTAACCATTAAAGTATTAAATTAAAGTATTTAAACCATTAAAGTAAGGTTCCCTGTAACCTTACTTAGAAATTAAGATTCGAAATTGCGTATGCACTATGATTTTAACTTTGTCAAGAAAGGTAAAATGCACAAAAATAGAAGACAATGGGCCAAATGCTAATGTGGCCGCTTCTGAATAAGGGGTATTACAGACATCTCGTGGATTTTTTTTTTTTTATTCCCTCCTCTTCAAATGCTGCACAATGAATACATCATTTTGATGGACAAGCGGGGGAAAAAAAACACTAAAACTACTCCTCTCCTGTTCCAAATGAAAGTCATTCTTCTTCCTATTAAACATTTCTTAAAGCCTCCATCCAAGATTTCTGTGATTCCAATGTAAGGACCGACAGCCTTTCAGATATTTAAGAGCCTGCCACAACCTGAGTTTTGCCCTCTCCAGGTTCAAATCCATTTTCCCAGCCATCCCCACAAACCAGGGTGGCCCCTTCAACCCTCCTCTGAACACGTTCCAACGTACCCGTATTTCTTCAAAACGGGTTCTGAATTCATCACAATGCTCCAGGTATGACCTAATAACTTATGCCCAGAGAATGGGATTCTCACCTCCCTTCTTCTAGATACAGCATCTCTATTAATGCAGCCTAAGTTCCCACTTCCCTCCAGCTCACAACAGGAGGGAAGAGAGCAGTTCTGGTTCCAGAGGCAAAGATGGAACTCACCACAGCAATACACACTTCCTCTCTCTCTCCAGAGAGCTCCTGGTTTTCCAAAAGTCCTCCCACAACCCCCAAAGAATTCCTCGGGGGTGAGGTCACTCTGAACCAAGTCCAGAACTTTCTAAAGCTCAGGGCAGGGGTGCCAGGAGAGATGTAGCAGAAGCCCTGAGCTCCTAAACCCTCTGAAGGTAGTCCCCTGCCTCCAAGACCAGGCCCCCACGGACTCACGAAATGCATGGGCGCTTCGGTCAGATTTCTTCCGTTCAGCCAGTTTTCATGGGCCTGCACCCCAGGGAGCTAGAATGCCCTGCCCCAAGCACAGGCTTTTGGGAGGTAAAGTGGAAGGTTTCAGGATTCTTCCTGTGTCATCAGGTCCTGAGTGAAGGTCAGGGGGAGGTTTAGAAAGCCAAATTCTGGGCCTCAAGGGTGAAAACTACCCAAGATCCACACGCAACTACCTGTGCACAGATCTGTGACCTCACACACCGGCTTTTACCCCTGCCTGGGCAGCCAGCAGGTCCTCCCCACCCCCCACCCCCGCCGAAGCACAACTTCTGGATAAGGTGGCACCAAGAAAGGGAAGGAAAACAGCCAGTAACGTTTCCTCCCCATTCACAGATGGAAAAACCGAGGCGAAGAAGGAAAATGGGCTCACTATGATCTCACATGGTGAACCCCCGCCACCACCCCCAGTACCAAACAGCGTCCGCCACCAGCTCCTGCTTCCTCTTACAAAGCCACCCCCTGTCAGCTTCCCTCTGGGCTCTGGGACCAAGGAGACCATCTGTATCCTGCTTAATTTGCATCTGCATATGGAATTCACCGTTCCTAATTTCACGTGGGTAAGTCAATTAGGCCAGTCCTCCGCAATCGTCCTCAAACCCAGAAATGATGTGTTCTGGCCACAGATGACCTGGGGGCTGGCTTGTAAGGTGGGTGGTTTAGCAGAACTCACTCTAGAAACAGGTGAGTCTACAGGGATTTATACACACACAACACAGGCAATCCATGGTCTGCTCTCCAAGGATTATCAAGGGAATTTGTAGGAGTTCCCATCTCCCAGATACTTCTGGGGAAGGGAAGGCACAACAAATCACTCAAAGCTCCTGATTTCACCTACGTGTACATCTGTACCCGCCCCAGAAGGGCTAGAAAAAACTAGAAGAGGACACAGGGACACGGGCTGCAGCCAGTGCTCCTGAGTTATCTTCTGCACGTCCTCAGCAAAATGGGGATCACACCATCTAGCGATCCCTACAGAGGTTTGAAAGATTAAATAAAACAACTGCACTTCGAGGAAGCAAACAGCACCTGCAGGAAACCCCGAAATGATGCCGTTCCCTCCTCCCACTCTTTTAAGGGACATCTTTGCAAGACATCTTTCCGACAGTAAAATCTCCATCCTGTCTCCTCCTGCCTCAGGCTCCCTCTAGGAGACGTGATGGTCGAATGGAACCTAGAGCCAACCGAATGGTACATCCCAGGCCTACCTCCCCTGAGGCAGGGGCCTGGAGCCTCCTGGGTGAGAGGAAACAAGACAGTGGAAGCCCGCTGTAAGGAATGCCCCTGCCATACTTAATCAGTCCTTCCATATTCGCAGAGGGGCCACTGCTTGCGGGGCATTACGCACAAGGCCAAAACCTGATCCCACCCTCCAGCAGCTTGCTATCTACCTGGGAAAGTGAGGCCCATAACCCTGAGACTGAGTAAGACTCCTCCCCTCTCCAGCCTGGGGTTGGGGGGGGGGGGCCCATCTAAATAGGGGACGAGGCAGAGGAATCTGTCCAGACGGTCTCAAGACAGGCACTGCAGCCTAGGGCCACAGGCAAACACTGAGTGCCTGATTTGCCATTTACCTCCAGTGCTAGCATAGGGAGGGCTCTCAAAAAATATTAGGTCGGTAAATAAATCAACAGAAGAATGAGTTAATTAAATGTGAGTCAGAGGCACTGCAATCACTTGGACACTGGCTGCATACAGACACCGACAAAGCCCAGGCTGGTGTGACCCACTTCCGAAGCCGAGGGGAGAAGCCTCAGCGGTTCCCAGGTCCTCCAGAGGCCCACCCCTCAGTCGGGTCAGCAAGAACCACCCAGAAACCTCACCTCGGCTTCAAGTTTCTTTTTGGGTTGGTCTTTGCCTCAAGGTTCTTAAAAGCTGTTCTAGAAAGAGCTGGCTCCAGCCTGCTGTTCACCAAGGGCAAGATGACAAAAGGTTGGACTGAGAGAATATTACAAAGATCAGAAGCTTCAAGCCTCAGCGCCCCGGATTCATATGCAGAGGACTCTGAAGACGGGCAGATAAGGACCATTAGGGAAGATTACAGGTCTGACAACTCAGTCCTTAATTAAAATGTCATTCTCTGGGCGCCTGGGTGGCTCAGTCGGTTAAGCGCCCACCTTTTCAGCTCAGGTCACGATCTCGCGGTCTGTGAGTTCAAGCCCTGCGTCGGGCTCTGGGCTGATGGCTCAGAGCCTGGAGCTTGCTTCTGATTTTGTGTCTCCCCCTCTCTCTGCCCCTCCCCTGTTCGTGCTCTGTTTCTGTCTCAAAAATAAATAAAAACATTAAGAAAAAAAAATTTTAAAAAAAAAATTAAAAAATGAAATGTCATTCTCTCTCTGCCCCCGCCCCCCGCCCCCCGCCCCCAGCCCCTAGAAGAGTACCAGGACAGCCCGCTCTCTCCTAAACCCCCGGGCTCTTTCCTCCCACCGCACCTTCTCGCACCTTCTCGGAAAGCCTACCAGGTCAGAGCCTGCAGCTGGGGGAGGGGACGACCCTGGGAGACAAAGTGTCACCCCACACACAGCGTGTGCCTGAAGCTGTCTCCACTGGAGCCCTCAAGAGCAGCCCTAGGGCCACAAGTTAGCCTGAGGACAGTGTGACCCCAGGCAGGGCAGGGGCCAGGAGGGCCAGGCATCTCTCTCTCATTCCTCCATCAGGGGAGCCCCGCTGGAGACAGCTGGTGCCCGGCGGTGGGAGGAGCCCAGGGAGGGCCGTACAGCACATCCAGGCTCTAGGTCTGGCCCTGAGTGACCCAGAGGCAAGTGTCTCCTGAGCCTAAAAGGACACAGAAGAGACCCTACATTGCCTTTGTTTTTTTGTCTTAAGTTTATTTATTTCGAGAGAGAGAGAGCATGGGCAGGGGAGGGGCAAAGAGAGAGAGTGGGGGCGAGAGAGAATCCCACGCAGGCTCCACAGCGTCAGCACGGGGCCCCACGTGGGGCTCAAACTCAGACTCAGGAACCGTGAGATCATGACCTGAGCCAAGATCAAGAGTCGGATGCGTCACCGACTGAGCCCCTCTAGGCGCCCCTACCTTGTCTTACTCCTAAAGTCTGCGTCCCAGGCTCCGTCCCCACAGGCTTCCCACTGAAAAGCACTTTGCTTAGTTCTCGAGACTTATTTTTTAAGGACAGACCAGGCTCGATGCACTTGTTCCATTTCGCAAACAGACCAGAAAACTCGCGACGAGACCCGGCAACGGCGGAAAAGCCAGCAGCCAGGACACCCAGGCCGCGCTGGGCACCCCCCGCCCCTGCCGGGCCCTGGGCTCCTCACTGGGCGGCCCAGCACCGCGTGCCCTCCACCCGCACGGGGACACGCCGGGGAGGCCCACAGCGCGACACCATTAAACACGGCGACCCTTTGTTTCCGCTTGTATGTAGTCATAACGCCACCTTTCAGGTTTGACCGCGTGTGGTCTCTGCGTTGGCCTGAAAACGCTCATCGGAGACAGAGTGGGTATCTCTTGATTATTTCCTATACGGCACCCAAGACGATGTCAATGGTGGTTAATTATTACTCAAAGAAATGGACTCTGCCCTCGAAAACGCGTTTTATTGCACTTGCCCACAAACGTCCGCATAGTACGTGGCCTTACTCACGATGGAACCGGGAAACAAAAGGAAAACCACCCATAAACTACTTCAACCAGTCTGCACGATTGCTCATCAGCTTGCGGCTGGCAAAGAAAAGCTGCCGCCTGAACCAGCAAAAGGGCCGGGTGTGCAAAGAAAGACGCCCCCGGGGCCTCCAGCCCGGATTCATTCACTGGATCCCTCGTCTTCACGGGCCACCTGCTAAGTGCCAGGCAGCGTGCTCCCTCCCAACAGCCTCTCTGCAAGTATTTCAATACTTATTGTAATGGGATGCTCTGCATTCTGTCGCCTGAGGTGGGTCAGAGGCGGTCGGTGTGCTGACGGGATGCTCCCCCGGTACCCCCTTCCCGCTGCTTCCCAGCGGTTCCCTCTTGAGAGCTGGTGCCCTCATCCCTGGCTTCACCGCAGCCCCCCACCAGGCTGCTCCTTCCCACAGAGCGTTTTCCAATCCCGACATCGGCCACGCGTCTACTCCGCTGCACACGGCAGCCCCTGAAACCCCGGCAGCCTAGAGTTTTCTGCTGTCCTTCCAGCCTGAAAAAAACAAACCAAAAAACCACATTGAATCAATCGATCGTTCCGAATCAATCAAGCTCCATACAGAAACAGCCTGGAATCAACCCGATGAGGAAATGAACAGAGCGTGCGTCGGTAAAACCCACGATGTCCACGTAAACGCCCCCACGTTGCCGCGAGCCATTCGCGTCGCCTTTATCGCCATCAAAGATGCCGCCTCCCATGGGGCGCCTGGGTGGCGTAGTCGGTTAAGCGTCCGACTTCAGCCAGGTCACGATCTCGAGGTCTGTGAGTTCGAGCCCCGCGTCAGGCTCTGGGCTGATGGCTCGGAGCCTGGAGCCTGTTTCCGATTCTGTGTCTCCCTCTCTCTCTGCCCCTCCCCCGTTCATGCTCTGTCTCTCTCTGTCCCAAAAATAAATAAACGTTGGAAAAAAAAAAAAAAAAAGATGCCGCCTCCCTCCCCAGGGCCAGCGGACGGGTTTTCATTTCACCACATTTGCCTCCGTAACCTTAAAGAAAGCTGAGACGGGCTCACTACGATCTCACAGGGTGAACCCCGGCCACCACCCCCCGTACCCAACAGCTTCCGCCACCAGCTCCTGCTTCCTCTTACAAAGCCACCCCCGTCTTCACACAGGGTAAGAATCATCAGGAGGAAAAGAAAGTGAACACCCGGCACTGAGCAAGACGATGTGACCCTGAGCCCAAGAGACTGACTAAGGCGCTCTCAGGGCCGCAGCTCCGTGATTCCTTGGACAGGACTCAGCCATCTGAGAGCCAGATTCCATCTCTTTCCAGCCTCGGTACCCTGAGCGCACTGGCATCTCAGGATGTGCCTGAGGTCAGGCCGGGGGAAGTGACTGGGAGACACGAGACCAGGAACTGGGAAGACAATGTACAGAAAGCCCAAATCTGGGGGCACCTGGGGGGCCCAGCGGGCTGAGTGTCTCTTGATTTCGGCTCAAACCCTGATCCCAGGGTCGTGGAGTCGAGCCCCGCTCAGCACAGAGCCTGCTTGGGATCCTCGCTCGCTTTGCCCCTCTCCCCCACTCACTCTCTCCAAAATAAAAAATAACTTTAAAAGCCCAGATCTAATTTTTTTTTTTAACGTTTATTCATTTTTGAGAGACAGAGAGACAGAGTACAAGCAGGGGTGGGGCAGAGAGAGAAGGAGACACAGAATCTGAAGCAGGCTCCAAGCTCCAAGCTACCAGCACAGAGCCTGATGCGGAACTCAGGAACCATGAGATCATGACCTGAGCTGAAGTGGGATGCTTAACCGACCGAGCCACCCAGGCGCCCCAAACCCAAATCTAAACAAAACATTTAGGCTCCAAAACCTGCCCCTGCCCACCCCCCACCCCAGGCACATGACCAACTCTCAAGACTGTGTTCCATCAGCCAGGATATTCTTATCTCATTTACCCCTTTATCCAACCGTCTAATTCATAGACCTATTCTGACCCTGGCTTACTTTTTATTTAAAAATGTTTTAATGTTTGTTTATTTTTGAGAGAGAGTCAGTGAAGCAGGCTCCAGGCTCCGAGCTGTCAGCACAGAGCCCGACGTGGGGCTCGAACTCACAAACTGTGAGATCGTGACCTGAGCTGAAGTCGGACACTCAACCGAGCCACCAGGCACCCCTGGCTTTAGTTTTTATTTAGAACCAATTACATCCCTGGCCCCGGTCCGCGACCTAGAGTAGAGAGATACAGTGTATGGCATTTGGCTGCTCTCAAGACGCTGACAATCTAGTTGGAAAGCTAACAGTGTCACACAAACATGCGATCCAAGAAAAAGGGCTATGGGTCATAAATGAAATAGGCCTCCATGAATGGGATATGGGATCACTACGGCCTGGAGTGGCTGGGAAGGAACACAGGAAGGAAGGAAGGAAGGAAGGAAGGAAGGAAGGAAGGAAGGAAGGAAGGAGGGAGGGAGGGAGGGAGGGAGGGAGGAGGGAGGGAGGGAGGAAAGAAGGAAGAAAGAAGGAAGAAAGAAGAAAGGAGGAGGAAGGAGGAAGGAAGGAAGAAGGAAGGACGGAAGGAAGGAAGGAACACGGAAGGAAGGAAGGAAGGAAGGAAGGAAGGAAGGAAGGAAGGAGGGAGGGAGGGAGGGAGGGAGGGAGGGAGGGAGGAGGGAGGGAGGGAGGGAGGGAGGGAGGAAAGAAGGAAGAAAGAAGGAAGAAAGAAGAAAGGAGGAGGAAGGAGGAAGGAAGGAAGAAGGAAGGACGGAAGGAAGGAAGGAACACGGAAGGAAGGAAGGAAGGAAGGAAGGAAGGAAGGAAGGAGGGAGGGAGGAGGGAGGGAGGGAGGGAGGGAGGGAGGAAAGAAGGAAGAAAGAAGGAAGAAAGAAGAAAGGAGGAGGAAGGAGGAAGGAAGGAAGAAGGAAGGACGGAAGGAAGGAAGGAAGGAAGGAAGGAAGGAAGGAAGAGAGGACAGAGGGAGGGAGGAAAGAAGGAAGAAAGAAGGAAGAAAGAAAGGAAGGAGGAAGCAAGGAAGGAAGGAAGGAAGGACGGACGGACGGATGCAGAATGGCAACAGAAAAGAAGAATGACATTTTAAAACAAGAGGGCCAACATGAATAAAAGAAAGGGGATGGCAAACAAAACGGTAACCAGGGAAGCAGAACACAGTCCGAACAGGTACCCGGCCTGCACGAAGGCCAGCGCACGGCGGTGTAGGGAACAGGAAGTCTGAGAGCAACAGTTAAACAGAGAAGTCAATTAGAGGCGTTTGTTCGTTTATTTACTCAAAGCCTGTATACTGAGCCCGTCCCATGGGCCCGGCATTGTGCTGGGTACCCGAACGTAATTTCAATAGGTCGGGGATTTCAAGGACCTCGGAGTATAGCCTCAGGGAGACGGCAAACGGCCTGGCCATCAAAGGACAGAGTGATACACACTATGAGCACAAAGTACGATCGGACAGTAAAGATGGGGTACCAGCTTCATGCTGCTAAGAAAGACAGTAGTGGGGCGCCTGGGTGGCTCAGTCGGTTGGGCATCTGACCTCAGCTCCGGTCATCATCTCACGGTTCATGAGTTCGAGCCCCGTGTCGGGCTCTGTGCTGTCAGCTCAGAGCCTGCTTCAGATCCTTTGTCCCCCTCTCTATGTCCCTCCCCCACTCACGTTCTCTCTCTCTCAAAAATAAACCTTAAAAAAGTTAATAATAACCATTAAAAAATAGTTATTCTTTTATTATTATTATTATTATTATTAACACTAGGTGGGTTTTTTTGTTGTTAACTCTACCCCTGACATAGGGCTTGAACTCATGACCCCGAAATTAAGAGTCACATGCTCCTCCGACTGAGCCAGCCAGGCGCCCCAATACTGTTATTAATGGCAGCTTCCATTTACTGAACCCCTAATGCGTGTCAGGCACTAGAGTCGGTATCCACGTGATCCTGAGAGCCCCCCATCACTACCCACCCCCTTTCATCCAAAAAGGAAGCGCATTTTACAAAGATCACAGAACTACTAAGTCAGTGGCAGCCAAAGGTTCAGAGAGCACCATCCCTACGAGGCAGGAGCGATTTCAACGCAGACCAGCTTCCTGGCATCAGCAGGGCAATGCACCCAAGACAGCCACCGGCCAAGACGATGCCGAACGTCAAACTCCACTTCCACAAGCTTCTCCAAGACTGAGTACGTCAACCCAATTTCGAATGCCTCTGCTAGAATAAAACACAAGTTAGACTGCCTCGAGGCATTAATATCCCCCTCCTGCCTCCCCGCCCTGTGTCTCTCCGGCCCCAACCCCCAAGGACAGCCAAGGACCGCTGGCCAGACACTGTCTCAGACCCAGCAGCCCAGACCGAAGGTAAAGAGAACACTGGCAATCTTGCCAGCCCCACGGCACACTTTTTATGTGCTTCTTTTGATCGTCTGTGAGATCATTTTCAGAAAAGAGAAAAAAAAAAAAAAGCATTTCCATTTCCAAGAGCCCCTTTGGAACAGAGCACAGACCTTGAAAGGTTATACGGAACTTTCCGCAGACACAGAACTTCCAAGAGGGAAGCAGAAACCACAGCGCCCTTTGAGAAAAGGTCTCAAAACAAAAGTCGGGCAGAGCCAGCACTGAAGACTGAGTTCAATATGGACAGGACTCTCCTCAGAGACGGCCTCCCCGACCCCACAACCTGCACAGACAGACCCAGCCAGGCTCTCTCGAATCCCCCAGGCCAGGCAGAGCAGGCTTGCAAACTGGTCATGGCCAGGGGAATATATGACCTGCTCTACACTCAAGCAGTAAAGGGCGCTTCGGTTCTTTATTTTGCCGGGGAGGGGGAGAGAAGAAAGGGAATACAACAGGGGCCTAGGGAGGTAGCGACTGGCAAGTTGGGAAATCGTGTCTCCAGAAGGGGAGTCAGAGACGGGAAATAGGGCAGATCCGTCTGGGATGTTTATTTAAGGCCATGCATGGGGAGCTCCGCACGTAGCGCGTGTCTGACACTTGTTGAAGCGACATTCTCGCATCTCCGCGGAGCCTGTGAGACGGGCGGCCCCGAGCAGCTGGGTCGCGCGCCAGTAAGCCGGCAGCTTTGCCTTGGATCTCCCGGCAAATACTTGCCAATAGCTCAGATGGAAAGGTAATCTCTTAATTAAAGAGAAAGAAACATCCATCCAGAAATGGAAAAGAGCAGGAAGCTAACATTCGGAGCGGGGGCGGTGGTCACCGGTGGGAAGGAAGGGCTCCGGGCGTTGGGAAAGGAGTCTGCGAGAAACAGGAAAGGTCTGGCTCGCTTTCTGAGCAGTGCCCCTTTTCCCTGGGCCCCTCTGCAATCAGGAGAGAGTCTTTAGGGAGTGGTCGGGGAAGGGAAAACGGACGGCCCAGCTCAATTCCAACAGCGGCCAAGAAAATGCAGAGCCTTTTGGCTGCTATTCAGCAAAACAGACAAACTCCTAGCAAACGGGGAAAGAGAAAAAGGAAGCACACGTAATTATCCATCAGCACAAATTCTTAAACACCTTCTCCTTCCTCTTACTCAGTCCTCGTTCCTGATCTAGTTCCCTTTCCAAGCCCTGGGGCCATTGCTGCTTTATGTGTCCTGGAGGCTTTACAGCCCCCCCCCCCCCACATGCCATCAGCTCTGTGCCCTGGGCTCCTCCCTTGAAGCCCAGGCCCTGGGACATACTCTGGTACAGAATGACCCAGCGTCCTATCTCCCTTCACCCCCAGCGTACCTCTGCCTCAGGCTGGGACAGCCCTGAAGTTGGCCTTAAGAGATTCGCAAAGGGACCTGTTGGCAAGCAGAATTAAAATGGGGCGTCTAAAGCCGCTCCCACTTCCAGAACAGTCCAGGCTCCCAACTTTAGCCACTTTCCAGCCACATCAGCATTGCGTCTTAAGGCATTTTGGGTATTTCCTGATAGCCTGAAAGACCTCTTTCCAGTAACAGTTAAGAGAAGCCCGAACCGTCAGAATTTCCTTTCAACGTCCTGAGTATTCTCCAAAGGTAGTGTGCTCTCTCACACAGGAATTTCTCAGCAGGGGCTGCGGGTTCCGGGCACATGGGCACATCGTCGTCACGCACCGGGGGTCAGGGTGGGATGTTAGCGGGTCTGGCTGCCCTCAGGACACTGGGCCAGACACCTTCTCAAGTCTCTTCCGTGGTCTGTATGCATGCGAAGGACGTGGGGATCCCTTCTGCCCTGTGAAAAGGTGGCAGTAAGCCAGTCCGTCCCCAGCTGAGCATTTAACTTCAAGTTCAAGTGCGTACTGGATTTACACAGAAAGATGCAAGATCACCTAAAGAAAACAGAGACAGGTGCCCAGACTGGTAAACCTGACTGCTAAAATCGATTCGCTCATACCCAAATCAGAAGGGGACTGGCCATTGGCAGAAGCACAGAGAAGCGGAGTCTTACGAGCAAATATCTACTGTCCACAGAGGCAGAGCCCAGAGGAGCCCTGGCCCAAAGACACTCTGCCAAAGCCACACGACGAGGGACATCCTTTCCGTGGGCGTGAAGGTAGCCATCGAGCCTCTCAGCCTGGTTCCCTGACACGAGTGCTACCTGCACCTCTCATTCCGACTTGACAACCCGTAACAGCCCTTTGCTCATCACTCCGCTCCAATTCCAAGCCTGCCCCACCAAGTCTTGCGCCACGCCCCGAAGCCTTCCTCCCAACCGGCTCATCGCCAAAACCAAACCACGTGTCCTCGGTTTAATCACGTAACCAAGCCACAGACCACTCCTCGGACCTTCCCCGCCTCAAGAGAACCACCTTAAGCAGCGGCAAGTTTCGTGCTGGAGTCTGAGAGGGATCCTGAAAACTCCCTGGGAAGGGTCACGCTGAAGGCCCAGACCCGCGGTTCTCAAACTTGAGCTGCACCAGCATCACCTGGAGGGCTTGTTAAAGTGCGGACCGCAGGCCTTCACCCCAGAGCTTCTGGCTCAGCAGTTCTTGGGTAGGGCCCAAGACTCTGCATTTCTACCGCAGTCCCGCCGCATTCCCAAGGGGCCTGATGATACCATTCTAGCCACCACACTTTGGGACTCGCTGGCCTAGGCCGTTCAAGCGATGTACGATACAGAGCCGGGAAACCAAAGACACGGTCGTTGGCTGAAAACTCCAAACAAGTCCCCTCCTGTCTGAGCAGAAGTGAACCCACTAGTCGAACACCAATCACACGCCAGGATCTAGACAAGCGCCTGGGCCCAGAGTATCCAATTCTCAATCAACGGAGTAATGCCTCAGCCAAAGGAATGGTGTAATTCCGACAACACTAATTATTATCAAAATTAACGGGCCAACAAATCATCCTGATCAGAAGGGTCAAGAGTCCGTGACAAACATCAAGAGGTCAATTACAGGATCAATCCGGGCTCAACGCTCCCTGGCCCCGGACCTCTGTAATGGAGGAGGAAAAGGAAAGGAATTTAGCCAGCTCTCCGGGAGAAAGCAAGAATTCCTGGAATTTCTTATCTTCCTCTGCCAGCCCCAACACAGATCCTCAAACAAGTCAGTAAATCAAAGAATACGAGAGAAGAGTCCTGGGAGACCACCGGGGTCTCCTTCCACTGTACCTCCAAGCTGAACCTGCAGCAGAGGTAGCTGGGCCAGAACCCCGTCATGGCTGATGTAGGGTTCGCAGAAACAGAAAGACGCAATCTGAGGGGCCGTGCCCCCAGACTTCTGCACTGCAGCGTGTCGTGAAGCACTTTCAAGCAGGAAAAGATCCCCCCCGCCCCCACCCCCACCCCGCAGGGGAATACCACCCAGAAGAGAGTCATGAGGGCCCGCACTACCCAGGGGAGAGGGTTGGCGAGCTGAAGGGGGCAGGGGCAGAAGGATCATCTTCCACTCAGGGGTCCTTTCCAATCTGCATGTCGTGGGAACAGTTCAGTGGTATGGGCACACCGAAACGCCAAAAGAACGGGGGCGCCTGGGTGGCTCAGTTGGTTAAGCGTCTTCGACTTCGGCTCAGGTCGTGATCTCACGGTTTGTGAGTTCGAGCCCCGTGTCTGACTCCGCTGACGGCTCGGAGCCTGGAGCCCGCTTCGGATTCTGCGCCTCCCTCTCTCTCTCTCTCTCTCTGCCCCTCCCCTGCTCACGCTCTGTCTCTCCCTAAGATAAACAAACGTTTAAAAAAAAGAAATGCTAAGAGAAAATTAATGAGGCCAAGAAAAGAGCTGTTTTACTCAATAACATGGGTGCGGGCAAGTTCAGCTGTGGGGTGGTGGACGGCCTTGGTGGGGAAACACCTCAGTCACGTGGGGGCCCCTCCCATTCAGGACTCCAGAACGGCAACACCACAGAGATTCCTTTGCTTCCGGAAACAGTTTTCAAAGACCCTGGCTAGGCTTATGGTAACGTCACATCCCTCTCTTCCACTGCCATGCTCACAGCACCAGAATTTTAGCCATTCCTCAAGTGTGTTCAGAGAGGACTTGCCCATCCACGCAGGACAGGCCGGCTCGTAAAACGAGGGCTTTCAGCCTGGAGGTCGGGGAGCCAAGTACCACAGGAAAGAGACGTGTGCACCGCACCAGCCAAGGGCAGAAGGTAGGAGCAAGTACTGTCAAAATCACGTTATTTTTGTAACCATCACAGAAAGTGAAGTGCCACAAAACCTCACCACGTGCCAACAGGAAGCCCTGGATAAAACGGGAAACTCCTTCCTGGCCGCGGCCTCGACATTCCTACACACTCTGGGCCCGCCCATCTCTCCAGCCTCCCAGGTGTCACACGCCATGTGAATTTTCCTCCTGTCGCTGGAAGAGGCCAAGCTCACACCTGCCTTCCAGTCTGGTGTTCGCTGATCTCTCAGCCACGAACAGACCGCGGCAAGGCCGGCTCACGGTCAGCATCCAGGCTTCTTCAACCGGTCTTCCCAGAGTGCTCCAAGGCAGGCCACCCCACCCTCCCCCCACATCACCCTTGGCCACATGCTCTGTTTTCCTCGAAGGACTGACTCACCCCTACCCGACACTGCTTTGTTCGTTACGTATCCGTACCGTAACTGGCGTTCCCGCCTCAACAGAAGCTCCATGAAGACGAGAGACCTCACCCCATCTGCTTCCCAGTGCCCGGCACACCTTCAGATAAAGCCACTCAAACATTTGGTGAGGAAATGAGTACTTGTTGAAACGCTGGGCACAGCCCGTTTCTTTAAGTATGAAAAGTCTGGCTCTGTACGTAAAGGTGTGTTCTTTTGCTCCTAAATTATAGAAAACCAGTTTGCTGAAACCAAGAATTAGCAGGGGCACCTGGGTGGCTCAGTCAGTTAAGTGTCTGACTTTGGCTCAGGTCATGATCTCGCGGTTTGTGGGTTCGAGCCCCACACGAGGCTCCGCACTGTCAGCTCGGAGCCTGGAGCCTGCTTCCGATTCTGTGTCTCCCTCTCTCTCTCTGCCCCTCCCCCACTCACACTCTGGCTCTCTGTCTCAAAAATAGCATTAAGAAAAAAAAATTTTTTGAAGAGGTAGCAGACCACTGACAAAAGATACATCAGGATGTCCATGATAAATCGTTAAAACTAAATGAGTACCTTAAACTTTTTCCATGTTTTGAATAAAGCTTGCCTAGATATTTTTGCTTTTTATAATGGCAGGGTTGTTTTTTTTTTTTGTAATAACCTATTTTTTTTTTTTTTTTAAGAGACAGGAGAGTGCAAGCAGGGGAGGAGTAGAAGAGGAGGAAGAGACTCTTAAGCAGGCTCCCCACCCAGGGAGGAGCCCAAGGTGGGGCTCTCACAACCTCGCAATCATGATCTGAGTCGAAATCAAGGGTTAGATGCTCACCCAACTGAGCCACCCAGGTGCCCTATAATGGCAGTTTCAAGTGATAAGGCTGGGTGGTTATTAATACCTAAAATGTCCCACATGTGCAAGATCATTCTTAGACCGTCTACGGTAAGGCAGAAGGGCAGGATATAAACATATCACAGCACATATACTAGGATTCAAATCCAAACTCAACAAACCGTATTTGTGGAAAATACTGAAATAATCTTAGTATCTTATCACACGGGTATTGTTCAACAAAACTTTCTGAACTTCAGGGATGACACATAATACCCCTACGATGCAGTCGACCTTCAAGCTACCTCCCTCGCTCCTCCCAAGGATTCGACAGTAACCAGGCAGACTGCTCTCTTACAGCCATTCTCCGTATTTGCCAGAGTTGGGTCTCGGGCCACGTGACAAACAGGAGTGGTGTGCCTGCGCTCAAAAAATCCCATTTCAATAAACCCAGTGGTCCAGGTCTTATAAGGGGCATTAACAGTGGAGCATTAATCAAGCGTCATGAAAACGGCCTATAAAGAGACTGCATATGGGCCCAGCTCCAGCAACAAAAGTCTAGGAAGAATTCTCAGGGAGGAGTTTGTGGAACAGAATACTGAGCAAGCTTCCCAACAGGCCACAGATAATTTGCTAAATGATTGCAAAGGGCATCATTTGCTTATACAAAATTGCATGTTTTTTTCTCAAAACTCCAGCTTACCATCTGACCAGAGGCCGTTTCTGTTGAGATGCTAAATAGAAGTGGGAATCTGTCCCAATTCTCCGCCCCTTTTCTCCACCAGGCAGGTGGGAAAGCCATCAAAGGGTGATGAGATCGGTTGTGACTTGGGCTGCTGAGAGTTCTCCCTGCTGCAAGAGGCCTCCTCACAATACGAATGGCAAGCCGGGGAAGCCGGGCAGGGGGAATACAGCGCCGAGATGGCTCAATCAGTGTGCCTACTTGGGATCAGAGCCTACTTGGGATTCTCTCACCCTCTCTCTCTGCCCCACCCCCGCTGGCCGTGCCGAGCTCTCGCTCGCTTGCACTCTCTCTCTCGCTCTCTCTCTCTCTCTCTCTCTAGCATTCAAAAAAAGAATGGCAAGCCAGCGATAAAGACTACAAAATGGTATACCACCATACTTCCGTGGCCCCGGAAACTTCTCCAAATGCTCTTCTGAGTCTCATCTCTACAACCACTGCATGAGTGTGGCTGAATCAGGCATGGGCACACGCAGCCTGTTTTCCATCCAGGACATCACATGACATCTCAGACACTGGGAAATTCCAAATCAGGGCGGCAGACTAGTGGTCATGGGCTCTGGACACCTGCTGCGAGAACAAGACCACTCTGAATCAGATTCCGGCTCACCATCAGGGACCCATGTTTCCACGAACTAAGCTCTTCAACTAGCTTCACAGACCAGCACCAAACGTCAGCACAGTGGAGAGAGAGAGACACCGAGAACCCAGCACACTCTTACACCCAAAGGGTATGATGGGGGGGGGGGGAGGGACAATTTGGCAACCTGTATATCAAAAGCCTTAGGATTCTACATACCCTCGATTGCAACAAGTCCTTTTAGTAATTTATTCTAAAGGGGTAATTCTGAAGGTATTCAATGACAGAACTACAAGGATATTGACAGGGAGCTATGAGAAACTAGAAACAAGCTAAATATCAAACAACATGGTCCTGATTAAATAATGATGCTATATCCATTTCCTCCAATGTAAATATATTTGCCATTCAGAACAATGCTGTATTACAGGATTAATACCATGAAGCAATCTTATAAAATATTAAGTGAAAAAAAAAGATGGCAAAACCTTCTTCATGAGAAGATCTCCTTTCTGTTAAAAGCGTTCCATTTTTGTTCAAATTACATCTTATAAGATATACACCAAAAAGCTTTAGAGCAGCTTTTTCTGCCCAGTAGGATTACTGGCAAGTTCTGATTTTTTTTTTTCTCCTTAGCTTTTAAAAAACTCTGATACAATAAATGCGAAACAGGCTGCACATCAAAGAGAATAGGGGTTATTATTTAAAAATAATTCAATGCACTGTGGAAACATCTCGCAGGCTTTAAACACTCGTCTGTGGGAGACAACCACAACATCTCACAAGCAACCACGGTGACATTAAGATTTCTGCCCAGCGACACGCATTATAACATGGTGCCAGCCAGAATGCAGTTTCACTGTGTGTCTCCTGAGGTCTTAAATAAATGATGCCAGATATAGACCCATCACACCAGGACTGCCCTATCTCGATGCCGTAATTACAAGTGTTATTTTAACATTTGCACACACACACACACACACAGTTAAGAAAAGCAACTATGAAAGAAGGAAAGAACTTGCTTTTCTGGTCTCAGGCAGAGCTCATCTTCAGGCTCAGCCCCTTTCAGGACGTACTCCCAGCGAATCCTGGGAACAACCTCAGAGCCTCGCTGTCTCCTGGAAGAGGAGACAGGAACGTGTCAGCCAAAGGTCCAGAACTGAAATCCGATTCTAGAGAAGGGAGGTGATGTGCACACATTCTTTCTGGAAACTGCAGGCGTAAGGTTTTATACGTCCTTCTCCACAAATCCCAGGGAATTCCTCATTATTATCTTGGCTTTCATGTTGCGCATATAGGTACAAAATTATTACTAGAAATTACACTATAATCCTCTTCTCAGTGATTCTAGAGGCACTGGGAGATAGGCGAGAAAGCGGAGATGTCTGGAGAATCAGAAGGCTGTGTAGTTGGGACGTGCTGTCTCAATGTGATCACCAGGTGACCATGCATCAGAGCCCAGGACTGAGGAAGCAAGTGCTGACGTGGCAGTCTCCCTTCAGGCCAGCCCTTTGCCTAAATGGCTGTTCAGGTAACCCCCATCAAGATTCTAGAGTTCTTCAGGGCGCCTGGGTGGCTCAGTCGGTTGAGCGTCCAACTTTGGCTCAGGTCATAATCTTGCGGTTCATGGGTCTGAGTCCTGCATCGGGCTCTGTGCTGACAGTTCGGAGCCTGGAGCCTGCTTCAGATTCTGTGTCTCCCTCTCTCTCAAAAAATATACATTAAAAAAAAAAAAAAAGACTCTACAGTTCAAGTCACCAAGCCATTGAGCAAAAGACAAGAGTTATCCATTAAAGCAACAGGTTCTGGAGAGTAGGATGGAATCATTTTAGCATAAAATGAACACAGGCTGCCAACAGTGTGCCCAAATAGATACTGGGATAGGCAAAATACCAACCCCACCCCAACAAGGATGTCCACATCCTAATCTCCACAACATGTGAATATGCTACTTTCCCCAGCCCTTAAGGGTCTTGGCAGACATGATTAAGTCAAGTATCCTATGGAGACATTATCCTGGATCATCTAGCAGCCCAATGTAATCACAAGGGTCCTTAAAGATGGGAGAGGAAGGCAGGAGCGTGAGGGAAGCATCTATGGAAGAATGAATGGTCAGAGATGTGACGATGTTGACTTTGAACACAGAAGAAGGGGCCCCAGGCCAACAGATACCAGCAGCCTCTTAAAGCTGGAAAAGGTGAGGAAATGGATTCCCCTCCAGAAGGGACACGATGACCCTGCAGACACCTTGATTTTAGCCCAGGGAGACCCGTGTCTGACTTCCGACAGCTGTAAAATAATAAATTTATGTTAAGTCGCTGAATTTGTGGTAATTTATCACAGCAGTAGGAAATAACAGAGACTATCTTGACTGGTCAACGGTTGGGATCCCGTGACTCACTGCAGGATGACCAACAAGGCTGCAGCCTCCCTGTCACCCAAGCCGCTCGTCTCTGTCCGGCTCAGGGAGCGGTGGGGAGACAGGGCGGCCGGGCTCTCCGCAGGCATCCTCTGGGGACCTTTCCTACTAGGCTGGGCACAGTGCCGGGGGGGGGCAGAAAGGACAATCGCTGGAACGCCCCGCAATGAGCAAAGAGGTGTTGGGAGTGAGGAAGAGCAGAGTTCAAATCCCAGCTCCGCTCACCAGAAGCAAGCGGCCCATCCAAGCCTCAGTTTCCTCCAACCTCACAGCACTGTGACCAACTGGAACGATTACATACATGTGAACGTCGACAACCGAACGTCCCATCAGAGAGCAGACACTGTCAGCGGAGACCCTGTAATAGCAATCGCGGCTAATAACTGATCTCATTCGGGGCCTGCGAGTCACAAACATGGTACCGGGTTCTGGTCTCTCTGGGCCTTGGCTTCCTTGGCGAGTCCATGAGGAAGGCTCCCCACCCGTCTCGCGCTACAGCTGTGAGGATGAAAACTAAAACAGTTGTGGAAACAGTGGGAAACACACAAGCCCAACACAGATGGGAAGGGGGACCTTTTCATTTCCATTCGGGGTCCCTCATCAGGGCCTGCCCACATCAGGTCGTCACCGGAAAAGATGCTACTTGTGCTTGAGGAAAATACTAAGCAGAAATCCTAATGCATCAGAGTCACTGACGGCTCACAAGCCACGAATGAAGTAAACTGGACATTCTGGGTCCCTTCCCAGAAGTGAGAAGCCCATAGTCCATCCTCAGATGTCACTGGCTGTCGTGAGGGGCTCAGAGGAACAGTCCCCCAGTACGGAAGGCCCTCCGCAAGGCTCATCTGGGGCAGCCGGTTCTATTCCAGGCCCCCGGAAACAAGAGCCAAATCTTACAGCAAACAGTGAAAATATCTGAAAAATATTGCAAAGTGTTGAAAAAGTAGAGCTGACCAAGACTTCATCTTTTAAAATGAAGTCAAAAAGTACATAAATGCGCTTATTGAAAACGCAAGCCACTGTATCAAGACGTGAAACACCGAGGTTACGGTGAATTTTGACATCTTCCGCTGGAGCGAGCGTTGATTATCGATGTACCGGTGTACTTTTTCCCCTTTGTTCCAACGTGACGACAACAGGGTGAACCCTTCACCTCTGACTTGCACACACGCTACTTACTGTAAGAGGGTAACCTTTGCAAAAATTATTTCAGGGCTTACACTTTCTCAGAGGTATTTCTTAATATCCAAAGATATTCAAATCCTCTTTGGAAGCCAGTTTCTTGTCAGCGTGCTGGTTGTTTTTCTCACCAATTATGAAAGGATCTAACCCTATCTGGGCCTCATTTGTCTGGTGTGAGCCGTCCTCCAGCAATCCTTATTGACTATCTGTAATCCCACATCTTTTGCAAGATTTGCAATTTCACATGTTAATACATTTGCATGGAATTTGCATTGTACTGCGGTACAGCCCTTGAGGACGGGCCAGGAGAGAGGCCAGTGTTGAGGGGAAGACACCGAATGGGGGCGACGGGAGTTTTCTGCTGCCTCCTAACAAGTTACCACAAACTTCAAGGCTTAAAACAAACCACATCTATCATCTCCCTGGTTCCCCAAACCCAGCTGGAGTCCTCTGCTCAGGGTCTCACAGGCTGTTCCCGTGTGGCCTTGGCGGTGTTCCATTCCGGACTCAGGGTCCTCTTCCAAGCTCCCAGTTGTTGGCAGAATTCAGTTCCCGGCAGCTATAGGACTGAGGCCCCCATTTTCTTTCTGGCTGTCAGCTAGCGGGGGGGTCACTCAGTTCCTACACACCTGTCCTGTCCACATGACCCCTCACTTCCTCAAAGCCATCCGGAGCAGCTCTTACTCCAAAAGTCTGGTTTTCTATATTTTTATATTTGGCGGGGGGGGCGGCAGAGAATCCCAAGCAGGCCCTGCCCTGCGCTGTCAGCACAGATCCCGACACAGGGCTTAAACCCACAAATGGTGAGATCGTGACCTGAGCTGAAATCAAAAGTCAGATGCTTAACTGACTGAGCCACCCAGGTGCCCCCAAACACCATCTCCTACAAAGGGACACAATCTCGGTGGGGTTGGGGGGGCATTATACAAGAGCATGATGCCCTGGTGGGGGGGGGCGGGGGTCAGGTTAGGGCACATTTACCATCAGGACCATTAGATGTTACAAACGCTGTTGCTTTCCTAGGTGACCCCGTAATTCTGGAGCCCGCTGGTCCCCACCCTCAAACGCATGCTCCCCATTTCCACCGCCAAGGCTCTGCTGGGTCCAGCACTTCCTGTCACAGCGCGAATGACATGGCATCCAGTCTTGTTCTCCCCCGGATCCATTCTCTACTCCGCCCCTAGAGAGGGCTCGGTAACACGCACACCTCACCGTGTTCCAGTTAAAAGGCATCCGTAGCCCCCTGGCAGCAGCAGGATGAAGTCAATGCTTTTTCACAAGCAAGGCAGTGCCTTCACAGTGTTGGTGCCCGAGGAGTCCACTGCCACGTGCCTCTCTCTCCCGCTCTCCCCTTGAGACCCAGGGGGTTCCATCGGCCTGGAGTTCCCTGCCCCTTACCCATCCCCCCCCCTTTTTTTTTTAATGTTTATTTATTTGAGAAAGAGAGGACGAGTGCAAGCTGGGGAGGAGCAGAGAGAGAAAGAGGGAGAGAGAGAATCCCAAGCAGGTTTCTCATTATCAGTGTAGAGCCTAACACGGGGCTTGAACTCATGAACTGTGAAACCATGACCTGAGCAGAAATCAAGAGTCGGACGCTTAACTGACCGAGCCGGTCAGGTGACCCCCCCCCCCACCCAACCATCCATCTTTCTGGAGAACAGCCTCTGTGAGGCCAACCCTGGCTCCCACAGGGGGTCCTGCATGATCTTTCATATTCCACATGACTGTTACACAGCACTTACCTTCTTTGCTACAGCTACTGGTTTCCAGATTCTTCTCCCCACCATACTGTGGGGGGGGGGGGCGGTAGGGGCAGAGTCTGGAGGCCAAGAGCTCATTTTTTTCCTTTCTGAATCTGAAGTACCAGGAAAAAGAAGTACCAGGAAACAGGAAACACTAATGGCATGTGAATTAACCCTATTTCTAGCACAAGGTGGCAATTAAGAGCCCGGGGTTATGAAACCACACAGCCTGGGTCTGAAGGCCAGTGACACCACTTACTAGTAGCATGACTCAGGGCACGTTACTCAACCTCTCTGCACCTTGGTTTCATCATCTCCAAATGAAAAATCTTTATCCAAAAAAAAAAAAAAAAATTTAACTCTAAAATTTCTTTAAATTAAAAAAAAAAGAATACCTGTTTTATAAGATCACTAGAAGGAATAAACAGGTTCTTATTTGTGAAGGACGTAGAAAAAGGTATGGATGGGATTGTGACAATACAAATATTTGTTCAGTAAAATAAACACCCTGCAGCCACGTGATACGCAATGGTGAGAAATTCATCCAAATGGAGGAGAGACATCACACAGACCAGGGAGAGGAGCCAACGGTAACCCCGTTGTCATCAATGTCGTTCTGAAACACTCTTTGCCAAGAGAGAAAGGGAATGAAGACTAAACGAGGACAGAACAGAGAAGGCAGAAATTCCGGTACGTGAGTGACGATGGGCCTAAGTAACTCTTCGGGTCAGCTTTCGCATGTTCTGTGATTTCCCCTAATGAAAACAACGGAAGGCTGAGTAAGCCAGCACCGGCCGGCGTCCCGGGAGGAGTCACAGCCCGTGGGCCAGGGCCCCATCCTTCCTGTGGCAGTGGCCGCCCAGCCGTGCGGCCGTGTGAGTCTCCAGCCCCACCAGCCCATGGATATCATCTCCTAGGTCATCCTTCTCTCCAGAGATGGCCATCCAGAGACGTCCCGGTCTCCAGAGACAGAAATCTAAATGCTAAGTCTGTCCCTAACTATTCGACCTTCTCGGCCTCTCTTTGCTCAGCTATAAAATGGAAAACCCTACCTCCTAAGGTCGCTAAGAGGATTAAATAACGGATGGAAAAAACAGACACGGCGTTTGCTACCTGGCAAGGTAGTCAGTACGCGTGTCTCAAAAATAAGAGTAGGTGAACTTTAGGATATGTCTCAACCTAAAACCCGTGCAGGCCAGCAACCTGCCTGCAAAGTGGGTGTGGCTAACCTAGGCAGGCAGGTGCACAGCACTGACCCGGGTGCTGGTTGTCCTCAGGCAGTGACTGAGTAACCCAGCCACCCGCAGAACACATTCGCCACCCTAAGGTGACCCGGGTCAGCCACGTGTGAGCCAGCTTCTCCCCCTGTGTCACAGCAGGGTGGCCGGCTCTGCTGCGGGAAACTCCCCCCGGGCTTGGTGGCCTTCCCGCCACACCCAAGTAAGGTGACAACAGCTTCAGGGAGCATGTTAAGCTCCTTTCCGATTCCTCCAGGGCTGCTCCAAATCACATCATCACCGCCCTGTGCGCCCACATCACCTCCCAGAATAAAAAAAAAAAAAAAAAAAAGTTCTCAGCAACACAGGGGGCAAGGCTCACCGCTCATAAACAAGGGAAGAAGAAAAAGAGAAGAGAACGTCAGCATCTGGGCAGCTCCACAAGAGAACTAGTCCGTTTGCAGAGGCTGCTGACATTGTCCGGGTGAATGAGGGCAGGCAGATCCCTCCAGATGATTTGTCCAATTGGCTTGAAAACTTAGGTCCACGTAAAAATCTGCAGGCCGTTGACAGCAGCTTCATTCCCGAACCGAACTCTGGAAGCAACGAAACTGCCCTTCAGTGAAGAACACTGAACCGGTGACCAGGAAGTGGTAGGTACATCAATGGCTCGGAACGCTACCCAGCAGTGAAAGGCAAGCCACACAAAGACGTGGATGAATCTTCTTTTTTTTAAATACCTTTTATTATCACTTAACATTACAGCCTAAACATTTCTTCTTCCTAGAAATAGTTGAACACAATTTTAGTGACTACATTATAATTCATTTATGGATGGTCTGTAAGTCAAATATTTTCTTACTGCTAGACATTCAGTTACATCCACTGTTTTACAGTGGACACATTTTTCATATTTTGGTTATGTTCTATTTTTTTAATCAAAATGTATTTTTTTTTTCAGGAATAGAACTTGGTGATTCATCACGTACATAGGACACCCAGTGTTCATCCCATTCAGTGCCCTCCTTAATGCCCATCACCCCTTTAGCCCATCCCCCTACCGACCTCCCCTGTCAGCAACCCTCAGTTTGTTCTCTGTATTTAAGAGTCTCTTATGGTTTGTCTCCCTCTCCGTTTCTATCTTATTTTTGCTTCCCTTCCGTTATGTTCATCTGTTTCGGATCTTAAATTCCACGTATGAGTGAAGTCATATGGTATTTGTCTTTCCCGGACTTATTGACTTATCTTCTTAGCATAATGCACCCTGGTTCCATCCACATTGTTGCAAATGGCAAGATTTCATTCTTTTTGATTGCCGAGGAATATTCCGCTGTATACACATACCACATCGTCTTTATCCATTCATGATGGATTCATGTGAACATTTGGGCTCTTTCCATATTTTGGCTATTGTCGACAGTGCTGCTATAAACGTTGGGGTGCATGTGTCCCTTCGAATCAGGATTTTTGTATCCTTTGGATAAATACCTAGTAGTGCAATTGCTGGGTCGTAGGGTTGTTCTATTTTTAGGTTTTTGAGGACACTCCATACTGTTTTCCAGAGTGGCTGCACCTGTTTGTCTTCCCACCAGCGGTGCAAAAGAGATCCCCTTTCTCCACATCCTCGCCAACATCTGTTGTTGCCTGAGTTGTTCACGGACATGGATGAATCTTAAACGTGTATGGCTAAGTGACAGAAGCCGGTATGCCAAAGCTGCCCACCGTGATTGTGACCCTGTGGCATTCTGGCAAAAGCAAAGCTAGAGAGATGGGCCCCGCAGTGGTGGCCAGGGAACTGCAAATACGGGGAGCTGAACAGGTAAAGCATAGGGGCCTATTTAGGGTGGGAAAATCACTCAGTGTGACCCTGCAATGGTAAATACAGGACATCTAAGCGTTCGTCAAAACCACGGAGAACGTCACAGCACTGGAGTAACCCTCAATGCACTCAATTAGGACTAAAACCATGTGGTGGGCGTGGGGAGGGGGAGTCCCGGGCAAGAAGGCAAACTGGGACCCAAGAATCTAAATGTATCATGAACGTATGAAACGGCATCACTTGAGGTGGGGAGTAAGGTGCTGACCTAGGTGACGCTGGAAAGGTGTGGGGTCTGTCACACCAAAGGCTGGAGGAGGCGTACGTCCACGTTGCGTGAGAGTTGACCCAGTGCTTCCCCGCAGGTTCACAATTCTTAAACCACTGCACTGGAACTGGACGACGAAGGGAATGCATGGAGGGAGTTTTCTCACCGCTGGAAAAGGAAGTCCCAGTTAAGCAAAGGGAGAAGGCTAGCATGAGTCATGTGGGAGCGATTAGACCCGGAGGCCCGGCAGGAATTTACGTCGAGCTTAACACAGACACAGGTGGTTATGCAGAGAAAGTGACAGAGCACGGTACGTGTGCACAAACTCTTGTACGCCTGCCTGTGCTGCTCTGACAGCTGAGGGGCCTAGGAGCAAAG
Organism: Lynx rufus; assembly: GCF_022079265.1. NCBI lineage: Eukaryota > Metazoa > Chordata > Mammalia > Carnivora > Felidae > Lynx > Lynx rufus. The sequence goes on along the minus strand of NW_025814829.1, from coordinate 737,911 downwards.
TTGCATCAGGAACACACACACGCACCTGGGGCCCACATCTTGCTTTCCCGGCACCATTCTCCAATGAAAGGAGTCAAGGCTCCTTACAGAAATGATGGATTCTAGAACCAGGTCAGGAAATCTACATGAGCCTAGAGCACCTTGTAGTGCGGGGGGGCAGGGGAGCACTCAAAAAACCCCACAATGATGGGGTTGTATCCAAGGGATATAGGAAAAAGGGGAAGAGTGCTCAATGGCAAAGCAGAGACAATGTGAGCAACAAAGTAAAGAAAGTTATTACCCAGAGTGTGAAATAAGGATCAGTGAGTCCACACGGAAGTAAACACTTGAAGAAGCAAAGTGAGGGAGGACAGACAAATCCCCAGGCAGCATTCCATGCAACTTGCTACATACTCCGTCCTTAGGAACCTAACTCTTCACTCTGTAACTATGGACTACGTGCGACTTTCTTCCAGAGAGGACAGTAAAGAAAGTGGGAAAGAGAAAGACTAACTTCCCAAACGCTACCTCGAGCCATGTAATCAAGGTTAACGTTAACCGCAATTAAGTCATAGGGACAGAATGGGCCCGTGACAGAATGTGCTGAGAAACGACCCTTCACCTCTGTTCTTCCCCAAACACCCTAGTTCACTCATGACACCAGACAAATCCCAACTGAGCGGCCTTTTTTTTTTTTACGCATTTATTTGAGAGAGAGAGAGAGAGAGAGAGAGAGAACCCACACAAGTATGAGAGGGGCAGAGGGAGAGAGAGAATCCCAAGAGGGCTCAGCACTGTCAGCACAGAGCCCAACACAGGGCCCCATCCCATGAACCATGAGATCATGATCCAAGTGGAAACCAAGAGTCAGACGCTTACCCAACTGAGCCCCCCATCCTATACAACACGCCCAACAAGGAATCCTCAAAACTATCATGGTCATCAACTACGAGGGAAGGCTAAGAAACCATCACAGCCAACAGGAGCCTAAGGAGACATGATGACTTAATATCATGTGCTATCTCAGATGGGATCCTGGAAAAGGGTCATTAGGAAGAACTAAGGAATCGCCATCAAGTATGGACTTCAGTCAACAACAACGGATCGAACTTGGTTCATTCAGGTTTCCCAACGTGCCATGCCAATAAGGGGAGAAACTGGGTGGGGGTATACAGGAACTCCCTGTACTTTCTTTATAATAATTCTGTAAACATAACATTTTTTTTTAAAAAAAAAAAAGCTTATTAAAAGAAAAGAAAAAAGAAAAGACTCCCGTTGGGCAGGGGTAAACTCTGCTCTGTGGTTTCACAGAAAAATAGCACTCCATTAACGAGTGGGGTAGTTCATGGCCTGGGTAGTGGACTCTCAACCCTCAGCGTCCATGCCAGCAAGGTGACTCAAATGGCTTCTGACTTCCCCCCACTGGCCCTGAGCTGACAGAATGGGACTAAACACAGCCTGGATCTTCGAAAGCTCCGGCGAGGACTAGCGCACTGAACACGGAGGGAACCCCTCCAGAGATGCTCGGTGTCACTCCCCCAGGCACGGAACCCCACGCTGCCGGGACGCGTGTGACCAACAAACAGTTGTCACTTGCTCTCACCAAGTCCCAATTCAATACGAACGACCGATTATAACACAAAGCAGGCTGAAATCCCTGAGGGGAGAGGGGGAGAGACAGACAGACAGACAGACAGACAGACGGCAGCTGAGTTGAACCACGGCTCAGAAATCGCAAGAATTTCCTAGCAAAGGTTTTCATCTGACGTGGGCCTTGAAGATGAAGACAATAGGCAGGCAGCAAAAGGAGAGAATTCCAGAGACAGGGAAGCACATGACAGGGGGACACATCGGACACCACACGTTCGAAGACTAATTATTCTTAAGTCAGTTTGCCCACAGAACTGGACAGCAATGGGAGAGAAGTTTTGACAGGCACAGCTGGTCCCTGCCCGCCCGCTGAGAACTCCGGGTTTCACTTGCTGGCCATAGGGAGCCACTGAAGGTGTTTGAGCAGGAACGTGACGGACCTCCGGCTGGTCCAGAAGCCACGTGCTGGGTGGACAAGACAAGCCCTCCAGCCCTGCCAGCATAGCCTCCTCCGTGAGGCCGGACGCACGCCGGCCACACGCACACAGCGGTTCTGCACGCACACTCAAGAGAAACTCCCTTCTCTCTGGGGACAGGACACTGGGTTCTGTTGCTTGTTTTTTTAATTACAGGGAGAGAGCACGCACGCGTGGGGGAGAGGGCCAGAGGGAGACAGACAGAATCTTAAGCAGGCTCCATGCTCAGCACCGAGCCCAATGGGGGGCTCGATCCCATGATCTGGGCCAAACTCAAGAGTCGGACGTGCAACCGACGGAGCCACCCGGGCGCCCCAGGGCACTGGATTCTTTAAAGGAGCAGCCTGAGTGCCCAGCCAGGCAATTAAATACAGGGGTGTCTGGGAGTGGATTAAAGTGAAAATCATAAATCAATATGACATCTTTCAATTAACGACCCGGCTACCGACTCCCCACTGGCCCGTCGGCAGGGTGCAGTTGTGTAAAGGCAGCCAAACTCTTGCTCAAATTAAGTGTCATGCCTGCTGAAGGAAGGAGAGGGATCTCTGTAGAAAACTGGGGGCGGGGGCGCAAGGAGGCAGGTGCCGGGAGAAGAGCCAGGGCCCCGGGGCAGCAGGGGCAGCAGCGCGGAGAGGCGGAGGGGTGCCCGGCACCCCCTCGCGGCGGGTCTCATCCGGAAGCGGCACCCGGCATCCTGCCGGTTCACGTCCTGCGCTCCTTCGGAAATCCCGGTCAGGAAAAGCCAACCTTTTATTCTGACCTCAAAGCCTGGTGCTTCAAAGACGGCCCAGCCCGGCTCCCCCGCGTGGGACAGAATCTTGGGGTCCGAGCCTCCCACCAGGCAGGCGGCCCGACCCCAAAGCGGGCCCGATTTCAGCGCTGACGCCCGCACTGAGCCAGACTGGATTCCAATCCCTCACGACCTCAGCCCCTGAAGCCCCTTATTCGATAATCCACGGTCTCCACCACCTAGAGGAGACCGTGGTTGGAGGCTCCGAGCCTCTCTCCCCATCTTATCCTCACCACGACCTCCTCTTGGTGCTTCGGTGCATGAAGGAAGGAGGCAAGAGAGACAGACCGACCTTTCTGCCCCCAAGCCCAAGACGGCGCCTACACCAACTGCATACGGGTTCTCGGCCTTTGCTCTTCCGAGCCAGCAGGTCCCCTGCTGTCCCCTCGCCCTCCGAGGGGCCTGACCCCAGTTAGCAGCTGTTTCCGAGGCCGTGCCAGTGGAGCCCGGCCGAGCACCGGGCAGGAACGGGTCGGTTTGGGAGCCCCACCTCGGCACACTGGCTCACCCGGCAGCTCCAGGAAGCAGAGATGGGACGGGACCACTGTCAGCGGGAAGGAGCAAACGCAGACCACTGCTGAGCCGGCGCAGGGGGGAGCCCGGCAGGGAGGCCAAGGCCACGCTCTGTGCGAACATGTGACGTCCAACCACAGATGATCTCCAAGGGGCGCACTTGGTGGGGATGTAGGTCTATCCTAGAGAAGCAGCGGGGAGCCCAGGTTCTGGAGCCAGATTCCTGGCCAGTGAGTGAGTGTGTGTGACCTTGGGCACGTGACCGGGAGGGTTCGGGAAGACACCGCAGGCCAAGCGCGCAGAACGGCATCTGTCGCGTGACAACTGATGACGGCGACGTTCGACTCGCTGCCGTTGCTACAGTTGAACCAGGCTCTTAATGCCTGCGCGTCTAGGTCTGGGTGCCCGGGTCACCTAGAAGAAATCAAACCATCCCCTCCCTGTTCTTTGCCAGATTTTCCAGGACGGGGCTTTCAGGTTCATACCTCTGAAGAATGAAGAAGGCGCCGAGTCCGGTTTTAAAATATTAACACATACCTTGAACTCTGCCAACTGCCTTCTCTTCCAGCATCTCCCAGGCCAGGGTAAACAAAGACCCACTCTGCAGGAGAAAGCCAGGGTTGTGCACTTCACCCACCTATCAAGCCCCGTGGAGATGACACCATTAAAAAAAAAAAAAAAAAAGAATGCCGCTTCTTCTCAGCAGGGTTAGCGGTTAAGGAAACTGCTAAGATCACACTCAACAGCAGGGTTGAGTTCACTAAGGAGAAGCGATTCGTCACCCCCGCAGCCGACTGCCACGTGGACCTCTCCGGGGGAACAGCAGCTGCCCCATTATTTTTCACACTGTTGAAAAGCCAAAGGGCCGGCTGCCATACAGGATAGGCAGGCACAGCACGTTTTCCATCGAGATCCGGGGAGGGAAGCACCAGGTTCAACCCGGGGTTGCGACACCAGGCAGGAGACCGCCCCAGCGAGGGTCCGGGGCCGCCCGTCTCGCTGCCTTCTGGGTCCAACAACCGCCTGTCTGCACGTGCACGTGACAGTTTACAAAGCCTTTCACGCGGGGTCTCTTTTTTTTTTTTAATGTTTATTTTTGAGAGAGACACAGAAAGCAAGCAGGGGAAGGGCAGAGAGAGGGAGACACAGAATCCAAAACAGGCTCCAGGCTCTGAGCTGTCAGCACAGAGCCTGACACGGGGCTCGAACCCACAAACCACGAGATCACGACCCGAGCTGAAGTCGGATGCTTAGCTGACTGAGCCGCCCAGGCAGCCCTCATGTAGCACTTCATTTAACCTACACGAAGCAACTCCTCCATGTCCCCGTCACATCCCCAGCAGGGCTGGAAAGGAGACGCCCCCAACTACTGGATTATCGACCACAGGCCAGCCCGTGCTAAGGACCAGACACCCATCAACTGCCTTTAATTCCTGCAGAGTTGCCCTGTTTTAAGAAGAGCTAGCAGCTGAGAAACTTCCCCCTTGACTCTCAGAATGATAATCACAGTCCGAGCCCTCCAGGAGACAAATGCGTCGTGGTAAATGCAGAGACAGAGGTCTCCAGAGAGGGAGAGCCTCCAGAAGGGACGAAAAGTCCCCCTGCCTTGTAGAAGCTAAGCAGAAGTTCAGCTGAGTCCTGATTGAGAAGGGGGTGCTTCTCAGAGGGAAGAGCAGAGGTGGACCCCCGGACAGGCCACACGCAGGGCCCTCCGAGCAAGAGGACCACCGATGTGGCCTGAGCTTCCCAGCAGCACCCCGTGTGTCTTGCACGGAGTTGAGGCTCCAGCCTGCAGGTGAGGAATCATCGCCCAGTGGTTTTAAGCAAGACAACTCTTGCAGACTGGCCTTTAGATAGAGGAGCTGGGCAGCCGTGTGGAGGACGGATAGGATGTGGTCCAGCCGCCGTGTGAACGGCTACTGCAGCCGTCCAAGCAGTAAGAGGACATGGTCCTCCCCAGGCAGGGACTCACGGGGAGACACGCGATTGAGAAAAATTTCAGAGGCAAAGCTGGTGAGGGTGACGAATGTGGGGGCAGACACAGAAAAGAGTCTATGACCCTGAGGTTTCTGGCTTCCGCTCCTGCATGGATAAGATGCCTGCCATGAGGTAAGAGAGCGTGAGGAGCGAAACGACCCCGGGGAGAGGGTTCCCAGCAAAGAGAAGAGACCACGAAAATGATGAGCTCCGTTTCTGACACAGTGACTTGAAGGAGCCTTTGGGACATCCAAATGGGGGGTGTCGCACAGGACGTGCGAGTCTCCAACTCTAAAAAAGTCGTTTCTAAAAATCAGACGATGGCCTTCCTGACATCTCACGCTGTACAACGTCTGGCAGTGTGCCCAGACTAGAGGAAGGCACAATCAGGGACACGGACGATGCCGCCTGGAGCGACACGCGGTAAAGCAGGGCCCGGCAGCACATTCTCGGAGGTTCTGAGCAGGATGTCTGAGCCGGGAGTGAGCAGGCTGCAACCTCGTCTCGGTTCTGATACCACAGCCATACCGGCCCTGTGACTCGGGACGCGTTAGTTAGCCTCCCTGTGCCTCAGTTTCCTCATCTATAAAATGAGATGACGATCGTACCTAAGCCACACGGAGCTGTGGTAGGATCAAGTAACACCTGTGAAGCACTTTGCATGGAACCTAGCACTGTGACAGCAAATGGTACAATCTATATTCAAATTTGGTTATTACTGGTGAGGACAACAATATCCAGGGGCGCCTGGGGGGCTCAGTCAGTTAGCGTCTGACTTCGGCTCAGGTCATGATCTCGCAGTTCATGGGTTGGAGCCCCGCGTCGGGCTCTCCGCCGTCAGCATGGAGCCCGCCTCGGATCCTCTGTCCCCATCTCTCTCTGCCGCTCCCCTTCTCACACATTCTGTCTCTCAAAAATAAATATTTAAAAAAAAATCACTATCATTAGTTTGAGCAAGTTACTTCTCTATGATCATTCTTACCTGCAAAGCAAGGGTAATACCTGCTTTTTACAGGGTTACTAGAAACCAAAATTTGAGGACAATGCACGTGAACACTGACTCCTGTGTAACGGATCGGACCTCTCCGCAGGGGACAGGGGTTTCCCTCCCGGCGGCTCAGGTCCTCAGCTGCCGGTTCTGAGGTCTTGGTCTGGGGGTGTGCATCGCTCTCCCGGAGGACGCGGCTTTAGATCCAAAGAGGAAACAGCCACACACTAAAGGCTGTGTGGCGTGTGCCGTGCCGAAAAGATACTAGTCAATTAGAAGGAATCAAGTGTTTGACATACGCTACAATATGGATGGTCCTGGAAAACACCTTGCGTGGTGAAACACACCAGAGAGAGGCAGACACGTGTTGTAGGAGATTCTACTTAGGGGAGGAAGCCAAAATAGGCAAAATCATAGAGACAGAAGGCAGAAGAGAGGTTACCAGGAGCTGAGGGGAAAGAGGCAGTGGTGTTTAATGGGTACACAGCTCGCGTTGGGGTCGGTGAAAAGGTTTAGGATACAGGTAGTGGTGACGGGTACAGAGTTTTGTGAACGTATTTAATGCCACTGAGTTGTGCACTTACAAATGGTTACAATAAGCATCATGGTAGGCAGATTTAAAAATCCACAGAAGCCATCAAAACAAGGAGCAGCTGGTCAGTTACGCATGGGTCCCCAAAGGCTGGCTGCTGTGGCGGCAATGAACTTGGGCTCTTCATATCCTCCTGGTGTGATGGATAAACACTGCTGGCTTTAGGTATTAAGTGGGCCGGCGCAAGAATCTGTCGACCGGGCTGGGCAGTATGCAAATGCTCCCGTGGAAACCCAATTACATTATTTCTTACTCTTGAGCATGCACGGCTGTAATAAAGACAGGTGTTTGGCTTTGGTAACAACGGATTCTTACTAACTCCTCTGCTGATGGATAACGCATTTGGCAGTTCTGCCCCAGTTTTAAAATCCTTCCCGAATCACTCACTGCGGGAGCAGAATCGCTCACTTCTTGTGCAGGGTACGTTTTCGGTCTGGTACGGATTCAGGGGAAAGATAAATGCATTTTCTCACGTGTGGTCAGGCACCCAGGGATTCACTCGGTGAACCAGATTCTCACGAGGTATAATCTGCCTTCCCCGCGTGGGACTCTTGAGTCTCCAGCCACACTGATGACCTTCTCCCTTCTCGCAGCAAAACCCACTCCTGCCCCAGGGCCTTTGCACTACTTCTCTCCCTCTGTCTGGAGATCTTTCTCCAGAGATTCACAGAGTCCTCCCTCCCTTCCGTATTCACACCTCTACAGACTCCAAGGTCACCATAACCCAGAGGCCTTTTCCGGCGATCTGTATAAAACAGCACCCATCCTACCTCCTGACACCATCTATCCTGTTTTGTGCTTTATCTTCCCGCAGACAACTCACATGTGACACGGGAGGGTAACCATCTCCTACCTCCATCTCAACCAGAATATAAGCTCCAGGCAGACAAGCCCTTGGTCTTGTAGACTACCGCATCCCCAGAGCCTAAAACAATATTGGCTCACAAAAGACGTTGATACCTTTTTCTTTTTTAAATGAGCGCAGAAAAAAATGAAGTTATGCTATCAGCATACTATTCTTCATATCGATGACAATGTCTTGCCCCAGCATCCCTAAGAAAGCAATGATCCCTTTCTCGTTTGGCTGAGAAAGAGCCCTAGTAACCTCCCCGTCACACGCCATTCAAGCCACATCAAGTGTTTTCAGAAGTTTAATGAAGTCTGGCCCGCTTTTAAAGAAAAAAAGATTTTCACAAACAGCATTTGAATAAATGACATGTGGCACATCCGCACTATGGAATATTACTCAGTAACAAAAAGAAATGAAGTGTTGATACGTGCCACGACATAAACGCACCTCGAAAACATCACACTAAGTGGAAGAAGCCAGACATCAAAGGCCATGTACTGAACAATGCCATTTATAGGAAATGTCCAGAACAGACAAATCCATAAGACAGGAAATAGATTCACGGCTGGGGGCCTCAAGGGAGAGACTGAGAAGTGCTGGCTAAGAAGTGGGATTTCTAAGAATGAGATCCTGCCATTTGCAACAACGTGGATGGAACGGGAGGGTATTCTGCTAAGTGAAATAAGTCAGGCAGAGAAAGACAGAGATCATATGTTTTCACTCACATGTGGAATTTGAGAAACTTAACAGAAGACCATGGGGGAAAGGAAGGAAAAATAAGTTACAAACAGAGAGGGAGGTAAACCATAAGAGACTCTTAAATACAGAGAACAAACTGAGCGTTGATGGGGGTGGGGGGAGAGGGGAGAATGGGTGATGGGCACTGAGGAGGGCACTTGTTGGGACGAGCACTGGGTGTCGTAGGTAAGCGATGGATCACAGGAATCTACTCTCGACGCCAAGACTATACTGTATACGCTGTATGTTAGCTAACTTGACAATAAATTATTTAAACGAGAAAAAACTGGGATTTCTTCTCAGGGTGATAAAAATGCTCTAAAATCGACTGTGGTAATGGCAGAAAAACACCAGAAATGGACTACAACCTGATGAATTATATACACTTTAAACGGGTGAATCGTAGGATATGTGATTAGGTCTCAACAAAGCAGCTACCAAAACGAGCGCTAACAAATCGTGCTTGTCACATCATTCAATACGTAGGGCCTAAAACTATACAGCAAGTACCCATACATCCACAGCCTGCACACATTTCTCAGTTAAACACAACTTATACGCCCAGTAACTTCAGAGAAGAGTTTATTTCACTGAAATCCCGTCACTGCTCACAAGGCGACCAAGTGACCACCTCACCCAAGTTCTTCTAAGTCTGGGGTACGCAAACTCAGGGGTGATACTCGGAATTTTGACAACCAGGAAAGCTCAGGTGCCAATGAATCAGAAGAGATGCCGGAACTAACCAGGACAAGTGCCAGTCCCATCAGCCACGAGCATCTCAACCAGCGCCCCAGGGACCTGCCTTCCGTCCCAGGCCCCACACACCGAACCCATTCTCTGCCACTTTCCTCTGCTCAAACCGCCGCACGGTCTTAATTCCAAACAGGGCACAGTACAGTCATGTGTCCCACGCCTTACGGGAATTAATCATAGACATACTATGAACTTTTCTTTCTCCGCAGCGTACGATGATGACGGAAGAACTATTTGGTGCCAACGTCAGCAGACAAACACAACTGCGGACCATAAATTAGCTGAAGGCGCTGGGGCAGAGGGGGGCCCTCCCACAGGCCGGAACAGGTTTACGTTACTTTACTAGGATCAAATGAAAACCGAGATTTTTTAAAATTCTTACAGAGGACTCTCAGACCCTGGAGAACACACCCATAGATTCCAAGAGTGCCACGGATCCCCCTCTGAGAAACACTCATCTACAGACTAAAGGAAAAAAGTAACTGACGCACAGAGCTGATGAGGTCTTTTCTAGCAAACACTTACCAGGTGCCTGTGTGTGTCCGGCAGCCATCTTGTGCAGTCTTCTCACCCCACTGTCCCTCCCCAATACACACTAGAAAGGAGGGGAAGGAACTATTATTTACAGAGCACCACCCACATGAGGGCTTTGCTCAGTGCTCTGCAGGCACACATGTAACCATAACATCTATCTGCCAAGAAGACATCCCAATTTCACCGATGATTAAACAAAGGCCAATGGGGTAAGAACCTTGTGCAGTCGTTCAGGTAGCACACAGAAGGCGGGATCTGAGCAGACGGCGTCCTGGCCCCACGCAAGGGCACCTCAGTAAAGGGGTGGAATCTTTCCAATCCCTGCTACAAGCCTAACGCTCCGACCCCTTTGTGGTAGGCAGAGTAGGGACACCGCCACCCATGAGGTCCCCAACCTCGTCTCCAAAACCCCTGAGTAGGTTACCCTACACGGCAAAAGGGGATCCGCTGGGGCTCTGAGATGGGAGATAAACCTGGATCGTCAGGGGAGTGCAGGAAGGAGAGGCCTGTGTAAGGACAAGGGTCCCGACCAAGGAACGGGAAGGCAGGGGGCCCAGAGCAGAGGGCAGAGTGCCGTGGCTGATGGCTCGGGAGATGGAAGGGGGTCCAGGCCCAGGAATCCAGGCAGCCTCTAAGCTGGACAAGCAAGCACACAGATGTGCTCCTGGAGCCTCAGGAAGGAGAGCAGTCCTGCCAACTCCTTGATTTCAGCCCCGTTTCAAATTTGTGACCCCCAAGCAAGATGATCACCTTGTGGCGTTCTAAGCCTCTCCACGTGTAGTCACTGGTTACGGCAGCCACGGGAAATTAACAGGGCCAGGCTAGGGTGGTGAGTGCTAGTTTTGTGTGACCGGTGTTCCGAGGAGGATGGGCCAGCTCCCAGCCCGAGGAGGAAGACCATGAACAACAAAGGAGCAGATGGTGCTGCGGGAACCACGTTACACGCAGAGGGTTACACGCAGTGAGGACGTGACTGCTGGGACTTACCGGCCGTGGGGAAGGAGACCCGGGCAAGGACAGGAGACCCTCACCGCGGCAGACCCTGCTCCATAAAGCCCACCAGCCCCCAGGACCCGGATGTTCTCTGGACGGCATTTCACTCATGTTCTCCCAAGGGGTTGGTTTTTTTTTTTCTTTTCCCTTGAGAAAAAGTTCTGGAAGAGTCGGCAATCCCAGAAGGGAGCTGTGGGCGACTGGAGGACTTGGCCACTTCCTGGTCACCAGCCCATTCTGTTCAAGGCCGCATGACCACACCACCCCTGAGCAGCCACACTTGAGAAATCAAGCCACGATTAAACCAAAAACTCTGGGGGCACCTGGGTGGCGCAGTCGGTTAAGCGTCCGACTTCAACCAGGTCACGATCTCGCGGTCTGTGAGTTCGAGCCCCGCGTCAGGCTCTGGGCTGATGGCTCGGAGCCTGGAGCCTGTTTCCGATTCTGTGTCTCCCTCTCTCTCTGCCCCTCCCCCGTTCATGCTCTGTCTCTCTCTGTCCCAAAAATAAATAAACGTTGAAAAAAAAAAAAAAAAAAACCAAAAACTCTGGGGGCACCTGAGTGGCTCACTCAGTTAAGCGTCCGACTTCGCCTCAGGTCACGATCTCACGGTTTGTGAGTTCGAGCCCGGCGTCGGGCTCTGTGCTGACGGCTTGGAGCCCGGAGCCTGCTTTGGATTCTGTGTCTCCCTCTCTCTCTGCCCCTCCCCTGGTCACGCTCTCTCTCAAAAATAAACATTTAAGGGGTGCCTGGGTGGCGCAGTCGGTTAAGCGTCCGACTTCAGCCAGGTCACGATCTCGCGGTCCGTGAGTTCGAGCCCCACGTCGGGCTCTGGGCTGATGGCTCGGAGCCTGGAGCCTGTTTCCGATTCTGTGTCTCCCTCTCTCTCTGCCCCTCCCCCGTTCATCCTCTGTCTCTCTCTGTCCCAAAAATAAATAAACGTTGAAAAAAAAAATTTTTTTTAAATAAACATTTAAAAGGAAAAAAAAAAAGCAAAACCAGAAAACCCTGGTCCCCTGCTGGGCCACTGTGAAAGCTGTCTGCCATGTGGCCGGGACTTCACCCAGCCCATAGCCAGAGGGGCCTCAGCGGGAGACCGAGCATCGCTGAACGCATCTGGATACAAGCAGTACAAGTGACTTCAGGGCCAGGAGTCACAAGCGGATACACGGCTGTGGGCATCTGTCCCCTGGTGTTTTAACAGACAGACATTCGGTCTCTGGCCACAAAGACGGCTGTCTGTCCCCTCTCCAGCACCAAAGGCGCAGCAAGATGCCTCTCCCCTTGCCCACCTGGGGCTTCCCTTCTAGAAGCTACTACACGTCCCAAAGGTGAGGAGGTAAGGCGACACCAGGTGCCACGCTGGAGCCCCGCCTGGCTCCCCACCCACCGGAGTCCAGAGCATTCCTCCTTCCCGGCCCCCCCCGCGCACCCCCCCCCCCCCCCGTCTTGGCACAACCCCTCCTGGGTTTCCCTGCTTTATGCTCACGTGGTTATCATCTAAGATTAATTTTCTGAGTCACTCAACAAAAGTCTACTGAGCACAGGCTGTCATGCTGACAGATTGGAAAGTCACTCAAAAACCACAGAAGAGAGGTGCCCTAGAACACAGGAAGGAACAAAACGATCAGGTGGGGGAGGGCCGCCCCAAGGCAGCGAGGGCTGCACTGAAATCCGTGAAAAGACGTTGCCGGTTTTAAGGACTTGCACGAAGCAACTGAGGGTCTCTCGGTGTATTTACCTGCATTTACCTGCGTTTCCAAAATGCTTCAAAACTCAGGTATTAAAGTTACTGCCATCCACAACCCCAAGCCCAGTCCTCACAAGTACGGTATGAGGAACCCGCATGCCCTGGCATGGGGACAGTTCAGCCAGGAGGACTCTGTGACAGCAAGCAACCTAGCAGTCACCGGGAATGCATGCTCCGCTTCCTGAGACCCCCCTGCCCCCCAACAGATCCCGTCCAGAAAAGGAAAGCCCATCTATTTAAAGGGCCAGCATCAAGAAGTTTCGTGTGTTACTAAGGAGAAAAAAAAATCTTGAAACCCTCGCGTACCACTGGTGAGAGTTTTACATGGTACAACCATTATGGAAGACAATACAAAACATTAAAAATAGAATCGCCATATAATTTAACAATCGCCCATCTGGGTAGAGACCCAAAATTATTCAAAGCAGCATTTCAGAGATATCTGCACATCCATGGTCACGGCAGCACTATTCACGACAGCCAAGAGGGGGAAGAAACCCAAGCGTCCGTCAACAGATGACTGGATAAAGAAAATGTGTTCATTACACACATACAATTGAATACTACGCAGCCTTATAAAGGAGAGAAATCCCGTCATGTGCCACAGCATACAGGAACCTCAGGGACGTCATGCTACAGGAACTAAGCCAGTCACGAAATGACAAATACAACAGGACTCCATTGATGAGGTATCCAAGCAGCTGAAATCATAGAAACAGAGTACACAGGTGGTTGCCGGGGCGCCTGGGTGGCTCCGTTGGTTAGGCGTCCGACTTCAGCTCAACTCACAATCTCACGGTTCACGGGTTCAAGCCCCACATCGGGGTCTGTGCTGACAGCTCAGAGCCTGGAACCTGCTTCGGATTCTGCGTCTCCCTCTCTCTCTCTGCCCCTCCCCCCCACTCTGTCTCTCTCCCAAAAATAAACATTAAAAACAATTTTTTAATAGTCACATTTAATGTATTTTAACCATTGTTTTAAAAAATCTCAAAAGCACAGTACACAAGAAGAAAGATGCCAAAAACACATGACGTAAATTTTAAGAGAAAATCTGTATGGCAAGACAAAGAAGAAGCAGAGAGAGGGAAGAACAAAACACAGGTCACACCAACAAAGTCCAAACACTCAGTGGGGAGCCGACACTCCAGTGTGGGACTGAGGAAGGGACAGGGGTCCATACACCTGCTGCGGCCTAAGCTCTGAAGGTGCATCTGGCCCCCCTCAGGCCGGTCGCTTCTCTCTGATGCCCTATCCCCTGTCCCGTGCAGAGCTCCGGAGAGATCAGGGAGACTGGCAGGCCAAGGGCTTGGCAAGACACCCAGGTGTAAGACCCAGGCATCCTTCTATAACCTGAGGACCAGCACTCTGAGGACCAGCACTCCGCACCGGCCAAGCGGGGAGGCCTGCGTCTCCGGGTCTGCTAGAGCAGGCCAGCAACCCAAACACCGGAGTCTGCTGCCCAGCGCTGGCCTGGCACCGTTCCACAGAGAAACAAAGTCAGGAACGGTCATTTACACAGACACCCCATGCCTCAGTCCTTGACAACTGTAATTACAACCAAACAGCTTGTGAAAGGGAGAGCAGAAAATAGCAGCCCGGACCTAGGCGTGAATTGGAGGTTTCGGGGTAAAACACACACCCAGAGCGCTTGCTGTCATGGCGGCCAGTCTAAACAAGCGGCTTTCTGGCCAGTGTGTTTCTCCCTCTGATTTAATGAGCTGCTTGCTCATTTAGCGCTAGAAGCAGGTCACAGGGAAGGGACTTGCTGGCACAAGGCCACACGGGCTGACAAGTGACAAGGGCGGAGGAGACAGGGGCCGCTCCGGCCCCCAACACATGGCCAGTCCTGCCGGATGCCCCGGGGCCTCCATAGCTTTGGGGTGATGCCTTCTGCAGAGGTACGCTCTGTTCCTTCCACAAAGTGGTGTTTCTGCCATGGACTCCCTCGCCAGGGAAGTTCCACGTCCTAAGCCTTGGTTCGCCAACTGGGCCGATCACCCAAAAGATCATTCGAGAGCAGGGTCACAGAGGCGGCAGCACCGTCCTGGGCGTGAGCCCCAGCTCCACCTACTGACAGCAGCTTGACCTAGAACTACCTCCCCCAAACTCTGTTTCCTCACCTACAAAATGCGATCGTATCCTCGCCTCACCTAGAGCAGTCGCGAATCATTATTTCTAGACTATAAGGCCTAATGAAGCACCTCACACATACTTCGTGCTGAGTGGTAACTATTTCCATTGACGGCTAATATTAACAGAGACAGGACTCTAACTATGATAAAGGTATTAACAACAACATAGTCCCCCATGTCTTAATCCGACATGAAGTAAAGAGGCATTTTCGGTGAAACCCCAAGGACAGGCCAGCCCCAGGCTGCAATAACGCCAACCATAGTGAGAGCACAGGCCATCCCAGCACAGGGAACGCCTCCCCCAGACGCCCCCAACCAAGGCTGCTGGGCTTTCTACCTGAACAGGAAGATGAAGAAAGTAGAGGAAAGACCTGGGAATATACTTAATGCCAAGCCTGAAGCCACAGGGATGAAGAATCTCACAGTCTCTCGAGAGCGAGGGGAGAACTACACACAGGTTACATGCCCACCATCTCCTAGACCCCAGGATTCCTCAGGACCCCTCTCTCTCTGAGCTTTAATCTAAAAAAAAATGAGGGTAACAGGACCCCCCCCTCGACAGCTTGCTGTGGACATCAAATGAACCCACATGAAGGTGCTTTGAAGCAGCTCATTCCCACAACCATGAAAAACAGCATTGTTTTTTTGATAGTTTCAACCAATACAACTTAATAAAAAATGCTGAAGAATTGGGAAGATCAAGGCAGTGAAAAAGTGGTTTGTTGTTGTTGTTGTTTTTTAACGTTTTGAGAGAGAGCATGCACCAGCAGGGGAGGGGCAGAGAGAGAGAAAGAATCGCAAGTAGGCTCCGTTCTGGAAGCTCAATGCGGGGCTCAAACTCACGAACCGTGAGATCATGACCTGAGCCGAAATCAAGAGCCAGACGCTTAACCGACTGAGCCACCCAGGCGCCCTGAAAAAGTTATTTTAATAGGCTAACGAACTGCTCAGATAAACAGGGACAAACATGCTAATTTTCTTCCCAAATCTGCTGTCCCCGACCTGAGGTTTCTGCAGGGGAGAGGAATTGGCTGGAAGTAAAATTGGTGAACAGCCAACTGGAGCTCCCAACATCTGCTACATGTTTTCCATTTAGGTGGTAGATGCTTCTGCAAACAAACAGCCCAAAACAGGCTGCATCCTGGATGACCAATCCAGCCACCTCCGACACCCATTCTCTCCAAAAAGTTATGCAATGCCATTTGACCAATCGCTTAACCTACCTTCGAAACGTACAAAATTTCAAGTAGCTCCTATGTCAATGCAGAGCACACAGACAAATTCCTTCACGGTGATCAGAAGGCAGCTTCGTTTTTGTTCAGTCTCTGCTCTGTGTACCAGAGTCGGAAAGCAACGGCCTGGAATGTTTTCCAGACGCTGCTAGAAGGTGCCCGAAATGCCACAAGAGAACGCACACACACCCTTTTGGGGCCCAAAGCAACTGATCGAGGAAATTATGCTGAAATCCCACGTTTGTTCTTAAAAATTCAAGTCAACCTTCTTACATACCACAATAAATTGCTTTACCTTTTTAATGTTTTTGAGTCAATTAACAGCTAATTATCAGACATTTCCCCTAAAATCCGAATTAAAAAGATACGTCAGCATTCTCTCTCACTCCCCAGCGGACCCCACACACCCTCAAGGACACCTGCATCTCCGTTTCAGGAGCAGAGGGGCAGCGGAAGAATGGGAAGGGATAGTGTCCCTCCACCACCACATCGATTTAATCCTTGGCCTTTAATCCAGATGAACCACCCAACTCAGAACAGCTTCCCTGGAGAGTGGAGGGAGAGGGGTCTGCGGTTGGCGGTGGGCGCAGCCTCCCACCTTGGTACCCCCAGCACATCTAAAAGGGCACCAGCTAAGATGCTCGAGTTGACCCCACCCAGCCCCACCTCCAGCCACTCACCCGTATCCGGCGCATGGCCGCCACGATCTCCACTCTGCTATTGGGCCTCGGCACATCCAGGCTTCCGACGTACTGTGGGGAGGAAGCAAGCACTCATTGAGAAGAGGGACAGCAAGGGACCCCGGTCACAGAATGTTCGCGGAGGGAAGGAGATCCAGTTAAGCTCCCTATTTTGTGGAGGAGGAAACCGAGAGCCAAAGGGGTGTCTCGTTCGGGGCCTACTTCTAACTTTATAAAAATCAACGCAAGAAACCAATGCTTCCTTTGTCATCCTGCTCCTCATCAGAAATGAGGCCAAGCATGGTGTTCAAGCAGGTTCCTGAATCAGAAAGACTTGGGTGGGATGAATCTCCGAACC
The DNA here is from genome assembly GCF_022079265.1 of Lynx rufus. Lineage (NCBI taxonomy): Eukaryota > Metazoa > Chordata > Mammalia > Carnivora > Felidae > Lynx > Lynx rufus. The sequence goes on along the minus strand of NW_025814829.1, from coordinate 720,986 downwards.
ACTATCTTTGGGGGGAGGCGCTTGGCCTTTGTCTCAATTTCCTCACCTGTAAAATGGGATTCCAGTAAAGATCAAATGTGAGGAGGTATAAAATGTCTTACACAGATATGCTTTGCTTATATTAAAGCAGACCCCCCCCCTTCAAAAAAAAAAAGGAATATGTGCTTTATTCAATTAACGGCACTTCATTGAGTTAGCCCTCAATGTTATAGGGAACTCACACACTTGATTAAGTTCCTAACTGGAGGACAGGAACACGCTAATTATGTTTTATTTAAAATTTGAATCTTCTAAAAAAGAAAAAAGAAAACTTAATCTTCTGAAACGTTTCAAAACACAAAATGACATCCAGGTTAATGTTTAATACATGGATACTTCCTCACGGTATACTCTTCTAATAATGTAGAAATATGCTGAGCAAAATAACCCCCCCCCAGCCCATTGATAGTCTGACATAGTCTTTTTATATGCTGATGGGCACATATATTCGTAGACACAAAGGAATTTATTTTACATAAAAAGGTTCACTCTTCGCACTGTCCTACAACTTGATTTCTTTTTAATTTTTTTTTAACTTATTTTTATTTATTTGGGGGGGGGGGCAAGCAGAGGAGGGGCAGAGAGAGAGGGAGACGATCCCAAGCAGGCTCCGCGCTATCGGCACAGAGCCTGACGTGGGGCTCGAACTCACAAACCGTAAGATTGTGACCTGAGCCAAAGTCAAGAGTCAGACACTTAACCAACTGAGCCACCCAGGCGCCCCTACTTTTTAACATTAAACACAACTTGGACGTTTTTCTCTGCCAACGCGTACAAGTCAGTCACGTTATGCGTGGTGGCCACCAACCCTACATATGTCACTATTAACAACACTGCTTCCATTACGTCCTCATCTATATACCTCCGAGCTCATCCAGAGCTCTGTAGGCGGGGCTTCTACAAGCAGGACTGCTGGACCAAAAGTACAGAAAGATCTTGAGATCATTCCTAAGTAGGATGAAACAAGAAAAGCAGAGGGGGGGGGGGACGTTTTTAAGCACATGTATTGGTTCCTTCACATACACCATCCCATTCCATACTGATATTGGGGTACGCCTTCCCTTTTTTCATTCAAATTATATAAAATAGCCTGGGGGATATCCTAGAAATCAACAGCTTCTAAATAACTTAAAAGTCTGCCTGGGCAAAAATGGCATTAAAAGAAGAGGGTAGTCATCCCTGTAAGAAATGCGTTTCCTGTGGTTATACAGGAATAGAAGGTTCTTTCTGAAATTTTAGAGTGAAGGCTAGCCCCCGGAAGCAAGGTTCCAAGAGCTAAAAACTGCCAAAGGTTTCCCCTAGGATTGATCCAGTTTGTGCTAATCCCCCGAGGAGCACAGTCCCAGCAGCCAGTGGTGAGTTGTGAGCCCATTGCATTGTGGGCCCAAGGCGGACAGCCCCACCACGGCGGGCGGGCCATGTACCTGTTGAAAAAGCGTCTGGCAACCCACTTGGGTGAATGAGGCCCCCTAGATCTAAGAGTGTGGTCAGATTTAAATATGGATGGCGCTTCTCCCCCCTCCGAGCGCTGCTGGGACCCCACAGCATCAGGCAACGTGTCCGTGACCTCCACGGCCCAGAGCGGCAGCCCGGGCTTGTGACCACCCATCTTCGCAGAGCCCCCAGCCAGGGGCAGTTTCCCCCTCCCTGTCCCAGACCCTGCGGGCCCGAGGGTTCCTTCCCTGAACTCCAAGCAGTCAGACCTCCAGGGGCTCGTGTTCCCTCAGCCGTCACGTGAGAGCCAGGACCTCGAGACCGAGCAAGGCCGCTCGTTACAGGTGAGCCCGGGGACCCGGCCCGTCTTCCCACGTTGATCCCTGCCACACCAGGAGGGCACGCTGCCTGGTGAGATCCACACCTGCGCGTGAACACGAATGCCCAGAGGGGACCGGTCCCCACTTGCCTCCTTCGCTCCATCAGCCACCACCCGTGCACACACCACACACCTTCACACACGTACGGTGCACGCATGCTCACACCCACGTGGTCATCGCACATACTAGCCTCCGACACTCAATTCACACCACGCACGCACTCACTGGTCTGCCTTCCTTCCCAGTCCCACGAAGTCACAAATCCGTCCTCCTGACAATCTGTCCGGAGGAGGGAACCTACGAGAGGTGTAGCTCAGGGTCCAATTCGCCACTACAGATGTCCCTTAGGGTCAAAGAGATGAAAAGGTCACGCGAGGTAGGGTTCAAGTCCACATCTAGGCAACACCTAGATATTCACACCAAGAACGTGAGGCAAAAAGCAGAACCGCAACGCCAAGGAAGCCGGAGAGCGGTCAGGTCAGAAAGCCCACTCCTCGGGGCAAAACCCGAGGGCCAAGCGAATACGATGTCCCAGTCTGGCCTCGCAATAACCCGTCTCAGGCACGAACCTCACCCCCTCCCCAACGAACTTCAGTCCATCTGAGTATCTTGAGATGGAGAGAGTGTAAGACACGGTCTGAGACCAGTCCCTCCCCCCCTGCTGGAGGCGGGTCCTCACATCCGCTCAACTTGCGCTCAACTGCGGTCAAGTGGGCCCTCATATCCGTGTAAATGGAAGAGAGGCTTCCCACTGACCTTCGGGAAGTCGGCTCCCAGGCCTGAACCTCATGCACCTGCTGAGCTAACAGCCTTTGAAGATCCTCGCTTCCGTCACCTCCTGCAGGGATCAGGCAAAAGTCTACTCCCTGCCTTCAGTCAAAGGCTGACGCACAGTGACGGGTTCTCGGTCAGAAAGGGCATCCCCTTTATCTGCCTCTCCTTCAGGACTCTGGGTGCCACAGGCTCGTTTCCAGAAGGGAAACGTGCCCCAAACGCCGTGCCCCAAACGCCATGTTCACCTCGGCTTCTTCATCTTGACGAACAGCCTCCAGAACGTCTACCAGTCGTTCAAGCCTGAGATCTGGGAGTCATCCCCGAACGAGCTTCTCCCTTGGCCACCACAGCCAGTCGGCGTGGCCGACCAGGACCTGCCGGGTCCCTCTCCTCCCACACTCACCACCTCATCCCCCAAAACCCTTCCCTCCATCTACACAGTGGCTCCTCATGGGTTTCTCCGCTGTTCCCAGGGCCCCTCCAAACCACTCCCCACAAGGCGGTCACAGTGCTCACTCTCAGATGCAAACTAGACCGTATTCCTCCCTTAAGACCCTCGGGTGCGCCGCCAACTCTGAAGGTGACCGTCAAGCCCTCGGTGGGGCTTACACTGCCCATGGGCCCGCACGGCACAGCTCCCTCTCACACCACAGGCCTCTCCGTCGTTGGCAAAGGCCCACAGCACATCCTACACCCAAGAGCTTCTACACGTGGGCCTTCCCTGTGCACTGGTACTACCCTCCCTCTCCAGCCCTCCAACATCCACGGGCCCTGCAGACCTCTGCTCACCTCTACCTCCCTCTGCTGACCGCCAGGGAAGGCGGCCCCCTCCGGAACACTCCCGCGATTCCCGCCCCCCAGTTCTCTTGCAGAACATCGACACGCGGCTCCATAAGGGACGCCCTCCTCACGGGTTAACCGCGCCTACGTGGCTGGAATCCTCCAAGAATGAGCATATTCGCACCCACCCCGTGCACTCCCCACGGACAATCACCAGACTGAGGAGGGACGGGAGAGGCCTGAGCCCTGGATCCTGACCCGTGTTCCGACATCACAGGCATCAGCCATCCCACCCTGGACATCCCACCCTGGACCCTGGTGATTCTATCTAGTTACCTATTTTGTGCCAGTACCTGAACTGGACCTAAGCCAGATGCTCTCAGAGTAGCACATGCAATTCCTGGCTTGCCAAGAGATGAAGTACGTGGGGTGCCCGGGGGGCTCAGCCGGCTAAGCATCCGACTCTTGATCTCTGCTCAGGTCACGATCTCGCAGTTTGTGGGTTCGAGCCCCGCGTCAGGCTCTGCACTGACAGCGTGGAGCCTGCTTGGGATTCTCTCTCTCCCTTTCCCTCTGCTCCTCCCCCACTCCCCCTTCCCTCAAAATAAATAAATAAAACAAACAAAAAAAAAAAAACAGATGCCAAATAGAAAAATAAAAAAAAAAAAAAAAGGAAGATGAAGTACATCCCACCTTTGCATTGGTGGATTTTTAGTCACCTGGCATTCTGCTGGACTTCTGCCTGCCTTCCAGAAATCCCTGCGGTGAGGCATCTCCTAGGGCTCCTATTCAGAAGAACACCTACCACAGAGCTTAAGGGGAGAATAACGGCGTTTTAAAATATCCAGCCCTACTTCTTTTTCATTAGCACAAGAAAAAAAAACTAGAAGGAAGATTCAAATTGCAGCGGTACTCAAGATACAAATGACCTGTGTCCAATTTATCTGCGGCTTCATCTTCCAGATAAGGAGGAGTTAGCTGCAAATGAGGTTAATCAGACGGACTTCAGGTATTTTTTTCTTTTGAAGCTTCTGGACAACCTCAACGTCGTGCTAGATTAATACCTCGTGAAATTACTTTCATTTTCTTGCTTCCGCTTCCCAGAGATGAACTCCTGGAGACACTGATAAACTGCACCGTAGCCATGTCTCCCGGTGATGTGCATGAACCACAAGGCTAAAAGGCAGCAAGACTTAACAGTCACCCATGGAACTTGCTAGACTTTCTGCCATCACGTTCCTCAGGAACTCCTTTATTTACAAGGTTTCCGTCAACTGTTTCCAGAGACCAACCCCCCCCCCCAAAAAAAGGAGAAAGACAGAAAGACAGAATGATAGATACATACATAGATAGATAGATAGATAGATAGATAGATAGATAGATAGATAGATATAGGAGTCAAAAATATTTATAAAAATAAAAAAATGTATCAGATGATTCTGCTTCTGATAATGTTGGAGGAACTATATCACCGGACTAGGCCTCCAACAAGCAATAAATAGGAAGTCTGGAAAAGATTAAAAAAAAAAACAACTTTGCAGAGAATGTACAAAGAGTGAACCGTAATATAAACTGGGATATTAGTTAATAATAACGAATCAATATTGACTCAGTCATAACAAACGCACCACCCGATGCAAGGTGTTAACAGGGGAAGCGATGTGTGTATGGGGACGGCCGGGGGTGGGGGGTGGAGAACAGTAGCGGTATATGGGAATTCTGTCCTTGCCACCCAATTTTTCTGTAACCCTAAAACATCAAGTCTGTTGGCTGAAATAATAAAAATAACTTTGAAGGCACTGGACAAGAACAGGCAGGGCTTAGCAGGGAATCGTCCCTGAAAGAAGGCCACTGCCCTCAGTGACGCTTGGTTTGTGCTGTCTCCCACCCAGTGGTACAAAGTGCAAACACGGGGCCAGGGAGCTGGAGGTCAGGCCCAGAGACCCAGTCAGACAGCCTGGGGGGTCCGGACACCAGAGTTGCAATAGCCTGAGGAACCGGACGGTGGGGGGCAGAAATCCCCAGCAGAAGGGGGTCGTAGAGGGGGCTCCCAAATCATGTCAACCCCACCCAGGCCCGTAGACGACTTCCAAACTATACATTTGCGAAGCAGATTCCAAGGAGCCCAGGAGAAGGGGGCAGGGGCCCACCCCAGGAGCGGCAGATTGAGGATTTAAGACCAGCCACGTTAACCATCATGAAGAACAAAATTCAACACTCTTCAGAAGAGAATAGCAGAATGTTGTGTCACAGGGTCGTTAAAACCCTACTGACTGACCAGTGCAGGCAAGGCCATGGGCAAAGGCCACAGGGCCACGTTTTCCCGGCGCAAAAGGACAAGGGCCCCCATAAAGGGGCACCACGTAAACGTCCCTAGACTCTGCCTTCCCGGCGCTCCTCTTCTCTCTGAAGACCACTCGGACAGCCCCAGCCCACAGCAAAGACCATTGGGATTCGGGAGGAAGCCCCTCCTGTCCCAGAAGAGGACAAAGGACCCGCGTAAGGCGGGTCCAACCCCCCCTGCCTGCATCTGTGCTAACTCACTCCTTCCAGGTCCAAACCCAGCCTGGCTTCTATTCTGCCACTGCCCACCCCTTCTCGTATCCCCCACCAGTCTCCTGGCCACACTGTGTCCTCTCCTCAGACACACGCACGAGCAGTGTCATAGCCTGCTGGAATCCAGCCACCCCCAGTGGGGGGCCCATCTCAACTAGTCCCTTAACCAATCCTGCCCCGATTACCTTCTAAAAACTCAGAGTCGTAGAGGCAGAGGGTGTCAAATCCAAAAGGGACCTTAGGAGTCACGTCCTAGGAGGACGTGACCAAACAGCAGTCAGAGAGGCCGGGTATCCTGCCAACGCCTCCTACACGTCCACCATCACGACCCACCTACGTTGTCCTTTTTCCCCATCACCCTCTGGTTTCCGTCCCAGCACTTCCCGTGGTCTGCAGGTGTGAGGTGCGCCTCCTTCACGGGGTCCCCCTCTGCCTTCCCCGGGACCTTGCCCTCCCCGCGTCCGCATCCCCAGCCCTTGGAAGAGGGCCTGGGAGACAAAGGCCCGAGCATCTGCGGAATGAATGAGGGGGCCGCCTGTCCGAGACCCAGTGTACGGCAGCAGTGGGGCCAAGAAGCCCACTCTCCCGCCACCGCTCCAATGGGAAAGGTTCTCCCAAGCCTCAGAGACTGCCCTTGGTGCACAGCTGAGTGTCCTGCTGAGCGGGATTATGAATGTGACCTGGGTGAAAGTTCTCGCCTCATTTAGCATCGAACAAAGCAGCATTAACTGCAGGCAGCAGCGGCCCCAGATTCCAGGGCACACACTCAGCCAATGACCTTCCCCCCACCCCCCCCAGAAGCTCTGGGGGAGGGGAAGGAAAACATGGCCTCGGGGCGGCACACTCCCCCTTTCTGAGGCCGGTTCTGTGTTCTCTAGGTGCCGAGATGTGCGGGCGGGGGCAGGGGGGACTTAGAAGGACCCGTATGGACATTTAGCAGCTCAGGGCAGGTTACCCGCACCCCTCCTCGCCCTATACACTCACACCACCAGAAAAGCTTCCAAGATGCTTGAAATGCAGCTGCATTTATTTGTAGTCTAAGAGGAAAGAGGCATTTATATTTCTTCCCCTCTCTCCCAGCCCATCCAAAAAAGGAAGTACTATTTGAGGGCCATCTGATGGGACTGTGTCACTATTGATCAGGGGCTCAGCGGGGGCCGATGAATGTGCCGGAGATCACAGCAGAATCCTTCCTGCTCAACATGAAGGGGCTGGGTGCAAAAGAATTGTGGTGAGTCGTCTTTATGCTAATGCCATGCGACTCTCTACAAGGGACAGAGGGTAGGACTGAACATCCAGCACACCCGCCCGTGGAGAACATGGGTTCTGTGGGTTCTTTTAGTCCATTAGCAAAAGCTCAGATGGGTTGGCCTGATTATTTCTCTTTATTATGAGGATCTGAGAGATCTAGCAAAGGGGAGAGGAAAAGCAGGAAGGCAGAAAAAAAAAAAAACCGTTCTGGTCTTTCAACTATCAGTTCCCGAATGAAAGCCTGAGCTCTGGCTCGCATCACAGAGGCAGGCGTGTGGGAGAGGCCAGGGAGGCACTTTCTGCCCTGCCCATCTGGGAGGCTTACTTGCCCAGTGGGTTACTTCTCCTCTGGGGGGGGCGGACAAGGGGAAACAGGCAAAGAGAAAAACAGTGACCAAGGCTACGTGGTACTTAAGTACCATGTACATCAACCGGGTAAACCAGCGCTAGAGAGATGGACAAAGAACACCACGAAATCAGAGGGAAGGCAGACCGCAATGACCGGGCATTAAGTGGCCACAAAGGTCATTTGATCCAAATCTTCATTTTACAGAGGGCAAAACAGAGGCTCAGAGAGAACCGAATCACAGCGGCGGGATCAGAACCAAAGTGGGTCTTCCCTACCCCACACCGCCAGCCTGATACAGCAGCAATGAGGGCGAACCCGGGCCGATGCCCCACTCAGGGCTGCTTCACTACATTAACCTTGGATGGAGGTGGATGAGAGGGCCTGTGCACCAGCACCTGAACGGTCGTCAGCTCAAAAACAAACCAGTTGACAGAGGCAGGGCACCAAGATCTGCAGTAAAAGGACAAGGGCTCACTCTCTGATTCATCAAAAGATTTAGGGGATGGAACTGCAGAAAAAGAGAAGACCCCCCCCCCGCCCCCCAGGGGTCCCCTAATTCTTCACATCAAGAACAAAGGCATTTGCCTTGGGGCAGCAACATTCTCTACCAGCCGAACTCTAAGTACTTAACCTCTCCAAGCCTCAGTTTCCTCCTTGGAATACAGCTAGTATCTGGACTGCCTCAAGGTCAGGGTTGTCCTAGAATCCAAATTAGATAATGCAAATAAAAGTTCCAGAGCTTCTAAAATACCACATAATCATAAAGAGGATATTCCTTGTATCATTATGTTCCTGCTTTATGGGCCAACAAGACCTTGAAGATACAGAATTTGTAGCTTTACAATAATCGCCTCTTGGATTCTCACAGACTAATGAACGGACAAAGCAAGGTGATCCAAAATGCCATGAGGTCAGTGGAAGGCGGGGTCGAGAATTCAGTCCAATGGTCAAGCAGGAGTGAGGAGGGAAGGGGTGAACCCTGGAGCAGAGAGTGTGCCCGGGCCGCAAGGACCAGCCCACACCAGTAATGGCCATCACGCTGCTCACAGAGACTCACGGGGGGGTGCAGTTGGGGTGACCCTGCCACTTTTCCTTCCTGACTGAATGAGCTGTGACCAGGAACAGCACCTCCCCACCAAGAGCTGGGGGTGCAGGATCATTAACCCAGTCACTTATCAGTATCACCGAATGAAACCCCACAACCAAGTAATATTTCCAGATCACTGGCTGGTACCCCATTAAAATACCCAACTCTTCTCTACGTTGGACTGTTTTGAGTAGGACCTCCCTACAATGCATTATACTCTGCCCTAACAAATGAGATTCTGTAAACGAGCACTCAATGCATTTCTTCAGGATTCAAAATATATAAACATTATACACGTCATTTAGTGTACAAGCTCTAAAGCAATGAGAAATGGCTCCAGACTACTATTATGTCTTCTGAGTCCTTGAGGCTGATTTTAGAATTTAGTGCTTCCTACACTGTTAGTGGCAAGGATGATAACAACAGGCTATAAATATGCTTCTGCCTTTAATAACTGCCCCCAATCTTCAAAAAAGTACTAGCAATACAAATCCAGCAACTTATAAAATGGATTATACACAGTGCCCAAGTGTGATTTATCCCAAGAATGTAAGGTTGGTTGAACATAGAACAGTTAACAGACCATTTAATAAAATAAAGATCAAAGACCATTTGATCAACACAATTGACAAGAGGTATTTGATAAAATCCAACACCCTTTCATGATGAAAATACTCAACCAACTATGAATGGTAGGAAACTTCTTCCATCTAATAAAGGGCGATAAACCAACAAATGAACCCACAGCTACTATCCTACTGAATGGTGAAAGGCTGAATGTTTTTCCCCTAAGATCAGGACCATGTCAAGGAGGTCTGCCCTCATCACTTCTATTTAACACGGATCTGGAAGTCCTAGCCAGGCAATTTGGCAAGAAAAGTAATAAAAGTCATCCAAGTTGGAAAAGCAGCCGCCAAACTATCTCTATTCATAGATGACATGATCTTGTATATAAAACATCCCAAGGAATACACACACACTATCAAAATCAATGAATGAGTTAAAAATGAAATTAGGAAAACAACTCCATTTACAATAGCATCCAAAGAAATACTTAGTAATAAATTTAACAAAAGAAGCATAAGACATGTACCTTGAAGATTATAAAACAATACTGCAAAATTCAAAAAGACCTAAATCAGCAGGAAGACTGCTCATGTTCATGGAGTGGAAGACTTAAGACAGAAATGCTCCCCAACTAAAAAAAAAAAAAAAAAAAAAAGAAATGCTCCCCAACTGATCTACAAATTCAATGCAATCTCCATTAAAATCTATAACCTGTTTATAAACTGGCACTTCCACTATCAAACGTGTGGGTTTTCCACACCAAGTAATTCTCCAGTTCTCTGCAAACACCAACTGGGTATCCTACAATTTAATTCAATTCTGACGCTCACTACCCAGAGTTTGCACATACCCGACCTGTTAAGAGCTCAACTCCACAAAACTGCCCCCCACTTCAGAGGCTGGTCAAAAATCCCGAGCCTCTCGTACTTCTGACCAACCACCCATAACTCAGGGATTCCCATGATCCCCTCACAGGTTCCACAATTTGCCTTTATCAGCTCACAGAACTCAGGGAAACATTTTACTTACTATGACCAAATTATTATAAAGGATGCAAATGAACAGCCAGATAAAGAAGTACACAGGTATGTGGGAAGGGACACAGAGCTCCAGTGAGACTCTCCAGGAAGGCCACCCAACACCTCAAGGTGTTCACCAACTTAGAAGCTCTCCAAATCCACTGTTTAGGGTTTTTATGGAGGTTCCACCACACAGGCATAAGTCACTGGTCACTGACACTGAATTCAGTCTCCAGTCCCTCTGCCTTCCTGTAAGGTTCAAAGTTCCAACCTTCCAGTTACATGGTTGGTGTCTCTCTCACAGCCATCCCCCATGCTGAAGTTACTAGGGACCCACCAAGAGTCACCTCATTAACATCAGCTCAAGATAAAGTACAAAGAGGCTTCTTATGAAAAACAAAAGATGTTCCGCTCACTCTTATCATTCAGGAAATTCTAAGGGTTTTTAAGGAACTCTGTGCCAGGAACTAGAGACCAAATACATATTGATTGCATTACAGTATCACAAAATCCCATTGGTCTTTCTTGCAGAAATTGACAAGTCCATCCTAAAATTCATGTGGAAATCCAAGGGACCCAGAATAGCCAAAACAATCTTGGAAAAGAAGGTCGTAGGACTCAGACTTCCCAATTTCAAAAAGCACTACATAGCTACAGCCATCAATATAGTGTGGTACTGGCATAAAGCTAGACATACAAATCAATGGAGTAAAATTGAGAGTCCAGAAATAAATCCTTGAATTTATGGCCAACTGATTGCTGACAAGCATGCCAAGACAATTCATTGGAGAAAAAGCGGTCTTTTCAACAGTGGTGCTGGGACAACTAAATATCCACATGCAAAAGAATGAACTCGGGACGCCTACTACACATTATTATGTAAAATTAACTCAAAATGTATCATACATCTAAGAGTTAAAACTATAAAATTCTTAGAACATAGTAAATCTTCATGACCTTAGATCAGGCAATGGTTTCTTAGGATGAACAAAAGCATAAACAGGAGGAAAATAAATTGGACTTGATCAAAATTAACAACACTTTCACTTCAGGGCGCCTGGGTGGCCCAGCCGGTTGAGCATCCAACTCTTGATGTTGGCTCAGGTCACGATCCCAGCATTGAGGGATCAAGCCCCACGTTGGGATCTGTGCTGAGTGTGGAGCCTACTTGGGATTCTCTCTCTCCCCCTCTGCCCCTCTCCCCCGCTCACAGCCTGATGGATGGATAGGTAGGTAGGTAGGTAGGTAGTTAGATAAAACACTTGTGCTTCAAAGGATATCAAGATAGTCAAGGGACAACTCATGCAATGGGAAAAATATTTATAAGTCATATCTGATAAGGGACTTTCATCCAGAATATAACTCTTACAAGTCAACAATAAACGACAAACAATCTACACAATGAGCAAAGAAGGGGCTCAGTTGGTTGAGTGGCCGACTCTTGACTTTGGCTCGGGTCATGATCTCACAGTTCATGTGTTCGAGCCCCATGTCGCACTCTGTGCTCACAGCGCAGAGCCTGCTACAGATCCTTTGTCTCCCTCTCTCTGCTCCTCCAGCGCACACGCTCTCTCTCAAAAATAAATAAATGTTAAAAAACAAAAAGGAGCAAAGGATATGAACAGACACTTCTCCCAAAAAGATCAATGGCCAATAACCACATGAAAAAAATGCCTCATCATTAGTCATCAGGGAAATGTAGATCAAAAGCACAATGAGATACACTTCACACCCACTAGGATGGCTAAAGGAAGACCGATGATAACGAGTATTGATGAGGCGATGGAGAAATTAGGATCTTCATACATTGCTGTTAAAAAAAAAAAAAAAAAAAAAAAAAACAGTGCAACCACTTTCTCAAGAAGTTATACGGAGTTAACATATGAACCAGCAATCCCACTGCTAGGTATGCACCCCCCTCCCCCGCCAAAAAAAAAAAAAAATGAAGACGTAAGGCCACACAAATACTTGTGCATGAATGCTCATAGCCACATTATGCATGATAGCCCCAAAATGGAAACGACCCAAGTGTCTACCAATGGAGGGATGTGCAAAGAAAACGTATTGTTATTCGGCAGTAAAAAGCACTGGGGTACGGACACATGCTACCTCACGGATGAACTTCAGCATCATGCCGGGTGGAAGGAGCTAGTCACCAAAGACTACACCTTATAGGAAGCGTCCAGAACAGGCAAATCCATAGAAACAGGAAGTAGGTAAGCAGTTGCCAGGAATCGGGAGATTAGGAGCGATAGGGTCCTTTGGGCAGGATACAAATGGTCTGCAATTCGATAGTGGTGGCATTTGTGCTACAAGGTGATCATTCTAAAAACCACTGAATTGTACGGTTAAAATTTACATACCATAAAACTCACTGCATCTTCTCAGTAAAGCTGTGATCTTAAAAACCCACACACGAAAAATAACCGTCCTTCTTTTGATTTGCTGTGGACAAGAAAGTAGAATTACAACCAAAATGGGTTCTGAGTGAGCCTCTGAAGTGCTCTCTTTAAGGCAAGGCCATGACCCTCAACATCCACTCTGGCTGCCCAAACGCTCGTCCGTGCGAGTCCACACTGCTGGCTGTCATCTAGCTGCTTAAATTCACCAGATAAAGCATTCCAAGGGAAAAAATATGAGCTATAACTGTACTGAATTTTAGTGCTAGTTCTAGAAGATATATTTCCCTCCCCCAAAGAATACGCATTTTTCCACACTGTAAGAGTATAGCAATCTCATTTCACATTCCGACTCTCCAATGCAATAAAATGAAACAGAAGCTCACAAAATAGATTATTTCTGTATCACGCTGAACCTTCTAAAGCAAAGAGTCCAAACACCATGACATTTCTGGGACTGTCTGGGTGAACCAGGCACGCAAGGGTGATCCCAAAACACAAACAGTGCTCATCTTCTAGGCAGGAATAGATTCTTAAAGACACGCCAAGAAAAAAGACAAAATAACGTATCCTACGTTTTGCAGCTTAGAAATTTCAACGTTCAAGACCATGAGTGAAAGGGGGGAAAGAAAAGAAAAGGTCAGGCCACAGTGAGACTAAGGAAAGGAAGTAGATTTCAGGGTTGGGAGGGACAGTAAATACAGATCATGTTGCCTGACCCCCCACGCACATACATACACCTGGAATTTTAATCTCTTCTGTAGGTGCCCGCCACATCGTCAACCAGCAATGCTTAAATACCACCCCCGATGAAGAGATCACTCCCTCAGATGACAGCTGCTAGAAAGTTCTCCCTTTTATGGAAGGTTAACATTGGTCTCTATAAAGACGCAGACTCCAGCGGTGCCTGGATGGCTCAGTCAGTTGAGCATCTGACTCTTGATTTCGGCTTAGGTCATGATGTCACGGTTTGTGAGTTCGAGCCCCCACATCGGGCTCCGCACTGATGGTGCAGAGCCTGCTTCCGATTCTTGCTCTCTCTCCCTCTCTCTCTGCCCCTCACGGGCGTGCGCTCGCTCTCTCTCTCTCTCTCTCTCTCTCTCTCTCTCTCTCTCTCTCAAAATAAATAAGCTTAAAAAAAAACCCAAAAAGATTCAGACTCTACTCTGTCCTCAAGATGTTTCTCATCACCCGGCAGCCATGGGCCTGCTCTTATATACATTAGAGCTCTTCTCCTCTTTCAAGTTCAAGTTATGGGTAAGGCCTCCCCACCCTCCTCAATAAGGGGTCTCAGGTGCTACCAGCTCCACCAAGCACCACCATGGGTGCCCTCTGGCAGGCTTAGGCTCAGGAGGGGCAGTCTAGATCAGGATAAAGCGAGGAACAACAAAGTAAGTGAGAAGGGGCACGGGAGGGACACCAGAGGCGCCGGGAAAGCCAGCTGCCCCAAGAGGCTACGCTTTCACCCCGACGCCACCCGAACCCTGAGCAGCAGAAGCTCGAGAACTCCAGCAGACGCCTGAGCCGCTCCGCTCTGGGCTCAGCCACGAGGCTGCACTGGTCTCTAATCCGTGTGCAACGGAGGCCAGGGATACCGGTTCCTTTTTCCCCCCACAAGAGCTGAGAAACAAAAGGATCGTGCGCTCCATCTCTGAAAGGAGAACTAACGCAGAGACAGACCGGTTATTGATAAGAACAAGGGAGGCAAAGCTGGTCTCTGGTGACCTTTTACTCCTCATTCTCCATCCCTTTCCTCACCTTTCCAGGTACCCTGTATCCAGCCCTCCTTCCCGGGCGGCAGCCATTCTCTCCGCGATCTCCTTCCCCCCTTCCCTTGTCCCCACCAAAACTCCCCTGTCCTGGGTTCCAAGTCCCTCTCCCCACTCCGCACACAGCCAGCTAATTAGATAAACCAACCCGTGGTAGGACAACACTGGTGCCAATGGCCGGAATAATGAGCCTGCCTTCCTAGCATCTCACGGAAACCCAACATCCTCAGCAGCTATTCGCTGGCCAGAGTTCCCAGCACTGAGCATCAGACCATACAGTGGCTATTTGGGGACCGAGATGTCTTTTCACCAGCCCCTTCAAATCACGACATGGAAGCTTCCATGTTTTCCACCCAGAGACAAGCAGAGCCTCTGCACAGAGAATTACAGAGGCTGGGATCAAGGACTGGTCAGGGAGGGAGCAAGGTACAGCAGAAAGAACCTGGACTTTCGAGTCAGATCTGGATTAAAATCAGCTGCGGTTTCTTCTTCTACAAAACAGGACGAAGTCTACCCTCCTTACAGAGCCGCAATCAATGAGATAGGGGCGCCTGGGGGGCTCAGTGGGTTGAGCGTCCAACTTCGGCTCAGGTCATGATCTCACGGTTTGTGGGTTGGAGCCCCGCGTCGGGCTCTGTGCTGACAGCTCGGAGCCTAGAGCCTGCTTCGGATTCTGTGTCTCCCTCTCTCTCTGCCCCTCCCCTGCTCATGCGGTCTCTCAAAAATAAATAAATGTAAAAAAAAAAATTTCAATGAGATAACGCACATAAAGTGCTCGGTTCATACATCTTTTCAGCTCTCTAGGTTAGCTCTCCCCATTGTACTTGGTTCATTCATCAGTTGTGAGTTCTGTTTGATTCTTAAGATTAACTGTGCCCTCCCTAACTAGACTGCAATAACTAGGAGCCGCTGTTGTCATCAACACCGTTTCTGAATACCTGGCACAAAGCCTGGCCCATCAAACAAATGAACAAACACGTGGCAGCTTTTCCTGTGAAGCAAAATCTTTAAGATGTTGTTCTCTTACCTCCCTTTAGGCAATCCCAGACTGCCAGCCTGCATCTAATGACCCAGCTTCCCATGGTGATCACCCAACAGTCCTCCTAGCAGAGTAATTAATCACCACCACCACCCACCGCACAGCAAATACTTTTGCAATGACTTTTCAGATACGGTCATCCAGGTAACCTAAAGGAGGCAGGAAGTCTAGGAAATCAAAAGTCATAGTAACAAGTCCTCTTGCCAAATGGTAGAGGGTAAGCCGCAGAGATAATCAAGACGTCTAATCAAAGAGAAGAGCCCACAAGGGTAGCCAGTGAGAGGAGGCAGAAACGAGGAGAACACCTGGACTGTGAAGACAGTTTCCCAGAGAGAAGAAAGGACAGAAGTGAAGCATATAAGCACAGGAGGGCACCTCCAAAGGCTTTCACCCCCACCTCTTGTTTTACTCCGACAAGGCAGGACGCAGGTGTCCAATGATCAAGTGCTTTGCTCTAAGTCACCCAGTTAGAGTCAAGATGGGACTACGACCCGGGTGTCCCGGCCTCCAAGTCAATGCTCTAAAAACAGCATGACAGAATTGAATCAAAAGACTGGGCAGTCCCAGTCGCAGCTAAACTGGTCTACAAAGAGGAGCCAGCTGGTCAACCTCCTTGCATCTCGTCTTCTTCACGGGAAATGGAACTTTATCAAGGGGAGTAAACGAGACTATGTAAGAGCATACAGTAGCCTATCAGAGAGCTCCAGGCCTTTATTAAAAAGTTAAAGAGAACTTTTTATCTGCCAAAGATCAGGGAGCAAGAAGAAGAGATTGTAAGGTGGGGGGGGGGGAGTGGGTTATAATAATAATAAGGAATAACCAAGCTCTATCCTAACAAAGAACTAGGTTTGGAAGGTATTGTCTGGAGAACCTTGAATGAATACAAGAGGAATCAGGTTACAGAAAAGGAAGTGGTCCGGGACAGGGACAGAAGGGGCTGCAGACAAAGGTCCCTCTGGGACCTGGAGAAAAGCTTTAGAAAACAAAAGACTCTGCCAAACCAGGCCTAAAGCTGAACTTCCAATCACACTCTTTGCCTCCCATTCTGAGATGCCAACAAAGCACAGCCAGTGTCTAGATTTTTAAGGAGAAATGGGTATTTTAAGTAAAGATTTTTGTGGAGAGGTGGAAAAGAGCCACGTTATGTAGCCCAGAGCTAACTAAAACCCGTTGGCTGTCCTTGTTAGCGGTCTACCGGATCCTTGTTGTTCTGGGAGATTCAGAGAAGAGAACGCTTAGGGAGGGGAGGAGCCAAAAGCCAGCACGCGTGGGGAGGGAGCCACCGGGGAGAGGACCCTCATCCACAAGGAGCCTTCCCACCAGATGCTCGCCCGTCACGAACCATGAAGTTCCCGGAGCATGAACGGCAGGGCGGAGGGTGGGAAGGGGAGGCCAACCAGGTGACCAGCCATCCCCATTTACCTAGAG
Source organism: Lynx rufus (assembly GCF_022079265.1). NCBI lineage: Eukaryota > Metazoa > Chordata > Mammalia > Carnivora > Felidae > Lynx > Lynx rufus. Next base: position 704,115 of record NW_025814829.1, on the reverse strand, counting down.
ATATCCGCGTTTTTACTTTTTTTTCAGTATTTATATTTGAGAGAGAGCACGCGTGCACAAGCAGGGGAGGGTTAGAGAGAGAGGGGGAGACAGAACCCAAAGCGGGCTCCAGGCTCCAAGCTGTCAGCACAGAGCCCGACACTGGGCTCAAACTCACGAGCTGTGAGATCATGCCCTGAGCGGGAGTTGGATGCTTAACTGACTGAGCCACCCAGGCGCCCTTACAGCTGTCCTGGGTTTTAGCACTGAAAATTCCACATCAGAGAAATCCCCATTCCAGGGTAAACCTGTCCTGGTTGGCCACCCCAGGCGCCGTGTCCCCTTTCCCCTCTATCCTGGTTTGCCCAGCAAGATGGTGAAACACTCCTGACCTAGCAGGAGTGCTTCAGGGGCCATCAGCCTTACCAGCTAGGCACACCAACTCTCCCAGAGAATGGCCTTCTTGCTGCCTCAGCTCCTGGAAAAAGTTAGAGCAAAGGAAGGAAGAATGAAGAGCAAAGAAGATCAGCCCCTTGGGGTGTCTCCCGGACCCCAGACCCCCCATCTTGCCAGAGGTACAGGGATGTCCTCTGAGAAGTAGTACTCAGCCCCACCAGCTTCTTCCTCTGTCATCTGCCCGGGATGGACTGGTGGGGGGAAAGGGGTGCAAATGAACAAAATAAAATGCTCAAGAGTATAACGATTAATAACCACATTAATATTGGGGCGCCTGGGTGGCTCAGTCAGTTAAGCGTCCGACTTTGGCTCAGGTCATGATTTCGCGGTTCAAGAGTGGGAGCCCCGCAACGGGCTCTGTGCTGATGGCTCAGAGCCTGGAGCCTGCTTCAGATTCTGTGTCTCCCTCTCTCTGCCCCTCCCCCACTTGCGCTCTCTCTCTCAAAAATAAATTAACAAAAAAAATTTTTTTTAACTCTATTAAAAAAATGACCACAATAACAATGTACACATTTCTGTACAAATCCCAAGAACTGCAAACTCCTCACCCACTATGACCACGGTTTCATCCTCTTGGGCCACTCTTCCCACGCTTACAAAACCAAACCAAAGGAAAACCATGTGCCCCATCACCACCACCACCCCACTACCCAACAGAAGGGTGCACTGATTTCTCTGGGCTTCAGCCTCCCTAAACAGGGGTCAGAACACCTGTTTTTCCCACCCCTTAGCGGGCAGAGAGTGTTTGTGAGGCTCGATGGAGTGATCGATGGGAACAGATTTTGCAAATCATGAAGCTCTGCAAGAGCGGATATTATTTTCAATGTTTGTGAGAGCGAGCGAGCGAGCATGTGCATAAGTAGGGAAGGGGCAGAGAGAGAGAGAGAGAGAGAGAGAGAATCCCTAGCAGGCTCCGTACTGTCAGCGCAGAGCCCGACGCAGGGCTCGAACTCAAACTCACAAACCGTGACACCGCATCCGGCACCAAAACCGAGAGTCTGACGCTTAACCGACTGAGCCACCCAAGCGCCCCAAGACGTGAAGTTATTATAGGGGCTCCCGGGTGGCTCAGTTAAGCATCCGACTCTTGCCCTCAGCTCAGGCCTCGATCTCGGGGGTCTTCAAGCCCCGCGTTGGGCTCTGTGCTGGGTACGAAGCCTACTTGAGAAAAAACGGTGAGGGGAGGGGGCGGGGCAAAAATCTTAAAAGGTGATATTATTGCGATAGAGTGGAAATGTGGCACCGGCTCCCGGCCTGCTAAGATGGGGAGCAGGAGGTATACAATCAAAGGGAGAAGGGAGGATGGAGCCAAACCAAAGCACCAGCCTTTCTGGGTGGGGGGACTACAGACTCTCCCTTTCTACAGCCCTACTTGCTCCCAGGACGCAGAGCAATGCGCTCCGGTCGGGGGCTGCCCTCAGTCGCCACCTCTCTCCTGCAAAGGGAGAAGCAGAGCCATTCTCCAGATGCCATGGCCGAAGACTGGAACCGTAAAGATCACCAGACTGGTTAGTACTATCGGTTTCCACTTTGGGATAGCTCAGAGGCGGCCCGGCATTGAGTGAGCCTCAATTTCTTCATCTGAAAACGGAGATGATACTTCAGTGAAGGGCTTAACGTGAAAAATAAGACATGTAAAGTACAGGGTGTACCTCACTACATGGGAAGTCTTCCGCGAAGAGCTCTGAATTCAAAGGAAAGGCTTCGGACATATCCGTGCCCTTCGGTTGCTGAAAACACACAGCTTGATGGCATTATCCAACCCCCTTCGCGAGATCTTATGAGTTCTGGCCAATACAATGTGAATAGAAGTGATGCTCACCACCACCAAATCTGGTTATTAAAAAGGATTCCCACGGGACATCCTTGCTGTCTTTCCCATTCAAGGAGGATAAACTAGATGCAAAGGGTCTGGGTCCGCAAGGAACTAAGGACTGTGCGGTGAGAAGTGAGAAATACTGACTGATGGAAGTCACTGAGATTCGGGTGTATGGTAACCAGTCTCTGAGATGGCTCTAGATGATTCGTTTCCTGGTATTCACACCCCAGTGTAGTTCTCTCCAAGCGTGAATAGGCTGATCTGAGGAACAGTAAGATGTTACAGAAATGACAGAGTATGAATTCTGTAGTTGGGTTTTTAGAGTAAAGCTTTACCCCTCTCTGTTCACTTCCTCTGGGCAAAGCCTACCGCCATGTCCTGGAGCGACCTGAGCAGCTCTCCGGACAGATCCGTGAGGCTACAGCCAGCTCTTCAAGTGCACCAGCTCTTCACCTGCCAGTTATTCAAGTGCACCATCTTGGAACTGGATTCTCCAGTCCCATCAAGTCTTCAGATGACTGCAATCTCCGAAGCGCCTTGGAACAAGAGCCCCCAGCTAAGCTGTTCCCGCAAACTTGACCCACAGAAACTATGTGATGTCATAAACGATTATGGTTGTTTCTGGGAGCTAAATTTTGAGGTAACTGGCAACTAATACACAATACGTTTGTTACGTTAGCTGGAGTTATTTAACAAATCAATGTATTATGTATCCAAAGAAACTGTCCAATGCATTCTGTTCCTTCAGGTTATTTAATGTGAGGGACAGACAGCGGGCTCCCCTGACCACACCAGCACTCCTTCTTACACACTTGCACAGTTTCTCACTCACAGATACAGATATGCTTACACACACGCTCCAAGCCAATCCACAGCTGTTGTAACTTTCAGTTAAGGAGGGTGTTCTGTCTATGATTTATGGACGGAGAGGAGCCTGAGTAACCCCAGGAGAAATGCCAGCCTGCGTATCTAACACGATAGTAAGACAGAATCGTGTGTGTATGCAAGCACATGTGCGTGTGTTAAGGCACAGGACAGATGTCGAGCAATCGCGGTAGAGAGAAGGCATCGGGTTTTGATTAATGGGACAGCAGAACGGGAGGCAGGCAACTGAACAGGCTGAAGAATGGGGTTAGAAATCAAGGAGAAAGGGCGGAAAAGGGTCCCCACACACAGACTTCTAGAAAGAAGAGAGAGCTCTGCAGTTGATCTCTAGGGCCTCTGCGTCCCTGGACTGCCTCATCTTTAAAGAAAACACAGCAACCCACCATGCTGCTCCCCCCTGAGAGCACTCCTAGAAACTATGGTGATGGGTACCATCAAATCAGATCAATAGATATAAAAGCATCCGGAAACACACGCCAACCCAAATCCAGTTAAATTGCATGCAAATGGCAAATCAATAGCCTTGCAGAAGCACGGAGGGACAGACACATGGCTCTGGGGGTAGCAGGAGTGGCCCAGAATTTGAATGTACACAACAGTGTGGCTGAGAGGCTGAAATTGACCAAGAGGAGATAGATGGATAGGAAATGTTGGGAAGCGGTTCTGCCGTAGGAGGCGGTGGTGTCCAAGTGCCAACCGTGCCTTGCCTCCTAACTGGGGGTGGGGAGAGCATCTATACGTGACAAAGTCCAAGAAGTGAAGGAAGATGGCACGCCAACGCTCAGCTTCCACCTGTATCACCAGGAGCAAGGGCCCTGAGGACTCAGGGTAGGGGCGAGATTCAAAGACCAAGTCCCAAGACGCCCAGGATCTCCAAATCCTCGTACGCTTTCCCACGCGTCCCCCAGGAAGCTGGGACCTGCTGCACTGTGACGTGCGCTCTGGCTGGCCTGACGCAATCCGCCGCTTCCACAAGTCCCAGGGCGTGTTTAGGAGGGCAGCACCCGTCCCGCAAAGGCCAAGAGGCACTTCTGTCTGCTCAAAGGCAGCTCCCTTCATGCCAGCTGAGAAGCAATTAAAGACAAACGCTATGGTTCTGCCACCAACTTGTCTCCCGAACTTTGGCAAGCCTCCCAACATGAGATTGCCCACCGGCGAAAGGTAAGGCATGCACCCACCTCCACGGCATGGGGCGGGGCGAGGGACAGAATATCTCCAGAAGGCAGTGGGAAAATGAGAGCGTGAGCCCAGGGTGCCATACCAGGAAAACAGAATCTGAGGTTCTAATTTGACATTTTCATTTCAAAATCTGCAGTGGATTCCACTTTGCAGTAGGAGGGAGTAATTCACAAGACTGAAGCTCCATAAGGAGAAGGACACGATCTTGCATTTGTTTTCATATCCAGCCCAGAATTAGAAGAGGTTAGATAAAAGAGCAAGGGGGTAGGGGTAGGGGGATCACGAGCCCAGATTTCTATAATTAAGTACTTGGTTGAATCAACACTGTAACTTTTTAAAGTATTAAAAGTATGAAGGATCCCCATCTGGTTGGCTTTCCACATACAATTTTCCTGCCCTGGAACTCTTTATTTTCTCCTAAATCTCTTCACGTTCCACCCTCTTCACGACGTGGTTCGATCTCATTTTCTTCCCTACACAACGTTCTCCAACCCCCTCCAGCCCACAGAACCTCCACTTCTGAAGAGGTTTGCAGCATTTGTTGAAACCAATTGTCACAGTACTAACCTGGGTTGTTTTAATGTTCTCACTTGCTCATATAACAGTTTTTTTTTAATGTTTATTTTTTGAGAGACAGAGTGAGACAGAGTGTGAGTGGGGGAGGGTCAGAGAGAGGGAGACACAGAATCCGAAGCAGGCTCCAGGCTCTGAGCTGTCAGCACAGAGCCCCACACGGGGCTCGAACTCACGGACTGCGAGATCATGACCTGAGCTGAAGTCGGATGGCCAACCGACTGAGCCACCCAGGTGCCCCTCATATAACAGTTCTCACTAGACTCCCAAAATCTCAGCATCCTAGATTGCATTGTGTGCCTAAATCACGCCCCCTGTGACACTTAATCACATATACACAGGCAGGCAAGTATAGAAGTTTTCAAATTAAAAAAAAAAAAAAAAAATGTTTGGAGTTCCCACCTCAAAAGTCAATTCATAATATTCCATTTCCTAAACAAATTTAAGGGACACAGACAAACGAAATGACATGCAGTCCACTTAATGAACTAAATTAACTGCTAAAGCACTTTAGCTAGATGTTAAATGCACGCTAAAGTTCATTTAGGACGAGGCCTTTGGTGTTCTAGAAAATAGGTCTGTTTGTCACCACTGCTCTCGAAATTCAGTTACCCTTCCTGAGTTTCCACAAAGGTCAGAAGTGTCCCCGACATCCTCATGCTTTAAGGCAGAGCCCCAGATGGTGACAGTAATTGCCAAGCTACAAGGTAAACTTGGGTCTGCCCCCTCCCCGCACGACCTGGCTGTCCCCCTGGGAGACAAAGAAACGAAGGCTTCCGTTTCTCAGAGTCCCCAGTAAATGCCAGTTCTGTGGGTAGAACAGGTGTTCCCCTATCAAGATCATATCCACACATTCAGGACATTTGTACCAACTGTTCTTGTCCTCCAGTACTGGAAATCTTCCAGAATGAGAAAGAAATTCATCTTCCCACGATTCCAAGAGCCTGTCTTTCCCTCTCGTGATCTGTAAAAGTCAAAAGCCTTTGTAGATACTCAGCATGCACACTGTCCTTGAGAAGCCTGCAGCCCGAAACCACCCAGCCGGTCCTTCCTCCGTCACCCAGTCCGCAGCCACGACCACTGAGGATATGAAAACTCAAAGACACAACACGGATCTTCTACGAGAACCCAGGGTACAAGGACAGACCTGCGCTTCGACAAGACAAAGTACTCAGGTCACCGCTGTGATGAGCTCCTACCTACGAGACACAGTGGCAGCACAGAAGGACAAAACCTAAGTTGATCAGGTCAGGTCAGACGTCTTCACTGAAGAGTCAGCTTGAAGGAGAAACAGCTCCTGTCACACGGCAGCTGAGGAGGAGCCCGTTCCCGACGGGAGCACAGCACGCACACACAGAGCCGCGGTCCACATGGCTTCTAGGGGCCGCACGTCCTCTCACCCGGGGACAGGAGGACTTACGCAAACTTTGTTCAGATGCATATGGCCGCTTTGTGGAGGACAGACCGATGAGAGAGAAGGACCTGAACCAGAGCAACAGAATCAGGGCAGGAGGGGGGGGATACCCACGAGGCATTGAGACAGGCCTGGGAAACTCATCAGATGTGGCCGTTCAGGAGCGGGACAGAACCAGGATGATTTTCGGGGCTCCTCTAAACATCTGCATCTCCGCTTGTCACCCTCTCCCCACCGCCCACCACCCTCACCTGTTTTTGAAAGACATTATCCATTACACCCGCACTCGCTATGACTCATTCCTCGGATTTGTGTAATTGACCATAAACGCAATATTGATGGCGGTGTCACCTGTCTTTTATCCCATTTAATTCCTAAGGTGTCCTTCTGAGCTGATTTCATTTTCTCTCCCTTTGTGAATACATACGATTGGGGGAAAATGTCTCCCCTTCCTTCCCTCCTCCCTGCCCAGCCCACTTTGCATCAAGTTCGTGGGGCAGGAACTAGATCTGCTTCTGTGTTCAGCTTCACACCAAGTAGGTTCTTGGCACTCGGTGAATGCTGGTTACTTCTACCAACCACGGAAATAATAACAACAATCTATAAATACCTCGGCTTCCTGCAGCGAAGAGGAACGAACCACACTGCAATTAAGGAAAAGCTGGAGAAAACATTTAGTTAGCAACTTCTCAAGGCAGACAACAAGATTAAGGCAATAAATACCAGTTCCAACATATTTCCTTGGTGGAGTTGCATATTAGTCCAATAAAATGCTGAAGACCACCCACTGCCACAGCACAATGCTAACAACATATGAGTCACCCGACGGCTAAAACTGAGCAGATTCATCTATCACGTAAAAGAGAATAATAAACATCAATAATTTATACTGCTGTCAGATTACAAAAAGGAGAGATTGTTCTAAAATCTCATTCGTATAAAATACCACTTGTAGAACAAGAGAACAGCACGAGAGCATGACCTCTTTTATAGACTTGAGGGAAAACTGTTAATGGTCCCTGGGTTCAGACACAATGGTAACCAAGAGGGGTATGCAATCTACTAGAGCTGCCTCTATCAAAAATAGGTAAGACACACAAGGGATATAAACTGTTTGGTGAGATTAAAAGGTCTCCTGTGGCCAAGTTAGGAAAATAGAACCAAATGGTGGGAATCTAAGATAACAATGACTTGCCTCTGCCGTTAAAGAGTTTCATGACAAGTGTCTAAGGCTTGAACACCAAGAACACAGACAAATTAAGTAGACTAACATAACAAGCACACACCTGGAGAGCAGTTTAGGTAAATGGCTGCTAGAGAGTGAACACAGATGGAACTGGAGTGACGAACCCGGAAATCTCAGCCAACACATGACCTCGTGATATTCCATCAACTACCATCACTGTACCTTGTTAACACCAAAGTTTCAATTAGGTGCCAAGTCAAGAGACCACAAAGGAAAAGACAAAACGCCTACAGCTCAGAGAAAACAGCCAGAGCAAACAAGGAAACCGGGACACCTTCAGGCAAAGCCGGAAACCTTACCTAGCGGAGAACTCTGGTTTCAAGAAAACAGATCTCTACCCCACCATGGATCACCCAGAGAGCACTGGGTATACTGGGTAACTGGGGTCAACCAAAGGGGTCTTGAGCCCAGGAGAGGCCGCTCACGGCCCACAGGGCTGAGGGACTCAACATGGAGACATGTGCGCTGGGAATTAGATCATCATCAGAATATTGTACCCTAATGTCAGTTTCAGAACACAGTTACCACCACTTTCGTATTACTTTAATAAGCTGAGATTACACTGAACACCTATTAAGTGCTATTATTAAATAAGAGTCATCCCATTCCCGTGATCTCACATCACCAGGTAATTCGGTCCAAAGGTAACCTTCCGTGTTCCACTGTCCCTGAAGCTCAGGGAGGAATCTAGGTTTTTTCCCTTGGCTACTACTCTCTACACCAAAGTCATTTCTCCTTTGATCTGACCAAGGTGGATAGGAAATGATCGCACGGTGTCACTGCCTTGCACCCATCTACCTAATCTCACCGGACATAAATCTCCTATCGTGAGCTTCCCACGGATCCCCTGTTGGAGGAGACATCTGTGACTTGGGCTTTCTCCAACGGGCTTCACGTCCCAAAGAGTCTGTGGATGCCCTTACTTCCTGCTCAAAGGAGTATTGTGTTTGATGTAATACACCCGGTACTTAGCTGAGTCAGGTGTCCCGTGACCTCCTCCCTCCCGGGGACTCCACCTTGTCCCACCTCCCTCCACCACGATTAGAAGGCTTTGGGTCCACCTTTTCATGCACACCTCAGGTCAGCGTGTCTAGAACACACATGTGCCAGTGCCACCAAATTAGAAGTCCTGACAGTCACAAAGGGCTATATTATGCAGCTCACAATTTTCAGAGTAGTTTCACACATTGTTTCATTGGATCCTGCTAACACATCCTAAAACACAAGCAGACAATGTTGCTGGCTCTGTTTCCCAGGTGAGAAGCCTGAGGATTGGAGAAACGGAGACCCTTGGCCAAAGTTTCACAGCAGTGCAGAAACTGAAAGGCAGAGATTCTGACTTCCTGTCTGGTGCTCCTTCTACCTCTAAATCTCAATCAACAAAAAAGATGCCAACAGATAACCCTGGAGCCCAGGGACTAGTCCAAGAGGCCCATAAAAAAAGGGGCTGTTTCTGCTGAGCTTGGACTGCAACTAAATCAAGTCACCTCTGAATACTTTCCAACCTCCCAGGGAAATGTCCCCACAAGGACATTGTACTTTGGGTCAGCCTGTTTACCGATCTAAATTAGAAGCCTCTTTCCATGGGAAATCACGAACTTTAACTGTTTCTGGCCCATCTACCCCAACAACTCACATAACGAAGACCCTTCTGTGTTCCCCCTCACATCCGGCCCCCCGTCGTGGAATCAGCTTTAATGAAGTCCTTTGCTCACCTACTTGCCCCTCACTAAATTGACAGACCCCAAGACCAAAGACCTCATGAATCCCCACACCTAGCACCTAGCAGAGAGCAAGCAGGCATTCAAATGTGCAAATGCAACACACAGACGAGCCCTGAGGGGACATGTTTCCCACTACATTCGTTGAGCCCCCACCGCAGAAACTCCTCTGGCCGCAGAAAACAGTAAGAAAATAGGAAAGCATTCCTGCTTCACTCACAACCAAGACTTTTTCCAAATCCATTCCCCCAAGTCTCAATTTTCTCTTCTCTGGAGAAAGATGGAGAAGGACTAAATTTGTGGATGGTAAACCTGGACTGTCAGACCTACTTGAGCCCAATGAAGAGAATTTTAATCTGTTAGACCTTGGGTGGGACCCGAGAAGCCACCGTGAAGTCAACTTCCAGAGCCCAGTGTGAAGATTTTGGACTAACTTATCCCTGCAAGGTCTCATCCTGCTCAATAGCGAGAGCGCCTCTGGAAAGGCCTCCTCCCTGCCTTGGACATCGTACCCTGATGTGAGCCGCAGCAGAGAGGGCCCAAAGCACTCGGTTTCTCCTGTTCTTGGGAGGTGACAGAAACAGGGCTTTCAGCAAGTGTCATGTGGTTATTGCCCGAGAAATAGAGCAGAGCAGGTGAACACTCATCACCTGTAAAAGCGACGCCGATAAACAGCTCCGGAACGGTAACGTAGGAAGTATCTGCTGGGTGCAAAGCGCCACAGTCGATTCTGTAGGAGAAACGTAGACTCATGCGATAACATATTTGTTACTGAGCCTTGTGGCCTCAAAAGTTAGAAAGACCTAGGTTCAAATCCCAGCTCTGCCGCTTACAGGCTGAGAGAAACTGGACCGGTTACTTAACCTCTCTGTGCTTCTGCCTTCTCATCTGCCAGACGGAAGAAATGCCACGCGCCTTCTGGGGCTATCGTCATTATAGCCGGTATCAGAAATAGCTGTGGGCTCCCAACAGCTCAAGGAAAGTAGCAGGTATTTCCATATTGCAAGACTAGGTCTGGCACTAAGATGTAGGGAGCCTAGCACAGCATCTCCCCTACCGAGAGGCTTATAGGCAACAATTCTGCCAATATATTCGTGATGGCGGAGAGGTCTCTGACCTCAAGGGACTCACTTCAGATGGGAAAAGTTAACACGCGTCAACCAAGCCAGACAATACGTGCACGACACCGCGTTCGGCTTCGTCACCAACTCTCTCAGCAATGCCTCGGTCAGGGGAGCCCCGGGTGGCTCGGTCGGTTAGGCGTCCAGCTCTCGATTTCAGCTCAGGTCACGATCTCACGATTCGTGAGATCGAGCCCCGCGCGTTGGGCTCTGCGTTGGCAGCACGGAGCCTGCTTGAGATTCTCAGTCTCTCTCTCTCAACAAATACACTTAAAAAAAAAAAAAAAGCCTCAGTCATAGCAAGAGAAACAGTCCTGCAGGGGTGGGAGCCAGACTCCGCAGTGGCTGAAGATCTGAATTTACTCATTTCGCAACACGCAGGGATCGCCTGCCGTGGGCCCAGCACGGGCTTCCACGAGAGAGGACACTTTAACGACATGGGATCAGCAGCCTGAAGGAACTCACAGCCTCTTGAAGACTGGCATTTGCATATGAAGGGTTCTACAGAGACCGTGCAATCTGCTAACGAAGCCGAGATCAGGGGCAGCTCCAGAGGATGTAGCGTTTGAGCTCGGCCTGTTGGGACACACGGATATAAAGAAGTGATAAGGGAGGACACTTCGAGCTGGGGAAACGGGAGACGGGACACGTGAGACAGAGGTAGGAAAGCATCATGGTGCATTTGTGGCGATGACAGGACACTGAGGAGGAGGGAGAGGAGGGAGTCAATGCTGTGGCCACGTGAGCAATGATGGCTGACCAAAAAAAAGAAAAAAGAAAAAGGAGGTCAGATGACAAAGAGCCCAGTTTATTCAATCGGGGGAGGAGACCTAGAGAAACAGTTATACAACAACACGTGGCACACGTGACCACAGGTCAAAGGGGGGAATTCTGAGAAGAGAGGGAGCACAGAAGGCAAGAATGGTCAGATTGCAGCCAAACCAGAGAGAGGTATGCACACAGACAACCACAGACACACAAAGAGAGAAAAGCTTAGATGGGGACCCAACACACCCGGGCGTGAGCTGATGGGAACTTTCACAAAAGCCAGTACATTTAGGGGCACCTGGGTGGCTCAGTCGGTTAAGCGTCGGACTTCTGCTCAGGTCATGATCTCACGGTTCGTGGGTTCGAGCCCCACGTCGGGCTCTGTGCTGACAGCTCAGAGCCTGGAGCCTGTTTCGGACTCTGTGTCCCTCTGCCCCTCCCCCACTCATGCTCTGGGTCTCTCTCAAAATTAAATTAACGTTAAAAAACAAAAAAAAAAACAAAAAAAACCCAGTACATTTAGCATCTTCAAGTCGTCGTGAATCCCGGTATGCAGAGTAAAGTGTAAACTGCAGCCAGGGGTCATGGGGGCCCAATGAGAATCCCCCAGACTGGGTAAAGAATCAGTGGCTTCATCGGGACCCATCCTGTGGTCACTCAACAGCCCTCCCACCAAAGTGATCAGCTGACCGGGAAGGGAAGGCCCAGGCTGGCCTCCCAGCCCAGCAGCTGGTCCCTGGTGGGGAGTCTCGAGGCTCAAACAGACTTTCGCAAATTACGAGAGGAAGCAGGGGTTGAATGTGGGACAAATTTTTCCCTGTTTGTCCAATTTGCAAACTCCATTGTACCGCCTAAGTAAATAGCACATACTTCTGTCTTTTGGAAAGGAGAGAAAACAAAGATAGTGGGGAAAACCAGGAACCTCTACCCCTTTTAAACAAAGTGGAACAGATCAACTTCAGTTTGGAATACAAAAATTTTTTTGAGGCATTTTCATTCAGGGATATTGGATAATGTTGAAGAAAATGATCAATATTTAAAATACCACTGAATATTTCATTCTGATATGATGAACTTTTTGTAAATATGCACAAGGAATGAATTCTCCGTGAGGAGAATGAGCCACAGGGTAACAGATTGTGGAGTGAAATGAAATACAACTAAATGAATACGTCTCTAAAAGACAGTGCAGGGGCGCCTGGGTGGCGCAGTCGGTTAAGCGTCCGACTTCAGCCAGGTCACGATCTCGCGGTCCGTGAGTTCGAGCCCCGTGTCGGGCTCTGGGCTGATGGCTCAGAGCCTGGAGCCTGTTTCCGATTCTGTGTCTCCCTCTCTCTCTCTGCCCCTCCCCCGTTCATGCTCTGTCTCTCTCTGTCCCAAAAATAAATAAACGTTGAAAAAAAAATTTTTTTTTAAATAAAAAATAAAAAAAAAATAAAAGACAGTGCAAAAGACAAGTGCCAAAACCCCCCAAGTGTATACGGAAATGAAGTGTATGATAAAGGCAATATTCCCCTTCAGTGGTAGCGGGAAATTTACTTTAAAAAATAGTGCTGGGACTGCCAAAATGCATGTAGAAGACTGTAAAATCAGATCTGCCCCTCATCTCAGACACTAGGGTAAAAACCAAATGAGAGAACTGAATTAAAACCATCCAAATACTAAAAGAAAACATAGACAAGGGCGCCTGGGTGGCTCAGTCGGGTAAGTGTCCGAGTTCGGCTCAGGTCATGATCTCGTGGTTGACCAGTTCGAGCCCTGCGTTGGGCTCTGTGCTGACAGCTCAGAGCCTGGAGTCTGCTTCAGATCCTGTGCCTCCCTCTCTCTCTGCCCCTCCCCTGTTTGCACGCTCTTTCTCAAAAATAAACATTTAAAAATTTTTTAACTAAAGGAAAACACAGATAAATTTCCTCCCATCTCTCACAGGAGAAAAATCTTATCATGCTTCAAAATCCAGAAGCACTAAAAGATAAATTTAACTATATAAAAGCATATAAACTATATGAAACTATAGCAGAAACAATTCGATAACCATTAATTTTTGTCCAGTACCTTATTATAGTTACATAGAGGTGTGTCCTTATTCTTAGGACAGGGATCTTTAGTATTTAGTGAGAAAGAGTCATAATTTCTACAACAGACCTTTAAGTGGAACAGCAGTAGTGTGTAAAAAAGAAGATGTAACAAATACAGCAAAATTATTAAAAAACTGGTGAACCTAGATAGAGTTTAGAGGTTCACTGTACCGGCCTTTCAAGTTTTTAATTTTTCAAACACAAAAAGTTGTATGCAGTTGGGTGGAGGTGGGAGGCACAGAACACCATAAAGAGTCAAAAAACAAATGACAAAGTAGAAGAGATATTTGCAACTGATCTCAAAGGACTTGTGTCCCTAATAGGCAGTGAGATTCCAAATTTTAAGAAGACCAAAACTCTGATAGAAAAATGGCAGAAGATCTTAACACTTTACTGAAAATAAATGCTGGTGGCCCTTCTACAAAGTAAAGGGTGCTCAATCCCACTCAAAATAGATGCAAGTTAAAACTATACAGGGATACGATTTCTCACATATGAGATTAACTCAACTCCATGCTTCATGACACTGTTGGCCGGGGTATGGAATGTTAAATGGTATTATCTCTATGGAGAGAAGCCTGGCAAAACCTATCAAAAATGCATATGCATTTCCCCTTTGGCCCAGGAACTCCCCCTTCTAGGAACCTATCCCCAAAGCAAAAAAATAGCAAAACTGTTAAAAGATTTTTGCCTAAGGTAATACATTGTGACACAATTTTTAACAGCAAAAGACTAAAAATGATCTAACGGTCAATACGGAAGGAGTTGACAAATCATGTTCATCAGGATACAATGCCATACAGCTGTATGGAAGGAAGAAAAAAAGGAAAACGAAGAGGAGGAAAGAAAAGAAAATGAAGAAGAGCTCCATACGCTTACGTGGTTTCCAGGATATATTGGTAAGTGAACAAAAACAATATGGAGAAAACAAGGTTAACATCACCCGTAATGGAACAAACCAACATCGTGTACCTCCCAATAGGACGCACCATGAAGGATAGAACATCACTTCTGCAGCATTCCTGTCCCAAATGGTAACCCTAAATCTAATCATCAGGAAACATGAGTCAAACCCCAAATAAGGGACGCCTGCAAGTTGAGCTGTAGTTTTCACAAATGTCAAGGTCATAAAAGAACAACTGAAGAACTATTCCAGATTAAAGAAGACTAGAGAGACAGAACATACCATACCGTCCAGGACTAGATCCTGACCGTAAAAAAAAATTATTTTAGTGGCAATTAATGGTAAAATCTGTAGATAATGTGTGTGTGGATGGATGGATGGGTGGGTGGGTGGGAAGGAAGGAGAAGCAAGGTGAAGAATAAATTGCAATTCTTCCTTCTGTATTTGCAACTCTTCTGTTTGAAATTCAAAGAAAAAAAGCCAACATGGCAAATGGTAAATAGAGTATGTTCCCTTTTCTGTTGGGATTTAGGGAAGAGATGGACACATACACACAGATGAACAATGCAGGGGCTGGGACACCACCTCCCCGATCAACAAAGTGCGTATAACTTTTGACTCCCCCAAAACTTACCTACTAATAGCCTACTACTGACCAAAGCCTTACCAGTAATAGTCAATTAACATATGTTTTGTAAGTTCGGTTTTACGTAGTATATTCTTACACTATGTGCAATAGTGAGCTAAAGAAAATCTTAGGATAAAATACATTTACAGTAATGAATTCTATTTACCAACACCCACATCATCTAATTGGACCCATGGTTCAAATCCGTGTTGTTCAAGGGCCAGCTTTATATTACATACATTTACATCTGCAAAAGAGAAACACCAAAAAGTGTGTTATCCAAAACTAATAATGTTGTTTACATACAGGATGAGAAGAGACCCAGGGCAGATGGTGAACATCTCAGAATATACCATGTGAACAGCTGTGAATCTGTAGTCCTAGGTTATTCAAAAATTTAACGTAAAAATTTGAAACAAGTTGGAGATACAATCTGTAAGGAAAATCAGTATTTCACAGGCCTTCAGAACACAGTATTTGGACAATACTTGATGACAATAAATACTTGATAGAATAGATTCTAAGGACAAAGAACTGCAATGAAATCTTCAACTTTATTCAGTATTAGTAGTAGCAATATTGGTATTTGGGGGGAGAAAGTATTCTGTATAAGACAACATTGTGAGGAACCAAGATTTTTCAATAAAAAAAATACACAAGTATACAATTAAAGAAATTAAAAAATCTGTAACATTCATTAAAATAGGAAATGGCAGTATAAATTTTTCAAAACTATAGGTTTCCTCATTTTAACGATGAAAAGGCCTAGAAGCAAGCAATGAGTACCCCCAACACCCGAACTATGGTCTCTAAAATCCTTTTCTATGAAAACAGGTCTCCTTGAAGACGAGGCTGCTTCCAGGTCTGGGTTGGGAAATGTACAGACCCAGCCAGGAAATAGACCAGCCTAGGATATCTCCATGAGCCACAAAGCAGGGAGGCCATAAAAACTAATGGGAAAATTGTTTTTTTGTAATGAATGGGGTCGTGTCAAAAGGACACTAGAGTGGAAGAATCATCCCTATCAAAACAGGACACAGCAGGAGCATCAAAATGAGTAATGGCTGTAAAAGTTGTGAAACACACTGAATAGATCATGATATAGGTGTTCAGGAGTCCCCCAAAATTCCAGAGTGGAAGGACATTCCCCCAGACAACTGAACCAGTTTCTTCAAAGTCGCATCACAGGGGTAAAATAAAGGAGGCAGGGGGTCTACTTTTGCCAATAGTCCAGAGTCCTAACCACCCAGTGTGCAATGCGTATACCTGCATTCGGATCCTCGTCCCAACAAACCAAGTATAATTTGAAGACAATTGGAGGAAATTTAAAGGACCAGTACAGGGATTTTGTTGCTAACTTTTGTAGGTGTGTAAGAGAAGTCCCCATTTTTATGCAGATTCATATTCAAGGATAGAGTGGTGAAACGTGATCTCATGACTTTACATTAAAATATTTCAACAAAATAATAGAAGAACGGGGCGCCTGGGTGGCGCAGTCGGTTAAGCGTCCGACTTCAGCCAGGTCACGATCTCGCGGTCCATGAGTTCGAGCCCCGTGTCGGGCTCTGGGCTGATGGCTCGGAGCCTGGAGCCTGTTTCCGATTCTGTGTCTCCCTCTCTCTCTGCCCCTCCCCCGTTCATGCTCTGTCTCTCTCTGTCCCAAAAAAAAAAAAAAATAAAAACGTTGAAAAAAAAATTTTTTTTTAAATAAAAAAATAACAGAAGAAGGTTGTAGATAAAGCAGATGTGGCAAAATCTTAAAAGCAATTAAATCAAGGTAATGAGTATTCAGAGGCTCATTATATTACCCTCTCTACTTTTGTGTACCTTATAATTTTTTCAAAATAAAATGTCTTAAAACAGACTTCCCAAAGACCTACTACATACACAGCACAATGTGACCTTGGATTCTGGAGGGTTTGCTAGTCTTCCCAAAAATTCAATTTAAGATTTATGGACAACCTGTATGGAATAAAAATTAAAACAGTAATTCTCATTTTCTTACATGCCCACCAGATAGTTCATTACACTTTCTAGCATCAGGATTTCTAAGCACCATTGAAAGTTCAGAGCACAGTTTCTGGACATTTATTCCATCATCGGAAGGCAATTTTAGGGGCGCCTGGGTGGCTCAGTCGGTTAAGTAGCTGACTCTGGATTTCGGCTCAGGTCATGATCTCAGGGTTTGTCAGTTCAAGCCCCGCGGCAGGTTCTGCACTGAGAGGGTAGAGCCTGCTTGGGATTCTCTCCCCCTCTCTCTCTCTGCTCTTCCCCCACTCGTGCCCTCACTCTCAAAAATAAACTTAAAAAAAAAAGACAATTTTAACAGATTACATGTCTTGCTTTACATCATTTTCATTCTGCTAATTATTGCACACGAGAAAACTGTCCATGAATAATCTTGTCATACTCAATAGGAGGTTCTCTACTTCAACATAATGACCTTAACTGTTCAGGAAGGGGTTACTCCACCCTGACTGTAAACACTGAATTGTTGCTTTATGTCTCCCACGTGGGGACATTATCTGAACAATGATCCCACATCCCTTAACAGGAAAGGGTTCCACTTTCTGAGAAGGTACACACAATAACAGAAAACTCCTTCCTCTTTAGTAATAACAATAAAAATTACTAACTTTCGCTGTTATTTTTATTTTCATTTTTTTATAGTAGATCCACGTCATACATGGCAGGCACCTCATAACCTCCAGTTTACAAATGCACCCACTGGGGAGCCCGGGTGGCTCAGCTGGTTGGGGGTCTGACTCTCGATTTCAGCTCAGGTCACGATCCCAGGTCAGGGACTCGAGCCCCGCGTCGGGTTCCGCACTGAGCATAGAGCCTGCTTGGGATTCTCTTTCTACCTACCTCTACGCATCTCCCCTCCTTATGCTCTCTCTAAAATTTAAAAAAAAAAATTTTTTTTTAATAAAAAAAAACGCAACCACCGAGATGCTCAGATTTTTCGCCCAAAGTGACACAGCTAATAAGTCAGCGTCCTCCTCTGTAAAAGGGAGGAGGCGCACCTGTCACCACCCGCTGCGCCATTCCGAGCACATCACCAGGCCTCAGTTTCCTCACCGGCAATATGAGGAAGCTGGACTACAGACGCCCTCAAACTCTGATTAGTCTACCCCTTTTCAAACACGGTTTCATAAATGGAAAAAATCCTCAAGTTCCAAGTCCCTTGGCAGAAAGGCCTCTCGCTATACCCCAACACGGCTCCACAGGGATCCTTTGTCTTAACCCCGCAGGAGGAATTCTGCCCTGGAGATGCGGGTAAATAGAAAATTACAGAGCAGGGAGCCTTTTGAGAACGTGTACCCGAGAGAGGAACTCGGGGATTAGAGAACAGAAGCATCAACACTTCTCCAAGAGCCGGAGGAGACAGACAGACCCGGGAGGAGACAGACAGACTGCGGAGGAGTGTGGTGGGCAGATAAAGGAACTGGGGGGAGGGGGGCCAAGAGGGGGCGGTCTACACGGAGAATGTGCAGAAGCACATGTTAAAAAGTACGAGGGGGGCGGGAGGACCTGAAAGGATTCTCCCCTCCTCTCCTGCACCAGATCCCCAATCTTTCCCTTGTTTCCCCACTCCTACCGAGCATCACAACTGCACGAATGTCCCCCCCCCCTTGAAGGAACTGCAAACTTGCATAACAATTCCTCAGTTTGTACTCCCTTAAAGCTGCCTTTCACTTTTTCACTGGGCTGAACATGCGCAAAATCACTTCTGTTTCTTTAGGACAGATCCCCAGAAGCAGGAGTTATTTGGCAAAAGGGTAGGAAAATGTTGAAATAGCTATATACAGGTGCACATACACACATGTATATAATCAAGCTGTGGGTTTGTTTTTTTTTTCCTTTTTCTTTTTTGAGAGACAGAGTGTGAGCAGGGGAGGGTCAGCGAGAGAGGGAGACACAATCTGAAACAGGCTCCAGGCTCCGAGCTGTCAGCACAGAGCCCGATGTGGGACTCAAGCTCAGGAACCGCGAGATCATGACCTGAGCCGAAGTCGGACACTTACCCGACTGAGCCACCCAGGCGCCCCTAATCAAGCCGCTTTCTCAAGGTTGTACCAACCGATGCTCCTACCGGCAGCAGAGGAGACCTTCTGTTATTCATGGACTAGAATCACATTTGTCACCTCGGCCCGTACACCGGCTTATCAGCATGCCCACTGCCTCCACGATGCCCTCCGTCTCCCATCCAACAAGCCCGGGACCCCCAGGGTATTTCCCTCTCCGAGACTTCAGAGGGCAACTCTAGGCAATTTCCAAATAGCTCCGCAAATCCCCTCACCAACAAGAACACCCTTCCCTAGCCTCCCATACCCACAAAGACAAGACAGAGATTCCTTAGCCCTGGCTGTTAAGTGCCCCGGAATCCAAGCGAAACCTACAGCTGCAGAACAGAGTAGGGGGACTCACGTACTTTTTGTGCGTGTATAATTTTATTCCATTTTTTTATTTGAATTCCAGGATAGTTCCCACACCTTGTTATATTAGTTTCAGGTGTATCACGCGGGGACGTAACACTTCTATACATTACTCAGTGATCATCGTATGTGTCCTCTTAATCCCCATCACTTATTTCATCTATTTTTTTAATTATTATTATTCTCAAGTTACTTAACATACAGCATAGCCTGGGCTTCAGGAGTGGAACCCGGTGTTACATAGGACACCCAGTGCTCATCCCAACAAGTGCCCTCCTTAAGGCCCATCGCCCATTTAGTTCATGCTGCCACCCCCCTATTTCCTGTGCTTTTTAATTTAAAAAGTCACACAAGTAGTTCCTGCTAAGGCTGACCGAACCCTCTTCACGTTGCCAATTTTTAAATAAAAAATGAACGGCAGCAGTATAAGTTCTTTGCTTATTTTTTGCCATTTGGTGTTTTGTTTTGGTTTTTGGCTTTTCTGAGAATGTGGAGTAAACCCAGCGACGTCAGCTCTATGTAAACAGAAGCTGAAACGCAGGGACATCCCCATACGGTCCTCGGGGACGTGCGGGCACCCAGGCGCACTGTCTGCGGAGCAAATCCCTCCCTATTACTCAGACAGCACATCGCCTGTGTCGGGCACTGAGCCCAGACCCCATTTCCAAACTGGAGGAAGGTGAAAACCTCTCTGGAATGTCCGGACCTCCTAATACCTCTCCCTGCCTTCCCTCAGGGGCTAGTGAAATAGCTTCCCCACCCCACCCCTTCATGGACTCCAAACAGACCCTCTTCTGGTTAGGACAGTGAAATGATCCAGTTTCTAGATTTTTCTTTAAAAGGAGAATATGATGTGAGGGTCCAGAAGTTACTATCCCTACCTCCCAAAATACCCATGACAACATATTACCAGGCAGCTTTTTTTTTTTTTTAATGTTTTATTTGTTTTTGAGACAGAGAGAGACAGAGCTTGAACAGGGGAGGAGCAGAGAGAGAGGGAGACACAGAATCTGAAACACTGATCTGAAACACAGACACTGATCTGAAACAGGCTCCAGGCTCTGAGCTGTCAGCACAGAGCCCGATGCGAGGCTCGAACTCACGGACCGCGAGATCATGACCTGAGTTGAAGTCGGACGCTCAACCGACTGAGCCACCCAGGCGCCCCAACCAGGCAGCTTTTAAGAGACTGGTCGGTCGCATCATCAAGACAAGGGGCTCCTATGTTGGACCCCCTGAAATGAGATGCTAGGTTCAGTTCACGAGCAGTTTTCGGAAGAGAGAGGCCAAAGAGCTCATTAGATTTCCACGGGGTCCGTGACTCAAAGGAACCAAGCGTCCACCGGGTATGGAGTTCTGACTCATCCCCAGCGAACCCACACTCGCCCCCGCCTCTCGCACAGCCCTGGATACGCAGCGCGTGTTCAGGACGTAGGGAGCAAATCCAAAAATATCAAGTGACTCCTCAGAAACCAGTGGTTACACAGAAGGGCTCTACAAATACTGATCAATCACGCAGGAAACACTGGAGGCCAAGGACGGTTTGGGTTTTGGGGTTTTTTTTTTTAAATGAAGAGTTGACGGAATATCAGTCAGGCACAGTGCCCACTAAGCAACTGTCATTGATGAAATAGCTCATTCTTTTGATCTCTATCTTCTCCTAACACCACTGGGAAGAGGGACCCTAGGATGTGCCAGGGCCCGGAAGGCAGAACAACGTTCACGGACTCATGTCTGGTGAGAAAGTGGAAACCAGTGTGGAGTATGTGGACTTGTCCCCCCTCGGATGGGTCTCAGGCTCCCAGGAGGCTGTGAAAACGCCTGTGTTCACATGTACAAGCGCACATACATGTGTATGCACATACGTGCCAGGCCAGGCAGCTTTATCTGCACAGGACCTTCCCAGAGGGCGGGAAGGGTGCAGCCCCAGCAGCTGTCCTGGGAGAGCCTACAGGGGTCTCCCTGTAGCGGCCCGGCAAGGTGCATTCGGGACACCAGCCCCTCTTTTTATTCCAGGAGCACAAGGGCACATTGTTCACCGATGGGTTCGACGACCTGTCTGAAAGGCCAGGAGGGAGGAGGCCAGCAGTCCTGACCTGGAGGGCGACTGGGGCTCCGTGGGGCTCGGGGTCCTGAGCTGCCAGGGCCCACGATGTGTCCGTGGGCTTTCCCACGTTCCCTTCCCTTCCCCTCAAACAAGAAAGATGAGAGCACTAGGTTGCATGAGTTCATACCCCCGTGTCTAGAGAAGGAGAAATCTCATGATGAATTACCTGGCAAGAATTCATCAGTTAAAAAAAAAAAAAAAAAGCTACCAAGAAGTTGGCACTGAAGCATCAGACACGGGCTGCGATCCATTTAAACAGAAGCAAGTAAATCCACACACGCATCTCGTCGCTACTGGCCGAGACCGATCTGATAAAGACGGGAGCCATGTGTGGAGAAGGGCAGTATCTGGAGAGACAGCCGATGCAAACAGAGCAAAATGCACAAAATGAGCTCCTATCCCCGGGAAACCGAAGCCAGCATTTTCTGATTAGATAATGCCCCCAAAATGGATTAATGCTGTCCACACGGGCACTTTCAACGCCTGTCCTCCTCCCTGGCACTGTGGTCTATAGATCGGCAAGAAGCTGCAGGAGAGCTCGAGAAACTAAAAAATGAAATGGGTTTCACTGTGATGCAGGCACTGGAACGAAGGCTGCCCCTCATTTCCAAAGCTGATGAAATACACGCTTAACCCGCAAAGAAACTACGGGTCTATGTGGGAACATCAAGACAGCCCTCTGATGAAGCTCTTAGTTGTTAAAGAAGATGCTGCGGGGCGCCTGGGTGGCACAGTCGGTTAAGCGTCCGACTTCAGCCAGGTCACGATCTCGCGGTCCGTGAGTTCGAGCCCCGCGTCGGGCTCTGGGCTGATGGCTCAGAGCCTGGAGCCTGTTTCCGATTCTGTGTCTCCCTCTCTCTCTGCCCCTCCCCCGTTCATGCTCTGTCTCTCTCTGTCCCAAAAATAAATAAACGTTGAAAAGAAAAATTAAAAAAAAAAAGAAATATTCTTTGTTTAAAAAAAAATAAAATAAAGAAGATGCTGGGCGGGGGGGGCAGCGAGAAGGGTGGCAAGGGGGTGAAGGGGTCTTCACATCACACATGGCAACTTCTGAGACACCCACCTGTCCCAGATCAGCAACCAAGTCAACAAATCAGAATGCTACTAACGTGGTCAAATCACAAACTATGCCTGCCCTCTGCCTGCCTGGTTGACTTTTTCCCACCTGTCACCTCTGGGACACAAATTCTTTTTTTTAATGCTTTTATTTATTTTTGAAGAGAGACAGAGAGAGAAACAGAGCACAAGCAGAGGAGGGTCAGAGAGAGAGAGAGAGAGGGAGGGAGACACAGAATCCGAAGCAGGCTCCAGGCTCCGAGCTGTCAGCACAGAGCCCGACGCGGGGCTCGAACTCACGGACCGTGAGATCATGACCTGAGCCGAAGTCGGACACTCAACCGACTGAGCTAGTGAGGTGCCCCAAGACACAAATATTGTTTAAAGAAACCCCTAGAACTTCTAGTCACCCCTAACTAGAATGGATTTTGAGGTGAAAATACTATGAATTGATCGATCTTATTAAGCTACCGGCTCACCCAAGAACTTTCTAAGCTGTAGCTGGCGGAAATACAGGCCTCAACAATGCCCAAGGGAGAAAGGTTTGCCCTCTCGGGAACACGGCACACGAGAACAGACATCCCATGGGTCAGGGTTAGCTGTTGACGCAAATTCACTGGGCCGCAGCCTATTCCGGAAAGTCGGACAGATGATGCAGTCGATTCCCACAAGGCATCAAAAAGCGGTCAACCTCCAAGGGGATCAGCACACTACAGTCCGAGAGTCACAACTACAGTGGGAGATAGTGACACGGGCGCCCGCACACGGAGGTGAGCCCTCACCCAGCCTCCGGAGAAGGGGACGGTGGCTATGTCAGCAGGCCGCACGCTGGAAGCTGGGGCTGCTTGCGGAAGGCTGCAAGATCTCAAAGGGAAGCGCCCCTGAAGCCGAGGAACAGGGTGCACCCAGCCACGGCGGCCTGAACAGCCTTTGGGTAAAAGCCACTTCCAGCTCCTGGATCCTCTCCGCACAGCCGCCCACTTTGCGTGTCCGACGCCCGGCCACCAGAGCAAATGCCCGCTATTTGCCTCCTGTGATGATGTAACCAGCTGGCAATCCCGGGAATAAGGCAGTTTCCTACCAGTCCATTCTTCACGGACGGGCCTCACTCAGGACACAAGTGGGAAAACGGACCCTCTGCGTGCTTTCTTTCCTCCCCGTTTCCCTCCCGAATCCAAGGATTTCTACGAGTTGCTCTATCAGCCTCTGAAGCACCCTCAGCCTCTCCGCTCCGTGGGTCTCAAACTGGAGTCTGTGCACAAGTCACCTGGGGATCTTGATAAAATGCAGACTTGACTCCGTGGGTCCCGGACAGGGCCTGAGAGTCCGTGTTTCTAACAAGATCTCCAGGGACGTAGAGGCCAGCTCTGCAAACCACACCCTGAGAGGCAAAGCTCCTACCATCCCAAAGAACTCCTAGATAATTCATCTTCCTTGGGCCTCTTCTCCAAAACCTACAACAGTCACCTCCCCTCCCCAGGCGGCCCAGACTCCCAACACCTGAGATTCTTATCGTAGACAGAACGGAGGCTCACAGAGATAAAGGAATCTGCCCCGCATCACACAACTAGAAAGTCATTATTTGAACTCAGAAAGGGACCAGGTTTAGTCCCAGCAACCTGCTGTCTGTACGTCCTCAACGCACTCAGCACCATCTGACATCGGCCTGTGTTTCGCTTGTATGGCTGTTTGTTATTCTCCCTCTTCCCACGTCCCCAACACCCAGGCCAGTTTGTTAAGCTCCAAAGGAGCAAGGATCATGTTTGTCTTGTTCGTCGCTAGATCTCCGGTACATAGAAAAATCCCCAGCTCACGGGGGACACTTGAAAATATCTGTCGCGTGAACAAAAGCAAACAAAACAAATTGCTTTTTCTTCCAAAAGGAGACAGAGCAAGAATCTCGGCCGTTCTGGGACCTGCAGAAGGGTCCTCAGTTTCAGTCACGGAGAAGCCTCTCAGGGCACTGTGGCATGGGTTCAGACCAGAAACAGACGAACACGACAGAAGCCTCCACCCACCCTGGCAAGAGCTCCCAACTTGGTCACGGGGAAATGCCACAGACACACAAGACTTAAGCATACTTCGGAAAAAGTATGATGGGCGCCTGGGTGGCTCAGTCAGTTGAGCGTCTGACTCAGGTCATGATCTCACGGTTCATGACTTCGAGCCCCACATCCGGCTCCTCACTGACAGTATGGAGCCTGCTTGGGATTCTCTCTCTTCCTCTCTCTGTCCCTCCCTGCTCTCTCTCTCTCTCTCAAAATAAATAAACTTAGGAGGAAGGAAAGAAAAAGAAAGAAAAGAAAAGAAAAGAAAAGAAAAGAAAAGAAAAGAAAAGAAAAGAAAAGAAAAGAAAAGAAAAGAAAAGAAAAGAAAAGAAAAAGTATAAATATAACCAAGTCCAAATAGGACACAACATTCTGAGCGCACAGGTCCAGGTGAGACCAGTAGGATTCACATTAGAGCTGGGAAGTCAGGGAGGGCTGCAGGAGGAGGGGTTGGGCTAGCAAGGCAGATGATGCACCCAATTTTCCAAATTAATTTTCAAACAGGATACTTGACCAAATGATTGTTTTTTGTTGTTTCTTTTTTCACAGCTTCTTGGCTAAGATACGGTCCCCAGTCATTCTACCCAACACTCATCTAGGCATTGCTGTGAAAGTGTCCTGGAGATGTGATTAAGGTCTGCAATCCTCCTTAAGGAGGTTACTCTAGATCAACCGGATGAGCCTGATGCAAGCAGTTGAAAGGCCTTAGGAGGACAGCGGCCGCCCGTGCCCAAGAGCTCCAGCCTCGGAGCCGGCCCCGTGCATGTGGGACGTGCCCACCTGCCCCTTACAGCAAAGCTTTTCACACGCCTTTCCAACCGGCCCATTTCTCGGGTTGAACCCCGGCTGATACTCCTGCAAAGCGGGGTGATCTTGCCCCGCAGGAGAGCAAACGTGGCCTCTTCCAGCCCTGGGGGGGGCTCATGATGGAAGTTCCTTCCATTCATACTAAGTACTGCCTGAAGTGCCTCAACGTCTGGCACGTAAACTGCGATTACAGAGGGGTCGAGGAAACCCCATTCGCCACCCCACCACTTGAGACATTCTCCCGCTGACTTACGTTTTTCTGCATAAGCTCTAGGTTTTCAAGCTGCCTGTGACAGCATTGCCTTCAGAATAAATCAAAATAAGTCAAAGAATAAAAGTAAGAAAATAAAACAGACTTGTAACTCTCCCGCCTTGGAAGGGCACGCGAGAGCAACCAGAGGCAGGAGCTCTACTGTGGCTGCCTCTCCACGGGGGGAGGGGGGGGGGAGGATGGGCAGGAGGGAGGAGACGCCTTGGCAGCCTCAGCCCCAAGCACGTTCCACCGTGGGGACGACAGGACCCCACGGGGCCACCCGACGCGCCTTTGGACGCTTGAGTCATAGACGTCCCGCGAGCTAAGCCGCAGACTGCCTCCGTCCTGCTGCGACAACCCTTGGTTCCAACAGGAACCAAGACTACCCACACCCTACCTGCTGCCGGCCTCCGGCTCCATCCCTCCCCCCCCCCCAAGGCCACGGACAGGAGAGGCAACAACTCCCTCTCGCCCCCATTTCCGGGCACCCGGAACGCATACTTGTGATCCTGTCGCAACCTGCCTTCTTCAGGGACCCCCATGCCCCCCACCTCCCAACCGGACACCCCCAGCAGGACACGCTGTCCAGACAGCGGAAAAAGCCACCAGCACTCAAGTGAGACACAAGGGAGGGGCCACGTCACCTTCGGAAGGCTACTTCCTCTCTCTGAACGCGAGCATCTCTTTGCTGGAGATCAGAGCAGCTCGCCCTGCACAGTTGTTAGGAAGAACATAAATACTCTATGTAAAAAGCGGCTGTTTTGTCCTGGACGTGCTCACGGAGCTCACATACGCAGCACACGATACACGCACGCCTGTATTTGAGGGAGTTCTTAGGGGAAACAACGTAACCGAAGTAGTGAAAACCCAAGCAGACACACACATCCTTTTCTGAGAAGTGACAGCTTCATCATGCCATGGACAAAACCGTCCGGTCACCTGTCGGGCGTCCGTCTTTAAAAGGTGCGCACGTGTCAGACCATCCTGGGTGGCGAGCTCTGACAAGTCAGGACCCGAGAGTCCAGTTATGTTCCCGACGGTGCAGAGCACAGGCCCAGAAAGTTCCTGACTGACCCAAGAGCTGGACGGGCCCTCCCGAGAGCCA
This sequence comes from Lynx rufus, assembly GCF_022079265.1. Classification (NCBI taxonomy): domain Eukaryota; kingdom Metazoa; phylum Chordata; class Mammalia; order Carnivora; family Felidae; genus Lynx; species Lynx rufus. The sequence goes on along the minus strand of NW_025814829.1, from coordinate 677,532 downwards.
CAGGTCTGATCTCGCCAACTTGTTCAGAGATAAAAGAATTAGCCCGAAGGCGTTGAAAGAAGTGGCCATTGGGGTGCCTGGGTGGCTCAGTCGGTTAAGCGTCCGACTTCGGCTCAGGTCATGATCTCGCGTGAGTTCGAGCCCCGCGTCGGGCTCTGTGCTGACAGCTCGGAGCCTGGAGCCTGCTTCAGATTCTGTGTCTCCATCTCTCTCTCTGCCCCTCCCACACTCCTGCTCTCTCTCTCTCTCTCTCTCTCTCTCAAAATTAAATTAAAAAAGCATTAAAAAAAAGAAGGAAGTGACCATTGGGGCACCCGGGATGGATCCAACAGTTGAGCATCCAACTTCAGCTCAGACCATGATCTCACAATTCATGAGGTCGAACCCCACATCAGACTCTGTGCTGACAGTGCAAAGCCCACTTAGGACCCTCTGCCCCAATCTCTCCCCCCACCCTCCTTCTCCCCTCCCGCCCCCACCTCTTTCCCTCTCAAAAATAAATATTAAAGGGACACCTGGCTGGCTCAGTCGGTTAAGCGTCCAACCCAGGCTCAGGTCATGATCTCGCGGTTCGTGAGTTCGAGCCCCACATCGGGCTCTGTGCTGACAGCCCGGAGCCTGCTTTGAATTCTGTCTCCCTCTCCTCCTGCCCCTCCCCTGCTCATGCTCTCTCAAAAACAAATGTTAATTTTTTTATTAATAAACAATAAAAAAAAAAGAAACAGACAAAACCCAGTGACAAAGGAACCGGAACCCAGAGCCGCCTTGCAAGCTCAGCATACTAGGAACCGGGATGCTCTTACCCCGAGAGGACAACGCAAGCCCTTGCTCCAAGGCTTTCGCCAGCTTCCGCAGATGCCGTGAGGTCCCTCGGTGGACCGTGCCAAGTGCAAACTTTAAAGCACAGCAAGTACAGAGACGCAACTAGTTCCTAGCCTGTCAGAAAGGCAGGCAGGCTGGTGACAAGGAGGCAGCTCCGAGAAGTGTGACTACAGACAGATGGTGGCGGTGAGCTGGAAAATCTAGAACTGCACCAAACACCACTAAAAATAATAGGGATCCCAGAGGAAACCAGGGGCCTGGTGTAGTCGTGCAAGGGGAGGGAGCCCCGGCCTCCAGCGCGAGGCAGCCGGCAACAAAACGCGTCTACCGTAAATTGCTACTAATTCTCGTTGCCATTGACCTCCACCCCGGTAACGAGGCTGCGAGGACTACGGCGTGGAAGGCCCACAGCGATCCCCCCAGGCCACCTCCTCCCCTGCCCCCAGCCACGCCTGAGTCATCTCGAAACACTCCGCACGAGGGGCCGTCTCGGAGCTCCGCATCAACCGAGGGAATGCAGCAGCTTCCGAAGAAGCCTCTTCCATTTTTGGCTGGGACCGCACTCCTTACGTTTGGCAGACATCTACCCCTGCTGACATCATCCGTCGGGAAAGCCTCCGACCGCAGCAACTTTTCCGGCAACCAAGTCATGCTGTTGACGTTACTTCCTCCCGATGCCATTTAAGACCCTGGGATCGTTTTCACACATTTTGGGTCTCTGCATCTTAGACCTGTCCTACTGGTTTTGAGACGACAGTGCCAGGACTCTTGAAGAGACAGACCAGTTCTCCGGGAGGGATCTTGTTTCTTCCAAAAAGTGAGACCTGTCGCAGGTCAGCGAGCGCCACGGTCAGAGGCAGTCAGCAGAGGCGGCCCCGGTCACGCCTGGGTCACCAGAGACCAAGGACAGGGAATGTGGCAAGTTCACTGCCAATCTAGACCCGCTACTCTGAGCAACCCCTCTTCTCCAGTGGCTCCCACGTTCTCTCCCGCACACTCTCTGTTCTCTCCCACAGACCCACCAGGCAAGTTCCCACTCCACGACCTTTAGTGGTCACTCACGCCTTTTGACTAAAACACTCGAGTCCCGGCTAACCTCAGAGAAGCCCCCTGACCAGCCTACAGCAGCAACCCAGTCATATGCTCAAGACATTCTGTGTCACGTTACCCAGTTTCACTTCCTTCAAACCACTCATCATCGCCTAAAAATATCTGGCTTACTCTGTCTCACCCCACAAGTTGTAAGTGGTTTAAAGATGGGAGAGCGAGTCTGTCTCGTTCACGACTACATCCCCAGTGCCTGGAAAGTACTCAGCATAGAGTGGATGCTCGGGGCGGGGAATCTGTTAATTGAATGAATGTCAGTAAATGATTTACTGGGGAGACAGCAGGCCCTGGGATCAGACCCGCCTGGGTTCAAACGCCGGCCCGGCTCTTTATTAGCGCCGTGACCTCGAGAAAGTCACCTTATCCAAGATCGTGCAGCTAGTAAGGTTTCAAGATGTATGCCACGGGGTGTGGATGAAAATTAAGTCTTAGGATTTTTAAGTATCAGGACTCCAGCTTCTAAACATGCCTAACAGACACTAAGTCGAAAGAGGACATTAGTGGTAACCTTGACTCATTTGATAAAGCTGGTGGCGGTGACAGCAATAGCCTTCGCCGTAATAACGACAGGCCATTGGCACCTCAAGATAGCATCTGTTACCATTTTCAACTTCTGCTAAAAGAAGGAGGCAGCGTGACAAAGTGGCACTGGCATGGTCAGAAGACCCTGACTGGCGTCTCCAACTTGACAAGGCATTCCATCACCGATAACAGCAGGTTTCAAAGAACAAACAAGACGGTAGATTTACGTGAAGCACTTTCTAAACTCGAAGGCACGATATTTATGAGTATTATCAATATTAAAAATGTTCTCGTCCCCAGTTTAACATTCCTCACACCCTGGGAGGCAGCGCTCACTTCCCTGGGCAGGTTAAGAGTTATCTGGCTCGGGGCGCCTGGGTGGCTCAGTCGGTTAAGCGTCCGACTTCGACTCAGGTCACGATCTCGCGGTCCGTGAGTTCGAGCCCCGCGTCGGGGTCTGGGCTGATGGCTCGGAGCCTGGAGCCTGCTTCAGATTCTGTGTCTCCCTCTCTCTCTGCCCCTCCCCCGTTCATGCTCTGTCTCAAAAATAAATAAACGTTTAAAAAAAAAAAGAGTTATCTGGCTAGTGAACGTACACTCGGACAAGCACGGTGGTGTGTGAATTATTCAGGGCAAAACCTCGCTCTAAACAGCACAGCACAGGCTCAAAGAATGCAGTCACCCCTCATCACCTGGGGAAACAACAGGTAGCAGTTAGCTTCTCAGAGAAGAGGAAAGCATCGAGTACAGGGCAGTGGAGGCCCAGAGACTCAGGTTCGAATCCCAGCTATCCCATAACCGGCCAAGTGATGCTGGGAGGTCACAGACCATCTCTAGGTGCCTAGCATTTCAAAGGCCCTTAAATATCTGCAAACAGAGCAACGGGCCCTTTTCCATCAAAGAGACTATAGCCTCTTTGGCTGGAGGTGGTGAGGAGAGAAGACAGAGCCAGATTACAAGAGCATCATCATCCACACCGGCAAGCCATCTGACGAATGGTCTTCCAGGGAGCGAACTTGGGTTGCTCCCTCAGCAACCACGGGCCTCGGGGTCTTGGTGGGAGGCTAAACCACCGAATCAAAACCAGAACAAACTCCAGTCCCTCCAGGACTGTCCCTCTCATGTACGAGGAGAGGAAAATCAAGTTTAATAGAGACTTCTCATTTGCCGACACTTTTCAGAAACTCACCTCCTCGGAGCCACATTTATGTGAATTCTTCTTTTGTTGAAGGCTTTACCATCGAAAACCTTATACACAAAAGTAGAGCGAGAGCACAAATGAACGAACTCCCAGGAACTCTTCACCAGCTTCGGTCACGCCCAGCTCAGGGCCACTCTGGTTTCATCCATCCCCACCTGCTTCCTCTTTAGCCCTTTATTATTTTTAATTTTTTTTAATGTTTATTTATTTTTGACACACAGAGAGACAAAGCATGAGTGGGGGAGAGGCAGAGAGAGAGGGAGACACAGAATGCGAAGCAGGCTCCAGGCTCTGAGCCGTCAGCACAGAGCCCGACGCGGGGCTCGAACTCACGAACTGTGAGATCATGACCTGGGCCGGAGTCAGACACTCAGCCGACTGAGCCACCCAGGTGCCCCAAGCCCTTTATTTTATTCTACTTTTTTAAATTTTTTTTTAATGTTTATTTATTTTTGAGAGAGACAGAGCATGAGCAGGGGAGGAGCAGAGAGAAAGGGAGACACAGAATCGGAAGCAGGCTCCAAGCTGTCAGCACAGAGCCCGACACGCGGCTCGAACTCACAAACTGTGAGATCATGAGCTAAGCCGAACTCGGACGCTCAACCGACTGAGCCACCCAGGCGTCCCCAGATTTGAAAGCAGCCATTTCTCCAAAGAGCCCTGATCCCTTTTAATAGAAAATGGTATTTGGACACCAAGAATGCTCACTGTCCTGGTTTCTTGGCCTTGCCAGTGGACAAGGCTAGAACATATTTTAATAACGAAATGCTTCATGAGTTCATACTTCACATCCAATTCAAAATCAGGACGGTAGGGATTTTACTTGACCTCATTGTTCGTACATTAGTGTTTTCTTCCCACCAACGTAATTGTTCTCTCTATCCCACCACAAATATAAAGGGTCTCAGAACACCACCAACACCACCATCACCAGTGATATTAAAAATAAGTCTACAAAAGTCTATTTTCTGCACGTCTGGTATCTTTATGGTATGCACCACCAACAATGCACAATCAAATCACTGTGTTTTATAGCCAGTTGGCAGAGTTCCTCACTTTCTCTCTGCAGGTTATGCCAACTAGCTCGATGCAGCGAGATTCACTTGGTTTTCTCAGGGATTGCTTCATTTTTAAATTTAAATAGAAAAGCATGTTAAGAATTTACACAATTCCAACTTCAAACTAGCAAGGAATCTTCAGAGAAGACAAAGTTTTATTCCTTTTCCCTCCAGGCTATTCCTTTTCTCCTAAGAGATTAAAAAAAATCAAATGGTAATTAAAGGGTTTTTTTTTTATATTTATTTATTGAGAAAGAGAGAGAGAGCACGCATGAGCGAGCATAAGCAGGGGAGGGGCAGAGAGAGAGGGAGACACGCACAACGTGAAGCAGGCTCCAGGATCTGAGCTGTCACAACACAGGGCCTGACACGGGGCTCGGACTCCCAAACTGTGAGATCGTGACTTGAGCTGAAGTCGGACGCTCAACCGACTGAGCCCCCCAGGTGCCCCAACATTTTAAGTTATCAGTACACCCAACATGGGGCTCAAACTTACAACCCCGCGATCGAGTCACATGCTCCACTGACGGAGCCAGCCGGGAGCCCCCACCATTTTTTTAATGTAAATAAATACATACTCTCTCTCGTTTCAGATAAATTACCTTGCCCTTTTGCTCAATAGATCTGAGAGATGGCTGCATCACAGATACGCCCTGGATTCCTTTCTTCAGCTTCATGTTCTCCATCATGTGGAGCCACCATAGTTAATCCTCACAGTGCTGTTCCAGGGAAGGGCGGGTGGGTCATGGTCGGCTATTCCAGAATGAGCCACTGGGCGCCCTGGTGTTTTGTTTCTTTGTTTTAAGAGACAGTGCACATGCACGGCATGAGCAGGGGAGAGGGGCAGGGGTAGAGAGAGAGGCAGGGGAGAGAGGGAGACAGGATCCCAAGCAGGCTTCATGCTCAGCACAGAGCCCAACGCTGGCTTGATCCCACCACCCTGGGATCATGACCTGAGCTGCAATCAAGAATCAGACGCTTAGTGGACTGAGCCACCCAGGTGCCCCCAAAGGTCTATTGTTGACCAGCCTAAGAACAGAGACCTCTGCCACTGGGGAGACGGGAAGCATTTAGGATGGCCCACCTGTGAAAAAGAGCCATGAAATACAAGCGCAGAAAACCAGCCCCCAGTGAGAAAAGTTTCAAAGATACCTTTTATTGTAGCAACCAAAACTATAAGGTACTACGAGTCAATTCAATAAAAGGCAGATGAAAAATTCAAAAACTATACAATTTTATTAAAAGACATTAATGAAGATCTAAATAAAGAGATATGCCATATTCATGAACTGGAAGACTATCATAAGGATGTCCGTAATCGCCAAAATCATTCTAGAAGCTCAGTTTAATTGTGATTAAAATAAGGATCTTTAGATCAGTGTTTCCTTTACTGGTATTTTTTTTTTTTTAACATTTATTTATTTTTGAGAGAGACCAAGACAGAGCTGGGGATGGGCAGAGAGAGAGAGGGAGACACAGAATCCCAAGTAGACTCCAGGCTCTGAGCTGTCAGCATAGAGCCGGACGCAGGACTTGAACTCACAAACTGCGAGATCGTGACCTGAGCGGGTCGGATGCTTAACCCACTGAGCCACCCAGGATCCCCTGCTGGCATGTCTTTTTGTCTTAAGTAAGCTCTATGCCCAACGTGGGGCTTGAACTCATGCCCCCAAGATCAAGAGTCATCTGCTGTGTACGGACTGAACGAGCGCACCCCTGATTTGTTTTTGGGGGGTTGAGATTTTTAAAGAACTTACTCAACTAATTCTAAAACTCTATTGAAAGAGCAAAGTCCCATGAATTATCAAGACCATAAGGTTGGGAATCATCCTACCGAATGACAAGACTTATAATTAAAATAGATGTTTCGGGGCATCTGGGTAGCTCAGTCGATTAGGTAACCGACTCGGGATTTAGGCTCAGGTCACGATCCCAGGGTCGTGGGGTGGAGCCTGCTTAGAATTCTCTCTCCCCCTTTCTCTGCCCCTCCCCTACTTGCACTTTTGCTCTCCCTCAAAATAAACATTAAAAATAATAATAAATGTTCTAAAGGAAGGAGAGACAAAGAGACCGGGAAAACAGAGCAGGAAGCCTTGAAACCAACGTCTACATTTTACAGACACTTGATATAGGACAGCAGCGGTGGAGCAAAAGTAGTGAATAGACCGACTAACACGGTGCCAGGGAAACTGGTTATCTACATGGAGGAAAAAATAAAATTAGACTCCTATTTCAAGCCATGCATAAAAATAAATTCTAGAGCTAAATGTGAAAGGCAAAGCTTATAAAACTTAAAGCTATAGAATGGCACCATTATGATCTCCGAGTACAGAGAATTTTTTTAAAAGACAAAGCATATGTGAAAAGGAAAAGATCAATACATTTATATTAAAACATAAATCTTTCATACATCAAAAGATACCACAAGGATGGTGAAATGACAAGCCAGCGTAGTAAAAGAGTTGTAATACGCATAACCGAGCTCAGCGTGCAGATAAAACTTCTACAAGTCAAGAAGGCAAACTCTGAAGACTCCGTTGAAAAACAGACAAGAGATAGGAGCATACACCTCACGCGAAAAAAAAAAAAAGAGACGAAACAGAAGAACTGATGCTGACTAGTGATGAAGGAAATGCAAATTCTGAAAGCTAGCTCACATCCAGCATATTTGGCCAAAAAAAAAAAAAAAAAAAAAAAGTTAAGGCTAAGAAAACCAAGTGTGAGCATGGGTGTGAGGCAACTCACAAGTACACGCTGCATATCAATTCACCTCCCTCCAGCAATCTTAACGATATTTCACAAAGCGGATAGCTGTGTGATCTTGCGTAAGTCACCAAACTTATCCAAGACGGAGCTTCAACCGGTAAAAAGTCAAGAAGGAGGAACAGATGACCTCAAAGAACACAAGAATCTGCCACGTGTCCATGTCTGCCTCTGGCCAAGTTCAGGTTCAGGACAGGCCCAGGGCATGCCTGCAGAATCAAGTCAGGTGCTCAGTGGATATTAAGCCATCCATCCGTCAGCAAGACCGTTTATGGTTAGCCCTAACAAGCACAATTAGGGACTGGTTCTCTAACTCTGTTTTATGGGTTTTGTGGGCTCCAGGGGAAGAATAAATCAAGCATGAGTTTACCAAGTCTGGCCCAGCACACACCGCCAACGTTTAAATGAGACCAAGAGTCTCCAAAAGGATCAGAGACCACCCTCCCCACGCCAAGCCAACTGCTGTCCCGATGGGAGAGTACCGTCAACGGAATCACGAGCATGAGGGAGAAGGACCAAGGGACTCACCGCATGTTTATGAGACCGTCAGGGCCGCCCCATCAGAGAAACAAGTCCACTTTCAGGGGGAGGCAAGGGTATGCCAAGGCCTTCTCCCCATCTCTAGGGGTAACAACTCAGCCCCATCCCTCAGCCGAGAGCTCAACTAACACGCTGCCACGAGCAGAAGTCCCTCGGTCGGTACGCACGAGGACGTAACAGACTTTGAGGAAGGCTCCAGAGCAGCACTTTAACACCTGCCGAGTTCTCAGTCACAGAATCACCAGAATGCAGAAAGGAACTTCACGGTCCATCTTCCCGGTCACAATCAGCCCAGACAAGTCCTAGAGGACAGAAGTTGTATCGTGGCCCCGTTAGTACTGCCCAGCTGTTTGGTACGGCTGCGTTTTTCAAGAATGCCCCCAGCAACTCCACCACTAACCCATACGGAGCCTGAGGGAGAGACAAAATGCCTAACACGTACCTGGCGTCCCCACGTGGAAAAACACTACTCACGCCTGCTGCCTGGGCAATCCTGAAAAGTCCACAGAATCGGCCACCTCTGCATGATGCCCCATCTAGACCACACGACCCTTGCAGGCAGTCCGATCTCGTTCAAAGTCATCGCCCTAAAACCCAGCGCTGTGCCAGACTTGCCGGAACACTCAGCAAGTACTTACTGGTTGCAGTCACGAAACTACCTTCCGTGATCCTCTACTCTCAGCACGTTCCCACTTGTCCTCTGCTGGGGAGCCAGGTTGGGGGATATTTTTTTTTCAGGACCAGCTCCGAGAGATGGCCAGGCAATATGGCAGGGGCTCTGGCGTCCCAGCTCCACTGGGAACAGCCTTTCACTAGCCAAGGGAGGGAAAACGCTTGGAGGCTAGGACCCACTTTTCCAACCTATAAGAGGAAATAACAGTGACAAAGGACCTCCATATCAAATACAGTAATTTAAGAGGTTGAGAAACTGCAGAAGCAAGCAGGCGGGGTGAGGGAGGAAGAAGCTGGGGCACCTGGCTGGTTCAGTCAACGGCACGTGCAACTCTTGATCTTGGGGCTGTAGGTTTGAGCCTCACATTGGATATAGAGAATTCTTTAAATTTTTTCTTAACGTTTATTTATTTCTGAGACAGAGCATGAGTAGGGGAGGGGCAGAGAGAGAGGGAGACACAGAATCCGAAGCAGGCTCCAGGCTCTGAGCTGTCAGCACAGAGCCCAACGCAGGGCTTGAACTCACAGACTGCGAGATCATGACCTGAGCCGAAGTCAGACGCTCAACCGACTGAGCCACCCAGGCATCCCATTTTTTTTTTAGTTTTTTTAACTGTTTATTTTTAAGAGACAGAGAGAGAGAGAGAGCATGAGTGGGGGAGAGGGGCAGAGAGAGAGAGAATCCGAAGCAGGTTCCAGGCTCCGAGGTGTCAGCACAGAGCCTGACTTGGGACTCGAACTCAGACTCACGAGCTGTGAGATCATGACCTGAGCCAAAGTCAGAGGCTTAACTGACTGAGCCACCCAGGTGCCCGGGAATTCTTTAAAAAAAATTTTAAGTAAAGAGAGGTGCCTGGATGGTTCAGTCGGTTAAGCATCTGACTCCTGGTATCAGTTCAGGCCACGATCTCGTAGTTGTGGGATTGAGCCCCGCATCGGACTCTACGCTGAGCACCGAGCCTGCTTAGGACTTTTTTTTTCCCTCCCTCTCCTTCTACCCCTCCCCTGCTGTCACGCTATCTCAAAATTAACGTTTAAAACAAAAAAAAGCAGCTACTGAACTTGCCTTTCCAAGAAGCCACTTATCTCTGATGGCAAAACACTTTTCCTGTGGTCATCCCTTATTTACGGTGACTATCACAGTATGGTAGTTGACAGGGCTGGTGCCCAGGAGTGTAGGAGAGGGACTCGCATTCAAATCCTCTCGACCATTTCACCCAGGAAGGCTTGCCCTACTGCACCTTCTAAGGATCTGTGGATTTAGGGCTCAACAATGCACGGAATTTGAGTATTTTTTTCCACCTATTAGTTTTATTTCTCCAGATTCTGCCCATAATACATACAGAAATCATATACCAGGCACTGGGGACACAAATGTGACTTATGATCTCCTTGGCCAAAGAAACAAGTCAACCATTAGGAGAGAATCTGTGGAGATGAATCAATGTCAATTCATTAAATCATCAGTCGTCAACTATTGTGCAATGGGTAGCACAGAGCTTTCAGAGAAACATTTCCTTTTCTTGGAAATGTCCACAAACACCAGATTTATCATTGGTGGAGTGAAAAGTTCAGTGGGACGAGGTCAGGCCCTCAGGTTCTGTTCTTGATTCTGCCATAGGAAAGCAGAGATACCGTGGATGAAATCCTCAGCTCTGCCCCTCAATTATTCCACACAAACCCCCAATTATATGTGCCTCTATTTTAAGAAAACCTACTAACTGAAACACTGAACTTCTTAAAACAAGAGATTGAATACCCTTCAATTTACTCTACAAAAGCCCTCTTCACTTGACAATACTCTGTTTACCCTTTACGCAGCAGGGAGGCCAGGGTCTGGGAGACGGGATGCGGCACACAAGAGCTCTGGAAGCCTGCAGAGCCAACCCTAGCCTTGGATCAACGGCCTTGACCTTGTCACTTTCATCCCTTTGTACTCTGTCCCCTCGCCCGTAAAATACCAGAGCTGACTCAGAACCTAAATCTTACATGACCCCGGAGGTCCCTTCCCACACGAACGCTCAGAGGCTCTTGTATCCTTCCCGTTTCTTCTACAGACCATCCCCCCTTTCCTGGTGAAGTCACATCCCAGTTACCTAATGTCCACATCCTGGCAGACGGATCAATCCGAGCAAACAGCCAGAACACAACAGGACTGCACGTGGCGCTCACCACGTCCCCGGCTGTGGAGGTGCCCGCTCTCTGAGGCGTGGGAGGTGGGAACTTGTGTCCTCTCTTCCCTTAACTGTTCATCAATATGCTGCTCAAGCATAACCACCCTTAAGCAGCATTTATTTGTTACTTGTCCTATTGTCCTCAAATATTTACACCTTTGGCTACTCCGTGGGGAGGAAAACCCCTTTGAACAATCTCAGCAGTGTGGCCTATTGTAGGGGAAACAAAAAGATGGCATCCCGGTTTGGGGAAAGTGGCGGCAATGGTGACCATATTTTTTGGGCCCTCCGCGATCCTTAAAAACAGAGCAACTATGTAGCAGAATTAAAACCTCATGGATGAAAACTCAACTCCAACAGGGCCAACAGAAGACCACTCACTGAAGACCACAGAAGTGGAGAACTACAGCAGTTGTCAGGGGCCGACAGCAAGGTCTGAAGGCAGGGGCAAGCCCAGCCCCTGTAAACGCTCAATTGACTCACCAGGACTGGATCCCACAGGGAGGAGAAACCATCTGGAGCAGAATCGAAATTGAGCGGGACAGGTAACAGGGACAAAGGAAAGAAAAAGGTTCAGAGAGAGAGAGAGAAGGAAACAGAGACACCACATGTTCTAATCTAAATGAAATTGGAAAAGGAACTGTGCAGTCAGAAATCCTCCTGAACTTACCATCCTCTTAAAAGTTAAGGAAAACAGGGGCGCCTGGATGGCTCAGTCGGTTACGTGTCCAACTCTTGATTTCGGCTCAGGTCACGATCTCACAGTTGCTGGATTGGGCCCCACGGTGGGTTCCACACTGAGCGTGGAGCTTGCTTAAGATTCTCCCTCTCAAAATAAACATTTTTTTTTAATTCAGGAAAACAGGTTCATAATAAAAATTAATGAAAGTATCAGAGTCAACTCCGTAGGCAGTTCTGAAAGAAAAAGAGTAAGGACCAAAATACCTCTGGAGATGTGGGACAATGAAAACACGCCAAAAAGACATTCAAGAAACATTAAAATGTAACATCATTTCAAAATGAGCTAAAAATACTGTAAATTATGCAAGACATGAAAACAAATTAGAATTATGAAAATTCAAAAGTGACTAAATTCAAGGAAGAATCAAAAAAAAATTTTTTAATCATTCTAGAAATGAAAACTCAACTAGAAAGAAGAAAAAATAAATCTGACAAAAGGCCCGGAAAGTCAGGAACATACTCAAATGAAAAACACAGAAAGATCAAAGGGATTTGAAAGTGGCAAGTACCGAAAACGGGCAAAGAAGAACCAATATAGGGATAAGAGGGGTTCTTGCAAAACAAAATAAACCAAAGCAAGGGAACAGAATTCTGAGAATAGTAATTCATGAAAACTCCCCCCCCCCAAAATATATATATCGAAAACTTATGAAGAGCATACTATGTATCTGTGAACACAGACTCAGAGTAAAGACATATTCTAAGAAAACTAGAAGGCATGTCTATACCTGGGAATATTGTCCCATGCATGAGCTTTTCCTCAGGATCCTAGAGAATGAACTTCAGAGGACCTAATGACGAGACGCATGGATAGAAGTATCCAAAGTATTAACCAAGCAGTTATAAAGGAATAAGGCTAAGTGAGGCTTAAAAGGGTCTATTACAACGTGCAACGACTATGCAATGGTATTCACTTCCTATGGCTGCGATGACAAATTATCACAAACGTGGTAGCTTAGAATGACAGAAGCGTATTCTGCTACAGGTCTGGAGGCCACAAGTCCAAAATCAGTTCCACTTGACCGCAATCAAGGTGCTGGCATGCCGTCCCCCTCTCCAAGGGTTCTAGAGGAAAACTCCATTCCTTACTCTGCCAGCTTCTGGTGGCTGCATCACTGGGTCTCTGTCTCCAGGATCACATGGTTCTTCCCTTTCTGTGAATCATCTGTCTCTGCTTCCTCCTTCTAAGGACATCTTTGGTGGCACCTGGAGCCCACCCAGATAATCCAGGATAACGTCCCCTCTCGACATCCTTCTTCCTCACCTCTGCAATCTCTGCCATTTATGGGTGCTAGGGATTAGGACCCGGATACCGTGAGGGGCCACAGGTTATTCAGCCAACCACAATGATCTAGGGCAACATTCTCTTCAATGGTGGAGGACAGGGATGGCATAGGAAAACAAGGTTTTTTAATGTTTTCAGCATAACAACTGATGCTGGCCTTAATATTGCTATTCTGAGACAGCAGACTGGGTATTATGGGATAGAGCAAATGAGTAATTCCAGCATACTCCATTCCATCGTTCCCTACGCTCTTGAGAACCAGAAAGTGGTATGGCAGAAAGAACAAAGGAAATACAGAAGAGGTTAAGTAGAAACCTCGTAGTCTTGAGTTGTAGTTGAAAATAGGAGCACGTGGGGCACGTGGGTGGCTCAGTCAGTTGAGTGTCCGACTTCCGCTCAGGCCACGATCTCGCAGTTCGTGGGTTCGAGCCCCGCGTCGGGCTCTGTGCTGACAGCTCGGAGCCTGCAGCCTGCTTCGGGTTCTGTGTCTCCCTCTCTCTCTGCCCCTAACCCACTCACATTCTGTCTCTGTCTCTCTCAAAAATAAACATAAAAAATAATTAAAAAAAAAAAAAGAGAATAGGAGTATGAACTCACAAGTATGTTTAGATCTGTCACATTCATTCTTGTGCTCTCTCTTTATATACCAGATTCAAGTCTGAAGCGGAAAATGTATCAGGAGTCAAAGAGAGGAGAAGGGCAAGAAAGCAGGGGACGGGGGTGGAAATCTCCAAGGCCCAGTAAAGAGGTCAGCTACCAGACTGTATGTATGCATAAAGGAAAAGAAAGATGGTGTCACAGGACAGGGAATGAGGCGTTGATCGGCCCTCATCATGGTCACACACAACACAGAAAGGCAAATACTTTGGCCTACAGACTTGGATACTCTGGCTTCACCACAGTGTGGGTGGACACCTCAGAGCCCCTAGGTCTGCTATCAAACAGATCAACCCGCCTTCTGACGGAGAAGGTGGCCCCTTGAACCCCCACACTCTTACCTGCAAGGAGGCAAGCGCTGGGCATATCCAGTCACTGATTCAACTACGCATCTCATCGTAAACCCACAAAAAGGCATTCTGGTCCAATAAACCAGCTTGTCAATCTGAATAACCTAGGTCTGCTCATACATGTGCCTCACTGCGTATACATCGGTTCTCCTGGCTGCACGCGGCAGTCACCCGGGAGCTTTTAAAATCACAGTGATGGAGGGACACCCGGGTGGCTCAGTCAGTTAAGCATCTGACTTCAGCTCAGGTCATGATCTCACTGTTTTTTTCAAGCCCCATGTTCGGCTCTGCACTGACAGTGTGGAGCCTGCTTGGGATATTCTCTCTCTCTGCCTCTATCATATATGTGTGTGTATGTGTGTATATGTATATATACACACATATACATATATATACATATATATACACATGTATGTACATATATATGTATATATATGTATATATGTATATGTGTATATATATACACACAACATATATGTAATATATATTTTTATATATTTATATTGATTTTTATATATGATATATATTTATATTTATATATTATATATATTTGTATTTATTTATATATTTATATATATGTATTTATTTATATATTTATTTATATGTTTATATATAACATATGTACATATTATACATTTATATATTATATACATGTTATATATGTTCATATATTATATATATATGGTTATACTATATGAGTGCTATATAAACATATGTTTTTATATATTATAAATCTTTATTTTATATATGTTATACATAGAGTAAAATAAAATTACAGTGACAGAGGAGTGCCAGGGTGGCTCCGTCAGTTAAGCGTCCGACTCGATTTTGGCTCAGGTCACGATCTCCTGGTTTGCAGGACTGAGCTCCGCATCAGGCTCCACACGGTCAGTGGCGAATCCTCGCTTGGGATTCTCCCTCTCCCTCCCTCCCTCTCAAAATAAACACACACTAAAAATTAATAATAAAACAAAGTTACGGTGATGGAAAGACCCCATCCCAGGAAGATGAAACAAGAAACTCTGGGGAAGCAGGATCTCTGCTTTGAAGAGCCTCACGTGATCCTGAGGTACAGCTGGGTGGCAAGGCCCTGTCGTAATACAGGCCTAGGCTTCCGCGGCAGCAGGACCGAGGGCTAACCCCCGAGCAGCGGGCAGCGAGACTGTGCCATTGAAGGCCACGGCCCTGGCCCCCAGAGCTGTCAGCACCCGGAGGCCTCTTCCTGCATGAATTTCTGCAAAACCCAAGACCGAACTCAGTCTTTTTTTTTCTTCTTCTTCTTCTTCCATCTTCCTGCAGAATGTGACCCTGTACGGTTCTACAGGTTTTCAAAACTTCTCTTTTGACCGCATTAGGGACAACCCAACAACCATGACTTAAAGGGTCCCCCCCCCGCCGAGGAGGAGTGAAAAGTGTAAATGTTTGAGGACACAAGACAAGTAACAACTAAATGCTGCTTAAGGGTGGTTATGCTTGAGCAGCATATTGATGAACAGTTAAGGGAAGAGAGGACACGAGTTCCCACCTCCCACGCCTCAGAGAGCGGGCACCTCCACAGCCGGGGACGTGGTGAGTGCCACGTGCAGTCCTGCTGTGCTCTGGCTGTTTGCTCGGATTGATCCGTCTGCCAGGATGTGGACATTAGGTAATTGGGATGTGACTACCAGGAAAGGGGGGATGGTCCGTAGAAGAAACGGGAAGGATACAAGAGCCTCTGAGCGTTCGTGTGGGAAGGGACCTCCGGGGTCATGTAAGATTTAGGTTCTTAGCTCTGGTATTTTACGGACGAGGGGACAGAGTACAAAGGGATGAAAGTGACAAGGTCAAGGCCGTTGATCCAAGGCTAGGGTTGGCTCTGCAGGCTTCCAGAGCTCTTGTGTGCCGCATCCCGTCTCCCAGACCCTGAGGACACCCTCGTGAAGAGGCACGTCACTCCCACACGGCACACCCAGTGCCCAAGCCCTCTCCCGAAGAAGAGGGGAGTGAGCAGCCTCCAGTGTGTGCTTCAGACACGTGTGTCACGAGAAACAGGTACAAGGCCCTGCTGGAAAAAGGAAATCATCAGGAAATGCACCACGGGCAGGAGGCACCAGGCGTCTAAAGGACGCTAAGGAGCAGCCTAACCTTGACGAACTAAACCCGTGAATTCCGCGCCTGCTTACGTGTATTTAGGGAGCAGCTACTACGTGCCAGGCCGTCTGCCAAAAATACAGAAGTTCAACCACCTCTTACAGAGCCTATGCTACGGACACAGACGACAGATTATATGTGAAATGGTGCTTAGCAATCCAAGGGAGGGCAGCAAAGCTGGGAGACCAGTGGAGAAACCAGGATTTGAGGAGGTAAGCCCCGCAAGCGGACCGTGGGGAGGATGCGTCCATCCCAGGTGTGCGAGAACCAAGAGAGCTTCGGGCCGCAGGCTGCATCACCTCGGCGGAAGAAAAAGGAGTCTCGTGGGGCGCCTGGGTGGCGCAGTCGGTTAAGCGTCCGACTTCAGCCAGGTCACGATCTCGCGGTCCGTGAGTTCGAGCCCCGCGTCGGGCTCTGGGCGGATGGCTCGGAGCCTGGAGCCTGTTTCCGATTCTGTGTCTCCCTCTCTCTCTGCCCCTCCCCCGTTCATGCTCTGTCTCTCTCTGTCCCAAAAATAAATAAAAAAAACGTTGAAAAAAAAAAATTTAAAAAAAAAAAAAAAAAGGAGTCTCGTACCATAGAGATCTGCAGCATCTTGAAAGGGAAAGGCTGAGAGGGCAAAGCCAAGCAGCACATTCTCTGCGCAAAAACCAACACAGATGGCAGCTGGGCCGGGCCAAAGAAGAGTTACTGGCAGCAAGAGTCACACCAGGGACCCCACGCCAGACACGGGCTTCCAGGGAAAGGTAAGGGGGAGCAGAGCTGGGCAAACCCAATGGTGTTGGCTTCATGCATCTGGTCAAGATCAGTGGTGCACCTGCGATGCATCAGAAGTACATCAAATATGGTGCTCGTTTCAGGATCGCACGCCCCCCCAGTGGGTACCATGGTGGGGGAGGCCATAGAAGACAGAAGTCCTTGCAGGACAGGCAGTGGGTATTAACAGAAAGCCTTAGGGACACAAGGGAAGTTGCTAATACCCCTAACAACCTAATTAGCCTCGGGAACCCATTACAGGCTTGTCACCAGAGACTTACAGAATCCCTGTCTGAACTTCTCATGTTTCAGCAACTTCCACTCCCAAGAAAAGGCTGGCGGGAAGAAAGGGCCGCCCCTTTGCTGCGATGGCCGACTGTCCAGGGACTGTGTTTTTACAGCCCTTGCAAGCATCCCACTCAGCGTTTCCCCGCATGTCACAAGGGGCTCATACAGCCTCGGTCTCGTGCTCATCGTTTTGCCTCAACAGACCTTCAAGTGCCAAGTCTCTACAGCCCGACAACGTGCTCCCTCAATTCGGAGGTAGTGAAAGAGATCAGGACTGCTCTAAGAAGTAGAGAACGCCACACGGGACCCGAGGACATCGGGCAGCTAAGGGCCTAAACCCTGGCGACCAGCTTAGGACCAGATACAGAGAGGAGGCACCTTAAACCACCTTTCCAGCTCATGCAGTTCAGGTATTAGAGAATCCTGCAAACGGATGGCATCCAAAGCTTTGTCCTGTGAGTTGTAATGATCCGATCCAAGTTCAGACTATTTAACTCCGCATCTTTTCCGATTCTCCTTCCCAAACATGGACTGGCCCAGAGGACACAATAGATGTTGTCTTTGTAGTTTCTCCTACATTTATCCCTTCATTTCCACGCGCCCCCCCCCCCCACTTGGTCATCCTGGTCCAGGTCCTACACCTGGGCTTTAGCAATGGCCCTCACTGCAATTTTTGCAAAAAGCTCTCATCCCTTTCCTCGTCCTAACACAGGACACCTGTGTGTGCATACATATACACACAGGTACACAGCTCATCCCCTAAAAATATTTTTTGCTCCCCACTGTTTACAAGATTAAGCCACATTGCTCAAGCCTGGTACTTAAAGCCTCCTGGGATATAGGTCTTCCTACCTCAGTCATTTTTTCCTTTTCTTTTTTTTTTTTTTTTTGGTCTCTCTTTAAAAAAAAAAAACACAACTAAACTAAACCCTACCATATAAACCCTCCTCTCCCCTACCCCAACCACAGGACCACCCTTCCCTGCACTTACCTAAAATCTGCCCCTTCCTTTCATCGCTTTCACACGTGGTCGTTCCAAACCGAAAGATGCCTTGCGCCTCTTGGCAACTTCCGGAGTGGACCACGCGCCCTCGTTCCAGCCACTACCAGCTCTCATCTCGAGTAAGTGATGAGCCACTCTCTGGTCCATTATAACCCACCCACCCCCTGCCACAACCCACTCCTCACAGAACTAGTATAGTGACATTTTTTTTTTAATATTTTGAGAGAGGGAGAGAGCACACACATGAAAGCAGGGGAGAGACAGACAAGGGAGCGAGAGATTCCCAAGAAGGCTCCGCGCTATCAGCACACAGCCCGACACGGGGTTCCCTCTCACCAACCGCGAGATAATGACCTGAGCCGAAATTAAGAGTCATTTAACGCCCCTGCAAGACCCCTTCCAAAGTCACAGACCAAGCCACTCACAGCTGCCTCTGAAAACTGTCCTGGGGAAGAATATAAACAGATAAGCTCTCCCCCAACACAGCAGAACCCACAGCTCATGAGGAAACCTCAGTGGAACATTCCTTTGGAAAAAGCAAGGCCTTGTTTTAGCAAATTTGTGGTCCAATTTTGTCTCAGGTTTGGACATGGAGCCAGCGACCTTGGACAAGTCATTTAATACCGAGCTTTCAAAACCTCCACGGTAAAAGGGAGAAGAAAACGTCTATCATGCAGTGTAGTTCAAAGGATTAAATGAGAAAGCTTAGAAAACAGCTTGTAGAATACCCAGCACACAGTATGTGCTCAATACATAATCCTGCCATTACACCTGTCTTTCCATCTACCCAGACCTCCCCATCTACATGGATTTCCCCTAAGTCACCATCTGGCCTTCTGACTCTCTGACCTCCACACCAAGCACTGTGCCCCAAAGACAGAAGCACAATAAATACTTCCTATAGGACCGGATCAATTTCTACATCTGCATTTAGGAACATGTATTTAGGGAACCCAAGTTAGGTTCACAAAGGGCTAAACAGAGGGGAAAAAATAAATCTATGGAAGGAGAGTGAATGTAAGTACTATAAGGACTTGGGAGGGAGGACACGATGATTCATAAAGACCACCACTTGGGGAAGAGCCCAGGTCTTTCTGGTCTTTCTACCCAAACTGCCTTGGCCTGCTCCAGCGCTGACCCTGAGATTCTCAATTGTGTGTCTTGATTTGATCACAATCACCTCGGGAGCTTTAGTGACGTCTGACAGGGTTATAGTTCCAGGCATGCAAGTTGTTTCGACAATTCCATACACCATGCTCACCAGGACAAGTGTGTTCACCATCTAATCACCATGCAACTTTATCACAATATCATTGACTGTGTTCCCTCTGCCGCATTGCTCAGCTCTGACTTATTTTTTGTAACTAGAAGTTTGTACATCTTAATCCCCATCACCTGTTTCACCCACCCACCTCTACCTCCCATATGGCAATCGCCAGTTTGTTCTCTGCATTTATGAAGCTACGTGTTGTGTTCTTTTCCAGATTCCACATATAAGTGAAATCACATGGCATCTGTCTAACTCAGCACAATACCCTCCACGTCCATGTTGTCACAAATGACAAGATCTCATCCCTTTTTTATAGCTGAGTTAATATTCCACCATATGTGTCCATGTACACACACACACGCGCACACACACACACACAACTTCATCATCCATTCATCTTTTTGGTTTTTCTTAATTTTGAGAGAGAGAGAGAGAGAGAGAGAGGGAGCTAGCAAACAGCTAGCAGGAGAGGGGCAGAGAGGAGGAGAGAGCGAATCCAGCAGGCTCTGTACTATCCGCACGGAGCCCAATGCAGGACTCGAACCCATGAACCAGGAGATCATGACCTGAGCCGAAATCAAGCATCGGTCGCTTACCCCACTGAAACATCCAGGTACCCCTATTCATCTTTTAAAGTTCCAAATGTGCAAAACTCCTATTTCCAGAAACATGGAGGAGACAAACTTTTCTCTATTCCTCCTGCTAATAACCAGCAAACTCCAGCCATTATACATAAAACAAGCAGAAGAGGACTTGGAGAGATGGAAAGAAGGCCAGCCAGCCAAGGACCTCAGCACCCAAGGCACAACGTGGCACCTGGCTTCCCTGCGTTTTCCTTCTGCCTCACACATCCCAGACCGGTTGCTGGAGAAGCCAGAGACCCAGAAACGCCAAAAGACAATTTAAAAAGTCCCGGGGCACCTGGCTCAGTCAGAACAGCATGCGACCCTTGATCTCAAGGTTGTGAGTTCGAGCCCCACGTTGGGTGTACAAATTACTAAATAATAATAAACTTAAAAGAAAAAGAAAGGTCTAAGAAGAGACTGCTTTCTCCAGCCAAAGGACCAGGACAGGGGTAGCGTCACAAGACAGACAACAGCTTTACTCCAGCCCAACGCCATACAAGAAAACCGTACCTCCCACCCTCACTCCTACCTGTGGGGTCCAGAAACCCGACTTCGGCCTTCACCAGGCTGTATGGAGACGCCTGCACCCTTACCTTCCTCCAGGGCTATCAGGGAAGGCTGAACGGAAGCTGGGCCACGGGGGCAACACAGCCTCCTCCCCTCCTTGCTGGGGGGCAGAGGAGGCCTAGGGGAGAGTCCAGAACTTTCACCACCGCCCAGCAGTTAAAAAAGGCAGAGCATCAGGGGTGCCTGGGTGGCTCCGTCGGTTGAGCATCCGACTTCGGCTCAGGTCATGATCTTGCGGTCTGTGAGTTCAAGCCCCGCATCGGGCTCTGTGCTGACAGCTCAGAGCCTGGAGCCTGCTTTGGATTCTGGGTCTCCCTCTCCCCCTCCCCCGCTCATGCTCTGTCAAAAATAAATAAACACTAAAAAATTAAAAAAAAAAAAAAAAAGGCAGAGCATCAGCGGAGGCCCCATAAGCGAGGCAGGTGAGGCCCTCCTGCCCGCCTCCAGTGTGGGATCAGCCGAGGCCCAGGAGAAGACGCTAGACTTCTGCCTCCACCTGACAGTAATGAGGCAGCACTCCCCGCCAAGGACAGAGGAGCCTCGCTGAAACAGAAGATTTAATTAAGATCCGGAATCTCATAACATAATACCCAAAGCGTCCGGCTTTCAATCAAACATCATTCATCATTCTGGGAACCGGGAAAACCTCAACATGAATGAGAAAAGACAATCAAAAGATGCCGACACAAGAGGACAGACGTATTAGAATTACCTGACAAAAAATTTTAAGGCAGCCTTCATTTAATGTGCTGGAGACCAAAAAAAAAAAAGTCTCAGCAAAGAAACCAAGGACATAAAAACTGCAACTCCCAGGCTACAACCCTGTACAAGCTGGATTTATTTTTTTTAATGTCTATTTATTTTCGAGACAGAGACAGAGTCTGAGCAGGGGAGGGGCAGAGAGCGTGGGAGACACCGAATCCGAAGCAGGCTCCAGGCTCCCACCTGTCAGCACAGAGCCGGACGCGGGACTCGAACTCATGAACCGCGAGATCATGACCTGAGCCAAAGTTGGACGCTTAACCGACTGAGCCACCCAGGGGCTCCTGTATGAGCTGGATTTAAATCGCTGGGAGCCCCCAGTCATCAGTCTTTTTTTTTTTTTTTCCTTCTTTACCTCCCCAATGAGCAACGATGTTTCAGACCCAGGGCGTCTGTCAGCATTGCCTGGGAAACATGATCAAGACAGAGGTCAGGCCCTCTCACTACTTCAACAAGCCTGGGCCTCCGTATTTTTATTCGTTTCCAGATGATTCCGAGAGACGCCAAAGTTTGAGAACAGCTGCTTTCACTAATCAAAGGAATCTGCAGGTGATTCTCCTCATTGAAAGACGCTGCAAAACTCTGGGCCTGGAGGAGGACAGAGTCGCATTTCAATAACCTTGAGTCCAGAAGTAGTTTCCATCACACTTTGGGTACGGGCGCCCGGGACATAACGCGCTTCACCTGGGCGGCCACATTGAAAAAAAGAAAATCCAGGGGCGCCTGGGTGGCTCAGTGGGTTAAGCGCTCGACTTCAGCTCAGGTCATGAGCTCGGTTTGTGAGTTTGAGCCCCGCATCGGGCTCGGTGCTGACAGCTCAGAGCCTGGAGCCTGCTTCAGATTCTGTGTCCCCCTCTCTCTCTGCCCCTCCCCTGCTCATGCTCTGTCTCTCTTTGTCTCAAAAAATACATAACATTAAAAAAAATTTTTCTTTTAATAAAAGAAAATCCACGCACAGCGAGGGCCGGTTTGCAAAGAGAGCTACAGTCCAGGTCCAGGTTGTGTGTGTTTATGTGGAAATAGCACGGGAGTGAGAGATTATGTTACCTGTCACTTGGCCCCTGGGAGACATTCATCTTCCTCTTGGCAGAAAAAGAAATGCTTCCACATGAGCGCCTCTCCCCGTCCAAAGAGACCAAAACAAAAAGGGAAGAGTTTATAATCAAGAGAGAACAAAAAGACACAACTCAGGGGCTTCTCTGTTGTGCACGGAGATTTCCAAGCCAGGGCAACAGCAGCTCCCAGGCTGAAGTTTTCCAGCATTTGTAGTCTCCTGGGCGGGGGTGGGGGGGCCTCAGAAATGCAGGAAAAGGCAGGGAAGGGGGCGTGGAAGTTGCTGGGAGGAAGAGGTGTGGTAAGGGGGGTGGGGGGGAGAGGAACCCATCGCTAGACAGGAAGTGCGTGGCAAGAGCCCAGCAAATAACACCCCTCTCCAGGAAGGAAGGGCCCCCAAAGCTCCTCGCCCCTCAACTGCTATCCCTCTCACTAATGCCTCATGTCCCTGTCTAGAGCTCAGCCACACGGCCCACAAGAGCGGTCTCGGCAGATGGCCCATCGCCTGCTGGCACACAGCAGACCAGTCCCTGGGCCACAGGCAAGAAGACCACCACCTTTAATGACCATTTGCCCATTCAACCTAACCTAGAAAGATGTGCCTCAGTTTCCTCATCTGCAAAACGGGTACAATAGCACCTACTCTCACGGGGCCGCTGTAAAGATTAAGTTAGTTAACATACGTAAAAGGCTGAGAGGGGCGCCTGGCTGGCTCCGTCGTCGGGAGAGCGTGTGACTCTCGATCGCGGGGTTGTGAGTTCGAATCTCACACTGGGTGTAGAGATTACTTCAAAAGAAAACCTTTAAAAACTAAAAGTAAATAAATAAAACGCTGAGAACCAAGGGTAGAAGGTGGTAGTTGACAAATATTAGCTCTTGGTATTTTGAAAGATATGCAGAGATGCCTTGGGCCAAACTGCCTGGCTTTGACTGGAAGGTCTGTCCATTACTAACTACGGACCTTGAGCAAGTTACTCGGTCTCTCTCTGCCTCGGCTTCCCCATCTGTAAAAGTCGGCGAGAGAACCTTAACTCAGGCAGCTGTTGAGAGGATTAACCATTTCACAGAACGTGAACAGTGCCTGGAACCCAGTAAGTGCTTTTAACGTGATAATGGTGATTCTGTTAGCTTTCTCTGATGCGGACCATACGAGGCTGAGGTAAGGGGAACCTCTCCTTGGCCCTCGAGCAGCTGATAGCCCAGATCAGGAGATGAGAAATGCACACCCAGAGCCAGCAGGGAACAGCACCCAGAATACAGAACATGGGACAATTCTGCAAGCACACACTTCCCACCCACGTGCTCACGCACGGGCTAAGGGAGCTCAGACTCTTCTGCATACAGGGTGCACTGGGTGGCAAGTGCCCCCTTCCCGGACACCCCTTAGTAGGGAGTCCCAGGTCTCCCTCACCTCTCAGGGCCGATCATTTCACCAGGTCTCCTGGAAAGCACTGTAGCCTCTAGAGTATGTGGGGGAGAAGCCACGGCCCTCAGTTCTCATGGATGGACCACAAGGGTGTAAGAACACACAAGTCTCCGAGAAGCGCTGCACCAAACCAACCGCCTTGCCCGCAGCGGGAGAGGCGTAGGGGTCTGAAAGCGTTCCGACACTCTGGGCACGGAACTTGCTGGAAGTGCCATTGTAAGTCACTTTTAAACCAGCTGCTCTGGTGCTTAAAAGGAAACATGATGCTGAATAGAAAAATTGAAAAGGGAAATGTAAGCATCACAAGATATTAATTAATCCCATGATGCGAGATTCCTTCTGCTCAGATTACCCCTGCTTAAAGAAATATTTATCCAAGGAATTTCAGAGAGAGACAGGGCAGACAGACAGCACACCGCACTTAACGAGATTCTGTGATTTTTAATCCTAACGAGGCTCACGGGCTGGAACAAATGGGATGGGGGCATGCCCCAGGAGCTAGTTAACCCTTCTTTATTCCCTCCCAAGGAGGCTGACAGCTATTTTAAGCCCACAAAGTAGTCACGCTGCCTGAGTTGCAACTTTGAGAAGCACTCTGGCCGACTTGGCTGGATCTTTACCCCGTGTGCAGAATGGGGATGGTGCACCAGGAGGCCTCTGACTTATCAGAGAATGAATCTGCTAACTCCACAGATTACAACCAGATGAAACACACATGAAATTTAAGGTGCAATTTGTCGGATGAAGTAACAACAATAATAGCAGCCGGGCCTGAGCCAGGCACAGCACCAGGCGTTTCCACGTGTAACTCACTTCCACATGTAACTCATTTACTCGTGAACCCCAGAAGGTACGTACTCGTACCCTCTTTGTTCAGACCAGGGCACCACAGGAGAGAGGCTAAGTAACTCCCACGGGGTCACGCAGCAAGACAGGGCCAGGATCTGAACCCAAAGACAGTCTGATTCCGGAATCCATGCCATGCCGCACGTCAACCAAATTCATGTCACCAAACTTACCAAAAAGCAAGTTAAAGGAAACAAAACAGTGAGTGAGGGGGGAAAGGTGTCGATTCGTTAATGAGAACACAACAGGCTGCAAATATGTTTTTTACTAATAAATGGCAATTAGGTATTCCTGAAACTGGCCATATGTTCTGTAATCAAAGATTCTAATTCCACCGCACGCCCATCACAGGAATTCCATTTAATGCAGGAAAAAATGCTTACTCGGCACTTCCCCTGGGAGGAAAAGCCGCTCTGTGAGGTGGGAGTACGGATGCGTCCTGGGAGGCCCTGAGGTCCCCAGGGACCCAGGCAAAAAGCACAGGAACTGTGCTTGAGAGGGGACTGGAGCCAGCCAGCTAAGGCAAATGCATTTCTTGGGCTCACAGCAGGGCCCTCCTGGCAGTCCTCGTAGTGAACATCCCAGAAATCATGTTCCTTCCCTCCAAATGCACATTCTATATGCAAGTCGCTGCCTGAGCACGGCAGAAGGTACAGGCATTGGGGGGCAGAGTGACAGGGCCCCCGATGACGACATGCGGAGAAAAAAAATCACAGCAAGCAGCTCAGCACCACCGTGGGGTCTCGTCAGTCCCTTCCACACAGAGGAGGGACTGGTAACATCCACCTCACCAAGTGACACCGGGTGGGACGTGACAAGGGGGCCTAGGGAACGGGGTGTGCTCTGATTGGGTCAGAGCGCAGGGTGATAGAGGGAATTATTCAGAAACAGAGAGCGCTGAATATCATGCTAAGAATCGGGACCTAATACAGTAGGCCTAGGAACTCACTGTGTTTTGGAGGAGGAGGGACAACATAATTATACTTCGGGAAAATTACCAGAGCACAAGTTAACAGGATCAAGCGGAAGCCTCCAGAAAGTTACTCAAACAGTCCGGGGAGAGGCGGTGAGAGTGTGAACCGGCCAGAGGTGGGAAAGGATGGAATGGGCGGAGGTGCGTGGATGGAGGTCACGGAGAAGATTCAAGAACACAGCAACTGACTTCATGTGGAGGCTAGCGGAGAGAAAAGCCTGGCCACGGCAGGGACCCAGTGAACAGCAGCCAGTGAGTTTCGCCTGTTATATGACAGGGTCCAGGCAGTGCTCCCAAGTGTCAGGCCGGGGTACCCGAGAGCATGCTGGGGTCGCTAACAGAAGTCCCAAGTCAGAGAGGTTTGCTATCCAGCTTGTTGAGGGGAAGGAGCCAGCAACCTGTTCCTCGGTGCAGAGGCCACGAGCAGGAAACGGCAAATGAAGATCCGGACTCTGGACTGGAGTTAGGGGTCCAGGAGCCAACCCGCACAGCAATCAAGCCCTCACACAACAGGTCCGAGGGAGGAGAAAGAGTAGCCAGCAAAGAGGAGATTCTGCTCAGAGAGGAGACCACGGAGGACGGGCTGAGCAGGAAGAAAACTCAGGAAGCACAAAGACAGAAAAGGGTAACAGCAGGACAACTGCTTTTTTTTTTTTAAGTTTATTTATTTTGAGAGAGCAAGTGGGGAGGGGCAGAGAGAGAGGGAGAGAGAGAGAGAGAGAGAATCCCAAGCAGGCTCCTACACCCAGCCTGGAGCCCGATGTAGGGCTTGATCTCCCCACTCTGGGATCGTGACCTGAGCCAAAATCAAGAGTCAGACGCGCAACGAACGGAGCCACCCAGGCACCCGCAACTCAGTAACTTTTTTTTAAAAAGACAACCCAAAAAATGGGTAAAGGATCTGAACAGGCGTTTCTCCAAAGAAGATATATAAATGCCAAATAAACGCGTATTCTATATCATTCATCAGGGAGATGCAACTCAAAGCCACAAGGAGATAGCGCCTCACACCCACTAGGCCGGCTAGAATCAAAAAGTCAGACAATTACAAGTGTCGGTGAGGATGTAAAGAAACCAAAACCCTGCTGGTGGCCAAGGTGCAGCCATGCTGGAAACCACCTGGCAGTTCCACAAATGATTAAACCTGGCTACTACGATATCTAGCAATTCCACTCCTACTTATCTACCCACAAAAAATGAAGCCACACCTCCCTACAGAAACATGCACACCAGTGTTTACAGAAGCAGTATTCACAGTAGCTAGAGCATAAACAACCTTGGGGCACCTGGGTGGCTCAGTTAAGCTTCCGACTCTCAATTTCGGCTCAGGTCATGATCTCGCGTTTCACGGGTTGCCCCACGGTGGGCTCTGCGCTGACAGCACGGAGCCAGCTTGGAATTCTCGGTCTCTCTTTCAAAATAAATACGCTTAAAAAAAAATAAACAACCTTAATGTCCGTCGATGGATGAATGGATAAACAAATTGTGGTATGTCCATACAATGGAATATTATGCAGCCATAAAAAGGAATGCGGCTTTGACGCAGGCAGTGTGGACTGAAAACACTATGCTAAGTTAAAGATGCCAGTCACGCGCACATGTGCACACACATAAATCATACTTTATGATCCCACTGATACGAAATGTCCTTTCTAGAGACAGAAAGTAGATTAATGGTTGCTTAGGGCTGGGATGGATGGAGGGGTAGGGGGATTATAACCAGAGGGTATATAGGTTCCTTTTCTGTTTGTTTATTCTTTTTTTTTTTTTTTTTTTTTTTTTTGGAGAAAGAGAGAGACGGAGTGCAAGCAGGGGAGGGGCAGAGAGAGAGAGGGAGACATAGAATCTGAAGAGGCTCCAAGCTTTGAGCTGTCAGCACAGAGCCCGATGCAGGGCTCGACCTCACAAACTGTGAGATCATGACCTGAGCCGAAGTCGAACACTCAACCGACTGAGCCACCCAGGCGCCCCCAGAGGTTTCTTTTTGAGGTGACGAAAATATTCTAAAATTGACTACAGTGATGGTTACACGTATCTGGAATATACTAAAAACCACTTAATTGTCTATTTTAAGTTAGTGAATTGTGTGGTGTGTGAATTATGCCTCCATAAAGCTATCAGAAAGCAGGGGGAAAGGAAGCTCACTTTCCAAAAAGAGGAAGGAAGAAGGACGGCGAGGTCACTGAGGAGCTAAAAGCAGCCTTGAGGCAACGAGGCTGTGAGGAGGCAGATAATTATAGTCAAAGAAAGCGTTCTGAAAGTTCGAGTTCTTGGAAGTAGCAGCATTATGAGTAAGCGATAATAAACAGTGCGTCTGATTAGGGTCTTGGAGGTAATGACCGTGGCAAAGGTCAAATTCCGTGTGGCTGCACGATTCGCATCACTAAAACAACTGGGACGTTTGGGGCCAAGGAGACCAGACCGAAAGCCATCGATTCATGAAACGTACGGCCAGGTAGAAATAGGCTTGCCCATCAGATCCCCAACGCCAGCTGTGGAAGAACACCCTGGGACACCCTGACGCATAAAAAAAAAAAAAAAAAAAAAAAAAGGCATCATTTCAGAGCAGCGCTGTATCTTTGAGACTTACTGCCCCCCAAAAGTGGTAGGAGAAGATAACAACGGGAGGGGCGCCCGGCTGCCTCCATCCGTAGAGCATGGGACTCCTGATCTTGGGGCAGTGAGTTCAAGCCCCATCTTGGAGGTCAACTTAGTTTAAAAAAAAATAAATAAATAACAATCAGTTTGAAAGCATCTGGGCAAATACACAAGAAGGTGAAATAAGCCATGATGGTATCCGTGTATACAGCAGGCCCTGCGTCTGGATCCCCGCTGGTCCAGAACCCTAGAAAAACAGGACCCTGGAGGCAGAGTTCACACACCCAGGATATAGTGAAGTCGATGGGAGCCTTTACCACGCTGCAGGCTCCAGTGTGAGTCAGAACACCCCTTTTATGGCGAGCCAATAACGTTATGTCCTAATCTGGAAGCCCTCCCAACAGCATGCTGTTCAGGGTTACCGGCATCTCTAAAATCCGCATCATGGAAAACACCAGCCAGTGAAGCCATTTAGCAGGGAGGGAAGGAAATAGGGCCACAGAATTGAGTTCAGATTTGACCAAGAGCTCCCAAACTGCAAAATCACTCCGCAGGGTGACAATATATACCTACTGCTTTCAGACTTTCTACAACTGGACATTTCTTGCACTTGACAAAGGATTTATTATTGCTGGCTATGTAGGTTCCTGATGCTGGGGAAGGGGGCTATACACAGAAGCAGGAGACAAGGTCCTCAACACTCAGAACACCGGAGAAGGTGTATGCAGAGGGAAAAGAACACAAAATTTTGTGGCAGACCATGACCCAAAGACAGCTTCGGCAATCTCTCCCGCCCCATGGGCACCCCTGCGATGTGACCTTAATACCCCCCCAAGAATGAAGTCCACTTCTCCCCTTGAATCTGAGCCAGCCTATGGCCTGATTTGACCAACAGAATACAAAAACGACCCTCTGTAACTTTGGAGGCCCGGCCTTAAGAGCTTCTACCTTCCCTGCTTGGAACACTGTCTCTTGGAAGCCAGCTGCCAAATACAAGCACCATCAGGCTGTGAGGACATCCAAGCTACCCACTGGAGAGAACCATCACGTGGAGGACCAGCCATGTGAGTGATACCTTCTAGGACCTTCCAGCCCAGCCCAGCCATGAAGCCAAATGAGTGAGCCAGTCAACATAAGAACGGCCCAGCCAAGTCCTGCCTGAATTCCTGGCCCACGAATCATGAGCCAATTAAACAGATACTGTTTTAAGCCACTGAGTTTTCAGGTAGTTTGTCAAGTGGCAACAGATTCCTGAAACTAACTTGAAGCCAGGAAACTAGGCCAGAGTCCTGGTTCCCGTTCGCATCTAGCCAGGTGACCCTGGGTCAATGACTTCCCCCTGGACTGCAATTTCCTCATGTGTAAAATGAGAAGGTTGTTGCAGGTGCACTAAAGTGCTATCCAGTTGTGACAACGGGCGAGGCCATCAGCGCTGTGGATATAGAGGGGCAACTACTTCAGCATCGGAAGGAACCGTGGACCAGGAGACAAAAGTACTGGATGGTTAACAGAGGGGACAGCTACATGGCTCATAGTAAGTGCTCACTACATACCAGCTCTAATCATATTGTCTTAGCAGTTCTGTGACTATAGAC
This sequence comes from Lynx rufus, assembly GCF_022079265.1. Taxonomy (NCBI): domain Eukaryota; kingdom Metazoa; phylum Chordata; class Mammalia; order Carnivora; family Felidae; genus Lynx; species Lynx rufus. The sequence goes on along the minus strand of NW_025814829.1, from coordinate 647,747 downwards.
AAGTTAATCCCTCTGATCCCCAATTTTTTTTTCATTTGAGAAATGGAGATAAAACCAATGTTTCTGTTTCTATGTGAAGAAAACTCTTTGTATGGGAAAGTCCCATGCAAATCAAAAATCACCTACAAATGGAAGGCATAACTATGTTAGTAACACTTGTATTGTTCTTTGGGCCAAAACCATTAGCAGTCTCCTCCTCGCCCAGGAAGGGGAGAGAGTCAGGAGATGGCACTGGCCCCCAGGAAGACACCCCGGGAAAGGGAGAGGCTGGTACAGAAGGGCCATACAAGCATTCAAGCCGAGTGAGATTTTTACCACCCACCCACCAGCAATGATCAATGGGCGAGGCACCCATGCTGAACACGGAACGCAGGTGATCCCTCAGGAGCCACTACCAGTCCGTGGGGACATCTGGAAACAGCCCAGCATTAAAAACTTAAGTAATTCCTACATCAGAGTCCAAGAGGCCAGCAGCCTGAGGATGCCCCACCAGTGAGCTGTGAATGAGGCCACTGCCCGGCATAGAGTGAACACTCCATAAAAATGACTAAATAAGCAATACCTTTGGGAGTCTGAAGCCAAAGTTCCCAGGTTGAAATGCTGGCTTTGCCATCCACAGCTGTGTGCACCAAAGCAGGCAACAACCTCCCTGAGCCTAGATCCTCATTCATAAGACATGAGGAGACCCACCTCTAGGGAAGGGGTAAGAATTACACGATTCCGCTTAATAATTAAATGCACGACGTTGTTTGTAAGTGCCCAGACCCTCTGACTCCCAGACGCCCTCCAACCCCAGCCGCAACCTTTCAAATCTCTGCAGAACCCTGAAAATGAGCGGCATCCATCCAAACAGTCACTTCACCCAGTGTTGATTCTGAAAAGCTGCCAGCCCTTGGGACAGAAAGACATGGGCTCATTTTCCAAGGGTATCTGACAAGGCAGCAAGAATACATTTACATCTTACAGCCTGTGATTTTCCAAAACAAGAGACGAATGTGGTGTGGATTTAACCCTGAAATCCCAGGGACCACGCAGGCCCACAGACACTGCTCTGTTGGGAGGCGGAAACCAACCAGAGGCGGCGCTAGCCCATGGGACAGAAAAGCTTCCACTTCCACCTCCACTCAGGTCTAGACTGACGGGGTCTGACGGTACTGGCGTCCAGCGTCCATTACAAAGGGCTGGGGGTTAAGACCCAGCTCGGAGCCCCGCCCTCGCTCCTCTACCTCGCAGAACTCAGAGCAGGCCTCCTTGGTCCCCTAGGTCTCAGGTCCGCATTGGGAACACCGCCTGGACCAACTGTGAAACCCCCTCTACTCAAGCACCACTGCGTGTGAACCCAGGGAAGTTGCTAACGATCGGCACTACGTCATGCAGCCCCCAGGCGTTCGCTTAGGAAAAAAAAAAACTGCATATGGGGAAAGCGAAGGTAAGATCCAGCAAGCTGGAGGCCAGCCTCAAGCCCCATGCTTCTCAAAGTCTGGTCCCAGTCACTTGCATTAAATCACCTGGAATGCTCATTAAAGGTACACAGTCCCAGGCTCCCCAACTCCCCAGATGTAGCAAATTAGACTTGGGGGGGGTGGCAAGAATCAGACTTTTCAGTCCCCTCACCTGGTGATTCTTACGCATACCGGGTTCTGAGACCCAGTTGGGACCAAAGGCAGAGACTGAGAAAAGAACAAAAAGGATTTATTTTATGTACTTGTTTATTTATGTTGAATAAAAAGGTTTTTAGAACACTTTAATTCTGATCCCCGTTCTTGCCCTCATTCTTGTGGAGCACTGGTGAGCCACACAAGGCGAAGCCAATTCCCCAGTTTCAGTACATCCAAGAAAACTGAGTGATGACCGTGATGAAAATTTCATACTTTAACATGAAAAACTTGCTCACCAAAGCAACAGGCCTCGACGAAAATTAACCCAAACACCCCATCTTAGACCAACCAGGTCTATTCCAGGAGAAGCAAGATAAGATCTCGGCCACAGCCCCACTCTGGTCCCAGCCATACCCAGCAGTTCAGCTGTGCAGGGTTTGACGGGGGGGGGGGGGGGGGGGGGGGGGGGGGGGGTCCTAGCGCTAGCAAATATGGCTGGGAGAAGGTTATTCGGGGGGATTTAAAAAAAAAAAGGTTAAGATTCACCAAGTCACACATCTCCAGGAGAAGGAAAAAAATCTAAAGATAACTGACTGCATGGGGCGCCTATCAGACACTCCAAAGATGTTTCACAAATTGAAGGAAAAAGCCACCTGACAGAGTCATCCTTGCCGGAAATCACACCCTGCATCCACGAAGTCATCAAGGAAAAAAGGGAACGAAGAGTAAAACTGCCTCCACATCGGAAGTACTGTCTTTTCAAAACCAGCAAGAACCTAAAAAACAACCCACTCGGAGGGGCAGTACTTTCCGTCACTTATCAGTGACAGGCACACTGAGAAACCCTGGACCTTTGGGGGCGGGCGGCATAAAGAAAGAGCAGAAGCACTCTTCCCAAGTGATGGGCAGCGGGAGCCCCAGCTGGGATCGCAGAAACCAGAACGCCTCACCCCGGGGAAGTGCGTCCCAGGGGGCCAGCCTTTATCCCGCACCTACTGGTCCAGTCCCGAGGCTTGCGCCCCGCCCCCTCCCCGAAGGACGGACCTGCTGGGGCTCCGGCCTCGGCCCTGAAAATTCCAGTCATCCCCGCTAAATTCTTGAGCAGCGGTTCCCTGCTGGCTGCTGAAACTTAACATTACGCCACAAAACTAGCAAATGGGCAGCTTTCACCCCTCCCCCCTTCAATGACTGGCACTTGCAAAGGAGTCGTGGCAAATCAAGCATTTAAGAAGTGACTGACACTTGGACCCGGTTACCTGGAATTTAAAAAAAAAAAAAAACCACTCCGGTATTATTTTCCTCGATCAGGAAGCAGGCATTCCCCCTTTAAAAGACCTTCCTGAAAACACCTCTCCCAAGGGATCCCAGCAGGTAAATAACACCAGAGCTTCCCTAAAGCGATTCTAAAGAACCAGGGGACCTGGCTGCGCTCCCCCGCCGGCTTCTCCTCCGCGGAAGGAGGGATCGGCAAGTCGAGCAGTCCCGGGAGGTGAGGATGGGGGAGTCTGCAGGTGGGAGGAGGGGGCGAAGCCATACCGCCCAAACTTCGCAGCTGCTCTGTAGCAGTTCTGGGCAGGAGCCCGGGGAATTCAGTCCCGAGAAGGGAAGTCACCTCCCTAACATTAAGGCCCCCCGCCAGCCCCGCGTCCGCTCGGACGTGCCCCCTCCCGGGCAGCGCCCCCTCCCCCCGGGACCCCTCACCTTGGCCTCGAAGCAGATGCCGTGCTGGAAGGCGTCTTCGTTGTGCAAGGGGATCCGCAGGTCGTGCCCATCGTCCACAAGGTTGTACTTGGTTTTGCTGGGCATGGTGACCCGCGGTGGACCGGCTCCTCCAGAGGCGGCAGCGGGAAGGGGCCGGCCAGACCGGGCAGGGGAGCGGAGGGGAGGGGCGCGCGGCGGCCGCGGGAGCCGGGACCCGAGCGGCGCCGAGGGCCGGGCGGCAGCGGGCGGCGCGGCTGCGGGCGGCGCTGTGGCCGCGCGATTTCTGCGGGCGAGGAGGGCGGCGGCGGCGGCGGGAGCGGGCGGGAGGCGGCGGGCCGGGGGAGGGGAGCGGTGGGCGCGCGGCCCGAAGCGGGACCCGGCGCGGCGGCTGCCCCGGACGAGGAAGAAAAGGCGGCGACGGCGGTGGCGGCGGAGCGGGGTGCCTGTCACGGAGACGCCGGATCGGCCGCCAGCGAGCGGCTCCTCCTGCGGGGCGGGCCCGGGCCGGCTCCTCCCGCGGGCGCCCAGGCCCCGCCCCGCGCCCGCCCCGCGCCGCCCGCCCGCCGAGCAGGTGAAAGTCCTCGGGAGCGCCGCGCCTGCCCTGCCCGGCCCGCGAGCCCTGCGGCCCGGCCCGCGAGCTGCGCCCTGCTCCCGAGGGCGCTGCTGTTTTTACGGTCACGTTCGGGGCCGGGCTGCTGAGGGTTAGACGCGGTAGCAGCGCCTTGGATGTTTTGTTTTTGTTTTTTGGAGGGGGGGAGGGGCGGTGTTTACGGTCGCGTGTTTATGTTCTACCAGGAAGGCCCCAGTCCTGGCCCAGATCTGTGCAAATCGTGAATTCGGCGAGTTCCCTTTCCCTGGAGAATCAAGACTGTGCTCACTGGGGGCCCATCGCAGGCGCCTTTTCTTCCTTTGAGCGGTGATTTGTGACTTCTGTCATACAGGCTTGGGGGCGGGGTGGGGGGGGAGTGCCTTTTAGAATGGTTGTAATATTAAAAAGCCATCAGCCCGTGGAAATGGGGTAGGCCACAAAAGGAATACTAAAGACAAGAGAATCCTCAACGTTTTTGTTTTTCTTAATTAAACCTTCTGTAACTGGGTATGGATAAGGTGAACTTCCAAGTTCTTTCTTTTTTTTTTTTTTTTTAAACATTTATTTATTTTTGAGACAGCACGAGCTGGAGAGGGGCAGAGAGAGAGGGAGACGCAGAATCCCAAGCAGGCTCCAGGCTCTGAGCTGTCAGCACAGAGCCGGATGTGGGGCTCACACTCATGAACAGCAAGATCATGATCTGAGCCAAAGTTGGGTGCTCAACCGCTGAATGGACTGAGCCACCCAGGCGCCCCGCCCCCCAAGTTATTTCTGACTGTTCTTTCCACTTTGGCAAAAACTTCAGTCTATTTGCCTGTTGTTAAGAAGAGACCCATTTACTTCTTTCCTTTACATCAAGTGCTTCTGCTATGCGCAATGTGCAAATGAGGGGGTCATAGGATTATCTGTGAAGCATTATAGGTCGTGGTCCATGAAAGCTATGATCACCGTGCCTTCAAATTATTACCTCCCAAAAGCTGGTGCCAAAGCCAGTCCAGCCTGAGATCACTGAGACCAAATGGTCAGCTCCTCTGTAGGAGGAGGAATGATGGTTGAACTCATCATCTTAAACCTGCTTTTGGTGCCCTGTGGACACATCCACCCGAGACAACTCCCAAACCAAACAACACTGATTGTCATAGAGGCAAGGCTGGGAATCACCACAAAGCAACACAATGTGGCTTGCAAAAGGCATAGCTTCCTAGACGATTTCCATGATAAATTTATATAAGAGAATGCATTACCGCCATAATTGTATTTCTCATTTTGTCTCCTAGTGCTAAAGTACAATTGTCCTTTCCTATATGTTGCCTGCTTCCAATCTGCTGAAATTCCTGGCCAAGATACAGCATCTTCTGAGATATCCCCTTAAATAAAGGCAAACTGATGACTAGAACAAATTCATCACCTACTTTATGCTGTATAGACTTTACTACAGACATAAATATTAGTAAGAGCCAAAAATCATTTGCACTGAGGAAATGCACCACTAACATTTTTATAAATACAGAACATGAAAATCTAATCGGGCATGTCTGATTCTTTGAATGTCATGGTGGTTTTAACATGCATCGTAACGTGCTCTCTAAAAGCTGGCATCAGAACTCGACCACTTCAAGGCAAGACCCTAAGCAACTACCTCACTTACATCTCCTTTTCCCTCCTGAATTTAAAGTCTTTTGACTCCAAAGGGCCTTCTTTCTAGATTTACTTGGGTCCCGTTGGACTGCTGAATTTTTAGAATTTCCTGTCTAACTCTGTAACACATTGTAGACCAGACACAAAAAAGCTGAAGCCCCAAAGATATTTCAGGGTCTAATACAGTGACCACTACATAGTAGATAGACCTCTAGTAGTTATGTATGGAATCAATCACTGTGGCTAATATGCGTTGAGCTTTTTCTATGTGTCAGGCATTATTCTTAGAGCTTTACGTGTATTATCTCATTTAATATTTAAAACACTCCTAAGGTTCATCCCATTTATGAAGAAACTGAGGCACAGAGAGGTTATGAACGTACCCAAGGTCACACACTTAGAAAGGAAAGGAGCCAGAATTTAAATCCAACTCTATGTCACAAGGTGTTTCCATCATGGCCTGGATTGCCATGAAAGCCTTCTTTATTGCAAATGAGACACCCATCAAATTCAGGGTCCGTGTTTTATTTAGATGTGTATTGTTGCTAAGCTGTATTCGTTCCATTTCAGTTAGAAGAAATGGTCCAAACAGGAGAGGCCTGTTCTCTGTTTTGGCCTCCATTTAATACGTCAGAGCCACACAGGCCTGAAAACACCCTTCTTCCAGAAACAATGGGCATCCAAAGTAAATTTCCTTATTTTTTAGCAGTGATTTCAATCTTGTTTTTGCACCTTTAAACATAATTGAATTTCCCACAGCATTTCGAAATCTATTTTTTAAATGAATCAAGTTTTATCACTCTCCATATCCTTCTGTATTTAAAAACTGCTTAACACAATTTTAATCTGAAGTACATTTAATTAAGATGTAAATTGCTTAAGCGTATAATACTTGCTATGTTAAATTTTATTAAAACTTTGTTTAAAAGTGTTTTAAAAAAGTCCTAAATCCCTTTAGAAGTGGAAGTTACTAGGGGGTCCTCTAATTCAGCTCCTCTGTTGGAAAGATGAAAAAAACAGAAGCCCAGGGAGATGAAGTAGTTCGCCTAGTCCTCCCTGTAAGCTACAGCTCCTACCTCAGTAATCTTTTCATCACACGATGATGGGTTATAAGTAAACTGACAGCAAACTGTAACACATATTTGGAACTGAGAAAATTGATTTGCTTTTGGTCGTAAAATACCTGCTTTACAATGCACTTCCTGTGCATTGTCTCACTTGGCCATACGGGATAAGTATGATCAGTATACCCATTTTACAGATGAGGAAACTAAGGCTGAAAGAGGGAAGGGTAGGTCATAGAGCAATAGGTCCTGGGAATCCTTCTGTGAGTTTAGCCAACAAAAAATAAAGATTGTATCAGCTTGCCTAATACTGCTCAGATGCACACCTGAATAGAACGCATCAAATCTTTGCGTAAATAATATAAAATGTTAAGAACACAGAATAATTTCCTCCTATTAGGTAACACTTAGCTTCAAAAGGTTCTTTTTTCATGCTATTGTTTTTAACCCGACAGTGTCTCCTGGGGCATAGAGAGCTAGAAATCATTACCCCCCCCCTTCTTTTTTCCTCAATTGATAAGGAAGGTTTTATTCAAGGCTATTGCAATAGGGGAGAGAACTCAGAACTCACAGTTCAGAACTCAATCTGAGCTCAAATCTACTGAAACAAAGGACTGGAGAGTTGTTTTTTTGTTGTGGTTTGGTTTTTTTTTGTGTGTGTGTTTTTGTTTTTACTTTATAGAGTAGTGAATTTATTCCTGATAAATAACAAATGAAAGTTTCACATAAAGAACTTGCAAAGATACCTAGGGTGGGCCTACGATGTATACATGATAAAATAATCTTAGCATAAGATTTTCAAGCTGGAAAAGCCATTACTTGAAGATCCTTTTAGTCTCTTATTTGATAGCAGAGAAACGGAGACCCATATTGCCTAAGATATCAGTTAATGAATGGCAAAGGCAGGATGAGAGACCTGGTTTTTAAAAAAAAATATCTGGTCCAGTGTTCTATCTATCACACTGTGCTATCTATCACCTGCTCATCAGCCCATTTTAAACTGGATTTTTTTAAGTTAATTTATTTTGAAAGAGACAGAGACTGTGCAAGTGGGGGAGGGGCAGAAAGGGAGGGAGAGACAGAGAATCCCAAGTGAGCTTGACACAGGACTCAAACTCATGAAACCGTGAGATCATGACCTGAGCCAAAACCAAGAGTCAGACGCTTAACCAACTGGGTCACTCAGGCGTCCTAATCATCAGCCCATTTTAAAAGGTGACAATAAAAATATTAAGTAATTTTTCTGCCAAAAAAAAAAAAATCCTTCTATCACTAATGGTGTCTAATTCAATGGTTTATTATGATCTTTTATTACATAAGCATTAATTTGGGTTGTTTGCCCTATAAAAAAGCTTACCCTACAAGGTATCACATTTTCTGATGCTGGCCTACATCATCTTTCCCTCTTAGTTGAAACTGACTCCTGTGACCTAGGCCCCTATACCAAGGGCAGGTCACATTTCCCATTTATTTCTTTTAAAGGCAAGCCTCTCAGTCCACACAATTATGTATATTACGTTTTTATAAATTAAGTACTCTTTCAAATCGACTTCCAAGAGGAGGCTGGTGCTGGTGCTGGTGCCTCCCCCCCTCCCCCCGAGAGGAACACGGTGGGAAGACACGATTAGCAAGGAGCCTACACCCCCCCCACCCCACCCCCACCCCCACCTTCTGGCCTTCTCCAGCACTTTCCCCACCCATCTCCCTGGACCCGAGAGGCAAGAAACAAACCGTATTGAAGGTTTGAGACATTCTGGGAGGTTCTGGAAGAGGCCTAACTGCCTTCTTTCTCTTGGAACACTTGTGGAATGAGATCTGGAGAAGGGAGCAGGGCCTACTGAATTTTGACTCCAAGGACGTGAGGGCTGAGTGCCGTGCTGGGTCTGCCCGTCCTTTCTCATGGAGATTCTTCTAAGCTCTCCCTGACTATGGGACCATTGCTTGCTTTTTGAATTCAGATTCAAGTTAACAGCCTTGTTTCTTGGCCCTGCTTAGTATCTCAGGAGAGAAATATTTATTAATGCCACACCTTGTCGCCACAAAGCCTTTTGATCAAAGGCAATAAAATCATATTTAACAAAATCTAACAATAGTTTCTATGGGCGGAGAGGCGGCGGGTTGCAAGAGAGGTATGGATACACCGTAATGAGATACTTTTAAGGGCAGGAGGTAATGGGTGATCTAAGCATAGGAGAGGCGTCGTCTCTAAGGGTCATGGGAGGGAAGGGAAGGCTTCAGGAAGATGAGGCTTGAGCCCGGTCTGAAATAGGGAAAGAATTCAAGAACACAGTAGAAGGAGCGCAGAAGACGTGGAGACTGGGTCTGCAGTGACACTGATCTACAAAGGGTCTTTCGGAGTCAGTGAGGAGACAAGCTCCCCGGAGGGAGAATCCTGCAAGATGGATGGAGCCGAGAGCGCCGTTGGGGGTGATGCAGGCAAGCAGAGGCTGGAGGCAGCGCGCAGGCGCCTTCCACCCGCAGGCTTCCAGGATTGCGCTCCTCCCCCGTGGGAAACATCTAAACTGGGATGGGACCCCGGGTGCTAATTCAGAAAGAGGACCCCCCGGCCCGCCCTTCAGAAAAGGAAAAGAAAACGTATGTTCCCTGGCCCTTTTATTTGAGCTACAATTGAAAAAAATGTCTGGCGCTAAAGCAGATGATTGGATTTTTCCAGATCGCAGGAGTGAGTTCTTCCGCACCCAGAAATAAAAGGAAACAGAGCGGCAACCGGTCACCCCTCAGTGTGGCGGGCCCCGAAGTACTTTCGCGCGGCTCACTTCCAGATGCTTCCTAATCCTTCCATTCCACTTGGGCGTTGGGCCTTGTCATTGGGTGGCATTGAGTATTCTGTAGGGTCCTCTGCTTGGTTCCGCGTGGTCTATTCCTTTGTCTTGGTGTTCCTTGATGGCAAGGAGAATTTTCTACTCCGCTCAAAGTTGGTTTTAGGCCTTTCACCATCATTCCTCCAAACTTAGATCCCTGCTCCTAACTCTGGGACTATTTTCCTTCGTTATCTATTTAAAACAACAAAGTAAGCCCAGCTGTTCAAATTGGAGCTTATCTGTTCCACTAAATCTACTCTGTCGTTGTAATCGATCTTGGTTCCTCTTTATAAAACCCACATTCTTAAGATAAGAAACCATTGGGCGGGGGAGCCCTGACCACTGGGGAAGAGTATGGAAACACTTGGAAATGCAATGTAAGTAAATAAATGTTTTTAAAATTTTTGGTAATGTTTATTTATTTTTGAGAGAGAGACAGACAGACAGAGCACGAGAAGGGGAGGGACAGAGAGAGGGAGACACAGAATCCGAAGCAGGCTCCAGGCTCTGAGTTGTCAGCACAGAGCCCAAGCCCAACACAGGGCTCTAACCCACAAACCTGAGCCGAAGTCAGACGCTCAACCGACTAAGCCACCCAGGTGCCCTGATGTTAAGTAAATATTTTATTTTCAGATCTCTCTTTGGAGGTGCAAAGCTGCTAAGCAGCTTTTATAACTGCTTACAAAAATAAAGTTTCCTCCAGACCCCCGACTAGTGTGGTTTAAAAAAAAAAAAAATGAGAAAGAAAGGAAAATACAGATGTGCAATGCACCCAGGTGTGTTTGGGCATTTAATTTTCCCTCCCAGGTCCCGGATCACCCACTTTGGGCTTTATGTCTTCTGAGAGCTCAGTCTCAGTTACCCTAGACTCTGATCCCCCAAACCCCCCTCCCCAGAACTTAATGTTGTCTTTTGAACCACATGTAAAGGGAGTGGCACAAGATGTTCTTTAAACATCGCAAGCGTCTCAGGATAAGTAGCATAATAAGGGTGGGGGACTTATCCGGGGACGGCGTTAGTGGTTCCCAGTTAGCGGTTCCCAGTCGTCAGCGACTGCCTCATTCCCTTAAAAGGTCTTGAAATCTCCTCTATAAATCCCTTGACATCACCAGCTGGCCCCCCTCCACACCACTCTGAACATTTTCCCTGAAACAGTGCTGGAGGGGCCTCAGAAATTTCCAGGTCTCTGCGCAGCCGGTCTCTGTGCCATTCCCTGGCCCAAGGTGGCCTCTGTAATTTGAGCTTTACATACATGATAACACTTTAACTGCAGCCAAGCTTAATTCAGAACAAATGTTCCTCGACTTCTTACCTCTCTAGAAAAGCTGCCCGTCTAATCGCTGGCACACTGACGGGGTGGGGGAGAAGGTGGGGGCGGGATGGGATTGCCTGACGCAGACCTGGTTGTCCACACCGCGTGCCGGGCACACTGCTGGTGCCCGGTCATCTGCCGCCTGTGGCCCGAGTCCATCTGTGAGACAGACACCATCACTGCCCACGGCGCTTCTAACACATGTTCCAGGAAGTCCTTACAAAGCCTAACGGGGAAACGGACTATTCTAACGAGTCCCATTTTCTGGTTAGTGGGAAGCTACCATGGATATAGGATTTTACCAAGGACAAAAAGATTCTGATACAAAGCACATTTCTGAACAGATATTTGTACACCTGTGTTCCTGGCAGTATTAGTCACCGTAGCCCAAAGGCAGAGACAACCCCAGGGTCCATCAACAGATGAATGGGTGAGCAAAACGTGGTCGATACGTACAATGGATATTATTCGGCCTTAAAAGGAATGAAATTCGGACACGTGCTACGGTCAGCCAGTCACGAAAGGACAAATATGTGTGATTACATTTACACAGTAGAGACAGGGAGTAGAATCGAGGTTACCAGGGGCTCAGGGGAGGGGTGCGGATGGGGACTCATGGTCTAGTAGGTAGAGTTTCTGTTTGGGATGATGAAAAAGTTCTGGAGATGGCCAGTGGTGGTGCTGGTACACCAGTGGGAATGTGCTTAATGCCACTGAATCGTACATTTTATTTCGTAGTGGTAGTAATCTCCACACTCAATGTGGGGCTCAAACTCATGACTCCGAGATGAAGAGTCGCACGCTCTTCTGACTGAGCCAGCCAGGCGCCCCTGAATTGTACCTCTTAAGAGGGTTTTTTTTTGTTTTTTAAAAAATTTTTTTTTAACATTTATTTATTTTTGAGACAGAGAGAGACAGAGAATGAACAGGGGAGGGGCAGAGAGAGAGGGAGACACAGAATCCGAAACAGGCTCCAGGCTCTGAGCTGTCAGCCCAGAGCCCGATGTGGGGCTCGAACTCACGGACCGTGAGATCATGACCTGAGCCAAAGTCGGACGCTTAACCGACCAAGCCACCCAGGCGCCCCTCTTAAGAGGGTTTTTAGGGGTGCCTGGGTAGTTCAGTGGGTTGAGCAACCGACTTCGGCTCAGGTCATGATCTCACGGCTCCTGAGTTCGAGCCCCGCCATCGGGCTCTGTGCTGACAGCTCAGAGCCTGGAGCCTGCTTGGGATTCTGTGTCTCCCTCTCTCTCTGTTCCTCCCCCACTTGCACTCTGTCTCTCTCGAAAATAAATAAACACCAAACAAATTTAATGGTTTTTAAAAAGCGCGTTCCTGAAGACGTTGTTAACACTTCCTTAAGGTATTTGGGTTTCTTGTGGAACCGCAGAGTCACTCCTGCGAGTATCCGTCATTGTTCTACTGATGAGCAGAAAAGTTCTGGTTAATCACTTGTTCTAATGGAACACGTACTCTGTGAGGTTTCAGGTTCCCCTGGAGACAATTTTTATGGTTATTTTCATGGGAGTTTTGACAGATTTTAGAGCTTAAGGATTAGATGAAAATGATTTCCATCTGAACATTGAGGGCAGGGAAAAAAGGCTCTTACATTTCCTGGCTGTTGGAGATGGATGTTGTTTCATTCAGTATGCATTTACTGAGTGCCTACTGTGTGCCGTTGTGAGACACATCACTTATTCAACAGACATTTTGTAAGTTTATTTATTTATTTTTTTTTTTTAATTTTTTTTTCAACGTTTATTTATTTTTGGGACAGAGAGAGACAGAGCATGAGCGGGGAAGGGGCAGAGAGAGAGGGAGACACAGAATCGGAAACAGGCTCCAGGCTCTGAGCCATCAGCCCAGAGCCCGACGCGGGGCTCGAACTCACGGACCACGAGATCGTGACCTGGCTGAAGTCGGTCGCTTAACCGACTGTGCCACCCAGGCGCCCCATTAAGTTTATTTATTTTAAGAGAGAGAGAGAGAGAGAAAGCGGGGAGGGGCAGAGAGAGAGAGACAAAATCCCAAGCAGGTTCTGTGCTGTCAGCACCAAGCCCTACATGGGGCTCAAACTCATAAACCGTGAGATCACGACCTGGGCCGAGATCAAGATTCGGATGCTTAACCAACTCAACCACCCAGGCGCCCCTCAACAGACATTGTTGGTCGCTAACTGTGGGTGCTGTGAACAGCTCTGATCAGCAGAAGGAAATAGATCAAATGATTCCTCTTCTGTGGCCCCTGGCTGGCTCAATGACTCTTGATCTCAGGGTCATGAGTTCAAGCCCCACATTTGGTGTGGAGCCTAATTAGGGGGAAAGAAAAAAAGGTTTCCACTTCTCGAAGAACTCACTTTGACCTATCAAGGAGTTAACGGAGTAAGAGAAGTCACTTTGTATGGCAGCCAGGGGTGCGTCATGGTGGAAGGTGGGAGGCGACGTAGGGAAAGCTTCGTGGGGGAGGCAATATTTCAGGCTGGCATTGGAGGACTGTAGTACGTCCATGGGCAAGAGCAGAAAAGGGCATTCCAGGCAGAGGAAATGGCCAGACTCTCGCTGTCACTGGGTATACTTGAGGCAGCAGTGCCCCTCCCCCATCCTCCTCTGCAGGTGATGCATTGTGGGGTTCCCCGAGACGCCTCTGTGGTCAGCCGGGGAACCCTGTTCAATCGTCCGCAGAGCTCTGCTCTCCCTTCCCAAATTAACTCGAGGGGCTTGGCCCTTTGAGAGGGGGATGAGCAGAACTTGGCAAGACCTGTGTGAGCTCAGACCTCCTTCCTCTGGTTCTGCATTATCGGGCCAGAAAATGATGGGGTCCCCACAAAGGGCATTTTCCTCCCGTTTAAACCAATAAGAGGGGGCGCCTGGGTGGCGCAGTCGGTTAAGCGTCCGACTTCAGCCAGGTCACGATCTCTCGGTCCGTGAGTTCGAGCCCCGCGTCGGGCTCTGGGCTGATGGCTCAGAGCCTGGAGCCTGTTTCCGATTCTGTGTCTCCCTCTCTCTCTCTGCCCCTCCCCCATTCATGCTCTGTCTCTCTCTGTCCCAAAAATAAATAAACGCTGGAAAAAAAAAATTAAACCAATAAGAGGAAAAAGGGATAGAAAACGTGGTTGTGTATTTAAAGGTCACAATTACTTACAGAAAAGAAAGACAACGTCACGCTCTGGAGCAGAGAACGAAACCGAGCTTGTCCGTGGGCCTGTCTTACCCATTTGTGCGCACACACATCCACACACGTCCGTGATTTCAGGGACAAGAAGCAACCATACCGGGGCGCCCGGGGGGCGCAGACGGTTAAGCACGTGACTCTTCATTTTGGCTCAGGTCATGATCTCGAGGTTCGTGAGTTCGAGCCCCGCGTCGAACTCCGCTGACAGTGCGGAGCCTGATTGGGATTCTCTTTCTCCCTCTCTCTTTGCCCCTCCCGCGCTCGTTCTCTCTCTCTCTCTCTCTCTCTCTCAGTAAATAAATAAACATTGAGAAAAAAAGGATTCAGCACTCTGTTCTGTACTCACCGACACTGCGCACCGCAATGTGAAAGGATAGAATCCTTCCACTTCACAAGACAAATCCCCCAGCAGCGATGACACGCTGACCTCCAAGAGTCACACTCTGGCAGTGTGTGTTTTCTTGACGTCTGCTCCTGCGGAGGGAAGCCGGGCGCCCCAGTCCCAGGAGGGAAGGGAAGAGTACACAGAATGACCGCTGTGGCAGGCTGCTAGGTGCCCAGTGCTGACCTTATCTCATCTAATTCTCACACAACCCTGGGGAGTGGGGACCACTGACTCTTGGAACTGAAGACTTCAAACTCAATGCCTGTCTGTTCCACACTCCACACGGCATCCGGGTGTGGGAGAAGATGTAAGAGGCACCAGAGGCAAACTTGTCCCAGTGTACAAGTTTGCCCAAAGTTGACCTGATGCAGGTGCATATGTGTATACAAGAACACACACACATACACACACACACGCAGAGTTGTGACAAAGGCTCAGGAGTACAGGCCCATCTGTCATACAGAGGTTTTTTTGTTTTGTTTTGTTTTGTTTTAATATTTCTTTTTCTTCTTCTTTTTTTTTTTTTTAAAGTAAGCTCATGTCCAACATGGGGCTTGAACTCACCACCCGGAGATCAAGAGTCGTGTGCACTCCTGACGGAGCCAGCCAGGCGCCCCCGTGTGCCTGAGTTTCAATCCTAGCCCATTGTTCACGAGCTCTAACTTTGGTAAGATAATTCATTAGACTCCCTGTGCCTTAGCTGACCCATCTTTGAAATGGACACAGTCATGGCAGGTGTGATGTTTGAGACATGCCTCAGAGTAACGTGGGATGAGAGAATTAGATGCGGATACAGATGAAACACGATGGGCCATGAGTCGATCATTGTTGAGGAGTGGGTAATTGTTATACATAAGGGCTCATTATATCTTCTGTCCACTTTTGTACATGTTTGGAACTTTCCATTAAAAAAAAGCTGTAAGCAGTATAATTCGCAAGAGCCAAAAGGCGGAAATGACCCAAATGTGCATCAACAGATGAATGGATAAATAATATGTGAATAAAATATTATCCGGTCCTAAAAAGGAAGGAAATTCTGACGCATGCCCCAACACGGATGAACCACGAGGAATTATGCTAAGTGAAATAAGTTGGTCACAAAAAGGCGAGTATTATGTGACTCTGCTTACAAACAGTACCTGGAATAGGCAAATTTATAGAGACAGAAAGTCGAATAGAGATTGCAGGGGCTGGGAGGAGAGGGTGATGGAGAATTACAGGGGTCTATTTGATGAAAGACTTCCGGAGTCCGGTAGTGGTGATGGTCGTACAACCCTGTGAATGTACTTCATGCCATTGAGTCGTACACTTTAAAATGGTTAAGGAGTGCCCGGATGGCTCAATCTGTTAAGCGTCCGACTCTTGATTTCAGCTCAGGCCATGATCTCACAGTTGTGAGATCAAGCCCCGCAGGGACCCCGCTTGGGATTCTCTCTCCCACTCTCTCTCTCTGCCCCTCCCCCACTTGCGTGCATGCACACTCTCTCTCTCTCAAATGGATAAACATTTAAAATAAATAAGGCGTGCCTGGGTGGTTCAGTCAGTTGAGCGTCTGACTTCGGCTCAGGTCATGAACTCACGGTTCGTGGGCTCAAGCCCCACGTCGGGCTCTGTGCCGACAGCTCGGAGCCTGGAGTCTGCTTCAGAGTCTGTGTCTCCCTCTCTCTCTCTGCCCCTCCCCCGCTCATTCTCTCTCTGTCTCTCAAGGATAAATAAATGAATATTAAAAAAAAAAATTAGATGATTGTTTTATCATGCCCTCCTCACAGTTTGCCAAGCCCTTTTGTTTCTACTGCCTCATTGAATCCTCATGAGACCCCGTTGAGGAAGGTGCGTGTATCGCTCCCATGGTGCAGGTAAGGAAACTAAGGCAAAGGAGGTTATAGGGTTTCCTGGAGAGCACATACTCATGAAGCATGAGCATAATCACGGAGCCAGGTCTAGAGGGTGAGCCCTTCACGCCTTACCACACACCCCCTATGCATTCCTTCTGTTTAGTCCTTGACTCCCATACTCCACCCCACGGTCAACCCATCTGCCTTTATAAGAGGGACTTTGTGGAAAGGGGCATATTTGCAAAGCCAAGATCAAAGACAAGGTCCTTGCCATCCTCATGGCTCCTCAGGAAGAGTGATGAACTCTTCTGTCTCTAAGCCATCTTCCCCAGACTTCTGTCTTACTTGACTGAGCCACGTCCCGTGTGGCATCCCTAGAAAACAAGTAGTGAAGTGTCTGATGTTGCCCCAGCAGAGGGATAACGTGGTTCTCTAACATTCAGAACATCCTCTCTATCGTCCGCATTTCCCACAGAGTGTCTTTAGGGGCCTCTGCCACACCCCGGACTCTACGTCTGACCTACGTTCAAGCACTGCTTGGGACAGCTAATTACACCCCGTCGGCTGGCCGCCATGTTCTCTCTGCTCAGAAGCTAGGTTCTGCCACCCCAGAGGGCTCTGCCTCAATCAGAGTTGCCCTTTCTCTCCTCACAGACAACACTCCCTGTCCATGCTCATTCTTTCTTCCATCCGTTGATTCACTCATTCATTTATTCGGGAAAAATGCTACATACGTGCCTTATCACACAGAACTCAGGAGTGGAAATGAATTGTCAAGGAAAGCTCATTGGTACCTCAGAATACCATGGACACCACTACCCACATTGCAACGGGGCTGGTGAGTGGTACTGACCCCCCCCCCCCCGGGCAGGCCTGGGTCATACTGTGCCTCTTACCTGTTCCTCCATACACAGCAAGGCAGCTGGGGATGGTTACAAAAAAGTTATTTAATCTTTGTCCAGATTCTGCTCCCAGCATTGGCCGGGATCCCAGATGAGGGACACCTTGTGAAATTTCCACCCCCAGTTTATCTCCCGAGCCTCATTTCCCTATGTTGTCATTCACAGTTCTGACGTCACCGCCATTCCCAGCCGCCTTGCCATTCTCGCTCCCAGTCAGGGAGGCCAGGACAGGGACGCATTCAAAGGTTTTAGGAAATAAGAATCTATACTATTCTATCATTTCCCATTTTCCCTTATTATTTACAGCAATTTAAAACACTTTTTGGGCTGGCTCCTTCTACCCCATCCTTTTAAGACAGGAGGAAACTGACGCCCAGAGAAGGTAAGTGACTTTTGAAAAGCCACACAGCTAGCTGATTGCATGGCTGGAGCTAGAACTCAGGCTTCTGGGTCCTTCCGTGACCCCAGTAATTTAGCTATTATCTACCTGCCATGCAGAACTCTGCAGGGCTATGCCTGTGGCAGGACTATCCCGGCAGGCCAAACACTGACTGCTCACGGGTCACACGGCTGATGGCCCCCTGGCTCCCCAGAACCTGTCTGCTTTCTAAGGGCCGGTCTCTGTACCGTAAAGCAGTCTCTGGTGCCCTCAAGGGGCAGAATCGAGTAGTAGAGAATTACTCACACGACAGGATCTGGAGGCCGTCTGAGAAATAAAACCCTCTGATTCACCTCCACCCCAATTTTACAGAATGTGTTGGAATCACCTTTTCGTTTCAAAGATCATGAAACATGTTTAAAACCATCAAAATATGTTTGAAACACAAACTGCCCCCAAACACCTTTAAAAGCATTGACCAGGGGCGCCTGGGCGGCTCAGGCAGGAGTCCAACTCTTGATTGTGGCTCAGACCATCATCTCACGGTTTGTGAGTTCGAGCCCCGCATCCGGCTCTGTGCTGGTGGTGAGGAGCCTGCTTGGGATTCTCTCTCTCTACCCGCCTCTGTCTCCCTACCCTGCTGGTGCTCTGTCTCTATCTCTAAATAAATAAGTAAATAAACGTTAAAAAAAAAAAAAAAGCCTAGACCTGATCCCTGTTTTTTTATTTTTAATGTTTGTTTTTGACAAAGAGACAGAGCATGAGTGGGGAAGGCGCAGAAAGAGAGGGAGACACGGAATCCGAAGCAGGCTCCAGGCTCTGAGCTCACAGTTCAGAGGGGCTCCAACTCGCAAACCCCGAGATCATGATCTGAGCTGCAGTCGGATACTTAACCACCTGAGCCACTCAGGCACCCCCAGATTCAGTGACTTTAAAATCTTGGTTTTCTTTTTAATGTTTATTTTTGAGAGAGAGAGACTTAGCGTGAGTGGGGGAGGAGCGGAGAGGGAGGAGACACAGAATCCGAAGCAGGCTCCAGGCTCCGAGCTGTCGGCACAGAGCCCGACGCAGGGCTCAAACTCACATACCTGGAGATCTTGACCTGAGCCAAAGTCGGAAGCTTAACCGACTGAGCCAGCCAGACGCTCTCGATGATATAGTTTACATTAAGGGACAATTCAGTGTTAATCGTTATATCCCAAACAGACTGCTTCTGTTTTGGATATAACAATTAATGCTTCCCTCCTCAATCAAAAAAATAGATACAAAGATTGCCCAAGCCTAAAATCCTGCCCAAGCAGGCCCTTTGGGTGGACCTGGGAAAGAGGAGGAGGGGAAGGGTCAGTCCAAGGGCTGTATGGTGAGCTCTGTAGAATGAACTAATTAGTGAGAAACGGGCCCCCTAGAAGTAAGGGGGATCCTACGGTATGCACCCACTCCCTTCCCCGGAGCTTTATACCAAACCCAGAGAACGAGAGAGGGGCCAGAACAGATACCGAAGTCACTGAATCATCACTCTCCATGCCTATCTCTGGCTACGGACCTGTGGATTCTAAAATTCTCGCTGAACGTGTGCAAGGCTGATCCCAGAACCTAGGTGGGGACTGACCTGTAAGTACGGACTGAGTTAGCTCTAAGTATAAGGGGTTGAGAAGCAAGAGCTCGGTGGACATTACATGATCATCACCAGAGAGTACAGTAAGAAGCAAGCACCCTGTGTGGTTGGTGGTGTTTAAACTAAGATTAAACTGTCCTTCAGGGGGCGCCTTGGTGGCTCAGTTGGTTAAGCAGCTCACGGCATGATCTCATGGTTCTTGGGTTCAAGCCCTGCATCGGTCTCTGTGCTGACAGCTCAGAGCCTGGATCTTGCTTTGGATTCTGCGTCCCACCCCCCTCTTTCTGCCCCTCCCTTGCTTGCCCTCCGTTTCTCTCTCTCTCTCTCTCAAAAATAAATAAACATTAAAAAAAAAAAAAAAAGAACTGTCCTCCAGGCTGATGATCTAAACTTGGTGCATGTAAGTATCATCCTGGGAGTAGGGAGGAGAATGTGTCAACATGCAAAGTCCCAGGGCCCCAACTAGAAGGGTGATTTGGGGTAAGACCAGAAATCTGCATTTTTAATCAGCATGACTAAGTATTTCTCTGGTATGTGCTGGGGACTTAGCTGAAAACAACTGTCAGCTAAGAGACTACAGTTTGGTGGATTTGACAGAAATAAAAAAGATTTCCATCACCCTCCAACAAAAATTAAAACCTTTTTTTAAGGAAAATATTCACGTCACTCGGTATACTCTTATCATACAGCTTTCAAAAGTTGAATATGTATGTTTCATTTGTTGGCAATGCACATTTTAAATTTTAAAGCAGGGATCCAATTTTTATACGTTTGACTTTTTGTCTCAAGAAAGCTAAATGTTGGGGCGCCTGGGGGGCTCAGTCGGTTGAGTCTGACTGCAGCTCAGGTCACGATCTCACGGTTCGTGGGTTCGAGCCCCGCGTCGGGCTCTGTGCTGACCGCTCGGAGCCTGGAGCCTGCTTCGGATTCTGTGTCTCCTTCTCTCTCTGCCCCTCCCCCGCTCACACTCTGTCTCTCTGTCTCTCTCTCTCTCTCAAAAATAAACATTAAAAAAATTACTTAAGGGGCGCCTGGGTGGCGCAGTCGGTTAAGCGTCCGACTTCAGCCAGGTCACGATCTCGCGGTCCGTGAGTTCGAGCCCCGCGTCAGGCTCTGGGCTCATGGCTCGGAGCCTGGAGCCTGTTTCCGATTCTGTGTCTCCCTCTCTCTCTGCCCCTCCCCCGTTCATGCTCTGCCTCTCTCTGTCCCAAAAATAAATAAACGTTGAAAAAAAAAATATTTAAAAAAAAAAATTACTTAAAAAAAAAAAGAGTAAGTGTTGAGTTGCTCATTTAGGTGCAGATGGGTGGAGTCCCTGGGGGTAAAGGTCTCCAGGGTGTCAGGGGAGTCACAGGTCCTTTAGGAAACAGGTGGTAGCATTTCAACACGGATCTTATAAAACACAAACAGTTGTACAAAAGTGTTTTGTTTCATTAAAACGTGCGTATGAATTCTGAAGAAAAACTTCTTCAAAGGCGGTAGTGATTCTAATTAAACTGGCCTATAGTTGATTTTTTATTTTCTTATAAACTTATTTTTAATGTTTATTTATTTATTTTTGAGAGAGGGAGACACAGAGTCCGAAGCAGGCATCAGGCTCTGAGCTGTCAGCACAGCCCGATTCGGGGCTCGAACCCACGAACCGTGAGATCATGACCTGAGCAGAAGTCGGAGGCTTAACCGACCGAGCCACCCCTGTGCCCCCGGCCTATAATTGATTTTTTTAAACTACTGCTTTTATTTTATTTTATTTTATTTTATTTTATTTTATTTTATTTTATTCTATTCTATTCTATTTTATTTTATTTTAATTTTTAAGTGATCTCTATGCCCAACATGGGGCTCAAACTCATGACCCTGAGATCAAGAGTCGCATGCTCTACCAACTGAGTCAGCCAGGTGCCCCAAAACTGTTGTTTTTAATTTGAAGTGTTTCTTTATTCAGAGAGAATAGCATGAAATGTTTCAAATGTTAGTTTTTGTAGGAATAATATAAAATTCTAAATATAATAGGAAAAATAATAAAGGACTCTGAGTTGAAAGGGTCCTTTCTTTTAAATTTTTTAAAACAATGTTTATTTATTTATTTGGAGAGAGAGAGAGAGAGCAGGGGAGGGGCAGAGAGAGAGGGAGACAGAGAATCTGAAGCAGGCTCTGAGCAGTCAGTGCAAAGCCCGATGTGGGGCTCAAACCCCCTAACCGTGAGATCATGACCTGAGCCAAAGTCAGATGCTTAATCGACTGCCTGTGGCTTACATTTTTCTGGACTTCAATGTCCCCATCTGTAACATGACAAGGTGACCGCCACTGTCTCTTTCAGCCCTAACATTCTGGGAGTATTGTCTTCTGACAATCTTTACTTTCCTCCTTGTATTTATTCATAATCTGAAGAAGAAAGATGAAGTGATTTCTTCTTTGCAAATTGCCCCTCAATTTAGAATGAATGGATTAGAACATACATATGTACAAAGATTGTTTTTAGAGTCTGTACCTAAAATCAAAATGTCCTCATCTAAAATGCCTAAAATGTGAATAAATTAACTCCCAATAAACTCAGAATGGAAGAGCCGTCCCTGATATAATGCTTCAAGCAGACAATGGCAATCACCCACATCAACGATGCTGTTCCTGGAATAGGATGTGTTTCTGATGTAGACGTACGTGCTCCTCAATACAGATAAATAGGGCCATCAAACACATAGTTGTTATCACAGATGATCTCTGGAGATCATTCTTTGAGAACTAAAACTCAGGGACACCTGGGTGGCTCAGTCGGTTAAGCATCCGACTCTTGATTTCGGTCCAGGTCGCGATCTTGCAGTTCCTGGGTTCAAGCCCCCAGTCCGGCTCTGTACTGACAGCACAGAGCCTGCTTAGGATTCTCCCCCACTCGCTCTCTGTCTTTTTCAAAGTAAACAAATAAAAACTTAAAAAGAAAAGAACTAAAACTCAGCATCTCTTTGATGCTTAATGGGAGGCACCATCCTGACTGAACATGAACATTTCCATCAGTAAAATGGCTTCCTTTTATCTTTCTAAGTAATCTGTGTAAGAATATCTTACAAACCTTCCTTAAAAGATCACAAGGGTAATCACCTAAATTTTAAAACTATGAATTCAAGTAAATAACTTTTGTTCAGTGCTTCGCACTGTCAAAGCACACCGTATGAGCTCATTGAATGATTGAAATTGAGTAAAGCACCAGGCAGCCGACAAATTGGATCATTGGTACAGTTGAATCAGCCCTGGCATCGGAGTCTTGACTGCCTCTTGGTAGCTGCATGATCGTAGAAATTTACATAACTTCTTTGAGCCTCAGTATTCTTATCTGTAAATGGGACTAGATCTACCCGAACACTAAGCTTAATGGGGGAATTAAACAGATAATATAGAAAAGGAAATCTAGGAAAACTTCACCTTACTTTTTTCTTATGGTGAAAGTTTGATGTCTTTTTTCCCTAATGGGTTCTGATCACCAATTCCAACATGTGGGGCTTTCTCCCCACACCAAACAATTCTCAGACACCAGTTTGTGTCCTATAATTCAACTCAATTCTGACACTATCTATCTGGAGATAGTGTAAGATTCTGCAGGTTAAGGCTTCGGTCCGGTAAGACTTCCCCCGCTCTACTTCACGTGCTAATTGCAAGCCCAGGTTGTCACCTGTCCCTTCTGACCAAATGGCTATAAATCAGAGGCTCCCATCACCCCCTCTTTGGGTTCGATTAATTTGCTAGAATGGCTCACAGAACGGGTAGCAACATTTTACTTACCTAGATGGTTTTTTATAAAAGGATATAACTTCAGAGCAGCCAGAGGGAGGAAGCATAGTGCGAGGTGTGGGAAAATGCGTAGAGCATCTGCCCCTTTCCAGGTGTGGCCACTCCCCCCAAATCTCCATGTGTTCAACAACCAGGAAATCCTCTGAACCTGTCCTGTTGAGTTTTTATGGACGCTTCATTACGTAGGCATGACTGATGAAGTCGTTGGCCCTTGGCAACTGACTCAGCTTCTAGACCCTCCTCATCTCCGGTGGTCAGAGAGGTGAAACTGAGAGTTCTAACCTTCTAGTCACATGGTTGGTCCTTCTGGAAACCAGCCCTGCCCTTAGAATCATCTCACCAAAAAAAGACCTTTATTGCTCTCATTACTTAGAGAATTCCAAGGGTTTTAGGAACTCTGTACCAGAAACTGGGTGAAAACCAAATATATGTTTCTTATTACAAATCACAATGTCAGGGGCACCTGGGTGGCGCAGTCGGTTAAGCATCCGACTTCAGCCAGGTCACGATCTCACGGTCCGTGAGTTCGAGCCCCGCGTCAGGCTCTGGGCTGATGGCTCGGAGCCTGGAGCCTGTTTCCGATTCTGTGTCTCCCTCTCTCTCTGCCCCTCCCCCGTTCATGCTCTGTGTCTCTCTGTCCCAAAAATAAATAAACGTTGAAAAAAAAAATTTTAAAAAAAAACAAAAATAAATCACAATGTCATACCCCAACACTGGCAATAAGTCCACTCCCATGTCTATTCAATACCATACTGGAGGCCCTAGCAATAAGGCATGAAAAAGAAATAAAAGGTATATGGATTGGGAAGGAAGAAATAAAAATTCCTTATTTCTCAGACAATATGATCATCTATGTATAAAGTCCTGAAGAATCTATAAAAACTAAACTAGAGGTAGTAAATGGGTGTAGCAAGCCACAGGACACAAAGTGAATGTACAGGGAGAACATAGGAGGAAACGATGTTATTGGGCAGCTCAGAAATCAAAGCAATAGCAGATAGTGTAGATAAAAAGGACCTAAGACCAGACAGTCATGGCACGTATCCCACTCTAGTTTCACAAGAATGTGTGCACCTGATTTTGCACATGGTATACTTTCATAGGCTTGTCTTGAAAGGAACAATTTAAGTTGGGTTTTTGGTTTTTTTTAAATTTTTTTCAACGTTTATTTATTTTTGAGACAGAGAGAGACAGAGCATGAACAGGGGGAGGGTCAGAGAGAGGGAGACACAGAATCTGAAACAGGCTCCAGGCTCTGAGCTGTCAGCACAGAGCCCGACGCGGGGCTCGAACTCACGGACCGTGAGATCATGACCTGAGCCGAAGTCGGCCGCTTAACCGACTGAGCCACCCAGGCGCCCCAAGTTGGTTTTTTTTTTAATGTTTATTTATTTTGAGAGAGAAAGAGAATGTGAGCAGGGGAGGGGCAGAGAAAGAGAGAGAAAGAGAGATAGAGTTGGGGGAGGGAAGGATGCCCCAGCAGGCTCTGCGCTGTCCGCACAGACCCCAGCGTGGGGCTTGACCTCACGAACCACGAGATCATGACCTGAACGGAAATCAAGAGTTGGTCTCCTAACCAAATGAGCCACCCAGGCACCCCCAAATTTAAATTTTTTAAATGATCAAATATATTTGTGAGATGTTAGTCCTAATCATGCCTACTGTCTTACAGGGTGATGGGTTCCTTCTAGAAGTCCTGAAGCTCTTCTTGAAACTTGAAAAGACAAAAGAGGGCTTTTTCTTGTGACAGTTACTAACATTCAGTATGAAATGAATATTGCTTATGATCACTACCTATCCGAGAAAAGAAATCAAGAATTTGTTATAATGCAGATGAACATAGGGGAAGAGGAGGAAAAATAAGATAAAAATGGAGAGGAAGGCAAACCATAAGAGACCCTTTTTTCTTTTTAATGTTTTTATTTATTTTTGAGACAGAGACAGAGCATGATCAGGGGAGGGGCAGAGAGAGAGGGAGACACAGAATCTGAAGCAGGCTCCATGCTCTGAGCTGTCAGCACAGAGCCCGACGGGGGGGCTTGAACTCAGGAACTGTGAGATCATAACCTGAGCTGAAGTCGGACACTCAACCGACTGAGCCACCCAGGCCCTCCCATAAGAGACTCTTAAATACAGAGAACAAACTGTGGGTTGCTGGAGGTGGGTGTGACGGGGGTTAAATGGGTGGTGGGCATTAAGGAGGGCACTTTTTGGGATGAGCCCTGGGTGTCATATGATAAGAGATAAGTCACCTGGGTTCTACTCCTGAAGCCAAGACTACACTGTATGTTTTTTTTTATTATTTTTTATTTATTTTTGAGAGAGAGACAGAGTACTAACGGGATAGGGACAGAGAGAGAGAGAGACACAGAATCCAGAGCAGGCTCCGGGCTCTGAGCCATCAGCACAGAGCCTGATGCGGGGCTTGAACCGTGAGATCGTGACCGAAGCCGGTCCGTGGGTTCGAGCCCTGTGTCGGGCTCTGTGCTGACAGCTCAGAGCCTGGTGCCTGTTTCAGATTCTGTGTCTCCCTCTCTCTGACCCTCCCCCTGTTCATGCTCTGTCTCTCTCTGTCTCAAAAATAAATAAACGTTAAAAAAAATTTGTTTTACAAAGTGTAGTTGGGGATCATCCAGAATGCCGTCGTAGATGACCAAATACCGCTACGTACTAGTAGTTCAAATAGAGAGAAACGCGGGAAGAATTGAGTCACAGGGCACAGGCATGCTGAACTCCAAATCGCTGCATTTTAGGTATCAACACTATAATTCAGGAGTTTTATTTCTCTAAAAATATGAATAATGCTTCATGCCAATGGAAGGCTATATGATGTTGCAACATGAATTATCCTTTCAGAAGAAAAGGTTTGTCCTTAAACCATTAGGAGAACTCAGGGGTGCCTGGCTGGCTCAGTCAATAGAGCATGCGTCTGTTGACCTTGGGGTCGTGAGTTTGAGCCCCATGTTGGGCATAGAGTACTTTAAAAAAAAAAACTACTAGAAGAACTTGCCGTGGTAACAGTCATGGGTCACATGGGACAAATAACAGTCACGGGCCAATTATCCTTTGGACATTAGAACATATCAGATCTTAACACATTAAAAATCAAGGACTATCACTTAGGGGATCACTGGGTGACAATGCAACCATCAACAGAAATGTAAATATGAGCCCTGTTCTAGCATACTCTGACATCTGACTTCTAAAATACTTTCAAAATGAAAATATAAGATGAAAAAATTATGGAAAGATAGACGTATCATCAGATTTTTCCTTATTGTGACATAGACAATCATAATGTCAGATTTACCCTCACCTGTTCTTATGTCTACACAACATGTAGGATATTTTGATATGTATATATGAGTATATGTGGTTGATAAGATCATGAGTAGAGGGAAGAGGTAGGCTAACAACGTGACCAAGAAAAAGAAAACGTCCGTAGGAAATTACAATTAGATATCAGATTTCCAAGACAGTATCACTCACAAGTAGACAATCTTTGTCTTTATTTTGGTAGGAGTTGCTGATTCACTCCTGGCCTTGAAAAGATAGTACATGATTGTATCCCACGAATGGGAACCCTCTTCCATCCATCCGTCTCTGACTAATACAAATCTAGGCTTATTCGCCTAAGCCTTGTGCAGACCCATTCTGTGAGTTTGCAGCGGGCACAGAAAATCCGCGTTCATTTTGGCTTCAACAAAAAGGACTCGTATTTTTTCTCTGTCATAAGATATTCGGATGTTGGGAAGTTCCACATAGGATTCACCAACCTCCAACTCCTCGTCTCTATAATCCTGGTAGCAAGATGGCCGCAACAGTTCTAAATGTGGTACTCAAACACGATATTCGGAGATAGGAAAAGCATTGTCTCTCCTGGTATGTCCTCCTTGGGAATGAGAATAACTTCTCCCAGAAAGAGCTTAGTCATTGGCCAGAACTGTGTCACCTGCTCACCCCTAAATAAGCAACCATCGATGGAAATGAGACTAACCTGTGTGGCTTCAACCAGTTAAGACCTAACCCTGAGCAGGGCATAGTGTTACCTTCTGATGAGTCACGTGGGTAAGAGAGAGAGCACGGTGAAAAAAAGTAAAGAAATGGGTACTATATGGGCATAAATACATAAACAAATAAACCACGTCTTCCATTCACCAAAATGCCTGAACCGGACATAAAAAGAAGAGTTGGCCAGTTTAGCTCTATAAAGACTTAGCTAGATTGTTTTTCACACCTGACGAGGTTGTCTACTTTCTAATAATCAAGTAATATTATTGACTATTTTCATAATTCCATTTCATCTCCACTTTGGGTTTATCAGCTGTACTGGACGTTTATCCAGTGTACTGTACGTTCACTGGAACACCACTGGAATAAGGAATGTGGCCTTATTTGGAAATAGGGTCTTTGCAGATACAGTTAAGATGAGGTCACACTGGATTAGAATGGACTGTAATCCCATGACTGGTATCCTGATAAGAAGAGAAAACAGAGACATACAGACACGGAACACCACATGAGGGAGACAAGGATTGAGTGTGGCATCTATAAACCAAGAATGCCAACATTTGCCAGTAACCACCAGAAGCTAGAGAGGGGCAAGAAAGGATTTTCCCCTAAAGCTTTCAGTCACCTTGGCCCTGCTGACACCTTGATTTCAGACTTATAGTCTTTACAACTGTGAGAGAATAAATTTTGGCTGTTTTAAGCTATTCAGTTGGTAATAGTTTGTTATAGTTGCCCCAGGAAACTAATACATTAGCTATATACCTCTTAAACTTATTTTTTATGGGGTTGCTTTAGAGTTTATAATATTAAAAAAATTTTCAAGTTTGTTTGTTTATTTATTTATTTATTTATTTATTTTGAAAGAGAGAAAGAGAGAGAGCATTAGCTGGGGAGGGGCAGAGAGAGGGAGAGAGAGAGAATTCCAAGCAGGCTCAGCACTGTCAATGAAGAAGCCGGTGAGGGGCTCTGACTCACAAACTGTGAGATCATGACCTGAGCCAAAGTCAACAGTTGGATACTCAACCGACTGAGCCACCCAGCTGCCTCGTCTTTTCTCAGCTTCTGAATCGCTAAAGGGGTCTTGATTTTCCCTTCATCTCTGAAGAATATGTTTGCTAGATATAGAATTCTAGGTTGATGGGTTTTTTTAAAAAAATAATTTCAGCACTTGAAGAAGTTCATTCCATCGTCTCCTGCCTTGCACTGTTTCTGATAAGGAGTCAATAAATTCTTGTGTTTTGCATTGCTATATACTGTGTGCCTTTATTTTTTTTCCTTCTGGTTGCTTCTAAGATTTTTGTCCTTACAATTGGTTTCCAGAAATGTAATTATTACATTCCTTTGTGTGGTTTTTGTGGGGGGCAGTGTGTGTGTGTGTGTTTATTTCACTTGAGATTCATTTAGCTCCGGTTTGTAGGTTTTATCAAAATGGAAGTTTTTCAGTTCTTGCATTTTGAAATATTTTTCTTCCCCACCCTATAACTCCAATCACACATATAGCAGGCCCCTTGAAATTGTCCCACAGGTCACTTGGCTACTAGTGTTTTTTTCCAGCTTTCCCCACTCTGAGGTTCAATTTAGATTGTTTCTATTGCTGTCTTCAAGTTTACAAATCTTTTTTCTATAGCCTCTAATATTCTAAGTCCACTCGGTGAATATATTTTCCAGCTCTAGAGAGACCATTTGATTCTTTTATGTCTTTGATTTTTCTTCTTATACTCATATTTTATATTAGACCTTTTTTTAAGGTTTTATTTTTAAGTAATCTCTACATTCAACATGGGGCTTGAACTCACAATGCCAAGACCAAGAGTCTCATGCTTTACTGACTGAACCAGGCAGGCACCCCCTACATTAAACTTTTTTAAGGGTTGCTTTGTTTATTTTTTGTTGTATGGGATAATCTATATTTTTTCCCATTAAATCTTAAACATATTTTATTTATTTTCATTATTTAAAAAAATTTTTAATGTTTATTTTTGAGAGAGTGAAAGTGAGAGTGGGGGAGGGGGAGGGAGAGGGAGACACAGAATCTGAAGCAGGCTCTAGGCTCTGAGCTGTCAGCACAGAGCCTGATGCGGGGTCAAACGCACAAACCACGAGATCATGACCTGAGCTGAAGTTGGACACTTAACTGACTGAGCCACCGAGGTGTCCCAATTTTCATTATTTTTTGAGTAATCTCCACACCCAATGTGGGGCTTGAACTTACAACCCTGAGATCAAGAGTTGCATGCTCTACTGACTGAGCCAGCCAGGTGCCCCTTGAACATATTTCAAATATATGTTTTAAAATTTTGTGTACTAATTCCATCTGGGTCTGTTTTTTTTAATATAATTTTTTATGTTTATTTATTTGTGAGAGACAGGGAGACTGTGTGAGTGTTGGGCGGGTGGAGGAGTCAGAGAGAAGGAGACACAGAATCCGAAGCACGCTCCAGGCTCTGAGCTGTTAGCACGGAGCCTGATGCAGGGCTCAAACTCATGGACTGGCCCGTGAGGTCGTGACCTGAGCTGAAGTTGGATGCTTAACTGACTGAGCCCCCCAGGAGCCCCACTCTGGGTCTGTTTCTACTGACTTATTTTTCTCTTGGGGATGATCACATTTACTTCTTTGTGTGTTCAGTAGTATTTTTTTTTTCATTAGATGCTGGACATTGTTGATTATATTTTATGCTTTTTTAAAGATTAAAAAAAATTTTTAAGTCATCTCTACACCCAATGTAGGGTTCAAACTCAGAACCCCAGGACTCATGGGCTCCACCAACTGAGCCAGCTGGGTACCTTTTTGCCTTTTTTTTTTAAAAGAAAGTTTAGAGTTTATCTATTTATTTTGAGAGAGTGTGGGGAGGGGCAGAGAGAGAGGAAGACAGAGGATCCAAAGCAGGTTCTGTGCTGACAGCAGATGGGGCTCAAACCCATGAACTGTGAGATCATAACCTGAGCCAAGTCAGACTCTCAACCTATGGAGTCACCCAGGCACCCCCAAAAATGAAAGCTTAATTTTGTGTTCAGATGTGGTTATTTTTAGACTACCTTGAATCTTGTAAGAATTTTTTTAAAGGCTTTCTTAGGGTAGACTTTGTACAGTCTTTACTCGGTGGTATTGAGAAGTTTTTTTCCTCTGACGCCAACCAATTCTGACATCAACTGGGTGTCTTATAGTGCTATTCAATTCTGTCACTAACTACCTGGAGACAATGTCAGACTCCACGGGTTTCATGGCTCAGTCCCACCAGAATGTCAGCAACAAGTATTGGGTCCCGAGGTTATCCACCCTTCTGTTCAACGTGGCTCCAAAGTCAGAGGTTCCTGCAACCCCTCCCCACCTTCAGGTTCCATAATTTGCTAGAATGACACAAAACTCAGGAAAGCACCTTACTCACTATTACTGGTTTATTACGAAGATACAACAACTCAGGAACACCCAAATGGTAGAGATATAGAGGGAAAGGTATGGGGGAGCAGTGTGGGGCCGATCACACCACCCTCCCAGCACATCGATATGTTCACCAACCCAGAAGCTCTTCAAACCCCATCGTTTGGGGGTCTTTATGGAAGCTTCATTATGTAGGTGCAAATGATTAAATCAGTGGCCATTGGTGATTCACTCAATCTCTAGTCTATTTCCCATCCCCAGGGGTTGGGCAGGGGGGCTAAGAATTCTAAGCTTCTTTTTTTTTTTTTTTTTAAGTTTATTATTTACTTTGAGAAAGAGGGAGAGAGAGAATCCCCAGAAGGCTCTGCATCATCAGTGCAGATGCCTGACATGGGACTGGAACCCACCAACCATGACACCGTGACCTGAGCTGAGATCAAGAGTCAGATGCTGGGGCTTCTGGGTGGCGCAGTCGGTTGAGCGTCCGACTTCAGCTCAGGTCACGATCTCGCGGTCCGTGAGTTCGAGCCCCGCGTCAGGCTCTGGGCTGATGGCCCAGAGCCTGGAGCCTGCTTCCGATTCTGTGTCTCCCTCTCTCTCTGCCCCTCCCCCGTTCATGCTCTGTCTCTCTCTGTCTCAAAAATAAATAAATGTTAAAAAAAAAAAATTAAAAAAAAAAAAAAAGAGTCAGATGCTTAACCGACTGAGCCACCCAGGTGCCCAAGAGTTCTAAGCTTCTAATCAAGCCTTGGTCTTCCTGGCAACCATCCCTCATACTGAGGCTGTCTAGGGGCCTGTCAATAGTCACCTCATCAGAACAAAGGACGCTCCTATTACCCTTATAACTCAGGAAATTCCAAGGGTCTTAGGAGCTCTGGGCTAGGAGCCCGGGGCAAAGACTAAGTATCTTTCTACGATACCAAAGGCATGCTGGTAATCCTATGTGAATTCTGAGATTTGCTCATCAAACATCTCTCTCCGGTCATTGCTCCTTCTCTCGGATTTTTACTCGCCTGGCCTTCACGGGGTTTTATTCACATGGACAGCTCAGCATCCAGGCAAGCCTTCACCTTATGCAGGTTGCTGAATCGTTCTCTTTTTACCTCCCTTCTTCCTGGCACTCTGCTTCGTGTACCCGCACCACCTTCACCTGCCTGAACGTTCTCTCCTCACCTCAGTGAAATTGCCGTGGGCTTCTTGGGCTTCCCACCTCTGTACCACATTCTAGAAAGGGCCTCCAGGCCGGAAACTGTTCGTCGTAGCATTTACTGTGTTTGCACCCTTTCTCTCCGGGACCACGGTTCTATGTGGTCTTACCAGCCACCGTCTACCACAGGTGTTTCTCACGTTTTGTCCAGTTTTCTAGTTGTTGCCAACAGGAGTGCAAAGCTGCTGTCCATTACTCCAGTGCAGCCAGGAGAGGGAGTCATCTTCCTGTTCCCACTTAAGCAAAGCGGATTCCTTTCCTATAGGGAGATGCCACATTTCAGGTTTCATATTTTCCTGTTACAGAAAAGGAGCTTACTTTAGCCCTGTCTCCCCAGAAACCATCAGCTTGCTACTCTTGCTTTAGTGGATGGATTGCCCTCACACTCTGGAATAACTCTTGTAAAGCCAGCATTCTGGAAGGGGCACATTTCATCGGGGTTATCCAACCAGAGCACTGCAATCTGAGGGACAGACAGAGATGGCTATACTCAGGTACCCCTGGGACCAGTATCACCCGTAACGACACCGGGAGGACGTCTTTACCTCAGGAGATTGTGAAAATAGCACGAGGACTGATTGAAAGTAACTGAATTCACATCGCAAACAAGAATAAAGGACTACGTGTTACAATTAGTCAAGCAAAAAATAACAGTCGCTCAACATTTGAGTTTTGTTTATATTAACTTCAAAATTTTCCTTACGAGGCAGGTGGAAAAATCTTTAGCCAAGTGTGCCTAAAAGGCTCGTGCCTGTTCTGGAACAATGTCGACTTCCCTTTTTCAGCAGCATTGTCTGGCTTGGCCGATCCCCTTCTGAGCGTCCCATGCTGTTTCCGCCTCATGGAAGGGTGGGCTGGACGTCTATCCATCACAACTGATGTTTAGCCTCTGTCTAAAATCGCTCATTTCTACTTTGAATGTCAGGGTCTTTCACAACCAAATCAGTAGTGATGTTTTTCTGTCTTCCAATAATAATGTTCTTCGTGCTCCACTTCTGCAAAAATGCCCCCCGCACCCCCACCACCAGTGGTTACTTATCATCAAGGGAATGGCTTGTCTTTTTTCGCCGGGGTCTCGTATTAGTCTCCTATGGCTGCTGTAACAAATCGCGACACATTTGGCGGCTTAGCACGACAGAAAAGTAGGCTCTCACAGTTCTGGAGACCGGATGGCCGAAATCGGCTCCCCTGGACCCACATCAAGGTGTGCAGAAGGCTGCATTCCCTCCAGAGGCTCTAACAAAGAATCTGTTCCTTGTCTCGTTCAACTTCCAGTGGATGCTGGCT
Source organism: Lynx rufus (assembly GCF_022079265.1). Taxonomy (NCBI): domain Eukaryota; kingdom Metazoa; phylum Chordata; class Mammalia; order Carnivora; family Felidae; genus Lynx; species Lynx rufus. Next base: position 615,069 of record NW_025814829.1, on the reverse strand, counting down.
TTCCTTGCCTTGGGGCTGCCTTGCTCCAATTTCCAAAGCCAGCAACTTTAAATCTCTCTCTGCCCCTTCATTACCTCTCCTTCTCCTCCGTGTGTAGCAACACTTCCTCTGCCTCTCACCTATAAGGACATTTGAGATGGCGTTTAGGGCCCACCTGCAGAATCCAGGTAACCTCCTCATCTCAAGATCCTTGAAAATATCTCAAAGCCCCTCTTTCCAAATAAGGTAACATTTACAGGTTCCCCGGATTAAGATGTAAAGGGGGAGGGGCATTTTCAGTCTCCTGGGTAGGGAGTTCGTGTCTGTGTGTGTTCCTTCAGTTACTGCTGAATTCTGTGAGCATAGTCTTCTGGTTGTGACACTTTGAGGACAACATCTAAAGAAAGAAAACCCTAGAAAAATTGAACTGAGTAGGAATACGATGCCATGGGCCCCTGTGGACCGTCATTGAATGAAATACCCTTTCTGTCTGCAGCAACTAAAGATTTTTCTTTCGTCCGTTTTGGACTCACTCTAGCCAAGGTTACCCTGTCTCTGTAAGAAGCCTGGTGACCTATCTCAGAGAGTGTTCAGGGGACATTACTATCTCTAACTGTTACACGATCTTCATTTATTCTAGAACTGCACAGTCTCCTAGCCTCAAGGGAACCTAGATCAGCAAGGCAATGCTCCCGGCCACGCTTAGTCACCTGAGAGTTTACATGGGGAGGAAAAACTAGAAAATGCAAAAAGAGGGGTGCCCGGGCCGCTCAGTTGGTTGAGCATCCAACTTCGGCTCAGGTCATGATCTCACGGTTCGTGAGTTTGAGCCCCACGTCGGGCTCTGTGCCGACAGCTCGGAGCCTGGGGCCTGCTTCAGATTCTGGGTCTCCCTCTCTCTCTGCCCTTCTCCCACTCGCCTTCTGCCTGTCTCCGTCTCAAAAATAAATAAACATTAAAAAATTGTTTTAAAAAAGAATGCAAACAGAGACATCCTGGGTCAAGAGAGATTGAAGGAGAAGAAAGAATAATAAAGAAGGGAAAATAAAGGAAAAAGTAGCCTCATCGCAAGGAAAAGAGTCAACCAACAATTTAAGAAGCGCTTAACGAGCAATCACAGTGCAGCGGAATGTGCTAGGCTCTGTTAAGGGACAGAAAACAAGTATGACATCATCCTTGTCATCAGAGGACCTCCACTCTAGGAAGACAGAGATGAACTTATGAGTCCCAAAGAGGCAGTGACAAGAAGGGGCAAGGCACACAAACTCAACTAAGTCCAACTGACAGACCGTGGCAACAGAGGGGTCTCGGGAGAGGAGGGAGGAGAAGGCGTCGCCAATGGCCCTGACGTGTTCAGCCCAGTACCGGGCTGCAGGCAGCGGAACAGGGGAGTGGGGGGAGGAAGAGCAGCGGGTGTGGGGATGGAGACGGGGAACCGCTGGGTTGGAAGCGCGACACCAGACAGCAGGTGTCACTCTGCTCCCAGTCTGAAAAATCACGAGGCAGCCACTGAGCTCCCAAAGGGTCATAAAAAGCTGTGGCCTTTTATAGCCACCTCCTGGTCCTGACTGCTGTCCTGACTTTGTCTCCGGCAGGACTGGTACAGAAGCTTTAGAGACTCACGCGGTGTTAGTGGCATCCACGCTGCTGGTGGCTCCCCGGAGCTCTGGGCTCTGAAGTCCCCCTACTGAGGATTTTGATCTCGGGGAAGATAAGGCCTTAAACCAGGGGTCGCAGGCTCATATGCCTTCAGGGGCCCGGAGTTACCTACCTCACGTGGAGGTGGGGTCTGTGCAAACCAGATTGGGTGCCGTCACTGAAGACATTCAAATTCAGAAATCGACAACAATCACTGCGTTGGCCTAACTAAATACATCTTCGGCCAACCACCTTGCAACCTATGACTTCGGCCCTTCTCTAAGGGATATGTTGACAGATACCTGACAGCAAAGTCTTGGAGGCATAGGAGACGTGGGGGCGGGGGAGGAGCTGGGGGAGTAGATATGAGAGTATCCAGACCAAGTAAGTCTTCCGGATACACAGTCTGTTTCTTTTCCCCCCTTCATTTTTCATTTCTTTTTTTTTTTATTATTTTTTTTTAAGTTTATTTATTTTTGAGAGAGACAGAGACAGAATGCGAGTGGGTTGGGACAGAGAGAGAGGGAGACCCAGAATCTGAAACGGGCTCCAGGCTCCGAGCTGTCAGCACAGAGCCCGACGCGGGGCTCGAACTCACGGACCGCGAGATCATGACCTGAGCCGAAGTCGGACGCTCAACCGACTGAGCCACCCAGGCGCCCCTCTTTTCCCCGCTTCAAAGGGCTCCAAATGCCCAAGAGCTGGAGACACAGTACCAGGTGCTCAGGAAGAGGCCGTGGTCCTCTCTGTCTTCATGGAACCAATGAACATCGGAATATATTTATCTGATTCAGCGGTCCCCAAACCTCAGGCATTTGTAAAAGTCCCCACCTTCGCGATTTTTGTCATATCACTTAGACGGACTTAACCCTTTTCTTTAAATAGATATTAAATTAATTCACGCTTTACATTTAGACTCTTCCTTTAGACGTTTCCTAAGAAAGCCTGGATGTAGTTGGGTGTTTCAGAGCACTGGCTTTGAATAAATAAGACCGAGTTCCAATCCAGACGCTGTGACCTTGCTCTAATCACTTCTACTTTCTGAGTGTCGGTTTGTCTCACCTATACGATGGAGAAAACTGCACCTGCTTTGAGAATCGGTAGCGACGTTCAAGCCAACTGTGTTTCAGAACACACAACGGGAGGATCAATAAATCAAGTTGCTTGGACTGAGGAATCCAGAATGTTTGGGCTGAAAGGCACCGCCCTGGAAATCACTCAGTCCAACCGATTCTCTTGGCAAAGAGGCAAAACTGAGGCCCGTGACTTCCCAGAGAGGCCAAGGACTTCCCAAGTTCGCATCCACAGCTGGAGTGGCAGCGTTGTGACGGGGAGCGGGGTCTCCCGACGGGACATCTCCCGGCCCGCTTGTGGCTACAGCCAGTTGTGTTCCCAGAGATGTGCCACTTTGCACGCCAGTGGCCAGAGAACCTGAAATACGGGCTTCTAGAAGAAGAGGTTGCGTGTAGGTGAGACGCCGAAGTTGAGTTTTAAAAGTTAAATGTGGGAGGACATGCGCTGGGTGTGATTCACAGCATGAGCTTGGAGGCAGACAGACCTGAGGTCAATGCTGGTGGACCCCTCACTAGCTGTGCAGTCTTGTCCCTGGGCAGGTCAACCTCCCTGCTTCTGTTTCGTCCACCCAAGCGCAGGACGGTGGTGAGGATGACGTAAGATTTCTGCACCCGGCTTTACTTAGGGGCGCAGACCATCCTGAACCCCAGAGGACAGACGTTACACTGCCTGGCGCCCCCTGGAGTTTCGCAAAGGCAACAGGTCACTGGACCTGCGAGTCTAGGTCAAGAAGAATCGACCCTCAGACGCTGAAAATCTCCAGTGAAGGAAGGAAACCACACCCGTCACTGAGATAATGGTTCTGAGTGGCTTTTTCCTTGCAAGCAGAACGGGAGGGAAGCAGGGTGTCATCGATGGGGTGAAGGACGGTCGGGAACGATGGGTGGAAGAGGAGGACGGGGGAGCCCCAAGGTTAATCGGAACAAGCTTGAGTTGGGTTTTCCAATGGGAGAAAGTAATTTCTTAGAGGAAGGGGGAGAAAGTCGGGGGAGATGGAAACCCGTGGCGCTGCCTCTCCGTCCAAGCGTGTTGCTGCTATTTTAGGTGTCTTCTCCTTGGACGGGAGGGTTGGCTCTCAGAGCACGGAGCTGGCTTTCCTCCCGTCTGGAGTGAGGGGTCCCTTGGGTTTTCACTCGGGACTCCGTGTCAGGCCAGGGATGCCTCGCTCTGCTCACTGCCTAGCTCCAGGCTATGCCGCTGGTCCCCTGAGGACCCCCCGCCCCCGACCTGGGCCACCGCAGCCTCCAGATGTGCCTGGGCTGTCCGGCCAACAAAAGCAAGGGGCTGGCAGCTGCCTTCAGAGCCCAGTTGCTGAAGACACTTCAGGAATCGTTCAACTTTCAGAAAGTGACCTGGTTGAACTTTAGTCCCTGAACCAAAGCAAACCCCCCAAAGGGAAAAACTTCAGTTTGCCTAAACCATTATCCCCAGGTGGAAGGAACAGAGAATCAAAAATGATAGTTTCCTGGGGCGCCTGGGTGGCGCAGTCGGTTGAGCGTCCTGCTTCGGCTCAGGTCATGATCTCATTGTTCAAGAGTTCGAGCCCCGCGCGGGGCTCTGTGCTGACAGCTCGGAGCCTGGAGCCTGCTTCGGATTCTGCGTCTCCGTCTCTCTCTGACCCTCCCCTGCTCCCTCTCTCGCTCTCTCTCAAAAATAAATATTTGAAAAAAAACGACGGTTTCCTTTTTCAGATAAAGAAATCGAGGCACAGAGTTCCTACTAAGGTCACATAGTAAATCAGAAAGAGGCATAATAATATCCTAGCATTTAATCAATGATTCCTATGTTAGCAGCCGCTCACCGTTCAGCAAATATTTGTGCACGTGGCAAGCCACGGGCTAGGCCTTTTTATGTATCTCTAATCGCTGCAACAACCTAGTGATATTAGAAAAGTGAGGTTTAGGGGCGCCTGGGTGGCGCAGTCGGTTAAGCGTCCGACTTCAGCCAGGTCACGATCTCGCGGTCCGTGAGTTCGAGCCCCGCGTCGGGCTCTGGGCTGATGGCTCAGAGCCTGGAGCCTGTTTCCGATTCTGTGTCTCCCTCTCTCTCTGCCCCTCCCCCGTTCATGCTCTGTCTCTCTCTGTCCCAAAAATAAATAAACGTTGGAAAAAAAAAAAAAAAAAGAAAAGTGAGGTTTAGGAGAGAAAACTCGCCCAGGATCACCCACCGGATAGGTGGCAGGATTAATATCAACCCAGGTCTGTGCTTCTGAAGCCCCTCCAAAGCTCAGGCTACAATCACTTCTCTTGCTCCCAAGTGAACCTTCACCTTCGTATCCGTGTCTGGGTTTCCTCTCGATGCTCAACACGAGACCTTTCTTAATCCACCTGCGATTTTTATATTTCTCATTATTTTTAGCATTGGAATTGGGGGGTGGGGTTCATTCCTCAAGGGGTAGAGAAAGCAACATTGCTGAGCACATAGTAAGCACAGGATGGTACTTGCATGATTCCCATGTTGGAATGAAGGGACCAAGGCTCACAGAGGGGAAGTGACCTGTCCACTTACTTACTTGCGAGGTCACTAGTAAGTGTGGAAAGGCCAGATTCCATAGCCCATCTGCCTGAGCCCGGAGCCCGGGCTCCCCACGGCCCCTGGCTGCCTGACGAGGCTAGGATTGAAAGCTGTTCAAGTGCCCCAGTGAAGGAAAGGGAGCACCCTGAAGAGGACGTGTGTGGATTAAATATTTTCGGGGGCTATTCTGCCAAGTGAAGTGTCTATAACGAGCTGAGAGCTATTGGCTGTGGTTAAACCTAGTGAGAAGTCACATCTGGACAAGTTTCACGCCAAGCTGGAAAAGATATCTCCTGGAGATGTGGACACACAGAAGAGTTGCCTTTGACATTCCTAGATACTAATTTGGATTCTCTCTCTTTTTTTATGCAGGATGATTTGGATTGTCTCTTACAGAGAGAGATTTCTGCTTTCCTGTAAGATGATTACTTTATGTTAAGTAAGTGCGTCTTTGGAGGTCGAGGGGACGCACAGAGAGAGCCAGCCAGCCATGGGCAAGAGTGCAATGGATCCCCTTTGACTTGTCTGGTCCTTCCTGGGGCCTGCGCCTCTCCCCACTTTCTTTCTACAAAGTTACCTGACCCCCTCGGCACCCACCTTATGTGATTCATTCAGGATTAGGTACCTGACCATGTGAGATAGGACTCCCTTCTTTGGGCATTTGGATTGGCCCCGAGAAGGAGAAAGCCTTACTCTTCTCTCCACGTAACTGTGGCCTGAATACCTTCTGTCTCTTGTATGGACCCTACTGACCTTAGAGACCTCGGGTTCTGTGAGACACTCCTGTATCTTTATAATAAGTCTCCTTCTTTGCTTTGTTACTGACCACTAAGGATTCTTACTAATATCCCCAGCCTTCTGTCAACCCTCCCCTGCCGTGCACATGCACATGCTCTCTTTCTCTTCTAGAGACAGTTTTTCTGTCTCCCTCTCTCCCCGTAGCCTTTGACTTCAATTCCAAACTCCCGGCATAGTGTAAAGGCCTCGTGTGATCTGGCCCCTGTTCTCACCTGTTTCCCCTTCTCTTCCTTCCCTGTAACCCCCGTGCCTGCATTTCCCAACCTGGAACGTTCCTCTCCCATCTCTGTCGAACAAGCTTCTATTCATTCCTAATGATAAGCAACAAACGTGAGTCCTTTAGAACTCGTGTCAAAGTCCAAGACCTCTGGGATTGTCCCATAATGAGTTTTTTTTTTCCGAAGATTTTTAAAAAATTTTTATTTATTTATTTTGAGAGAGAGAGAAAGAGCACGTGCAAACAGTGGGGGAGGAGGGAGGGCAGAGAGAGAGGATCCCAAGCAGGCTCCGCATTGTCGGCGCACAGCCTGACGTGGGGCTTGAACTCAGGAACTGAGAGATCAAGACCTGAGCTGAGATGAAGTGTGGGAGGCTTCACCGACCCAGCCGCCCAGGCCTCCCCCCGTAATGAGTCTCTTTAACTTCCCAGTGTCTTCCCTCTGTTACTTCCCTAGCAAAACCTGTTACCAATTATTTATTTCCTGGTACAGGTTTAAGGCAATGAGTTGCCTCTACCGGGAGTATTTGCCTGTAAAGGCTCCCCACTGGGGCAGAATTATTGAAGCCACATTAGGCATGTGTGAGAAGGCAGGAGAGCCACACAGCCTGACGCACATTATCGGCATCAGAGCTGCTCTGTTTGTGATCACGGAAGACGGGGCAGCGGGAGAAGAGGGAGGGAGAGGCTGGGGTGGGGGTGAGAGAGGGCAGGGATACGAGGGTGGGCAGGACGGAGCAGGCTGTCTGCAGTGTTCCTGCCCTGGCCTGGTTGGGGGCTGTGCCTGCCTGATTCTTGGGGGACAGGGGGTCCATTCACATGGACTGTGGTGTGACTGGTCTCTCCCGGAGCTGTGCCACAGAGCAGAGCTGGGAAACCCCACGGGAGGGCAGAGGGCCTCTGTCCACCCGGCCCTCCCTAGGTCACCACAAGGCAAGGGCGCTCCTCTCTGAGTCAGAGCAGTGACCCATCCAGCACAGGACTCGGGCTCAGGCAGGGCCACCCTGGGAGGCCAGGTGGTCTGCAGACAGAAAACTGTGTTTGCCGTCTTGCCTCTCCCTCTGCGCTCTGCTCTCCGCCGCCCTGATCAACCCATCTGGTCTGCCCAGCTGACCACGGCACCCTCCTCCCGGGCCCAAACCCCTTCAGGGCTCCTCCCTGCCTACCAGACACGCTCCCATCCCTCCCGCAGGGAAGAAAAACGTTTTGCTTTGCTAAAATACCTCGAGGGGAGTGAAGGCTCTTTTGTGTGCTTCCCCAGAGTTACGCATCTATAAGCTTTAGCATAGGAGCTCCTGAAAGCAGGGGTCTGGCCGTCTTCATCTGCGTGTTCAGCAGGCCACAGAGCACCTGGCTCCTAACGTATGTTCAAAAAGTGAGCTAAACTGAATTAAAGAAGAGAGAAAACGTGGAAGATCAAAGACGAACTAAGAAGCCGAGAGAGCAGCAACGCGAGGTGAACGGGGGTCGGGGGGGGGGCGGTGGTGGAGAACTCTTTCAGCCAAGCATTCCATCACCCCTTTCCAGCTTTTTATGGGCAGTTCCCTGGCAGGGCTCCCACGCTGCAGCAAGCCAGGAGAGGGGGGCGGCAGAATGATGCTGCTCGTGGGATTTTGTCCCGTTCTTTGATTCTGCTGCTGTGGGGCAGGTGCATATGCTAAATTACCCACTTAGGTGGCAGGTCATTTACAGCCGCCCCAGCCCCACCTGGCAAATGGAGCCTTGGTTTTCTACAGGCAGACATTTCAGAGCGAGGCCAAGAGGCTCCCAGATGAACTGGAAAACAGATACTCTTGCCAGCAGCGGACTTGGCTGGGGAGGCCTGGTGGATCGGCAACCCGCCGGATAAGGGTCCTGGGTCCCAGGTGGCGGAAGTGGCACGTTCGGGCCTTTCCAAGACCCTCTGAACATTTCCATCTTTGAGCCTGCTTTCTCATTTGTAGAAGGGGATGACACTACCTACCCCAGGAGTATTTTGAATACCAAATAGTGTCCGCACATGGGAAGCACTCTGGGCAGAGTAGCTACAGTACATCTCATTGCCTTTTTTTTTTTTAAGTTTATTTATTTAAATTTTTTTTGATGTTTATTTATTTTTGAGAGAGAGAGAGACGGAGTGCAAGCAGGGGAGGGGCAGAGAGAGAGGGAGGCACAGAATCTGAAGCAGGCTCCGGGCTCCGAGCTGTCAGCACAGAGCCCGAGGCGGGGCTCGAACTCACGAACTGTGAGATCATGATCTGAGCCGAAGTCGGACACTTAAGCGACTGAGTCACCCCGGTGCCCCTAAAGGTTTTTTTAAGTTTATTTATTTATTTTTGAGAGGGACAGAGACAGCACAACTGGGGGAGGGACAGAGAGAGAGAATCCCAAGCAGGCTCCTCCCTGCTAGCACAGAGCCCGATGGGGGGCTTAAACCTACGAAGGAGCCATGAGATCATGGCCAGAGCCGAAACCAAGAGTCGGACGCTTAACCAACTGAGCCACCCAGGCGCCCCTAAAGCTTATTTATTTATTTTTGAGGGGGGAGGGGGGCATAGAGAGAGGGAGAGAATCCCAAGCAGGTTCCGTGCTTACCAGCACAGAGCCCAATGTGGGACTCGATCCCACAAACCGCAAGGTCACGACCTGAGCCGAAATCAAGAGCCGACACTTAGCCAACCGCACCAGGCAGGTGCCCCCACCTCATTATCTTATAATGCCTCAATGTTTCCACCTGTCCAACAGGGAGCGTAATAGCTATTTGACGCTCATCTGCTAAGGATCGAGTGAAGTCGAATCTGTAGGTGTTTAGCAAAGGATCCTAAGGAATTTGAGTACATCGGCTTGGATGTTCAAAAGCCAAAGCAAGCTCACTTCAGGATCTTCAAATCAGGCTATCAGACCGGCAGGTGGAAGGAACACCATGGGCAGTGTCTTGATTTCTGAAAGGCAGGTGCTAAAAGTCTCTCGAGAAACGCTTGTAGATGTGAGGAAGCCCTGGGGGCCAGGCACCAGCACCTCCGACTACCCAAGCAATCACACACCAAAGGACGTAGTATCAATAAGGAAATACTTTTTCTATGGGTATAGGGCTCTAGAATCTAGCTGTATTCGAATGACTATGACTTAATAAATTAATGATTTGAATTAAGACAGAAATCGTGCTTATTTAATCCGGAAAACTTAGACAAGATTTCAACAGGGTGAAAAGAGGGGCCAAAAGCATCATGATAATCAGTGGGAAAAAATGTAAACGTCTGTACTTGGATTAAAAAAAAAAAAAAGAACATAGCTGGAAAGGACAGGATGGAGGAAACCAGTATAAACTTCATGTTAAAAACAAAAAGAAAAGGGAAAAAAACTATATTAAAAAAATAAATTAATGTGAATCATTGGTGCAACGTAATGCCAAAAAGGCAAAGTCAATCTTGGGTTACAGTAATAAAATAACAGTGCTTGGAAAAAGAGAAAAAATGGTTTCAATATGCTGTAACATCTACTCAAACCTCTTAGAGAAAAAAAAAACTGGAATAATAGGGGGTCCAAAAGACCATGTGGTCTGAGAAACAGGTGAATAAAATGGATATATAAGGTGAGTTAGTTATCTGGTTAGTTAGCTTGAGAAAGAAGGAGATCCAGAAGGTACTTAGCTTCTATATTTAAGTGAAAGAAAAACTCTCTCGTGGGAAAGGTCTTAGATGTGTTCTGTGTATGACCATGGGACTGAACTTCATTTTAATTAAAAATTAAAAATAATTTTTTTTTTTTAGAGCTGGTGGGGTGGGGAAGAGAAGGAGAGAGGGAGAGGAGGAGAAGGGGAGAGGGGCAGAGGGAGAGAGAGAATCTCAAGCAGGCTCCTCACTCAGCACACAGCCTGACCTGGGACTTAACCCCTTGACGTTGGGATCATGACCTGGGCAGAAATCAAGAGTCAGATGTTCAACCGGCCAAGCCACCCAGACAGCTCGAGCTTTATTTTATTTTTGAGTAGGCTCCATACCCAGCATGGGGCCCCACATGGGGTCCAATGCGTGGCTTGAACTCATGACCCCAAGATCAAGACCTGAGCTGAGATCAAGAGGTGGACACTTAACCGACTGAGCCACCCGGGTGCCCCAGGACTGAACTGAAAAAGAAACTTTCAAAGGAGATCTATTTCAGTTCAATAGGAGAAAGGCCTCATGGTCGTGAGATGGCTGCCACAGCTCCAGGCATCATGACTACAATCTAACACAAGAAACGGGGGCACCAGAAAGCTCCTCTCTCTAATTTGTTTCTTTTATCAGGAGGCAACATATCTTTTCTAGTCTCTGTAGGTTTATTTTATTCTATTGACCAGAAGCGAATCACGTGGCTGCCCCTAGCTGCACGAAAGATTGGGGAATTGAGTATCTGGCCAAAGACAATGGCAGAGGGGTAGCGAGGACTGGCCTCCACCACGTGTGATTAAACACAAAAGCCAATACCCTAAGAATAATAGTTGGGAAAACAGAAAGAGCGTGGGTCCTTGATGACATCACTGAGCTGCTGAACTAAATTTAAAATGGCCAACTTCCAGTCTTCTTAGAATGACAGAAAAATAAATGCATATGTGATTAAGCCACCGTTGATTTTCTGTGACTTGCGGTCAAATGCACGCTAATAGATACAAAGGCCGTCTTTGTGAAAGTACCTGGGATGTGTCCACCCGGACTGTTTGTAGACCCCATTCATCCAACCAGTTTTGCGAAGTGTCTACTTTGTTCCGGGCACTTGGCTAACCTCTGGGGCTGTAATGCTGAACAAACCCGGACAGAAGCCCTGCCCTCATGGAGGTTACATTCCAGTGGAGAAGACAGGCGTGACTGAAGCAATCCACGAAGGAGTAGAAAAATGTAATTCCCATAATGCTGCGGGGCAAAGGTACAGGTGCTACGGGAGAATACAATGTAGGAATGGCCCTGGTGGTGGAGTCAGGAAAGTCTCCCTGAGAAGCGAGCAGTCTGAGATCTGAATATCCGCTTCAGGCTTGTGTCTCTGCCCACAATGCCCTCTCTTTCTTGCCTATATCTTGTTGGCTTATCTTCTCCCTTGAAGCCTTTCCATACACCTAGACACCTCCAGCGTCACTCTGCCACGAAGCCCTGACCTTTCAACGACACGTGGCCTATACCTCCTTGAACGCCCTTGGCCAATGCTCTCCCCCTGCTTTACAACTCGAGCCCTTATTCTGCTTACCCCCTCACTTCCACCCCACCCCTTCTGGAAAACACGGACATTCTTATCTTCCCACTAAAGATCTAGCAACCTAGTTTGTTGTCTTGCGCTTAGCCAACATTCGACACTTATTCGAACTGAATTTGAAAACTGTATTTTAATGGATGTTTACTACCTTCTAGTGTCAGAAAACATTTGCTAGCTCACACAGAGTACTTTGCATGTGCATGTGTGTGTTTGTGCGAGAGAGAGGTTTCCACAGGCCCAGACACCCAGAACCTTGGACTTTTGTCCACAAACTGAGATTACAAAAAAACCAAAACAAAACAAAACAAAAAAACCCCCTACTTAAACATTAATAAAGACAATCATTATATGTCTGTCAACTATCATCACTTACATGAGCTGAAGCTCCTTAGTTCATGACTTTGACTATTGAAACTTATTCCTTAGCGTGAGAGGCAAGGTGTTTGTACTTCCCCAGACGCGTACTGACACCTTTCACATCTTTGAAGGGGTCTGGCTCTGTTCAATGTTTTCAGGATGACAGTTGTCCCGGAAGGCACTGTGCCTTTCCTTGAATTCACACAGTATTGATCTTTACAGTAGGTTCACAAAAGGGACACTAAATTTTTTAAATGTTTATTTTTGAGGGGGGGGGGTGAGCGGGGGATGGGGGGGCAGAGAGAGGAGGACAGAGGATCCAAAGTGTTGGTGGAGGGGGGAACAGAGGATCCAAAACCGGCTCTGCGCTGCCAGCAGCAAGCCCTGAGGGGCGCCATGCGGGGCTCGAACTCACGGTGAGATCATGGCCTGAGCTGAAGTCCCCCGCTCAACCGACTGGGCCACCCAAGCGCCCCCCAAAGGGACACTAATTAAGGGCCACTGTAACATAATCGCACGCTGTTGAAAGTGGACGCCCTCTCGGGGATCGCGTAGCGACAGACTCTGACACCTGTCCCAAAGCAGGAAGCCAGCTAAGAGCTGTTCCCTTGGACAATCATCGGATTCTCGGGCAGCCGCTTCCCCCACGGGGACCCGCAGAGCGTCCGCGATCGACAGTCGCGGTCTTCGTATTCGATAGTCGCACAAACCAGGACCCACTCCGGCAGGGAGTTCAACGGCCATCCTCTGGGTGGAGGTATTGCCAGGGTGTGACGCGGCGGCGGGCAGGCAGGCTACCAGTGGCGCTAAGTTCAAAGCTGCCGGAGCTCGCGCTGCGAGCCGAGTCCGGGAAGAGAGACGCCGAGAGCAAGGCTCCTTCTCCCCGGGGGGCGATAAAAGGAGCGCGCGGAGGACAGGGGCTCGGGCTCGCAGCGAGCGCCCGCTGCCTGCCCACCTCCCGCTCGGGGGGAGGGGGGGCGCGCGGCCGCGGGCCGGAACCGCACGGGGGACCCCAGACTTCACCGGGGCGGCGGTGCGGGGAGCGTGATGGGGGGTGGGCGCGCGCGCGCGCGCGCGGCGGCCACGGGGGCGCCGAGCGGGGCCGGGAGGGGCGGGCCGCGCGCACAATGGAGGCCCCGCCCCCGCCCTCTCCCCCTCCCTCCCTCCGCGCCGCCCCGCCCCCCGGCGCCCCGCCTGCCACCTGAGCCCCCGGGCGGACGCCGCGCTCGCTCCCGGCGCCGCCGCCCCCCGCCCCCTCTCCCCCCCCCCCCCCCCGCCCCGCGCCCCCGCCCCGCGCCCCGCTCTCGGCCGGGGCCGCACAGTCGCGGCCGCTCGCGCCGGGGAGGACATGCGCCGGGGCTCGGGGGCGCACCCTCCCGCCGCGCTCAGCCGCGCCCAGCGTCAGCAGGCGCTCTGAGCGGCCACTCCCGGGCCGCGGCCGCGCCGCCCTCCGCCTCAGTGCCAGCCCGCAGCCCGAGCCCGCCGCTCTCCCACGGGCGCAGCCCCTCTGCCCGCGTCCCTCATGGCCAAGCCCCTGCTGCTGCTGGTCGTCTGCGGCGCTCTGGTGGTGGCCCGGGCCCAGTGGGGGGCCACCGTGACCCCCGCCGGCACGAGCGAGCCGCCGGACGCGCCGACGGTGGCGCCCACGGAGGACGAGACCCTGCAGAACGAGGCGGACAACCAGGAGAACGTTTTGTCGCAGGTAGGCGGCGGGCCCTGGCCACCCCCGGGCCGGGGCGCTGGGTGGAGGGGGGACCGGAGGTGGCCGTCGTCGCTGGCGTGCGGCCGGCCGCTGCGCCCCGTTCCCGGAGGGAGGGGCGTGCGCGGTGCCCTCCTCGCTGCGTTTCTCCGGGGACGGGACGGGTACTTCAAGGTTACCGAATCGGGAGAAAGGAGAGAAGGAAGGGAAGACTCCGCGCAGCTCCCTGGAAAGAGGGACGTAAACGGACAATAATAATCCCGACCTAGTTTCTAGCTCAAGGGTTGCGAAAGTGTGGTCGTGTCTTGCCTGTGTGGCTGTTCGTGGGAATTGGAATGTGACAACAGGCGGGCACGTTGGACTGGGGCGGGCGGACGGCTGCCCCAGGGGGAGGCACTTGACGGGCCCGGAGTGAGACACCCACCAGGGAGAAGCGGGGTCGAGACCCAGCAGCAGCTGCAGGTGTGACGCGTGGCAGGTGGCCCCGCGCAGAGGGGCGGCGGACGAGGCCCCGTGTGTTGGTGAAGGCAGGGTGGAAATGCAGACCCACTCACCTCTGGCGCGTGGTCAGTGGGGGGTGAGTGACAGCTGATAGGGACCGGCTTCGTCAAGTGCCCCTTTACAAAGTACTCGGCTCGCTTTATCTGACTCGATGGTCACACACGCCCTGGTTCCCCGGCTGTAGCTCCAGGTGGGTAGAGCCAGGTCTTCCGACAGTCTGCAGCCCAGGTGACTGGAAGGGACAGTTCTCTGGAGTGTTCCGTTCAGCATGATGACGTGTGGTGGGAGTTGCCGTCATCCTCAAGATGAGGGATGGCTGCATCTGGTGCCTTCAGTGCTGCCTGCATCTGGAGAAGCCTTTGCTCTGGGTCCTGTCTCCTTCCCAGGGGAAGAACAATCAGTTCCCCTTCCTCGGGAAGTTAGGCTGCTATCTATCCCTAGAGCCACCCATAACCTCTTATTGTCCCCTAAACCGAAAGGACATGAAAACCCTTCGTGTTGGGGCTCTGGAGGACCATCCACAAGTGTTCTTGAAACCGGAGTCTGAAAGGAAGGAATCCACCCGGGGCCTCGGCGCGGGCTCCGGCAGGAATCTAGGCAGAGTCTCAGCAGACAGCCACGATTTACTGTCAGCCCCTGAGGACCGGCCGCTTCAGTCACCCTGCACTGCTACCCCTTAGCCCGCTGCGCCATTCTGTATTTGACAACAGCTCTAAAGCAAATATTAGTGTTAGAAGAAGCCCAGCCTTTGCAAGAAAAACATTACAAGCCTTCTCCCCCCCGCCCCCCCCCCCGACAGCATCCCAGGAACATTTCCACTCCAGCTAGGTCTGTGCCTGCCTGCCGAGGTCATTAGGCAAGTGAAGGGAACCCTTCCCGGTGCCTAGAAAGGCTTTGGGGGCCCCCGTGGCTTTGCGGATGCGGGATCTGTGCAGAGGAGGAAGGAGGCTTCCCCCCCCCCCCCCCCCCCCCCGAGCAAGTGCCCAGAATGGTGGCTCCAGAAAGCCTGCTGCTGCTGCTGTGTGATTTCCAGCCTGGGGAGGCTGGCAGGGGCCAGGGCTCAGAAGGAAATGTTTAGCATCGTAGAAGCAGCAACCACTGCCAGTTTGCTCTCCTGGCTTTGGCCTAGGGTTTGGGTTCAGAAGCTGTTCAAGGAGCCAAATGAATCCCTAGGCTGCGTAAACCTTACTCAGCCTCTCTTTTTCCAAACTGAAGCCGTCTTTCGAGGGCCAGATCAAATACCACTTCCTCCAGGAAGTCTCCTCTGATGCGTGGCCGGAGCCCCTCTCGCCAGGTTGAGCGCCCCCTCCCCCCGACTGCCCTGCATCATCACGTCAGGGCACTTACCACCCTTTACCTGGCATAGCTGTGATCTGTGTGCCTCCTGCACGGAGAGCTCCCGCGGGTGGGCTCTCTGGCCCGTCTGTTTACCTGGCACAGCCCCGAATGGGCATTCAGTATGTGGTCACTGAGTGAACAAGGATCAAAGCAAGTAGCCTTCAGATTGGAATATCAGCTTTCCAATCCTCCCTTTAGCCCCTTCTCCTTTTTCTTTTTTAATCTAAATCTGGATGTCCGCTAAGGCAAGGGCCGTTGGAAGAATGATGGGGCTCATTTGTTTCTTTCCTTGAAATGATGAAAGGCTAAGGCCCCCTGAGAAGCACACAGCTTTCCAAGACAAATGAAGAGAGCTGAACTCCTCGTGCCTTCCAGGAAATTTCAGAGTCAGCAAATTGTGTTCTGATGACCTCTTCTCTGCACAGTTCAGAGTTGTCTGAGGTCTTGGGCTAGTGCAGGACATTCAACAGGGTGAATGGAGAGCCTTCCTAGGTGCTGGGCTGATAGGCGCCTGTATTTGCACACCCAGCCCTTTCTTGCTTTATCTCTGTGTCTAGTTGCTGGGAGACTATGACAAGGTCAAGGCTGTGTCTGAGGGCTCAGACTGCCAGTGCAAGTGCGTGGTGAGACCCCTGGGCCGAGACGCCTGCCAGAGAGTCAACGAGGGGACCTCCAGGAAGGAAGACTTCTACACCGTGGAAACCATCACCTCGGGCTCGTCCTGCAAATGTGCCTGTGTCGCACCCCCGTCGGCCCTCAATCCCTGCGAGGGAGACTTTCGGCTCCAGAAGCTGCGGGCGGCAGACAGCCGGGACTTGAAGGTAAGGACCTGGTGTGGGGGCGAGGCCAGGGGTGGGAGGACGCCTTCGGGACCCAGGCCTCTGGCAGAAGCTGTTGCAGGGATTGTAAGGCCGTTGAGTAAATGGGACGTGTCTTAGCCTGTAAAGGTCAGGCCCTGGCATCTGGAGTACTGTGTGTGTCCAAGGCTGGTCATGTGACAAAGCGGTCATTCGCAATCCGGACGTCTAAAGGGGATGCCGACAGCAAAGTGTGCCTGCCTCTCCCTATGGAGCCAGGGAGGCCGGGCCTGGGAGCCACTGCCAGGCCCGGGGGCCAGAAGAACTCAGTGTTCTTCTCCCGGAGAGCTGTTGCCACGATTTACTGTCAGCCCAGCACGCACCCTAAAGAGGCGAGAGACGCGGAGGGGCGAGCCCGTCAGTCCTCAGCCCGCGGGCCGGGTGACCCAGGGTAGGAGGGGCCTGGGGCCGGCTGTGGGTCGGCATCAGACTGTGATCCTGGTCTGGGTGGGGGGAGGGGGGGAAGCTCAGGCCTGCCTGAGGCTGCTGCAGGGGTGGGCTGAGGGCTTTGTCCGATCTCTGCCCTCCCCGCTTCATTGCAGTGGGGGGCGGCAGGGGGGAGCGGTGGCCTGGGCCTGGTTTTGCAGTCACACAGACTTGGGTTCGGATTGTTGCTCCGCTATTCTTTGCCGTGTAATCCTACTCAAGGTGCCTAACTGCCTTGCCCGACCTTGGTCTCCTTGAGTAGCAAGTGGGGATAACAACGTCTGCTTTGGGGGGTTGCTTTGGGAACCGATGGATGACCCTACGGAGTACTTGGCACGGTGCCTGATACGCAGTCAGGGCCGGTAGACATGCGTCCTGTTCGTGAATGACCAACGTGAAGAGCTGCCTCTGTGCCCGTGCCTGGTACGTGCTCGGTAGCTGGCGGTCACGGATGCCCTTCTCGCAGAGCGGGGGTTAGCAGGACAGTGCTTTAATATCCTGCCCCGGGATCCAGTGTGCCTCAGAGCCGCAGCCCCACCGTCAAGCCGCTCTCTGAACCACCCAGTGACAGGATTGGACTCCTGGGGGCTTCTGGAACAGCAGCAGGCAAAATTTTCTATTGGGAGCCACTCAGAAAATCATCCCAGTGCGTGCCAACAAGATGCCTTTTTGCGGCTCTCACCCCCAGTTCAGCTACTTTCCCCTGGTGGGAAGGAAGGAGGGCTTCTGAACGCAAGTGTCTCGTGACATGGAATTCTTCATCTACCAGCAAGGCTGGGAGACGGGTGGGGAACAGAAATCGCAGAAGGGTGTCCAGCAGATTCTTCCAGGGACTGGTCCTCGTCAGGGAGGCCCAGTTCAAGCATCTCTCACCTGCCCCTTTGCCTGCGCTCTGGGTGACCTGGATATCACCAGATATTCGGCCACCGTCCTCCCAGAGTACTGGCGGGAAGGACAGCATTAAAAGCACTGAGAAGGCTCGCGCCCTACGATGGCATGCTATCGCAGAGATGGGTCATGGGGCCTCTCTTACCCCGTGGTTAGTTTAGTTTTAGTGCTGAGGGAAAACTGTTGGTATCTCCCAGGGTAGACAACGAGGTTGGGTATTTCAGGAGCACATCCTCAAGGCATCGAAGTTTATGAGCCACTTTGTTGAGTATTTATGGATCACCTCTTGTGGGCCAGGTGCTGTGCTAGAGATCTTGGGGAAACAAAGATGGGGCACCACTTTCAAGGAGCTCAGCGTCTAAGAGGAAAGACAAGCAGGCATACACCTAACAGAAGAAAAGGGGTCTGAGCGATTGGGTGAAGATGTGTAGACTTGTTTCACTTGTTCTTCTAGGATTCTTTTTTTTTTTTTTTAATTTTTAAAAATGTTTTTATTTATTTTTGAGACAGAGTGAAACAGAGCATGAGCGGAAGGGGCAGAGAGAGAGGGAGACACAGAATCCGAAGCAGGCTCCAGGCTCTGAGCTGTCAGCACAGAGCCCGACGCGGGGCTCAAACTCACAAACCGCGAGATCATGACTTGACCTGAAGTCAGATGCTTAACCGACTGAGGCACCCAGGCACCCCTGGATTCTTCCATTTTCTTATCTGAGTATTCCAGGGGCCACAATACTTCCCACCTACAAAACACCGGTTTCCAAGAGCCCCCCTCTCCGTTCCTGGCCAGTGGCCTCTCTGTTGAGCCTCCAGCTTGGGGGTCTGACAGGAGAAGTCTCATCTTGGGTGTCACACCCCAGCCCTCGACTAACCTGCTACTCACGTTCCATAGCTTTCCACCATCATAGACATGCTGGAAGGAGCCTTCTATGGTCTGGATCTCCTGAAGCTGCATTCTGTCACCACCAAACTGGTTGGACGGATGGATAAACTGGAGGAGGTAAGGAAGATTCCGGGTTTCCGTATCTTTCTCTCCATCAGGCCTGAAAGCATATCCAACTTCCCACAATATTTTTTCAGAAAGCATGTATCCTGACTAGACTTCACCTGTCCTGTGCTTTGGGAAGAAAACATATACATAAAACACCCATTCAAACTCATGCCAAATTGTGGGTGACAAAGAATCGATGAAATATAAATGTAAATACTTTCTTTTTTCACACACAAGAACCATATAATCAATGTATTTCTTTTTTTTTTTTAAGTTTATTTATTTTGAGAGAGAGAGTGTGTGTGTGCATACGTGTGCTCAAGACGGGGAGGGGCAGAGAGAGGGGGACAGAGAGAGAAAGAATCCCAAGTAGGCCCATGCTGTGAGTGCAGAGTCCCACACAGGGCTCGAACTCATGAACCGTGAGATCATGACCTGAGCACACATCAAGAGCCAGATGCTTAACCCATGGAGCCATCCAGGTGTCTCCATCGTATTTCTGTTTTCACCTTGACTTCCAGGGAACTCAGAGCTAAATGAAACGTAAAAGTACAGTAAGCCTCTCACTTCCGGTTTTAAGATGGCGGCATCTCCCTTCTGGGCGTATGGCTGTTCGTTTCTTCTTCTGGTTTTGCTTTGTCATTTTAGCCGTTCTGCTTTCTGTCTCTGTACGTGTGCGTGCATTTGTGTGGTGACGCGTCTCCGGTTCACGTTAGAGGAAAAAGACGTGAAAACGGTTACTGACGCATAATATTCCCCGCTGGAAAACATTCAGGCTCTTCACCCCCTGGGAGAACGGACTGATAGTGTCATTTCCACAGACAGGCGTCACATGGTTATGACCGGGCTCCAGGGAGATGTGTGGCTGGCACCATGGTTTCCAGGGGGTGGTGTGGGGGTCGGGGTGCGAGAGAGAAATGCTCACACACCACAGTAACCTGGACACCATTCCATTGCTGTAGTGCTCTGACACATAGATAAGTCATTTAATCACCAGAAAAGGGACATTCCCCACTCACCCTTCTTGGTCGGGAGCTTACATAGGTGTCATTGCCTGGCATCCACGTCTTGAACTGATACCTGAAACGGTGACTCAAAAAATTAGGTCTGTTCAATCTTTAGAATGTTACTGTAAACGGCAAGTTTAGTAACGGAATGATTAATAGACCAATATTCCTCATGAAAAAGTGGGCTTTGGGGGTGGGCTCTCATGGAGGAGCTGGGGTCCCATGATGGCTGAAGAACAGCTGCAGGATGTGAGAAAGGTAAGACTCTCCAGTTTGGCAGAAAGGGCGCTCGCTGGGCCGGGAGTCAGGACGGAGCGGGCGCCTCTCTGTTGGCTGCTCCCCAGCGGCTGTGTCCCACCTTCCCCATCTGTGAAGTGGGAGAGGTGCCCTACATACCTTGCATGGTTGCTCGGGGGGTAAAAAAGTGAGCTAATCATCTTGGAAACACTTTGAAATGGTTAAACAAAACAAGGCGCTCGGGGTATGGCCAGGGAGTGAGTGGGGGCAGCGTCTCTCTGCTGCTCTGTCCGAGTCGCTGGGATGCGGGTGATGAAACGTTGCCCTTGCGAAGGTTGGTTCCAGCCCCTTCCTTACACCCCAGTGTTCCCGGAAAGCGAACGCCGCTTCCTTGTCCGCCCGTCTTTAGGCTTGACTCCCCCTGTGCTGTGATGAGCGTTTTCTGACCATGGCCACCAGCCCTGGGAGGCTTGGTGGGTCCCCAGCCTTTCAGTTACCAGGTCTGATGAGAAGCGTCGGGGCCCTGGAGCCTGAGCTTCACAGACAGTTCGAGGCGGCCAGCGGGACCACATCAGCCCACTCTTGCTGAGGGCACTTCCCAAGAGAAGCTGGCCTCGTCTTCACTGTCTCTGTCCCCAGCATTGGCGGCTGGCGTGGAGAGACTGGGGATGGTCAACGCCACCCTTCTATCGAAGGGCTTCATGCGGGCTTGGGATTCTTTCTCCTGATTCTTTCAAATGGGCTCAAAAGAAGTTAAACCAGGACCCAAGTCGTCCTTGGAAATTGGAAAGTGCTTTAACCCTTGGCATCCAGCACCATCCAAATGTGCAATGCCCTTTCTGAAAGAGGGTTGCTTTTTTTTTTTTTTTTTTTTTTTATAGAACAGGGCGGGCAGCCGCTTCCGCTTTCACCTGGTTTTCATTCTGTCTGCAGAACAGCCTGGAGCCTGGGAAAGACAGCTCCGGGGATGGAGCACAGTGCTTGTGAGGCCAGAGTCAGGCGCTGGGCCTCCGAGCGCTTGGTTCAAGGGCTGTGGTCTGTTTGCAGGCTGTTAGCAGCTGAGCCCTTACTGCCGGCACAGGAGAGGAGTGGGTTTAGTGGGTGAATTTGGTGCAGTCACACAATAACTGGATTTTTGCCAAAATTGATCCTAGTTCTTTCAGCAAGAGTGATCTCTTTTCCTTTTTCTTTTCTTTCTTTCTTTTTTTTTTTGAGAGTGATCTCTTTTTTAAAACCATGGTATGTTTAGTAGCAAAAACTGGCCCTTCATATTAATAATAATAATCCCCTATATTTATATAGCAATTATGGTTTTTAAACCACCCCGTATACATTCCGTACATTTGTCCCTGTGAGCTGGGCAGGATGTGAGGCCTGTGGAAAGTGCTAGGGAAACGTAGGCAGGAGCTCAGGCCTTCTGGCTCCTGGGCTGGGGCTCTTTCTAATCAGCCCCGTAAGTTGCTTTGAATCATTGCTATCTGCCCTGGAAGCATCAGTTTTTCCTAACTGGAGCTGAAAACAATAGCTCTTCCAAGGGAACTTCTAGGCAGAACTGTGGCTGTGTCCCAGAATTCCTGTTAAATAGGATTAGCAGGAGTGAGAGGTTCCGCACAGCAGGCAGTCCAAGGCTGCAGGGTGCTGTGGCGTGGCAGTTGTCACAGATGGGTCCGGGCCCTGGGCCCACGGAGCAGAGCACCGTCTCCCGGCGTGACATCCAGCCTCTCGTCTCCCGGCTGGCGCTGGCTGACTGTCTGTCTGCAGTCGGTGGAGAGGCACGGTGTTGGGTAAATGGGGAAAACACTCCTCCTGCAGCCGGGCTCTGCAGGAGGAATGGAAGTACAATCCTGCTCCTGGTCTTTGGATATTCTGGAAGCCCAAGGGGAGTGCTTCGGAGGTCAGACCGGACAAAGGGGGCAGATTGAAGGGGCGTCTTGCCCAGAGGAGGATCAGGGCCTGGCAGTGGGAGCGGGCACACGTGTGCATCCCCGCCCCTGGGATGTAGGAGGACGAAGGAATGGAAACTCCATTTGCAGATGAAAGAGGAAGGAGAGAGAAGTCGAATCTAAACCATTCGAGTCTCACCTTTTGGTAAAATCAACTCCGAGAGCTCTGCTTCGTGGAGCGATTTTGGTGAAGCTGTTGTTCTGAATTGTGAAAATAACACACGCATAGAAAAGTACATACACGGTGAGGGTACAGCTTAAATTATTACAGAGCCGGGCATCTGGGGGCTCAGTCGGTTAAGCGTCCGACTCTTGATTTCGGCTCAGGTCATGATCTCATGGTTTGTGAGTTAGAGCCCTGCACTGTCTGTGCCGAACCTGCTTGGGATCCTCTCTCTCTCTCTCTCTCTTTCTCTCTCTGCTCCTCCCCTGCTTGCATTTTCTCTCTGTCTCTCTCTGTCAAAATAAATAAACTTAATAAACAAACTTAAAAAAAGATTATAAAGCAAATGCCCATGTAACTACCACCCAGCTCAGGAAAGCTCAGCGCCCCCCACATGGCCTCTCCTCACACCCCCTCCCTGAAGTGAACCTCTGTCCTGACTTTTATGTTAATCATCTTCCTTGCTTGTTTTTTTTTTAAACATTTTCATTACCTAAGGATGCATCCCTAAATACACTAGTTTTGTCTGTTTTTGAACTCTAAATAAAGAGTCTTACAGAATTGTGTCAGTGTGTGCACACACGTGTGTGTCAGGCTTCTTTCACTCATTTGTGTGTTTTTTTAAGATTTTATTTTGTTGTTTTTTTTAAACATTTATTAAAAAAAATTTTTTTTTTCAACGTTTATTTATTTTGGGGACAGAGAGAGACAGAGCATGAACGGGGGAGGGGCAGAGAGAGAGGGAGACACAGAATCGGAAACAGGCTCCAGGCTCCGAGCCATCAGCCCAGAGCCCGACACGGGGCTCGAACTCACGGACCGCGAGATCGTGACCTGACTGAAGTCGGACGCTTAACTGACTGCGCCACCCAGGAGCCCCTAAATATTTATTTTTAAAATATATTTGTTTATTTTCGAGAGAGAGGGAGAATGTGAGCGGGGGAGGGGCAAAGAGAGAGGGGGAGAGAGGATCTGAAGCGGGTTCTATCTACGCCGACAGCAGAGAGCCCTGGACGTGGGGCTCGAACTCACAAACCATGAGATCATGACCTGAGCCGAAGTCGGATGCCCAACTGACTAAGCCAGCCAGGCGCCCCTCAATTTTGTTTTCAATAGTTTTTAAGTAAATTCCACGCCACGCATGGGGCTCAAACTCATGACCCAGATAGCAAGAGTTACGTGCTCTACCCACTGAGTGAGCCAGGCACCCCTTGTTTTTAATAGTTACCTACGTGGTTTTGTGTCCTGTAGTTCATTTACTTTTATCGCCGTGTAGTAGTCTATTGTGTGAACGTTCCACGGTCTATCGCTCTGTTGTACTGATGATGGATACGGGGTGTGTTTTCAGTTTTATAATTCACAGTAGCCCAGGAGTCTCCCTGTACATGCACGTCCCTGTCTGTGTCCCTGGCCCACACGTGTGTGCATTTCTCTGTGGTGTGTAAGTAGGAAGGGAGCTACTGGGACGTTAGTTACGCTCATCTTCATCTGTAGGGCGGGGGGTTGCCAAGCTGTGTTCCCAAGTGGTAGTTCAAGTTTACGTTCCCTCCAGCGGGGACTGAAAGTGCCACACACGTCCTCGCCAGCACCTGCTGTGGTCAGACTTTCTAGCTTTCGTCAGTTTGGAGAGTGTAGCAGAGCAGGGCCATTTCACTGTATTCCGGAAACCTAACCCCCTACACATCTTTTCTGTTCGCCTGGTGGAGGCCCGAAACCCCACGGGCGTTCCTAGAGAACTGGTCCAGGGAGAAGTAACATCCAAAGTGGTCAGCGGTCCAGGACCTTGGATGTGGCAGAGTAAGGCTGACCCTCTCCTGGCAGTGGCTGGGAAGGGGAAGGAGATCCAGGAGTATGAGTTACATTAGAGTCAGGGGTGGGTGGGCACAGAGAATAGGTGCCAGCAGAGGTGGGGAATTGGAAGTCTAGAAGGACAGTCTGTGGCTTCCAAAGGCAAACCCTGTTCGTTGCGTATAGGCCCGGCAGTGACAGTGATTCTGCTGAGAAGACTTTTACCCTGAGCTCTGAGTGCACCCGGAGACCCGAAACCTTGTAGGCTGCCCAGGCCCGGGGATGGATTCTGAAGGCAGCGGGACAGAGTCATGGGGTCCTATGCCCAGTGCCAAATACTGCTTCCAGGAGCAGATTGATTATCAAAGTGGAGAAAAGGACAGAGGGACAGGTCATTAAAATAATCTCTTCTAGCATCAGGGTTTTAGTATGATTAAGTCATTCCTACACAACTTGCAGGGCTTTGTGAAGAAGTGCCCCACCCCCGCGTGGCAGCAGGACACCTGTCAGTGCTCCCAGGTACTTGGATATGCGTGTGACTGTGCATACGTATGTCCACGTGTACGTGTGGGTGCACGGCCCCTGCTGTTAACACAGCTGCGTGCCTGCAAGCTGCCCGGAGTGTGCTTTCTGTTGCGGAAGCCCTGCACCTTCTGGAGAGGGTGACTCGACTCTTCTTCTCCTCACACGTGTCTGCCGGGGTTTGTAAAACTTGTCCGTGAGCACAGATGGTCACCGTGGAACCTTGTGTGTTCTCCAAAGCCTTTTCCCCTGATAGCTTTGTGTCCGAGTAAGATTTAAAATCTGTGATGCAGAAAATAAATAATAAAAATGGGGCGCCTGGGTGGCTCAGTCGGTTGAGCATCTGGCTTCGGCTCCGGTCATGATCTCGTGGTCTGTGGGTTCGAGCCCCTCATCGGGCTCTGTGCTGACAGCTGAGAGCCCGGAGCCTGCTTCGGATTCTGTGCCTCCCTCTCTCTCTGCTCCTCCCCTGCTCATGCTCTGTCTCTCAGAAGTAAACATTAAAAAAACTTAAAACTCTGTGATGTAGTCACCAGACTCAGAACTGGCCTGCTCCCCAGAATGTGCCAGCACAGGCTTTGCTGAGGCTTCTTCTTCGAACCAAAGGATTCGGTGGCCTTTGTGTTTCTGGTCTGAAAGGCACGATCACAGGAGCGTTCCTGACTCGAGGGGATGTATCCTTTCATCAACTAATAGGAAAATGTAATTTTCGTCTGTGCAGGCCTGGCCGTGAGTTAGGGGAACTGTCTCTTTCCAGGCCTCCCCTCTGTGGCTGCCTTCCATGCCCTTCTAGACACCCCCAGGATTCACTGTTTTTCCTGAGCAAATCTGCTTTCGCAGTTGGTCACGTCCTGCCTCTCCTACTCTTGGAGAGACGTGTCCCCCACTCTGTCTGACCACTGTGTTGTCATCTCTGAAAGGGGAAAGGGTTGGAGATAATATTTCTAAGATAAATTTCGGCTTTAATGTTACTTAATTCAGTTACATCTGAATATGGGTTCGAGTGAATATATTCCATCTCCTGGGCTTGTATGTACTTCAAGTCGAATTTGTCTCTGTGGAAAGAAAGGTTTTCTTTCGGCTAACCAGACTAAAGGTGTGAGAGCCCGCCCTCCGTCTGCTGGCCTGGGAGCAGCTCGTAGGTGCCAGGACGTGAAGGAGCCCGTGGCTGTTTTAAAGGGGTGAGGTTGCCCCTAAAGCAAATTCACCAGCAGAGGCCTGGGACTTCTTGTTCTTTGCTTGGTTGACTGTCCTTCCGGGCTCTGGACTTTTGAGGGCAACCTGGGCCTGAGCCATCTCTGTTTCCGGGTCTTGGCCCCACAGCTGATGCGGGCTAGACGCGCAGCAGCTGTCTGGGGCTGGGTGGGGGGCGGGGGGGGGGGGGTGATTGAAGGCGACAGCAGGTGGCCCCTGCACCCAGGCGGCCTGCCCAGCTCCGTCATCCGTGCTCCAGGATCGCTCCTGGTCCTGTCAGCTGGAGCACCGGCTGCTTCTAGCTGCTCTCCCCCCCCCCCCCACCCCCCAGCTCTTTCACCAGGGGCTGGAGACAGCTGTCGGCTGGGGCGGCTGTCCCAGGCCACCTGGTCCTCGCTGTGTCCTGGACGGCTCAGAGGGGGAAGGGCAGGCGAGTGACCAGGAGCCGTGAGTGGGCCCCCCCACCCAGGATCCGGTCACCCCCACACCTTCACCCCCTCAAGGAAGGCCAGTGTCTGGGCCCTCAGGCTTGCCATCTGTATCGGGCCGAGTGTACTCCCAGCCAGCGAGCGATGGGGTCAGGTGGCCTCTTGGGATGTGGGGACACGTGCCTGCTGCATGACCTGGGGCCCAGGCTTGGCCCAGCCGCAGTCCAGCTCTGTCTCCTCCTGCGGGTGTCTGGTGCGTCTCTTTAAGACCCAGCAGTCTCGGGGCCGTCCCCTTCCCTCCTGCCCAGCCCACCGAACCTTAGCTCAATTGCCCTTTCCCACCTGCCTGTCTGCTGCTGGGGTCGCAGGGGTCCCACTCCAGCTTCGCTGGGCGCACCAAGTCCTACTCCGTGCCTGGCACCGTGCGGGCAGCCCCTGGTTCATTCTCCACGCCAGGCCTGCTTGGGGGGGGGGGGCAGCGTCATTATTCCCAGAGCGGTCCCATCACCTGCCTTCCGGTGGTGATGGCGGTGTGGGCTGGTCCCTGGAGCCAGCACCTCCCCTCACGGCAGCGCCGTCCAGGGCTCTGGGCAGGGGGAGTGAGACCACAGCGAGCGGCCAGAGCCCTGCACCGTGGTGTCTCTTCCGCAGGTCCCAGCACCGCCGGCTCACGCTCTTGCTCAGTCTCCCCCTCGGCCCTGGCCCCTGCCCCCATCCCACCCGCCTGCACCAGACCCTCCATGGCTCTGGCTGACCGCGTGCCAGCCGTGCGCCCGACTTCGCCTACACCCAGCCCCTCGCCTGGTTCCCTCCTCTGGTATCTGCGCATCCGGCCGTAGTCAGCGTGGGATGCCGGTCCCCTTCGCGCCCTGGGCTCGCACCCTCCCGTGCCCGGTGCCCGACCCGTGTCCCTCCAGCACGAGCCGCCTGCTCTGTGAGCGCCTCTCAGGTCCCTGGCTCTGCTCGGGTCTCTAAGTGCTGCGCCTGGCTGCGCCCAGCCTCTGGTGCCAGCCTTCTGTCCACTGGCTGCTCCGCCCTCCTCCCCACCCTCCTCCTCATAGCACCGGGATCCTTGGCGGCCACCGTGCGGCGTGCCGGCCCCTGCCAGGTAGACCCCCTGCCTGCCTCCTCCGCCACATTGCCAGCGCTGCCCGTGAGCCAAGCAGCACTCGCCACGGACGTCACGGTTGCAGCTGTCCCGGGGGAAGAGCCCAAGGCATGAGGTCATGGGGTTCGCTGTTCTGCCAGGGCTGAGTCTAGAGGGCCCTGTCTAGGGCAGGCAGCCTCCCCCGTACTTCCTGAGAAGTGCCCCGCGGGGAAGCCAGACTCTCAGGGGGCCGTGGGGAGCCCTGCAGGGCCAGCACCCCCGGGGAGGGGGGAGGTGGCCGGGTCAGCGGGTGGCTGAGGAGGTAGAGCCGCTGTGCCGTCCTGGGGGACACCGCCTGGCTCAGCCTGGCTGGCCGGTGGGGTGATGTCACCGCCAGCCGGGTGTTGATTCAGGGGAGTAAACTCTGTCGTTCCCGTGGGCGCTCAAGGCCGAGCCATGTCAACCCTCCCGTGCCGAAACCCAAAATAATGCTTCCTCGCTGAAATCAGAAAGGGCACTGGGGACTCCTACATCAGTGAGAAGGAAGCCCCTCCAGGGACCTAGAACCCCCGGGGTCTAGGGAGCAGGTGAATCTGGGGGGCCGCCCCTTTGCCTCCCAGCGAGCGCACAGGCCGATGCAGACTCTTGCAGGGTGTTCGGGAATCAGGCGGAATCTTGTTTTGGCCGTGAGGCTATGCGGGCCCTGCCATGGGATCTACCCAGAGTGGAGTGCGAGGGCCTCAGCCCCCACCTTAGAGACAGAGTCATTGACCTCGATGAGGAGTCAGAAGCTACCTCTGTCACCTCGCCCTGCCTTCCACTTGTCACTAGGTGGTGCTTTCTTGTTTATTGCTTTCTTCCCCTCAGTGGAGGGTGGTCTTTATCAGAGCAGGATCCTGGGCTTTGTGGCTTCTGCTGGACCCCTTGGGGCCCAGCACTGAGCACGTTAATGCATTAATGAAGAAGTAACACTCTGAACCGCTGAGCCTGCTGGGCTGTGTTGCCTCAGGATGTGGAGAATTCATGGGGGAGATGCGTGGACGCTGCTCTTAGCAGGCGCTCGTGGATGGACAGAAAGGCGTGAATCCCGGGGCGCCTGGCTGGCTCCGCGGTAGAACATGAGACTCTTAATCTCGGGGTTGTGAGTTCAAGCCCCACATTGGGTGTAGAGATTACTTAAAGATAAAATGTTTCGGGGTGCTTGGGTGTCTCAGTCGGTTAAGTGTCCAACTTAGGCTCAGGTCGTGATCTCACAATTCGTGGGTTCGAGCCCTGAGTCACGTTCTGTGCTGACAGCTCAGAGCCTGGAGCCTGCTTCGGATTCTGGCTCTGTCTCTGGCCCTTCCCCGCCCATGCTCTCTGTCTCTGAAAAATAAATAAACATGTAAAAGAAATTTTTAAAAAATGAAATCTTTAAAAACAAAAAAGAAACGTGTGAATCCAAATATTTGGCTCCGGTAAAACAGCCCCTTTCATACATTTTGGCCCTGTTTCCAGCAGATGTACCCCAAGCTTCCAACATTTAAGACAGCCCTTCTCAAACTTTGATGTGTATGCACATCGCCTGGGGGTCTTGTTAAAACGTAGATTCTGATTCCGCAGGTGCCTGGGCACGGCCCCAGACTGCACTCCTAACAGGTTCCTGAGACATGCTTTGTGTAACAAGGACTTAGGGGAATCCACCATTTCTGCATTTCTCTGCATATGCATATTCTCTCACATACCCTGAGACCACACTGCAACATTCACAGGCCCCTCTGATGGGCTCCCCACTGCTCAGAGAACTGGCTGAGCTCCAGGACCCTCCCCCCCGGCCGTCTTAGTGGTTCCACAAGTGAACTGCGGAAGCGAGGGCCAGGAGGCCGGGTGCTGGGCTCAGCTCTGCCACTTTTGTGTCTATCATCTTGGGAAAACCACATCGTTCCTCTGGGCCTCAGTTTCCCCATCTGAGAAGGGCTTGAATTCTGGGATCCTGCAGGGGCCTAGAACACCCAGCTGTAACATCCTATCAAAAATAATCACCATGTCCCATGCACTTCCATATATATTCACTTATTTACTCCTAATAATCCGTAGGGAAAATCCTAGTATTACTCCATTTTACCCCTGGGGACACTGCAGCTCAGGGACTTTGGTTTGTCTAGGATCAAAGAAGTAGGAATAACATTGACATGTAAGCCAGACTGTTCCCTCCAGAATCCATGCTCTTAACCATTGCACTTGACCGCCCCTGATAACACCTATCGGGAATGACTGCCCACCCGGTAAGACTGCTCCTTCCGGGTATTCCTTAAGGAAGACTTCTTTCTCAGGGGCTTTCTCTCTCACAGTTAACTGCCATTTAGAGACACGAGCTTAGCCTGAGCCCCACAAAACACATCAAGCCCTTCCAGTGCTCGAAATCTGCCGTGAAATGAAATGCCAGGAGAATGGCATGGCCGGTGGTTCCGGGGCCTAGTAGACTGGTCAGGGGAGCCCCCATGGGAGCCATGGGAGCCACAATGCCGGGGGTTACTGCCGGCCTGGATACTTCTACACCCCACTCGGAGCTACGGCGGCTTTCCTCTAGGACTTAGTGTCCTGCCAGGCTGCAGGGCTGTGCCTGTCAACGTCTGTGCTTTTACAGTCCCCAAGACAGAAAGCAAATGCATCTTCTGTTTTACATGGTGGCTTCCTCTACCCACGTCATAAACACGGCCCAAGGAGAACATCACATCTGAAAACTCACGGGGCACCTGTCTGTGCTGACAGCTCAGAGCCTGGAGCCTGCTTCGGATTCTGTGTCTTCCTCTCTCTCTGCCCCTCCCCGGCTCGCACCCTATCTCTCTCTGTCTCTCAAAGATGAATAAACGTTAAAAAAAATTAAAAAATAAAAACTCAGATGCTCATGCAAACTAGAATGCAGGCCAGAGCAGGACAGTGTTGGGTCTCCGTGCAGTAAACCAACCTCCCTCAGAATAACCAGAGGAGAAGGGCCCCTCTGAGCCTGTCGGTACCCATCCCTGGTTCAAATCCCTTGCTGCGTCACCGCCTCTG
Source organism: Lynx rufus (assembly GCF_022079265.1). NCBI lineage: Eukaryota > Metazoa > Chordata > Mammalia > Carnivora > Felidae > Lynx > Lynx rufus. Next base: position 585,188 of record NW_025814829.1, on the reverse strand, counting down.
GGGCCCTGCTTTGTGCCCATTCCCTCTCTGCTCTGACCCCCGCTAGCCCACACTTGCCACCTGCGGAACCCATTGGTGCCCCGTCACCTTCCTCTTGCCACGCGGACCTTCTTCCCAGTTATAGTTGGCACCTCCCCGGCACCCCCAGACCAAGAGCCACAGGGTATCGTGAGGCTTTGCTCCTTAGACACACAGGAGGTACTCACCAGTGTTGGTTGGCTTAGATGAACCTTTGGTCCCTTCCGGTGTGAACCAGGACTGGAACACCATTCCTTTGCCAGGTGGAAGTCATTTAGGGAATCTGTTTTTATGGGTAAATAGGAAAGTTTAAAACCAGCCTGTGGGTTTTCTATGTAAATGATGCTTTCAAAGTGCTGGGGGTTAGTTTGTGTTCATTAGAAATGCAGGTTAAGTAGATGTCTTCACCACCTCTTCTAAAATTGCTTTAAAAACCCTTCTTCCGTTCATTGAGCTGCTGGTACACATGTATGGGGTATGAGTGGGAGTTTTTGTAGTGTCAGTTCTCACCGGATAAGGACGACCGTGTGCAAATGACAGAAAAGGAGCCAGGTGTCCTGGTGACCTAGAGACAAGGCAGTGTCATGACTAGGAAAGCTATGGGAGTTTGGGGTGGCATGTCCAGCAGTGGGACACCCCAGAGCCGTACTGGCCCAGAAATACTGCCTGGGATCTGGCCCTCAGCACAGGGCCGGCCCTCTCCAGAGCCCCGGTCACTTCTTGGCCGATTTCTCAGCCCGCTTTTGCGTTTCTAGCTCTGACCCAAGATGGCTGCCAGCTGCCTTCTGTTCATCTTAGAGCACATTAATGGATCTTCTTTTTCTTTTTTTTACTGTTTTTAACATTTATTTATTTTTGAAGGAGAGAGAGACTGAGCAGGGGAGGGGCAGAGAGAGAGGGTGACACAGAATCCGAAGCAGGCTCCAGGCTCCGAGCTGTCAGCATAGAACCCCATGCAGGGCTCGATCTCACAAACCGTGAGATCGTGACCTGAGCGCAAGTCAGATGCTTACCCGACTGAGCCACCCAGACGCCTCATCATGGATTTTCTTTTTTACATTTTTTCTCTTCTCAGGAAGTTTCCAAAAACCTCACCAAGGAAAATGAGCAAATCAAAGAAGACATGGAAGAAATCCGAACGGAGATGAACAAGCGGGGGAAAGAGAACTGCTCTAAGAGCCTCCTGGACAGCATGCCGGACGTCCGCTCGGCCTTGCAGAGGGACGCGGCGGCCGCCTACACCCACCCCGAGGTACGGCCCCGGCTCCCTGGCCTCCGAGCACAGCCCGCTTTGTGCCCGTTCCCTCTCTGCCCTGACCCCCACGAGCCCCACGCTTGCCACCTGCGGAACCCATCGGTGCCCGGTCACCTTCCTCTTGCCACGCGGACTTGGCATGGCTCTCACGCGTGCACAGAGCTTTGCCGGATTTGGTTCTTCCACGGTCACAGTGTCATTTTATCTAGGTAGCAGTTCTGTGGGTGTGATGGGGCAGGGTTGACTCTGCGGCCCAGAGGGGCTCCGTGAGTGAGTGTTGAAGTGTTTCACCGGGCCAAGAGTCGGTGGTGGATGGCAGAGCCTGGATTCCAGCTGTACCGCCGAGGTGTCCCCTGGCAGGGTGTTGGGGGGCAGGCAGGGCGCAGGGCCTTGGACACTCAGAGCGTCTGAGCCGTTGCTGTGCACTGCGACGTGGAGAAGGGCTAGGCATGGCCGCGTAGGAGCCTGTTGCCTGGGCCGCTAGGAACTGGGGTAAGAGAGGAAGTCAGCCGATGCTCGGAACGCTTGGAGACTCGTAAAAGAGATGCCAGGCAGGCGGCAGCTGTGGGTTAGGGGAAATCCTGGGCACATGTATTCCGAAGGCAGGACAGTGGGCAGATCAGGACTGTGGAGGCCAGAAACCCTGAAGACCATACGGTGCTTGCGCCCTGCCCAAGAAGGAATTGAAAATAAAACCAGTTCCAGACCAGAAAATAAGTATAAGGAAGGCCAATAATTTTCTGGCTTTGCCCATGATGACTGCTTTGATGATTTTTTGGAAATACCATGTTTCTTAAGCAATTATTTTTATTCTCATTTTTAGTTGTCCCCAAGGCACTAGCTGCTGAGCATGTGTTTAGTCAGCTTAGTGGGTCATCCTTGAACAAGTCTGAACTTAGAAATTTTCTTTTAACGTTTATTTTTGAGAGGGAGAGAGACCGAGCATGAGTGGGGGAGGGGCAGAGAGAGAGGGAGACACAGAATCCCAAGCAGGCTCCAGGCTCCGAGCTGTCAGCACAGAGCCCGACGCGGGGCTCCAACTCACGAACCGTGAGATCATGACCTGAGCCGAAGTCGGACGCTCAATAGGCGCCCCAGATCTGAGCTTCTAAACCAAAAAGCTGAGGACATTTGGGCTGGAAGGGAACTTGGAGGTCCCCTTTCCCCGCACCTGGGACCCAGCCACTCCTGTCTCAGCCCATATGGCATCTTGAGCTGGCCCAGTGCCCGGCGGAGTCCGGCATTCCCTGCCCTCTCTGGCTTCCAGTTTCCCAGTCGGCCGAGCCTGAGAACCCGTCTGTTGTCTTGATGATACATTATGTGGTATGTTCAGCAACCCGGCTCATATTTCCTGAGGGCAAACAGTAAACCAAATCAAATGCACCAAACCCGTTTTGTCCTTGCTCAGCAAAGCCCTTTCCCCTCCTGAAATCCCCGTTCAGCACGCTGCTGAGGTGAGCACAATCGTCCCGTGCCAGGGGGTAGAGCCTGGGCCAGGGAGGGGTGGGAAGGGGGAAGGCCAAGGCTAGGATCTTCCTGCCCCCCCGCTTCATCTTTCTGTCTCTGTAGCGAACCCCATGACTCAAAAGGGGGCAAATGGGGTGCTGGGTTCGGTGGTTATTTTCAGGGTTCTCGTCGATGATGTTGGGGTTTCTCGGCGTGGTGAATGGCCATTTGTTGGAGGCCTCTCTCCAACAAGGTCGTTGCCTGGAGGGCTGGCAAGGGGCTCTGGGGGCCGGGTTGGGAGTGGGGACACAGGGACGCCAGGAGTTGAAGTCATACAACAGACTCTTGGATTAACAGAGAGAGGAAATCAAAGCTTGGTGGGGGCAGCGGCCGCCCAGCACAGCCTGTCGCCAGCGGATCCAGGGAAATTATATGTTCTCTGGCAGAGGCCGCCATGGTCTTACTCCATCTGCTTGGCTGGGAGAAGGAACTGCAGTTCCCGCCTGTCCCGGAGAGCCTGGAATTAAAGACAGTTCCTGGGGTTTACCATGAAGAAATGACAACCTGCTTTTGCAATGCGGAGGGAGGCCAGGGTCCAGCAATTAGCCGGCCCACAGCGTCTGAGTCAGGCGCTTGGGGGCCTCTTCTCAGCTTCCCAGCCTCCTTTCCCAGTGGGAAATGAGGGATCCCCAAGTCTGCTGGGCAGTAGCCAGACCATGGCCTCGCGGGCTTGGGGGTGTAGACGAGTTTTTGGATGGCAGACAAGTCCGTCCCATGGTCACCGGTGTGGGCAGTGTGGCTTAATGTAAGGAAGCGTGCAGGCTCTAAAGACAGCAGCCCTGGGCCTAATTCGGAAGTGGCCCTCTCGGCCACTTCACTGATTGACCTTCAGCCGAATTTCTAAATGACCCCGAGCCCCTCTTTGCTTATTTGTAAAGTGCTCTCTACCTTGCCTCATTGTCGTAAGGGTTAAAAAATGCCATAAAGGGACGTGTCTGGTCAGAATGGGAGCCCACTGAAATTCTTCCCCACAGGCCACGTATCCCTGCATCTCTAGTCCAGCTCAGCTCACCAGCAGGAAGTGGGAATTGAGGAGGGGGCAGGTGGCAGGAGCGGGGGCTCCCCTGGGCACACGCCTGCCCCTTTCTAGAGCGCTGTCTGGCCCCAGCCAGGGGAGGCTGGCAGAGAGGTGCCCCTGCTTTGGAGAAGTCGGTCCCCACGGGATGCCAGGGAGCATGGAGCTGCCATGTCTGCTCTGTCACCTGGTTCGGCTCTTTTGTCGCGGGAAAACCCAGTACGGCCTTGGGGGTGTGGTTGGGAAGGGCTCCAGGTTTCCTCCAGGCCAGATTTTTAAGGTCAAAACGAGAGCCTTGTTTGCTTCTCTCTGTGCAAAGTGAGAAAGTTGGCCATTCGGGCTGCCTCTCCTCCAGCTCATATTCTGTGACCCTGAAGGCCCTGCCCTGCCTCTCAGGACCCTGGGCCTCTGGGGACAGAGGTGTTGTTTCTCAGTGGGCTCTGCTTCTCTGGGGGGATGTCACTGGGGTCTCAGGTAACGGGATTTAGGGGCGCTTGCCCACCTCGTCGTGGTGAGGAGGGGGCTTCCATGGCTCGGGGGCGACAGGAAGCTTCCTCTTCACTATGGAGCCCCCGGAGCCCTCCTCCTGAGAGCAGGACAGGGCCACACCCCTCAGGAACTGGACCCACCTGTGGGCGGCCCTGGCTTTGAACTCAGCTCCCAGGAACCTGTGCCCAAAGTCTGTTGTTTTCAGTGGGGGGTGATCGGGATCCTGGGTTGGGGGCGGCTACGTGACCAGATGGACCGAGGCAGGACCTAGAGAGCGTGCCACGCCGTGGACACAAGAGGCCATTCCCTGGGCAGCAGCTCCACGGAGGACGGGGCGCTTCTTCCGCTGGACCAGAACCAGCACGGCAGCGTCCTCAGGGTGCTGTCAGGACGCCCAGGTCGGGGCGCCCGGCTGGCTCCGTCGGAGGGGCGTGCGACTCTTGATCTCGGGGCCGTGAGGTCAAGCCCGATGTTGGGTGAGGAGATTACTTAAATAAACGGAACTTAAAAAAAAAAAAAAAGAGGCCTGGGTCATGGGCTGCCTACTTTAAAGCATCATTTGACAGAATCCCAATGCCAGTCACAAATGTAGACTGTTCCTCGGGATTTGTTCTGATTAAAAAATTCAGCGCAACGGGGGGTGCCTGGGTGGTTCAGTCAGTAGAGTAAGTGACTCTTGATCTTGGGGTCATGAGTTTGAGCCCCGTGTTGGGCACAGAGATGACTTAAGGGAAATTCAATGTAAATATTAAGGAGCGCCCAGCCGGGGGCATCAAAAATGAGCAAGAGGTGATTGCTGTCCTTCTATTCCATATGGTCTGCAGAGGCAAATTCTTAAATAATGCCCATGGAAGGCAGGCTGGGAGAGGTGCTGTGGTAGAAGGGATAGACTTGTGTCCCTTAGGAGCCGTGTTCAGCATCGTGAGGAGAAGGCCCCGAGTCTGCGGTTCTTTCGCGTAGAAGGGCTCCAGGGGCAGGCAGACCGTGGTGGGTGGTTCACTTCATGGTGCCATCAGTGGCATCCATCCTCCAGACCCCCCCCCCCCCCCCCCCCCGGTCACAGGAGGGCTGCTCTACTCTAGCCGCCCGTCCGCATTTCAGGCCAGACCAGTCAGGAAGAGTGCGAAAGATGCCTTCCAGCTGACTCAGCCTCCCTTTTAAGGAGCTCTTCCCAAAGCTCTTTCCACCAACTTCTACTTATACCCCACCGGCCAGGACTTTGTCCCGTGGCCCCTCCCACAAAGCCAGCTTCCCATTAGAGAGGTACAAGGAGACGGGATTTACGTGGTCGGTTAGAAGTTTCTGCCACAAAGTGCAGAGTGAGAACTGGGACACAAAGATTAATTATGAACGAGAAGGGCTGGGACTATTTTCTTAAGGACGTGAGAGGTTAGCGGGGCCTTGAGAAATGGGTACATTATGATAAGTAGCTAGAGGGGGGAAGAGAGGAGGCCTTCCAGATGGAGAAAACAGTCCGAGCAAAGGCCCAGCAGCTCAGGAGAGCCGAGAGTTTGAGGAGTCAGCCAGGTGACTCAAGCACCAAGGAAGGGTTGGGGCTGGGGGCGCAGAACAAGAGAGGGGAGTGCTGAGCTGGGTCCAGGTCTGTGCTTAAGAGGGTGGAAAATGCCAGGCCAGGCACTTTGGACTTTATCCTGGATGCGTCGGGGAGGCTGTGGAGCAGTTCCTTCTGATCATGGAGGGAAAAGCTTCATCCCGAGGGGTGCATCTTGGTTCTCGGGCTTCATGTTCCAGCCTGGGCACCGTGGCCCACACACAGACCTCCCCGGAAACAGCTGAAATGAGATCTAAGTCACGCAGCAGCCCTAGGCTGGGAAGCACAGCGTGGACGTTACAGAGACACATGCTGGAGCCAGAGGGCCTGGGTTCAAATCCTGCTGCTACCACTTACCTGCTGTGGGACCTTAGGCAATTTACATGACGTCTCTGTGCCTCAGGTTCCTGATGTGTACGTGGGAGTTATCACGTACCTCGTGGGATAGCTCCTACCTCGTGGGACTCAGGGGAAGATTGGTTGGCGTCCGTAAAGCACGTAGGACAGTGTCCCGGCTCCAGCAGTCCCTCCGCCTACCACTGCCTGTCTGGCCAGTGACCTGACCTTAACTTGTGTCCCCTCTGAACAGTATGAGGAGCGGTTTCTGCAGGAAGAAACCGTGTCCCAGCAGATCAACTCCATCGAGCTCCTGCAGACGCGGCCCCTGGCCCCGCCCGAGGTGGTGAGGCCACAGCGGCCCCTACAGAGGCAGGTCCCCCTGCGGGGCCGGCCGGCCTCCAAGCCCACCGTCATCCGGGGCATCACCTACTACAAGGCCAAGGTCCCGGAGGAGGAGAACAACATCGAAGAGCAGCGTGAGTTGGGGGTCGGCGGGGTGGGCGGGGAGTCACCGTTTGCACCCTGTGTATCTGCACGTCCTCTGAGCCACACGCCCCTTCTGGGGTCCGATTGCTGCCGTGGCCTCTCCGGGCCAGCCGGGTCATGGGAAAATTGCCTGCGGTTACGAACTATCCCGAGTTCCTGCTGTATCTTCTCACAGTTTGCTGAGCAGCTTTGGGCAAGTCACTTGACCTCTCTGGGCTTGTAGAAGATCACACAGCAGAGCTTTAAGGGACTTCTGTGCACCCCCCCACCCCCACCCCCCAGCCTGGTTTCCCAGTTTGCAGATGAGGACACTGAGGCTTGGAGGTGGGATGATGTGCTCAGACCCCTGCCCCTGCCGCACCTGTTCCTGCCTCCAGGGTACCTGGGCTTCTCCCCTGTCCCTCCTCACAGTTGATGCTCACCTAGCTGTTGGCATAGTCATTTTGCCCATGTAAAAGAATTTTTTTTAATGTTTGTTTATTTTTGAGAGAGAGAGAGAGAGAGAGAGTGAGTGTGCAACCAGGGGAGGGGCAGAAAGGGAGAGAACAGGTTCCAGGCTCTGAGCTGTCAGCACAGAGCTTGATGCAGGGCTCGAACCCATGAACCGTGAAATCGTGACCTGAGCCGAAGTCGGACACTTAACCGACTGAGCCACCCAGGTGCCCTTTGCCCATTTTTAACCATGTTTGTTGCCTTTTTTTTAAAATTTTTTTTAATGTTTATTTATTTTTGAGACAGAGACAGAGCATGAGTGTGGGAGGGGTAGAGAGAGAGAGGGAGACACAGAATCCGAAGGAGCCTCCAGGCCGTGAGCCGTCAGCACAGAGCCCGACGTGGGGCTCGAACCCACGGACTGTGAGATCATGACCTGAACTGAAGTCGGACACTTAACCACCTGCGCCACTCAGGCGCCCCTGTCTTTTTAAATTACTGACTTATGGGATTTTTTTTTTCTTTTACATATTCTGGAACAAGTCCTTTGTTCATTGTATGTACTGCAAACGTTTTTGCCCTGCCCATGGCTTCAGTTCCTTAATGGTGGTTTTAACAAACAGATGAAACGCAGTTCTCTGTTTATTTCATCTGTGGTTAGACTTTGTGTCCTAAGAGATCTTTGCCTCCTCATATTCCTTCTCTGCTCAAAACCGTGCACAGTCCCCCATTTCATGCACAAGAAGAACTCAAGTCCAAACAGCAGCCAGACGCAATGTGACGTGGCTCCTGTGTCCTCCCTGATGTCACCTGTTACTCTCCCCTCACACCCTCTGCTTCTTCCACACTGGCTCTCCTCAGCCTTCGCAGGCAGGTTCTGGCCTCAGGGCCTTTGCACTGCTGCTGTTCTCCCCAGAATACTCTTCCGCTGATGGCTGCTTGGCCAACTCTTTCACCTCCTTAGGGCCTCTGCTCATCTCCCTCCTGACCACTTTATCCATTACCGGAAGTCTCCTTTCGCCTCCCTGCTCCAGGGCATGCCTCACCCCCCTCGACTTTCTCCCCCAAGCACTGTAAGTGTGCTGTCTATTGTTTAGTGTCTGCACCATTGGACAGAAGCTCCATGAAGGGGAAGGATGTTTGTTCTGCTCACCGTTGTTGAATGTGCTCCGCATGTGTCTGCCAGGGGAGTGGACAGGGGTGGGGTGACTTCCTCCAGCTCAGGTCGTGGCTCTGCGTCCTCCCGGTGGGTGTCCCGGAGACCGGGTGGAGCCCAGAGGCGGTCTGTTCAGAGACCCTCCAGGAGATGCAGAGCCCTCCCATCTCCGCTGCTTCCCACCTGCCTCTTCTGCAATCCCAGCCAGGCTGCATCTCTGAATCAGGCCGTCATGTCGAGGAAAGAAACCTTGTTATTAATCTGCCGAATATCGCATACTCTTGCCTGCCCGACAGCGCTCCTCCGCCCGAATCACAGATGACCTTCTGTTTGTTTCCCAGAAGACGAGGTTTTCAGTGGGGACAGCGGAGTGGATCTGCTGATTCAAGATCAGCTTCTGAGACACAACGACCTGCTGACCAGCGCCCCCCGGAGGCCGGTGGCCACCCACCAGGGCACCACCGGCACGACCCACATGCAGACCTCGGCCCCGGCCTCGCCCTCAGATCCCAGCTCCCCCGACCCCACCCTGTCCCCCTCAGCGACGCGGTTCCCAGACCCGCTCCAGACCTCCTCCGTGATTCCAGGTCCCACGACGGGGGCAGGCCTGGAACCTTCCACTCAGGTACCAGCCACCACCGTGGCCCACACAGCCACCCAGCAGCCTCCGGCCTCGGCTTCCGTGCCAGGGGCCTCTGGGGACGCCTTTACCGAGGCTCCACCCACGGCCCTGGTGCCTCCCACCACAGTCCAGACAGACCCGCTGGGGAGAGACGCTGCCACGGGGCAGGGCGGGGCCTCCGCCAGCCCCACCCTGAGCCCGGAGGAGGAGGATGACATCCGGAATGTCATAGGTGAGTTCCTTCTGCCTGGCCCTGTCTCCGCTCACACGGTAACAGGCTGAGCCTGGGGAGAGGTTGAATGGAGAGACAGGAGCCAGATGGTCAGACTTCCCCGGAAAGGAGAGTGAGTGGAGTTGCGTCTTCGGCCAGTGCCGCAGGTTGACCCTGGGTTTACGCGTTCATAGTGTGGCCGGCGAGCCCGGTGGGAAGCTCCTTTCCAGAGTAAATCGAAATCAGCGGAGCCAGGGCCCCGCCTGCATTGGTCACTTTTGTAAACACTGGTGTGCTTTCCTGTAGTGGGGACTGGGTATTTGGCAATGACTGAGTTAAGTTTTCTGCAGGAGGTTTACCAGGCCGTGAAGTAACAAGGGGTTCCTATTTGTGGGGTCAGGGAGGGAGGGGGCAGGGGAGTAACTAGTACAACGGGCCCCAGGGCCAAATCTCACGAGCGGTGGCCTTGGAGAGCGTGGGGATCACGAGTGGCGGCCTTGGAGAGCGTGGGGACATCGCAGCACCGTGTGGCAAATGCTCTCACAGAGGAGAAACAGGGGAGTGGAAAGGGGAGCACCAGCTTGGCCCGGATGCCAAGAAGGTTGGGGGAGCTTTCCTGAGGAGGGCGTCATTTGAGCTGGGTTTTGAAGGATGAACAGGAGTTTTCTAAACAGAGAAAGGGAAGCGTTCTGACTGTTGGGCCTAAAGGAGCAGAACGTGTCCCAGAAGCATGAAGGAGTGCAGCCCTGTTCTGTGCCCCATTCTGGGGGCTCCGCGGCCACAGGAGGACTCTGGGAACCGTGGGACACGGGGTGGGGGAAAGTCGACAACAGAAGGAGGTGGGAGCCACAGGTGCCTCTCCCAAAGAGAACGACACCCAACTTTAGTTAAGTCACCACGGGTAGTGAATGAAAACACTGTTGAATCATAGTTTCATCAAAATACTTGTTGAAAAGTGCACGAGCTTTGCGGAAGACATGGTTTGCCTTCTGCCTAGGTCTTCCTTCTTCCCGTTCCCTCCTCCCAACAAGGTGCTGGTAGCTGCTGTCGGACCAGGTGGTGGACAGAGCACCTGCCGGGAGCAAACACCTGGGTTGTAGTCTGGTCCCGGCCGCTGACAGCTGTGTGACCTTGGCCAAATCCCTGCCTTTCTATGGGTCTCACATGAAATCAGAAATCTGCTAAAGACTGTCATCTGCGTGAAATCCTATGGCTTTTTGTTGTTGTTGTTTGCGGTAGGTTTATCAGGCCATGATACGGCAAGAGATTCTTCTTGGGGGAAAATCCCAGAATAACGGCAGAGTGGGAGCAGGGAAATATCCAGGAAAAATAGACCCCAGGGCAAAATCTCATGAACCTTGAGAAGAAGGCAGTTCTTGGGCCGCAGAGGTTGGGGTGGGAACAGGAGAGAACATCTTTTTTCCTTTCCTTTCCTTTCCCTTCCGTGGCGGAAGCAAGCTGACCACAGTGTAGACGGCAGCTCCTTACTGCGTGGAAAGTCCATCCTGAAGCCACAGGTCCTACCCAATTTCTGCAGAACGTCCTGGGGTCTGAGCCCGAGCTTTCCACTCCCGCACTGGCTCTGGGCGGCCTTGACCATGCTCATGGGACCACAGGCCCCGAGATCAGCACTGAATGGGGTGAGCTCCCCGGTGCCCCTGTACCCCCACCGCTTCCCCCTTGAGTGGGAGAGACGGTTCGTCCAGAAGACTTGTCCCTCCACGGGTGGCTCAGATACTGACGGTGAAGACAGGCTACAGGTGAACCGGCACACCTGTGTGCCCTCAGCGATGCTATTTATCAGCCTGAGAGCTCTTCCCTGGGTGACTTGCTAGCCAGGAGTGGGGTTCTCTGCTGTGCCTGCCTTCGCGGGTGGTTGCCCCCAATGTAGCTGCCAACACGTGCCTTTCTGGGGCTCTTAGGACTCTGTCCACCTCTGGTAGCCTGTCTGAGATGCTGAGGCCCAGGCGGGAGAAACCTGGCGTCCTCGTGGCCATTTACCTGGTGGGAGCCCGAGGTGGGAAATCATTTTCTCTTGCTGTTCAGTATTCTGTTTAACCAGAATGACATCGGCACGTAGAGGATATAAGGGTCTGCCTAAAGACTGGCCCAGAGGGTTTTCCAGAAGAAAAACCTTGCCTCTGGAGTCCACTGCAGAGAAAACACAGGGATGTGAACATACAGGTGGTGTTTTCTCCGAACACTGAGGGGTGAAAAGAGAGGGGGGCACAGAGAGAGGAAAGTTCTGTGTCTCCGGCGGCGTGGTCTTGGCTGGCTCGTTTTGGGGGATCATTTTTAATCGTTTATCGCTGTCAGGTGGCTCCCTCGAGCTGTTGTTAGTGTGGATGGGATTTCCTTTCCGGAACCTTCTCTGCAGACCCCTGCTTGTCTGTGCCCGGCTGAGTTAGACCAGGTTGCACCCACGTGTCCTAGTTGCAGGTAAATAAAAACCATTTGGCTGAAACCGACACAGGCTACTAGTGTGCTGCCCGTGGAGGCTGTTTGCTGTTTAATGAGTCTGGCAATTTTGATGTTGAGCTATTTGAGATGCAGTTTTAAATGGGGCTGCTTTTAAAAGGAACGTCCTATGCCATGTTTTCCAAATCTGATTTTGTGATGTCCTAAAATGTCTACCATGATCCTCAGGAGAATTGTAAACCTTCCAGAAAAACTCCAAAAACAAGTAAACCAGAATTAACTTTTGGTTATGAAAACAAGCATTGGCTAAAGTCTACTCACTGTAGGACCAGGAGAGGAAAGATGCTGCCAACTCTCCAGGGAAGGGTCAGCCACCATCCTGGGGCCCGGGGAGGGGTCAGCCACTGTCCCTGCAGCCTGGGGAGGGGTCAGCCACCAACCTGGGGCCTGGGGATGGCTGTTAGGCTCCTGCAGAGGAAGAAAAGCCTATGCCACGCAGGCCAGGCTCTGCAGAGCCCCAGACTCCAACAGCTGCAGCTCCTGATTCAAGATTTTCCATGGGGCTGGTTTGGGGTGGGGAAGGAGAGGGGAGGAGCAGACAAGGGGACCGTCAGGATGACGACAGTACCCGTGAGAGCCCGTCTCCTCGTTGAACCCGGGAAACCCGATCTGTGAAGACCGGTCTCCCCCACAAGCCCGAGACACTAACAGTCCCCGAGGTCTGGCGGCCCTCTGGTTATGGGTGGGGTGACCAGCCCTGCCTGCCACGTATCAGGGGGTGCCGGTCTGGGCTGCATGAGGAAGGTGGTGCTGACGGGCCAGGAGCAGTGCTGGCCGGACCCCCCGCAGTGCCCGGACAGGAACTGCCCCAGTCGCCACCTGCCACCTAACAGGCTCGTTCCTCGACCCCACGGGCACTCTGCTGTCAGTTGCTTTGCCCCCAGTCACCTGAGCGGCCCCCTGAAGCCACAGGGAACCTCAGTCACAAGCAGGAGCCCTGGGCCTAGAAGCAGGAGTATGCAGCGGAGGCTTCCTTGTAAGGGGCTGAGGAATCCAGTCCTCCTCTCTCTGCCAGGAAAAGGCTCACTTGGTGCCCGAAAGGGCGGGAGCTGTTTTCACGTCCCAGGGGGACTAGGCGGGGACAAGTGGCTAGTGTGGCCTGAGGGAGCCGTGCACATGGGGATGTTCTTGGTCCGGCCAAGGCCGACAGCAGCTCTGACTGTGGACCCCCATCTCCAGGCGTGGCCCCCCAGCATACGGCCCCCCGGGGTGGGGGGAGAGCAGCCCCTGCAGGCAGAGCCACCTGCCTGGGGGGCGTGAAGGAAGCCCCCCAGGCAAGGGCACATGCTGGGGGGGAACAGGGACAGGGGCCTGATGACGAAAGGGATCGCAGCCTCAACTCTGAAAGTGGTAGGGAGCTGTTGAGGCGGGACCTGAGATGCCCAGCGGAAGGCAGGTGTTCGGCAGGTTGGCGGCAGGTGCAGGAGACGTTCACAACTCAGGCGAGGTAGTGTCCCCGCTCGTGCTTGGGACCCGAGAACATCGTTCCAGTTCTGGCGGAGGGATGCATGGGGTGCTTTGGGTCCGAGGGACTCTCTCCTGGAAAGAGAGCTGGACCGGCCGTCCCGAAGGATGAGGAAGAACTGGCCGGGCCAAGCAGGAAGGTGGGGCTGCGGGAGCGGCATGGTCGCATGGTCGGGGCGGCCAGTGACTTGTGGAGCCTCGTCCGGAATGAGAGCGCAGGGGGTGGGGTGTCACGAGAGGTAGTGAATAGAAGCTTTTCCCTTTCTTCTGCGGTGACTCTGTCTCTCTCTCTCTTTTTCTCTCTCTCTCTCATGCTGTTTCTCTTTGCTATTTCGTGCCAGTGTAAGTGAAGAAATACTAAAGATTCAAATTACTCGCGTGAGTTTTACCATTGTTTACATTGTGAAACATCAGTTTTAAATGCGAATGTAAGATCTTTTAACTCCCGTGTGGAAGTCACCAGAATGACGCAATTCCTACGTCACAGCCCCTTCATGCAGGCGGATTCTGTTCCTAGCAGGACGGTGCAAGGCCACACGGAGCCCGCTCGGCTCTTTTGTTTTCCTTCCTGGTAGGTGCGCGTGATGGCAGGACGCGCCATTCCAGCCCGCTGGGTGGGGAAAGCTAACAAGACCGGCTGTTGGTCGTTGGCTAATCCCAGGAAGTAACACAAGAAATAACACAGGGCCTTTTACTCGGTTTTTCACGTTTCTGAATGCGCCACTGTCTTATACGTTCCGCTAAGTCCTGGCTCCCGGGGAAAGCACGGCCTCTGGGGCCGCGGGTCCCCCTGGCTCCGCCGTGGGGGCAACGCGCTCACCCGAGTCTGGCTGAACCCCCGCGCACGGTGGGTCCCCCCGGAGTCCTGTGTCCATCAGACCCAGCAAATGCCGCGTGCAAACGGGTGACGAGGAAGGCAGACACACACGTGTTGCGTGCTCCTGTACACGTGCACGCGCTCCACGGTCCTGTTAGACTTCGCTTCTAGAAACAAGGTCACAGGTAAAATTATCAAGAGCGTCAGGATGGCGACAGCAGAGCGTTAAAGCCAGGGCGGCCCCTTCCTAGCGGGGGCCCGCTGTGATGGCACAGAGATCACAGGCCACGAAGGCCTGTGCACCCCGAGAGGGCAGCCCGCGAACACAGGCAGTTAGTTGGCGGCCAGAGGGCTGAATTCATCCCAGGATGTTCTTACAGCCTTGAGTTTGGATGCCTTCGGGCCAGCTGCTCTCCCAACCCACCACGGCCTCTATATTGCTGCCTGTCGTCCCACACCCCCCCGCTTCACCTGTTTCTGTCCCCGCCTGGCCCCCGGAGCCACCAGAGTTTGGTGGGGATCGGCGGGGGCAGGGATAGAGTGCAGGAGGACAGGCGTGCCGGGATAGGGGCTCAGCGTCCCACGGTGGCCGGTGATGGCGATGGCGGGTTAAGGGTTTAAGCAGAAAACAGCTCGTGACCACGGGGCAGGGGAGGTGGAAAGGGGCAGAGAGGAGCCAGAGAGGCCAGCGGGGTAACCGGAGTGACCCCGGAAACAGGCAGTGAGGTCTGAACTAAGCCACAGTGGTGGGGAGGGGAAAGGCGGGGAGAGGGAGAGGTGGGAGACAGCCACCTGCAGGTGGGGGAGGAGGAGACAGCAGGAGGGACCAGGACCCTGGTGTGGTGACTGGGTGGCATGCGGTGCCTTTCTCGGGGGCGGGAGGTGCATGTGCTCAGGGGAGGAGCCCCTTGTTTTCAGCCCCTGGGACCCTGTGCAGCAGAGCCACCGAAGTGTCTGATTAAAGGGGCTGATACCTAGAGAGGGTTTCGTACACGTTTGCCGTCACCGAGCGCGGGGGACGCTTGTAACGTGAGTCACAGAGAGCCCGTCTCCCCTGTGGCTCCTTTGAACTTCCTCCCGCCTTTCTCTCCCTGTCCTTGAAGAGAGTTGTTAACACGAAGCGTCTTCCCTCCGAGGCTGACAGTTTGTTGCCAAGGGCAGGAGCGTCCGAACGGCCCCAGTTCTCAGGCCGTGGTGATGGGTCTGGGCCTCGTGGTTTTGCTGACCTTGAACATGTTTTCAAGTGCTCTGAAACCGCGCGTGTGTGCCCGCTGTTTCTGCCCTCCTGC
Source organism: Lynx rufus (assembly GCF_022079265.1). NCBI lineage: Eukaryota > Metazoa > Chordata > Mammalia > Carnivora > Felidae > Lynx > Lynx rufus. The sequence goes on along the minus strand of NW_025814829.1, from coordinate 570,059 downwards.
CGGCCCGTGTCCCTCTATCTGAGGTCCTGGGTGCCTGCCAGCTGGGACTCCGTCTAACTACAGAGGTAGGGACGCCTGACTCCAGAGCCGACTCCATCCACCTCAGTTTCCATGTCTCCTGTAACAAATTGCCACGAACTTAGTGGCTTAAACAATGGAAATTTGTTCTCTGACCATTCTAGAGGTGAGAAGTCTGGAACGCGTCTCACGGGGGCTAAAATCAAGATGTCGGAGGGCTGATTCCTTCCCGAGGCTCCAAGGGAGAATCCGTATCTTGCCTTTCCTGGCTTGGTGGTTGCGTCCCTCATGCTTCCTCCTGTCAAATCTCCTGCCTCCCTGTTACAAGGGAATTGCTGAGCCATTGGGGACTCACTCGGATAATCCGGGATATCCCCATCTCAAGATCTTTGACTTAATCATACCTGCACAGTCCCTTTTGCCACGTTAGGTCACATTCACAGGTTCCAGGGGTTAGGACCCGGGTGTCTTTGGGGCCATGACTCAGCCTACCGTGCGGTCATTGGAGTGGATTCTCTCCGAGCACCTTTGTGAAGTAGGTAGGACATACACTACGCTCGCTTTACTGCAGAAGAAATTAAGGCTGTATGACATTTTGGAGGTAACACAGACTCTGGGGTCAGTAGCAGGGCCAAGACCAAGGCCAGGCCTCTGGCTCCAAACCTGGGACAGATTCTAAAGCCTCCCCCGCCCCTGCCCCCACCTCGGGAGCCGCAGCAGAGCCTCGGGGCTCAGACGGGACCTGTAGGGATTTAGCGGGCTGCCCAGGGCACCCTAGTGTTTCAAAAAACTCAGAGGAGTCCTGGCTCCCGGGGGCTCATCGGCAGTTCCTGAGTCTGGTCAGAGAGGGGACACGAGAAGTGCTCCTCCCTGGGGGTGGCACACGAGGGCTCACCTCCGCGCAGAGGAAGCACGGCCTCCCCACCTATCAGCCGGCACCCCCGGTCGGCGCCAGGGAACGAGATATTTTCCATCAGACGCCGCTGCCTGGGCTCAGCTCTAGCCTTCTGGTTTATTGTCTTGAACAGATGAGCTCAGATGTGGGGGAATGAGGCTTTGGCGGGTCGGCTCTGTTGTTTGTCTAACGGAGACCGAATCCCTCCCCGCTCTGTCAGATCGGGACCTAATGAACCCCACACAGGGCTGCCTGAAGCCTGCCAGTTGCACCCCACCGCGGGGCCCGCCTGGGAAACAATGTTCATCCCACCTCCGGCCGCCTGCTGCCCCGGGCCCGGGGCCAAGGGCACTGTGCCTGCCTGTCCTGCCAGCTCGAGCTCCTTCCTCAGCCCACTAATGGGGAAGCAGGATGGATGGAACGGATCGGAGCAGTTTGGAAATGAGCGTGGCCTGGAATCGAGAGCACCCTGAATCTGAACTGTAGGCCTTTGTTTTTTGTCCCAGGTGAACGTCAGGGACCAGTTACTCTTACCACTCTCGCCCATGCGCACGCCAGTCTTGATGGCAGGTGGGGGTGTTCGGCCGGGAGGAGCAGGACGGGGGGGCGGTGTGAGGGCTGGATTCACCTTCCCACCTCCTCCCTAACCCACCAGTGCGGGGACAGAAAGAACACACGTCCTCAGTGGTCGCACATCATTTCAGTATCTGGGAGGGCTGTGCTCACTACATAACGCTACGTATTAAGCACGGCAGGCTTTCCACTTGGTATAGAACTCAGCTTGGCTCCCGTGGCCTTTTAGGGCCCCTCCTGGGCACAAGAGGTCACTCCAGAGAGCCCATCAGGGGTACGTTACTGAGCTCCTGTCCCACGAAGGCAGACTTGGCTTAGAAGGGGTGCCTACAGCCAAGCAGCTCCTGACGTGGAGCTGGGTCCCCTGTTCCCCCAGCTCCCCAGAAGGGGACCCTGGCATCTTGCCCACCATTGCGACAGGGGCACGGGCTTGAGGACAGCTCTCCAGGACCCAGGGGGTGGGCCTCAGGGGCACCGACAGCCACTGCTCAACCGGGACTGACCTGGCCCCAGACAGCCTGGCCAGACGCCTCTGGGCAGCTCAGCGGCTGGTGGAGCCCCGCGTCCCTGTCACGGGCAGTAGGCCAGTTGCTCAGCTCTGGTCGGGCTTCCCCAGCTGCCACGTATCCACCCAGATGCTGTATCCTGAGGACCGTGGGGGAGGAGGAAGCCCCCTGCCTGCCTCCCGCGGTGCTCGCGTTCTAGGTGGGGGAGACCTGGAGGGCGGAGCGGGAGGCACCAGGGTCACCCAGCAGAGAAATGACGTCCCGGAGAGGCTCGTTCATAGCACGGTGGGAACAGATGGAATCCAGTAGAAGTAGGATGGTTTTTCACAGGAGGCTGTGGTGTCAGAAGAGAACTCTGGAGCCTAGATCCTTGAGGGAGGAGTCTGTAGGGCTGACAAGCCCGCACGGGACACTAACGCAGTGGGGAGGTGGCAGCAGGTGGCTCGGAGTGAGTAGAGCGCAGGACCGACGGGAGGAGGAGCGGATGATGTCGAGGCGTCTCGGCTCTGGGCGCCTCGAAGGCCGCTGAAGCCGCACGGGGTCAGACCCGGGAGGGGGGCACTGGCTTCAGGTCCCCCTTCACCCCTGCCCCTCGTCCCTGTCTCCGCCGTCAGGAAGGTGCAAGGACACCCTGTCCACCATCACGGGGCCGATCACCCAGAACACGTACGGGCGGAACGAAGGGGCCTGGATGAAGGACCCCCTGGCCAAGGATGAGCGGATTTACGTCACCAACTATTACTATGGCAACACGCTGGTGGAGTTCCGGAACTTGGAGAACTTCAAACAGGGTACGGGCGGCGGGCCCCGTGGGTGCCTCTGCCCCCCCCCCCCGCCCCCCACCCCTACTTCCATCGCAGGCCCTCGTGGGTGCCCTCCCCCCTCCTGCTTCCATCGCGGCCAGATTTCCGGAAGCAAGGGGCGGGTGAGAAGGGCCTTCCGCCTTCCGGTGGCGAGAGGTCCTTCCTGGTCGCGGGAGGGCCCGCTTCTGCCCGCCCCGCATTCCCTGCGCACAGCTCCTGGGTCGTGGGCTGGAGGGGGCCGGCGGTGACAGCCCCTCCCCCTCCAAGGGCGCGGGGTGGGGTGGGGTGCGGGCCGGGCTCTCGAGGGTTAGCGCCCTGGGACTGGAAACCGAGGGTGGTGGGCGGGCGTGCGGAGGCTCGGCGTGTGCTGGACGAAACCCATAAGTGGCAGAGCGGAGACGCAGCCCCAGGTCCGGACCCCTAGCCGCTGGCGGGTCCCATCACACTGCCCCCCCCCCCCCCCCCGCCCCAGGTCGCTGGAGCAACTCCTACAAGCTGCCCTACAGCTGGATCGGCACGGGTCACGTGGTATACGGCGGCGCCTTCTACTACAACCGCGCCTTCACCCGCAACATCATCAAGTACGACCTGAAGCAGCGCTTCGTGGCCGCCTGGGCCATGCTCCACGACGTGGCCTACGAGGAGGCCACGCCCTGGCGGTGGCAGGGCCACTCGGACGTGGACTTCGCCGTGGACGAGAACGGCCTGTGGCTCATCTACCCGGCCCTGGACGAGGAGGGCTTCAGCCAGGAGGTGATCGTGCTGAGCAAGCTCAACGCCGCGGACCTGAGCACGCAGAAGGAGACCACGTGGCGCACGGGGCTGCGGCGACACTTGTACGGCAACTGCTTCGTCATCTGCGGGGTGCTGTACGCCGTGGACAGCCACAACCAGCGCAACGCCAACATCTCCTACGCCTTCGACACCCACACCAACACGCAGATCGTGCCCCGGCTGTTGTTTGAGAACGAGTACTCGTACACCACCCAGATAGACTACAACCCCAAGGACCGCCTGCTCTACGCCTGGGACAATGGGCACCAGGTCACCTACCACGTCATCTTCGCCTACTGACGCCCGTCCCCACGTGCGGAAGTGCAGAGGGGCCCCCGGCGCCTTGTGTGCGTGCGTGCGCGCGTGTGTGTGGGTGGGTGTGTGTTGTTTAAAAAATATATAATATTTTGTATAATATTGCAGTTGTAAAATGACAGTTTGGGTCTATTTTTTTTAAGTGGATTGTAGATCAATCCATACACGTATGTGCTGGTCTCATCCTCCACGGTTTATATTTGTGTGCAAATGAACTTCTCCTTCTGACCAGGAACCACCTTCCTTCAAACCCTCAGCCCCTCCAGCTCCCGGATCTTGGCCGTTGGAAAGGTTTCTCCATCCGGGTCTTGCAGGCCGAAGGCCCCAGGAGCAGGGGTGAAGGAGGCGAGAAAGAAGCGTTAAGGGGCGGGAAAATTTTTATGTATTGGAGAAGTTTTAAAAACCCAGAAAAATGCTTTTTTTTTTTTTTTTTTTTTTTTAAATAAAGAGGAAATGTAAAACCACCCCCCAAACGCGTTTTTGTTCCTCGTGGCTGTGTCCGGCAGGATCGACCTGTCCCTCGGAGCTGTACCCGCCCTGAGCCACCTCCCCTGCTGAGGGGGGTCTGGACGGAGCCGGATCAGTCTGCTCAGTCCGCCTCCCCCTCCTCATCCTCGTGGTGAATGTTCCCATTCCGCGGGGCTTCCCTGCCCACCTTCCCCTGAGGGGGGGACTCGGCCCCGCTCTGAAAGCAGCGCCCCCCCGCCCCGCCGGGAAGCGTGTGCAGGAAGGGAAGGCCCGGGCCCTCTCCAGACGCCGCTGAGCCCACCGGCCTGCGCTGGCCTCCTCACGACACAAAACAGACTGAGAAGCCTCGACAGGTGACTCCTGAGTTTGTGGGAAGAGGGCCGACCCTAAGGATGAGGTTGGAAGTCAGGCACATCATGTCACCGCGCTGTCCCCACCTCCCCTGCCCCCCACCGTTGGGGGAGCAGTTGCCCGGAGAGTCCTTCTGTACAGATCTCAGGTGCCCCCTGTGCGCACGCGCGCGCACACACACACACACACGGCCCGCATGGCCATCCCCGGGCTGCGGCCAGCCTCCCTGTGTGGCCAGGTGGTTCCACCCCCACCCCACCCTCCGCTTGCACCCAGTGACTTCTCTGTCCCGGGGCTGCGTGGGTAAAGTTTCCTCAGCAAATGCAGGTGCCCGTCAGGTTTGGCGGCCGCAGGAGGGTTAGAGGGAGAGAGGTGGCGTGTCCAGGGTTCAAACAGATGGCGGCTGGTGCCCGTGTCCAGAGCCCCGCTCGGCGGGAGGGGGGCACAGGTGTTCTGGTCGGGCCCTGACTTGGAAACCGTAGCAGAGACTCGAGCCCCAGGCAGGGCTGCTCTGAGGGACCGGGGTGACGCATGAAAACGTCCGCTTCTCCGTCCGTCCCTGCAAAGTGACGTGCTGACGGTTGCCAGCCTGCTGGACCGGGGCCCGTCCCACCACCCGCTCCTGGCGACCTCTCCGCTGGGCGGCCGGCCGAGTCCAGTGCGGGATATCTGTCCCCTGTGACCTATGCCTCGCCCTTGGCCTCGGCTCTTTGCTGCTGTCCTCACGATGCCAGGGCTCCCCGGGCTGCTTCCTGTCCAAGCCTCGGCCCTAACCTCAAAGCTGGCCTGCCCTGCGGTGTCCGGAAAGGCCTCAGACCCCAGGGTTCCGGGACGGGGTGGCCTTCGGGGCCGGGCGACAGGACCGGCAACTGGGGGCAGTCAGGAGGGGTGGAGGCTCCGTCAGGGCCCAGCTGTGGTGCCAAAGAGTTAATTCCGAGGGGCCCAGCTCGCGAGTTGGGGGTGCGGGATCCCGGGACACGGGCCGCATCCCCCGGCCAGCCGGGCCCTGGCCTGAGAAGCCTCTAGGTGGGAGGGGACAGTGGTGCTGCCTGGGCCGGGGGAGCGGCTGCCCTGACTGGCCACGTCGCGGTCCGGGGCCCCGGGGGGAGGTGGTCAGCAGGTGCGGAGGGCGCGTCCCCGCCCCCTCGCTGACTCTCCGGCCTGGAAACACCTGGCCACGGACCCGAGCGGCACTCTCCCGGCCCCTCCGTGGGGCGTCCTCGCCCGCTGGCCCTCCGGCCAAGAGCCTCGAGGACCGGCGCCTGGGGTGCCAGCTGCAGCTCGTGTGTGTGTGAGCTCATTACCCTCGGGCCCCACGGCCCATTGCGGCCAGGTGGGCGGCAGCTCAGCTCCCACAGGCCGGAAGGAGGACGAAGAGGAAGGTGGTCGGGCCTATGGGGAGCGTGACCCCGGCCCGAGGCCGGGTGGTCGGAAGCGGCTTCCCTGAGCTCAGGCAGGACTCCCCAGGCCGCTTCCTCATCATGGGATACCTTTGGAAACGCGAAGAATCAGAGAATGAGTTTCTCAGATGGTTGCAGAGAGAGCAACGGCCAGGTGAGTTCTGACCTTGGCCTTCCCCTCACCTGTAGAAGTGGGGGGGGCCTTCCGGCTTTCAAACCTGCTGAGTCTCCTCTGGGCTCTGCCACCTCTGGATAGCGACAGTGACGGGAAGACAGATTTACATTCGACCCTCCAACAGCACGGGGGGGGGGCGGGGAGTAGGACCCCCCCCACCCCGTGCAGTTGAGAATCCACCTATCACTTTTGGCTCCCTCAAAACATAGCTATTAATAGCCTACCAATAGCGCAGTGGATTAACACATTTTTGCTATGTTATATGCGTTTTATGCTGTATGTCACAGTAAAGGAAGCCAGAGAAGAGAAAATGTTAAGGAAATCGTAAGGGAAATACACGGGCAGTGCTGTATTGTATCGGAAAAAACGCACCTCCGTTCAAACCCGTGTTGTTTAAGGGTCAAGTGTGCTCCCCCCCCCATTACAGTACTTCCCAGCAGCGTGATTTTCTCAAGTAGAGAAAGAAATGACTAACATCCCTCTTTTTACATTCATTTATTCGTGTGTGCGCATGCATTCGTTCGATAAATATTCATGGAGCCTCCGGGGCTGGCCGAGTCCTGACTTCACGGTGCTTCTGTTCTAGAGCGGGAGGGAGAAGGAAATGCGTTTCTGTGTAAGGTGACAGGTGGCACCAATCCCAAGCAGGGAAAGGAGCTAGAGAAAAATGGGAGAAGGGGAGGGCGTGGCTGTTTGTAAAGGCAGCTCGGGGACCGTCTGTGCGATGAGGGGACATTTGGGCGGAGGCAGAAGACGGTGAGGGGCTCAGCGGGCACACCTCCGGAGGCTGGCAGCGGGGGGCGGGGCGGCCCAGACCTCGGGGCGCTCGGTGAGGCCGCCGCACCTGAGGCCGACCCAGCACCGCCTTCCCCGACGGCTGCCACGCGGTGAAGCCGGATGTCCGCTGGAGGGAACTGTCCCCAGTGCCTGGCGTGAGTCCTGGCTCCCCTACTTGGCCTTCACGTGACCTGGAGTCAGCCTCTCTCAGCCTGGCTGCCCTCTGTAAACAGGAGCACCCTCCACCTGCATGGGGAGCGCGTTCGCGGAAGGTTAAAACAAGGCAGTGTGAGGAACCTAAGTGAAAAATACCGGCCGCTATCACCCCCCAAAGCTAAAGTCCTTGATTCCTCAAGTCTGCTCTCCTTTGGGACTTCCCTGGGATATAAGCTCGAGGAGCCTTTTAAAAAAAAAAATCTGTTTATTTTTAGAGAGAGAGTGAGCCTGAGTGGGGGAGGGGTGGAGAGAGAGAATCCCCAGCAGGTTCCATGCTGTCAGCCCAGAGTCCGACGCGGGGCTCGAACCCACGAACCGTGAGATCGTGACCTGAGCCGAAGCGGACGCTTACCCAGCTGAGCCCCCCAGGCGCCCCGGTATTAATTGTTGTCAAATCTCTTTTAGTCCAGATTTGTTCCCCGCTCTTCTGCCCCTTTCCGTTCCTGCCGTCGATTTGCTGAAGAAACGATGTTGGTTTTTCGGCAGAATATCCCCTGCTGACATGACCTGACTGCTTCCTTCAAACGTTTCTTTTGTTTCTCTCTCCCCTGGTTTTCCTTTAAACTAGAAGTTAGATCTAGAGGTTTGATGACATCCAGGTTCAGTATTTTTGGTACAAAGACTTCACGGTGATGCTGTGCTGTTGGCTCTTGGTATTTTCCACGTCCGCCCTACGACGGCCGTTGACCTTCTCCAGCCTCCCCACCCCGTGATGGCGTCTCGCAAACACCCTATACCAGTTCCACCTGCCTCCTGGGTCCCCTCCCACAAACCTGTCGAGCCCACTGCTGACAGATCTTGCTTTGACGATGTCCCTGTGACTGTCAGGCTGATAGGAGGGCCTCCAGGGCTATGATCATTAAGCAACTTTTGTTTTGCTTTTCATGTGGACGAAAGCGTCCCCATGCTGCCTGGTTGCCCACCCCTCCCCCTGCCCCTGGGAGTTTCGTGAGACCCTCCAGCAGCATTCTGCTAAAATCACTGTCCCTCTACACCAGACCTGAGAGACCCCACGTGTGGCCATATCTGGCCCGCAGACAATGTCCAACCCATTTGCCCTGCCCAAGCCTGGAAGCGGTTGCCCCCATTAAGTAATCTTTGCTGAAACGTAACAGCCAGCCTACCTTCCCTCCCTCCCAGCCTACCCCAAACGGAGTTAGTCACTCATCCGCTGTGACCCCCAAACTATAAGGGACATGGATGAAGTGTCTCAGTGGGTCCACCTAACGCTCTCCCCGCTTAGCCTTGAGGAGACCGGCAGGCTCGCCCCACCCCAGGGAAAGAGTAGGGATCCAAGAAGCTCTCTCCCAAGGAATCCTCCTCAAACATCCCCTTTGAAAAAAGTCCAACTCCGTTTTTATTTTGCACTTTTAATGTGGGTGAAGAGTTTAAAAGTCTCTACCCAGTTCCGGACGTCGCCTTGGAGAACACAGCACGCGGTCTGGCCCCGTCTCGGGAACGTGGGGTCTAGTGTCTCCTGGGGCCGGGCCGAAAGCTCCCACCCACTTCCTGTAACACCCCGAGGTTCTGCCCTTCTAGAATACCTTCCCCACCACCCCCTCCTCTCCTCCACACTCAGACCGTCTTCAAGGTCCCCCCACCGCCAAAGGGGGCCTCATCCAATTCCCCAGACAGGGCAGCAGTAGCCCCGAACGCTGTGCGTGCAAATGAAAGGTCCCGGATTGTGACTTTCTAAGAAGACGACTCAAGATGAGTATTTGCTCTCTGAGAGCATTCTCCTATTCCGCGTGAATTCGTTGGCACCCGTGTCTTTAGGAGTTGTGGGCTGTCAGCAACAGAAAGACTTTCATGAGCTTAAATGAAAAAGATTTTATTGGAAAGAATCTGCGAGGTTCACAGACTCCAGGAAAACCTGGAAACTCAAGATATGGGAAAGAAAGAACGAGGTCAGGTCTGGGGCCCTGCGTCGCTAGATGCGGGAGTCGTCTGGAGATGCTCTCGTGACAGACTCGGCTTTAACCACCTGTGGCCCCCAGGTGTCTCCATTTCAGGTCGCAGATGTCCCGGAGAGGGTCCAGGGTCCGATGTGATGGGTGAGCCGGGGTCCACAGCCTGCCTCCCTAAGGGGGCGGGGATTCTGTGACTGACACCACACCCTGATGACACCAAGTGAGGAAAGGCCTCTCCCCTAAATGAAGGGCTGCCCCGCAAAGACAAAAAACGAACCCACAAGTCCGCCCCAAACGTCTTCTTGAATAGCAGCTCCACTCACGGATTTGAAATAGGACTCCGTGTCCCAAAGCTCAGTGTGTACGTGATGCTTTGGGAAACTAATCGAATTTCTCTGTTCATGCTAGCTGCTGGGGAGTTTACGGCCAACTTGTGTCTCACCGTAGCGAGCACATTGGAGTCTAGGGCGTCCATGCTGTCTTTGACTCTCTCCCGGTTCTATTTTATATATGTATTTTTAAATTTTTTTTTTCATTTATTTTTTGAGAGACAGCACAAGTTGGGGAGGGGCAGAGAGAGAGGGAGACACAGAATCCGAAGCAGGCTCCAGGCTCCGAGCCGTCAGCCCAGAGCCCGATGCGGGGCTCGAACTCACGGACCGCGAGATCGTGACCTGGCTGAAGTCGGACGCTTAACCGACTGCGCCGCCCAGGCGCCCCTATCACGCCTTCTTTATCCATTCATTAGTCGATGGACCCTTGGGTGGCTTCCATAGCGTGGCCGTCGTAGATAACGCTGCTATAAACATAAGGGTGCGTGTACCCCTTCGAGTTGGTGTCCTTGTATCTTTGGATAAATACCTAGTAGTGCAATTGCTGGGTCATAGAGCAGTTCCAGTTTTAATTTTGGGGGGAACCTCCACACTGTTTTCCAGAGTGGCTGCACCAATTAGCGTTCCCCCCAGCAGCGCACGAGGGTTCCCTTTCTCCGCATCCTCGCCAACGCTGGTTTCTCGTGTGGTTGATTCCGGCCGTTCTGACAGGTGAGAGATGACCGCTCCTGGCAGCGTTGGTTTGCGTTTCCCCGGTGCTAAGTGATGTTGAGCATCTTTTTCTGTTTTCTGTTTCTAATGTTCCGTTTTCTAACTCGCCGTCTTCGTGTTTGCTGTGGTTTTGTGTTTTGTTTTCCTGGCATAAGGCAGAGCAGAAACGATGATCTGTGACTCTTCAGGAATGTGTTCTGGTGTAAAGCAAGGTTCATCTGCCCCGTGAGCTTTCCCACTGGAAGGGCTTGTCGTCTGGAAGCCAGCAGTTACACACGCCTCGTGGCATGGTGTCCCTGGAGTTCTGTACTTGTCAAGCTCTCCCAGAGTCGCCAGATGCAAACGAGTCGTATCAAACGTTTACTGCACGGCACCCCTATGCGTAGGGGCATGTGATGTGACCTGTGGGGATGTTCCCTGTGTGTGGGGTAGGGGAGGGAGGGAGGGAGGGAGGGAGGGCAAAGGGAAATCAGCTACAGCAGCTCGGAGCAGGGCTCTCCTCGGGGTTATTTTCCATGTGACCTCAGCTGAGCTCTCTCTCTGGAGGAGGTGGCCTGGCCTGGGAGCACCAAGGAAAATTTGGTAGTGCCTGGGGGGGGGGGGGGTTAAAGTGCAGCCAACAGCAGCAGGTGCCAGGAACGGGCCGGAAAACTGGTGAACTTCCCAGAGTCACATAGCAGCCTCACTTCGGGGCTGGAGAGGAAGCCGGGAAGTCCAAGTCCGCCCGCTGCCCTCAGAAGAACCCCGCTCCTCCCTCATCCCCTCCTCCCTCCTCGCTCCATGACAAGCTGGCTTTTCCTGCCTGAGCCCGGAGACCCGGAGGGGAGGGCGTTCTCATCGGGGATCTCTGGCTCCTAGGCGCTCAGACACAGGACAGTGGTTGTAAGGACACAGCAGGTGCCCCGGCGGACATTGGGTGGGGGGAGGTACCACAGTCGTTTCCGGACCGAGACAGAGAATTCAGGAACCGTCCGTCCTCTGCCCACGCATCTTGTGTGTGCCCCACCCCCCACCTCTGCCTAAGAGGCCTCAGTGAGACCCCTGAGCTCGAGTGCTCCTCGTTTGCTGTGTCTCGTCGTTCGGACCCCTTGGCCGGCCCGGCTCCCCCGTTCATGCAGAGCGCGTCCTCCCCTCGTCCACCAGCCCCGGCTGGAGAGAAGGTCTCGATCACGGTTAGCTCCGCTGGCTTTGCCGCTTGTCAAAGGGCCCCTGAGACGCCCCTCCAGACCTTCAGAGCCCAGGACTCTTGTCAAAAGTGCTGTGGAAGGCATCCCTGGACCCCAGGGCCGCTGGGCCCAGTGAGTCTGAGGGCCACGCGGCGCCTTCCGGTTGTTGGAGAACAGCGACGCTCTTGACTTTCAGCGAAGCACAGACTCCCTTTTCGCAGGTTGACCCTTCGGTCTTTCTAGGAAACTCCTCCGAGCATGGCATTCTTGAGAGAGAGCCATCCAAGGTCAAGGGACCAGTTGGGGTTGTCCAGAACCAATCTCTGCGTCAAAATGGTGCTCTGAGATCCAGGAAGTTACCTACCAGCCGAGTTGGCTCCCCCTGGGCACGAAAGGCCTCCCACGCGGAGGCCACGCCGGCTGGAGCTCACCTTTCCTGCCTCTGCTCAGGCTGTTCCCTTCCCCTGCGAGGAGGCCCTGGCAGGTGATCCCCCGCCCCCCCCCCCAGCACTACCTGAGTGAATTCTTCCCCCCCCCCCCCCCGCCATGGCCTTGCCCAAAGCCACCTCCCTCCGGAAGGCCTCCCGGGCTCACTGGGCACAGCGCCCATCCCCTCCGCCCTCTTCACCCGTGTCCCGGCCCGCACCGCATCTGGCCGCCTCCCAGCCACTGAGGCCTGCATGCGTGTCCCCGGCCAGCCCGGCTGCAGCTGGAGGACGTCTCTGCCTCTGGGTGCCTGTCCAGGCTCGGCCGGGGCCTGGCTCAGTGGTGGCCTGACGTGACGGGCTGACAGGCAGGCTGTCACCAGAGGGCCCCATTCTGGTTGCACAGAAGGACCTTGGACCCTCAGGCTGTGGTTGCCCTTGGTCAGCTGACCCTTCCAGCCGCTCTGTCGGCAGCGGAACCCCCTCCTTAAGGACCTTAGCCGAGTTCTGACTCCTCTGTGTCTCCTGTTACGGACAGGCCACCGCCCTCCGTGCTGGATTTCCAGAAAAGACGGCCTTCACGGGGACACCCTGGGGGTTATGGCGTTCTTGTCGGACACACTGTCCTACACGCTGCCACTTTGCAGGAGATGGGCTCCTGACCCCGGAGTCCCCTCCTCTCCCCTCCCCTCCTCTCCCCTCTCCCTTCCCCTCTCCTCCCCTCCCCTCTCCTCCCCTCCCCTCTCCTCCCCTCCCCTCTCCTCCCCTCCCCTCTCCGTCCCCTCCCCTCTCCCTCCCCTCCCCTCTTCTTTTCTCCCCTCCTCTCCCCTCCCCCTCCCCCCTCTCCCCTCTCTCCCCCATCCCCTCCCCTCCTCTTCTCTCCCTTCCTCTCCTCTCCTGTCCTCTCCCTCCTCTCCCCTCCCCTCCTCTCTCCTCCCCTCCTCTCCCCTCTCCCCTCCCCTTCTCTCCCCTCTCCCCTCCCCTCCTCGCCCCTCTCCCCTCCCCTCCTCGCCCCTCTCCCCCTCCCCTCCTCGCCTCTCCCCTCCTCTCCCTCCCCCTCCCTCCCCCATCCTCTTCTCTCTCCTCCCCCCTTCCCTCCCCTCCCCTCCTCTCCCATCTCTCCCCATCCCCTCCCCTCCTCTTCTCTCCCCTCCTGTCCTCTCCCTCCTCTCTCCTCCTCTCCCCTCCCCTCTCCCCTCCCCTCCTCTTCTTTCTCCTCCCCTCCTCTCCCCCTCCCCTCCCCCTCCCCCATCCTCTTCTCTCTCCTCCTCCCTTCCCTCCCCTCCCCTCCTCTCCCATCTCTCCCCCATCCCCTCCCCTCCTCTTCTCTCCCCTCCTGTCCCTCTCCCTCCCCTCCTCTCCCTCTCCCCTCCCCTCCCCTCCCCGCCTCTTCTCTCCCCTCCTGTCCTCTCCCCTCCTCTCCCCTCTCCTTCTCCTCCCTCTCCCCTTCTCCTCCCCTCTCTCCTCCCCTCCCCTCCCTCTCCTCTCCTCTCCTCTCCTCTCCTCTCCTCTCCTCTCCCCTCCCCTCCCCTCCCCTCCCCTCCCCTCCCCTCCCCTGAAAACTAAGGGCCAGCGGCGGGTCACAGCCCCCAGGCTTTCTGCCATTCTGCCCCCCGGGGAAGCCAGTCCACCTCTGTTCCTCTGCAAGGCCAGGCCGGTGGTCAGGGTGGACGGGAGGCAGAGAGGGGAGAGGGAGGCCTTCCAGTAAGTGGAGAGCCGAGGCCGTGGCCTCTCTCCCACAGGAAACCGCTGACCAGAGTCCCCGAGGCGCTCAGAGGTTGTGCGGATCCCGGGGCACCTCGGAGCTGGCTGGCGAGATGCCCCAGGGGAAGGGGACGGCTGGGGCGGAGGCTCCGGTGGTGTGGGGGTGGGGGCGTGCAGCCTGGCCTGGCGAGGCTGTGCCCAGGGAGGAGGAGCGCCGGCTAGGGAAGGCCATTCAGCATCTCGAAGCACTTGACGTTGAGATCGGTTTCCAAGAACCCCAAACGGCGTCTCCTGGAGCCCCAACAGCGTCTCTGTTGACACCCTCCGGAAGGAGCCCTGTGGGGAGAGCACGAACCCCCAGACGGGGTGGCGGGGTCTCTGGGCCCGCTGCTCCCGGCCGTCACACCGGCAGGGAGGGGACCCCGCCTGCCCACCTCTCGGGACACGCCAAAGGGCGCATCTCGGGGGCCACGTCACATCGTGCAGCCCGGTTGGCACGTTTACCCAGCAGACGGCCGTCACAGGCGCGTGGGTCGCAGTCACTCCGGGGCTCGGGAAGTCTCCTGAGTGCACAGAGCAGGCAGAAAGCCTTTCACCTGGGAATTTAAGAGCCTGTGTGATTTGGTTTTATCTGCAGGGCATTTTTCTCCGTGTGACTTAACATGTGGATGGCTCTCCCGGAGGGAAGGGTGAGATCTAAGAATGAGGGGGACTGCACCCCTACACAGGAGCCCCGACGCCTGTGCCCGGGACTCGCCCACCTGCCTCGGGCCTGGCTTCCTGGTGGCCTTGGCCTGGAGCCCAGTGCCCTCCTGAAGGGGTGCACTGCCCTCTGCTGTGTCTCGTCCCTTCCGGAGGGGCTGCAGGGCGAGAAGCTGGCCACTCAGCCTTGTCATGGGAGCCCCCCACGCGGCCCGGAGCTGGCTGGGTGCGTTTTTGTTTTTTTTTTTAATGTTTTTTCATTTTTGAGAGAGAGAGAGAAAGAGAGCGAGCACACGCACAGGGGAGGGGCAGAGAGAGAGGGAGACACAGAATCGGAAGCAGGCTCCAGGCTCCAGGCTCCGAGCGGTCAGCAAAGAGCCAGACGTGGGTCTCGAACCCGCGAATGGTGAGATCATGACCCAAGCCGGAGTCGGATGTTTTACGGAGCCACCCGGGCGCCCTTAAGTCCGTGTGTTTTCTTAGCACCGATTCCTCCTCTCCCTCCTGGCTTCTTCCCTCTGGGGCTTCAGCTTCCTCTGGTCAGCAGCTGTCCTCCCGCACCATCCCTCGTTATGTCCACCCCCCTTCTCTGGAGGCCGGGAGCCAGTCTCCCTCCGGCGCCCCCTCTGGCCCGGCCCTCCCCCTCCCCGCTCCCGCTCCTTCCAAGAATGTGCCATTTCACAGAAAGCCCCGTTTTCACAGCCATGGTTATTTTCATGCGTTTCCCCAGTTCTAGCATCACGGGGGAATGTGTGACATCATCTCCGTAAGTGAATCCAATGTTCACCAGCCCCCCCCAGCCCTCCCTGCTCCCCCTCTCTTCTTTACCAGCTCTTTGCTAAGTCTCGCTTCTGTCTGATGACGCGGACACGTTTGTTCCTCGTCCCTGGAACCCCGCTCCCCCCTCCGCTGCTCCATAGACATGAGAACACGAGTGAGGGCCTGGCCTCGAAAGACACCGGTCGTGGGTCCCCGGACTTTGCCGCACGTAGGAATCACCTGGGCAGGGGTCCGCGGCACCACCCTCGGCCGGGTCACACCCTGTACCGATGAAGTCACGACGTCTGAGGGTGGGAGCCGGGCGGCGGCCGTTTTGAAAGGTCCCCGAGAGATTCCAGTGCGCAGAGTTTGAGAAGCAGGCGCTGTATCGAAGGGGTCAGAGCCTCAGCCGGCCCACCTTGTCTTCGGAGCGGTGACGGATGGGGACGAGGGGGCACGTCACGTGTCGCCGGCGGGGCCAGGGCATTCTTGCTGGGGTGCCCAGAGTTTTTCCCTGCCCCGGGGAGGGTTTCCGGTGGCCCAGGAGACTTCTCCCTTCCAGGCGGGGGGGACCCCCAGGAGCTCGGTCCCCCGGGAGATCCGTGTCCCTTTCCCGGGTGTAGCCCGAGCCCTGGGCCTGCTGACGGAGCGGGTGCACCCCCATGATCGGAGGCCCCTCTGCGCAGCCCCGATGCCCAACCCCCGGCTGACAGCCGGGCCACCAACAGCAGGGAGGGGGGCAGGTGATGCCACCGGGGGTGCGAGGCTGGGGATGTTCAAGATGTGACCCCCGTGGACTCCCAGAAAGGGAGTGACAACGGGAACATCTTTCCTGGTGTTTCCATAAGGTCCCAGCGATGGCGGCCTGGGGAGGTCCGGCTCCAGCGGATGCCCGGCGGTCTCCCTCCCCCAGCCTCTACGTGGCATCTACGGGTGGTTCCCAAACTCCTGCCACAGTCCTCTGGAGGGCTCGTCGAGACGCGGGTTGCAGGGCCCAGGCTCGGCGTCTGACTCGGTGGGTCTGGGCTGGGGCCAGAGAGGTTGCATTTGTAGCGGACCCCAAAGAGCCGCTGCCGCCGTGGGACGGGGACCGTGCTTGCAGAGCCACAGCCCGCGGCCTCTCTCCGGGTTCGCCTGCCGCTCGCCGCGGACCGGCATCGGGGGGAGTCGAAAAGCGAGGAGGAAGGCTGCGGCTGCCGCCCCTGCCGCGGGAAGGCGGGCCCTCGCGTGTCGCTTGCGGTCCCGCCTCAGCATCCGGGCAGCGGGGCCCCGCGTGGCCCAGGCTCCGCGAGCGCCTGCCCGGGGGGCGACGTAGCGAGGATGTGCCGCCGCAAGCGACAGGTGCCGGTCCGTCCCGTCCGCTGGAAAGACCGGGTCTGTCTGTGGCCTGGTCAACCGCTCCGTCCTTCAGCTCGACCAAGAAGTGCCGGGTCGGCCTGAGGTGCCCCCAAGTGGCACGTTCCAAGCACGCCGTGGCATTGGTGGCCTGGACGCAGCCCGGCTTCCCGGCTTCCCGGACCGCACCACCCCGCGGGGGCGACGGGCACACACAGGCCGTTGCAGGGGGGAGTCTGGGAAGGAGAAGGGCCAGATGCTGCTACGGGAGCCCCCGAGACCCCCAGCTGTCTTCCTAAGCGTAGATTTTCCCCTGCTCGGACTGTTGACGCTTTGCTGACTTGCACCAGGTTATGGATCCGGGGGAGACGGAATTCGCTGGAACGCGCTTCTAGTCGCGTTCGCCTGAGCCGTGACCCCTAGAGCCGCGAAACGAGAGGCTAAATGTTCCGGCACCTTCGCTGCTCATAACTGTTCCAATTAGGATGAACTTCGAGTCGCCCTCCTGCCGAGGATCTGATGGAAGCGGCCGGGCTGGGGGTGCGGGGGCCGCTGCGAGTCCGTCTTCCGCGAGGGTTGCCAGGCCGGAGGGGGGCAGCGTGCGGGTCTGCTGTGCACCAGTCGCTTGGCGGAGGAGAATTCCAGCACCGCCGGGAAGTCAGAGACCACGTGGGGAAGCGCATCGTTTGGATCTTAGGACCGGCAGCCAAGTGAGTGGGTGAGCCCTGCGGCCACGACAAAGACACCGGCCAACGAATCTTCGACCCCAGCGCTCTCCCGGGAGCAGCTGTTGTGCGTCTGAGCTCATTTTTCAGGCTGTCCACAAATCTTGCCCCCGTCCTGGAAGTTATCTTTACTCTTCTGTGGGAACAGCAGGGCGACCACACAGACCCACGGAAGAGACAGCATTCCCACGCCTCTGGGGGCGAGGGGATCGTCTGGTTCATCTGTACGGTTTCCCACAGATCCATGGGACAGGTCTGGGCCAACCCCGAGAATCTGCGGCGGACTTTCAGTTCTGGGGTCGCACCCTCTCGCCCGCTGGCTGTGCGGAAACGCGCCCCAAGAACACAAGTCGCGCTGGAAGCTCAGGTCGCGTGGATAAGCCTGGAGGCCGTGGAAGTCAGGCAGGACGCCGAGGAAAGGAGGATCGGGATGGCTCTGGGGGCTCTCGGGTCTCCCTTTGCAACCGGCCGATGCCCACCGGTACGGGGCTATGCCCGTCAACAACTGGGAGGACCGTACAGTACGTTCTGCTTGTTAGCTTCGCCAGGTCCCCCGTCGACACGCGCAGTTTTCAGGAGTGACAGTGCTGCCGATAGTTACTCTTACGAGATGACCCATTTCTTTCTTTTTTAAAAAATTTTTTAGTGTTTATTTATTTTTGGGACAGAGAGAGACAGAGCATGAACGGGGGAGGGTCAGAGAGAGGGAGACACAGAATCCGAAAGAGGCTCCAGGCTCCGAGCTGTCGGCACAGAGCCCGACGCGGGGCTCGAACTCAGGGACCGTGAGATCATGACTTGAGCCGAAGTCGGACGCTTCACCGACTGAGCCACCCAGGCGCCCCCCAGATGACCCATTTCTTAATATGGCCATGTGGCTGGCGTCTCTTTTCTAGATCTGTCCTTCACTTCTGGATCCAGTTTTGCATCTGGAGGTCCGTGATCTCTTACAGGAGCATCCTTTCCCGCCTCAGGTCTACATCCACACTAGACGTGAATCCCGCAGCGAAAACTTTGTAAAGACAGAACTTGCGACCCAAGGAGTAGGCACTGAACGCACCCTGGGGACGGCGCCCAACGTCCCGCTTAGGCTCTTGGACATGAGCAGGGTGGGAAGGTCAGCTGAGCCTGGGGCTTTCGATCACAGGAGCACCAGGCTGGTCTTCACCCCGCCGGTGGCTCACCTGGGGTGGAGACCCCGGGGATTGAGGTGCAGGAGAAGCAGGGCGGTAGCCCCCCGTGTGCTCCACCCACAACCAGCACAGAGTATGTGGCTTTGCAGGGAAGTGGCCCGTGGAAAACCCGCCGGCGTTGTCGGAGGTCACAGGCTCTCAGCTGTCGTCCCTCTCTCCTGATCCCGCCTCAACGCCCTCGTTGCCCGTGACCCGTGGCTTGGTTTCTTCCTCTCTTCTTCGTCGCCGGCTGCATCCTTTGTGGCTAACAGGGCGAGTGGCCACGTGGTTATCCTCCGAGATGCAAAACTTGGCCGGAACCCGAATCCCACATACAGTGGGAGGTCCCAGGGGACGATCCCGTAAGGATTTGGTGGCGAAGTTCTGGTTCCCTGTTCACCCCTGGGGCTTCACGGACTCCTCGATTTTGGATTCTCTGCTGTCCCGCGTACACACTTGTCACCGGTCGCCCCACGCCGCACCCTCCGCGACGTCGCTCGCCGAACCACAGACACGGCGCCGTGCGCGCAGCAGGCTTTACTGAGGGCTCGGGCAGAAAAAGCATTTACGTTAGTTAATGAATTAATTATCTTTAACGTTTATTAATTTTTGAGAGAGAGAGAGAGAGAGAGGATCCAAAGCGGGCTCTGCACTGACAGCAGCCTGGGGCGGGGCTTGAACTCACGAACCGTGAGATCACGAGCCGAGTCAAAGTCGGACGCTCTACCGACCGAGCCACCCCGGTGCCCCCAAGAGCATTTACATTTTAGTGCTACGGTTTGTGAAAGTCCTCTTGACTCCCCGCCACCGGGGAGCCCTCTCATGACTCCTCTTCCGGAGCTGCAGCACCCAGACACCGCGCCATGTGGCTCGACCCCTCTTTTCTGCCGCTCAGCCCGTCCTCCAGGGTCTGCTTTCTCGGCGGAAAAGGGGCCTTGGGTCTCACTTGCCCAAGAAGTCTGTTCGAATGTCTTTGGAACCACACGGAGTTTTGTCCCTAGGAGAACCCTGACGTTACTCTGTGCGTTTCCGTCTCTGGCCTCACAGGCCAACTGTGAGCCTTGCAGGGTAGGACCCATATGGGATCTGTGTCTCCGGAGGTGAGACAATACGGTGGCCGAGAATCCATGTGCTGGAGCAGACTGCCTGGGTCCAAATACTGGCTACACTGCTTCCTAGTCACGTGGCCGCGATCGGGACCGGGTTGTTGGGAGGACCGAAACGGGACAGCAGGACTGACGAGCCTCAGGTGTCGTCTGAAGCATATGCCGAGCGCTCAGTGAGCGCCTGCGCGAACGACCCCCGGATGGACCCGCTGCCGTCGCTTTTCAGCGACTGTCTCCGTGCACGGGGACACTTGTCGCTCCAAACCGGGAGGAGGCCTTTGATGGGATTGAGTGACCCAGTTTGTTGATGTAGGACAAAGTGTGAGTTCTTAGGCGAGTTTTTTTCCTTAGTAAGATTGTAGTTGAAATATTTGGACACAACAAAGGAAACTTTTACTTAACGAGGCTGGGGGGCAGCGTGGGGGGTGGGGGTGGAGAGTGGAAAAGTGTTCTGTTTCCACCTAAACAGTAACAGGCCACGGAACCCTTTGGGTTTCCCTTCTCATAACTAATCACTTAACACTGAAGGTTCATTTGGGGTCTTGTTCCTTGGTCTATACAGAACAAAATAAGGCAGGTTTAAAAGTTCTTTATTTGAATCTTAGACAAAGAACAAGCATGGCCTTATAAAGACTTGCTTAAAAGCACATAAATCTGGTGTCATTTACGCATCATGAACCGACGTAACTATTGTTGGAGAGAATGGAAGCCCGTCCCTCGTCTTTTAACCTGTTCTTTGTTCAGCGTGGACATGATCTTGGAAGGAAAACCCGCTGACGTGGCTTGGTGAACGCTCTCTCCTCGGGCCCTAACGGCTGCTCGGGTGAAGCACCGTGGGTCTCAGCCCCACCACACTTGCCAACGTGACGAGAACTAAGTAATTGGTGTCTTAAGGCCAGATGTACGTGGCGGTTTTCACCCACCGTTCTATGTCCCCCTCATCTCTTATCCAGGTGGCTGGCCTGGCATTTAGGGCCGAGGGTGAGGGGAATGGTCCAATCTGCATTCACTGTGAAAGTCAACCTGCTCATCTCTCTGGGGTTCCCATGTGGGGGCCGTCTCAAGCCTCCGGGTTTAATTAATGGTCACCAGCTGCACTGGGCACAAGAAGCAACACAGTGTGCTGTTTGTTGACCTTGGCAAATGACAGACCAGGATTTATTTACTCCTTGGTTCCCCAAACTAATATAATGGAGGCTTTTAATGTGCTGCACCTTTAACGCTTAAAGTGAGCAAACCGTTACGTCGAGACTGGTGTCCGTTATCCGCCAATGGCTAGCCACGACACGATCCACACACAGGACCAAATTTCCCGATCAAGATGCCTCTGCCCTTCTTTTTATACAGATTATTCTGACAGATAACCCGACAGGTAACACAGCTATTTAGAACAAACTGCTCAAAGTTCTAGACTTATCTAAAATAGACTTTGTTTTCAGCTTAGTCACTAAAAATAGAAGTTAACAGGATATGTTCCGATTTCTGTTTGGGGGGAACAGAACACGGCATTTCTGTTACGTGCATACTTCCGTCTGGACTCCAGCAACATCCTTCTGCACAGTCCAGTATCCTGTTTTCCTAGAAAATAAAAAGTTGACCATAACCCCTAGGAGTGGGGGGTGGGGGGGGCACAGAAACCGCCCCCCTCCCCAAATGTTACTAGGGGTAGAAACGAAAATTTCTCACATTTCCTTTCTTTAGGCTTTATTCTTGTTTTTAACGTACGTAATTAGTGTTCGTATTAGCAGCAAAGATCCTACTTTCTGTAGATTAGAATGACTCAGGATGGGCAAAACTAACATTCTGGTTAAGAGCGTGGGGTGCACAGGTGGTAATAAGCATCTCTCGATTCTGGCGTCGGCAGTCGTACTTGAGAGGTTAGTTCGTATAAATCAGCAGCTAGTATAAAAGGTTCCACTGGAGCTTCGGTTCCCGCGGACCTGCTGCAGGAGCCCGGAGTCGGCCCATCGGTGCGCAGTGGAGAGAGGGCGTTCCTGGGTGGACAGCTTGCGGGAGGTCGGACTGGAGGGCACGGGGGTCTTACTCTGGCTCGTCAGTAAAAAAGGGGTCACTCCTCATAGGTAGTTGACGTGGGAGTTGCTTTGAAACTTTTTCGGTGTCGCGAAGTCGAATACGGGTTTTTCCCTGTGCTATTTTTCTGCCGAGTTTCACAACCTGAGCTTTAGGAAAATGGCAGGAGTCAGAAAGTAGTGCAAAAGTTGCAGGAGCTGGACAGCCGTTCAGTGTCCAGGACCCCCAATGCCACAGCAACGGCTGTCTTGTCGGGGTCACTGCTGTGACGACCGGGCTCCTGCCTGGCAGGAAGGGTCCAGCCAGGAAGGTTTAGTCGGGACAGTGTCTCTTTAAAAATGATAGAAAAATCAGTTTGAATCCCAAGTTGCTTGTCTGTTTCTAAGTAATGTTTATTTAGAACATTCAAGAATGACTCACAGAACATTGCTGCTTTCAAATACCTCCGTGTCTACTCCTTGCTAACAAGAAAAGGCAAAGCCGTGCCAACTTGGTGGTGGGAGGCTGCAGTCATTTAGAAAAAAGTTTTGTTAGATTTTTTTGGTTTTTACTTGTGAAAAGACAAACCCTGACACTCAATAATCTAACGTAAAGCTTCTCAACTACAAGCCTGGCAAACACTGGATTCGAGATGATCCTTGTACAAATCCTCACTTTGGAAAGAGGCCGTCTACACCTACTACCGTAACCCAGCTGCGTATCTGTTCTGAGCGAGCTGAACGCCCCCCTGGGGAAGGAGCCCCTACGTCTGACTCAGTTCACACGGGGAAACACCTACTTCCATTAAAAGCCTAAAAACGTGGGATTTGCCACCAGGTGAAGGACCATTCCTGGCTGTCCCCATCATCACTTCCCAAGACTGCGGCGGGGGCGGCCCCAGGGGAACAGGGTCCTGTACCTCCCGGGGGGGACTGCCCGCTCTAGTTTAACCAAGTCCCTGCCAGCTTGCAAAACCCCACTTAAAAACTTAATAAATTAAAATATGTGCACATATATATATCCTGGGGGCAGAACTCCTGGCTGCAACCCCCCAGAGGCGATTTCACCAGCACACTAAACCAAAACACCAGCTTGCTGTATTAACGAATCAGGTGTAGCCGCTTGCTGTTTCCCGACAGCCTTCACTGGCGGGAGCCTTACACGTGTTAGATCAAAAGCACTGTGGGGCCCAGGGAGTAGTAGTGGCTTTGATGGAAACTCGGACGGTGGAATACTTCTTTGCAATTGTCAGCGGCCATTCGCTCGCTTTCTGAAACTGCACCCTGAGAAACCCGCTCCCTCATCTCCAAACACCAAGTCAAGGCCAGGAAACCACGAGGAGCTGGAGGGTCAGCAGGGGGAGTGGGGGGGGGGGGGCTCCCAGGCTGCCGCTGAAGGTCATGACTCCTTGCTGTCCCTCCCGCACGTCCATCTGGAGGAGAGGCCTTTGGGGGGGGGGGTGCCGACGGCATGACCGCCACCTGCCGGCGGACGGGTAGGGAGAGCTGGGACAGACGGGGAGGTGCACGCGCAGGCCACCCTCGTGGGCAGCTCCGGCAGGCTGGGGGCTGGGGAACGAGGTCACCTTCCCACTGGCCGCGGCCACCGCTGCTTTCTCAGCTGATCTGCACGACGGACGGAAGGCACGGGGACGGAGAAGAGACTCCAAGAGAAGACGGTCCTGTGACCTGCGGGTCTCGTTGGCACGGCCCTCTCGTCCTGGTGCCCGTTCCAACCGGAGCATCCCAGCAAGACAGTCCCTGCCGGGATATGGCCCCGGACTCTGGGCGGCTTGTGCGTGGGGCAGAGCGAGGCTCATTATCACGGCCAACTCCAGACGGCCGGGTACCCAGGCAGCAGGGCGCTTCTCCCCCACACTGCACGCGCAAGTTAAACTGATTTCCTCGGAGAGCATCCAACTAGCTCGGGCAGAGGGGCATCACCGTCCAGGGCCAGAAGCCTGAGCGATTCTTCAGATTTCGAAGCCAGGCCTGACCGTGCGGGCTGACAACGCCCCAGCCGCACGGTCCCCTGGAGGATTTGCAGGAAGAGGCGGCCCGGGCGATTAAGGTGAGAAGCAGTGTTTGCAAAGTTTCGCAGGACGAGAAGAAGGAAGACTCAGTCGAGAAACCGAAGGCAGAACATCAGAGAGAAAAAGAAAAGTAGTCAAAGTACAATAAGATACAAAGGATCGTGGTAGGGCTATTTCTTCTTCTTCTTTTTTTTTTTTTAATATGGGAGGACAAAGAAGTGAATTCCTTCACTGTCTTTCTCCTGGAGAAGCTGAAAATTATTGCCGAGTTATGGGAGGCACTGGCCAAACAGGAATCCAAGCTCGCCTGTCTGCATAGTCTTAAGGAATAAGTACTTGTCGGTTCTCAAGAGAAAAGAAAGCCTGTTTGCTTCACGTCACTATCAGCAGAAGGTGGGTAGTGGGTGGGAATTCACAGCAAAAGTGAAGGATCTGTCCCGGGGAGGAACCCGCACCAGGCTAGTAATGAGAGCGTACAGGCTCAGATGCTAACGCTCAGCGGCCTGAGCATTGTTGTGGCTTAAACTCCAACAATCGCATCAAAACCTGCCGTGTCTTCCACGTGTGCGTTCACAGAGCTGCCCCTCCTCCCACGGCCCACCTCGCTCTCGCATTTTGTCCTCTCCAACCTGCCGCCCTCCCCGTGGCGCCCAACACATTCAGTGTCACGTTTGAACCACAATCCCAGGTAAAGACCAACCTTCCCCAATGGGGAGTCTTTTTCTCCCCCCTTCTGCCTAAGGCTCCACATTGTTTTGACCTTTTTGGGGGGTGTTTTTTTGGCTGTTCCGGTTCTGAAATCTGTCTTCCAATCAGCACAATATCTGCAACGGATTTGCATGAAGTCAACGGGAACGCTCATCCGCGGAAACACTTGGCGTGCTGCACGGCTGTAAATAAAAATCTCTTTATCAAGAAGTGAAATGGCAGAGGAGGGAAGGGGATCTTACTGTAAAGATGACTATTTAAACACAACAGAAATACAGAAGAGACAGCAATTCAGAAAGTACAGGAAACAGTCCACCCCAGGCAGCACTGGAGAACAGGGAGGCAGCTGCCACTGGAGAAATGCCGTCTCCCTCGAGTCTGAATTTCAGTGCTTTCCAAGTGGAAGGGCAGATGGTGAAAAACAGCTTTTCCCACTCCCTTGAACCCCACTGCGAAGCGGCTCTGTGCTCGCCACCAAGCAGGCAGGAAGGAGCATCTCTCCCTGCTCTGCGGTCTGGCAGAGTCCCACTGTTTTCCCACGCAGCCCCACATCACTACTGTAACGACTCCGGGATGGTGCTGACGACGTGGGCTGCCTCCGTGGCTGCAGGAGGGGAGCCAAAGAAGGTGTTGGTCTGATTCCTCTGCTGATCCCGGAGATAAGGAGGAACGGACGAGCTCTTGATGTGCAGAATCCTGGTGTCCATCACCTGACAGTCAATCTGCATCATCACTTCGTAATCCTGCCCGTTGATCACGTTCTCTGCGGAAGGAATACACATACGGAATCAATATTCAACAGACTGTGCGATTCTGCCATCAGCTTCGGTCCCAGAAAGACATCAATAAGCTTTAACGGCTGTGAACTGTCAATACACTTTCAAGGGAACAGAGGGACTCCATCAGTCACCAAGCGGCGCTGTGGCTGGGCTAGGTGCTGAGATGGCCCGTCCTCCTCGGTTCCAGCTCCCAAACCGCCTTCGTCGGTTCAGTGAGGTCTCGGAGCAGTGGCCGAGTCAACACCAGAGCTTCTGTCCACAGATATCACAGGAAGACTTCTGTGGCGGGTGGAGGTAAGAATGCTTAAGCGCTCCCTTCCCCTTCAACAGTGGGAACGAGTAGCCGTCAAAAGAACAAACCTATCATGTGGGTGGCAAGGAGACCTGGGCCGAGACTACTTGCCTCCCATTCATCAGTCATGTTTCTAATTTCGCTAAGATTCCCAGCTATGAGTTTAAAGGTCTGCCTTAGCAGCATAAAGCACAGGAAAGACAAGCTGTAGACATGACAGTGATGCTCTTGCCCAGAGGTCCCCATCGCTCCCCTTCCGCGTGAAGGGACTCCCATCCCAGAGTTCTTGATTCCTGGTACAAGAGACAAGTGCATTTCCCATTTGGGATTAGAGAGAGTGCTACAGGACTTGCAGGTAAACTAGAGGCTATTTGCAGAGGGAACAGGAAAACCACACAGAGCCACACTTACCTGACACGTGTTGGGTAACTCATCATGAGCTCAAAATATATAGACACACGCTCTTACTTCCTAAGAGGATGAAAACTCTTTATTTTAGGGAGAGAGCCAAATTATTTCCTGGTTTGTAATTCTGGGTACTCGCTTTCCAACTTGAAGTCAATGAAACTCGGGCATAAAACTGATGAGGGAACTGTAAGCGGATAGTCTTTCCAAGGCCAGCTGGACATTCACGGCAATGCAGTTAGAAGGTGTGTGAGTGCGGAATTCATGCCTGCGCGTCCGTTAGCGTTTCCCCTGTGAATCCGGAGCTGGAGGGGGATCGGGCAAGGGCTGAGCTTACTACCTGTTTATGAAGATGATACGCAGCCCACCAGTGACTTTTGAAATTACACGCTGGGCTTCTCCAGGACCAGGAATTGAATTTAAAAGTAGAATTTTTCTTTTTTTGTTTTACTTTCACACTGTGTATGCCAAGTACTATTAATCTAGAGGAGGGAAATCCAGAGTCTGACATCTGATCTTCAGATTCCATTGTTATGTTTGGGAACACTGAGCCATGGAGTGTGTCACAGGTTAGGATTTACAGAAATGCGCTAATCCAGGGCGTCTGAAATTAGGGTCTAATGTACAGACTTCAGGGAGTCCATACGTTCCTTGAAATTGCATGCAAAGTTCTGTGTGCTTATTTTTCTGGAGAAGGGCCCCAATCACATTCTCAATGGGGTCTATGACTTCCCGAAAGTTGAAAACTACTGGATCTAATAACCTATCAACTTTAAGTTCCTTGAGCAGATGTGAGTCTATTTCAAAGCTAATGGAAGATTCCATCCCTCCACTTCTCTTGGTTGGTTACCTGCTGTAATTTTTAACACAGTCTCCATGGATGACTGATTTCTCATTACAAGTATTGCAAATGTCTTCTATTACACTTGGAGCTGATTTCCTTCTTTCCCACTTTACTAGAGAGGAAGAACTGTGGGCACTGACTAACCTTACCTATTCTTTAAGACCGTTGCTCTGGACACTTCAATTTTAGGAGTCCTGCCACTATGCGGTGACAACTAAGTAATTTGCTTAGCTTAAAAAAAAAAAAACAAAACTGAGGTATAATGGACACAAAATATTAGTTTCAGGTGTACAACCTGGTGATTTGATATTTATATACATTGCAAAGTCACCACCACAGTACATCTAGTTATCATGTGTCACCAAAGCTAACACAATATTACTGACTACATTCCCCATGCTGTACATGAAAGCCACACGACTTGTTTTAGAACTACAAGTTTGTACTTCCTGATTCCTTTACTATTTTGCTCCCCACTCCAACCCATCTCCCCCTCGGGCAATCACCAGTCTGTTCTCTGTCTAGGAGTCTGGGTTTGGTTTCGTTTATTTTTTCAGATTCCACATATGAGTGGAGTATGTCTTTTTGGGTCTGTTTATTTAACTTAGCATAACATCCACTAAGTCCATCCGTGTTGTTGCAAAAGGCAAGATTTCATTTGTTCTATGGCTGAGTACTATTCCATCATACGTATAAATATACATACGTCTTTAAAAAAAATTTTTTTTTGAGAGAGCGAGAGAGAGGGAGAAACGGAATCCCAAGCAGGCTCTGTGCTGTCAGTGAGGAGCCCAACACGTGGCCTGAACCCACGAACCATGAGATCATGACCCGAGCTGAGATCAAGAGTCGGACACTTAACTGACTGAGCCATCCAGGCGCCCCCCATTTGTTTATTTTTGCTTTTGTTTCTCTTGCCTTTGGAGTTAGATCCAAAAAAACATCACCGAGAGTGACGTCAAGGAGTTTACCACTTATGTTAACATTTTCTTCTAGTTTTATGGTTTCAGGTCTTCAAGTCTTTAATCCATGTTAATTTTTGTATATGGTATAAAATGATGGTCCTGTTTCCTTCTTCTGCACGTAGCTGTCCAGTTTGCCCAACGCCATTTACTGAAGAGACTGTCTTTTCCCCGTTGTATATTCTTGCCTCCTTTGTCAAAAATTAACGGACCACATATGAGGGTTCGTATCTGGGCTCCTGATTCTGTTCCACAGACCCACGTGTTTTTGTGCCAGTACCATACTGTTTTGGCTACTACGGCTTTGCAGTACAGTTAAAAATAAGGGAGCATGGTACCTCTGGCTTTGGACTTTCTCAAGATTGCTTTGAGTATTCGGGGTCTCCTGTGGTTCCACATAAATTGTAGAATTACTTGTTCTAGTTCTGTGAAAAAATGCCATTGGCATTTTGATAGGAATGGCACCAAACTTGTAGGTTGCTTTGGTTAGGATGGAGAGTTAACGATGTGAATTCTTCTAATCCCTAAGTATGAACTATCTTTCCATCTGTCTGTATCTTCTTCAGTTTCTCTCATTAACGTCTTACCATTTCCAGTGCAAGGTCTTCCACCTCCTTGGAGGTATTTTACTCTCCTTGATGTAACTGTAATTGGGATTATTTTCTTGATTTCTCTGGTAGTTCGTTATTCACGTATAGAAACACAACAGATTTTTGTTTACTGATTGTGTATCCTACAACTTCACTGAATTCGTTAATTCTAGTCCTTTTTTTGTGGAATCTTGAGGGTTTTCTAGGCCCAGTATTATGTCGTCTGCCAACAGTGACAGTTCTATTTCTTTCTTTTCAATGTGTATGCCTTTTGTTTCCTGCCCAACTGCAGTGGTGAGGACTTTCAATACTATTTTGAATGAAAGTGGTGACGGTGGGCATCCTTGTCCTGTTCCTGGTCTTTGAGAAAAAACTTTCAGCTTTTCGCCACTGAGTAGGACGCTGGCTGTAGGTTTGTTGTGGACGGCCTTTATTACGTTGAAGTCTGCTCTTTCTATACCTACTTTGTTTAGAGTTTTTATAAGCAGATGTTTAATTTTGCCCAATGCTTTTTACTGCATCTTTTGAGGCGATCATATGATTTTCATCTTTCATTTTATAAATGTGGTGTATCATGTTGATTAATGTGGATGTTGAACCATACTGGCATCCCTGGAATAAATCTCACTTGACTGTAGTCTATGATCACTTTAATGTATTCCTGAATTGGGTTTGCCAGTATTTTGTTCAAGACTTTTACATCTGTGTTCAGCAGGGGTGTTGTCTTATAATTTTCTTTTCTTGTAGTGTCCTTGTCTGGCTTGGGCATCAGGGTAATGCTGGCCTCGTAAAATGAGTTTAAAGCGTTCCCTCCTCTTCAATTTTTGGAAGAGTTTGAGAAGGATAGATATTAAATCTTCAAACGTTTGGTAGAATTCACTAGTGAAGACATCTGCCCCGGGCTTTTGTTTGTTTGGAAGTTTTTGATTACTGATTCAATCTTAGTAATTGTTCTACTCAGATTTTCTATTTCTTTATGTTTGGTTCAGTCTCGGAAAATTGTGTTTCTATCCATTTCTCCTAGATTGTCCAATTTATTGGCAAATAATTGTTCATAATAGTCTCTTACGATCCTTCTTATTTTTGTGCTATTAGTTTAACTTTCATTTCTGATATTATTTGAGCCTTCTGTTTTCCTGGTGAGTCTACCTAAAGGTTTGTCTATTTTGTTTATCTTTTCAAACAACCAGCTCTTAGTTTCAGGTATCTTTCCCATTACCCTTTTAGTCTCCTATCTCATCTATTTCGGCTCTGATCTTTACCTTCTTCCTTGTACTAACTTTGGGCTTTGTTTGTTCTTCTTCTAGTTTCTTTAAACGTAAAGTTAAATTGTTTGAGATGTATCTTGTTTCTTGAGGTAAACTTGTATCGTTACGAACTTCTCTCCTCACTTTTGCTCATCTTACAGTTTGTGGTATTTGTGTTTGTTTTCAATTGTTTCTAAGTATTTTCACCTTTTGACTTCTTCTATGACCCAGCAGCTGTTCAGTAATGCATTGTTTAATCTCCATGTACTGGCAGTTTTTCTAGTTTTCTTATAACTGATTTCTAATTTCATACTATTGTGGTCAGAAAAGATGTTTGAAAGGATTTCAACCTTCTTGAATTTACTGATCTGTTTTGTGGCCTAATATGTGATCTATCCTAGAGGGTGTTCTGGGTGTACTGGATACACATAATACAGCAGCAGAGACAGACAGAGACAGAGCGTGAGCAGGGGAGAGGCAGACAGAGAGGTTAACACGGAATCTGAAGCAGGCTCCAGGCTCTGAGCTGTCAGCACAGAGCCCCACACAGGGCTCGAACCCACAAACTGCGAGATCACGACCTGAATCAAAGTCTGACACTCAACTAACTGAGCCACCCGGGCACCCCTGATTTTACTAATTTTGTGTTTTAACCTCCATACTAGCTTTGTAAGTGAATGAATCCACTATTTTTACTATAGATTTAGTTTTTCTCGTGAGATTTTTACTTTCACAGGTTTTCTTGTTATTAATCACTGCTATTTCTTTGTAGCTTAAAGAAGTCCCTTTAACATTTCTTGAAAGGCTGGTTTAGTAGTGATGAAAGCTCTGGAAAGGTTTAGCTTTAGCTAAAGCTCTGGAAAGCTCTTTATCTCTCCTTTTAATCCTGAATGATAACCTTGCTGGGTAAAATATTTGTGGTTGGAAGTTTTTTCCTTCCAGCACTTTGAATACATCCTGCCAGTCTCTTCTGGTCTGCAAAGTTTCTGCTCGAAAATCTGATGGCCTTAATGGGTTGCCCTTGTATGTAACAATTTATTTTTCCCTTGCTGCTTTTAAGATTCTGTCTTTAAGTATTTTAATTATAATTATAACACGTCTGGGTGTGGATCTCTTTGGGTTCATCTTGCTTGGAACTCTCTGGGATTCCTGGATCTGGAGGTCTGTTTCCCTCTACGGGTTAGGGGAATTTTCTGCCCCTCTCTTTCTTCTCCTTCTGGGAACCCTATAATGTGAATGTAATTCTACTTTATGTCTTTTTGGTCCCTTAAGGTCTCTTCATTTAAAAGAATTCTTTTTTCTTTCGGCTTCTCAGTCTGGATGAGTTCCAATGCCTTGTCTTCCAGCTCACTGAGCCTTTTAATGTGTTATTCTGCCTGCTGTTGAACCCCTATAGCATATTTCAGCTCAGTTATTTTTCTCTTCAGGTCTCTGACTTCTGTTTGGTCCTTTCTTATATTCTCTTTCTCTCTGATAAAGTTCTCACTGTGTTCATCCATTCTTCCTCTGAGTTCGGCAATCACCTTTATTGACTACTACTTTAAATTCTTTATCAGATTTCTGAACCTCTGTATCATTAAAGTCTTTTTCTGAGGTTCTGTCTTGTTCTTTCATCTGGAACATATTTCTCTGTGTCATTTTGTTTGATTCCCCATGTGTTTCTATGTATTAGACAAAGCAGCTCTCTCTCTCTCTCTCTCTCTCTCAATCTTGAAGGATTGGCCTCTGTAGGTGATGAAGCTTCTCATTCAACTTTGCCCTGGTTCATGATTATCTCTTGAACCTTTGGGACAGTCTATACCACCTGATTTCTTCTTGATGTGTCCCTGCTGTTGAGAGTGTGCCAAGACCTGTCAGTGTTCCCAGGGGAGGAATCTCATTTAACACTGAGTTCAGGCAATTAAGAGTGAAATCCCTCAGGCCAAGAGCTTTTAAAGTATGCGGCTCGGGGCGCCTGGGTGGCGCAGTCGGTTAAGCGTCCGACTTCAGCCAGGTCACGATCTCGCGGTCCGGGAGTTCGAGCCCCGCGTCGGGCTCTGGGCTGATGGCTCAGAGCCTGGAGCCTGTTTCCGATTCTGTGTCTCCCTCTCTCTCTGCCCCTCCCCCGTTCATGCTCTGTCTCTCTCTGTCCCAAAAATAAATAAACGTTGAAAAAAAAAAATTTAAAGTATGCGGCTCAGTCAGTTGAGTGTCCAACTCTTGATTTCAGTTCTGGTCGTGATCTCATGATTGTGGGATCAAGTCCTGCATCAGGGCAAAGACTGCTTAGGCTTTTCTTTCTCTCTCTCTGGCCCTCTCCCCCCTCTCTCTCTCTTAAAAAAAAAGAAAAAGTATGCAAAGAGATAGTCGTAATCCCTGTGCTGGCCGCCAGACCAGGAGATCTGGAGGTGTCACCTGGGCAACAGTTTTAACAAGTGGGGCTCCAGATGAACGAATAATCTCCTTTCTGGGAGGTCTTATAGATCTGTCATGAGGCCAGAGGAGTGGACACGGAGGTATCTCCCTGGCTTACGCTCCCCGGGAGCACCTTATCAGCCTCTCCCTGTGTGGGCAACCTGAAGCCTACTGCCCAGGCAGGAGCTCGAGGGTAGCTGGCCTTTTCCCCAGGGAGACTGCTGTCTGTGCAGTGCTCTAGGGGTGGTGGCCTGCCAGGAACTGTATTCTCCACTGTTACCTTCCCATGGAGCTCAGGAACGGCAGCCCCCCTGGCACTAGGGCCAGGCAACCAAGGGCAGCACCGTGTAGACTGTGCCTTCCTACTGGCTTCAACTAGGCAGGTGGAGAGCGTACGGGGCGTGCCATGCTTGCTGGCTTCAGAAAGGCAGCCGGAAGATGAGCCCGCCTGTGGGCATCAGGACTGCAGCAGGAGGGCGCCTTCCTGTGCCGGAGCACCGGCTGGGGGTGGGGCAATGCTGCGCTCAGCTGCCAGGGAGAGGGGAGCGCGGCACCTGCCTACAGGCACTCTCTGGCTGCAGTGAGGCAGCAGGATGGTCTCCTCCCTGCGTGCTGGTGGGGGCGGGGGGGAGGGGGCTGGCGGCGGGTGCAAAACTGGCCTCACCAGTGCCTCTCCTCCGGGAGAGTTTCGACTGTCTCCCCTCCAGCTGCTGCTTTTAGATCGGCAAGTGAATTTCCTTCTCATCTAGTCTAAGCACTTGTCAAACTGCTGTCTGTGCACTGGGTCGGGGTGGAGGCTGCAGGCAAGCTCTCTGAAAGGGGACCTCGGTTTCTACAGTCCTTTGGGTTCTCTGGATAATCAGCCTCGTTCACTTCCTAATAAGCCGGATGTTCTGGGCTTGTCTCTCCAGTGCAGGACTCGAGGGGCCTGATGTGGGGCGCCGACCCCTTGCTTCCCGGGCAGAGGCTGCGGGCTGGTGAGCTCCTTCCCTGTTGTGCGTCGCTGTGCCGGGGACGGGGTTTTGGCACCCCTGCGTCTCTCTGCCTCTCTCACCCATCCGGATGGGGTCTTTCTACCCTTTGTCGGGGAGAAGCAGAGGGAAACTTTCCAGAGGCAGCTATAGGTGTGTGCGGGAGGAGGGGAGTCGGGATCTTCCTATATGACCACCTTGCGGAAGTCGTTTGCTCATCTTCAGAGAATTAAATCCGAATGCCTGCAAGTTAGCCAACGTTTCCTACCAAAGTGCTTTCTTTCCCTGCTTCTCGGGCAGCTGCGGCTCTCTGGAAGACAGACAACCTGCCCGTGCATTTGGAGCCGTTTCATTTGGAACGTGCGGCTGGGCTCAGATTTCAAGGGGTCACACCAATCGTTTCCTTTTGGAACCACAGTTACTCCCCGTTTCAGAAAAACTGTGTTGCGGGGGGTGGGGGGGGTGCAGGCATGCTCACGTGCACGCTGGGGCATACGTGCCCAGATAACGGAAAGCACATGTGTTAGAGACATGTAACATACATTATTAATTTTTACTGCTTTTCTGGATTAATGTGGGATCCAGATGACAATTTTGAGATCAGGAGTAGGTTCCCTCGTACGTGGCCCAAGCCACCTGCAAAAGTCACTACAGCCCGTGTGCCCACGGTGGTTCACACCGATAACTGGATTTCCCTGATACCTTAAGTGCTGAGAAGAAACGGAGGACCTGGTGACAGAAGCTCAGATGCCTTGAGGGAAAAGTAAAGCTGTGGCCTGGCCCCCAAACCCGGGAGTCCCCAGCCGTGGCTGCAACGGCACTGCCATCTTAAGCCCAGCCGGGAGACTCAGACGAAGGATGGTCTAGGCGGCCATAAAGACGGGTTCGGTGCTTTACTCCTTTCTGGAAGCAACGACTTCTGGGGCAAGGAAACGATGAGTGCCATCGGAAGGCCACCAGGGAGGATGGGAATGCCTTGAGCTGAATTCAGGAAGCCCCTTCTGAGTGACAAGCTGGGGTCTCCGGGCGTGAAGTGACCTGCCGCGAGGAGCCCCAGGTTACCCGGACCTCTGCACGACAGCCGAGGGGCTACAGCGTAATCTTCTATCCGCTCCGTGGGACTCAGTAAAGAGTTCTCTCGGTGTTTCAGTACTCACCCCTGCATCTCACCACTACTGGTGAGGTTCTGACTATTTTAATTAAAGGAGGACGGACTGGGAAACAGCGTATGGTAACTCGGGACCCCTCGCCTGGGCTGTCGGGCGTCTGTTCACACGGTACACTTGCAGGAGCAGCAGAGAGGCTCTGAAAGTCCCCTCGAAAGGGCAGGTGAGGCTCCTGTTACCTTTCACTCCAAGGCTGTGAGTGTGGTCAACAACTCATCGTCCCTGAAAGGCCAGCGTCTTCAACTGTTGCCCATGATTCGCGCCTCAGTGTAACAGACTCCGCACCTCCACTGCGGGCCAGGTCCCCGCCGTCCACGCGCAGCGCCCTCGTACTAAGAGCGTCAAGCGCAGGAGCCTTGTGACAGGACAGCCGAGAGCCAAGATACGTGACAGGACGGCTAAGCTGTTTTGGGGTACTTAATAAAAAAAAGACCTGGACTGTTCGGGGAAAGCTGGCCCAAAAGGAACGGCATGGAATGAGAGGTGAAGGGCTCGCTCTCCGTCACCTCTCAGCAAACATGTGGCTACTGCACAGGTGACGAAAGTCCTTTTCCATCCTGGGCCTTCTGAAGTAAGCAGGAGAATGAGACGAAACCCTGATCTGAGTCAGGAAAAAGGTGTAGAAAAAAAAAAAAAAGGATACTTCAAGTACAAAATTCATCAGACACATAAAAAGGAAAAGGAATGAAGGGCTTCAGATACGAACGCTAAAATGTGATTCTGAAAGCTCAGAAGGGTTGAGGAAGCAGCAAATGTGCCTGGACCCTGGAGGCGGAAAGACTCCAGGCAATGTGGAATTTTGAACAGCCTGTAAACGCACAGTAACCGAGAATGGCCTGCCAGGAAGGAGATGGTTAGCTGGCTGGTGGCTAGCCCACGCCAGAACCTTGACCATAGACAGAATTTAAAGATGCAGATGTTTCACAGGAAGTTTAATTTTAAGAAGTCACGAGACTTCAATGCTTTGCAAAGAAGCATGTGTCATAAAACAGATTTCTATTTGGGATCAGACACTAATCCTAACAAGAGGTAGTTGGCTCCGTGTAAGCTAAGCTGGTGACAGGCAGTGACAGGCTGTCGGTATCTGTGCCTGAACCCAGTGGGGTTGGGGTGGGGGTGGGGGTGTGTAGGGTTGCATGGACAGTAGATAAAAATCCGCCAATTCACAGACCACAAGAGATACCTTCAAGCAAAACAAACAAAAGGAAAAATACGGAAGGAAGTCCAAAAGGGGAGACACCATGGGAGGGGAGGGGAGGGGAGGGGAGGAGGGGAGGGAAGGGAATACAATGAACAGTGAAGTGGCACAAGGTCACGGCACGGCGGCTCCCACGAACTCCCATAAGCTGGGGCCACTACGCCTGGTCCATCTTATCGCCAATTTTCAACTCGAGTCCTGGTTTTGACCATCCCAACACACCATGCATTGTATCTCTGTTGGTATTTTTTCCTCTATTTGGAAAAATCGCCCTTTCTGCTCTTTCTCACCCAAATTCTCTCTCCGAATTCTATTAACCCTCTAAGGTCCATTTCAAGCCCCCCTTGTTAGAAACCTTCCACGAGAACTCCGCCACTGACCTTTTTCTTCATACCCAATATATAAATGTTCTACTTAACTGAACTGTGTCAAAATACTTACAGAAAAGAGCTTTGGCTCCTTTAAGAAATGACTGGCACTTCCGAAGGTGGGGCAGCTAGAACCTCTCCCCGCTCAGCTGGGAAGGACCCTAACAGTCACACTACGGATGGAAACACAGTAGGTACTTCTGACTTGAAGAGTCTTTCTGGAGACGTAAGGAACACGGACAAGCAAAACAGCTCCTTGCGACCCCCATGTCTGCCCTCTGCCTGAAGAAACTAAAAGCAGTGGGGGGGGGCGGGCAGAACTTTGGGCTGGGAGTGTCCAAAGATAGGGAGACCCGGGGGGAGGGAGCAATATCATGTTTAGCTGTAAGACAAACCAGAATTTGGGGGGCACTTGGGGGGGCTCAGTCAAGTGTCCGACTCTTGGTTTCAGCTCAGGTCATGATCTCGTGGCTTCGTGGGTTTGAGCCCCACATTGGGCTCTGTGCTGGCAGTGCGGAACCTGCTTGGGATTCTCCCTCTCTCTGTCTCTCTGTCCTTCCCTACTTGTGCTGTCTTTGTCTCTCTCAAAAATGAACTTAAAACAATATATATATATATAATTAAAAAGACAAACCAGAACTTGTTATGGACACTGAGCAACTGGGAGTCAAATGACAAAGAGCCTATCTAGTTATTCAGATCTATAATAATTTCACACAAAAAAGTGGGGGCCTGGAATAGTGTATACAAAAACCATTAACCCTTTCTTGGGGTGGTCATGATGAATGAGGGGAGCTACTAGAATTCAGGGGGCAGAGGTCAGGATGCTGGACAATCTGCAAGGCACAGGGATCGTCCCACATCTCGTGCAATATTCACATAGGTTAAAAAAAAAAACCCTTATTACTACTATATTAATCAAGACAGAACCTCACTGGTTTACTAGGCAGCGTGGCTTCAGAATACATTCTTATAACTACCCCACTATGCTGGGAATATTGTTTCTTTCTGAACTCGAGAACTGTTCATCTCATGGACGCCTGGGTGGCTCAGTTGGTTAAGTGTCTGACTTCGGCTCAGATCACAAACTCATGGTTCATGGATTCAAGCCCCGTGTCGAGCTCTGCACTGACAGTATGGAGCCTGCTTGGGATTCTCTCTCGCTCCTCTCTCTCTGCCCCTCCCCCGGCTCTCTCTCTCTCTCTCTCAAGATAAATACATACATTAAAAAAAAGGGTTCATCTCAGAAAATCACATCACCGGTGCCAGAACCACTCTTGGAATCTGATCACTGTCAGGACACACTGGCATCAGTCTGCATTTCTAGCAACTGCTCGCGGGGACAGTATGCATCGGTGCAAGTACCTGACTTGGTCACTACCTCTTCTATATGATATATAGCGCCTGAACATTATACATAAATAGTCATGAATTCAACATTTACTGAATTCCTACCATGTGCCAGGCACTGAGGACAGAGGAGTGAACAAAACAGGAAAAGAAATTCCTGTCCTCACAGAGCTTCCTTCTTATAAAACGAGAGAGGAGGCAGAGACGGAAAGTATACAGAATGTTAAATAAGTACTACAGAGGAACACAAAAGCATGGAAGGAGGTTAGCGAGTGTGGTGGGTGGGGAGGGGCATGCGGGTTTAGACACGGTGCCCAGGGCGCCTCTCCTAGAAGGTGATCTCTGAGTAAAAACGTCAGGAAGTGAGGGGCAAGCCATGCAGCCCTCAAGTGGAGAGTCTCGGGCACATCTGAGATGCCAGGAGGACATTTAGTAGAGAAGAGCAGCAAACGATAGGAAACAGGTGAGGCCTGATGGGCCGGAGAGAACAGGGCTAGCACTGTAACTTGGGAGTTGTCTACAGACAAAAGACAGATGGGACCAAATGGTATCACTCTTGGGGAAGGAGTGATGGGAACATGTGGGTTAAGAAGAATGAGCATGGGGGTGCCTGGGTGGCTCAGTCGGTTTAGCATCCGACTTTGGCTCAGGTCATGATCTCATGGTTTGTGAGTTCGAGCCCCGCGTCGGGCTCTGTGCTGACAGCTTAGACCCTGGAGCCTGCTTTGGATTCTGTGTCTCCCTCACTCTCTACCCCTCCCCCACTCTCTCTCTCAAAAATAAATAAACATTAAAAAAAGAAGGAGGAGGAGGGGAGGAAAGGGGGGGGGAGAGGGAGGAGGAGGGAGGAGCATGAACAGGTCTTGAATCTCATGATTGATGAGATCGAGCCCCGCATCGGGCTCCACACTGATAACACAGAGCCTGCTTGTTCTCTCTCCTTCTCTCTGTGACCTTTCCCCACTCGCACACATGCATGCTCTCTCAAAATAAACATTTAAAAAAAGAAGGATGAGCATGAGGAGAAAAGGGAAAGTCTGTGGTTTCATCAGATCATGGAGAGTGCCTTTATCTGAGAAACCAAACTCAATTTGTAACCTACATTGATCCATTCATTCATTCCCCAGTATTTGAGCACTGATTACAGGCCAGGTACTGTTACCGACTCTTATAAACATTAGGTCCCAGACCATAATTAGGCCGTATCCAATTAGACCTAGGGAGCATTTTCTAAAGGAACATGGACAACATATGATGGGTTACAAAAATGTCAGTCCAAAAAAAAAAAACAAAAAACAGAGGTTAGAGTGGGAGAGAGCCAAAGCATAAGAGACTGTTAAAAACTGAGAACAAACTGAGGGTTGATGGGGGGTGGGAGGGAGGAGAGGGTGGGTGATGGGTATTGAGGAGGGCACCTTTTGGGATGAGCACTGGGTGTTGTATGGAAACCAATTTGACAATAAATTTCATATATTAAAAAAAAAAACAAAAATGTCAGTCAACATTCACTGAGTGCTTTAAACTGTGAGGGATTACAGAAGAAAATGGGGCTTCTTCCCTTCCATTACTTCCTGGAGTGTTGCAAAAGCAGAATTTAAAATATTTAAAACCTTTAAAATATTGGCAGTCCAAGATGGCGGCATAGGAAGACCCTGAAATCAATGTCCTCCCATGGACACACTGAATCTATACATATAGAGCAATTCCTCCTAAGGAAGAACTGAGGATTGGTTGAACAGCTTCTGCACAATAAACAACAGAAGAACCACACAGAGAATGCCAGGAGAGGGAGACATGGCTGGAGGTGCCAGCCAGTGCCATTTTTTACATCTCCCCCCATCAAATCATAATAGCTCAGGTGAGAACAGGGCCAGCCTGCTAGGGCCACCCCAGCTCCAGCTGTCCATCCCCCCAGGGTAACCCCAGCATGGCACTCCCAGGGACGCCTGGCCCGTGCCTATCTAGCTGCCAGTAATAGTAGGGGACTTTAATATCCTACTTATAACCACAGATCACCCAGACAGAAAAGTCAATACAAAAGCATTGGCCTTATTAGACCATATGGACTTAAAACTTAAGAATACACATTTCCTTCCCTCCCTCCCTCCTTCCCTCCCTTCCTCCCTTCCGAATAAACATTTTCAAGGGGTGCCTGGGGTGTCAAGGGGTGTCAGTTAAGTGTCTGACTTCAACTCAGGTCATGCATGATCTCGTGGTTTGTGGTTCGTGGTTCGTGGTTCCTGAGTTCATGCCCTGTTTCTGATTCTGTGTCTCCCACTCTCTCTGCCCCTCCCCCACTTGTGTGCCCTCCTTCCCTCTCCCTCTCTCAAAAATAAATACACATTTAAAAAAACTTAAAAATGAGGCACCTGGTGGCTCAGTCGGTTAAGTGTCCAACTTCAGCTCAGGTCATGATCTCCTGAGTTCGAGCCCTGTGTCGGGATCAAGACTGATAGGTCAGAGCCTGCAGCCTGCTTCAGATTCTGTGTCTCCCTTTCTGTCTGGGCCCCAACTCCACTAGTGCTCTCTCTCTGTTTCTCAAAAATGAATAAATGTTAATTTTTAAAAATTTTTTTAAAAAAAGAATAAACATTTTCAAGTGTACATGGAACATTCTCCAGGATAGATCACATGTTCAGCCCCAAAACAAGTCTCAATAAATTCAAGAAGACTGCAATCTTACCAAGCAAGCATATTTTCTGGCCACAATAGTACAAAACTAGAAATCAATTACAATAAGAAAACTTGAAAAAAAAAAAAACCCTACAAATAAGTGGAGACTAAATATGCTACTAAATATCCAATAAATCAATGAAGAAATCAAAGAGAAAAAAATTAAAAATACCTTGGGACACAAGGCAATAGAAACACAACTTTCCAAAATCTATGGGATGGAGCAAAGGCAGTTCTAAGAGGGACATTCATAGCAATACAGGCATATATACCTCAAGAAACAAGAAAAATCCCAAATAAACAATCTAACTTCACACCTAAAGGAACTAGAAAAAGAACAAACAAAGCCCAAAGTTAGCGGAAGGAAGGAAAGATGAGAGAGGAAGTAAATGAAGTCGAGATTTAAAAAAATAATAGAACAATGTAAAAGTTTTTTTCTTCTAATTGATAAGCCTCTAGTCACACTCATCAAGAAAAAAAGATGGCCCAAATAAAATCAGAAACGAAAGAAGTTAACAACTGATACCACAGAAATACAGAGAATCCTAAGAAACTCCTATGAACAATTATACACCAACAAACTGGAAAATCTAAAAGAAATAATGCCAGAAACACAAAACTTTCCAAGACTGAATCACAAATATTTAGAAAATCTACTCTTGAGTTTGGGATGCCTGGGTGGCTCAGTTGGTTAAGTATCTGACTTTTGGCTTCAGCCCAGCTCATGATCTCACAGTCATGAGATCAAGCCCCATGTCAGGCTCTGCGCTGAGTGTGGAGCCTGCTTAAGATTCTCTCTCTCCCTCTCTCTCTCTGCCCCTCCCCTACTCATGCGCGCGCGCGCTCTCTCTCTCTCTCTCTCTCTCTCTCTCTCTCTCTCAAAAATAAAAAACCTGAATAGAACAATTACAAGTAATGAAACTGAATCAACAGCTTAATATTAAAAACTCTCCCCAAACAAAAATCCAGCAGAAGACAGTTTCACAGGTGAATTCTACCAAGCATTTAAGAAAGAGTACTTATCCTTCTCAAATTATCCCAAAATACTGAGGAGGAAGAAACATTTCTAAACTCATTTTACGAGGCCAGCATTACCTTGATGCCAAAAACCAGACAAAAGCAACATAAGAAAAGAGTATTATAGGCCAATATCCCTGATGAACATTGACGTAAAAATTCTCAACAAAATATTAGCAAACTGAATCCAATAATATGTTAAAATGATCACATGCCACAATCAAGTGGGATTTATTCCAGGGATGCAAGGATGGTTCAACATCCATGACTCAATCAACATGATACACCACATTAACAAAATTGAAGGTAAAAATCGTATCTCAATAGATGCATTAAAACACTCAACAAAGCAGGTATAGAAAGAGCATATCTAAACATAATAAAGGTCATATACAACACACCATCAGCTAGCATCACTCACTCAATGGGGAAAAGCTAAAGCTTTTCCTCAAAGAT
The DNA here is from genome assembly GCF_022079265.1 of Lynx rufus. Lineage (NCBI taxonomy): Eukaryota > Metazoa > Chordata > Mammalia > Carnivora > Felidae > Lynx > Lynx rufus. Next base: position 529,279 of record NW_025814829.1, on the reverse strand, counting down.
CAGGAACAAGACAGGGATGCCCACTCTCGCCACTTTTATTCAACATAGTACTGGAAGTCCTAGCCACAGCAATTAGGCAAGAAAAGGAAATAAAAGGCAATCCAAGTTGGAAAGAAGCAGAACTGTCACTATCTGCAGATGACAATATTACAGATAGAAAACTCTAAAGATTCTACCAAAAATCTATTAGAATTAATGAATTCGGTAAAGTTGCAGGATACAAAATTAAGTTGGTTGCGTTTCTATATGCTAATAACAAACTATCAGGAAAAAATTAAGAAAACAATCCCACTTACAATTACATCAAGAAGAATAAAACACCTAGCAATAAATGTAAACTAAGGAGGTAAAACGCTGTACTCTGAAAACTATAGGACACGGACTAAAGAAAATGAAGACAAATAAATGGAAAGATATACTGTGCTCCTGGACTGGAAGAATTAACAGTTAAAACGTCCACACTAAGTAAAGCAATCTACAGATTCAATGCAATCTCCATTAAGATACCAATGGCATTTTTCAGAGAAACAGAACAAAGAATCTGAAGATTTGTATAAAACCATTAAAGACCCAAATAGCCAAAGCAATCTTGAGAAAGAAGAACAAAGCTGGATGTGTCATGCTGCCTGATTTCAAACTATACTACAAAGCTACAGTAATCAAAACAGTATGGTACTGGTATAAAACAGACACACAGATCAATGAAATAGAATAGAGAGCCCAGAAATAAATCCATGGATAAATGGCCAATTAATCTATGATAAAGAAGCCAAGAATATACAATGGCAAAAAGACAATCTCTTTAATAGATAGTGTTGGGAAAACTGGATAGCTACATGCAAAAGAATAAAACTGGACCTCTGTCTTACACCATGCCCCAAAATAAATTCAAAATGGTTTAAAGACTTGAATGTAATATCTGAGGCCATAAACCCCCTATAGGAAACATAGGCAATAAGCTCTCTGACATGGTCTTAGGAATATTTTTTGGGATGAGTCTCCTCAGTCAAGGGCAATAAAAGCTAAAAGAAACAGAAGAGATTACATCAAACTAAAAAGCTTTTGCACAATGAAGGAAACCACTGGCAAAGCGAAAAGGCAACCTACTGAATGGGAGAAAATATTTTCAAATCATACACCTGATAAGGGCTTAATATCCAAAATACACAAAAAACTTATACAAGTTAATGTAAAAAAAATAAACAACCCTATTAAAAAATGGGCAGAGGGGGCGCCTGGGTGGCGCAGTCGGTTAAGCGTCCGACTTCAGCCAGGTCACGATCTCGCGGTCCGTGAGTTCGAGCCCCGCGTCAGGCTCTGGGCTGATGGCTCGGAGCCTGGAGCCTGTTTCCGATTCTGTGTCTCCCTCTCTCTCTGCCCCTCCCCCGTTCATGCTCTGTCTCTCTCTGTCCCAAAAATAAATAAACGTTGAAAAAAAAAAAAAATGGGCAGAGGACTTGAAGAGACATTTTTTCCAAAGAAGACATCCAGATGGCCAACAGACACATGAAAAGATGCTCAACATCACTAATCATTACGGAAATGCGAATCAAAACCATAATGAGATATCACCTCCTACTTGTCAGGCTAGCTACTATCAAAAAGACAAAACATAACAATTTTTGGCAAGGATATGAAGAAAAGGGAATCTTTATACACTGCTGGTGGGAATGTAAATTGGTGCAACCACTATGGAAAACAGTATAGAGGTTCCTCAAAAAATTAAAAACAGAACTGTCACATGATCCAACAATTCCATTTCTGAGTATTTGAAGAAAACAAACACACAAATCTGAACAGATATATGTGCCTATATGTTCACTGAAGCATTATTTACAATAGCCAAGATATGTAAATGCCCATCAACAGATAAATGGATAATGAAGGTGTGGTATCTATACACAATGAAGTATTAGCCATAAATAAGTATGAAATCCTACCATCTGAGACAACATGGATGGACTTTGAGGGTACTGTGTTTGGTGAAATAAGACAGAGAAAGACAAACGCTGTATGATTTCACTTATGTGTGGAATCTAAGAAACAAATGAACAAAGGACAAAGAAAACAAAACAGAAAAAGACTCGTAGATAATACAAAACAAACTGTTGGTGTGTTTGTAAATGTTGGTTAACAAAAGAGAGCGGGATGGGGGGGGGTGGGTTGGCCAGGCAAAATAGGTGAAGGGGGATTAAGAGGCACAAACTTACACTTATAGTAAGTCAAGATGTAATGTACAGCATGAGGAATATAGCCAACAATACTGTAATTAACTTTGTGGGGATCGCTTTGTATAAAAATACCAAATCACTGCAATATACACCTGAAACTAATAGGATATTGTATGCCAGTTATCCTTCAATAAAAAAAACTATACTGGATAAAATATCACGCAAGTGAATTTCCTCCGAAAGGCCTTTCCTTACTACCAAAACTCAAGTAACCTCCCCGAGTCATGTCAGCCCTTTTTCTTCAAAGCACCTGTCACGTGCATAATTAAACACTGGCCTGTTTTCTTGTCTACTGATGTATGTCTTCCCTACTAGATCATCGGCTCGGTCAAGTCAGGAAGCAGGTCTGTTTCATTCACCACTACTCACACCCAAAGCTAGCACGGCACCTGCCCGGCACCCAGCAGACAATGAGAAATACAGAAAGTGACCTTAGTGTTAAGAAGGCTGACCTCTCACACCTGCTAATTATGTCATCAGCTAACACTCTGCTTCCTGAAAATTCCACCGTTCTTGGCTCCAACCTGAGAAAGTGCCATCCCAGAAAGGTTCCAGAAAGGGTGCTAAGCAGCAAAGGATTTCTAATGTCCTCAAACACAAAAATAGTCCCGCTAAGACCTCGTCTCTGAAACACAGTCACTTCTCTTCAACCTCTAGTTTATATATTGAATTCCTAACCATCCACAATGATTATTACTATTATTATCATTATTATTGAAATATAGTTCATATACAATAACAAAGACTCTCTTAAAGGTGACCAGATGAGATCGATCCCCTGGGAAATTTTGAGGCCTATGCTACAAAGGTCTACACTATCTATTTGGGCAAGTTCCTACTTTTTCTCAAGTTCAGATCCTCTGGGGCTTTTGATAGCCTCCTAGGAGAATTTCAGGAAACCTGGCTCATTCCACAATTGTTCGGAGATGGATGGTATTAGACTTGCTTTTCTCTGGGCCTGCCTATTCTTTCCCTGAGAATTCTGCCCACAAATAGGGTGGCTTTTTCATGGGATGGGCAGAAGAGTTCTGGTTCACTGATCTCAAACAGCTCCTGAAAGATCATTAAAAAGGATAGGATTAACAAAATTATTACTCGTTTCTTCAAACTGAGTTCCTGAACTACCAAACAGACATCTGCTTATGTAACTGTAATTATTGCCTCAAAAACTGAAAACAAGTGAACTGCAGGTAGGGGACCCATTGTAAGACTGGGCGGGGGTTAAAATTCATTCCGAAAGCCGAGTGAACTGGGCCTGGTACCTGCTCTGCCCTGAGGTTGTAGTTGGGAGTGTTAGTTTGGGATCTGGAGCCCAGCTCTAGGGATAGCCAGTAACTTTCTTGCTTCTAATAATTAAATCACCGGCACTAGCACCTTAGAAGACTGCTTTACAGTGTCACAATCTGAAATTTCGAGACCCATAAACACTGAAGCAGTGTTCAGAAGCACCTCTCTGCACAATCCAGCACCCAGGGTTCCCTGCAGGCAGATTAAAGACCAAACCTCTGCCTTTGCTGCTACTGGGTCAGAAAGCACTCTTTCCTCTGAAACACCGTGGCTCTTGAATCGCACTTAAAATCAATGTCTGGGAATTACACCTTCTTCTCGGGGCACTGACGTAGCTTTCTCTGCAATATTATTTTTGCAGTAATTCTGTGCCCATTGTGTTCGTCAGATTCAGGTTCTAAAGGGAATCCCTGAATAAGCGTTTTAGAGCATAAAGGAACCTTCCAAGGGTAATGAGGTCTGAGACTACCAAATGCCTCCCAGCCTATTAAAAGCCTAGCGTACCTTTTATTCATCAAATGGACTCCTGTCCTACAGATCTGGATTAAGTCGAGGAGTCCCTCCCCCTGAAAAAAAAAAAGGGGGGGGCAGGAGTGGAGGCAGGAGGGGCGGAGATGGAGCTCGCAGGTTGGTGTCCAGAACGTTATTTGCCATTCCGGGTGTCATTTTCTCCGCAGAAATGTCAGCAGTTCTCAGTCGGCATTAAACTTGGCTGCTTTTCAATCACATAACGTTCAGAAAAGTCTAGGCATTTGAAAACACTTGTGTTTGCTACCCTCAGTTACTTGCAACTGATAGTTTTGTGGGCTTACATAAGTGAAACCAAGGAAACAGGTCTTCATAAAGGTGTTTGGATTTATAAACAGTTTTATTGCTCTAAGTTTTGCAACATGCAGCCCGGCTCGCAGGCAAGTTTGGTTAACAATAGGTGAGGCTAAATAGATGTGGAGAATCTGAGGCTGCTGATTCAATCTCACTCTTAGCTGAAACCTGGATGTTGAGTCCTTTAAGATTTTATTATTTCAAAGAATAGAAAAGAATTGTTTTCTAGACACAGGTCTTTGATAACAAGTAGGATGTTAAGAAATCATAGGGCGTCTGGGTGGCTCAGTCGGTTAAGTGTCCGACTTCGGCTCAGGTCATGATCTCACGGTTCGTGGGTTCGAGCCCCACAGAAATACGATCACAGAAGAGAAGTGACTGGTGAGTGCCTGACAGGTGGCTGACGCTCACCTGGGCATTTTCAATGTCCGCCTTACTCCTGCAGATGGAGTAATGAGAAAATATTCTGGAAAAGATGGAAGGAAGGACGCTCCCTTTTGCTAGGGTGAGACACCAATCTAGAGAAGCCGCCTAACAAGCGAGGAAGGATCTCTACATTATCTACAGAAGAAGGAGGATATGTGCCTGAAGAGCTTGGAAGGTTGCCACCAAGATCAATTAAGGCTCTGCTCTGCTATGAACTCAAGTCCCCAACCGACGGAGTGAGGAAGGCACGGGCCGTTACCCTTGTTCAGATACTCAAAAGAAACAGCTTAACGACTGTGGAGTGTTTTTGACTTCATAACACAGAGTCGTTCGGAACATATTACTCTACACATTGAGGGATTTTTCCGTTCAGTGGATTCTGACACCAGTACCACATACGTCTGCAAACAGCACGACTTAGGGATCTTAGAACAAATGCCCCTTCTCCAAGAATTTATCACGATTTTCAATTATTATAAAGTGAGACACAGACAAGCCATCGCTTGCTGTAGTTACACGATTACTCTCTGAGCCATAAAAAGTAACTTTTCTTTTTAGCAGGGAAGCCATTCTCTCTCTAGCTTGCTCTCTCTCTCTCTCTCTCTCTCTCTTTCTCCCTGTGTCTCTCTGTGGCTTCTATTCTTTTGGAAAAGGGCAGCAGTCATGTTTACAAGGCTCCTAAGTCCTGGCTCTGCAGGCACGAAGCCAGATGGCATTCTGGAAAGTTTAAAGGTGAATTAACCATAAAATGCTCCGGTCAGTAAATGCCATCCGACTTGCTGAGGAACAAGCAGGAGCAGAGAGTGAGGGGTGAAACCCGGGGGTGAAGTCCAGCGGAGAGGAGTTTCTTCCTCTCGTGTGTTTTACAAACTAACCTCGCAAAATCAAAGCAGGTGTTTGTTTTTTTTAACACAAGAGCTGCCACACGGGAAAATGATAAATACTGGATGAGGAATGGGCACAACTGACTAAATGTCACATTCCAGCACTCCGCTCAGCTGTGACGATGACAAAGCGGGCTGGAAACTCCAACCTAAGCCTGCTTCGTCCCCCAAGGCCCTCGTGGAATGTATACAACGCGCTCTGAGAACAGCTTCGAGGCCAAAGTCCCAGAGATTCCTGCTCTTAACCACGATACTCAAATCATAAAGAGATTTTTTTACCAAGGATGTCATTTTGGTGTTTTGAACTCCAGAGAATTTCTCATGCTCTCTCATGAACAGCTAATAGGTGTCACTGATAGAGCCAAAACATCATCTTTTTAGAGGACCCGCAGTTGCCCCACAGAAGCGTTAGCACCAGGGGGAAAAGGCGGGAGGTTCTTCCCAGCATTTACTCCTGGATGAGAAAGGCTGTAGGTTTGAAGGCAGGCACCCGGTAGCATCTTCTGGAAATGCTTGGGTGGGAGACACAGGAAATGTGCTCACAGAAGCAAGTGGCTGAGGGCTCAGCGGACCCGGGGTGGACTCGAGGCAGGGACCGCTTTCGCGGACGTGTCTAGCCAAGTTCCCGTCACCTGCCACCGTTCACAGAACTGGCATGGATTCTGTGCCAGATGGTCTCGTAACAGTTTCTGTCTGTAAGGGGTTTACAATCAGAAAACTGGGGTATGGAAAAATTACAAGACAAAGTAACAGCGTGCCCAAGTGTAACAGAAATTAACAAAGGGCAAATCTGTCCTGTCTGTAGTTCTGTTGTGAAGGATCGATTATAATTTCTCCCTGTGAAAAGTCACTCGGGAGTAAATATAGACGGTGTTTTGGAAACCGCAAGACCTATTTGTGAAATCCAGACACTAGCGGATACAGCGACAGGCGTAACGGTTATGATCGATCAAAGACACTTCAGTTTGAGCAAAGAAATTAATAGAGCTGCCTTTAACCGAGTGTAGATACGGAGGTGCTTGGGGAGAAGAAGGAAGAGATACATTCCTTTCGGAGAAAATGGACTAAGAGAAAGGTGAATGAAGATGCGGGTGTGTTCTTTTAGTTTGTTTTCAGATAGAAGTTTTGGTCCAGTTACTGACCAAATCCCAAGTTCAGTAATTCACCTGCCACTCTCATTGTCTCAAACTTTCTCTGACGTGTTCTATCCCGCGACGGCGTGCAGGCTCACTTTGTTATAAACCACTGTGCAGCAATATAACAGGAGTGGGACTCACCAGCCTCAAACCGTGCATTTTAATAACTCATATTTGTGAAGGAGCGTGGAAAGCTCACTCCTGCTCGTAAGGATGTGGACACCACGTCCAAAGAACTGCATTTTCTCTCTGTGGAGGAAATTTTTAACAGGGAAATGAACCAGGCTGAGATACAGTGCTAAACGCTGCATTTAAGCCTCTCTGCCAAAACTGTCTACACAGGTGGACAACGATGGCCTGACTTACTGCACTTCTTTTTAGGTCTGACAACCCGTGTGCATGTCCTGAATTCAGAATGGTGGGGGCGGGGCTCTGCCGCTGACAGGCATCCTTTCCGGACCCACGAGTCACTGTTCTGACTTAGTTCCCTGGCCTTACGTGGCCTGGCCTTCTGGTCTGTTTGCCTCTTGGGAAACGCTGCAGAGGCAGTAGTTGTAGTCTTCCCGCAACAGACGATGCACGAGCTGATCCCACGACGCAACACGGTGAGACGAAAAGCCTACGTTTTGCACAAACATAAAGACACACACATGGGTGTCGATCATCTATGAGAAAGGAGGAGCTGCAGGAAGGCACAACCCCAGTTCATCTCCTGAACCAACGGTGCGTACCTTGTGTGCGTGGAATTGGGCAAATGCAAGAGAAAACGGCATCTCGTCCACTTCTGTGATTTAGTTGAGATAAGTCAGAGCTGCAAGGGACTCTGAAATGACACAGCTCATCATTTTAGAGGCTCAGACTCAGAAGGCCCAGAAATAAGTATGTTGGCATGAAGTCCTGTGACTTCCTTATTCCTGCTGCCTGGAGACGGTCCAAAGGAAGGCTGCTCTCCATCCCAGCCTGAGTGAGGGTGATACGCTAACAGATGCAACAATTGTTTAGAAAGTGCATATTATATAAAAAGTGTTCATAACTAACTGGGTTTTCCTGGTAACACTACTTGCAACTTTTTCCCGATTTTGACCTCGCTGGGCTCCACACTCAAAAAGCATGGACCGTGTGGGTCAGGAGACCAGTGTCAGTTCAAGCTCTGGCACTTCTGGGGCCACATCATTTTCTGGGGGAAAAATTCACCTTGGGAAAAAAAAATTTACCTCTCTGAATCTTTCAATTTCTTTTTTTTTTTTTTTCCAAAGATTTACTTATTTATTTAAGTAACTCTATACCCAGTGCGGGGCTCGAACTCACAACGCCAAGATCAAGATGCACACGACCCTCTGATTGAGCCAACCAGGCACCCTGATCTTTCGTTTGCTAATTTGTTTTCATTTGCCAAATACGCACCGAGTGCCTACCACACGCCCACCTTGTTCTGCAGCTGAGACGTGAATTAGACAGACAAGGGCGTCTCTGTCCCAGGGGGCAGGAGGCAGATGGTGAACAAGACAAGTACACAGAATGCTTGAAAATGACGAAGACCAGGATCGAAAGTAAGGCATGGTCTGGAACAAGTGACCGGAAAGATGATTTCTGGGAAAAGAGAACTTTCTGGTCAAGCCCTGACAGAACCGAGGGGGCCGGTCCTGCAGGCACCCGGGGAAAGGGCACTTCAGGCCGAGGGGACAGCCAGAGTCAAGGCCCTGAGTATCTGCGGCCCAGCGAGGAGGCCGGCGCGCCTGGGCAGAGACAGTGAAGGGAGAGAAGGAGAACGAGTCGGAGGAGGAACCAGGGCACCAGACGCCTTACAGGCCGCACGAGGTCTGGGCCTTCACTCTAGTTAGAGGGGCGGCAGCTGGAGGGGTCAAGCGGGAGCACCGGGAATCGACGGTTTTAACAAGAGCATCGGGTCCAGTGTCTTGTCTGCCACAAAGGGTAGGATAACCGCTCCTATTTCCAAAGTTCTTAAGGGGGGGAATGCGAGGGTGTCTGTGGAGGACGGCCAGGCTACCGAGTGACAGCAAATGTAATGCACGGTGGCTGCGTGGAGTCGGTGTGGCACGTGGAGAGGTGGAGAGGGCTTCGGGATCACGGACAGGGGCCTGGAGGCCAGCTCTCCTGATCAGAAGCCAGCAAGCAAAGCAGGCTTTTGTGACTTCATCAGGAACAGGAAGGGTAACACCTGACCGGCAGGGTGGCTGGGAGAGCAAAGCTTAGGTCACGCGCCTGACGCGGCAGGTAACACGCGCCTCTCTGGGGAGCAAGAAACACAAGGTCCAGAGCACAGAAGAGCCCTAGCAATCAGCGACCCTGGCGTCTAGCCTTGACCTCCCACTGCTTCGCGGTCTCATCTTCTCCGTCTCTGCCACGGATGGAGGTGACGGTGGCTGTGGTGGTGTGACAGTTGAGTTAATGCTTGTGACACCGCCATACGAAGGATTTGCTGCAGCCTGTTTCCACTGTTAATACAAGTGTGGCTGAGCCTTACCCTACGGAGACAGCAAAAGAGTCCAGAGGAAGCTGCTGCATTGGAAACAATGTGGGATTTATCTGTTTATCTTGAAAACATCGTCCCGTCTTTTGAGTTCGATGATTTAGTGTATGGAAAGGGGAGGGGAGGGGAGGGGAGGGGAGGGGAGGGGAGAGGAAACAAAACCAAACAGATTTCGGAGCAGCGGCTCTCTATCACATAGCAGAAATGGTTCCAGAAAGGAAAACCTGGCAAGTATTAAGAGCTTCTTTAAGTCCTTTTTTAGTGCTAAGAAAGTGCTAGAAAACCTGGCAAGTTTCCTATCTCTCTTTCATTTCGAGGATAAGTTATCCCAACCGGCTTCTTGTAACTCAGTACTTCTCAGCAGGATCTGTGACAGCTCTTCCTTCTGGGGTTCTTCAGTGAACATCTGGGGGCCCGTCCTGAGTAACACAAGTGGAACCACCACGTCGTTTGTGCGGGTCGCCGCTAATCTTGAGGAGAGCCAGGCTGAAGGCTTAGAAAATGCAGGCCATAAACCTTCTTGAAAGAATCTGCCTTTCTTGGGATTTTTTTTTTTTTTTTTTTTTTTTTTTAGAGCAAGACTTGAAAGCAGAGAAGGTCTGCCAGCCACCCTCTTCCACGGAGCAACAGTGACTTGTTACTTTTACACTATTAGCTCATCTAGTCAAAACACCACGAGACGCAGAAAGCCCCTAGACTGCAGCTGGCCATCGCAAATCCCAAACAACCGCACACCGTAGTCACTACCTGTTTTCGCACGAACAGCCACGATGTAATCTCAACAGAACTATGAATATGCTCAATTTAACCTTTATTTTCTAAGCAGGGACTAAAATACCCAACTTCCTATGTATAGCACGGCAGCTCTCAATTAATAGACTGTACTACACAAGGGCTTTTTTCAGATACATAAGGCAGGGCTGATGTTCTCCCAGTGGGAGTTTGTTCATATGATCAATATGATTCAATTACATAAATATTTACTTAGCAGCTGTTATGTGTTGGGCACTGTGCTGGGTGCTGCAGAAACAGAGATGAGTAAGACCTGGCCCCCGATCAAGGCGTCTGCCATGCGGTTCGGGAGCCAGCTATGTAAACAGATAAAACGCGGTGGCAGTGGCATAAGTGTGATACGGGTATGCGTGTGGCGTAATGAGAACAAAGAGAAAGGGGCCTTCCCTTGCCTGGGGAGGCGGGCTTTTCTGAAGGAGGTGACACTTGAGCTGAGCTCTGAAGGCTTCTTCAGCCTGGTCTGAGGTGGCGGAAATTCTAGAGAGGGATGGATAAGCATTAGCAAATACATGAAGTCATGGGGCAACGTTCTGTGCAAGGTGTCGCTGAAGTATAGAGTGTGAGATGGAAAGGGGGAGCGTGGGGCTAGAGAGGCGAGAAGGGACTTGGATGTCCAAATCCAAGATCGCTTGGGTCCGCCATTTAGATGGCAGAGGACAAAAGACAGTCCGCCCGTCTCTACTCCGCACGTGCGGTCCTTCCCCGAACCCTGAATTCCTACGTCATCTGCGGCGGGCTGCTGGGTCTCTGGCAGCTTAGTTGGCGGTTATACACCACGGTGAAATACGAAGAAGCGGCCAAACATCCAGTAAACATCAAGCACCTAGCACACCTCAGGCACCATCTCAGGGGCCAGAGGTAGAGCAACAAGAAAATCGAAGTTCCTGCCCTCACGGCACTTGTATACAGCGGAGAAATGAGAACAAAACCAGAGTTCCACACAGGGGTGGTGCTAGGAAGAGACCAAAGCAGGACGGTGAACAAATCATGTAGCTCAAGGATGAGCAGAACATGGTCAGATTTCTCGGCAGAGTCGGATTGTCTCCATCTGTAATAGAGGGTCAACCGGAACAGGGGTAAGGAGAGAAGTAATGTTGTTTCGGGGAGGAAACTTCCTGGGAGTGGGCAGCGCGGTGGGCGATGCCCCAGGAGGAGAGCAGGGAAGGTGAGAGCTGGTCCCGACTCCTCCCCCCGCCCCTCGGAACACACGGGTTACCTGAGGAACACGGGCTTAAGTAGACTGAGCTCACTCCCTGGAAAACGATGCAGTTTACAACATGCTAAGTACCATGGAAACATATCTGTTCTTTCCACAAGCATGTGAAAAATACAGGGGGAAAAAAAATAAATCACTGCGCTTAAGAACAAGGGGAAAAACAATTAGAAGGGAGCTTGGAAGTAGAGAAACCGCCAAATCATAGCTCCCCTGGAAAAAACCTCCAGTAGAGCCCACGCTCCCGAGAGTCATGGGCCTTTACACAGAGGGTGTTGGCCGTAAGCTTCCTTGAAAAGGCCTCTGGGAAAGTCTGTGGTATGCCCAGCAGATGCTGTTGCCAACACCACCGGGAAACGTCTACGGGCTGAGGGAGTCTCGGGAGCGAGAACACACCCACGTGCGCCCCTGTGAAGAGCTCCCTCCTTCCAGCACAGCCCCTCCGGCCTGGTGGTCTTCACTCCCGATAAAGAACTCCCTGCTCCTTCTCTGGCGCTTCCTGTTTTTATCCAGCTTCACCAGGGGTTGGGTTGTGCAGTGGCTCTGGTAAAGGGCCTACTTACCCATAATAACGTCTCTTGCGGTCTCCAAAACGTCCTTGGCACAGATGGGTGACAAAGAAATATGTGCAAAGAAACTTTATATATAGTCCAGAAAACACAAGAACCAGAATGCCTGCAATAACAATGGTCTCAAAGGGTACGTGGGTTTTTGGTAGGCTATAGATAGTGACGGGGCGGGGTGGGGGGACCAGCCAACAGCGTGCTCAGGAGCCATGACCGCTTGACGTGAATTCTGAAAAATTCACGGGGTTCTCGACACAAGCGTAGAAGCAGAAAGAGTGGTCTGCAATCTCACTGAAAAGACAAAGATAACTGGACCGCCGGTTCGGGGAAGACTGACCCCGTACATTCCCTATGACAGGTAAACAGAAAGGCTAATAGCAGATGTTTTCCATTTAAGCTCAGCTATCTCCCCTGTGCTAAACAGACATAATCAGAGTAACCATGGACATCCCACATGTTCAGCAAGACATCTGTGTTCAGGAGGGAAGCATTTCTCATGAACAAGTCTCTGAGGCAGAGGCAATAAAATGGATAAAATTGTATGCAAAGAGCTAAACAGGATCCTTTAAAAATGAGGTCACTTGGCTCAGTGGGCTAAGCGTCCAACTGCGGCTCAAGTCATGATGTCACTGTTCGGGAGTTCGAGCCCAGGGTCGGCCTCTGGGCTGACAGCTCGGAGCCTGGAGCCTGTTTCCGATTCTGTGTCTCCCTCTCTCTCTGCCCCTTCCCCACTCTGTCTCTGTCTCTCAAAAATTAATAAACATCAAAAAAAAAATGAGGTCAATTAAATGGTCAAGAAAAAGTAATGTGGTTTTGGAGCACTACTTGCCATTTTCTGGAGTATATTCTGTTCTGCGTAAGAACACACAGTCCTTGGGGCGCCCGGGTGGCTCAGTCGGTTGACCACCTGACTTTGACTCAGGTCATAAGCTCGCAGTTCATGAGTTCAAGCCCCACATCAGGCTCCGTGCTGACAGCTTGGAGCCTGGAGCCTGCTTTGGATTCTGTATCTCCCTCTCTCTGCCCCTCCCATGCTCATGCTCTATCTCTCCCTCTCTCTCTCTCAAAAACAAACAAACAAACAAAAAAAAGAATACACAGTCCTTTCTTCCACATCAGACCATTATCGATGGACACTTGCGTGAGTGTGAAAGTTCCTAACTGTTGTCTCTGCTCATGCACGTTCAGTCCAACCTCTGTGTACATGCAAGTCATTTAAAACATTTTTTTAAATGTTTATTTATTCTTGAGGGAGAGAGAGACAGAGCATGAGTGGAGGCGGGGGGAGGGCAGAGAGAGAGGGAGACACAGAATCCGAAGCAGGCTCCAGGCTCCGAGCTGTCAGCCTAGAGCCTGACGTGGGGCTCGAACTCATGAGCTGTGAGATCACTACCTGAGCCGAAGTTGGACGCTTAACCCACTGAGCCGTCTAGGCGCCCCTACATACAAGTCATTTTGCACACTGCCAGCAGCACAATCTTTCTCAAACATCATTGTTACCGTGTCCTTGGCCTTTGATGGTCCTTACTACACCGCGAAGAGTGGTGAACGGATGCCTCCTTGTGGCAGCGATGAGGGGCCAGAGAAGGAAATGAAGTAAAGCAGTGAGCCATGTGATCATCTGGAGTAAGAGGTTTCCAGAAAGATGGAAAGGCCTGAGGCATAAATAAGCAGCCAGGGCAAAGAAGCACAAGAAGAACCGTGGGCTCTTGGTGGAAAGAACAAGGCGGGTGGGGTGGTGGTGATACTGGAAAGGAAGTTGGAGAGATGGACAGAGATCAACTGAGCCATGGAGGCCGAAGGAGGAGTGTGGACTTTAATTGCAGGTGCAACTCATAATTGACTTGTAAGAGTAACTCAGTAAAGCCCTGTTGAACAAATGAATTATTGAAGTCCAGTCTGAACTACTCATTTTGTCAGATGAGGCCTGAAGTTTACAGTAAGGTTTAGGAGGAAGAAAAATACTCTTGGGCACGCCCAACATGTTCAAACGGAAACCCTCTTTTCACCGGCCAAAGTCTTTCATTACTGAAACTGACCAACGTCCATCTTTCTAAGTCAAGGAAAAAAAAAAAAAATGAAGTTACACATAAAAATTTCTCTCCTGATTTTGTCCCAGGACTCGAACGCTGTCTCAATAAAGTGAATGGGTAGCAAGTATTTATAATTAAGATACTTTTAAATACACACACACATTTTAGGATGGAGACAACTTCCAATACATACTATCTGAAAATTATCACTTGTTTGCATGATGGAGTTACATATGCCAGTTTTCTAAGCACGCCATGACTCGCGGATACTTCACGACTGAACAACACATTCACTGCATGTGACAGGCAGCCTCTAACGTCAACCTCCGTGGGCCCTGCATCCCAGTATTGATACCCTTGGCACCCTTCTGTTGAGTGTGGACTGTAGTTAGTGACTTGCTTCCAGTGACTGAAAAAGGATAAAAGTTGATGGGTTATCAACTCTGAGATTAGGTTACAAAGAGACTGTGGCTGGGGCGCCTGGGTGGCTCAGTCATTTAAGCGTCTGACTTCCATTCAGGGGTCATGATCTCACAGCTTGTGGGTTCAAGCCCCATGCCGGGCTCTGTGCTGACAGCTCGGATTCTATGTCTCTCTCTCTCTCTCTCTCTCTCTCTCCCTCTCCCACTTGTGTTCTCTCTCAAAAATAAACATAAAAAAAAAGAGAGGGAGAGACTGTGGCTTCTATTGGGAGCACTCTCCTGTCTGCTCATTCTGAGAGAAGCCGGATGCCATGTTGTGAGCCGTCCTACGAGAGGCTCATGTGGCAAGGAACTGGGGGAGGGCTTTGGCCAGCAGCTAGTGAGAAAGCACAGCACTCAGTCCAACAGCTCATAAGGAACTGAAACCCAACGGTAATGATGTGAGTAAACTTGGACATGGATCTTCCCCAAACCGAGCCTTCAGAATGGGCCTGCAGCCCCAGCTGGTGGCTTCACGGTGGCCTCGTGAGAGACCTGGGGCCAGAGGCACCCAGCTAACACCTGGATTCCTGACCCACAGGAACTGGGAAACAGTGAATGTGGTTTTAAGCAATTACGTTTGGGGGTAATTTGTTACACAGCAATTTATAACTAATCCATTGGGCCACATTTTAAAGGAGAAGGAGACCAGTTAAATTCTTGACAGTGGCTAAAATCTGAAAGACATTTACAATGCCTAAAATATACACTTAATTACTTTGTAACAGCAAGTTGACCTTCATAATATTTTTTAAACACTGACAAATATTAAAGTTAGTTTGAAAGAGCCAATTTGGAGGGGGCAGGAAAAAAATCAAAAGGTTGTATTAGTGGAAAGATTTGGTCAGAAACTGAGAAATCCAGTTTCAAAGAGGGAAAGCTCCAAGAGCAGAAATGAAAGACTAGGTTCCAATACACCCGCGAAAAATTTCGGGATTATTAATGAATGAAGAACGTAGCTGTAAGATAACATCATTCTACAAAACATGATAGTGTGATATGAAGATACAAAATAAAATATGAATAGCAATTAAGAAAATAAGGTGCACTGGCATTCCAATTTCTTAGTGCGACCCAGCCTCTTCAAGCCTCTGTTTCTCCACACAGGTAACAGGCGTAAGAATTCCTACATTTTAGGGTGATAAAGCACTCAGTGCAATGCTGGGCCCATGGTAAAAAACCAAAAAATACTGGTTCCTGTAACAGCTACTCTTTTCTGTTACAGTTTTAAATTAGAATCTAGTTCTACTTTTGGGGCGCCTGGGTGGCTCAGTCAGTTGAGCGTCTGACTCTTGATTTTGGCTCAGGTCATGATCACACAGTTCGTGGGATCAAGCCCCGTGTGGGGCTCTGTGCTGACCATGCAGAGCCTCCTTGGTGCAGTCTCTCCCTCTCTCTCTCTGCCCCTCCCTCACTCATGCTCTCTGTCTGTCTCTCAAAAGAAATAAACATTTTTTTAAAAAAAAGAATCGAGTTCTACTTTCAAAGAATATCAGGTTACTTCACAGCTTGAGACACTTAGAAAACTTAGCAGAAAGTTCAAGAAACCAAAATTTAACCAGAGTTAAGAATAAGGTTTGCTCAAGAAAGTGAAAAGACACACCCACGGAATGAGTAAAAATATTTGCGAATCACGTATCTCGTAAGTGACTTTTATTTAGAAAATATAAAGAACTCTTGCAAGCCAGTAATAAAAAGACAAATAACCAAACTGAAAAATGACCTGTTGACCAATAAACATACGTGAAAAGATGTTCAGCATGATTAGCCGTTGGTAAAATGCAAATGAAAACTATGAGCTGACAAACCATTTCACACCCACAGGATGAATATAATCAAAAGAAAAAAAAAATAAGTGTTGTCAAGAATGTTGAAAAAATGGAACCCTTGTACACAACTGGCGGGCAGGTAAAATGTGGCAAACTCTTCAGCATTTATTTGCTTGGTTCACTTATTCATTATATATGCACAGTGTGTGGCCATTTCCATCACTAAATCAACTGAATCAAAACAGTGAGCTTATCAGGGGATATAGAAAAGTCTCCAAAATTCTCTACTTTACAATAAATATGAAGCATCTGGTGTTTCATACTAAGATAAAGCCCTTTTTGAAAGAAACATGGCACCATTCTAATCCATTTCCATAAGTGCAATTTAATCCCCAAGTGTTAAATCAGATACACTGCGGCTTACTATCTATTTGAAAAATAAATTATCGAAACAAGGAAACTAACAAGGCTCTCATAAAAATAGAAGCCAAAAATAATGATGACAAATTCAGTGAGTATTTCCCCTGTCGCAACTTGAATGCTTAAACTGTACTGTGTGGGAAAATACCATTGTTTAAAAAATAAACAACAAAAAACTAAGTGGAAGATGGAGACTTAATTCTTTGAGTTCATGGAAATTTATTGTCATCAAAAAATAAACTCACGATTTACTGGCCTTCTAAAACCTACAATCAATTCAAGTAAAAATAATTGTCATTGGCCTATCATGTAGAAGTTACAGAATTTTAGAGCCCACAGGAGACTAAAGATCACGTACCTCAACTATCTCAGTAAAACTGAACTAGTTGATAACAGGTCACACATCTGGCTGAGGACTGAGCAGGGTGAACACTAGGAGCTTTGACTCCAAGCGTGGGCCTTTTTCCTGTAGGTTATACTGAGGCTAATAACCCTTTCCGAAGAGATGATAGTGCCTGTATTTGCAGAGAGTAAATGAACCTCAAGTGGAGGGTACATTCTTTAGGATTTCTGAACTTAGGTCCTATCATCTAGCCTTCCATTAACGGAGTTTTATCAAATGGTTTAGGAAAACATGTTTATTATCATTTTTTTTTAATTAACTTATTTCTATATAATTTATTGTCAAGTTAGGTAACATACAGTGTGCTCTTGGTTTCGGGAGTAGATTCCCATGATTCATCGCTTTACATAAAACACCCAGTGCTCATCCCAACAAGTGCCTTCCTCAATGCCCCTATCACCCATTTTCCCTTCTCTCCCCACCCCCCACCCCCTGCATCAACCTTCAGCTTGTTCTCTGCATTTAAGAGTCTCTTATGGTTTGCTGCCCTCTCTGTTTGAAACTAATTTTTCCCCTTCCCCTCCCCCATGGTCTTCTGTTAAGTTTCTCAAGTTCCACATCTGACTGAAAACATATGACTGACCTATTTCACTTAGCATAATACCCTCTAGTTCCACCCATGTTGCTGCAAATGGCAAGTTCTTTCTCATTGCCAAGTAGTATTCCATTGCATGTATAAACCACATCTTCTTCATCCATTTGTCAGTTGATGGACATGAGGCTCTTTCCATAATTTGGCTATTGTTGAAAGTGCTGCCATAAACATTGGGGTACGTGTGCCCCTATGAATCAGCACTCCTATATCCTTTGAATAAATTCCAGTAGTGCTATTGCTGGGTCATAGGGTAATTCTATTTTTAATTTTTTGAGGAACCTCTACGCTGTTTTCCAGAGTGGCTGCACCAGTTTGCATTTCCTCCGGAAAATACGATTTTTAAAAACAACACTTCTTTCAGTGACATTAAGGCCAAATTCACGGTACTTCTCCTTTGCTTGTTGTTTTCTTCTTCTCACTTCCTGTGTTTTCCTTCTCTGATTATTCAACATGCTATTGGGAGAAGTTTTGGGCCAAAGCATCTGACCATCTTCCTAGGTTTAGAGATTCTCCTATTTTATGAGGCAGCACTTACCTCCCACTATATAAGTTTAAGTACCTGTGAGATAACAGAAAGATATATTTTGGTCTCTGCCCACAGAGTTCCTGAAACCAGGTAATTTCCTAGGTAACAGGAATGTCTTTTGTTCTAATGAGGTGACTCTGGGTGGGCTCCTGGATGGGGGCTGGCCATCAGAAAGACCAAGCCAAGATTCGAAGTCTGGAATTTTCGGCCCACTCCCCATTCTCTGGTGAAGGGGGGAGTTCATGAATGAAAATGGAGTTAATGATCAATCATGCCTGAACCATGAAGCCTCCATAAAAATCCCAAGAGTATGGGGACCTCAGAGCTTCTAGGCTGTTAAAAACATAGACAACCCCAACTCCACAGGGACAAAAGTTCCTGCATTTGGGACCCTCCCAGACCTCACTCTGTATCTCTTCATCTAGCTGTTCATCTGTATCCTTTATCACATCCTTTCATAAACTCGTAAATGTGTTTCCCTGGGTCTGTGAGCTGCTGTAGCAAATTCACTGAACCTGAGAAAGGGGTCAAGAGAACCCTTGATTTATAGCCAACTTGGACAGAAGTTTTGGGTAATCTGGGGACCTACCTGTGATTGGCATTTGAAGTGAGGTGGGAGCAATCTTATGGAATGGAGCCCTTCAACCCAGGGATCGGGTGCAATCTCGAGGTAGAACTGAGCTGAACTGTAGGACATTCAGCTGGTGTCATGGAGAACTGCTTGGTAAGGGGACCGCCTCCCCAAAATGGTGGCCACAAGTGTCCTGATTATTCCGTGTGAGGAGTAAAGGAGGAAGATACAGGAGAGGAGGGCTATAGGTTTTTCCAGCACAGTACCAGCTACTTCAGTTCCCAGGCTTCCCTGTAACGAGGGTGTGGGCATGTGACCTAGGCAATGCCAACCAAAGGCACCAGGCTCTAGACCAAATAGAAGCCATGGCTATGAAACTCCTCTGGGGTGGGGGTGGGGGGGTGGCGCTGGAAGCAGTAGCATCTGGTTTCAAGAGTCACCCATGGCACTAGTTCTGGAAGCAGAATTTGGAATCTGTGTTATCAGTGGTGCACGCTCTGTGGGGTAATTTGGGGCTCTGTTTTTGCTTAACAAACCTCTAAGTCTATTCCTCTGACTCTCCTAGAAATTCTGCTTATGTTATCAAATTCTGCTTAAATACCCCATTATTTGAAACTGAAGAAAACTTACACATAAAAGCAGTAAAAAGTTTAAAAAAAAAAAAAAAAGCTCTATTATATTGTGAGCTTACCTAGGGCAGGGGCCTAATGTATAATTTTCATATTAAATAGTATCTGCTCATAAAATGACATCTAACATTTGGTAGGTTCTTCATAAATGTGGAATCAAACTGGCTATTTACAAAGTAGTACTTATTAACTGTACGCTTAATGAGGCTCTGTGGGATAAGAGAGAGAAGACAGCACTAACAGGACAGTACATTTGCTAGAATGTGTGAGAAGAACATGATTAACTGAACTCAACTGAGGGAGCAAGAGATTTTTCATGTTCACAGCCTATTCCATTTTTTTTTTAAGTTCATTTATTTTGAGAGATAGACAGAAGCAGAGAGAGGGAGAGAGAATCCCAAGAAGCCTCCATGCCGTCAGCACAGAGCCCAATGTGGGGCTCAAACTCACGAACTGTGAGATCACGACCTGAGCTGAAATCAAGAGTTGGATGCTTAACTGACTGAGCCACCCAGGCACCTCACAGCCTAGTCCTTCTAAAGGAACTTTACTAGTTATTTTAGTCTCACTGCAGGCCTGTTTTCCTGGGAAAACACAGGGCCACATCTATACAAATGCAGACAGTAACTTCATTCGTGAGAAGACAGACTGCTTAATTTTACTACAAAGTGGTATGTTTTATTTTGAACGTGGAACTGATCTATTGGTCTGGGACAAGCTAGTTTAGGGAAATGACTAACATTTATTTCCTAGAAAATGGGGGGGGGGAGTATGTTTAAGTACCATGGAAAAAGCCAGCAAACTTTGAAATCAATGTCCACTAAACTTGGATGGAATGAATTTCTTAAACAGCGCTTTAATTAGGTAAACTTAGGAGGGCAAGGAAGCTGAAGCTTCCTACTGTTTCTATTTTAAGATAGTGGTGAAAAAGTCTTCTCAGTTTACCATGGAAATTCCAGGGAACTGTTGGGTGAGTGCGTCTATCTTTTAAGAATATAAATATGTCATCTTTTAGTTGGCCAGCACGCCAAATTATGTGCTTAATATTAAAATATTTATAGATGACTGGAACATAAACGCAGCAGCTGTTACTCGGGAATTATGGGAGCATAAACTCGTATTCAATTCTCCTGTCTTCACTAGTCGCAAACTGTGCTTGAGGGCAAGGCCGACAGGAGCCAGTGCTGGGGCCACAGGAAACTGACGGCAAAAGACTATTGAGAAAGTTCACTGATGGTTCCCCGAATTTCATAGCCACTACAGCTGCGAAACAGGGATCAAATTGTCATGAAGCCTTTTGAGGACCAAATGCAATTATGTATGTCAAAGAACCCCACGATATGCTTAACACACATGGTGGGTGCTCAAAACAGAGGAACTAAACCTGAATTTGCAACTTAAACTATTTAGTGATATAGACGACGGACGATTGAAAAGCATTTTGTTTTGGAAGGAAAAAACCCTCCAAAATATTTTAAGCTGTGGTAGATATATACTGAGTAGATCTTGTAAATGCTTTATTTTCTTTATTTCTACTCTCATTCTAACCACATAGCTCATGTTTGCATACTGTCTTTACTCATAATTTTGCACTATAATTTTTACATTATTTAACCATGGATATTTATTACTTTAAAATGGGAAAGTCTGGGGTGCCTGGGTGGCTCAGTCGGTTAGGCGTCCAACTTCAGCTCAGGTCATGATCTCACGGTTTGTGAGTTCGAGCCCCGCATCGGGCTCTGTGCTGACAGCTCAGAGTCTGGAGCCTGCTTCCGGTTCTGTGTCTCTGTCTTTCTCTGCTTCTCCCCCCAACTCACACTACCTCTCTCCTCTTCAAAAATAAATAAACTTAACACACACACACACACACACACACACGGGAAAGTTTATGTAAAGATCTCACTATCAATTAGGGTGGTCCCTGCTTTCAACACTGTAAGGTATGTGGCACCATGAATTATTTTGTGTTTACTCATGTATGATAATTCAGCCCCAAGCCACACGGTGATCATGACGGAGTGAGGTGGTTTTCTAACAAAAGACAGAAACGTCTTCTAAGACACGCCTCGCCTTTCCCCACATCAAATACTAGGTCATTTTGCTTCAAATAGAAAAATGGTTTCTGCTTTCCAAGAATGTCCTTGTGGTAGGAAAAACATTACCTTTCACATTTAACTCACGAGCTGTGCCTGGGGTGGGTGGGGAGGATGTAAAGACGTGGCTTTGGGTCACAGCCCCTCAGTCATTTGCCTCCACCTGTTTTCTTACCTGTGTCAGGAGGCTGCTGTCTCCTGCCTTCCATAATCCCCCTCCTGCCTGTTGTCTCAGGCTTCCAGCTCTGAGATTCTCTCTGATCTACATAGGTCCTGCTTCCCAGTGAGATTATGAGCTCTCTGAAGGCATAAATCACATGGTAGGGTACCTCCAAAATCTGTGCGTGATGTAGCAGAGTGCCATGCGATGGCTATGTGTGAACCTGAACGACAGCCGCGTTATGCTATAAAACAAACGTGGGACCAGATTATCAGAGCTCAGGAAGCGAAGCCATGATGGCACACTAACCCTTATTTAACATTCACAGTGGGGGCTCCATGATCTGACCTTCCAGTCAAGCAAGTGCACTAGGCAGTAATGAGCTGGGAGAAACGATGAACAGGCTAGATTCGAGGTGAGGTATTCTGTCCTTTTGTCTCCATAAAACCCCCACAATATTCCCGACTTCTGGACTCACTCTCTGTACACTGTGACAAGCCAGCATGGTAAGCGGCCTAAGATGCTCCCTCCGCCCCTAAGCCCCACCTCAAGGTGTTCGCACCCTGGTGCAGCCCCTCCTCCAACGTGCCAGGTTCGGTCCGTGTAATCTACAGCCTGCGGGGAAGAGACGGCGTGTCACTTCCGAGACCAGGTTTAAACGACTGGCTTCTGTTTGAGGAGCTCTCTCATTCTCTCACTCTCTTGCCCTCTTGGATCACGGATCAGTTGCTCTGGGGGAAGCCCCAGGAAGAGGCCCTCATGGTGAGGAGCTGGAGCGGGCTGCCGACAGTTGAGTGAGCTTGGGAACAGATCCGTCAGCCCCCGTCAAACCTTCGGCTCTACCCACGGCCTGACTACAACCCCACGAGGGACCTAGAGCCACACGCACCCCGCTAAGCTGCTCCCACATCCCTGGCCCCCAGAAACTGTGACGTAATCTGTGTGTGTGTTCACACTGCTGTCTCTTGCCTAGATGATTGTAACTTTCTAACTGTTGCTTCTGTAAAAGTATCACCCCCACCCCCCAATCCATCCTTGCTGTCAGGGAAGTATCTGAAACACGATCCTACTAGTGCCTCTCCTCTGCCCAAAAGCTTTTGGTAGATCCCTATTACCCAAAACTCCACATCTTGTCCTACAGGCCTTTGGGAACCGAACCCTGCTGGCCTCTCTGGCTTCCTCTGCACTTCAAGGCCCAGGCTCTTAACTCCTACTTTAATCTCCCATGTCGGCTAACTAGTTTCCTTTCTCTGATATCCACTGTTCCCAGAACGTCCCCCACACTTGGCCGATCCTATGAGTGCTTCAGGATTCAGTTCAAAGATCACTCTGTGAATGTGTATTTGTTTATTTAATTAAATTTTTTTTCTTGGATACACATGGCAGTACCTGGTATGAAGAAATGGTATCGTTTCCTAGATACCAATGACAAAGAGGCTGTACACATTTAACTCAATCCAACCCATTTTGATGAGCACCTACTGTGTGTTAGGCACATGTTTTTCAGGAGGCACTAGGACTAACGAAAAACATTGAACAAATAGGGTCCCTAACCTTGGAGAGCCTACAGTTTAGCCGTGAAGTTAGACAATAAGCTACTGATGATAAATAATACGAATGTTACACAAATAAGAGTTCAGAGTATTCGGGGCAGTGGAGGTGGGGGAGGGGCACCAAACCCGTTCTGTGGGCTCAGAAAAGCTTTCCCGGAATGTTTAAGGGATTTAAGGAAAAAAAAAAAAAAAAAACTTTATCAAAAAGACGTTAAATCAGGATAAAAAAATGGCCCAAAAATCAAAATCAGCAAGCAAAATGGAAGAGACACAGGTTGGTGGTAATATACGTGAAAGGAGCCACGGACTAGGACGGACCAAACCCACAATGTAACCGGGAAAAACACTTTGTTGTCCCCAAATGAAATACAGTCCACAGACTTTGGGGATACTCCATTATGTTCAGGATTCACAGCCCTCCTTCAGAGGCGGGAAACCTGAACCCACCCAGGACTGAGACACCCTGAACCCAGGTCACAAGAACAGCTTCTGACAACTCGAAGGCCTTGGTGTCTGAAGCCTCAGAGGAAATCTGCGGACTACAAGTGGCTGAAGGTCTGTCGTGTGGAAGAAAGACTAGTTTTATACATAATCCTGTGGATTTGTAGGTACAGGAAGGAAGAGACAGAAGAGGAACCAACCATCTCCAAATCGCCAGAGCTATTTAAAGCAGGCAGTCTGCATCCTCGGAGGGGACCGTATCTAAAGTGGCTGGCCACGGAGCAAAGTGTTGCAGGAGAAAATCCTACCACCGGAAGGGAGTTACCCTGGATGCCTTTTAACCCTGGTACTTCATGGCTGGACAACATGAATATTAATGAGTCTTTCCTTGTCCTAATCTCTACTGTAGTGATACCAAGTGGATCACATTTCCCACAAGGTCCTGTCCTGTATGGTAAATAGGATGAAAACAAAGCGATGGGCTTTAGACATCCTCAAAATAACAGTACGGTCCTCCTAACAACTCCGCTCCTAGCAACAAACTATTCTACGGTTCACATTTGCCTCATTATTTAATCTAAATCTTATGTTTAAGGCACGCGATTGTCTCAGATCGTAAAATCTGTAATAAATACGGAAGAAAACATGTCTACGGATATTCGGTTAAGTCCAAAGGCAATTCTTGTCTGATTCGCTCAAGATTCCCAAAGCGGAAGTTTTAACGATCCGTATCCATATTGTCAGCTGCAACATTCTAGATTCAGAAAAACCTAGATTTCTGAGGATGCTTTAACCTTTACTTGTAAAAGCCCAAGAAAAGGAGCATTCTCCAATGTGGACAGAATGACGGCGTCTGTGACACGTATATCCCTGAGATGATGCTGGCCTAGCATCCGTCCCCAGCTGTGTCCTAAATGACAAAGAAATGATCTGTCACGCTCCACAGAGAGTTAGGATCCCTACTGTTTCCAGCTGCTATCGTGGCAGAAGAGAAAACCGAGGACTTGAGCCCTGAGCTTAAGTAGTTCTTCGGAAAGACAGAAACTGGAGATGATGTGAGATGGTTCAATCTTCCATCTTACGTAGACACACTGCGGTAAGACCCTTGATGTTCCAGCACAAAGAACAATCCAATCTGGGGACCTCAACACGTTAAGAGAAAGAAATGATTCAGATTTTGAACAGTCAGTAGTAGGAAGCTCAAACCAACTTTGTTGGCTCAAATAGATGCTGATCTCTAGTTTTTATTAGTCAAAAGCTAAACCGTCTGTTTGAGTAGAAACAGATTTTCGCCGCAAGGGAGACGGAGGGAAAGTGGCCTCAGTGAAAGTTGATGGGACTCGCAAGGTCGGCTAGGTGCAGGGGTCTCGGGAACTGGCCCCTCTGGGTGAAGAAAGAAAAGAAGTACGAATATCCGAGAAGGCGCAGTGCAAGCCGAGCCGATGTAAATCTCTGGAGACTCGCAAACGTTCCCACAGATTAAAAAGTTTATTAGCAAATCAACTACAGAAAAGACAAACTACTCCTGAAAAAAAAAAATTTCCCTGTGCAACTGCCAGTAAATCTTCAAAGCAACATCACTCTCAACAAAGTGAGAGGCATTCAGGTACAGAAAGGCAGGTCCAGCATTCACCTTCTTTTTCCCATTCCCCACATCTAGTTTCAGACTTCCTTTGTACAAGAGGGCTCAGAAGAGGCTATGCCAAGTGGAGATAACCGAACGGTTTGGGAGGAGTTAAACATGGATGCCCTGATGACCTCAACCAGAGGAAATGAGGGTGGCAAGAAACAGCCACAGGACGGCTATTCCAGAATCACGGAATCAGCTTCTCCTTCTCCCTCCTTCAGCTGCCAAGCGCAATAGACTTTTCCTTTGCAATGTCTTTGGACATTTTTCCTTTCTCTCCACCCCAGGCCTCTGACAACCTCACCCCAACACTGTTGCAATGCATCCCAGCTCACCTTGCCTCCTAACTTTTTGTTTTCGTTTACAGACCTCAGCCCGATCAGCCGTCTCTTAATAGAGCTTTCACGGTGTAATTTTTATGTTGGAGAGCCGTCAGTCATTTCCTTCACTCATTAATGGCCTCAATCATATAGCTGCGTCTCAGGCAGCAAACACTATTTCTCACACCCTTCAACACGCGTCCTCTCTTTCCCGTCTCCTCCCAGACGCTTTACTCAGTCCCAACTGAGCACATGATGAAGTGCCGCGGCAAGCAGCTGCTGCTGATCTGTCCACTCGGTGTCCGTTTCTTCCATGCTAAGAGAAGTCCACGTGTTTTTTTCCGATCACAGTGTGCCTGGTTAAAACATTGTACTTCTGAGCCTCCCTTGAAGTTAGGCATAAGCACGTGAGCCAGTTTATGTCCCATGAGACATAAGTGAAGTCTGCTAGAAATGTCTGGACAATGTTTGCTTTCCTGAAAGACGCCATGCCCTCCTCCTTTTTCCTGCCTGGAATACAGATGCGATGGCTTGAGCTGCAGCAGCCACTTTGAGGACATCTGCGGCAACCTTAGTCCTAGCATCCTTAAATTGTTGAACCAACACTGGCAACTAGACCGGTTCATTGCTGTGGACTTCTTAATATAGAAGAAAAAATGAATCCAATTTATTTAAGCCAATGCTTAGTTAAGGTTTTCTGTTACTTACAGCTAAATGCAGTCCTCATGCAAATACATATTCCTCTCCTTATCCTACTCTAAGTTTCCTTTCCAGTCCAGTTCAAGTTTTGCTTTCCAAGGTACCAAGCGAGGTTAGTCACCAAGATTCTATCACCTCTCATATATTCAAATTTTTTATCCTATGCCAGAAGCGTTACGATTTGTAACTAGCCGGTACTTAACTGATTTCTCTTAAAATATTAATCAGCATGTTGTTTCTGGTTTAGAACTGATCTAAATCACCACTGTTGGTCTAGGCCTAGCTGGTGATTTAGCATGGCTAAAAAGGGACCTAAGGAAATGAGCCAAATTTTACCTACATTCTAAAGACAATTTGAGTCATATTCTGCTTCGCATACGTGATTATCTTCCACTAGGAAACTGCCAATTGAATCCGAGGAATTAAAGTGAAAACTTAGGTCTTTATGAAGGTATTGTTTATCATAGCCAGTAGAGTGAATATTAACACTCATCATTTTACTGCCAGTTACACATAATTAATAGATCTACAGATATACCCTGAAAGAAAACAATCTTTTTTCCGGGTGAGTAGTGTCATTTTTCTCCCTTTCTCAGTAGAAATTCTCAGTGTGGGAATTTTTGCTACTGGTCTCAGTAGTGAACCAAAAGTCAAATATTTGTGCATCTTTAAAAAATTTAAAACGTGGTATGAAGAGAAGACTCCACTCAACTGTCTGGACACAATTATAGAACACTGACATGGAATAAATTGCAAAGGAAATGCAAGCTTGCAAATGTATTTTAGGAAAGTAGGTAATTTGCAGACCTTTAAGAAAAAAAATGGACTCACAAAAGTAAAAGGCACAACTTCCAGGCACAGTTCTCTTGGATAACCAGCCTGCTTGTGTAGAACATGTCTAAATAGGCCAGTTTCCAAATACATTTTCTTTGGGATCACAGTTTTATGAAACCGGTGATCATCAAAAGCAGTTGTATCAACATTCTCTTATTATTAGAACCAACACATTTATTTAGTTGGTTTTCTTCCTGCCCTTCTATTACGTCCTCTTCAACTAAAAAGGTGTTTCATTGCTAGTAAGTTCTTCTCAATTTTCTTCACGTGGAAATTACTTCGAGATTAAATATAAATACAGTTTAGCCTTATAGTCATTTGTTCATCTACGTGAACCCTTACTAAGGACAGGGTAGGATCTGAGTTATAGAGTTTTCTCTTTATTACTTAGGTATGACACTAACTTAGGTATATGACACACAGAGGGCAGGAGAACAGTAAAACCCAATCAGTGAAAATGGTGGTCAAATTATGGAAGCTGTTTGCTAATGGCAGTGTTCATTCTCTGTGAAAGATACTTACAAAGCAGCTACCATTAAAAACAAGATCTCTACTATGGTCTATTTTGTTGAGCTACTTATGAAGAAAGAAAGAAAGAAAGAAAGAAAGAAAGAAAGAAAGAAAGAAAGAAAGAAAGAAAGAAAGAAAGAAAGAAAGAAAGAAAGAGAGAGAGAGAGAGAGAGAGAGAGAGAGAGGGAGGGAGGGAGGGAGGGAGGGAGGGAGGGAGGGAGGAAGGAAGGAAGGAAAAGAAAAGAAAGAAAAGAAAAGGAAAGAAAGAAAGAAAGAAAGAAAGAAAGAAAGAAAGAAAGAAAGAAAGGAAATGAACAGTTTTACCACAACATAAGTGGAAATCATTTAAAAGCAGGAAATGTTGACTTATAGTATAAGGAAAACTTCCAGAATCCTTTCTTTAAAAATAGCAATAGCCTTTAATTTATCATCCACTGCTCTGCCAACCATCTGCAATCATTTTTTAAAAGCGTTTTTAAAGCATACCTAGCATTTTATTTTACTTTAATAATTTTCAGTGTGAAGAATTCCCTCAAAGAAAGCCTTTCTTACAGCTTTACTAACCTGTTTTCAAAGGTCATACGAGACAAAGGAAATTCAGTAACGAAAGGGATTGCAAAATGAAGTAAATTACAAAAATTAAACTGGCATAGAAAACAGAATGATGTAACTGCTATTTTCTAAACGGCATGAGTTTCACACCCATATCCTAGTCTCTTTAGCTATTTCTTGTATAGACTTTTTTCCACAGCTCAAAACCACAAAGTAGAATCATTATACGTTATGGTTTAAGACCCAATATTGACTTCGGAATCTAATTTGCTTTGCCAAAATTGGAAAAGCAAATTCCTCTTCCCAAATATCCCTGTCCAGGATACGACATAAACCAACGGCTCAACAAAATTTGATTTTATGCCTTCTATCACCCTCTCCAAAGCCTCAAGCACCACTTGAGTCAGTGAGAGGGATCAAGCCCACAACTCATGTTCCTTCGCAAGTTACATGTAACTTCTGCACTCAGAAATGGTGGAAAATATCTTTCATTCAAATTTCTCAAGCCCTTACACTGCTCAGGATGAAAAACTTTGATGTTAGAGATGTCCTCACTACACTTCTGCTCTTCCAAATGGTGCCCGAACGTTTCTGTGTGCACATAACTTACACTCTTCAGATTGTAAGTGATACAAATTCATACCCGCAATAAGGCCAAAGAAATCCAATTTATGGATCTTGGAGAGTTCTGTACTTCAAATTTTTTTTTTTTAACATTTATTTTTTTTTGAGACAGAGAGAGGCACAGCATGAACGGGGGAGGGAGGGTCAGAGAGAGGGAGACACAGAATTTGAAACAGGCTCCAGGCTCTGAGCTGTCAGCACAGAGCCCAACGCGGGGCTCGAACTCACAGACCGCGAGACCACGACCTCAGCCGAAGTCGGACGCTTAACCGACTGAGCCACCCAGGTGCCCCCTTCCATTTTTTGCATGCATTTTCCTTTGTACAACAAGCATTGAAAAGGAGGTTAATAATTTCAATTCACTCTTTACCGTGAATTCCAAATCTCGACCAATGTGGTAGAAAGGTGAACTAAGTACACATTTAAATTAATTTGCATTTGAAAAGATTGGAAAAACCGTGCTTGCCAACTGTTTTTAATCATGTGAAGAATTAAAATACTAAAATCTTTCAAGTGACCACAAAGTCATGACCAAATAGCATTTACCTTACTTACTTAATCTGTCATTCAACAAGCGTGAGCCTATCAAATTCAAAACACACGAATCACACTGCATTATATTGCGCTCACCGAATGTGCACAGCCTTACCCCCTAAGTGATAAAGTGGTATAAAAATCTACCTTAAATTCTGGAATCCCAATCATTTTTGATATTCATATATCTGTCTTTAACACTGAAATAACAATATACTCATTAATCAGGATGTATTCTAGACACTATTTAAATCCCGGCTCTTGGCTCTTGGCTCTCGGGATTGCAGTGGCTGTACACGCAGTACAAGTCACTTTGTTGAGCTTTACCATCTTCATCTATGAAAGGAGGATGATACTTGGCTGGCAAGTGAGCATTACCTGAATTAGCACAGATCAAAGTGCCTCGTCTTGCAATTTTCTTACGCACCAGACATTGTGGTAGGTGCCGGGTTGTAACTGGCAAACATAACGTGACAGACAAACGTGCTGTCCTCACAGAGAAGCTGGCTGAGCTGACTGAGAAGGAGACACAGAAGGAAAACCAGACGAGCCAGGGTTTCATGAGGGCACATAAAATGAAGCGTTTCAAGAGGAAGGAATGTCAAAAAACGGACTTCAGGGGAATGACTGCGAAGGGGTACAAGGAGACATTCTGAAGTAAGGAAAACGTTTGTATCATGATTGAGTGGTGGTTTCACAACCGTTTACATTTGTCAAAACTCGTTAACCTGTACACATAAAATTGTTAGTTTTTACTGTATGGACGTTATACTCTAATAACTCTGGTTCCTAAAAGGTGTATACGTCATGAAAGACCAATTTTGTTTTTAAAGGCAAGGGTTCTAGATGAAAAGGTGCTAAAGAGGGGTGACAAGTGGGTGTAATATATGGTGTCTGGATTCTGAATCCCTCCCCACAAAAAGCTGTCAGGAGTATTTGGGGGGCCAACTGGAAATGTGAATGGACTATATGTTAAACTGCATAGTATCAACGCTAAACTTATTTTTTTAATGTTTATTTATTTTTGAGAGAGAGAGAGAGAGAGAGAGAGAATGAGAGTATGAATCGGGAAGGGGCAGAGAGCGAGGGAGACACAGAATCTGAAGCAGGCTCCAGGCTCCGGGCCGTCAGCCCAGAGTCTGACACCAGGCTCGAACTCATGAACCGTGAGATCATGACTGGAGCCCAAGTGGGATGGTCCACCGACTGAGCCACCCAAGCACCCCTAAACTTATTTTTTTAATGCTTACTTATATTTGAGACAGAAAGAGCATGAGCAGGGAAGGGGCGGGGCGGGGGGGGGGGACAGAGGATGTGAAATGGAGCTCCGGGCTGACAGCAGCGAGCCAGACGTGGGGCCCAAACTCACGAACCGCAAGACCATAACCTGAGCCAAAGTCAGATGCTCCACCGACTGAGCCACCCAGGTGCCCCAAACTTTTTTTTTTTTTAAGTGTAGTCACTTTCCTGTGTTTATGTAGAATACCCCCTGCTTGGCAGATGCATATTCAAGCATTCAGGGGTAAAATGTAAGAGTGTCTGCAACGCGGTCTCAAAATGGTTCAGAAAAAAACCCACAACGTGAGTGTGGAGGAGAGAGCCAGAGATGAGCAAAGCCTTCCAAGAGTGTTTCTCTGAAGGGCCACAGGGAACCTGGGCGTTGGGAGGGCCGCCCCACACCCGGGCGGTATTAACACGCCGTGTGTAGCGATGGGGCGGAGAAGACGCTGACCGAGCAGGACAGGAAGTGTCGGCGCAGAGGCCAAGGGTCTGAAATCGTGAGAGGGGCCGCGACGCGGGATCCAAAAGGAAGGAAGCCCCTCCCGTGACGGTGAGCGTGACAGCGACGACCGTGACCCAGGGGCAGGCGCGACCAGGCGGAGAAGAGCCAGAGAAGAGCCAGGCGCTATTTAAAGCGCCTTCGCTCATTTCGTTCTCTCGCCAACTCGAACATAAAGGTATAAGGCATCTCTCCTTTCGCCAATGAGGCGGCCGAGCTACGGAAGAACGAACTGCCCTGCCCAGCCACGCAGGGCAGTGGGAGGAGTGGGATGCTTGGAGATGGGTTTTCAAGGGCAGTCAGTGCATCAGTGATGGTGATGAGGTCTAGAGTATGACCGTATGGATGGGAACTGGGTCCAAAGAGGCGGGGGTGCTGGATGAATCCTCTGTGCGGATGCTGAAGTTGTACAGAGAGCTAGCAAAAGCAGTGACGGTGAGTCATCAGTGATGGTGGGGGAGGACGGCAACAAACAGGGGTCAGAGGAGTGAAGCCTGATTTTATTCGGTTTAAGATGTCAGGGGGACTGAGGGGGAAAGGAGGAGAGATGATGTGGAAGTTGCCACGGGGAGCAAGGATACACCCACCCCACCTGCAGGCTCACAGGCACATGAGGGGAGGAGACAAAATCAGATTCTAACGTGAGACGGATCCCCAGAGCAAACAGTGAAGGGACCGTTCAGAACGGAGCCCGAGGACGCCACACGCTGCTTAGCACATGCTATACATTCAACCAGTATCTCTTGAATTTGAATCTTAACTTTTCAAATGGTTTACTGTACTCTAAAAAGGAAAAAACTGAATTTGTTTACCAAGAAATCCAAGCCAGATTAAAAAGGAAATGATCCTCTAAGTGATTG
Organism: Lynx rufus; assembly: GCF_022079265.1. Lineage (NCBI taxonomy): Eukaryota > Metazoa > Chordata > Mammalia > Carnivora > Felidae > Lynx > Lynx rufus. Next base: position 497,437 of record NW_025814829.1, on the reverse strand, counting down.
TATTCTTTAAACCCATGAAAGGCTCATTTGCAAAAATTGGTCCCCGGGCCAAGATAAACAGAGTGGAACAGCATCTTATTGTTTTTGGCCTAATAACTATGGATAGCTCACTGTTATAAAAATGACACCGGGCATTCTCTTGCATAAGAACATAATATCAGAACAAGATTCCGTGAATTCTGTCTTTTGAAGCTTAGATAACAGCCTTTCTGAGCGTGAGCTGACCAGAACTTAAATCTATTATGGTTCAAAGCACAGAAACCTAGGTACCCATGAAATAAGAATAGACGATTACTTCCTAAACATCTTCTTTCGAGTGTAAACATAGTCTTTGGAATGTACTGTTCTTCTTGACGTAGTTGTAGGACTACTCCATGAAAGCTTTGGAGGTGTGCCTTTACTGAAGGAAGAGAAGTTCTCGGTGTTCCGGTTTGTTTGTTTTTTAAAAATTTGTTCTAATGTCTTTGTAAGACTAAGAAAATGTCATAATGCTTTTAGACATTAGCAAAGCAAAGTTTTTCTTTTATATCTATAAAGCTGCCTCCTGAGCATTTCTAATAAGTGGTCGGGAACCGGCTCACTGAAATTCTATAGTCCTCTACGGTCTTAAAATGTACAATGAATATCTAATACTTTTTCTCCAAGACTAAATCTTACTGGAATTTATCGAGAATCCCAGTGATTTTTGTTTCGTTTCGTTTTTTTTAATAATTGTATGTGGTTGTTTAACCGTGACCGTCAGTCAGAATGTGAACTAGCTCAACTACAGGTTAGTTCCAGGAGCTTTTCATTTTTGGCTTACCCATAAACTGTGAGGTTCCTACTCCTAGACAGAAAAAGTACGGGTAGTTCCACTACGTCGGAGAAATGGACTTGAGAAGGATGGCCAGTCCCCCCGGTTTCATTAGAGCCCTAATATGATGTGTCAGAGAAAGCAATTAGTCAACGATATACACTGTGCTCATTTACAACACACAGCTGGCATTGGGAGCAAGCTCTTTCTCTTTTCCATGAAGAACCCAGCTGGAAGTAATCTCTCCTTTACTAAATTTCTTTAGTACTTCGTATATTCCTTATGGGACTTTCTCTTTGGACCACAGTGATTTCTGGGCTCTTTTCTTTTCTTTTTTCTAGATTATGAGCAAGATGTCTTAACATCTTTAGATGGTACCAAGGTGTTACAACATTATTTGTGTTTTCGGTAATACCCAGCACTAGTAGGAAAACAAAATGCAATCGTGACACTATCGAAATCAAATTCATCAGTATTATGGACTAAACATAAATAGGCTTCTGATGTTTGGTCTGGGAATCATGTCACCATTTATATAACACAAGAAACTGCTCGGAGTTCCTAAAACCCAACTTGCAAGTTCACTCTCAGAAGCCGGCAGAGGCCTCTTATACTATGTGTATCACTAGAAAGGTCACAGAAAAGAAGTCTGTAGAGCAGTCAAGATGCTAACTTTTCCAATTTTGTAAGTAAGAGAATGAATTTTTTTCTCTTAAAACTACAGTAATTTTAAAAGTAACTTTCAATTAAATCTTTTACTTTTTAAAAGAGCTATTTTTAGAAAGAGTATAGGAATTTAAAACTAGTATTTTGTAAAAACAGTAGAAAATGGTTCAAAATTAATGCAGGGATATATATCTGACCAACCAAACATTTTAAATGTCTTTTAGTTAATCCAGAGAATATTGGTTAAGCAAAGCAATCTCATGTTGTTATTAAACCAAAACTTCAACTTACCATTTATGTTTATTGCTGGTAATACAATTGACATCTTTGGTCTTGTGGTCTTGTTATGGGTGGTAGCTGGTAACAGCAGGTGATCCTAAGAATAACAAAAAACAATCTGTTGTAACAACTGGCTTAGTCCTGTAACAGGCCAAAATCAGAGTTTCTAACATGCCAACGTTTCATTGGGATCATAAAAAATGACCTTTTTTAACTTGGCAGAGAGGTCATTAACTACAAATCATCTCATGATTCATTTATTCACGATGCAACAAACATTAACGGAGTGTCTATCATTACCAGGTACTATGGAGTAGTCTTGGAATACTCACGCATTCTAATAACATATATGCTGTGCTATACCACACAGAGTATTGGTCAAGGAGTCAGAATGGAGGGATTTTTTTAATTTTTCATTTTATTTCAGAGAGAGAGAGAGAGAGAGAGAGACAGCTTGAGCAGGGGAGATGGGGAAAGGGAGAGGGAGAGGGAGAAGGAAGGAGAGGGAAGGAGAGGGAGGGAGAGGGAGGGAGAGGGAGGGAGAGGGAGGGAGAGAGAGGGAGAGGGAGAGAGGGAGAGAGAGGGAGAGGGAGAGAGGGAGAGAGAGGGAGAGGGAGAGGAGGGAGGGAGAGAGAGGGAGAGAGAGAGAGAGGGAGAGAGAGAGAGAGGGAGAGAGAGAGGGAGAGGGAGAGGGAGAGGGGGAGAGGGAGAGGAGAGGGAGAGGGAGAGGGAGAGGAGAGGGAGAGGGAGAGGGAGAGGGAGAGGGAGAGGGAGAGGGAGAGGGAGACGGAGAGGGAGAGGGAGAGGGAGAGGGAGAGGGAGAGGGAGAGGGAGAGGGAGAATCCTCGCTAAAGTGTGGAGCCTGACGCAGGGCTCAATCCCATGGCCCTGGGATCATAACATGAGCCGAAATCAAGAGTCAGACACTCAACCAACTGAGCCACCCAGGCACCCAGAACAGGATTTTAATTCTAGTAAAATGAGGGAGCTAGACGAGGTAGTATCACAAGATCCTGAAATTAATCTACTCAATAGAACCATCTTCCCTTTTTTTTTTAAAGAAGAGGGACATTCTCACCCCCCACCCCCCACCCCCCCCCCCCCCCCCCCGCCCCACAAGTCCCAATCCAAAACTACCAACACATAAGATAGAGATTCTGATTGATGTTAAGGCTAGAGCCTGGAGCCTGCCTGCTTAGCCTCCCCTTTTCCCTTTGAAACAACCAAGTATTAAACTTCTTCAGGTAAGCAACAGGTACGTACCAAAGAAGATGTATAGTTCTTGCCCTTAAAAAGTATTCAGTCCAGTGGAAGAGTAAAAGAAAATTATAAATGCATGTCTAGCACAATTTTAAAGTTCCAAATATTATACTGCTAACTTCTGATCATCTATAAGTGACCCGTGGCGTCCTGAAGTTTCTGGTTTCCAACCACACAAATACTCAAAGTACGAATACGCCAAGAGAAGTCTGGCTTCAAACAAGAGGGAGTGTGTGTGGTTTTGAAAGAGGTATGCACCTCCGCAGGTATCCTGAAGTAGACTATAAATGACGGAGGACTCTAATATTAACTATTGTTTTGAACATCGATAACTCCTTTTTCCTAGCAAAAACAGGAATTGTCACAGCAAAAGGAAAAAAGAGAAAAGACAACAACGTAACATTAATGTTTCCACTTAAGGGAGCACAGAGCCGACCCTGCTATGAAACCCTCATTTCCTTCTCCTGCTCCTCTGCCCCCCTGCTTCATCACTCGTTCGGGTGACGTAAGACTACAAGCAGGACTGAACAGAGCGGAGGGTGCCAAAAATGCGGTGCAACTTGGTTCAAGGGTCAGTGTGATTATGAAATGATCAGCAAAGCTAAGGGGAAAAAAAAAATCTAGAATGCAAAAATCAAATTGAAATGAACATACATGAACAGAGCTGTCCAGAACACGTTTCCAGTAACTGCTTGTACTTTGTTGAACTCAAGGCAACATTTCTGTGAGAACGGTTTTTTGTTTTTTTTTTTTAAAGCAGGGTAAAGATGAGTGAAGCTGTTCTGCTGGATTCCAACACGGCAGCGGCAGCACGGGGGGTTTTTTCTTTTTTTTTTTAAGTGCATTGTTAGACACAAAGATCACACATTTCTGGGTAAGATAACATAATATAGCCAAGAAAAAAAAAACTTTGCTGATCTTCATGCCATGGAAATTATAAATACGATAATTCCTATAATTAAAACACTGCTTCAGGGCCCCCAAAATCGAATGAGAAAACAAACCAACAAACTCGCAAGCCCCAAATTAAAGCGACTATAAAAATAAACACGCTCAGATTCCACTGGCCACGGGTTAAGGTCAGGCTCAGACTTAAATCTGAGTTTCCGGCTCAAATCTAGATGCCACACTAAACATTTTTTTAAACGTGATCTTCTGAACATAATGTCTCCTGCTTTCTTTCTTCATTAAATTTCAAAGTAGTTACTTTTGCAGGAGGAGGCCAAAAAACACATTATTATTTATGAAAAAGAAGAATCACATCTTGAATGCATAACAGTTATTACAGTTCACCAGCCTTACCTCTAATTATTAAAGTTTGCAAATGGGGGAGGGCATCTATCAAGTTCAAGTTTTTGTGTCCCACAGGGGATCAAAGCTGGTATAGTACAAATCCCAACGGTGCTTATATTAAAAAAGAATGTAGACACACACACGTCTGGGAGAGTGTTGTTAGTTCATTTCACATTTACTTTCTCTTCCTCAAATTAAATGCCCTTGACACAACAGTGATTCTGAATCACTTTTTTCTCCCCAGCTGTGTTCATCCCACTCTTTTTTAATTAGCATATCATTGGGGCGCCTGGGTGGCGCAGTCGGTTAAGCGTCCGACTTCAGCCAGGTCACGATCTCGCGGTCCGTGAGTTCGAGCCCCGCGTCGGGCTCTGGGCTGATGGCTCAGAGCCTGGAGCCTGTTTCCGAGTCTGTGTCTCCCTCTCTCTCTGCCCCTCCCCCGTTCATGCTCTGTCTCTCTCTGTCCCAAAAATAAATAAACGTTGAAAAAAAAAATTTTTTTTTAAAAATAATTAGCATATCATTAATTTTTATCAATGACATTTTCAGGAACAAAAGAGCTTTATTTTGGCACTGTTACTAATTTTAGGATATCTTCAACCACACTCCTGAAAAGCTTCTACAAGGACTGAGCTACCACGGGGTATCTTTGGGGAGGAAACTTTGTGGACAGATATTATCATCAACACATTGTTATTTTTATTCCCAGAAGAAGTCAGAGAAACGCTGGTGGGAAAACACCAAAACATTTCACTGTGAGAATAAAGCATCAGTTTTCCGATGTTACGCAATATCGTGCATGAGAAAATATGCTATTTTCATGATGATTCTCCCGGTTCCCTTTTCCAAGCACTTTGTTAGAAGAAAACCAAAATATTAGTGCATAACGCAGCATCCAAAGTTATGTTTCTTCTCTTTTTAAGAGGGCTAAAGCATTGGAGACTAACTTACCAAAAGAACAGAACCACATTTGCTCTGCTGAAGGTTACAATGGTAATTCACAATAAAATTAAGGTCGTAGTACTAAGTGTTCTCAAACATTGATTCTACATGTCCGTGCAGAGTCAAAATTGACCTCAATTTAAACTGACAGCCGAGGGGCGCCTGAGTGGCGCAGTCGGTTAAGCGTCCGACTTCAGCCAGGTCACGATCTCGCGGTCCGTGAGTTCGAGCCCCGCGTCGGGCTCTGGGCTGATGGCTCAGAGCCTGGAGCCTGTTTCCGATTCTGTGTCTCCCTCTCTCTCTGCCCCTCCCCCGTTCATGCTCTGTCTCTCTCTGTCCCAAAAATAAATAAATGTTGAAAAAAAAAAAAATTTAAACTGACAGCCGAGATTAAATGACCCTACTCCTTTCTAAAACATACTGGCTGATGCCCATGGTACAACTGAACATTCATAACTAGCTGTGTTTTTTTTTCCACAACTACTTTGGCTAATTGTATTTGTTAGTGTAGGGGCGCCTGGGTGGCTCAGTCGGTAAGCGTCCGACTTCGGCTCGAGTCATGATCTCGCGGTTCGTGAGTTCGAGCCCCGCATCGGGCTCTGTGCTGACAGCTCAGAGCCTGGAGCCTGCTTTGAGATCTGTGTCTCCCTCTCTCTCTGCTCCTCCCCCACTCACACTCTGTCTCTCTCTCAAAAATAAATGAACATTACAATTTTTTTAAAATCGTATTTGTTAGTGTAATTGTGTAATTAAAAAAAATCCAGAAATTGATTTTTAAAAATGTTTGCAAAGGAGAACAAGATTTAATAAAAGTAAACAGTTTAAAAAATCCACTCACTGTAAGACAACCATAAAAGACTGGGGAAAAAAACCATACCAGTCTGCATTCAGATTGCTTCAAAAGTACCTTTAAGTTCTTATTCTAATTTAAAGGAATTGTAACTGACCCTGGAAATTATGGTTGATGCACTGTGAGTGCAGTTCATACAAGAAAGGTGATATGGGGCTCTCATGGATCAGAAAAGAAAAGGTGTTGGCCCTACATCAGAACTTGGCAAACAAGTCCACATTTATATAATTAAATGAAACCAATGTAAAATATACATTTGAACAATCTCCTGCTTTAACCAATCTTGTTAGCTCGTAGATCATCCACTAGTCTCTGTTGCCTGAGGTAAGACAGCTTCTCTTGTATTAGGAAACTCTGACCTAAGGTTGGAGCCCCTTCTCCTTGATAGAAAGGAAATGTATTTAATATCCAACGATGTTTCCTGGGGATGAGAGAAACCGTCAGCAAGAGGCTGCACCATGACACCGACCATCTTTTCCTTGGATCAACATGGGCCTCAATTAGTCAAATTTTGCATGCCAGGCTCATGCTAACAACAACGGCCCCTTAACATTTTATGTTTGGTCTGTGTCCACTGGATTCCAGGGATGGGCTTGGTTTTCCAATATAAACAGTTAAAACCAGATCAAAACTAACAACAGCATCCTTCCTCGTTTCAAAAATAGCTTCGTATTAAATTTTTTCTAATCTATGTTCCTCCCCTGGGGAGCTTTTGTTTTCCACTATCACTCTCCCTGGCTCACCTCACCAAGTCTCCTTCAAGTTACCAAAGAGACGAGCATATCAAAGCTTGGAAACAGGGGGGCCGAAGCAGGCCTTTCAAAGCAATTTACCCAAGTCAAACATTCTAAATGTATGTTGTTTTCTAAGAGCCGTATTGATTGTTGACTGGAAATCAAATGTGTCCATATATTAAAACAATTAAAAAGCAAAGGTAAGAAATTTGAAATCATTAAAATATACAGACACATGGGGCGCCTGGGTGGCTCAGTCGGTTAAGCGTCTGAGTTCAGCTCAGGTCATGACCTTGCGGTTCATGGGTTCGAGCCCGGCATCAGGCTCTGTGCTGACGGCTCAGAGCCTGGAGCCTGCTTCGGATTCTGTGTCTCCCTCTCTCTTTGACCCTCCCCCGTTCATGCTCTGTCTGTCTCAAAAATAAATAAACATTAAAAAATATATATACAGGGGCGCCTGGGTGGCGCAGTCGGTTAAGCGTCCGACTTCAGCCAGGTCACGATCTCGCGGTCCGTGAGTTCGAGCCCCGCGTCGGGCTCTGGGCTGACGGCTCGGAGCCTGGAGCCTGTTTCCGTTTCTGTGTCTCCCTCTCTCTCTGCCCCTCCCCCATTCATGCTCTGTCTCTCTCTGTCCCAAAAATAAATAAAAAATGTTGAAAAAAAATTTAAAAAAAAAAATAAAAAAAATATATACAGACACATACAGTGACACGTCCTGGAAAAAAATAAAAAGTAACAACAACAGCAACAACCAAAAAAAACAGAGGTAGTAAAACTAAGTAGAATGTAATCATTTTAAAAGTCTATTAAAATGTCTAGGATGTAGGGCTTCCCATTATCGTAAAAACAAGCAAAGTACATTACTCACCCCCAAACTAGAAATGGTTAATATAAATAGCTGATATGAAGGCAATATGTGTGCCACTAATGTATGCAATACAATTACAGACCAATAAAAGGAAATGTTAAGCTTGTATCAGCACCATTCGTATGCGTGTCGGCCAGAGGAAGGATAAATCAAAACTATGAGTGCACAACAGATGGCTCAAGAGTGAGCCAAGGTTTACACTTGACAAGAGGAAAACTTTGACACTACGTTCAAATCTGATAGATGCTGCCAAGGTCACCAAAGGAAAAATCAGCTTGACATCCTAATAGATACAAACTCATTTTAAGATGTGGTTCTCATATCAAACTCTGCAGGAGCCCCCGAACCTGCTGAACGCACTGAGACCTCCCTTTTTACTCACACAAAAAGTGTAAGGTTGTACCATACAACAAAACCGTCTTTTTTGTGGGTGGGCCGAGCATCAGTAATTTCATAAAGTCAACCTAATAGTCGCTGTATATGCCTCTTTTTAAAAAAAAATAATTTTTTAATTAAAATTTAGACCTAACGTGGGGCTCGAACTCATGACCCCAAGATCAAGAGTTGCATGCTCTACTGACTGAACCAGTCACGTGCCCCGATATGCCTCTTTTTTAAAAGTGGAGTTAATTTGGGGGAACCTGGATGGCTCAGTCGGTTGAATGTCCAACTCTTGGCTCCTGATTTTGGCTCAAGTCATGATCTCAAAATTCTTGAGTTCTGAGCCCCGAGTCAGGCACCGCCCAAGCTCTGCTTGGGATTCTCTCTCTCTTCCTCTCTCTCTGCCCTTCCCTGGCTCAAGTGCTCTCTCAATGTCTCTCAAAATATACAAACACTTAAAAAAATAAAAGTAGAGTTAATTTAGTTTCTTGGTCAAAATGCTTTCTTGTAAATACTTACCCAAGGATAAAAGAATGTTTCCAAATCATTCTTCTGTTAATAAGAGTTTGCAGGGAAAGTGTTTCTAAATCAGGTCAGGGTTGTTTTCCCTAGAGAAAGCTCTTAGACAAAATGCTGGTTATATGCTCTGAACAGGAATCAGGCCAGCAAGTCTTTGACCCTGTATTTCATATTACTCCATTTCATAACTCAAGCTAATCAAGTTCAAAACTCTGTCAGCCTTAATACAGAGCTTTTTCAAAAGCTGGACAGTGTGTGATTGAGGGAAATGAATTAGGACCCCTCAAACTTGTCATTAATCATCATTTGTTGAGTGCCAACAGTGTGGCCATCCAAAAAACTGTCTTAAGGAGAAAGGTCAAACACTAAATGCATGGAGAGTTTAACCATTAGGAGTTTGTCGGATGTAATGTTTACAAGATGTTTCATTTCAGAAAATCCACTTTACTCGGGACTGCTGGTAGGAAGTGAACTTGTAAAAGATTAAATCGCCTCCTACAGATACGCTACCAAAGCGGCCAGACCGAGGGTGGGGGGGGGGGGAGGGGGGGAGGCTACAGTGAACTGAGCCAATGAGTTCTCTGAGAAGAGACATTACGAGGAAACACCTCAAAGAAAAAGTTCAACTCCAATATCTAAGAAAATTATTTTACTTTGCATTGTACAAAATGGGGGGAATGTCGGGTTGAGACAAGAATATTTTTTTACTTTTCCCTCCTCCCCCCAAAAATAATTTTTTAAAGTCCTAGGCAGGAACTACAAGAATGGTGTAAAATTGTGTAAGTGGTCTCAAATGTTGTGTGCGTGTGTGTGTGTGTGTGGACTATCCCAGCAGCAAGGGAAGGGAGACACCATTCTAGCTGAATAGGATCTTCCTATCAATGATGCCACAACTTTCTAGAGGGAAGGAGGAGAGGGGCGTCCTGCTTTACTTTATGTTTCTAAAGTTCTCTCTCCCACATGATTCTGTGTCTGGATGGCCCTCCAGTCTCCACTAAAGACCTTGCCCTTCCTTCCAAAGTAACTTCGATCTGGGTTTCACACAAAGAAATAGGAAGGACTATGAAATCTTCCTAAAGTACCTTTTAGGAAAACATTGGTCTTGACAAGGCAAACAACCAAGTGGGGGGGAAAAAAAAGCCCTGTAAAGGTTCTTTTAAAGCTCTTAAAGATTTAACTATAATCTGCAATCATCTGATTTTTCTACTTCTGTGGACAAATTTTCTCTTGAGATCCTGGGTTATTAACTGAACGACTGGCCCACAGGGGAAGCTGAGTTTCCAGCTGCAGCCTTGCTAAGGAAGGTGGGGGTGCTATTACAGACACTTGTTCCACAGGAGTTCAGACGAGTTCTCCCTTCGTCTCACCAAGGGTGTACTTTCCAGAACCTAGTACACTTCTCTGCATTCTCATCACAAACAGAACATCAAGTTCTCAGTTTCCATTCCGTTCTTAATATTTATTTTTGAGAGAAAGAGAGACAGAGAGTGAGTGGGGGAGGGGCAGAGACAAAAGGAGACCCAGGATCCAAAGCAGGTTCCAGGCTCCGAGCTGTCAGCACAGAGCCCGACGTGGGGCTCAAACCCATGGACACCGAGATCATGACCTGAGCCGAAGTCAGACGCTTAACCGACTGAGCAACCCAGGCAACGCCCCCCCATTCAGTTTTTAAAGTGAATTTCTGACATATAATGCATTTATGGAAAAGGAATGAAAATTGTTTTCAGTGTCTAGTCCAGTATGGTTTAAGAAAGGATTTCAACTACATTTCAGGTAGGGATGGCTCCAAAGGCAAACTAAGGTATTACAGTATTGACGTTAAGTTCTGTAATGATTAGGTACCCTTCAGAAAGCATTTAATCTTCTGGCCACAGGAAGCCGAGATCAGAAGTGAACATACTGACAGTAGCGGGTCCTTCTGAAGCAGAAGTTCTCAACAAAGGATACATATCGGAATCATACAGGACTTCATCACGTAGGCACCAGGGTCCCCACCCCCTAAAGGAAGTCTGAGGTGGGCCAAAATTGTGCAGGTATCCCTGGCAATTCTGATGCAGACAGCTGGATGACACTGCTTTCACAAGCACTGGCCAGCATGGTGTCGACAGAGATTATGAGCACGGACTCTGGAGCAAGACTGCCTGGGTCTGAACCCTGCCTCTGCCACTCCCATCTCTAGCTGGGGGACCTACAGCAAATTCCTTGATCTCTCCGTGCCACAGTTTCCTCATCAGTAAAACAAGGACAACAGCAATACATACTGCACAGGTTGTTTATAAAGATTAAACAAGATAATACTTTAAAGCACTTGGGAGGGGTGCTTGGGTGGCTCAGTCGGTTAAGTGTCCGACTTCGGCTCAGGGCATGATCTCACTGCTCCTAAGTTCGAGCCCCCGCATCAGGCTCTGTGCTGACAGAGCTTCAGCTCCATCTCTCTCTGCCACTCCCCTGCTCCTAGTCTCTCTCTCAAATATAAAATAAAATAACAAAAAAAGTGAAAGCACTTGGAATAGTAACTGGCAAGTGAAAAGCACTATTGTAAGTATTCAATAATTTTTTAAATGTTTATTTATCTTGAGAGAGAGAGAGAGAGAGAGAGAGAGAACAGGGGAGGGGCAGAGAGAGAGAAGGAGAGAGAGAGAGAGAGAGAGAGAGAGAGAGAGAGAGAATATCCCAAGCAGGCTCCACGCTGCCAGCACAAAGCCCAATGCAGGGCTCGAACTCACAAACCATGAGATACTGACCTGAGCCGAAATCAAGAGTTGGACACTTAACTGACTGAGCCACCCAGGCAACGTATAAGTATCTGATAATTTTTTTAAAACAGACCAAAAAATTTGAGGTCAGAGCAGTCCTTGATGACATGTACTGGGTAGGATGACCACAGACACGGATGTAGACACTGTTGTCCGGATTTCTTCCATCCGACCTCATGGCTGAGAGCCACTGTCCCACTGCTCAATAAAGAAACTGACAGTGACGGGCACTCACTACTGATCCAAACTCTGAGCCTAGAAATGGAAGCTCTTTATACTTCAGTCCCTCCGATCTGGCCTCTTTTCCACCGTGATCTCCACTATTCCTTTTCACAAACGTTACCACCAACTGTCAGAGATATTCTCTATAAATTCGACCAAGAAAAGAAGATTCCCTCACATTTGAGTTTCTTTAATTTAAAAGGTAACGGGGGCGGGGGTGGGGGGGACGACACCTGGGTGGCTCAGTCAGTTGAGTGTCTGACTCTTGATTCCAGCTTAGCTCATGACCTCACAGTTGTGGGATCGAGCCCTGAGTCAGGCTTTGCTGAGCGTGGAGTCTGCTTGGGATTCTCTCTCTCTCTCTCTCTCTCTCTCTCTCTAAGTAAATAAATATATCTTTAAAAAAAAAAAAAAGATGACGGGAAAAATAACTGAAGCCCAGATATTCAAAGCTTCTACTCGATTTTTTTTAAATACTGCTGGACTGCATGTGTGGTAGGGGTGAGGTTACAGATGGAGAGGAGAGCTGAAAAAAGTTAAGTTGGCTTTAAAAAGGTATGAGTTATTAGCAGGGAAGAAGTGCTTGGAAGTTGGAAGAGTGGAAAAGAGATGGAAAGAGAGGGCTAGCCTGGGTTGCTGCCTTTGGGTGACAGGGGAGAGAAGGGGCAGTGATTCTATGGTATGTGTGTGAGGGGTGGGGAGGGAGGGGCAAGGGGACACTGCTGCTGTTTTATTTAATAATTCTCTTTACGGTATCTTCAAGAGATGTCATTAAAGGCCTTACGTTACTTATCACGTTTATGAGGTTTGGGAATTGGATTTCTTTTAGATTTGTCGCTGCATCAAAATCAGTCTTAAAAAGGGGCAAGCAAAAAAACAAGTCCAGTGTTATTTAAATTACACATGGTCTCTTCCTCTGTGGAGACCTCCCAATGGACTTCTGGCAGAGAAGCACCTTGAAAAATAGAATTAAACCCTAGTCCCAAAGCCAAAACCAACCCCAGGAAACAAAACAAAAATCCAACCAAAAAGAGCTCTCACAGGCCTAGTTTGGGAAGGATTTGGGCAGCCCCTGTCTGTGCGACACATGCCTTTCTTTGCTTCTCTCCATCACATGCCATGTCTCTGGCCCCTCCCAATCCCCGGCCTGGCCCAGCCACTCGGGCCCTTTGGGTCTGTTGTGGCCCAAAACCACTTTCTCCCGCCTCAACTCAGTTTGCTCTTCTGACTGTAATTTTCTCTGCCCCACTTCCTCCCCCGCCGCCCCCCCCACCCCAGGTCACGGCTCTTCCTAATACCCCCCCAGGACAAGCTGAGCCCAATCTCACTCCCAGAAATGTGCTCCTACCAGGAGGTGTGGTAGTGTCGCCTCCACTTGCTTCCCTGGTTTGACCAGGCTGCCATCCTAAATCCCAACGTGGGTTACAGGGGCCCCGAGAAGATGTGGGGGGAGAGGACGACATTTAAGGGCCTGTATGCTATAAGGCATAAGGCAGGAGAGATCAAAGCCAAGTTTCTAATTTGATACTCTTGATATTTATTACCAGTAAAATAAGCCATGGAGTACATTCCTAAGGTTACTAAACCACTTTCATTTTGGTCATGTGACTTTCAAATTAGTTTCCCTAAACCTTTAAGATTTTGTACTTAGTTTTTACAGTACTGGCTGTTGGTTTTGGCTACCCAGCATTTGAATATCTTGTCTGTTGGTGGGGTTTTGTGAGGGAAAAACCGCAGAAGCCTGAAGGGGAGACATAATTTCTCTCCCAGCTCTCTGGCCACTAGGACACAGACGTGTGACCTAAGCTCGGCCAATCAGATTTTGCCCTTAAAATTCAAAGTCTTGGGCATTATTAGCAAATAAGGACTGAGACTTAGAGTCCTCGCGATGGGAGTATGCCATTGGCGGCAGTGCTGGTGGCCGTGGGGGTGGCCAGTGACGAGCTGTTCTAACCCAGCTTCTTGAGTTTGGCTGTGTCTTTAGCTGCGTTCGGTTCCCACCCCTGTTCTGGGCTGAGCTCTCCAGCATTCGCATGGTGTCTGTGAACAAACAGCCTTCCATTAAATTCCTTTTCTGTAATGTAAGCAATTTCTGCTTTCACTTAAGTTACAGTAAATTTCTGTTGTTTACAACCAAGAACAATCACCGGCACAGGGCTGGGATTCCATTTCTGACATATTTGAGACGGCCGGTTAGTATCTGACCTAGCATTTCCCCCCAAACGTTAATTTTAATTAGATTAATCATGGTATCATATTAGGTAAACAGATGGAGTCACACATCAGACTCCCATTTGATCCCTAAAGTAATGCAAAGTGGCTCTGTCGCCATCATTCTCACTGAAACTGTCCTTATAAATATTACATTCTAACGGTCAAACCCTTTGCTTTTAGCCAGTCCTCCCCCTACTTGCTCCCTGCAGCATCTGACGCTTTCAACTTCTCCTCCAACTCTTGGCCTTCATTGTGCTCATTTTCCTTCGTGTCCCCACCCCCGCTTTCTGCTGCCTTCTCTTCCAGCCCCATCACACATTAAATATTGGGGTTTCTCAGAGGCAAACCTTTTTTCTTTTCTTGGCATTTTCTTCTAGTCCCGTAACTTGAAATGTATGTTTGGCTTAAATCTCTTGAACTTTAGAAGCCCATATTTACAAATGCTTACCAAACACTTCAACTGGTATATTCTATAGGTCCTTAAACTACAACTGATCTTCCTCCTGGGTTTCCTATTTTAATTAATGTCATCAATTTCTATTTAGTTGTCCAAATAGAAACCCAGAATGATCATGGACTCTTCCACTGTTCTTAACGTCCACACAAAATATGCCCCTTTTCTTAGTCCCAAGAGTGAATCCCACATTTAGCTCCTCCCATCTACCTGTATTCACTCCTTGGTAATGTCATTTACTCTCAGGGACTTAAATATTATCTACATGCTGATGACTCCCAAATTTGTATTCCTAGCCCATCTCACTCCCTTGGCTTTGACTCCTATATCCAACTGCCTACTCAAAACACTCACTTGGACCTTGGACCTTTCCAAGGTAAGATATCCAGAACTGGGCTCCCGATATGCCTCTCAAATGTGCTCTCCCACAGCATTTCCCATCTCTGTGGCAAAGCCGTTCTTCTCCAATGCTCAGGCCAAAGGTCCTGTAGATCTTCTCGTACTCCATATCCAATCTATCAGTGAAGCCTGTCGATTCTGCTTTCCAAATACATCCAGGATCAAACTGTCAGTCCAAGCCATTATTGTCTACTGTCTGTATAATTACAAAAGCCTCCCAGATGATCTGCTTTCACTCTTTCCTCCAAGTCTATTCTCATTACAGCGAACTCAGTGATCCTGTTGAAATGTACATCAAAATGTTCTGATGACTTCTAATCTCCAAGTGAAATTAAAATGACCTCGATGGCCCTTAAGGCTGTATATGTTTGACCCAGCTACTTAATTCTCTGACATCATCTTCTATGGTTCTTTCCGCTGCTTACTCTGTTCCTGCTCACATATGCCAAGCATGTTGCTGCTGTGACCCCAGAACGTCCTTTCCTAAAATATGTGCATGGCATGCACCTTCCCCTCCTTCAAATCTTCACTCAAATGTCACCTTCTCAGCGAGGCCTTTCTTGGCTGCCCTAGTTAAACTGCACAGACACATGCCCACCAAACACACTCAGGTCCTTTCCTTTCTTTGCTTTACTTTTCTCCCTAACACTTACTGTTTGTCTTTATCCTTTATAAGTAAGCTTTCCAATAGCTGGTATTTTCATCTGGTTTGTTCATTGCCAAATCACCAGGATCTATTACAGTCTTTCAAATAGCAGGTATCCAAAATGGTTTACAGGATAAATAAATTAGCTACAGGACTGATAATACAATAGATTTTTAACTAGGTTTTTTTTTTTTTAATGTTCATTTATTTTGAGAGGGAGAGTGTGCAAGTGAGCAGGGAAGGGGCAGAGAGAGAGGGAGAGAGAATCCCAACCGGGCTCCGCGCTGTCAGCACAGAGCCCAACTTGGGCCTCGATCTCACAAACCATGAGAACATGACCTGAGAGGAGATCAAGAGGTGGATGCTTCTGACTGGGCCCCCCAGGTGCCCCATTTTTAACTAGCTCTTTGCCTCAGGGAAGCAAGGATCCATGAGACTCTTTCAGCAAGTCTGCAAGGTAAAGCTATTTTCATAGTAATACCAAGGCATTATTCGCCTCTTATCATTCTTGAAATTTACACATAGCGAAAGAGCAAGGTAAGACTGCTGGGCCTTTGCATGAATCGAGATAGTGGCACCAAACTACACCAACAGCACTGTATGCTTCACTGCCTCATGCTCATAGTAAAAATGAATCCATACAAAAATTTAAAAAGCCAATTTCAATTAACAGTATCCTTGCTGGGGAGCGTGGGTGGCTCAGTCGGTTAAGCATCCAAGTCTTGGCTTCAGCTCAGGTCGTGATCTCACAGGTTCATGAGTTTGAGCCCCACTCATGGGCTGACGGCACGGAGGCTGCTTGGGATTCTCTCTCTCCCCTTCTTGTGTTGTCTCTATCGCTCTCAAAACAAATAAACTTAAAAAAAAAGTGCAATACAGATCAATGAATTTTAATGTTACAGAATATAAAGGTTCCACTGACATGGTGCCAGATTCCATATTGCAATTCATCTTTCAAGAAATGATCACCTGTTGAATTCTGATAGAGTATCAAAAAATAATAATCCCCCACAATGATCTGAAAACAGTATTAAAATACTCCTCCCTTTTCTAACTATGCATCTGTAAAGAGCAGGAGTTTCTTCTTATATTTCAACCCAAACAACATCCTGCAACAGATGGAATGCAGAAATACATATGAAAATCCTGCTAGTTTCTATGAAATCAGATAGTAAAAATCTGCAAAACTATAAAAAATGCCACTCTTCTCACTAAAAATAAATTTCTTATTATTTTCGTATGAGTCACTAAATTAAATATTTTTAACATTTATTTTTAACTTCTACTAACGGCTAATGATTCTGAGCATCTTTTTATGTGCTATTGGCTTTTCACATATCTTCTTTGGAGAAAAATCTATTCAAATCCCTTGCCTATTTAAAAATTGGGTTATTTGTCTTTTTATTGTTGAGTTGTAAGATTGCTTTAAAAAAATTTTTTTTAATGTTTATTCATTATTGAGAGAGAGAGAGAGAGAGAGAGAGAGAGAAACAGAGTACGAGCAGGGGAGGGGCAGACAGAGAGGGAGACACAGAATTCAAAGCAGGTTCCAGGCTCTGAGCTGTCAGCATAGAGCTCGACGTGGGGCTCGAACCCACGAACCATGAGATCATAACCTGAGCCGAAGTCAGACGCTTAACCAACTGAGCCACCTAGGCGCCCCAAGATTACTTTTTATATTCTGGATACAAGTCCCTTATTAGATACATGATCTGTAAATAGTTTCTCCTGTTATGGAGGGTTCTCTTTTCTCTTTCTTAATGGTGTCCTTTGAAGAACCAAAGTTTTTACTTCTGAAAAAGTTCAATTTATCTATTTTTAAAATTTTCTTACTTGTGTTTTTGGTATTATATCTAATGCACATTTAGTTTTATAAACTTTTCCAGAGTGGCTATATTATCTTATATTCCCATCATCAATGGATGAATGATCTGGTTTCTTTACATCCTTACCAGCATTTGGTTTTGTTACTGTTTTTTATTTTCAGTCCATTATTTTGGCACAAAATATCAACTCCATTCATAACTTGGATTCCTGCTCAACTCACTTCTCCTTCCATTTCCATTCTCTATCATGTACGCCTCGGGACAATTAATTGCCCTAATTTATGTTCCCACAGTCCCTTATACCTCTCACAGTGGAATCACCTAACATATGATAGTTTGTGCTCACATGTCTGTTTCTACTGGGTAGAAAAGGTAACATCCATAATGGTGGGATCCTCCTGAAAGTACGTAAGGCATTCTATTCAAATATGTATATGTATTTTCCCAAAAAAGGATAAAGAATCATTGCTTTTGAGGGAGAAATGTTTCAATTTCCAGCAAATAACACCTTGTTCACAAAGACTAAAAGTACTCAATAAACATTTTAGCATGAATGGCTCTTTTAGCGAAAAGTTGCCTCACTCAAAATCGTTTCAGATATGACTTCCACACTATAACAACTCCTTTATTTACATTAAAGCAAAACGACTAACTTACGGACAAAATGTGTTTGAAAGGTCATTTACAGTGAAACAGTGAAAAATCTTCAGCCAGGCACTTATAAGGAAGAGTTTATTTTCCCAATTAATGACCATTTCTTTTCAGATTGTTGTCTTCTAACATCCCAGACATGAGTTAACAGAAATGACTAACGGCTCTGGTCGATTTGTGGTTACTCTATCATCATGATTATTACTCATATCCTTAGGAAATCTTTTTTTAACCTATCTTATAGCCTTGCCCACAATTAAATGCACTCTTTTCCTAATACATCTCAAATTTCACCAAAACAAATATTATCACATACCACATGTATGTACAGATATGTATACATAACACATGTATTCCGTAGTATAATGAACTATCCTAGGAGTCAAAGGAATTTAGGGCTAACGACGACAAAGATGACTTCTAGGAGAGAAGGAGTTTGAAATTTTTGTATCCATAGCACTAGAATACTAACAGAAGCTCATCAAGACTTTTAAAAAGTTGGGGCCGCTGGGTGGCTCAGTTGGTTAGGCGTCCGACTTCAGCTCAGATTGTGATCTCGAGGTTTGTGGGTTCCAGCCCCGCATCGGGTGCTGTGCTGACGGCTTGGAGCCTGGAGCCTGCTTCGGATTCTGTGTTTCCCCCTCTCACTGCCCCTCCCCTGCTTGTGCTCTGTCTCTCAATAATAAATAAACGTTAAAAAAAATTTTTTTAATTAAAAAAGTAACTTTAAAAAGGTGAGTAAGTGAATGGGTGAATCTCTTCTTATTGTTAAAGGGAGTCAAGTCAATAGAACATGAAGGACACTCATTTCAAGAGACTTCTATGCCTAGAGATGTTATAATGTCTAGACTAATTCATTTTTTTACAAACTTCCTTAGCTATAAAGATGTAACAAAAGACACACACACACACCAAAACACAAACAAAGCATAACACACATGCATAAAATAGGATAAAAAAAGAAAGTTCAGAGCACCCAACTGGAAAATATGCTCATCAGAAACAGTAACATGAAAAGAAAGAAAGAAACAGGAATATGAGAAGCACAACGGGAGGAAATTGCACTAGTTGGAAATCATGTACTCTCCTCAGCAGAGCTCAGCCGTTAAACAGATGCCCCTGTGAAAGAAGAGCCATCATTTTAAGACACTGCCCACCACTTACCTGTGCAAACTCTCAGAATAATGTGACAAGAATCTAAGCTGCCCTTTCAAAAAGCTGCTAGAACTGATCAACGAATTCAGGAAAGTCGCAGAATACAAAATCAGTGTGCAGAAATCTGTTGCATTTCTACACGTTAATAATGAAGCGGCAGAAAGAGAAATTAAGAAAACAGTCCTATTTACAATTACACCAAAAATAATAAGATCCCTAGGAATAAACCTAACCAGAGTGCTGAAAGACCTGTACTCTGCAAACTACAAAACACTGATGGAAGAAACTGAAGAAGACACAAACAAATGGAAAGACATTCCATGCTCATGGTTTGGAAACACGAATATTGTTAAAAGGTCTATACTACCCAGAGCAATCTACATATTCAATGCAATCCCTGCCAAAACACCACCAGCATTCTTCACAGAGAACAAACAATTCTTTTTTTTTTTTTTTACATTTATTTATTTTTGAGAGATAAAGAGAGAGCACGAGCAGGAGAGGGGCAGAAAGAAAGAGAGACAGACAGACAGACAGACAGAATCTGGAGCAGGCTCCAGGCTCTGAGCTGTCAGCACAGAGCCCGACACATGGCTCGAACCCATGAACCGTGAGATCATGACCTGAGCCAAAGTCGGATGCTCAACCGACTGAGCCACCCAGGTGCCCAGAGAACAAACAATTCTAAAGTTTGTATGGAACCACAAAAGACCCTGAGTAGCCAAAACAATCTTGAAAAAGAAAAGCAAAGCTGGAGGCATCACAACTTCAGACTTCAAGTTATATTTCAAAGCTGTAGTTTTCAGAACAGTATGGCACTGGCACAAAAATAGACACAAAGATCAATGAACAGAAAAGAAAGCCCAGAAATGAACCCACAATTATACGGCCAATTAATCTTCGACAAAGCAGGAAAGAATATCCAATGGGAAAGAGTCTTGTCAACAAACAGTGTTGGAAGAATAGGACAGCAACGTGCGAGAATGAAACTGGGCCACTGCCGTATACCGTACACAAAAACCAATTCAGAATGGATTAAAGATCTAACTGTGAGAACTGAAACCATAAAAATCCTAGAACAGAACACAGGCGGTAACTTCTTTAACATCAGCTGAAGCAACTTCTTTCTAGATATGTCTCCTGAGTCAAGGGAGCAAAAATAAACCATTGCGACTATATCAAAATAAAATGCTTCTGTCCCCAGCAGAGGGACAATCAACAAAACTAAAAGGCAACGTACAGACTGGGAGAAGACATCTGAAAATGACATGTCCTATAAAGGGTTAGTGTCCAAAATATATAAAGAACTTCTAAAACTCAACACCCCAAAAATGTTAATAATCCAATTAAAAAATAAGCAGAAGACGTGAACAGAGAGTTTTCCAGAGAAGACATCCAGATGGCCGACAGACACACGAAAAGATGTTCAACATCACTCATCGTCAGGGAAATGCAAATCAAAACTACACTGAGGTATCACCTCACACCTGTCAGAGTGGCTAAAATCAACAACACAGGAAACAACAGGTGTCGGTGTGGATGTGGCCAACGCTGGTGCACTGTTGGTGGGAATGCAAACTGGTGCAGTCACTCTGGAAAACAGTATGGAGGTTCCTTAAAAACTTAAAAATAGAACCACCCTATTATCCAGCAATTGCATTACTGGGTATTTATTTACCCAAAGAATACAAGAACACTAATTCAAAGGGATACACACACCCTTACGTTTATAGCAGCATTATCTACAATGGCCAAACTATGGCAGCAGCCCAAGTGTCCATCGACTAATGAATGGAAAAAGATTGGGGTGTGTGTGTGTGTGTGTGTGTGTGTGTGTGTGTGTGTATGAGAACATTATTCAGCCATAAAAAGGAATGAAATCTTGCAATTTGCAACAACACGGATGGGGCTGGAAAGTACAATGCTAAGCAAAATCAGAGAAAGACAAATGCTGTATGATTTCACTTCATATGTGGAATTTAAGCAACAAAACAAATAAACAAAGGGGAAAAAATCTTTAAGAGGGAGAAATCAAGAAACCGACTCTGATAGAGAACACACTGACGGTTACCAGAGGAGAGGTGGGTGGGGGGATTAATAGGTGATGGGGATTAAGGAGTGCACTTGAGAGGAGCGCTGGGCGCTGTATAGAGGTGCTGAATTACTCTGCTGTACGCCTGAAACTATTCTAACATAGATGTTAATTCATTATTCTGTACCGGAATTAAAATAAAAACTTAAAAAAAAGAGAAAGAATCTAAGCTGGAGATTACTCTCCAGTGTGAGACCTACACAGCACTGGCATTAGTAATTAATGGTGAAACTGGAGGGAATAAGAGGTGGTCAGCCCTGCCCTGGAATGCAGGGCACACAAAAGTGCTCCCATAAACAAAGGCTCTGAAAAGATGGGCGGCCTGAGGCAAGAGTAAGGTAACAGCCCTTATTCTAGAGGGGGGATTTTGGGGGAGGGGGATTTTTTTTTTCCCCTCAGTTTTAGATCTTCACTCTTACAAGGATTTCCTTTTATTAGGAAATGTGGCCACGGCTATCGTCTTTACACCTAGCAAAACACTGTGCCCTCGGACTCCACAGAAGATCATGGAAAATCCGCCTACCAACACGGAGCTCAAAAGACACGTAGGATGACAGCCTAAATAAAACGGCGGACTGGAGTATTAGGCTAATTCATGAAGAGGAGTGATAAACTAAAAAGGAAATAAATGCCTACTAATTAGGAAAACAAATAGGTTACTGTTAAAAAAAAAAAAAACAACAACCCCATCAAGGAAAGTGTCTAGGAAGTGAATGCTGGACCGGATAACGAAAGGAGGTGAGGCTAGCCAACTAACTAACCTCAACCCTTTCTTTGCTTCCACATTCTTAGAATGATTAAGATAGCAAACCGCAGCTTTCTACAAGGTTAGAAAAATTTCCCTGAAGTCTTTCTATTTCCCAACTCTTGCTGTGTCTGTGATACTCAAAAAGCATACAAATACAGAATATGTATATAACTAGGAGGCGATGGCCCATAAGCTGAAAATTTGGGCCCAACTTCCTTTCTCCAACCTTATCCTGTACAATACTCCCTGAATTCTAATAAACTCAGATTACTCCCTTTCTTTCCCACCACACTCTTTCAGGGATCCTTAACTTTACAGTGCAGTTCCCTGCGTCTGGAATGCCCTGGGTCTTTATTATTCTGTGCCGAGAATACCTATTCACCTGATAGAACTCAGCGTACAATTTCATCTTTGAAGGCTTTATGATCATCTCCATCCCAACCCTAAAATCTCCGGTTTGGCCAAGTCTTACATAGGGGATTTTCCTGAAGGTCTGCCGTTACCTTCAAAAAGTCAACCAAAATATGACAGATTATATTAAGCAAAAGCACAGAGTCATGGGGCAAGAACAGCCCCTACGGACTGGGGAGTCTATGCCCTCATTTGAAAAGAATTAAGGCCCAACTGGGATCTAGACCCGGCTCCGTCAACAACAATTTTATTCCAACATCCCAGCGATCACCAAATCAAAGTAAGTGTTTCCAAAATCACCAAGAAAAAAAGACCTTGAGACCTTCAAAGTGGAAAATACAATTCACTCACGAAAGGCGGTTTATCACATTGCCAAGAGTAGCAACCCCCACAAGCTGCGGGGGTTTCTGGGATGTCCCTAAATAAAAGAAAATCAATATCCATGAATGACTTCACAAACATACTTATCTCTCAGGTCATATCTGTCTAGAATACAGAATTTCTGCTCTCTCCCTGTGTGTGCCTGGGCTTTGGGGTGTGACCAGGAATGAAATGCCCCCTTTAACATCACTCTGCATCACGGAAGATCAGGATGCTAAGAAAAAGGAGGAAAAAGATGGTCATCACAGTTAATCTTTTTAGCCTCTAAGTTACATGAATAACAGGTAATTATGCGAAAGTAAGCACTAGGGATGACTGTACATGAAGTTGAAGTAATTTCACATAAAATATAGAGAATTATGGATGGAACCCTCAAATGCATTTGCAATTCTAACAGAATCACATACTGAAATGTTAAAGTCAAACAGATACAGGTAGCCTTACATATTAGTAATTATTCTTATACGTTTTAAGTCATGAATCATGGAAACTGTCCTATACATCTCTGAATCTATTATTTCCGCAGCTCCCAGGATACATCTTTTCCTAAAGAGAATTGAGAATCGTTAAATGGCTTTCTTTGTTCACAGAGAGGAAATAAATGTATGACTCTACTACAGGCAAAAAAAATCAAAGAACGGTCGAAGTATGATCTGACAACTCTCAGAAAATAAAACTTTTACAGAAAATAATAATCTCACCAATATAAAATAGTAGGTTAAAACCTAACTTCAGGTGAGTATATAACTTAGCTGTTTAAAATGATCCGAAAGCAAGTTCAAATACAGAAACAAAAAAGAGCTGTTGTCTGCTACCCAGAACTATGAATATAAGCCCAATTTATGGCTCACCTAAAACATACTTAAATATACTGGAAGGGAAAGGCTCAGGCTGAGGAATATGTGTTAGTCCTTCAAGACTAACTGGCTTTAAAAATTACACAAGTACATACACGTAATTCATATACATGATAAGCAGGAACACCTGTTTTATAATAGTTAAGGGTAATGTTTGTTTAATTAATACAGGACAGAATAGGGGCGCCTGGCTGGCTCAGTTAGTGGAGCATGTGACTCTTGATCTTGGGGTTGTGAGTTCCAGCCCCACACCGGGCACAGAGTTTACTTAATTTAAATAACATAGGGGTGCCTGAGTGGCTCAGTCGGTTAAATGTCCGACTTCGGCTCAGGTCATGATCTGGCGGTTCGTGAGTTCGAGCCCCGTGTCGGGCTCTGTGCTGACCCCTCAGAGCCTAGAGCCTGCTTCGGATTCTGGGTCTCCCTCTCTCTCTACCTGTCCCCTACACGTGCTCTGTCTCTCTCTCTCTCTCTCTCTCTCTCTCAAAAATAAATAAATAAATGTTAAAAAAAATAATAAAAAATATATATAAATAGGTCAGAATAATGTATGAGTAGCCGACATAGTGGTTTACTGTAATTTCATACTCAACATCATTCCAGTGTTACTAAGATTGCCCAGCAAAAGTATTGATAAACATAAGTTAGTAAATACATTAATACTACTTGTGATCCCAAGAACGCGTACAGAAATAGTTTCATATACACTTGAAATCAATCCTGAGATCAATAAATCCTCAGGCCATGTTCATCACGGGGTCAGTACAACTTTGTTAAAATAATACCGCCTCTTGAAATTACTGAGAAGAGATCAAGATCGTACCTAAGAAAAGAAACCAGCCATTAATCTCACAGTGTAGCTAAAAATTTCAGAATTGACTTCAGAGTAAATTTAGTTAGTTTAGAAATTAGTGAAGTTTCGAAGAGAATAATTAAAAGAATAACTATATTCTGGCATTAAATCATTAAAAGGATCATCAATCTCTCATATAAACATGTTTCACTTAAGAGATCAACACAGCACTACTGTGAATAATATTAAAAATCTCAAATTTGTTTTCTAGGCACAACTTTTAAATTAAATCTTTTTGAGTAAGTTCAAATGATTTCTGAGGAAGGAACAGAAGGGCAAAAATGAATGAGTAATATTTCTTTCTGACGAGGACAACTCCCATGTCCTGTGCTTTTAGCAAAGGTTTCGTTTTTTAATTTTCAATTCTCAAATTTTCAAATTTTCTTAGGGAGCTCTAGAGCGTTTTGCACAACATTTTTATAGAATGAGTATGTCTCGGGTAACGCATAGGTTTCTGTCTCAGTGTAAGTACTGCAAAGCAAAAAATTAGCGCACGCTATAGAATTAAGGAGATATTCTTTTAATAAGCTACAATTATTTGCTTGCTTTAATGAAGCTATTCTGAGTTGATCTGTTGCCAGTACTCTTCATCTTCCTTCTAAAAGTTTACACGGAAATTACATTCATCAGAATTCTTTTGTTCTTCCTATGATACTAAATTGTTTTATCTTTAGACTTCTTATAATAAAATGCAATCATGTGGAGTTTAAATGCAGAAGAATTCTATTCGACTTACTGGCTTCTTATTGAAAATATTAACCCTTGGCTCAGGAGGTTCATAAAAATGGCTTCCTAAGAGGTCTTTTTTCATGCCATCTGTTAATTACAAGGAGAGCGGAATCTTACTCCTCCAATAACAGCAACCATAGAGTCAAATTTCTTCAGTTCTGGATGGTGTCTAACAGAAGCAATGGAACAAGCTGTGAAATACACAGGTCGTGTTGTCAGCAATTTTGTGCTGGTCCCATAGCAAAAATGTAGGAGGGAAAAGCAGAAAAACGTATTTGCCAAAATTAAAGAAGCAGCAGAAGGCTGTGCTGTGCAGACTTCACTACGCTTCTACACTGTGTGAAATTCATGACAATTTTTCCGCCAAGTATTTTAAGTCTTTATATTTATTAGCAAATAAAACTTAAAACCTGAAAGAATTCCTTCTTAACTATTTAACAAACTATGCTAACACTCAAGCATTAACGAAACTGTTTAACTTTTTGAGTACCGAAACCTGGAAGGATAAATAAAGCATTTTGGCCATGACCAGAGAGAATCAGTTCTGGAAAACAATTTTCAGGATTCTTTACTCTTTGATATACTAGACTTATTTCTCCGTAACTCGTGGCTAGAAAACTAATAAGAGAATTACTGGTGTTGCTAATGGGGTGAGAGAGTCGTGTTGGGGGGGGGGGGCTCGGGGCAGATGTTTAACAACTCGCAGCTGTCGCACAGTGAACAGGCTTAATGACATAACCGGGAAGAGAGAAAGAGCGCTGCCAGGACTACTTTAAAGAATTTATATTATTGTGACATGAAAAAGGCTTAATTAGAAGCCAAAAACTGGCCTTTGTTTAATTCTGAATCAGATCCCTCGGGGTCCCACACCATTGTCACACGTGTCTGGGTACACATCCACATACGTGTTCGGCTGTAGCAAAGTTTTTCACTTATTTACTAGAAGTCTTAGGAGAAAGGGGAGAAACAATTTTTTGTCGTTTGATCTCGCTTTGGCTGGGTTCAACTTAATTCAAAATACTTCATAAACTTACTATAGGCAAAACCCCGTAAGGGATAATAGAGTGAATAAAATAACGCCTCACTATTCTCAAGGGACTTATGCGGAGAGGCTATGTATGTACATAAAAATAATACAAGGAAACAATATTATGGGAACGCTGCAGAATTATGGGGATTTGGGTCTTCAAACGCTGTTCCTTGTGGTAGAGCCTGACTTTGCCTATAGGTACCTGTGGGCACCAAAGGTCTGCTATTCTTTCATCCACACAAAAACAGGTGTCTAAATTTTTGTAAGATGCCAAACTTAGGATCTTTCTGGTTTCTAATTTAGCTGCCCTGAATTAACCATTCATATTACTCCCCGAAAGTCTGGGTAAGAGACACCGTATTTAGAAAAGGATGCTTACAGGGCATTCTAGCCATCCTCTCCTGTAGGAATTCTAAGTTCCAAGATCAAGCAAAGTTTAGCCTCTCTCTGAATGGCTTTTACTGAATTGCACATTATGAACCGGATGGAAAACCAATAAAAATTTCACTGAAGGGGCGCCTGGGTGGCTCAGTTAAGCATCCCAACTTCGGCTCAGGTCGTGAGCTCACAGTTCGTGAGTTGGAGCCCCACACTGGGTTCTGTGCTGACAGCTCAGAGCCTGGAGCCTGCTTCCAATTCTGTGTCTCCCTCTCTCTCTGCCCCTCCCCCGCTCGTTCTCTCTCTCTCTCTCTCTCTCTCTCTCTCTCTCTGTCTCTCTCTGTCAAAAATAAACATTAAAAAATGTTTAAATAAATTTTACTGAAAATCAAAAGGTCCACACTTAATGAAATGCCACGTCCCCATAATACACCACTGGAGAAAGTTCTGTTTCAGCTTCAAGGTGCATCTCAATCACCTTAGAAATCTTAGCTCCCACACAGTGCTGACTTTATACGCAGAGGCAACTTCAGACTTTCTAGTACACAATAAAAAAGGAAAAAAGAAACTGGTGAAATCGTTAATAATCTACTTATTTAACCCAGTGTAGCCAGGATATTATCATTTAACATGCAATCAACATAAAAGTTACTGAGATATTTTACTATTTTTCTGCGTACCAAGCCTTCAAACTCTGGTGCGCCTTTCACGCTGCTAGCACATCTCAATGACCAGTTCTATCTGAAGACTCGTGTCTACTGTACGGAACTCGCTAGAGGGCAAACTTCTTTTGGGAAACGGCCCTTTCGGGCTTCCTCCCTAACAAAACACTACAGGTCTTCTCCTCACCCTGCTTCATTCTGTATGAACAGCGGTTGTAACAATTCCACTTAGCAATTCTTCGGCGGTGAAGAGTCGGGGTGGGGGAATTGGTCAGCAGGAAATTTTAAACCCATATATCACGAAAGTAAAAAACCAAACTCTTATACTAGACGTCTTCTGGTCTATCTCCAAATGCTCTCACAGCCCCATCCTCCAACAAAATGGCATCGCTGATGGTACAGAACAACTCCTCGTCAGGAGGATACGGAACTGGAGGTGCTGACGTTCCCGGGTTTCGTTTAGCGAAGGTCATTTTTATGACCCACGCAAAGTTACGTTTAACATAAATTGAGAGATTTCTTAAAAATGTCTTTACATCATCTTTAAGTAAAAATATTATGGGCTTAGAAACAGTTCAACATCTCTTAAGTTTTGCACAATAACTTTTTTTTACATTTTTTTAATATTTATTTTTGAAAGAGACAGCAGGGGAGGGGGACAGCGTGAGAGGGAGACACAGAATCCAAAGCAGACTCTGCCTCTGAGCCGACAGCACAGAGCCCGATGCAGGGCTTGTACTCATGAACCATGAGATCATGACCTGAGCCGAAGTCGGACGCTCAACCGACTGAGCCACCCAGGCGCCCCTAGAAGGACTCTCTTTGAACAAAATCTCATTATTGATAATAGGGAGACAGTGTAGCTCGGTGAAAAAAAGCACTAGCCTGAGACGGAAGATGATTTGCCTTCTAGACTTTGCTTTGTCACACATGGGTCGTGATGCTATAGAGCTCGCTGGGCCTAAATTTCTCCATCTGTAAAATTAACGGGGGCAAAAGTACATCTCTCAGTCTCCAGAATTTACATTAAAAACTTTATCTGACAACTTCAAAATGCTTTACACTTTGAAAGCAATAGTATTTGAAGCAGATGTGACTTCCAACATGATGCCGGAAAACTGTAAAAGTGAGCTTAAATAACAAAGCCAAAACAAATGGCCAAATTGTGAAAGGAATCTAATTCTGATTATAGGCTCATTTCCTGTTCATCAGCTCCTGCTAGCTTTCCACAAATAAGTAAAAATAACACTTGACGTTCTCTGTGTGAGAGAATTCATTAAAATCAGTTTACTGGTGAGACATTTTAAATTTGAGTGACTGGGGTCACTAAGTTTCACTGCTAAAATTCTGCCTTTAGGAACTCAAAGACCTAGCGCAATAAAGAAAACCATACACAAATGTATGGTCATCGAACAGAAAGCACCTAGTATTGTTGATGAAAAGATAAATCTGAAACTTTTAAACATATATTCTGCTTCCCAGGAGTAATTTCAGTTGAAGGTGGGCAGATACTAATGAGTTAGCAGAATAGTGTTCCAATGCCAAGAACAAGGGTGGTCCAGCACCTGTTCCCTAACTGACTGAGTCCTTTGTTTTGTTTTTTTTTTTTTTTTTTTTTTTAAAGGATCAGTAATTTCTAAAAAATGCCTTGATGTCAGTGCACAATAGGATCTTTCAGAAATGTTTACATGTTGGGGCGCCTGGGTGGCGCAGCCGGTTAAGCGTCCGACTTCAGCCAGGTCACGATCTCGCGGTCCGGGAGTTCGAGCCCCGCGTCAGGCTCTGGGCTGATGGCTCAGAGCCTGGAGCCTGTTTCCGATTCTGTGTCTCCCTCTCTCTCTGCCCCCTCCCCCATTCATGCTCTGTCTCTCTCTGTCCCAAAAATAAATAAACGTTGAAAAAAACTTTAAAAAAAAAAAAAAAAAAAAAAAAAAAAAAAAAGAAATGTTTACATGTTGACAGAGGAAGTAGGATTCCCTCCCACTCATAACAAATCATGCACATAGGAATGACTCCTCTAGTCAGTATAAAATAATGCCACTGCTCTCTTGTACACATTTCATAAAGGTAATTAATATGCATTTCTTGGGAGGAGATAAGCACTAAAGAGTGAAATTATTACAGCTATATTGCTAATGCCATATGGAGCTCCAACCCAAAAGCAGCGTAACCTCTTCATCTACATGTTGAAACATTCTAGGCACGTGTCCTCCTGGCTACCTGATCTCGATTTTCCACTCTGGTCAAAATCTGTGCCTCAGACAAATACTCTCACCATTAGGTGACAGAGCCACAAGAATCCTTGGGAAAGCAAATGAAAGGGGATTTATCTACTGCTATTTCTGAACCTGGGGTATCAGTCAAATGAAACTGATTTTGGCTAGATTGAATCTAAACAGAAACGCCTATCCTCTACAGAAATACGCATAATGATTTGCAGTGATTTAAAAACGTGTATGTATTCTTTAAAATAAATGAAACCCACAAGTACATTTCAATAACTTTGAACTATAGGGTTATGAGTAATTCCTCCCTGTTTATTTTTCCAAATTTCTGAGCACTGAGATCGTTCTTTTGAGCTTTAAAACTGATCACATAGTTATCTATTAATGGTTAAGACCACTTGGTAAGAATTCTGTAGAAACATGAAAACCTCATAAAGACTATAAAAACTGTTGCCTCTAACAACCAAGGAATTTATAAACAATTCAGTAATTTAAAAAAACCCTCTAAGCTCCAAAGTTTCAGACCTTAAAAATTAAGCCTCTTCTACATCATTTAAGAATCTTCCCTCCGTTCTAAAACCCAGATCTACCAATACCCGAGTTTCAAATCAAATCTGAGTCAGCAGCTGTCACCAATTATAAAAAGAACTTAAAACTACACTTATTTAATCCCAAAATAAGTTTTTAAAACCATTTTTTAAGAATAAAACATCAAGGGGCGCCTGGGTGGCTCAGTCGGTTGAGCGTCCGACTTCGGCTCAGGTCATGATCTCACACTCCATGAGTTCAAGTCCCGCATCAGGCTCTGTGCTGACAGCTCGGAGCCTGGAGCCTGTTTCCGATTCTGTGTCTCCCTCTCTCTGACCCTCCCCCGTTCATGCTCTGTCTCTCTCTGTCTCAAAAATAAAATAAATGTTAAAAAAATTAAAAAAAAAAAAGAATAAAACATCAAAACATGCTATTTCAATTCAGCAGTCTTTTAAAAGGAACAAAACTGGGGCTGTAAGTGCCAATAATGGGCAAATAACATGTATCAGAAACCACCAGTTGTATTCACACCAGTTCCTAAAATAGGTCTATTCTTGTAAGAGCTTTTGCAACCATTTGCAAGAAAGGGGAAAATCACAAAAGGCTTGATTTTTGCAGAAGGCACTTTATAAAAGCGTTCCAGCTCCAGTTTGGTTGGGTATAGTGTTAGAACAGGGAAATAATGCAAATACCAAAAATCCTTAACT
Source organism: Lynx rufus (assembly GCF_022079265.1). NCBI lineage: Eukaryota > Metazoa > Chordata > Mammalia > Carnivora > Felidae > Lynx > Lynx rufus. The sequence goes on along the minus strand of NW_025814829.1, from coordinate 466,928 downwards.
ATGGAGGACATGCGTCTTTTCTTAGTAAAAGGCATGCCTGGGTATGAGAGACAATTTGTTTCAATCTGGCACAGGGTTTGGCAAAGGTTAGGAGTAAAAGGAACAAGCAAAATATGACGGCTATGTTGTGCACGGAACACATACTTTTAAAACTTTTAACGTTTATTTATTTTTGAGAGAGAGGGAGTGAGAGTACAAGCAGGGGAGGGGCAGAGAGAGAGGGAGACACAGAATTTGAAGCAGGCTCCAGGCTCCGAGCTGTCAGCACAGAGCCAGACGTGGGGCTCCAGCTCACGAACCAGGAGATTATGACCTGAGCCGAAGTTGGATGCTCAACCGACTGAGCCACCCAAGTGCCTCTGGAACAGGTAATTTAAACCTGAGAAGATGAACCATGCTTGAAAACTAAGTTTGGATGTCTCTTACATTGTCCATTACATGCCTGTGTGCAATTAAATGCCTGCCAAACTGTTCCTGGCACTTTTGTGATTCAGATAGAATACCTTACAAGGGAAATAAAGAACTCACAAGGGGGAATGTCAAATGCAGACAGAGGTTTTTCTATTAGGCCAGATCTTTTGTTGTTGTTGCTGTTTCAAGTCAGATTTGAAAGACTCGGTCTTTTCAGAAGTTCCACAAAACAATGAATTTATTTTACCCCAGTATCATTTTTTTTAGTTTATTTTGAAAATAGAGTTTCTACTAAGTCAGTTTACAAATCTTTCTGATTTATATAGAATAGAAAAATATTCATATCCATCTTAATAAGAGTAGGCCCAAGTACGAGGTACATTTTCTAGATGTAACTACAAATACAATTTTATTGGGGCGCCTGGGTGGCGCAGTCGGTTAGGCGTCCGACTTCAGCCAGGTCACGATCTCGCGGTCCGTGAGTTCGAGCCCCGCGTCGGGCTCTGGGCTGATGGCTCAGAGCCTGGAGCCTGTTTCCGATTCTGTGTCTCCCTCTCTCTCTGCCCCTCTCCCGTTCATGCTCTGTCTCTCTCTGTCCCAAAAATAAAATAAACGTTGAAAAAAAAAAAAAACAAATACAATTTTATTTTTCTTTAAAGTTTATTTATTTTGAGAGAGAGAGAGAGACAGAGAGAGATAGAGAGAGACAGAGAGAGGGAGGGAGGGAGGGAGGGAACAGGAGCAAGAGAGCAACAGGGGGAGGAGCACACAGAGAGGGAGAGGCTCCAAGCAGGTTCGGAGCTGTCAGCACAGAGCCTGACAAGGGGCTCAAACCCATGAACCGTGAGATCATGTCCTGAGCGCCAATCAAGAGTCGGACATTTAACCCACTGAGCCACCCAGGCGCCCCACTATAAATAAAAATTTTTTTAATAAAATTTTTTAATGTTTATTTATTTTTGAGAGAGAACAAACGTGCGCGCACGCATGCACGCAGGTGGGAGAGGGGCAGAGAGAGAGGGAGACACAGAATCCAAAGCAGGCTCCAGGCTCCGAGCTGTCAGCACAGAGCCCGATGCAGGGCTCACAATCATGAGCCATGAGATCACGACCTGAGCTGAAGTTGGACACTTAACAGACTGAGCCACCCAGGCACCCCTATAAATAAAATTTTAAAAACCAAAGGTGATTGCAACAGAATTCTACGTCACTAACTCACTTTCCTCACGGAGGAATATCATCTCTTTACTCACTCAGGTGAAACAGAGAAGGAAAATGAAAAAGCAAAAGAAATGCCAAGAATCATTTGGCACTTCCTAGAGAGACACTGACACCAACCTCAGGAAAACATAATGCATATCCCTACCATGTTAGAAAAAACAAAAAATCTGCCCACCATAATGTGGTATAGTTCAAACTCGGAAACGTTTCTATTTTTAAAAATATGCAAAAGAAAACATCTCTGCTTTACATCTTAAATAATTCTTCTTGATAAAGAGGAAATGTTTTCCTAACAGCCTGTAGAGTCAAGTCTGTCCGTAAAGGTTCATGCTGGTTTTCACTCCTGGCAACGAAAACACATTGAAGAGAAACTCCTGAAGAAAAAGCCTCATTCAAAAGTGATTTCGTTCATTAAACAGGGAAAGGGGGAGAGGGAACATTAGGATCAATCAAAAGAAGACATGAAATTATTCATGTTTTCACCCTTATCCATAAACAAGTTCAGAAGGTAATTGCATTTGTGGCAAGAACTATATCCTCACAAAGATATTACTAAAAAAGGGGAAAAGACAGAATTACAAATAAGTTTAATTTTTTTTATTTTTTGAGAGAGAGAGAGAGAGAGAGAGAGAGCGAGCAAGCAGGGGAGGGGCAGAGAGAGAGGAAGACACAGAATCCAAAGCAGTCTCCAGGCTCTGAGCTGTCAGCACAGAACCTGACCCGGGCCTCGAACTTGTAACTGTGAGATCATGACCTGAGCCGAAGCCAGACGCTTAACTGACTGAGCCACCCCAGGCGCCCCTAACAGATGTTTCAAAATAGGCACCAGACTCTTTTATATGGTCACCTTGTTTCAGAGGATCTTATGTAGAAAAGAAATTTCAATGGGAAATACATTTTCACCTCTTACAAAAAATAAGTTTAATCCCTCATAATTTTCCCACCAAAAGCTCATTTGAGAAATAATTTATCGCATGAAAGTACTACTATAAAATACTTTAAAATACCAAGGTCATAACTTACGTATGTATATAGTTTCAAAAACATTATGAGGATTCAGGGTACAAGTAGCTGAACGGGAAAAAGAGAGGAAGCTATCCACCGGGCACAGAGATGATCTCATTCCTGTATATAAAAAGGCATCAAAAAGCACTCTGCTCATGCTTTTTCCCAATGGTATTTCTGAGAGATGAAGATCCTCAGATTAATATTAATACTAAAAAGCTGACTAAAGTACCTTTACTATCAGAAAACATGAAATTCGGAACAAAAACCACTAGGGAGAGAGGATCCCTCACATCAAAAGAAAGAAGTTCTCTGTAATGCATGAGGTGACTCAAAAGTGTAATGTACTGCAACTGAAATCTGGAAATGCGGGGCTTGAAAAATACCAACAGTATAGATCACGCAGGAAAAAGACAAGGGTTTCCTCTCAACTAGACCCCAAAAGCAGGAGGTAAACACCCAAAGTTACCTTTTAGAGTCTTTGGATTTAAATAACAATCCACATCCTTTGAGATGGAAATTCGAATGAGACGCCCTAAGAAATATCTCAAGAGGTGAGAGGAGAAACAGAGATGAAATTCAATGGAGGGGGGAAAAAAAAAAAAAAAGCTTAAAGGATCCAACAGGAACTTCTGAGGCAATGAACACACAGAAGAAATCCTAAGCTGTGTGAAAGAAAACTGGAAGACGTGGAGACGGTAGAAGGTCGTGCAAGGAAGCAGTGTGCACAGATCCCTCTTCGCTCTAAGGGAGGTGTGGATGTGCATTTCTTCAGAACACTAAAGATCTAAGACTCTTTATCTGCTCATTTTTCTTACACGTCAGAGCTGGAAAATCTCGAGCGTGGGGGGTCCAACCGAGGAGGAGGGAAACCCTATGCCACTGAAGACTACATTCTGATAAGCACGCTGAGTCCATCGCAAAATGTTAAAACCAAGTTTTATTTCAATCTGCCAAACTGGAGACATACGGTGACCTCGACACATCTCTGTAAACTCCTTTCCTTGCAAAAAAAAAACAGACGATGGTGACGAAAGGAGAGTTTCTGAGGTTTGAACAAAGTAACACATAGCAGAACCTCAGGAAAAGCTTCATTTAGCTTTCTTTTAAACATTAAGGTTTTTCCTGGAGTAACCCCTCAAACCGTTCAATGTCAGCAATGCCATAAAAGAGAAACCCTGGCCCATATTCGTCTACGAAGCTGCTTTTAAAGGCTGTTTTTAAAAATGGCAGTCCTTTTCCTTGGCCAACCCTACCACCTTCTACCAGATGGCTTGTCCCCATCCTCTCAGCGAAAGAAAAAGCAAATAAAAAACTACACCGGAAGTATTCAGTGGGAGGATAAGCTGTACGAAACCGTCACTGAACGGTCGGGCACGTTTCCAGTCGGTCCATCACCTACAGTGTCATTCTAACCCCCTTCGGCTGCCCGAACAGCTCGGCCACCTCCTGAAGGAAAGAGGGGTGGGGGCAGGTCCTCAGTAGAGGTTGTCAGTGTTGGTGCTCCGAGGGGTCTTGATCTTCTCGATGTTTTTGAGGATCACATCATGCAGGGTGGCGTACTGGTTCCGCACGTGCAGCAGGATCTGGCGCACGCTCAGGTACTCGTTTTCGTCCACCTCGGCCACCGTGCGGCGATAATCTTCCACCTGGGGGTACTTCACGATCTTGGACACCAGCTTGGCCCTGGTGTTGTAGTAGGTGGAGAAGCGGCGCAGATAGGAGGCTGCCGTGCTCTCCACGGTCCACAGCTGGTCCACGGTGTCCTCCTGGACGGACACTCCGAAGTTGTTGCCGTCCTCCACCTTCGGGATGAGCAGCTGCACCCACATGCGCACCGTGTTGCATTTCTCCCTCAGCAGCTCGATCTCGGGTTTCACCCGCTCGATCAGCTCCACCAGATGCTGGTTGCTCCGCAGCAGCTGTCCCTCACCGCCCGGCAGTGCCGGCACTTTGACCGAGGGCTGGGTCTGCGGAGGCGGCGGGTCCCGGTTGGGCGCGTCCCCCGCGGTGTCGGGGGCGGCGGGGCGCTCCGGGGCCGGCACCGAACGGATTCTGGACAGGTCTTGCAGGCGCAGCTCCTGGACCCGACTATCCAGCTCCGACAGCTTCTGAGGGAAGAAGGTGGACACCAGATCCTCGGCCTCCTGCGCGATGCGGGCCCGAAACGAATCCACTTTCCCCCGCACGTCCTGCTCCAGCTTCAGCGGGGAAGCCATGACGTCCAGGGGCGTCGAGCGTTGGGGCGGCGGACACTACCCGGGCTCCCCCCGCGGCCGGCCGGCCGGCCTTGGGCTGCCGCCGCCACGGCCAACTCCCAACAGACCATGCCCAGCCACGCCGGAAGTGACGTCCCGGACTCCCGGCGGCGCAGCCAGGCCCGCGGTGGGTGGGGAGGGGAGGGAGCCACGTGCCGACCGCGCCCTCCGGACAGCGCCCCAGCCAGGCGGCCCTGACACCTGTGTGTGTGCAGTGGGGGTCGGGGGGGCTGCGGATCTAGTTCCCGGAGCAGTCCCCCACCCCCACCCCCACCCCCGGCCTCTCGGCCAGAAGCCTGCGCAGGAAAGACGGTGCCAAAGAACATCGGTAAACTTGAGCACTGTGAGGACCAAGCAGACGAGTCGATGTACTTTATACATAGGAGCTCAAGGAGATCCACGATCGCTCGACTTGTTTTACTTTCACTTTCCTGAAATACTTTCCTTTTGTTCTTTGCAACACCATAGTGCATACCTTGGATTTTATACTGAAATTATTAAAGTTTAGATCAAAAAAGGATTATTCTAAAGATGTTATAAGTTCTGAACGTAACTGTCACCTCAGTTGAACTGCAAACTTCCTCAGGGCATAGGCCAAGTCTTAATTTGTCTCCGCTGCATGTGGCACAATGCCTGGTGTGGAGCAGGTGCTCAATACCCATCTGATGAAATAACCTTGAATTAGTAAGATTTTAGCAAACCATGACTTCACAAGATCTAGAACAAAAAAGTATCAACAAGACATGTTGCAGGTTGGTCTCCGCAGCAAGCGGACAGAGATTGCTTCCAGGAAATTTATTAGGGGCTGTTCTTAACCAGAGGACCCCTGGAAAGGAAGAGCTACAGCAGAGGGAGAAGCTGATGAAATCTCTAAGCCTCAGCTGACCCCATGAGGAAGGGGAAAGCCCCTTCACAGTTGTCCAAAGTTGAGGACAAGGCAATTCCTGAAGGGGGCTGTTTGGAAAGAAATTCCTTAGCTCTGAGGCACGACCTGGGGAGTGCCTCAAAGCTCCAAGAACACATGTACCACAGTAAGATAACCAGACTAACAAACTAGCATTCACTTGTATCCAAGTCAACTTTGTTCAGCCCCAATTAGGGGATGAAATTTCTGTGTTTCGATCATTTCAGGTCTTGGAATGTGACAAAGGTGTGGTAGAGGGAATTCTATTTTCAACGATGTGTGTATGGGGATAAAGGTGTATACATATTGTGGTGTGTATGGGGTGGGTATTGGGGAACTACTGGTAAGCTGGATCTTCAGGTAGGAGGGAAAGTGGCAGGAAACGAGGCAGGAGGGTAAGCAAGGACCAGCTCCTAGAGGCAGGGCCCTGTTTGCCATGATTAAGGAACTTGGATTTAATAAAAAGCCAGTGAAGGGCAGGGAAAACACAAACACACACACACATACACACACAGATGGAGGACTTCAGTGGTCGAGGTAGATCTGAAGAGGAGAATAGAGACTGCTGATAGAATCCAAAGCATGCCTCAAAGTGATGGCAATGGGGCTGGAGAGAAGAATATAGAGTTTTAGGAAGTACAATTAATAGTACATGGTGATAGTTTTGGATATGAAGAGATGAGAAAAGGCAGAATTCAATACTAATTTTTTCTTTTTGTGGTTAAAGGAAGAATTTCTATTTATACCTACATTAAACCTCTCCTAAGAGATAACTTGGATATACATATATTTTTACACATGCAAATTTATATTCAAGTTAATGGGAATTTAGATAGAGCGATCACACGGAAAAGTAAAATCCAATCTTGAAACATGACCACAGCTTTCCCACATCTTGATTTTCTTCATAAGTTTGGCTATAACATATTACAAGAGAGCTACTATAGAAATTCTCTTTAATTGAAAAATATCCTCAGTGCTATATATGGTTTATCAAATGGTTACTCTTTTTTTCTTATTCCAAATTTTTATTTAAATTCTAGTTAGTTAACATTTAGTGTAATACTGGTTTCTGGAGTACAATTTAGTGATTCATCACTTAAGTAAAACACCCAGTGCTCATCACAACAAGCGTCTTCCTTAGTACCCATTACCCACTTAGCCCATCCCACTTCCACCTCCCTCCATCAACCTTCAGTTAGTTCTCTATCATTAAGAGTCTCTTTTTTTGCCCCTTCAAATATGTTCATCTGTTTTGTGTCCCAGATTCCACATATGAGTGAAATCATATGGTATTTGTCTTTCTCTGGTGGACTTATTTTGCTTAGCAATAATACACTCTAGCTCCATCCACATCATTCCAACTGGCGGTATTTCACTCTTGTTGATGAGTAATATTCCACTGTATATACCACATCTTCTCTATCCATTCATCAGTTGATGGACACCTGGGCTCTTTACAAAGTTTGGCTATTGCTGATAGTACTGGTACAGACATCGGGTTGCACTGTCCCTTCAAATCAGTATTTCTGTATCCTTTGGGTAAATATCTAGTAGTACAACTGCTGCATCGTAGGGCAGTTTGGTTACTCTATTTTCAAAGAGAAAATATTTCTAGTTGCTCTTTTAGATAACGGAGGACTTTTTGTATTATGACACTGACTAATGCAGCCATTTATATGAAATTATTTTCTTTAGTTGTCTGATGACAGGATATAAAACCCTTGGGGAGGGGGCTCAGCTTCTCTTTTTTCCGGCGTGGTGTAAGAATTGTATTCATTCACAACGTTTCTTGTCCTTGTTAATAAAAGCAACAGTTGGTAGGAAAATGACAGCTCCTAATGCTGCTTTCCCCACTGACCATTGGCAATCAGCAGTTGTTTTTAAAAATTATTTAATGCACTTGCATGCCATGATTCCACCCATGAAATGGACACCGAGTGCTAACAGGTGGAAGAAAGCCATGAACAGCTGTGTAGTGTTGTCTTATTCAGGTCAGTTTCTCCTTTCTCCACAGCCCAGCAGGGTTCAGCATGTACGGATGCCAAGACTGACACACCACTCTTCTTTTAGTAATACCTACAGATTTACGGATTGATTTATCCTTTAAATATCCTCCAGCTCTGAAACTAAGCCTGTAAAGAAAGGATTCTGTGGTCCTATGTATGAGTTCCATTTAGCGAATTAGTCTAAGCAACTATTGTGTCAACTCTTGGATATAGATGTAACTTCGAGGGGCGCCTGGGTGGCTCAGTCGGTCAAGCGGCTGACTTTGGCTCAAGTCGTGATCTCGCCGTTTTTGAGTTCGAGCCCCGTGTTGGGCTCTGTGCCGACAGCTGGGAGCCTGGAGCCTGCTTCAGATTCTGTATCTCCCTCTCTCTCTCTGTTCCTCCACCGCTCACGCTTGTGCTCAACAATAAACATTAAAAAAAAAAAAAATTCTAAATAAATAAATAAATGTAACTTGGAGATACAGATTGGAATTTAATCCTTCAAAATACTTACTTCCTCACAGCTTTCTGTCAATAGAAGTTAGGAGAAATATAATCAATGGGGCTAAACCTAGATAATCGTAAGATTCTGATGAGCCCTTATGTTGATGAAATTCTTCATCTCTGGATTGCAATGGACCTTAAGTTATCTAGACCAAAGGACTTCGTTCAAAACTTATCGGTACCCCCTAGTGAGCATAAAATGCTTCATTTTCCAACGTAGTCAGTGAGAACGCTGCCAGAGTCACTTTCTAGGTTGACAAATGCCTCCCTTCCCCTTCTCATTCTTCCTCCTAGTCTGCAGCAAGCAAAGGCACAGAAATAAACAGTGTAGAAGCACCTGCTGCCATGGCCTCTGGTTGGTCGTAGCTGCCAATTCAACATCTCCAGGATCTGTCTCCAGGTCTAACCTGTGCACACCTTTATGCAAAGAGGAGTGGCAAAACAGCACTGTGGTTAAGGCTGTGCAGTCACCCTGCCACGTTCCAACCCCGGCTTTGCTACTTACCGGCCATGTGACCCTGCTCGGTTATTTTACCTCTCTCTACTGCATTCTCTTCATCTGTAAAATGAGCATGACAATAATAGCGATCTCATAAAAGTTGTTTTGAGGATCTAGTTAATAAAGAGTTAGGCACAGTGCCTTGAACGTGGCACGTGCTCAGTAAATGTTAGCTATTATTAAAGGAGAGGCATCGACATTCCAACATCTCCCTTCACCCTCCGGAATGGAGAACTAAGTGAATTCTATACAAAGAAATCAAGGTATACTTTTCTTGTTCACGGTCTTGTTATTTATCAGTGATGACTCACTGTATTACAGAGTTGGATGTAAGCAATTAAAAAAAAAAAACAAACTTGCTTGAGTTTTTTAGAATCCGTATCACAGAGGGCGTAAGTGAAGTGCAAATGTTACTAGCTACCTTGGCTGAAAAGTACATTTCTCAGCAGAACCCTTTCTGCAATTGCCATGTCTTCATCACATTTGTATTTTCTCTTACAAATGACATAATTGGTATAATTTGGAAACACTGATGTCTACTATCAAGGATCTCTAAGATCATGGATTCTAACTAAAATCTATTAACCTCTGGGTCCCAGATGCCTGACTTTTTAAAATGATTTGGCCAATGACTCTCTACCCAAGGCACTGATGGCTCCCTTGTTTTCAAAACCCCTGTTCTGGATGAACAATGAACCCTCTAGTTCTGCATTTCACATATTGTGGTCCATCAGTTCCCTGTAATTATTTGTGTGAATTCACGGTGATGATAAAACAATCGATGTAAGCATATTCTGGGGTGATATTATAACTGCCATGCAATTTGGGGGCCAATAATTCTATTTTTTATGATTATAATGCCACCAAGTACCATTATTTTATTTTCATTTTTAAAGGTTTATTGGATTATTTATTTTTTGAGAGAGACAGAAAGCACAAGCAGGGGAGGGACAGAGAGAGAAGGAGAGAGAGAGAATCCCAAGTAGGCTCCATGCTGTCAGCACAGAGCCCAACTTGGGTCTCGATCTCAAAAACTGTGAGATCATGACTGAGCCAAAACCAAGAGTTGGATGCTTAACCAGGGGCACCCGATGGCTCAGTCGGTTAAGCATCCTACTCTTGGTTTTGGCTCAGGTCATGATCTTGCAGTTCGTGAGTTCGAGCTCCACATCGGGGTCCGTGCAGACAGTGTGGACCCTGCTTGGGATTCTCTCCCTCCTGCTGTCTCTGCCTCTCCCCTGCTCTCTTTCTCTCTCAAATAAAAACGATTTTTTTCAATAACAAAAGATTTGGATGCTTAACCAGCTGAGCCCCCCAGGCGCCCCCAGTACCAGTACCACTACCTTAATTGATCAGAGAGAAAAGCCTATTAGGTATGGTTATCTTTGTTTCCCCTTCTCCTAAACAACTGTTAATCAGATGGAGCAAAGGTTTCCTTAGTGGGTCAGAGAGAGAAAACTGGAGGGAGAATTCGGTTCTCAGACAGTACTCTATAGTGAGAAAACGTCTAAGTAAAAATGCAAGGAACCTGCACCGTGAGAGTTGGCATCACGCTCACTTGTCAGGCGTGACTACTTCCCACCAACATGATCTTTTACGTAAATTCATGTTGTTGGTGTTAATTTTATTCTCTTTGTAATTTTATTTCTATTTAATTTATACAATTACTTTGGCTTTATAGCTATAAATCTAGAAGTTTAAGATGCTTTGAGAACTTAATGTTTGTATATGCTTAAAACGATGCCTAACAATGGAGAATTTCTTCTTTAAAGAAATTACTTCCTTTAAAAGTACAAACCCTCTTGTAACATCTGGTACAAACAACTGCAGTTACCTTCTTAAAATGCGTGTCTGGCCACATTTCCATCTTCTACAGGGTACGGACCAGATTCGTTAGGCATGGCCCACAAGTTCCTCCACGAATGGACCCTGCCATCTTTTCTTTTCCAGAAGCTACTCTCCATTTCAACAGAGGCTCTCTCCTACGTCCTCTGCACTCACGTATTCACCTCTCTCTGTGTGAACGCCACACTGCCTCCTCCTCCTCCCGCTCTACCCTACTCGTTCCCCCTTCTAGAATCAACTCAAGGGGTGTTCGGTGAAGAAACCTACCCAGGTACCACCCCCTCCTTCCTCGGGGAGGTTAGTGTTCTGGGCACAAGTTACATAGTGTAGTAGTATCTACCTCATAAAGCTGCCGAGAAGGTTAAATGAAACAACTTACCTCAAACAGCTAGGACACTAAATGCTCCCAAAACAGTAGTTCTGTTTGTAATCTCAGAGTATTCTGCATGTATCTCTTTCACAGTTCCTATCACAGCGTTGTCATTTTAGATTTACAAGTCACTTGTCTCCACTATGATAACCTCTTGGAGGACAAGGATTTTAGCTTATTCATTTTTATACAGTCTATGGTAGCACAGTGTCTGCTAAAAGCAAGTGTTCAATGAACATTTACTGAATGAATAAATGAATTAATGAAGCAAAATAGGATAAAACTTATCAGACGGGACCTGACTAGCGGAAGACATGGGACTCTCAAGCAGCTCATCTTTCTCTTTTTTTCCTCCCTGGAAAGTTGCTCAACTGTGCAACATCCCTCCTGGGAGTCCTCACTGCCGTCTTCTGGGCTGGGCTCTTCAGGGATTTAGACAGGAAAGGGAGGACACAGATTTCTGTCTCCCACCAACAGGATGCCGAGTTTGACATTCTGCTTCTGACTGTGGTAACAGACCAGAAATCTGGGAGTCACAGGATTGCTGAGTTCTACACAATCACCCTCGCTTAACTACCTGGAGCTGCTCTGTAGAAGAGCAGTTACGCAGTGCTACGTGTTTGTGCAAAACGAACATATTGGGGAGCAGTAGAGAGGGACACACAAGGAATAAGGGTGATGCTGGCTCTGACTCATGCTCCTACTGTTTATTTATAGCTTCTTATTAGTATGAGATTTGTTTTATTTGGCAAGAGTACAAGATTTCAACGGACTGAGAGAGGAAGATGTAAGAAAATGCCTAAGCGTAAAACTTCTACAGCTGAATAATAACCTGTAACTCGGTGCTGTGTCAACAGGCTCCCGAGGGGCTGGTGCAAGCTGAAACCACTCCAGAATCACAGATTTCATGAGCTGCAGACTTTACTGCGAAAAGTATAGTAGTGGTTAACTCAAGATTTTATTCCTCCATAGACACTTCCATTTATAAATGCTAAATTCACTAGGTGAGGCTACATTTTTTTTTATACCAAATATGTACAATGAGTTTTTAATTTCTCTAATTTCCACCAGCAGCGATGGTCAAAAATCAAAATTTTTAATTTAACAACATATGCCGAAGATTTTATATGCTTCAACCTGAAAACAAAAGTACTTTTTCAATGTTCATTTAAAAGTATGCTCTGTCCTCTGACCCTGATTTTCCTTCTTGGCATTTCCCACAAACTGACATTCGTTTTACATATTTGTATATCTGTTTATAAGTATTTGTCGCTAGAACATAAAAGTGAGGGCTTTGTTTTATCACTGGATTCTTTAGAATGAGAACAGCCTGGAATATAATGGCTACTCAATAAACATTTTGTTGGATGAATAAGGATAAAATGGTTCAATCTCTTAATAATTCTTTAAGGACAGCTGCATTTGGAAGAGTGTTTTGTTTTTTTTTTAAATTATGAAAGTAAAGCAATTAATCAAATAGTCACACTTAGCATGAATAAAAGTTTTCTGGATAATAAACTCAATTTTTTTTTAAGTTTATTTATTTGAGAGAGGAGTGTGCGCATACACGCATGTGTGGGAGGGAAGGGGCAGAGAGAGAGGAAGAGAGAGAATCCCAAGCAGCTTCTGTCAGTCCAACACAGGGCTCGAATTCACAAACTGAGATCATGACCTAAGCCAAAATCAAGAGTCAGATACTTAACTGACTGAGCTACTCAGACGCCTAAAATCAATTCTTAAAAGATTTGAAGAAAGAAATCTTTTATGCTCTAAGGGTATCTTATATTCATCTTTTCTCTTAAAGAGCAACAAAAGAGGCACGACTGGGTTTTTAGAAATTTGGATTTGGTATTTATCACTACCATTCACCTTCTTAAAATAAATAGAACTGTTTGTTTCAAAATGAAATTACGAACTGCATTTTGATAGATGGAAATTATGCCTTCCTAGCTTTATATTTTAAAGTCAGGTCAACTACCCAGAACTACAGTAAAATCTCAAAAATACAAATAAAAACAATGGAGTGTGGACTTGTTTTTAGTTCTATTAACTTTTTGCTTAAGAACACTATATTCTTCCTAATCTAAACTGAACACAAACTTGGTGAAATAATCCTAGGAGGAGAACAGCTTTCAAATAATTAGCGATCATCGAGGCACAGAAATGAGATTGACCGTTTCTTTCTGTATGGTGCACTATTATAAATAACTAGATATTTTACTAAAAAATAAGATAAACTGTATAACTTAAAAAGCTGACCCCCAAACCTCAGACTTCAGTGAAGCTGTTATATCAGAATAGACTTGAGCTATTTTAAAATCTGAATTCAAGTTCTTTCATCAGTAATTTTTTAATATGTTTAATAACCTATAGATTTTTTTTTCTTTTTTTTTTTTTTTTTAGATTTCTTTAAAAAAAAATATTTTATTTTTAAGTAATCTCTATACCCAGCATGGGGCTCGAACTTACAACCCTAAGATCAAGAATCACATGCTCTACCGAGTCAGCCAGGTACCCCTAAATTATGGACTTCTATTATATATAATAATGTAAGGTAATAGGTTTCATCTAAAAATGAGAAAGAACCATAACTTTGTACAATGACATTTATTAATAATTACTAAACCTGTGCTGATGGAACTGTTTTGAAATCTATGTAGGGGTGCCTGGGTGGCTCAGTCAGTTGAGCGTCTGACTTCGGCTCAGGTTCACAGTTCCTGAGTTCGAGCCCTGCATCAGGCTCTGTGCTGACAGCTCAGAGCCCGGAGCCTGCTTCACGTTCTGTGTCTCCCTGTCTCTCTGCCCCTTCCCCGCTCATGCTCTGTCTTTCTCTCAAAAATAAAACGGAAAAAATATATATTAAAAAATTAAAATCTATGTATGATAGTGTTTATTTCATTAACACTTGTAAGAAAATAATGAAGACTGGCTTCGTGCTACACATGAAAATAATGTTTATTATATCCTCTGGATGAACTCATGACATACCATGTGGCTCTATGATATCAATAGGGAAAGGTCAGATTAAAGGCTACATAGTTTCTTTTCAATTATCAGCTGATGTCACCAAATGCATCAAAACAAATGCGACACAGTCAATCTGAATAAACACTAAAAATAGGAGAGTGGGTTATATCCCTTCCCCATCACATGAGAATCTGGTGAAATGGGAAGACAACAGAAAGAGGGACCAAAGGAAGCCAATCTCTCACACGCTTTCTAGGCAGGGCAGAGCTTGGAGTGAAACCAGGTTAAGAGGTGGGTGGAAAGCCTGTTTGAGGTTATGGCTGATCCTGCTAATAACCTTCTCCCTGGGGGCTGGGAGCCCAGGAAGAGGGAGACCCCTCTGTAGGGTCCCCAGGTGATCTCTCCTCCCCACCCCTGCATGAGGCAGATGCAAGCCGCCTGCTGACCACCCGCCCCCCACCTCGAGGAATGGCCCTGCCTGGGAATGCCCGCCACACACACCCTCTCCTTTTTTCTAGTCAAACTCTGTTCACTCCTTGGCCTGCATCCCTCCCTCCTCTCTAAATCTTTACTTCTGATTTCTATTTCATGGAATCTGGGACTAAAGTTAAACTACAACAACGCCACCAATACCAAGCCTTGCAAGAAATAATACAAAGAAACTTGATAAAAAATATTAAAAAGCAAAAAAAAAAAAAGTAAAAGAACAGAAAACCTGGTGTCTGCTGTCACTCGGTTTTCTGTACGTCATCGAAGTCTCGAGTTTCTGCAGACATTATGTGAAATGAACACTGAATTAGCACCAATACAGGAAATATTTAAAAGAACCCTAAAATCACTTTTTAAAGGCTAGTATAAGAGATTATAGACTACTGAGGAAGATTCTGGGTATATCTGTGTTTGGAAAGCCCTTCCTTTCAAATTTATCGTTCCCTTTCCCCCCCAAAAGTGACAAAGGGTAGGTCTACACTATCGAAATCAAACCTTCATAGACCTAGTTGGAAAATGAATGGTAATGTAAAAGCCACTGTAAAATCTTGCATATTTCATTCTTTGCAAAGATGCCAATTAGGTTCTGTCTGTTGATGGATGTTAAGGAAAAACAGCATCAAAATGAATCTCTATGGTGAGCTGAAGTTGGGAGGGATCATGGATGATTTGCTACATCTAATGGAAAACAATCTCCCCTTGCCATCCATTTATAGGTTCTTCCAACTGTGGCCATATGTTTCAAAGGTCAGTCCCCCTAATGACAGACACATCACATACTGAACACCTACTATGTGTTAAGTACTGTGCTAGTACTTGATTTATTATTTCATTTAAACTTATTAACCTAGGAAAAAGTAACTATTAATATTACTATACTAGAGATAAGGACCCTGAGGCTCTGAAAAGTCTTTCCTGATAGTCTTTGAGTCTGCCTGCAGTAAAACAGTGCTGGTTGAAATCCAAATTCATCGGACCCCAAAGCCCAGGCCTCATGACTGCCTACAAAACAAATGCTCTATCAGTCCTCCAAAAGTTTTCCCAACTAAACTAAAAAGTAATGACTCCCCCAAAAGTTATTTTCTCCATTAAACTAAAAAGTAGTGACTCATTAAAAAAAAAAAAAAAAGTAATGACTCATGACTTAGTAAAAAGACTTTTTTTTCTTATTTCTGAATAAGGCTGCACAATGTCACAGGATGAATGAACTACCTGTATACCCTGTGCTATTTTTCTATTTAAGCCCATGTCTAAAATGTGTCTACACATATTCGAACGTACATAATATATATACTTTTTTTTTTTAAAGATTAATTCTAGGGCCTAATTCTGCAGCTCTCTTTAAATGAAGGGAAAAAACTACTAGCAGATTAAACAAAAAGTAACAGTTCTTCTAAGAACTTTGATTTTAGTTCCTCTTTCACTTACTTTCTGTGTATTTCCTACTGCTGTGATATATATGTGCACATGTTATGTGTTTATTTCATCTGGTCTCCAGAATCTTGGTTTGGCAATATCTTCCGCTACCCATTACACTTTTGCTATAATTATCTACAGTATATGTTATGTTTCCAAAGAGTATAAATAACATTTCATTGGTTAAGTATAAAGACTGGAAATTTGAGGGTGAGGAAGTTCAATCACAGGATACTGTTTTAAGAAGTTCCAGCAAAGTGTACAACCTAACAAGACTTAAGGCTAACACAAAGAAAACTGAAGCCTGGTATAGAACCTTTTAAGCCTGGCTTTGGTTTAGTTCTCCTTTTAAAAGCTACTGGATGAAAACCTAGCACTGACTATCACACGACACTGGATGCCATGTATAAAAAATGAACTCTGATTCATCCCCGCACCATTTACAAAAATTAACTCAATATGGATCACAGACCTACGTGAAAACCTAAAACTGTAAAACTTTTAGAAGAAAACATGAGAAAATCTTTGTGACTTCGGGTTGTGTAAAGATTTCTCACAACAACAAAAACTATCCATAAAAGAAAAAGCTGATAAATTGGACTTCATCAAAATTAAGAATTTCCACTCTTTGAAAAACACCGACAAGAAATTGAGAAGTCAAGGGGCACCCGGGTGACTCCGTCGGTTGAGCATCCAACTTCGGCTCAGGTCATGATGTCACGGTTTGTGAGCGGGAGCCCCGCATCGGGCTCTGTGCTGACGGCTCAGAGCCTGGAGCCTGCTTCGGATTCTGTGTCTCCCTCTCTCTCTGCCCTACCCCACACACGCTCTTGTCTCTCTCAGTCTCTCAAAAATAAAATGTTAAAAAAAAAAAAAAAAAAAAGAATTTAAGAAATTGAGAAATCAAGCAAGAGATTGGGAGAAAATGTATCCAACTCACATATCTGATAAAGAACTTCTTTTTTTTTTTTTCAACGTTTTTTATTTATTTTTGGGACAGAGAGAGACAGAGCATGAACGGGGGAGGGGCAGAGAGAGAGGGAGACACAGAATCGGAAACAGGCTCCAGGCTCTGAGCCATCAGCCCAGAGCCTGTGCGGGGCTGGAACTCACGGGCTGCGAGATCGTGACCTGGCTGAAGTCGTACGCTTAACCGACTGCGCCACCCAGGCGCCCCAAGATAAAGAACTTCTATCTAAGAATATACAAAGAACTTTCAAGCCAATTACAAGAGAACAAACAACTCGATTGAAAATGGGCAAAAGATACGAAGACACTCCACCAAGAGTCTGTGGATGCCAAATACGTATGTGAAAAGAAGGTTGAAATTATTAGTCATCAGGGAAATGCCAGTGAAAACCACGCCCTATGACTACACACCTACCAGAAAGGCTACAGGGAAAGAGACTGGCCACACCCAGCGCTGGTGAGGACGTATAGGTACTGCACGCTCGTTACTTCTGAGAACACAAAGTGGTACAACCGCTCTGGAAAACAGTTTGGCCGTTTCTTAAAAAGCCACGTACACATCTACCATCTAACCCAACCAGTCTATTTCTAGGTATTTACACAAGAGAAATGAGAGCATCTACCCCTACAAAGATTTGTACATAAACATTCGGAGGAGCTTTGTTTATAGGATCCGAAAATGGAGGGTGAATGGGGGTAAGCAATTGTGTTCTCTGCCTTCGATGGAATTCTAAGCAACAGAGGAATGAACTACCAATAAAGTAACAAGGTGGATGAATCTCAAAATAGTTACACTGGAAGGAAAAAATACATAATGTGTGGTTCCTTCATATCAAATCATTTTTTACGAACATGTATTTTTTAATTTATTTTTATCTTGGTTTTATCTTGGTTATCTTGGTTATCTTGGTTTTGAGAACGATAAAGACAACATGCCAAATAAAAACAAAAGAACACTGCTAACGCTGCATATACAAATTCCTGGAAATTTTCTAGCGTCCAACAGCTGGAACTAGAGAAACGTGTGAGGGGAAAAAAGCAGAAGAAGGAAGGGAGGGATGGCGATTTGTCACAAAACCTCAAAGTGCTAATGACAGTCAGAAATTCAAAGATGCCTGATGATATCAGCAGAAAGAAAACGAGCCATTACACAAAGATGTAACAATATGGTTGTGACTATCATGCTTCTAAGAATATTTTTGTTACCATGAGCTATGATGTCATAACTTTAGGTAAAGTATCTCAGAGCAGTTCTGTCTCAGCTTAGTGGTAAGGCTCCGGGAAGATTTCCTTGTAACCGACTGTATTCTAACCACTGGTCTCTTTTTTTTTAATGTTTACTTATTTGTTTTTGAGAGACAGAGAGTGAGCAGGGGAGGGGCAGAGAGACAGGGAGACAGGGAGAATCCCAAGCGGGCTCCACGCCGTCTGCACAGAGCCCAATGCAGGCCTGAAACTCACGAACGGTGAGATCATGACCAGAGCCAACACAAGAGTCAGACGCTTAACCAACTGAACCACCCAGGCGCTCCTGGTCTTTCAATTCTTTAGATTAGAAAGTCCTTGAGTACAAGGCCTGTGTCTTATTAATCAACTGTAACCTCATACTTGGCACCTTCTTGCAAAAATATCACTTATGCTACAAATTGGCACCCCACCAAGGCCTGACAATCCTGCCATTTCCCTGGCACGCACAAGACAATCACAACATACTTCAGGGGGAAATAGAAACCCTCAGAGGTGTCCTCTCTTACCTTCCTGGAACCAAACCTCCTACCTATGAACCTGTCCGGCCCCTACTGCAAGAGGATGAAGATCCTACCTTCTGGCAAAGGGCAATCTTTCTACCAGGTCTAATAGGAATTCGACCTTTCATTCCTTGTCAATGACCTCATTACCTCTCCCATAATACCGCTCTCTTCCTACCGACTAGTTCATTCTCTACAAGTTTGCATTGTTGGGGAGCCCCAGAGGTTCAGTCGGTTGAGCATCCAACTCTTGATTTCGGCTCAGGTGACGATCCCAGGGTCGTAGAAGTGAGCCCCATGTCGGGCTCTGCTGAGTGTGGAGCCTGCTTAAGATTCTCTCTCTGTCTCTCTCCCCCACTCCTGCTCTCTAAAGTGAAAAAACAAAAAAATTTAAGTTGTTATTTTGAGATAAAAAAAATTCCTGTTCTCTGTTCCCTTTTATAGCCAATACTATTAAAATAGTCATGGTGCCCTCGTTTCCTTACTGCCTGATCCACTGTTAATCTCACCTTCATTTCCGTGTTGTCACTACAGGGCTCTTGTCAAGGACAAGCCAATGACTTTCATGTTGCCACACCCGGTGGCTCTTCACCTCCATCTTACCTGACCCCTCAGTAATATTCAAGTCAACCACTACTGCCCCCTGGAAAACATCTGCTCTCCCGGCTTTCCTTCTCCTCTGTTGGCTGTTCCACTTCAGTCTGGTTTGTTAGCTTAATCTTCTCTAATGGGATCTCTCACTCAGGCCTGGACCTCCTTCTCCCTCTACATTCTCTTCCTAGATGAGGACAGCACAGTCATGGATTTAAATACCTCTAAACAGGGGCGCCTGGGTGGCTCAGTCGGTTGAGCGTCCGACTTCAGCTCAGGTCACGATCCTGCGGTCCGTGAGTTTGAGCCCCGTGTTGGGCTCTGTGCTGACAGCTCAGAGCCTGCAGCCTGCTTCCGATTCTGTGTCTCCCTCTCTCTCTGCCCCTCCCCCGTTCATGCTCTGTCTCTCAAATAAATAAATGTTAAAAAAAAAAATATATATATATATATATATAAAATAAATACCTCTAAACAGTCAATTCCTAAATTCAACTTCTCAGCTCAGAGTTCTCCTCTCCCCAAGTATCAAATTCACAGAGCCAATCTAACATGTCCCCTTGAAATGTCTCACAGACTTTTCAAACTTACATGTGTCCAAAAAGAACTCTTAAAATTCACACCAAACATATTATCCTGCTCTACCCCAAACGTTTTTCATCTCAGTAAATGGTACCACTATCTACTTGGTCACTCAAGCTAGAAATATGAACATATCCAGTACGTCTCCGATTCCCACTGAATCTATCTACAGAATGGATTTAGAACCCATTCATCCCAACACTGCCATCATCATACCGACTGGACAGCTGAGAAAGCCTTCTGATTGGTCTCTGTGCTTCTAACATGTCTCCCTCTAACCCACTGTCCAGACGACAACTGAAGTCACCCTGCAAACTCTATCGTTCATGTCATTCAGTTACTTACATCCCTTCGTTGGCCCTCAGGATAAAACCGAGCTCTTGCACGATCTGGCTCCTTCCAATCCCTCCAGCCTCACTTTCATTACTCAGCCTACCTCCACCCCATTCGCTAAGTCTTCTGCCACACTGGTTTTCTTTCAGTACCTCAAATCAGGCTCTCTCCCGCCTTGTACAGGTGCTCTTTTCTCTGCCTGGAATCCCAGCCTCACTGTCCGTTACATGTCCCCTCTTAAGAGAGCATCCTTGATCCAATCTTCAGGAGACCTCCCTGTTAATCTCTGATCCCACTGTTTGTTTTCTTCATAAATCTTACTGTGTTCGTATTGTATTTGTCAATTATTTTACAAATTTTTCTGTCTACTTTTTCGGTCTTCTGGTCAGTCCCATCAAGTAGAATACAAACTGCAGGAGCACAGAGGCAGATTTATCACTGGAACACTTGCCCCCAGCATTTCATCATCAAACTCATTAAATTGTTTCTGGGGAAAAAAAAAAAAGTCCCCTGGGTACATGAAAAAATGAATCTTAAGATAAATATATAAGCCTTATGATCTAGTAGCAGACTAAAGGAGAAAGTCCTGAAAACATACTAATCTGGAGTTTAGTTACATGGATGCAACTTACCATCTAGATACAAGCAAGAAAGTCTATTTTGTTGTTTTGTAATAATATTTACATTTTTTTGAAAACTTCTAAATTTTACAAGAAACTCTTATTCTTAAATTTAATATTTTCTAATATCTGCAACATGTTTTTCTCCTATTTAAGGTTGAATAATTGGCTTAAAAATGGGAGATTAGAAGACTTGCTTCCTTACCCCACAACTGTACTGTCTGTATCTAAGATGCTGAAAAAGGTAAAACTGATACATTAGAGAATTCTGTGACTCACGGAAAGGCAGAATCCACTCCAAGAAACTGGTCGAAACTGTTAGTAAGAAATGACCGTATGTTGAAAGCTATCTTTCTCTTGTACTATGGGTGTTAATAATTTATCTTACTGTCTCTGATGCAAGAAAACATTTCAAATATTATGGTGTCAGCTAAGTTACGGTGTCATTCTGAGACCAATCACTTAGAAAAAGGACTTGAATATTTTAAACAAAGATGTGATGAATTCTTTAAAAATTAAAATCTGTTACAGCTTTTCCTTCTAGAAATGAAAAGACCACTGAAACATCTTGCATGTTACGCTATGACGCACTGGCTACGGAAGCACACACGATGGCTGAGAAACTAATAAAATCTTGGATAGCTGACCCTGCTCAGTGCCTGCTGGATGAAAGATCAGGAAAAGAAATCACCGCCTTGCTACTTTCTTATCTTATAGTAACTCGTCAAATTACAGATTTAGCTGCAAATATGAAGACTAAGTTAATATTTCCACCACAGAATTGTGCTCTTGTTTTACCCATAAAAGAATCTACAGACTTAACGTTTTGTTTATATCCGATCAATTGCAGCTCCAAACAGTCAGCAACAAGGATCTTTCAAGTGAATGCTTGGCAACAAACATAAACAGGACTAAAATACTTAGTGATGAGTAACTTTCTTGAATCTCATCATCCACCCTGATGGTGCAAAGGCACTGCGGGTGCCTGACCAACGCAGTGGGACCCAACTGTGTTAGAATCCACTGTATTAGTTCTCACCCCATGTTCGGGCGCGCGCACACACACACACACACACACACACACACACACAGAGTCAGTTCAACTGAAGGATATCCTTGATAAAAAATAAAAATTATTAATTAAATCTTGACCTCTGATTAGATTCTTGGTATTCTGTGTAACAAAACAGGAAATACACATAGAGCACTTCTGGTGCCTCACAAAGTATTATGATTGTCTAGAGGAAAATCACTTCTGTATTGACTTGTGAGCTGTATAAGCCACTGCCTTAATGGAACACCAGGTTTACTTAAAAGAATATCATATAGACAAACTGTAGTTATTTAGACCTGGATATCTGATAGACATTTACTTGAAAATAAATTAAAGGAACCTGACACTTGAAGGAAAACAACTGATAGTATTTCTGACAATGGTAAAATTTGAGCCTTTGAGCAAAAACTAGGATTTTGGAAAACTTGCATCTGCTACCATAACCTTGACAGCTTCCTGATACTTAAAGACTTTCCTGGTAAGATTTGTAGATTTGTAAAGAATGTAGATTGTAAAGAATGTGATTTTTAAAATAATGTGTAATAAAACATGTGAACGTTTGGAAGATCCGTATAACTCGGTGAGCCAAGTTTCTCCAAATGACCAATGTGTGATGTTACAAAATCATGCATGGGTGAAAGATCCAAAATGCAAATAAATGAAGGGATTTTAATGTACCTGAGTACTCGAATTAAAAGCTCACAGATTTGGCTTCTACACCGCAACTAACCTTTAAGAAACAATCTCTCGTTGAATGGTGTCGTATCAAAGAAGAATACGCACAATTATCCGAAAGGGTTTAAAAAGATTCCCTCCTTATCCAACTACATTATCTATGTGAGGCTAGGTTTTCTTTACAGATTTCAACCAAAAAGAAATGATTAATGTGGAAGCAGATACATGAATCCAGCTGGGTTCTAGTAAGCCATCGACTAAAGGGATCCATAACAATGGAAAACCATGCCACTCTTCTCACTCACGTTTCTTTGCATTTTGGAAAACATAAAGGAGTTATGAAACCAGAAAGCTGGAGGAACACTGGCCTACATCAAACTAAGGATCTCCAGTTTCTTATATCTCAGGTGGGTCTTACGGCCTGATGGCAAAATGGAAGATTGAAAGCTCAGGGTCAAACACATAGAAAATGAGTGAGTACACATCTGATCAAATAAATGTGTGCCTGCATAGCTCCGACTTGGATTTTCTTCATTTCAAAGTCAAGGAAAAATTGTTTTTTGACTATCTATCATTCTCGTTAGCTCACACCGCTTGTACCTCCACCAGAATGGATATTGAAAAGCCACTAATTCAAAGCACATTTTACAGGGAGAAGGCAACCAGTGTCTTTAAGAGACTTCAAAGTAAATATCTGACACCCCTCCAAGGCAGACCCCTTCTTAATAGAATAAGCTGTTGAATTCCTATTCAGTAACAAATGGAATCAGAAGAGAGATAGCTATAGAACTTAAACTGGATAACAGAGGCCTGTTTATTCGGTAGGATATATTTTAGTTTTATCTTCAAAATTTATTTCTAGGCGTATTATGATCAAACGTAGAGGACTCTAAAATTATTCCCTACACGGTTTATGGAAGATTTAACAATTTAAGTTGACAAGCTTTTCTTGAATACCTTCCATATTCAAAATAAACACTCCCAGGGACTAAAATGCTAACATTGTCCCATCCTTCTAGGACACCATGGGCGTACAGTATAGATGAGCCTCCGTCAATATGGAGCTTATTCAGTCCGTGGCTTATGAATTTTGGAGCTTAAAATGACACCACGGTCTGGTTGGCGTCCTAACTGAAAAATAATCTCTATCCGTGTACTACCAACATCAACTCTGAAATACAAGAGGATCTTCCTGAGTGGATAGCTTCCCTCATGCATAATGGTAACTAGCCTTGGCATTTGAATTCATTACTTTTCAAAGACTGGCTTTCAGATTCACCATGAGACGCAGATGGCCCTGATAAAAACGGTCAAGAAGCTGGTCTATCACAAATTCTCTGTCAGGTGGATGGTATCCAGTCTGTTGGTGTGTTCAATCAGTATCTGCAATACGCCTGGTGCTCTGGTGGAGACCAGGGATAGAGTGATGACTAAGACAGAGACAGTTCTTGCCCTCGGGGTGCTTAGGGCCAGACAGAGGAAATACACATGAAGCAAACAATCACATCATCATTTAGTCAGACATATTCTACACTCCTGGTCTCAACTAATCATCCATCCTGTTGACTTCCAATGTGATTCCCATACTAGGAGCTGGAAAACTCCTCAAAGCCTACTCCTAATAGGCTCTTCATAGATTAGCATCAATGCCTTAAAATAAATATCACGCTACTGCTAGCCTTAGGATTTTTCAGCAAAAACCAACTAAGTGTCAGTGTTCAAATTTGCTGATGGTGTTAAAGTTAAACAAATCAGAGTCCAAAATGAACAAATCACCACATATGGGGGAGGGGAGGAAATGACACGAGTGTTTCAGACCTTAATCCTGAGTCAGATCGTAAATCATCAACTTTTCCTAACCATAATAATTGCTTCCTCCATAATTAAGATTGTGACATCATCAAAAAACTTACACCAAACTTTGTTTAGACATAAAATGATTTAACAGCCTACGCTGCTAGTTTTCTGGCTTTATATGAGGAAAAAAATCCTAGACCATCTATGTATAAATTAAATTAGAAAGAGTTCTATCAAGCTTTATATTTTTAAAACTCTTGGCCATTATCTTAAAAATGCCTCTTTATTTAAGATTTAGAAGACTTTGGGGCGCCTGGGTGGCGCAGTCGGTTAAGCGTCCGACTTCAGCCAGGTCACGATCTCACGGTCCGTGGGTTCGAGCCCCGCATCGGGCTCTGGGCTGATGGCCCAGAGCCTGGAGCCTGTTTCCGATTCTGTGTCTCCCTCTCTCTCTGCCCCTCCCCCGTTCATGCTCTGTCTCGCTCTGTCCCAAAAATAAATAAATAAAAAACGTTGGAAAAAAAAAAAAAAAAAAACTAAACATGAAGAAAAAAAATTAAAAAAAAAAAAAAAGATTTAGAAGACTTGATGCCTCAAGGAATACTTGAAATATGATTTTATTTTTTAAAAATCTGGTTTTAATTCCATACTCTTTTTTTTGTAGTCCCACTGCAAATAAACAAACAAGAATTGTTCTTCAACTTTCTCCATGCTCTGCTTTAAACACAAAAGCATTAAGATGAGGAATGAACAATGACTTGCTTATTTTCTTTTAAAACAGCTGTCAAGAATAAAACATATGCTCCTTCTTACATTCAATATATATAAATTAACCACAACAGTCTGCATTTGCCGTATATTTTACCTTTATCCTTATCCTTAAACAAAGGCACGCACACACACGTGCACATACACATGCGTGCGCGCGCGCGCGCGCACACACACACACACACACACACACACACACACGGCGCGCCCTTAGCTCTCTTTAACCATATCCAGGCCATCCACCTTCCCTTAAATGCCAAGTTTACCAAACCCACCACTTTATTTCCTTCACATTCTCTCCTACTGCCTCTGGATTCCGTTCTGAATCTGTTCTACCACAACTGTAATCTCAAATCACCAATGACTTCCATGTTTATAAAGAACAAATGGACTTTTCTCATGTCTCATTCTCAGCGAGCTCTGTAAGACCCGATACTGCTGACCACCTCCTTTTTGAACTCTTCTTCCTCAACCTCCATGTTTTAAAGTCAAATAAACAAGTCAGTTTTCTCACTTCATCTGTGGTATACTATTCCAATTCTCCTTCTCCATCTCTAACCTTTTCTCTGTGTTCCCCTGCTACCTGCTGTTCCTCCTACACTATTACTTTACGTAGCATGTGGCTTGGTTTTCCATTGGGCTTTGTCTTGGATCTTGTTCTCTTTGGAAAATTAACCTGAAGCAACTCAGTGTATGTTATGAACACGGAGATCCATGGAATTAAATTCCAAATTGAATACTTTGAAAGAAAAGACATTTGGATATATAAAGGTTCTAGAAAGGCAATATAGGGAAATGATCATAAACACAGACTGTGGAGCCAGACTTTCCTGGTTAAACTTGACTCTGTCACTTCCAGACTATGTCATACTAGACACCTGAGTAACCCCGCTGTGCCTCAAGTTCCCCATCTGCAACATGAGCGTAATAACGGTACTTACCTCACAGGGATATTGTGAAGATTGAAGGCAGGCACATTATAGGCACTATGAAAGTGATTATTAAACAAATTATAAGACCAGCAGCTATTAAAAACTCAACCTCGGGGCGCCTGGGTGGCTCAGCTGGTTGGGCGTCTGACTTCGGCTCAGGTCATGATCTCATGGTCCGTGAGTTCGAGCCCCGTGTCGGGCTCTGTGCTGACAGCTCAGAGCCTGGAGCCTGTTTCAGATTCTGTGTCTCCCTCTCTCTCTGACCTTCCCCCATTCATACTCTGTCTCTCTCTGTCTCAAAAATGAATAAACGTTAAAAAAAAAAAAATTTAAAAACTCAACCTCATTAATTTATGGGCCCACCTCGTAACTTGACATTTTGTTGTTTTTGTGATAGGTGTTTTCCAAAACCCTTAAAACATACTAACTCCACTAGACTGAATCACTTTAGCTACATCAAAAACAAACGTAATACCGGGGCACCTGGGTGGCTCAGTCGGTTGAGCAGCCAACTTCAGCTCAGGTCATGATCTCACAGTTCGTGAGTTCGATCCCCACATCAGGCTCTATGCAGACAGCTCAGAGCCTGGAGCCTGCTTTGGATTCTGTGTCTCCCTCTCTCTGCCCCTTCCCCGCTCATGCTCTGTCTCTCTCTGTCTCTCAAAGATGAATAAACATGAAAAACAAACAAACATAATACCACAGATTTCTAAGAGGACAGTGTTCACACACACACACACACACACACACACACACACGAATACTATAGATTTCTAGAGCTACAAACCTACTCCATCATTCTACAGATAAAGAAACTGAAGAAAGGAGACAAGAGATTTGTCCAAAGTCACAGAGCAAATAGTGAGAGGGAGAATCAGGGCTGGAATGCAGGTCTCTAAAGTATGCATCAACATATTACTGAAAAAACGTTTTTTTTCCCTCATCTACTCATGATGTGAAGAAATACCTTTCTTAGAATGCAGTTTTGACTTCAGGAAATATTCCCTCATTATAAAAAATCTGAAATTTGATAAGAAGGAAACTATCAAAATTTCAAGCTATCAATTACTAAACACCACCTTTCTTCAAGGTAACTTTAGAAGGCTTGCAGAAAGGACTTTATTCTATGGTTAAAAGTCCACATCAGAGCAGATTGTGTATTTTTAAAGTTGTCATTGCTATTTGAATTACAAAAGTAGTTTTAAACATTCAGTGAGAAAGATTTCCTCTTTCGTTTCTGCAAACTCCACCTCTACTAATCTTTTGAACAGTAGGATATAAAAAGGCTAAAGGGCACAAATAAACAGTGATTTGAGCAGCCAACATTTATTTAGGACTTGCTCTGCACAGTCTGGAGTGTGTTGCAACAGACCTTATAGAAAGAGAAAGCAGAATGAAAAGATTTTTATCCCTGCCCAGAAAAAGCATGCAACCTAAAAAGGGAGATTAAAAAGTGCACATGAAAAACATGTTATAAAATAAAGACTTAAATAGAGCACACAAATAATAAACAGTTGGAAAACTGTCCTGATTCAGATGGATCTGCCTACCACCCTGAGAGTTTTGAAAACTTTAAATCATTTGTGGGAGCTCCTGGGTGGCTCAGTCAGTTGAGCGTCCAACTCTTGGTTTTGGCTCAGGTCATGATCTCACGGTTTGTGAGTTTGAGCCCCGCGTCGGGCTCCGCATTGGCAGTGTGGAGCTCGCTTGGGATCTCTCTCTCCCTCTCTGTCTCTCTCAAAATAAGTAAGTTAATTAAAAGGTTTAGAAAAATAAACAAGCTATTTGTGAATTATAAGTTCTCTGTGTCCATGGCTATTCCGTATCCAAGTCTAGTTACAGAGACTATCATCATTTTTCAAACATAAAACAAATCACTTTAGAATTTGCATTGAAGAGTATAAATAATAGAAATATTTATGTTAGCTAACAATCTGTTATAGAGCCAAGGAACAAATGACTAAATCCCCTAAAACCACACAACAGTAATTCATATTTAACGAGGAGCTTGAGATCAAAAGTCTCTGATCTCTGGGATCTGGCAGGCCAGATACAGAATCCATAACAAAATGCACTTTTACATGCACAAAAACCACCCTTCTCTATGAGACATTCTAGAGTACCAATTATTAAAAGGGTGTCTATTTTGGCTAAAGTCCTTTCTTTTTAAGATACACATAGATTTTTCCCCCCAATTGTTTTAAAAAAGAAACCAGAAGCTCTCAATGCCCATTTATTCCATTCCCTGGATAAAATCTTACAGAGCATCAGGTCATTCTCTACTATTGTGAAAGTGTAACCTAATAAATAATCTATCGTCAGGTAATCAAAAATCTGAATTGTTATTAGGTAACTCCAGTAAAAATGCCTAGCAGATCTGGCAAAGAAAATGGCTCTGGAGGAGTAGAGTAATTACACTATTTACATATTCTGTAGTATGTCTGAAGGACAGCACTAGAGTGTAAAGAAAAAAATCACTGTATTAAATTAGAAGGCCTCAATGATTGCCCTAGCTCTATTGCTTACAATTCCTGTGTCCTCAGACAAGCCACTTAACCTCTCTCTGCCTCAATTTCTTCACCTGTAAAACAGGACTAGGAGTACTTACTTTATTATTTTAAGGAACTAACAAAACTATGTCAAAAAAGTTTGTACACTATAATGGTCGTAAACACTGAAGGTGGCAGCATTTGTGTATAAATGAAATGGAAGAGAAAATGACTGAAGAGAATGTTACAGATTTAATTGTTAAGTGGTTGAGCGGATACTCAGAGAATTCTGCTCTATTTTTTATAATGTGCTTCAGACCTGAATGAGATATATTTCAATGTTAAAAATTATTAGAAAAAAAACCTCCTAAAAGGTTTTTTAAAAAAGTGTCTCTTCTGAGATAAGACTTTTTTTTTTAATGCAAGTATCTTTCCAAACTCATTTATTCCCATTTTTTTTTCTATCTAGAGAAAGAATTTGGCTAAAACGCAATGAAACTGGAGATAAGAAAATGGCCAACCTCCAAGACTGATGTGTCTATGTTCCAGTTGTGAGGTCCCAAAACAAAAGGAGCTGAATCCTTTTGAAGTAGACTTTATAAAGTGGCTAATAATATTCTTTGATTACTAAGGAAATTCCTCTTGCCTCTGACGAT
Source organism: Lynx rufus (assembly GCF_022079265.1). Classification (NCBI taxonomy): domain Eukaryota; kingdom Metazoa; phylum Chordata; class Mammalia; order Carnivora; family Felidae; genus Lynx; species Lynx rufus. Next base: position 437,837 of record NW_025814829.1, on the reverse strand, counting down.
TTCATACACTAAACAATAATTCCAAGAAATAAATAACATGCATCCAAAAAGATGCCATTCCAAGACTGATGTGTCTATGTTCCAGTTGTGAGGTCCCAAAACAAAAGGAGCTGAATCCTTTTGAAGTAGACTTTATAAAGTGGCTAATAATATTCTTTGATTACTAAGGAAATTCCTCTTGCCTCTGACGATTTCATACACTAAACAATAATTCCAAGAAATAAATAACATGCATCCAAAAAGATGCCATTCTTTCTAAGCATATAGTAGGTATTAATGTAGGTGTTACACTTAGGAAATATCATTGTTATTCTGTGAAATTCCTTTTTATGGCCTTGCATGGGAGTCAATCCTTGGCAAACATTTTGGATCAATAATATCACAAGTCAGCCTTCCTGCACTAATTAGAGCCTTTCCTATACTTTGTCCAAGGCTCCAAGTTTCTGGCTCTTGCTGCCGGACTCTACAGATACTAGACATAAGCTCTTCTCCAAAACAAGAAAACAATGAGGTCAAACGACAATCTATGCCAAAATGTTTCTGCCAAATACTAAACACTGAGGATGTAAGCACCTCAAAGTTCTCTGAACTGTTCAACATTTCACAAACATTTCACCCAGGTGATTTCTTCAGCTCTAAACCTTAGATTCAGAGTCAAGAACGAAGCCGATGCAGCTCTGGCCAGTGCCACCATAAAGGGACAGAGGAAAGGTCATCTCTGAATTTTCTGTTGGAATTCAGCATTGCTTATGTTATTCCTTGCATCCGTAAAGTAGATTCACATTGCTTTAAGCAAAGCAGATGTAAAAATATCCTTTAATGATTATGAAAAGCAACAAACTTCCATCACTGTGATTTCTCTTAGTGAACCATTACCCAAAATTGTTCTGCTTAATAAACACAGAGTGGCTAGGGGTGCCTGGGGGGCTCAGGCGGTTAAGCGTCTGACTCTTGATTTCAGCTCAGGTCATGATCTCACGGTTCATGAGTTTGAACCCCACATGGGGCTCTGTGCTGACGACACAGAGCCTGCTTGGCATTTGGTCTCTCTCTCTCTCTCTCTGTCCCTCCCCTGTTTGCTCTCTCTCTCTCAAAACAAATTAAAAAATAAATAAACACAGAGTGGCTGGCATTGTGCTCACTGTCAGGAGTGGTAATAAAAAAGCATCTGACACTTTCCTGCATTTAAGAGGGTTATGATATAGATGAGAAGGCAAGCCTCTTAGATCCAACAATTAGGAACCAATACAAGAAAGAATTGTTTTTAAAAGCCAGATTGTGTAGTGTAATAAACACTTTATGAAGCTCTAAAGGCTCACCACAATCATTTTTTCACAAGAGTGGCCCCGGGCTGTTCCTTCTGCATAAAGTTGCAGGCTTACAAAGCAAGAGAATACATATGAAATCAACCCTATTTCCCTGGTCACAAATCAATGAACCATGACTCATGAGGCAGGCCATCTACATAAGATTCTACATAAGAGGGGCGCCTGGGTGGCGCAGTCGGTTAAGCGTCCGACTTCAGCCAGGTCACGATCTCGCGGTCCGTGAGTTCGAGCCCCGCGTCAGGCTCTGGGCTGATGGCTCAGAGCCTGGAGCCTGTTTCCGGTTCTGTGTCTCCCTCTCTCTCTGCCCCTCCCCCATTCATGCTCTGTCTCTCTCTGTCCCAAAAATAAATTTAAAAAAAAAGTTGAAAAAAAAAAATTAAAAAAAAAAAAAGATTCTACATAAGAGATGATATATGCATGTATATATACACACACACACACGCATATGCGCATTCACACACACACACGCATATGCGCATTCACACACACACGCATATGCGCATTCACACACACACACACACACACACACACACACACACACACACACAGTCAGATATTCTTTCTATCCAGAAAGTCTGAATGAGCAAATGTGTGAAAAAGAGTGCCGTGGCATCGCCGGAACTGCCACCAAATCGGGAATGACGACAAGCCACTATTCTAATCTCTGGGAGGACCAGTACACATTCCAGGCTATGAAGCACAAGCCCAGGGGGACTATTTGGCTGTTGAGCCAGGTTCCTGCACCTCTTCAATGCTCATGTATCTTCTAGGAAGACCCTATTATTTAAGGTTATCCTAACAATCCATGCCATATACATGGTACCACTAACAAATTTTTTATAAGAGACCAAGAAGGGATAAAATACCCAAATATGGGACTATATCTAAGAATACATAAAACACTCAGAAAGGGTTACTGTATCTAGAACACATAAAGTATTCAGAAGGAGGGGGAGAAACATCCCTGAGGCAGGCACACATTCTCCTTATGTGTGTTATGTTATGTATGTATCTGAAATAGATGAAAAGACAGTGTTAAATGTATGACTTTGTCTTGAGGGACAGGCAGTGAAAACAGAAAATATAAAATAAATAGTGTTCCAAAAAGCAGGCATCCATTTCATTTGAAAAGGAAATCTCAAACAAGAACGAAAAGAATATGGTTGGGGCACCTGGGTGGCTGAGTCGGTTAAGCATCTGACTTCAGCTCAGGTCATGATGTTGAGGTTGGTGGGTTCGAGCCCCGTGTCGGGCTCTGTGCTGACAGCTCGGAACCTGGAGCCTGCTTCAGATTCTGTGTCTCCCTCTCTCTCTGCTCCTCCCCCACTCACGCTCTGTCTCTCTCTCCCTCAAAAATAAATAAACATTAAAAAAAATTTTAAGAATGAAGATAATACGGTAAGCTGACATTCACAGCCATCTGAATCAGAATGAGGTTGTTCTTAACGGGAAATTGCCCCCAGGAAGATCACGAATGACTCTCTCCTGTTATTAAGAGATAACAGAGCAGCATCTAGAATAGTATTGCAATGTTTAGTGGAATTATAGATAAGGTAAATATCATTTTCCTGCCTTTTTTCCCAATGTTCTCTTTCCTCCCCTCTTTAGAGTCACTTTCTTATCCCACCTTGCGCGAGCCTTGCTGAGCTATTTGTCCCTGTCCCATGTTCTTGACATCATTTTAGTCTATTCTTTCATTTACTCCCTCCCTCCCTAAACAGACTATCCTATGAAAGCACAGAGAAAAAAAAAAAAATCAACATTAAATTTAACTAGATTTTTTTTATTAATGTATCAGACCACACTCAAAGTGACTTGAAAGTCTGAGAAAAAGTTATTTCCCACCACTGCAGCTCCAAACCGTAGTCAAAGAAAGGAGGAAAAGACAAAATACTTAGAAGAAAATAGGTTATGAACACCTGGAACTAAATAAAGGGAGTAGAGGGAGTTACTAAGTTGGAGGCAAAAACTTAAAGCAAAGTCAAAAGAACAGGAAAAGGTTTGAGCCTCTGACAGGATTATTGGGATCATAAGCATTCTTTCCTGCTGGCCTGTAGCAGGAAGTCAGCAGTTATCCAAGAGTGAGTCTGCTCTGGAGAAAATTATTTCAGCAGCTCAACTGCAACGTGATTAAAGAGCATAGGAGTGTGGGGTGTGAGGAGGTACGAGGCTGAGACAAGGTAGGTTTATTAAATAATGGTATCCTAAATGGTCAATGGCTATGTCTACCTTTTTAGATAATCAAATATTTCATCAAATACATATCCAATTATAAAATGAAACAATATGGCTTCTGTTATGTCTCATTTACACTAAGCCAAACCTTGAAGCTTTAGAATCTCTGTATTTCTTAAATTCCAATGCAATCATATAGTATCAATTAAGATAATTTCTGTCAATGAGAAAAAGTCTACATCCTTCTGCACACGAAATGATGCTCCTCACCTTTTTGATGAAACTGTTAGAATATTTTATATTGACAAATGGAAGCAGAAACCAAGCATGAGGTCATTACTTCTTTCATTTTCATTTTAGCAAGAACAAAAAGAACCATCCAGCATTTAGGAACCAAATATTCTTGTCCCATGACACAGTTTATAGCTATCATGATCAAATTAACTTCCTTATCACCACTGTTAAAACAAGAAAAAATGAAAAAGGATGTTGTCTCTAACTACTGTTACCTAATGAAGTTCAGGTTTATCCTTACTGTTCCTTGACATAAAACACCAAGATGTGATAAATCAGTAATTAGGAAATAAAAAATCCAAACAGAATGTGACAGATAGTCTCAACAGTTTTCCAGAACATGAGAAAGACTGTTTATTCCAGAACATCAAAAGGTTGGGAGCAGCGAGAGGAAATCAGTAATTCTCCAATGGCACTCTCTACAGCAAACTAAAGAGAGAGAGCTCTTACAAACGCAAGAAATATAATGTGTATATTTAAAATAAAAACACCATTCATCTTCCTTTGTAGATATAATCCCTTTAAAGCTAGAATTATTGTTCTCTTCCCTAGAAAAACGTTACTAACCATGATTTCAACCCATGGCTTGACCACTGCTACTTCTAATATGTATTAAATATACTGTTTTAGTCAAATAATAGAGAAGTTATCTGGAACCTAAGAAAAAGTACACAGCTATTCGAGTGTTAAAAACACTCTTCTGTGGTAGCTTCCATAAACATATACTTGAACATGTTCACTTTAACACCCATCAAGTCTCTCCACAGTGCTCCCACATCTCACGTCTAAAGTTGAGCTTTCTCTTCCCACTTTTAACATGACGGTGTCTGACGCTAAGGCAAAGACTTACTTCTCAGCAGCCAATACAGTTGGAACTTTGCTGAAACCCTGTTCTCAGCTGCCCCCTTGCTGCTGGAAATGAACTTTGAGGCTGGTGCAGTATAGAAATACACCAATTACGTCTGAGAGAATAAGCCAGGCACAAGGAACTTTGTGAAAGGGCAGAAATCATGAGACGCCATTGCTGAAGTATGCCAAATCTCCCAGTGTATTTGATTATCAGCTAAAAATACATGAAATTTCTTATTTCTCTAATCTTCAAGTGTCAACGTTCTCAGATTCTAAACTTCCAAGCTACTAGATATTCATGCCTTAGGAAAAGAATTAACTGACAATTTTAGATAGTGGTGACCATAACCAGAGAATGAATTGTTTGCTCTCCTGTTGGCACAGGTTTATTTCTAACAGTGCCCCCTCAACATTCTTTAAAAAGGAAGGAAGGGAGGAAAGAAGGAAGGAAGGAAGGGAGGAAGGGAGGGAGGGAGGCAGGCCGGCCTAGGATACAAACCACCCAGGAGTTCTAAGTCATTCATGTGTTCCTGGTTTCACACACAGCACTGTTAACAGAGATTCACATGGCAACTCCATGAAAAATGTATTTTCATTTTATAGGAAAAGAAGATAGAAAGCATACAGCCACGCATCTTATTTCCATTTAGTCTAACATTCATAACATCCAAGAGTACTCGTACACCCATTTCCTTTTGCATTGACTAACACATTCTTCACCAACAGAAATAAATGTCTGATGGGGAGGGAAAAGAAGAATAGGAAGTCTTAGGGACATAAATCCAAACATTCCACATCAATATTACTGATCCGCCCACGATTCACCTTAATCCCACATTTGGGAAGTCTGTTTCTCAATTACCAAACAGGACTACCACCACAAAGCCTACACAGATTTTTGTTTTTTAATATTCTTACTTACTTTGTTAATAATCAAACCATATGGATACAGGAATGACAAAGAATAAAAATCAACAAGCGGTTTATATTTTCTAAACTTGTGGCCTGACATCAATCCATGTTCGTCTTCGCAATGCTGAACAGCTCAGAAACAAGCACATGTGACAGAACTGAGATAGACTGTTCCAGTCATAATTTCTTTAAATGGCTTTCTATCTCTCACATCTTTTTACCTCCTATGGTACTCAGCTCAATGCCCTGTACATAACAGGTACTCAAAAATATCTTCTTTCTTCTTTCAGAGTGAACTTACCCTTCGAAATGACACGACATAGAACGTATCTCCCCTTCTGCGGATGGCTTCAAAGAAGTCTTGATAACTTCTGGGTGATGCATAATACACTTGCAGCTCACTCCCTGAGTTCCTGCTGAAGGAAGAACAGGGCAAAGTGTTCTTAAACCAGAAAATTTCATCTCCTCTCAAAAATACTCCCCGTGCTAAGGCTATGTCTGAATTGTAAGAATTACTCTCAACCAAAATAGTAGCAGCATTCGACAGTAATTTTTATAATAACGTTCTGAAAAGCCCAAGGTCAGGATATTTATAAGATCCAATTCACTAAAGCAAAAACTCTCATTTCTGAATGGAAAGCTCTAAAAAAGCACCACTCAAGTTCACTGCAGAGCATGTAAAAATAATAAAGAGTATCAGAAAATAGATTTCTGCATTGGTTTGCATGATTTAAAATTTTTGGTAACAGACAGTAAGTCTTAGGGAAGTTATTTTTCACCACTCTGTCAAATCTGTAAGGCGTACTTGTCTATAAGGCTGTGTGAAAACTGGGAAGGAGGTAGGATTTGGAAACAAACAGACCTGGCTTTGAATTTCATCTCCACTCCTCAAGTGGGTATTCTTAGGGAAATCAACCCCTGAGCAACCTCAGTTTCCTCATCCATAAAATGAGGATAACCATGTAAACCTGCAGGATTGTTACTGGTCAGAGACGTTATATATGTGAAGCACCGAGTAAGGCCTCATAGGAGTCACTCAACAAATGCCAGCCACAGATACAGGAAATACCACGTCAGTGCCTTCGTAACATTATTAACTAAAATTATAGTACCTCAACCACATCGTAGCCCCAAAAGATACACTCAAATGATATTAGTGTAGTTTTTAATATTTCCAGTCTTTTATTATTTAGCGCAAGAAGCCAAAACCCAGAAGTTAAAGGAAAATTTTTTAAAATGTTGCCTTTTTTTCCAGACAACCTGTGTTTTCTTTCTTACAGGTTCTTCTACATTTTCTATCCAACTTTATGAGGAAAAAAAGACTGATCTAAAAGGAAAATTATAAATGAATCATAAGAACTTTCTTTGAAATAATTCCATTTGCTCATGAAGCCACCTCTAACCATATTATTTTGACATACAATCAATTCTGATTCATCATGATAGTTATGTTCTACAAAGTCGGTGTGAACACTGAATTAGTAAATACCGAACCATTCTCCTAAGGGAAATACCGTGTTAGGTTCCTTATAAGCCCCTACCTATGGCATATTTGTCAACAGATTAATATATAACCTTGTTTTTATGTTTCTGTTTAAAGACACCTTCTTCAATATATCTCGTTCATTCATTAACACTAAACTCCTGGTCAACAGCACTGTAACTTATGCCTGAATGAAGCTTATCTAACATGTGTATTTTTCCATATGGCACAACACAGCCTTTTTTTTAAGTTTATTTCTTTACTTTTAAGAGCGAGAGAAAGAGAGCAAGAGCAGGGGAGGGGCAGAGTGAGAGTGAGAGTGAAAGAGAGAGAAAGAGAATCCCAAGCAGGCTCTGCCCTGCCAGTGCAGAGCCCAACGTGGGGCTGGAACCCACAAACCGTGAGATCATGACCTGAGCCGAAATCCAGAATCAGACGCTTAACTGACTGAGCCACCCAGGCGCCTTGGCACAACACAGCTTTCTTGAACAATAGGTAGCCCTTTGGGACTGTGCTTCAGGGCCATTTTAGACAGTGAAATCACACACACACCCAAAAAGCATAAAAATGTGAAAAATATGGCATTAAACAGACTTCAAAAAAAACCTGTTTACAGTAGGAGCTGAAGCAGGAAGGCGCAGTGTGGCCTTGTTAACTGAGCCTCACCTAGGACCATCTATGCACACTTGCAAATGGCTGTAAAGGCATCTTGAGTATTGGGGAGCCTGGGTGGCTCGGTCGGTTGAGCATCTGACTTCGGCTCAGGTCATGATCTCGCGGTTTGTGAGTTCGAGCCCTGTGATGGGCTCTGTGCTAACAGCTCGGAGCCTGGAGCCTGCTTCGGATTCTGTGTCTCCTTCTCTCTCTGCCCATCCCCCGCTTGTGCTCTGTCTCTCTCTGTCTCTCAAAAATAAATAAATAAATGTAAAAAAATTTTTTTTAAAAAGCATCTTGAGTATTGATTTGGGGGCACAAATACATTTTAGTGAGTAGGCTGACTGACTCACTGATACAGAATACATGATTAATTCATTTAAACCACTTTTTTTTTTTTAATTTTTTTTTTTCAACGTTTATTTATTTTTGCGACAGAGAGAGACAGAGCATGAACGGGGGAGGGGCAGAGAGAGAGGGAGACACAGAATCGGAAACAGGCTCCAGGCTCTGAGCTATCAGCCCAGAGCCTGACGCGGGGCTCGAACTCACGGACCGCGAGATCGTGACCTGGCTGAAGTCGGACGCTTAACCGACTGCGCCACCCAGGCGCCCCTAAACCACTTTTTTAAAGACTTTTTTTTAAAGCAGTTTTGGATTCACACCAAACCTGAGGGGAAGATACAGAAATTAAAAATATTTTTGACTAGTAACGAAATAATATGCCATCATAATGATGCATCAAAAAAAGATGAACGTATTTTTAAATATATATATAGTAAATGAACGAAATATTCTGATCACTAGGAGAATTATTAGTCACTATACCTATTTGAATTATCTATTTCTACATGATAACACCGTATCTTCCGATTTGAAACATTCGTGATTGCCAATATACTGCTCCCTGCCATTTAATAGAGACTCTCAGTTAACAGGGTAATAAACAGCTTTCCACTTACACTGGGCATATGTTCTCAGGGCCAGGTACCCGGTCTGACACACAGCTGGTGCTCAGTAAATGTGAAATTAATAGTAAACAAATTGTGAACTCTATGTCTGTGGGAAAGCTACACACAGAATCTGAGACCCTCTACTTCCATTTCAGTGGCACTGTCATCAATGTATCACATCAGCACCATCACCAGCTTTCAAACGTGCCGAGGACCATGCGAAGTGTTTTAAATAAATTATGCGATTTGATCATCCACTCTGTGTGGCCAGAACTGTGTAGATGAGGAAACTTTAAGTTCCCCTGTTTGATCCACAGAGCAAGTGAGTGGCAGAGATGTTCTGAACTCTGTCCAATTCAAAAGCCAACAACTTAATCATAATACTATATTGCCTCCGGTAATATTGTTCCTTTTAGTTAGATGTGTTTGGTCCAAACATTTCGACCTTAGATACAGCACTCCTTCCAGATTCCTTCAAAAGCTTAAGTAGCATCAGTGTAGTGAAAAATGAATTTTAAATCAAATCAATTTGAGTGCCAATTCTGCCTCTTGTTGGTCTATGACTCTGGCTTAGAAAAACTAAGTGACTTGCCCAGTTTTTCTCCATATAAAATAAGGACTGTGATATCTACACTCTAAGTTATTATACAGATTTTAAAATAAAATGCATGGAAAGCACTCAGCAAGACACCTGGCACATTCATAAAATAACACTCATGAAATAGATGCAAATCGAGGACGAGAGTTATGGATGTTTACATTGTACAGCAAAATGACGACTGAACAGCATTCTGACTAAATGTGTATTTAAGGAATCTGAGAGTTACCCTCTTGAAATTCTCTGGGTTTACTCCGACCACTCAGAAGCAGTTTGGTCTGTGAACTAACAGAAAAGTCACTGATGAGAACAAGCGTAATTAAGACAGAAGAGAAATGTGCCTCTCAACTTCACTAAAATACTAGGTATTTAAAATTCCTTGGCCAAGAACTTCCACACTTTCTTACCTGATCCTAGTGGTTTCTGTGTATTGGACAGCCATGAGCTGAGAATTTGAGCCCTGTTCCAGAGCACCCTGGAAGAAAAAAAAGACTTAATGCCATATAATGAAATCAGATGAAGATCTTCCTATATTGACTCACTCTACATTTACTAAACTCTCATTAAAGTATTCATATACCGGGGCACCTGGGTGACTCAGTCAGTTAAGCGTCCAACTTCAGCTCAGGTCATGGTCTTGTGGTTCATGAGTTTGAGCCCCACGTCAGGCTCTGTACTGACAGCTCGGAGCCTGGAGCCTGCTTCGGATTCTGTGTCTCCCCCTCTCTCTGCCCCTCCCCTGCTCACGTTCTGTCTCTCTCTCAAAAATAAGTAAACGTTAAAAAAGAAAATTAAAGTATTCATATGCCTTTTTTTTTCATGAGTATTCTGAGAGATCAGGTTCACATAACTAAATACCAACAGAGAGATTAAAACTCTTCTGGTCACGCTCTGGGCTGAGAAAAGAATCTTAAGGAGATTAAAACGTTAAGGCATTTTCCCATAAAGTTTAAAAATACAGTCCAAAAGCTTAGTTCAACTACCATAAGTTTTATGACCAAGTCGTACAAATATTACTGAACATATAACAACTTGTTTGTCTAAAGTAATTATTTTTCCAAGGCAAGTTCCTGAAGTGTGAAAGGTTCATAATGAAACTGGATCCTATTGTTTACTGAATGAAACACAAAGATCTTCTCGCCAAAATGTACCTATGGGCTAAGCCATCATTAAAGAGATTTCGGCGATGACTTTTCTGGCCAGAGAACAGTCCAATCTGGAACCATGAGTGGCCCACATATGCTCTACTGGGGACCTGTCTTCTTGCAGCATCTGCTTGGCACGGAGCCTTCTTCTATTCCTTGCCAGTTTTATAGACTCATCTTCTGAAGTCTTTTTTAAGGGGATCAGAGTTCAAGGGCACGTTACCAATTATTATGTTAGGAAGTGACCTTATTATTACCCTGTCAAAAGCAGCTTAAGGAACTGTTTACTCAGAAGACTATTAGCATTTGTTCATTACTGTATCCATCCATCCATCCTGCAGTAATCAACTTTTATAGAGCACTTAGGACAGGCACTGACTGGGAAGACAGACATGTGGAAACAATACAATGTGATAAATGCTAAAATAGAAGAACATACAAGGAGTGAAAGGGGAAAAAACAAAGAGGGAACAATTTTGTTTAGTGGATGGAACCAATATGCAGGGCTGAATACTGGGCTAATTTCTGAGAGTAAAATGCCAAGGGTCTAATTTTATGAAAATCTAATGTAGGGGGTACATATAACAGGTGTTCAATAAATGCTTATTTACTTATTTATTTTTTAATGTTTACTTTTGAGAGAGAGAACTCTTATCTCATGGGCTCATGAGTTCCAGCCCTGCGGCAGGCTCTGCACTGGAAGTGCTTGGGATTCTCTCCCTCCCTCTCTTTCTGCCCCTTCCCTGCTTGTGCTCTCTCTCTCTCAAAATAAATAAACTGAAAATATAAATTTGACATACCCCTCAATAAATGCTTATTTATTTTTAACGTTTATTCATGGGGGGGGGGGGGCAGAGAGAGAAAGAGAGAGAGGTGGAGACAAAGGATCCGAAGCAGGCTCCAGGCTCTGAGCTGTCAGCACAGAGCCCGAGGCGGGGCTCAAACTCATGAACTGCAAGATCATGACCTGAGCCGAAGTCGGATGTTTAACCGACTGAGCCACCCAGGTGCCCCTCAATAAATGTTTATCTAAACAAAAATTTTAAAATATCAACAAAATGAAGGGTGCCTGGGTAGCTCAGTCGGTTGGGCGACTAACTCTTGATCTTGGCTCAGATCATGATCTCGAGGTTCGTAAGATCCAGTCCTGAGGTGGGCTCTCCACTGACAGCATGGAGCCTGCTTGGGATTCATTCTCATTCTCTCTCTCTCTCATTGTTGTTCTCATTCTCTCTCTCTCTCTCTGTCACTCCCTGACTCGGGTACTCTGTCTCAAAATAAACATCTAAAAAATATGTATCGATAAAATGAAAAGGAAAAAAGAAAAACAGATACACAATAGTAAACTTACTGATATGTTTTCAAGTAGTAAATAAAGCCAAAATTAAATTATAGCTAGCTGATAAAAACAATGTTTAAAATTAACAGATTAAATATCTGAATTTTTTTATTACATTTTTAAAATATTTTTATTTAGTTTTGAGAGAGAGACACACACACACACACAGACAGAGCATGAGCACGGGGAGGGGCAGAGAGAGAGGGAGACACAGAATCCGAAGCAGGCTCCAAGCTCTGAGCTGTCAGCACAGAGCCTGAGGCAGGGTTTGAACCCGTGAACCGTGAGATCATGACCTGAGCTGAAGTGAGATGCTTAACTGACTGAGCCACCCAGGCGCCCCTGGTGAATTTTAACGTTTAATTATTTTGAGAGTGAGAGCATGAGCAGAGGAGGGGCACGGGGGGGGGGGGGGGGGGGGGGGGGGAGAGAGAAGGCAAGCAGGCTCCGTGCTACCAGCGCAGAGCTCAACCAAGAGCCAAAACCAAGAGTCCGACACTTAACCAACTGAGCTACCCAGGGGTCCCAATATCTGATACATTTTAAATGATTTTGCTAGTTTGGCACATTTGAAATTAACACAGAAGTCTGAAAGAAACCAGACATCTTTCTCTAGACTCAGAAATGAGTACACAGACTTTCGCTGTTACAGAGACATTAGAAATAAAAATTAGACGTGCCATTTAACCTAAGATTTAGACCAATTAACAAAAGAACCTCTGAAAGGGGCGCTTGGGTGGCTCAGGGGGTTGAGCATCCAACTTTGGCTGGGGATATGATCTCACAGTTGGTGAATTCAAGCCCCACATCAGGCTCTCTCCTTTGTCTCCCTCTCTCTCTGCCCCCCCCCATTCTCATTCTCTCTCTCAGAAATATTAAAAAAAAAAAAAAAAAAAAAAAAAAACTCTGAAAAACTGTCCAAGAGGCTTTTGCATTTTTAGCTACACAGAATTTAACAAAAGGTCATAATTAGCAAAAATATGACACATTTACATATAAATGATGTTAAAATTTCAATTACACTGTAGATTTGTCTGTTTTTCCCTTTAGTTCTACCACTTTTTTGCCTATGGGTCTATATATTCAGAATTACATCTTCTTGATTAAATACTCCTTTTATAATTATGAAATATTCTTGTCTCTTACAATATTCTATCTAGAAGTCTCTGATTAATACAGCCACACCAGATTTCTAACGGTTAATATTTGCATTGTATACATACTTTCCCACACTTTTATTTTCCATGTGGCTTTCTATTTAAAATGTTACTTCATGTAAACAGCATATACTTAGGTCTTCCCTTTTACAAAATCTAGTTTGAGAATCTCTCCCTTTTAACTGATGTGTTCAGCCCATTAAATGGAATTACTAGTATGGCTGGGTTTAAGTCCACTACCTTGGTATATATTTCTTTTTATCCTATTTGTTCTTTATTCTTTTCCTACCGTCTTTTGGTTAAAATACTTACTTTTTAGTATTCCAATTTTATTTCCTGAATTGGCTTTTTAGCCTTACTTCTTTGTGCTAGTTTTTAGTGCTTGTGTTAGTGTTTAGTAACACAGTCTACCTTTAAATATTATGTGGACAATATAACTTTATAACTCCATTTACCATTCTGTGTTCTTATTGTCTTATATTTTACTGCTACAAAAGCTATAAACCCATAAAAAATTGTTACAAGTTTTCCTTTAAAAAGAGAATAATCTTTGGGGCACCTGGGTGGCTCAGTCAGTTAAGCATCCGACTTCGGCTCAGGTCACGATCTCACGGTCCGTGAATTTGAGCCCCGCATCTGGCTCTGTGCTGACAGCTCAGAGCCTGGAGCTTGTTTCGGAATCTGCATCTCCCTCTCTCTCTGCCCCTCCCCTGTTCATGCTCTGTCCCTGTCTGTCTCAAAAATAAACATTAAAAAAATTTTAAGACAATAATCTTCTAAAGACATTTAAATATACATATATACATAAAATACTTTTATAAAAAGGCCATTTATTTCTAATAGATATTTACCCATTCTGGTGCTCTTCCTTCCTGCTAATCTGGAGTTGTGTCTGCTACCGTTTCCTTTAGTCTAAAAAATTTTAGTAGTTCTTATAGTGCAGATCTTCCAGAGACAAATTACCTCAGCTTTTATCTGTCTGAAAATGTCTTTATTTTACCTTCATTTTTTTTAAATGTTCTTTTTTTTTTTTAAGACAGAGAGAGAGAGAGAGAGAGAGAGAGAGCACGAGCGGAGGAGGGGCAGAGAGAGAGGGAGACCCAGAATCCCAAGCAGGCTCCAGGCTCCGAGCTGTCAGCACAGAGCCCAACATGGGGCTCGAACTCACAAGCTGTGAGATCATGACCTGAGCTGAAATCAGACGCCCATCCGACTGAGCCACCCAGGTACCTCTATTTTTCCTTCATTTTGAATGATATGTTCACTAATTTGCCCCTTTGCCTTTTGTAGACTCACAATCTAGAAAGGGTAGAAGTATGAAATGGGACAAGCCAAATCAAGGATTTAATGCTTAAGAGATCACAGAAATTTCAAAGAAATGTCAATTTGTCAAATTTACAGAATATCTTATCTAGACTAGTGGATCCTTTTAAGCATCTGAAAAGAGTGGTTGTGAGGAAAAAGAGGTTGAAATGAGGAAAGACTAGGCAGAACAGTTATAACTCATTACACTAAGAAAGAGAACCAGAGGAATTCTTTGTATGTTTTAGTATTGACAACAGCATAAGCAGAATGATCCTTCTTCTGACCAAGAACTTCTTTTATCCTTGACAGATTCCTCCTTGTCATTCGTTTCTCTGGAATAGCTAAGTGTCTCACACTTCTGATCGTTATCTAAGCCCATAACAGAAAGATATATACCCAAGATAGCAAAGAGATAACACTTGAGATTAAACTCCAGGTCTCCTCATGTTCAAAGGCTGTGAAATAAAAACAAAATTCTCTTCTTTACGTTAAAATTCCTTCAAGATTAGGGGCGCCTGGGTGGCTCAGTTGGTTAAGTGCCTGACTCTTGATTTCAGCTCAGGTCATGATCTCTGGTTCGTGATGGAGCTGAGTCCACAGGGGGTTGGGCACTGGGCATGGAACCTGCTTAAGATTCTTTCTCTCTCTCCCCCCCACCCCCTCTCTCTCAAGTAAAATACAGTAAGATAAAATAAAATAAAGTAATAACATTTAATAATTAAAATTAAAAATATAAACATAGATCAGATCAAGTCCCTCCCCTGCTGAAACCTCTCAATGCTGTCTTCTCAAACCTGGGATGAAATCCCAAGTTCTCACGGTAGACTATGAGGCTACAAATTAGCTTCTGCTGCCTCTCCGATGCCATCTTCTACTATTCAACCCCTAGGCATTGCAGTCCAGCCTTACACAACTTCTCGATGTTCCTCAAATATCCAGACTGTTTTCCTCCTAAAGATCTTTCTTTATATTTGCTGTTCCAGTTTTCTGTAAGCTCTTTCTCTAGATTTTCCCTTGGATCTTTGCATTGTTTACGCCTTCATTTTTTTCTATTGCAAAAGCAACGTTCTCACCAATCCTGAACACAAAGGAAAATGACATTTGCCTCACCTACTGCAAGGGAGACTGTGAAAAGTGACAAGAGTTTTAGCCACCTGAACACTGGCTAAAGTCTAGGCGAGATCCCTAAAACATTCTGCATAATCTTCCAAGCTCTCTCTTCCCCCACACCCAAAGCTAGAAGCAAAGAATTTCCAGTTGTTGAGGTCACAGAGTAGAAAGAATCTGGGTTCCCTAGCCATTGCTTGAAAAGAAGGCATTCTAGGGGCGCCTGGGTGGCTCGGGGGATTAAGCATCTGACTTCGGCTCAGGTCATGATATTGTTGTTTGTGAGTTCCAGCCCCATGTCGGGCTCTGTGCTGACAGCTCAGAGCCTGGAGTCTGCTTCGGATTCTATGTCTCCTCTCTCTGCTCCTCCCCCACTCACATTCTCTTTCTCAAAAATAAACATTAAAAAAAAAAAAAAAAGGCATCCTAGAGAGCTGTATCAGACTTTGTGTGGGTGAGAAACAAATTTTTATTCCATAAGCTACTGAGATTTTGAGGCTAGTGGTTAACAACAGCTAGCATTAATTACCTTGGCAATACCTTACTCAAGTGAAGTCTCTTTAGAGAAGCCTTCTCCAACCATTCAGTCTAAAAAAGCCACTTACCTCTCAATTTAACCTCTAATCTCCAACCCTATTTTTTCTTTTGTGATGCGAACTTTAAACATAGACTCTCTTACTAACTTCCAAATATACTATACGGTATTATTAACTATAGACATCATGCTACATATTACGTAGTATAACGTATTTATTTTGTAACTAGGAATTTGTACCTTTTGACCGCCTTCACCTATTTCACCCACCCTGCTACCCCCCAGTCTCTGCATGTATCCTCTGTATCTAGTTCAGTTTTTGTTGGGTTTTTTTTTTTTTTTTTTTTTTTTTTTTTTACAGATTCCACATATAAGTGAGTTCATGTAGTATTTGTCCTTCTATTTTCAACTTTACGTGTTTGTGCGTATCTCTCCCATCAAAATGTAAGCTCCAGGAAGGCAGGGATTTTATCATACTCACTACTGTGTTCCAGGATCTAGAACCCGTAGCCGGCTCATCATTACTACCATAGGTACTAATGGTGGGGAGCTTGTAATGTGCCAGCTGGTAGTCTCAGCACTTCAGAAGCAATAATGAATACCGGATGAATGATGCAATGACCACAAACGGTGCTGTGGGGTAAACCATGTTAACCTGGAAGCCCAACCGGGGTGCCTGGCTGGCTCGGTCGGTAGAGCACGTGGCTTCTGATCTCGGGGGTTAGAAGTTCGAGCCTCATGTTGAGTGCAGAGATTACTTTAAAAAAAAAAAAAAAAAAGATGGGAGCCCAACTAAACAGGCTGTAAATAAGAGTTGTCATTAACCTGGAGCCCCACGTGTGTAAGTTCAAAACGTCCTCCTTGAAGATGTGCCTCCACTTTCAAGCTGTCCTACGTCTCAACACCGTCTTCTCGAAAAGCTCTCAGAAGACTGGAGATGAGCAGTACCTTTTATCCTACCATTTGCGCCCAAATCATTCGACATACATGCCCATGTAGAGGAAGCCCTGGCTTGAAAGTAAATGTGAGGGAGAGAGCAAGAAGCAGCACCTGCCCGAGCAAGAACTACTCGCGCTGTTGAACCGGGCGGACGGCGTTCAGTGCCAGTGCCGGCCGAGTCTGAGGCAGCAGGACGCATCGGGAAACGGCTGAAGTTCAAGTTTTCCCAATTTTACAGGGAAGAAAGCAATCCATCTGAGGGGAGACTTCCAACAAATGTGCCAACCGTTGTTTAAAAACAAGCACAGGGGCGCCTGGGTGGTTCAAGTTAGTTAAGCCTCCGACTTTGGCTCAGGTCATGATCTCATGGTTCATGAGTTAGAGCCCCACGTCGGGCTCTGTGCTGACAGCTCAGAGCCTGCATCAGATTCTGTGTGTGTGTCTCTCTCTGCCCCTCCCCCACTCACACTGTCTCTTTCTCTCTCTCTCTCTCTCTCTCTCTCTCTCTCAATAAATAAACATTAAAAAATTAAAAATAAAGACAAGCACAAACAAACCTGAAGAATACGGGTTTTCTGTTGATTATTCGTCATTCTTCTGGACTTGGTCCTTTCCACTTCATGCCTGTGAACCCATCCTCGAAGCTCATGATTTAACCTATAAAATAGTTAATTAAACATACTTCCTAGAAACAAATGTCTCACTCTTGGTTGAAAATGAATTTAATCCTATTCTACAGGTTCCAAATAGCACCCCAAGTGCCTGATGATTCAATGCTGCTTTTTGACTGGAAAAAGCTGAGACACTAATGTCCAGTTCGTTTTGACACGACATGGATTTTTATACAGTAGCCTCCTCGATCATGAGTTCAAAATTAAAAACAAAAAACAAAAACAGCCAAATACCTTCCGAATGTAAATACTGGATGCACAAGTTTTTTCACAAAGAGAGTATTTCCTACTTCTGCCCTTAGGCCACATACACACCAACAATGGCGATGCTGGAGAGCATTTAACAAATGAGTGCGTGAAAGCCTTTGAAAATCACACTCTTTGGGGAGAAGGAAAAGAATGAACTCAATTGCTCAGGAAAAAATAGTGGGGGGAGAAATAAATTTCAGTGCACTGTAACCCAAAATGCCCAACACTGGGAATATAAAAGGGCTAGTTATACCTCTAGAATCGCCGCTCTTCAAACAGTTATCTTCCTAACTTGAAGAAAAAGGTGCTGTCAATGTTACCGCCCTCAAGTCTAACATCCTGAATTTTTATATTAAGATCGTTCTGTAGTTCTCAGATAAGGCATATACTTCAATAGGCAACCCCAATACCCTCATCCGAAGCAGACCCGTCACCATCTTCAGCAGGTTGGTGGGGGAACTGGACAGCAACTGATATGCCCATGGTCATCCGGCAAATAAGCAGAGGTCCTCTCAGCCACTTAGCTAATCTGCACGAATAGTTTTCCCGGTTTCAAAGCCGAGCCCGGGAGCCCTCTCAGGTATTTCTGCAACGGTCTACAACACTCACCTGAGAGATTCTGTGGTGTTAATCAGGGGCTGACAAGGAGGGGGAGGGATATAGAGGAGTGGCTCTTCGCTGAGCACCATCAGGGCCTTGTCATTCGAAACAGAATGATCGTATCTGGAAAACATAAGCACAAAATACATCTCCTTGTGTCTTAAATTCCTAAGTCGTTTGCTATAAGAAAATCATCACTAGCATTAACGTTTTATGGAAATAAAAATATACGGAGCAATTACTACGTACCAAAAACTAAGGACACGATGGTAACACATGGCCCACAGAGCTGCCGGAACACAGGTGACACAGTAATGGGGGAAGCAGGGGCACAGACCCACTGACAGGAAAGACAGCACTACGTGATCAGGACTCAAGTTTCATGGTCATTCACAATTCTGTGACGACAAAACTGAAGTCTCCCTAAAACCGTGTGTGACAGGGGCAAGGAGAGGCATCAACACCTGCAGGCGGTGAAGTGAAAGTGTTGAAAAGTTGAATGTAAATTTTAGAGTCCTGGGGGCGCCTGGGCGGCTCAGTTGGTTAAAACGTCCGACTCTTGATTTCAGCTCAGGTCATGCTCTCATGGCTCGTGGGATCGAGCCCCACGTTGGGCTCTGTGCTGTCAGCGCGGAACCTGCTTGGGATTTCTCTCTCCCTCTCTCTTTCTGCTCCACCCCTGCTCACATGTGTGCTTTCTCTAAGTAAATAAACATTTAAAAAATGTTTAAATCATGAAAAAACCTGAATCGCTAATAAAACACCAAAGTAAAGTTAACCAGTCACTCCATTAGCTTCAAAAATCCACTTTCCTAACCGTCACGCTGATCTACACCACGGGAGCTGATATCCAGGGTGTGATGGAGGGACCACAACCGAGGCTGGACATCAGAAGCCGAGCTGCGGGCATCACTGCTATTTATTCTCACTCTGCTACCTTCACCTTTCTCACTCAAAACTCTTAGATCGGTCTTAAATTTCTTTACACTCAATGCTCTAGATTTAGAAAACCTGGTATGCTAAAACTCAGAAAGAAAAAATATAAAAACAAAATTAGACACGGCTAGACTCACAGTTTTCATCAACTCATCGAACCACTATTTACTGCATACCAACCGTGTGCCAGGTACTGCGCTAGGAACCCAACAGGGAACGAGAAAAATGAAGTCTCTGTCCTCAAAGGCCTTAAGGGGGAAGAAGGACCAACTATAAGAGAACACATAAAAATAAATTGAAAGAAAGAATCTAGGTAGCAAGAGAAAACCGGTGGCAGTGGCTACTTTAGATGAAATGGTCTGAGGAGATGGTATTTAAGTCAACGCCTAAAGGAAAAGAAGGAGGCACTACTATAGAAACTGGGGAAACAGTGTTCTCGACAGAGGCAGGTGGGGAGAAGGTGGCCGTCAGGAACTCAAAGAAGGACTACACACCAGCTGAAGAGTTGTGAGCAAGTGAGGGAGGCACAAGACAAGCTCAGAAAGACTGCCTGGATCCTAACAAGGAATTACTGGAACATAACGAGAGGCTCAAAGAAGGAGAGAGGTGATAGAGTTCAGTTTTTGTTTTTTTTTTTAAATTTTTTTTTTCAACGTTTATTTATTTTTGGGACAGAGAGAGACAGAGCATGAACGGGGGAGGGGCAGACAGAGAGGGAGACACAGAATCGGAAACAGGCTCTAGGCTCCGAGCCATCAGCCCAGAGCCCGACGCAGGGCTCGAACTCACGGACCACGAGATCGTGACCTGGCTGAAGTCGGACGCTTAACCGACTGCGCCACCCAGGCGCCCCTAAAGTTCAGTTTACACTTGCACCCCACCACTGTACCAAAACTGGATTCGAAGGAGATCAAAGCGGAAACCGGGAGACCGGCCAAGAGGCAGCTATCATCCAGGCAAGAGCTGCGACAGCACGACTTAGGTGCTGGCAGTGAGACGGAGGGGAGCAAACCAATGCAAGATACTTTTTGGAAAGGTATCAATGGCACCTGTTGAAAGGGAGGAATCAGCGTTTCCGGCAGAAGCAACGACGGAATGAGGAAGACTGTTGTAGAGAAGGGGCTGGAAGATGAACAAGGAGACAGACGCAGGGGTCCAGCGTGCACGTGTTAAGTCTGACATGTTAAAAAAAAAAAAAAAAAAGATATGTCAAGCAAACTACTGGGTGGAGGAGTCTGGAGACTCAGAAGGGAAGTCTGGGTGGGAAACACAAATTTGGGAGTTGTCAGGATACGGAGATATGGGCTGTGCGCTAAATTACGGACGAGTCACAGAGGCAGAAAGAAAACTAAAATACCCACAGTTCCAGAGGATGAGGTTTGGATGGAGGAGGAGCCCAGAAAGAGGACTGAAGCAGAAGTCTGTGGAAACAATGGAAACTGAAACCTGGAGCGACACAAGGAAGAAGGTCCCCAGGAAGGAGGGACCCCACGGCCGGACGTGGAGGAAAGACCAAGATGAAGACAGAAGTTTCCGCTGAATCTGGCAACACTGAAATAACCGGCCTCTGTGACAAAAATAATTTTGGCAGAGTAGAAAACTAACTTCAAGAGATGAAAGTTACAGACTTCTATGTAAGCCACACACAACAGCTGAGGACATACAGATCATTCTTCCTGCAAGTGGCCCCAGAACATTCTCCACGTCCTCTCTTCTGCCTCTGGGAGTTAAAACGTTTGAATAACACAGAAATGGCAGCACACACAGGTAGTAACAGGTGGCACACACACCACCCTGAAATTAAGTGTTGAGGGAGAAGGGAAGAAAACCTCTCCTTTGCACTTGATAAACTCTAAATGCCTACAAGAGGAGGCTGTTTGCTAGACTCAAAGCAAACAAAAAATACCACCACCACCACCACAGACCTGTCTCGTGTGCCTTAGGTTAAAAAATCAGGTCTTCATACTTAGGAAAATATAACTGCTGCTGTCCATCACAGAAGTCTAAAATTACTTTTGAAAATGTATTTTTTATTTATAATTTTATTTCTATGTGATAAACCCTAGTATAATGACTTCTGCACATCTGTGCTCACTGGCTTTTTCTATCAGCCAAAAATATTCGTTGGAAAAGAGAAAAAAGTCTGATAGGAGAAATACCAGGAAAGGACCTGGGTGGAGCTGAAGGGAAAGGAAAAGGGAGAGTCTCAGCCAATATGCAATCTGGAGACAATCAGATCCACACTAATCCTGAGATGGCCAGAGTTCTAGGCTGCTTGCAAACAAATCATATTGATAGAAAACATTTTAGCAAATAAATCACTACCGCAGAGGACAGTGCTAGGGAGGGAGAGTTAAGTGATCAAAGCAAGAAGATCACATTGGTGGACTGATACCTATTTCAATTTCCCAAGATGCTCAATAATAATCTTAGATATTTCAAGAGATTTGCATGTAGCCAAGAATCCATAATCTTGTCCTTGTCCTTTTTTTTTTTTTTTTTTTTTTTTTACCACCACCAGTAAGCCGAAACAGGCCATGGTGACTTTGGGGTGGGCAACAGTGGACGGCTTGCATCTCATATACTACTTTGAAAGCTGACAAATTACAGCCTGAAGGTCATTCAAATATCTGGGTCGAACTAGGATCATCAGAGCACCGTGTTTTCCACACCACCTTACTCTACCACAGACAGATTGATGAAGGTTTCTACTTGTTGTGGTTAGTTCAACATAAATAATATTCTAGTAAAGGCTATCTGAACTTCACTGCAAGTATGCAATCAATAACTCGTTCTACTTTTTAACAGCCTGCAATACGTAGCTGAAGGGCACAGTCTGCACTCTCATAAACCCGAAGACTATCAAATTTAGAATGTAACTTTTGACAGATCTCACGTGGACAACAGAGCTCAAAATTACACATAGAACATGTAGGGCAAACTTGGACAAATTACTTAGTAAAATTAAAGATACTACTAAACTCTAGCGAGATTTAAAGACACTGTTAAGTGAGTACTAAGATCACTATGTCCGAAGTACGGCTGATTTGGGCACGAGAGAAAAAGCAAGAGACGTCATAGAATATCTTCCCACATTATAGCACCTGTCACGGGTGCTGCATCACACTAACTGACAAGGAACTCTCTGGATTCTCCGCCACACTTAACATCGTACTTTACACATTGCATATTCCTAAAACAATGAACACTAGCATTTTTTCCTAGGAAGGCTAAATGGACACAAGCCCACAGGACTATGGTAATAATTTCATTCAATGGTTTGGCTGTCACAGTAAAAGTTCAAAAAAAAAAAAAAAGATTCCCCGATGGCTCTTGGCCTGTAGAGCATCACAGAGTTACAAGTACCCAGATCTCTAAGGGTCCTAAAGCATTACACTTTGGCAGCAATGGCTGCCACACTGGGATGTCCCTTGGTTCTGTTAATCAAGGACCCAGGTCCGCTTGGCTCTAATAACACAGGGAAATGTTTATCAAAAAGTATACAGCTTTGAAAACGTCCATGACGACCTTCTTCTACTTTACATAACATAGACCTTGTGTTTTCAAAAAAGTTCAAGCCTTTTACTATTTGACAGGCTATGGAGAAATTTACTAAGACAATATTAAACTGTAACAGGGGAGGGAGATCCAACAAAGGTCACAATAAACAAGTATAAATGATGTGATCTGATGACTGCACGCAGGTTCAATCATAATCATTCCACCATATCATGTTCATCACAGGATGATACTATTAGATACGTTATATGTGTAATCATATGATAATAAAAAGCTGTATTAGAAACATTATATATAATATAATGTCTGTTTACCATATGTGCCTCAATATGTATATTAGTGCACATAAACTGAGATTTTAAGGTCACATCTCTACAAGAATTTCAAAACTTCTCAAGGTTTCAAAAAGTAAATGTATTCTCGGAACTGATCTTAACAGTAAAATTCATTAAGGGCCTCAGTAACTTGTCTGTTCTAACAAAAACTGTGCATAAACTAGTAAATGTAAAGTTATACTATATAATTCTCTACGGCAGTTTCATTAAATCATCTTAACAGACAGAGACATGCCATCTTCTAACCTGTAGCTGTTTTTCTGGATGATACCCTCTGATGTGTCTTGCACCTCTTTAGCAGAAAATTCTAGAAGATGCCTCCTCTGATTTGCAGGGTTCACACCAGGATTCTTTCTCCTGGAATCCTGTTCCAGCATGCTGAAAATTGTAAAAAGTGAAACAATAATTGAAATAAAAGTAAGTCACACATATGCAAGCGACATTAGCTCTAAAACAAACCACGATTCCCTCACAGATCCACGCACTCAGCACGAACACTAGGTGCAGAAACAAAACAGCATTATCTGTGGTCAGATTGCCCCGCCTGGCATCCTGTCTGTAGGCAAAACAATTTTAAGAATAATTTCTGTTAAATATAAAAAGCACCTCATTTTTTTTTAATTTTTTTTTTAATGTTTATTTTTGAGACAGAGAGAGACAGAGCATGAATGGGGGAGGGGCAGAGAGAGAGGGAGACACAGAATCGGAAGCAGGCTCCAGGCTCTGAGCCATCAGCCCAGAGCCTGACACGGGGCTCGAACTCACAAACCGTGAGATCGTGACCTGAGCTGAAGTCGGACGCTCAACCGACTGAGCCACCCAGGCGCCCCAAAAAGCACCTCGTTTTTAAACAACAGCAGTAATCTGTACGCTTTGAAAACTGTATAATTACGTTAACTATGTATAAAAAGTAGAAATAAGTACAATATACACAGAAACAAATTTTAAACTCAGAGAGTAAACTGAAATAAGAAGTCCTCCTGAAGGCGCCTGGGTGGCTCAGTCGGTTGGGCGACCAACTTCAGCTCAGGTCATGATCTCACAGTCCATGAATTCGAGCCCCGCGTCCGGCTCTGTGCTGACAGCTCAGGGCCTAGAGCCTGCTTCGGATTCTGTGTCTCCCTCTCTCTGCCCCTTCCCTGCTCATGCTCTGTCTTTCTCTGTCACAAAAATAAATAAAAACATTAAAAAAAAAAGTCCTCCTGGATGCTGCAAACTAACATTTTAATGAGGGAGTACTTCAAATGAGATGCGAGCTTTTCCCCTTATCCGCAGCCAATTCATTAGCCTTTTGCAATCCCAGATGGCGGGCTATCAGATAAAAGTAACAAAAAATTATTTTTAAAAATACTTCTATTTTTATTTACATGTAAAAATTTCCTATTTACTTCTTTCTCCCCATCTGCCCCAATGCCTTCATTCATCAACGTATGTGCTCTTGGTGGGTGTTAAGTATTTGCAACAACAACAAAAAATATATGTGTATATATATCTATATATAGATATCTACCTATCTATATATAGATATAGATATATCTATCTATATATAGATATAGATATACATATCTATCTATATATAGATATACACACACACACATAAAATATATGTATGTAGAGATACATACACACACATATAAAGCAAATACTGCAATAGTTGTTAACACGTTTAATGCATTAATCATGAGCTCAGAAATTTGGCTCACCAGTAAGATATTTTGTGTGTGTGCACTTTATTGTATAATGCCACGCACACAATTTACACTAGCTCTATAGTCCTCTTGAAATGAAACACAAAGGCAATCTCCCTAGGGAAACACAAAAGAAGGGATGCCAGACTCTACTTAAAGGAAAGTAAGGCTGATGAAAGGGACACAATTAAGGGCCTGAGGTTCTAAGAGAAAAGGAGTTCTCCGGGGTATGGCAGTTTGCCTCCACAGCTGGGGAAAGCAGTGTAGGGGGAAACAGAAAGCAGGTACACCTTTCTAGAATCTTCTTCTGAGCTCTTATTATATTTCCCAATCTCCTCAGTTCTTCCCCCCCAGAGTCACTGCTGTCCAGTGGCCCTCACACAGCATGCCGTAGCACTTGGACGTCCTGTAAACTCTTCAAAGGTATACCACCAAATGAGATGCCTTGAGGAACATTTAGTTTTGCTACAGCCGAGGATACATTTTGTCCCCATTCCTATCTTTCAGACAGAATGTCGCCAGCAATCCCAACCCTTCTGCAAATAAGGGAAGAGAAAGGCCTAGTGAGGTAGCTAACTAAGGAAAACTTGGCTTGGTGAGTATTTAAGAAAACATGAGATCAGCAGTAAATGATAATTTTGTAGGGAAGACAAACACAGGGTGATGATAACTACAGATTTTTTTTTCCTTTTTGCAACTTACTTTTTTGAAAAGGATTTTACTTCTAAATCTTTCAAGTGTGGTGTCAAAAATTCTACTTAGGAACGTACGCTGTAAACAAAACAAAGTTAAGACCTTTCTCCTCAGTTTACAGAATCTCAGTTAATTTAACACCGACACTGTGTTAGGGACCCATCCACGTAATAACATCCCGGTTGGGGACAAGTTCGCCCTCAACCCCTCCAGAGACCGCCCTAACTACTCAAAGAGCTTAGTTTCCCCTTGTTTTAACTAGAAATGTGCTTCCTTCTAACTTTCCCCTCTGGGTGCTAGTTCTGGGCTCTGCGGCTATTCAGAAGAAGGCTAAAAAGATAAGCAAGCCTTCTTCCAATGTCCAAAGACACAGAACACCTCCCCGCAGGCTCTCTTTCTCAAGGTTGTGGTTTCTTCCCCATGTTCTGCTTTCCGGTACACAGTGTCAGGCCCCTCTCCTGTCAACACGTCCCTCGCGAGTGGTGTCCAGAACTGACCACAGTACTTCTCAGGTGTCAGACGAGTCAGGATGGAACAGATAATTCCTTCCCGCGTTCTAGATCATTCTTCTTCCACTGATGCGGTCTAATATCACATAGGCTTTTTTTGGCAATTACATCAGAAGTTATTTATACCGAGCCTGGTTTAATCAAAATCCCAACTCTCCTCACAAACTGATTTTGAACCATTCCCTTCTTTTCCCTTCCTCTCCCTCTTCCAATCCTAAATTTATATAATTGAGCTTTTCTGATCCCAGCGGAATAATTTACATCCACTCCTTTAAAACTATCATTCGGCCTACTAATCAGTCAAGAACTTCTAGGACCCTAATTAGCAAAAGAAATTCTCCTTTTAAGCAAGCATCAGCATGCCATCAACATCCTCAACTGAACGGTTATTCAAATATTGAGAAGAGCATAACAAAAAAATTGAGCCATGGTGCATGGCCCTAGAGAAAGCCTTACAAAAATTAAGTTTAACCATTTCTGAATTAATTCTATCACACAGTCCAAAATTTCCCATCTTGACCATGCAGATGTTACAAGATTGTTAAATGTTCTTTTCTTCTAAGATGCAAATACAGTATGACAGCAGCTGCCATTTTCTGAGCACCTACTACGTATCAGGGAATGAACACGTAAGTACAAACTGAGGCTCAAAGAGTTGTAACAACTTGACCAAGGTCATGCTCTAAGTAATTAAAGAAGCCAAGATCTGGACTTAGGATTGGAACTACATTGCTGCATTATGTTGACATTTCTCAGAATGACTGATTCATTTATTTAACATGCATTAAATACCTATATGTTCCAGGAACCATGTACGATGCTAAAGACTCAAAAATAAAAGAAAGGTAAAGATCAAATTACAGTTTATGTGGGGGGGGAGGGGGAGGGCGGGTATTGATAGATAAAAGATAATAGAGTGATTAATGCCATAATAAAGGTTGATGCTGAATGCTATGGCAGCATATAGCTAAGGTGCCTGATCTTTACTAAGAGGATCGCAAAGTTATCTTAAATGAAAAGCAGTAAACAAACAGGTGGAAAAGGGGGGGGGGGAGTGAAGGAAGACACTCGTATAGATGGAATGGTGTATGAAACAAGCACACGGGTAGAAGAGAATAGGGTATGCTCAGGGAACTGTAAGTCAAGCAGGAGAGGCTGTGAGGGTGGACACATGCATATGTAAGCACACAGCAAGAAGGGGTCTCAGAAACAGAGGAGAAAGAAAGGGGACCAGGACGATAATGTAAGGCTGGATTACAGATGGCCCTGCCTGCCACAGTATCACTGAGTCTAGCAACTTATTCAAGTAACAGAAACACAACTAGCATGTTTTTGGGGCACCTGGGCGACTCCATCGGTTAAGCAGCCGACTCTTGGTTTCGGCTCAGGTCACGATCTCAAGGTTCGTGGGTTCGGGCCCCACTTTGGGCTCAGGCCCCACTTTGGGCTCTGCACTGACAGTGTGGAGCCTGCTTGGGATTCTCTCCTCCTCTCCCTGCCCCTCCTCTGCTCGTTCTCGTTCTCTCTCTCAAAATAAATAAATAAACTTTAAAACAAATAATAAACTAGCAAGTTTTGTTCTTGTTTTAATTTTGGCTCTCAGGCATCATATCTCTTCCTTTTCTATTCATTTTTTTAAAGACTTTATTTTTAAGATCTTTTTTAAATAATCTCTACACCCAACATGGGGCTCGAACTTAACAATCCCAAGATAAACAGTCACATGCTCTACTGACTGGGCCAACCCGGGACCCCTTTCCTATCCCTTTCTACAGCGGAATCTTCCCTACGATTACTGTTCAATTCCCTGGTATAATTATCCCTTGTCTTTCACAAACTGGTATTACAATCATCTCCTAGTCACCTAGACTACTTAAAAAACAGCACATTACCAGAACAGCTCCCCTGCTTCCCTACATCCTCGCTAAGGGGTGTAAGCCTTTAAAAAGGAGCCTCCCGGGGCGCCTGGGTGGCGCAGTCGGTTAAGCATCCGACTTCAGCCAGGTCACGATCTCGCGGTCCGTGAGTTCGAGCCCCGCGTCGGGCTCTGGGCTGATGGCTCAGAGCCTGGAGCCTGTTTCCGGTTCTGTGTCTCCCTCTCTCTCTGCCCCTCCCCCATTCGTGCTCTGTCTCTCTCTGTCCCAAAAATAAATAAACGTTGAAAAAAAAAAAAAAAAAAAGGAGCCTCCCTCGATAACTCCCGCAATTAACTCCCAAGCCAGAGCAGAGAGCGAGGGGGACAGAGGATCCAAAGCAGGCTCTGGGCTCACAGCAGACTCACAAACCGTGAGATCAAGACCTGAGCCGAAGTCGGGCGCTCAACTGACTGAGCCTCCCAGGCGCCCCTGATCATTGTTCTTCGGATGATTTGCACCAAGAGACGGGCAGGCGTTTCAATCGACAATTTACAGCTGTTACAAGCAAACGCCTTGCGTTTAACTATTAGTTTAGTTTCTTTCACGTGTGGCTGGGCTGCGCCAGTCACTTGGCAGCTGCACTTGCTGGACATCAGTTTGGACGGTGACTGGTCTGGCTCACAAGTGATCACTAGTTGTCACTACTGCCCACACAGGTAATGATTTCACAGGGTAATGACAATTTACCTGTCACGGAGCTACTCTAGTAACTTGCACCTTTTTTTAGCCTCATTTATTATCTACCCGTTGGACGAGAATGTATTTTGAAAGGCAATATATCAAGAAACTTTGTAAACAATCTTTTAAAATTTTTTATTTATTTGTTTTTAGTTGTTGTTGTCATTTGGCCTCCATTCCTCGTACACCTTTTTTTAAGTCTTTAAATGAAATTTCTCGTAAGCTAAACTACAGGCTAGCCGACTGTCCAGTTCAGCTCAAAAGAAACTACAAATGTTTGAACCCTGTGAAAAGACCTACAGAAACTAGTTTAATCATCTGAATAACTGCAGATTTCTATTTTCCTTGTTTTATTAATATTTGAAAGACACGAAAGAGCTTTATTTCACTGCCAGAATTCAAGACTGTCTTAGATACAACCGTGACACCACAAGTATTAACAAGGAATTTGACAGTCCTTATCACGGCCAAATGTACAAAGAAGTAAGAGAAAATTGTTGATGTGAACTTTTAGATCCTTGACATGAGAATTTTAAATCATTCAATGTCTCTTTTCGTTAATTCTGGAAAAATTAAATTTATTTTTTTAATTTATTTTTTGAGAGAGAGAAAGAGAGAAAAGAAAGACAGCAAGCAGGGGAGAGGCAGAAAGAGAGGAGAGAGAGAACCCCAAGCAGGCTGCGAGCTGTCAGCACAGAGCCTAATGCGGGGCTCAATCCCACAAATCATGATCATGACCTGAACCAAAGTCAAGAGCCGGATGCTTAACCGACGGAACCACCCAAGTGCCCCAGAAAAATTAAATGTCTATTGATACAAAGAGATGGCTCAGTCACAGTAAGAGTCAGTGTGATAAGGGCAATGAGTGTGTATAGTTGATAACCTTAATAGTCTAATCAAACTCTTCTCATAATGAGCTTAAATTAGGTTCTATTCCGTATTTTAAATAAACTAACAAATATTAAGAAAGTGACAGTCCCTACATCTCTGTGATCAGAAATAGGCTACTCTGGAGGAGATACAACATTTTTTTGTTTTTGTCTTTAATTTTTTTTTAACATTTTATTTATTTTTGAGACTGGGAGAGACAGAGCATGACAGGGGAGGGTCACAGAGAGGGAGACACAGAATCTGAAACAGGCTCCCGGCTCTGAGCTGTCAGCACAGAGCCCGACGTGGGGCTCAAACTCACGGACCGCGAGATCATGACCTGAGCCGAAGTCGGCCGCTTAACCGACTGAGACACCCAGGCGCCCCAAGATACAACGGTTTTAAACCACAAATCAGCATTACACCAATAAACCGCTCAGGTTCTGGGCCAAGGGGCCTGAAAGCATAGATTAATAAACCACAAATAATTTCAGTTATCCAAAATTCCAGACAAGGCATTAGGAGAATTGTTACTTTACTCTTTCATTTACAAAATTCTAAAAGCCAACGACTGTCTTAGATGATTGTGAAGCCACTTGATCGTTAAGATATGACACAGCCAATGTTCACACCAAGTAGCTGAACAAAACACAGCACATTTCCAAATCCACCCCACCCTTTGCAAACCTGCTTCCTTATGGTACAAGTAGGTCAATCTTAAATTCAAGCCATCTCAGCAGGTAAGAATCATACTGGTTCTCATCTCCGGAAGGAAGCCACAAGCTGCAGCCGCTCTGTTGATCTGACACCCACGCGTGAAAACGCGAAACCACTTGAAGCTGCAAAGAGCATGCAGTTCTTCCAGTTTTAACGGAGGAGAGCGGAAAGAGCATAAACTTTGGCGTCAGGAGGTCTGGGTTCAAGGGGTGGCTCCGAGATTCCCCACTTGAGTAGCCCTGGGACAGCTGGTTACCTTCTCTGAGCTGCCAATTCCTCACGTGTAAAAGAGGAAAAATAACTAATATTTCCGTTTCTCAAAGATTCAAGTGAAATGACAGATGTGTTGGGGCGCCTGGGTGGCTCAGTCAGTTAGGTGTCCGACTTCAGCTCAAGTCATGATCTCGCAGTTTGTGAGTTCGAGCCCCGCATCAGGCTCTGTGCTGACAGCTCGGAGCCTGGAGCCTGGAGCCTGCTTGGGATTCTGGGTCTCCCTCTCCCTCTACCCCTTCCCTGCTCACATTTTTGTCTCTCTCCCTCAAAATAAACAAACATTAAAAAAGAAAGAAAGAAAAGAAAAAAAAAGACAGATGTGAACATGCTTCTATAAATCAAAAAGTGCCATGTGTCCCAAGGGGGACACAGAGAAGTCAATGGTACAGCTGGTCTTCCTGCCTGCCAGGTTCGGCCTACTCACAACACAGCAACTGGAGTGACTGTTTTGAAATCTGGGTCAGATTATTATGTCACTCCTCTGTTCAATCCTTCAGACAGCTCCCTATTTCTAAAAAAATGGTAAAAGCCCAAACGCTTAAAATGAGCAAGGCCTCACTAAACTTAACCCCTCCATCCATCTTCCCTCTCCGGCATCATCACCTGTTTCTCTCCCCCTTGCTCACTTCAGCCCAGCCACCCTGACCTCCGTGCTTTTCCCTAAACATGTAAGGCACACCTCCAACCCCAGGGCACTTGCACTGGCTGTTCCCTCTGCCAGGAATGCCCTTCCCCCACATATCCATATTGTTAGCCCTCTCTTTAAGCCTTGGTTCAAATGTCTACTTTACAATGATCGCTATTTAAAACTCCAGCTCCAACACCCACCCTCACACCTGTAAAACCACTCACTCTGCTAGAGTTTATCCCTTTATCCAAAGAAACTACAACTGTATCATTATATTTACTTATGTTTTTTGTCAGTCTGTCCTCACTAGAATATATGTTTAAGGAGTACAGGGACCTGTGTTTTATTCTAGGACAATGCCTAGCTTAGAGGAAATAATTTTTTTTTTTTTTTAAATAACAGATGAAATTTATGTACTACTCTGCCTCATGTCAAGAGAAAAATCCAGATCTTCATTTTAGGGACACTAACTCACAACTCAAGAATAGCAGGTGGTGAACTCATTATTACACCATCTCCAGATCCAGAAACAGGAAATTATGTTAATTTTCATTGCAACTGAGACTAAAGACAAAAAGTTCTCTAAAGTTTTTTCTGTTTATTGAATGGTTCACAGATGATTTTTGCAGGCTCGTAGTGACTGGGGGTAATTTACTAGAAACAGAAATGTGACTGAATGGAGAAATCAATCTTTAAATCAAGATTTCAAAAACTTTCTCAAAAGTAGTTCTCAGAACCTGGGATTACCAGACCCTGAGAAGAAACATGAACTTTACAGTGGAAGTTTGCCAAGTCAGCCAACGGGAGCAAGAAAACAGCATGAGATCCTGTCATTCATTCGGTGAACAATTATCAAGAAAGCAGTCTTCTAATAGGTGATGCTTATTCTTGGAACCCAGCCACGGGAGAGGCCTAACTGAAGAAGAACGGAGAACCCTGGCCCACAGCCCTGGCTCAGGTCTCAGGTGAAGCCAGCACCACCTTGCTGACCGCGATGAGTGAGCCATCTTGGAAGGGGTCCACGAACCCAAGCCACCCAGTTGACACTCACAGAAACAAAGAGCTGCCTCTACTGAGCCCTGCCCAAATCACATAGACACTTTAGCAGAGCAAATGTTGTTTTAAGCCTTTACGTTTTAGGGTGACTTGTTACACAGCAATAGATGACTAATACACTGTGCTTACATCCCACTGAGTCAATGTTTAATATAAAAAGTCTGTATGCAAACAACTTTAGTATCTTCTCACCTGGGAAAGCCATCCTCCTATCATTCCAAATGTCAAAAAGATGCCTGTAAATTTGAGTGCAATCTCTTTTCTGTTACATTTACATCAATCCATCCAACTTCTAAAATGAGAATTTTCTACTCCTTTCACAGCCAATCCTAAGCTTTAGAGAGGTGAATAATGTTACTGGATAGAGTCCTGACTCCTCTCCTCATTCTGTCAATACCAACTTCTTTTCCTCGGCCTGATGGCTCTATTAGTGATTAAGACAAGGGCTCCGGACCCAGATTATCAATCTTAGCTCTGCAACACTATCAGCGGTGACTTTAGTCTCCTCGTCTGTAAAATGGAGATAATAATACTGCCCTTATAGTTGTAGGAGAATTAATTTATATAAAGTGCTTAGATTAGTATGCTTGGTGCACAGCACATATTTGATTAAAAAAAAAAACCCAGCTTAACACGGTAAACACAAAATCCTCTACCAAGCACAGATAATATCAACATACAGCCAATCTACATTATGCAACTAATTATCTTCTCCTTTTGATTCATCTTCTTTTCTTCCCACTGTCTTATTTCCATCTATCTATCTCGCATTTTCAAATTCACAACAACAACATCAACAAAATCCACACAGGAAAGAAAAATGAAAGTAAGTAATGCTGCTTTACTGAGAAGGGCTGAGAAACAAAGCCTTATAAGGCATACAGATCAGCTCTTCAGAGGTCATGGGCTAGGACAAATTAACTGTGGACATAATGCATTAATGCCAGCTTATGTGCAGAACACAGTCAACACAGAGTCTAAATACACACCACACACTCATAGTTCATGCTACACTGACATAACTCCGTTAAAAACAACCTAGGGGCGCCTGGGTGGCTCAGTCGGATAAGGGTCTGACTCTTGATTTCAGCTCAGGTGATGATCTCAAGGTCATAAGATTGAGCCCCACATGGGGTCTCCTTGCTAGGCATGGAGCCTGCTCGGGATTCTCTCTCTCTCTCTTTTCCTTTGCCCCTCCCCAACTCATGCACATGCACTTTCCCTCTCAAAAAAAAAAAAAAAAATCTGTACAATGACCATTAAAATATTTATGTTTCAAATGCTTACTGAAATTACAAAACAGCTCAAATCTGGAGAAAATAAGACATTAACAGCAAACTGCCTAGAAGCTTAAATAATACATAATTACATATATATATATATTTTTTTAATCAAAACTTTCAAAGTTATCCTATACTACCTTAGTATCAGACTAGACCTTCACTTACTACAAAATAAAGCTGTGTATTCCTTTATTGTTTATGTTTTGTTCAACTTCCACAGCAGGATTCTACCCGGATTACTAAATACTGAAGATAGTGGTTGAGAACTCTGCTTCAGACACACCATACAGGTTAACTAAGATTTGTGGTCTAAAGAAAAAATCAAAGTACCCAACCTAAATTCTGGCAGTTTTCTCACCTGCCCTAGTTTCCCAATGACGTCGTCTCAAAAGAAAGAAAGAAAGAAAGAAGTTACATTATCTCCTTTTATCTTGAAAGTGACATAGTGACTTACTCAAAGTAAAGAAGGAAATTAGCAAAGGTTTCTGATTTCAAATGCCTTTCCCCTCACTATAACAATTCAAGTCTGGGGAAAAGGTAGCCAAGCAATAAATGATAAAACCACTGGGGTACTCCTTATAAACCCGCCAATATGCAACTCAGATGAAGTCCAAAACTAAAGAAAATCATCAACAGATTTTTCCATGCCCTCAAAACTCAGCTCCACACTTGACAGACTCTAAGCCACTTTTTAAAACAAAGGATGAAATCTACAGAGGCTGGAAGAAACCAATTACTCTGCACAGATACTTTTTTGAAGAACATGAATAAATTGGACTATTTGGGGGACAGACTGACCTTAGCTCTATTACTGCTCTGCAAAGCCAGGATTCAGTAACACCTGGTATTTAGATGTATTGTATTTCTTCAGTTTATGTGTCACTTTGATAAATGTGGAAAGTACTTTTAGCCAAGAACTTGAATTAGATTTCACTTTAAAATCTGGCTGAACAAAACCATGTATACTCGGTTTGAATTCTGACATTTAAGTTATACAGTAACTTTTAACCTACAGCCAATAATGATTTCATACAGCAAAATGTGCTCAGCAATTGAACAGGAAAAAAAAAAAAATTGGAGCCAGATTTGGGGACAGGCTCATCTCAGGATAAGAAGCTAGAGTTTTTCCTATAAAAATTATGAAAAGCTGACAAACTTAGAGAATGTTCGAATAGAGACATTTCATTTCTAACCAGTTCCAGACAACTCAAATTCAGTGCCATATTTTCTGTGGTCAGCTGTTCCTTTAGCACAGTCTCATAAGCAAACCACAGAGTAGCCAGCCCTTAAGTATGATTTAACCTTCTTCATCCAAGTCTGATGTCTCAAACTACACAGATTCCGTTCTCATGAGGGGAGAGTGCCTAACCCGGAACAAACAAGGAAAAAGCATCATCCACTTCAAACACTTGTTATTTTTTCTTAAGACCCAGCATGTTCAAAATCTCCTTGAGATATTGCTTTGTGTTTTCTGAAAAGGAGAATGATTACAGTGACTTTTAAAATAGGAAGGAAAGGGTTGCCTGGGTGGCTCAGTTGGTTAAGTGACTGACTTCAACTCAGGTCATGATCTCGCAGTTTGTGGGTTCGAGCCCCGCGTCGGGCTCCGTGCTGACAGCTCGGAGCCTGGAGCCTGCTTCGGATTCTGTGTCTCCCCCTCTCTCTGCCCCTCCCCTGCTCACGCTCTGTGTCTGTCTCTCAATAATAAATAAATGTTAAAAAAAATGTTTAAATAATAATAATAAAATAAAATAAAATAGGAAGGAGAAAACATACCAAAGGAATCTATACACTGCAGTCCTGTGTGCCAGGAAGAAGTGCCTCTTACAAGGTTATGCTATGGTCTCACTCAGTCCAAACCAGAGGTCCATACATTTCCCCAATTACAGAAGGCAAACCTATAAACACAGAGGTGTCTGTCCAGAGATTTAATAAAACTTCTCTTATGTAGATTATCTTCTAATTCAATGGATAAATGCTCTTATAATTTCCACAGAGGCCGATGTAGAGAAAGAAAGAAATACTACACTATACACAATTTTCAACTCTGGACATACTTCAGACTCCCTGGGGGAAAAACATTGTGTTTAAGAGCAAATGAATTAGACCCATCCTACCAGATTCCACAAGTTTTGGGCAGGGCTCCTCCCTTTTGAAGATTTCCTACTGAAGATTAACGTACAGCCATGGCTGCAAATGACTATGAGAGAATTTAACAAAAAAATCATCCCAACTTTTTTTTTCATCCAAACTTTTAAGGAGGCAAGTAAAATTTGCAAAACCTCCAGACAAACTTCTGCATCAAAAACCCGTGGTCCGTGTCATTACCCAACAGTCAACAAAACTCACGACAATAGATGACAGACTGCACATAGGGCTCAGACTGAGGTTTCTCCAACCAGCTTTAAACACCCTGTTCTATAAAGATGGAAGTATTTTCAACACAACTTATCGCTGGTTAAACTTCATGCTGCCAACAGAACCTTTTGGAGATTCTTTTCTTCCATCAAGATTAACCCATTTTCCTTTTCTCTTCCTTTATTTCCCCTGCTTTTCTTAAATTAATTCAACTTCCCTCCACCAAGAAATATTTTTACAAATGTCTAAAAGGAACACTGCTCATTCTCTCCACCCTACCCTACTTCCTGGATATCTGTACAAGGCTGAGATTTACATCAATTCCTGAGGTATGGAGGAGAGTTAAACCTCCCCAATGTCAAAATGGTCTTGAGGACAAATTTAAAATAACAACAAAACAGAAACACATCAGCACGGAGTAGCAATGAAAACCACGCCTCTGTATGACCAACAGCAGGTATGATTTTTTAAAAAAAATTTTTTTTACTGTTTATTTATTTTTGAGAGAGAGACAGAACATGAGTAGGGGAGGGTCAGAGAAAGAGGGAGACACAGAATCTGAAGCAAACTCCAGGCTCCGAGCTGTCAGCACAGAGCCCGATGCAGGGCTCGAACTCATGAACCGTGAGATCATGACCTGAGCCACAGTCAAGACACTTAACCAAATGAGCCACCCAGGCGCCCCAGGTATAATCTTTGAACATTGCTTTAATTTAGCAGGGACCCAAGAGGAGGAAATTCTAAACATTAAGCATCCCCCCCTACAATGAAAATATCTCTTCCTCATCCTCACAAAATGTAAACCGGATAACCATTTATATTATATCCTATCCAATTTCAACATCCATTAGAAGGTTCAGTGTGTGAAAAACGATTAGAAGAAACTACACTTATAATGCGGAAGGTAGTAGTAATGAGATAAAAACAAAGGCTGTGCAAATTAAGGTGTCATAAAAAACATAAAACCAGAAAAAAAAAATTAGAAAACTTAATCAGTCATAAAAGGCCCAGGAGGTGAAAAGGCTTTTTTTTTTTTTTTGTCTTATGTTACTGTTTTTTCTAAGGCAACAAAAAGGGTAGAAATGGGGAAATAACGTCTTTCCCACGTCTGTATTATGCCCTGGCTCCTGTCATGTGCCCTCCGCTTCCCATGGAACGTCCGTCCCTTCTCTCCTTATAAATCTTGAATTTCACTCTCCCTGGTGAAGCCTTCCCTTGTGATCACTCTGTCCACGTACATCCTCTTCCCGGCAGACGCTCACAACACACGCCACTCAGCAGTCACCAGCACAATACGTGCCATGTTAGGCCTTCTCCTCTGCAGGAACAGGATGCCCCCCCCGCCCCCGTGTATGAACTGGCCACAGCCCACCCTTTCAGCCCTGCTGTGTACCGCCCCCCCCCCGTCTACGCTCATTCGCGTGCAATCATGCACTCGTTCCCTGTTTGGCCCCTCAACTACATCCAACAAATATTTATTAAGTGGCTACACTACTTCAAGCATGATCTAGAAGCCAGGTGAGCGCCAGCCATCTCTGACTGCTGCTCACGGCAGGTGAAAACCATCCTCCCTGAACATCCGCTCACAGCACCGTCTTTACCGGGAATGCCCATCTCTCCCCATCAGGCTGACAAAGTCCTGAATCTTAGTGAGTCAGGGCGGCACTTTTTTAGCGTCTGCCATGTCCTGTACACGTCGTGCTAGGTGCTGAGGATACAGAAAGTGCATGGAGGCACAGCTTCTCAAAAAAAAAAAAAAAAAAAGGAAAGAAAACAACACAAAGCTATAGTAGCGAAGACCCAGATACCAACAAATAACAGGCACAACGTGGCAAGTTCTGTGGTGTGTAAACAGGCTGATTTGGCAGCACGGGGCAAAATACTCAGGCTGGCCTTGATGTGACTTAAACGTGCTCAATGCTTACTTGACTACTGCAAATACTCTTCTACAATTTGCTTATTCCACACAATATACTTCCTATAAGGTCTGATGAACAGCATTTTTAGCACCATTCAGTAATAATTCGTTTTAATTTCTCCTTTGATCTATGAGTTACTTAAAAGTGTGTTTTTTAGGTGTTAGGAGCGTAGGAGGTTCTTATCTTTTTGTTACTGTTCGACTTTAATTACACCGGCAGTGAATGTAGTCTACGTGTTAGTCTACGAAATTTGTCGAGACTTCCTTTATGATTTGGCACAGATCAATTCTCTTTTTTAACATTTTCACCTAGAGTTCAAAAACTGTGTGTTGGTAAATGCAGTAATTATGTAAATGGCCATTACATCAAGTTTCATAATGATAATATTCAAACCTTCTACACACTTGCAGATTTTTTTTTTAATTTTTTTTTCAATGTTTATTTATTTTTGGGACAGAGAGAGACAGAGCATGAACGGGGGAGGGGCAGAGAGAGAGGGAGACACAGAATCGGAAACAGGCTCCAGGCTCCGAGCCATCAGCCCATAGCCTGACGCGGGGCTCGAACTCACGGACCGCGAGATCGTGACCTGGCTGAAGTCGGACGCTTAACCGACTGCGCCACCCAGGCGCCCCTCACACTTGCAGATTTTCTTTTCACTGTGGTCTATCAAGGCAGAGGTA
Organism: Lynx rufus; assembly: GCF_022079265.1. Lineage (NCBI taxonomy): Eukaryota > Metazoa > Chordata > Mammalia > Carnivora > Felidae > Lynx > Lynx rufus. The sequence goes on along the minus strand of NW_025814829.1, from coordinate 399,483 downwards.
CACTCAAAATTTCCCACTATGGCAGTGGAATGCTAGTTTTCCCCATAGTTCTATATATTGCAAGCTATATACTAATTTAGAATTATTATATCTTCCTGGTAAACCTTTTAATCGATAAGTGATTATGTCTAATAATGCTTTCTCCTTAAGGTATATCTGTCTGATGTTAATAAAGCAACGCCAGGGGCACCTGGGTGGCTCAGTCGGTTAAACGTCTGACTTCAGCTCAGGGCATGATCTCATGGTTTGTGAGTTCGAGCCCCGTGTCAGGCTCTGTGCTGACAGCTCAGAGCCTGGAGCCTTGCTTCAGATTCTGTGCCTCCTTCTCTCTCTCATGCTCTGTCTCTCAAAAATAATAAATGAACATTAAAAAAATTATTTTAATGAACAAATAAAGCAACTCCAGATTCTTTTGGCAACTATTTGCTTTTTCCATTCATCCCTTGACTTTTTTTATGTTTATTTATATTGAGAGAGAGAGAGAGCATGAGTGGAGCAGAGACAGAGAAAGAGGGAAAGAGAGAGAATCCCAAGAGAATCTGACAGCGCAGAGGTAGACACGGGGCCCAATCTCACGACCATGAGATCACAACCTAAGCCGACACCAAGAGTCAGATGCTTACCGACTGAGCCACCCAGGCACCCCATCCATCCCCTGACTTTCAAACTTCGACTTTCTGCAGCTTGATACTTTTAGGTGTTTCTCTTGTAAAAAAGCATGAAGTTGAATTTTGCCTTCTTCCCCCTCCAGTCTGACAATCTGTGCCTTCTAAATGCAGAGTTCAGTCCATTTTCACATATTGTGATTATGCATAATGTTCTAGATTCATTTCTTCTATCACATTTTGGGCTTTCATAATCTAGTAGTTTCTTTCCCTCTTTTCATGCCTTTTTGGGGTTGAGTCTGTCCACCTCATTCAGTGATGTTGCTTCCACCAGAGTTTGAAAGGATACACTTCAACTGTATTTTGTTAGGGGGTAATGTAATTTAACAAGTCTAAACAATCAATATCTTCACCTACTTCCCAAACAAGACTAAGAACTTTGAGTGTTTTAACTTTGATCACACCTTTCCCAACTTATCGGGTATTATTGTACAGAAAATTCTCCCACCTTGATGTGCTTCAACCTTGCAAGCTAAACATTGTTAATGTCTTACTTAGATCATCGACTTTTTAAAATGCTTCATCCACAACTATTATTTTTGTTGTTGCTGGCCATCCATTTCTGTGTCTCAAACCTTCTTTCAATTATTTTCCTTCTTCCTGAATACGCTGACACTTAAGATGGTAGGCCATTTATCTTATACATTATCCCCTCTGTGTGGATTTAGCTGTTTTCTCATGAGAAAATTAAGGGTATACATTTTTGGCCAGAATGTCACGTGAGTGTCATTGTATCCTGTATCACCCCAGGAGGTACAAGACCATCAGCATGTCTCCTGACCGATGTTACCTTGATTACGTGGCCATGGTAGGGTAGCCTCAAGTCTCTTGGTCCCTGTCATGGTTGCCATCTCCTCTCTCTGTTACGCTGTTTTGCTTCAGCCCTGTGTTCCCATTCGCTATTTCTTTCTCCAAAGGTGCCTATTTTGTTGTTTTAACCTGGTCATTGTTTTTCTTAACGTTTATTCATTTTTGAGACAGGGAGAGACAGAGCACGAACGGGGGAGGGGCAGAGAGAGAGGGAGACACAGAATCTGAAACAGGCTCCAGGCTCTGAGCTGTCAGCACAGAGCCTGACGTGGGGCTCGAACTCATGGACCGCGAGATCGTGACCTGAGCCGAAGTCGGACGCTTAACTGACTGAGCCACCCAGGCGCCCCATGTTTTTCTATTTTGAACTTATTATCACATTTCTAGATGTTTTTTTCAAAATGTCTGGATCAATTCTGAGTCTTTGGTTTCTTCATCATTCTTTAACTCCCTTTCTTATTTAACATAGTTAGCATTCTGTATCTGTTGATTCGAATACCCGTAGTCCTCAGAGTCTGACTCTGTTCTAACTCTTGTTCATGGTGGCTGGGTTCCTAGCTGGTTTAATGAGTTGGGGGAGAAAATGGGATGTTGGCTCATGTTCAACTGGAACTGTATCTGCAGCAATTTTTTCAGGATGGATGTTTAAAGTGCCTTCCTTGAGAAGAGTTTGCATTTGTATCTGCCGGAAGCCTAGTGGTACCAACACAGGGCCACTTAAACCAAATTTTTGGTTTGGTTTTTTGGGGTGTCACAACAGTAGTATAAATTCAGGCTCAAACCTGTACGAGTTAAGTCTGGTGATAATGAATTCTCCAGAAGACTTCTGTTTGTCTTTATGTCCACTCTCCTCAAAGCCAGTATCAAGACAGGTACTTACCAACACTCTCCCTCTGTGGTAGAACAATCTACTTTCCCCCCCTCTTTTGGCAACTAACAATGTCATTTTTTGGAAGTTCCAGCTTTATTTGGGTTTGGGAAGGGGGTACGGGGCTCAGGTGTGACTTCCTACTTTCTTTAGAACCCCAGAGCTTTCTTTCCTGTTGCCAGACTCTAGGCCAAAAGATCAGGAAATAACTCTAGGACAAGCACCACCTCCAATGCTAGCCTATCAATGGATTCACGTTACCTTAAACTTCTGACCTCTGAGAAGGCCTTACTTTGTCTTCAGTTCAGCCATTACGTAAGAGTTTTGATTTTTTAATCCAGCATTTTCTGACATATTGAACTGCAAAGAGTTTCTCCTTACCTCTAGCCCAATATACTACCAAAAATACAAGTCCTTAAGGTTTCTTGGACAATGGTAGAGAAAAACTATGGCATAGAAGAGAAGGCAGAGTTTTCAATGATAATTTTTAAAAAGAGACCTTGGTTAAATTTCTGGCCCTTCGACTATACGATAGGACTAATGTGGGGCTTGGTCGGTTAAGCGTCCGACTTCGGCTCAGGTCACGATCTCAAGGTTCGTCAGTTGGAGCCCTGCGTCAGGCTCTGTGCTGACAGCTCAGAGCCTGAGCCTGCTTTGGATTCTCTGTCTCCCTCTCTCTGCTCCTCCCCTGCTCACACGTGTGCACTCTCTCTCTCTCTCAAAACTAAACATTAGGGGCGCCTGGGTGGCGCAGTCGGTTAAGCGTCCGACTTCAGCCAGGTCACGATCTCGCGGTCCGTGAGTTCGTGCCCCGCGTCGGGCTCTGGGCTGATGGCTCAGAGCCTGGAGCCTGTTTCCGATTCTGTGTCTCCCTCTCTCTCTGCCCCTCCCCCGTTCATGCTCTGTCTCTCTCTGTCGCAAAAATAAATAAACGTTGAAAAAAAAAAAAAAAGGAAAAAAAAAAACTAAACATTAAAAAAAAAAAGTAAAATAGAACTAATGAACATAGACTCAACCCCAATGAGTAGTGAGTAAAAAGGGGGTTTCCTACCAATGCATACTTGTTCAGGTTAACCATTCCCTGCTGCCCAGAGTTACTACTTTCATGGACCACCCAGAGCGGGACAGCTCTTTGAATCGTGTGCCAGAAACAGCTAGATGCCTTCTTCACCATCCACACAACATCAACAGGGTCAGAAAAATTAACCCTTTTAAAGTCTGTTTGGTTTATTTTCTTCTTCTGTGTGATGACTATTCAGCAACCGAAGATGCTTCAAACGAGTCAGTTTTGGTGCACGAAACTCTCTTACTTTAGAGGTGAGATGTATTTACATTTCATCACCAAGCGCCTTCAGACAATGCTTAAGGCATACTTATATTCAGCAAACTTGTGTATTATAAATTTTTCACTTGGACCCATACCGATATGGCACACAAGGTCAATGCTACGTTGAACATCTGAAACCACACTAACAACTTTATTATGGAAACGTGGTCTGTTCTGAAAGAGTTCTGTTTCCTAAATTTAAAATGCTTTGGAAGTCTCTCATGAAAGTGTCTCTTCGTCTGGCCGGACTTAGTTTTGTGGGACTTGAGAGAAGCTCGGTTAGAACTCGCCGTCTCGCTTTTTTCCGTACCAATGACAACACAGTAACGCTCAAGGTGCACAGATCTACAAGGCCATAATGTGGAAGTCAGTCACCAAATACGTTCCGGGTGGTGCTAATGGGGTTCAAGTGGGGAGTTTCTGCTCCTCTGGAAGATTCCCAGCCCTGAGCAGATCTTCAGTCTTGAAGTGAAGGGGCTGCAAATGACAGGGTCAATCAAGCAAGCTTCCCAGGGCCATACGGGATGGAGCAGCAACGCCGCCAACGTCTGGTGCAGGGGGGCACGGGTCAGTCCTTCAGACCCCTCGTGCTGCCCTCTCAGCTTTGATGCTTTACCGTCCGTGCCAGACTTTCTCTAGAAGAAACAGTTCCTGGCTTTTTATGAGTTTCGTGGCCAGTTTCTCTTCTCCTTTCTTCTTGGTGTCTGGACAAACCCCAACCTGTTAAGATACTTTGATATTTCTTCATTCCCTCCAGCTCTTTGTTGCTTTTAAAGCATGCTTTTTTTTTTAAACGTGAACGCTTCCCAGATCTGCCCAGTGCTTCTTGGCTTTCTGTTCCAAAAGCCTCCACGAAGAAACAGACACAGACCTCCTCTGGCTACTCCTCAGGATGTTCAAGTATTTGAGCTTTCTCCATTCTCAATTTTGCTGTTTGTACCGTCCGTCTAATTTTCTGGACACAAAACCGTCTTGATAAAATGGGACCATCGTCTGTCTCCTCTTTCCAAAATCAATCAATCCTCTGTTCACAGAAATGAGAGCCATCCCCCCACACACCCCCTTCATCCTCAGATGTAAAAATCATTAAGTCATCAAAAAACACTTTGTCTTTGTCTCTGGGGCACGTGGGTGGCTCAGTCAGTTGAGCATTCGACTCCTGACACGGGCTCATGTCATGATCCCATGGTTCGTGGGATCGACCCCTGTGTTGGGCTCTGCACCAACAGTGCAGAGCCTGGTTGGGACTCTCTCTCTCCCTCTCTCTGCCCCTCCCCCGCTCTCTCACTCTGTCTCAAAAATAAATAAGTGAGGAGCACCTGGGTGGCTCAGTCAATTAAACATCTGACTCGATTTCAGCTCAGGTCACGATCTCACAGCTGTGAGATCGCGACCACTTCAGGCTCCGTGTTGGGCACGGAACCTGCTTGGGATTCTCTCCCTCCCTCTGCCCCTCCCCTGTTCACGCACGTATATTCAAGCTCTCACTCTCTCTAAATAAACAAATATTTTTAAAAATAAATAAATTTGTCTTTTCCCCCCCAAATCTCTATTAACTCATGAGGGCTTACAAAACAACACGTATCCCCAACCCTGTCCTCTTTACTGTTCATCGAATGCTACTGCATAAAGCCTCCGAGACTGTCATTATCAGAGTTACTGGGTACTTCTGTGTCCCTTCAAGAGTAGGCCCACATCTTTATTTTTTTTTTTTTTTTAATTTTTTTTTTCCACGTTTATTTATTTTTGGGACAGAGAGAGACAGAGCATGAACGGGGGAGGGGCAGAGAGAGAGGGAGACACACAATCGGAAACAGGCTCCAGGCTCCGAGCCATCAGCCCAGAGCCCGACGCGGGGCTCGAACTCACGGACCGCGAGATCGTGACCTGGCTGAAGTCGGACGCTTTAACTGACTGCGCCACCCAGGCGCCCCCCACATCTTTAGACGGCATCTACGTAAGTCTTACTCATGCTACAGTTGTTCCATATCCACTTCTTTTACTAGTCTACACTCGTATTCATGTTTGCATCCCTGGCCCCTTACTCACTACCTGGCAAGTTGTAAGTACTCTATAAATATCTGCCGGATGTGTGGCTGAATGAATAAATAAGCACCTTATATAACAGCCTAGATGCGAAATGAGCACACAGCACTTGAGGCAATCTGGCAGACTCCATCACGATTCCAGATATTCATACCTTCTAATTCTAAGGTATGAATTAGAATACTTAGATTCTAATAAATATATACCCATAATATAAACTCTTTCTACATATATATATGAATACATGTTATATGTATACATTTTAGATCTATGTGTTTTACATAACTATATTTTTATATGTTCACATAAACATTTATGTGTTTAAATGTATATCTGGTATATATTTAATATGTATATATATTTGTATAACTCAAAATAACCTACATGCCCATTAATAGGAGAACAGTTAAAGAAATTAAGTCAGCAGTTCTGTGAAGCCCTGAGGATCTCAAGATTCTTTCAAAGGGTCAGCAAGTTTCTCCCCTTTTCAACTACATACCTACAGGAATCTAGATTTTCTTCGTTTATCTCAACCAAAACAATTTATCACAACGGACTGCAGGAAGAAACAGGAGAATAGAGCTGGCTTCTATCAAGATTTTTGGCAAATATAAATAAAATGATGCTACTCCTCTCACTCAATTTTTGAGGGTCTGGAAAATAGTTATTTTCCATAAAAATGTTATTTATGTTTATATGTAATGGTTCCGTATTCTTTTTAATTCTTTTTTAATCTTTTAATTTAATTTTCTTTTTTTTTTTTTTTTTTTTTGAGAGTGAGAGACAGAGCATGAGTGGGGGAGGGGCAGAGAGAGGGAGACACAGAATCCAAAGCAGGTTCCAGGCTCCGAGCCGTCAGCACAGAGCCTGACGCAGGGCTCGAACTCTGCCTCACCACCAATCTGTTTAATAACTTAAGGCTTTCTCCATTAAACGACATGATTTTTCCACTAGACTTAGGGCAAGAACAAGGAAGAGGAATGAGTCTTTCTTCTCCTTTCTTCTCACCTAAATATTGTCTCCGAGGAAAACAAAACAAATCTGTTTTTCCCTAGCTTATGACTAGAGGTGAAAACAATGAGAACTAAAATTTTTAGTGTTTGTATCCAAAATAAATAAACAGTGTTTGCAGACAAAACACACTCACTTCATGGGTCCATAGTTGAGCACTATAAACGCCAACACCACCATCACACAGATAGCTCTTCGTTTCGGATTAGGAACTTTAAGCCTCTGGTTCTGAAAGAAATAACCACGTCAAATACGGTTAAACTACACACTAATCTCGCAAAAAGCAACAGGTAAGATAAGCACACTCCTCTTCAGCAGTTATTAGTTAAAAATAATAATAATAATAATAAACAAACCTCAAAGGTGAGGAAATGGTACTTTTCACAAGGCTAGAGCGCAGCCTTCTTAGTTCCCTGATGGTAGCAGAGAAAAACAAAGGAGCATAGTGGCCACTGTTGCACTTTCCTCTTCCCCCCAAAAGGAAAGAATTCAACCATTTAACACTTCTATGGGTCTTCAAAGAATTTTCAGATACATCTGTAGTTTTTTTCCCCCATCTCTTAAATCTCCCGTGGGCTCAGGGCAAAACAGAGAACCCCAATGGAAGAAGCCCACTCATTGGGCACAGGCATCCATTCAGTTCCAGACAGCGATGCAGTGGCAAATCCTGAAACTGCAGGTTTCAGGAACAGAATCAAGGAGAAGGTCGACTTTATCGGGACCAGCATGGCAACAACATGCAAAAAACATAATGGGGGTCAGGTGGACAGAGAAACGATTTAAAATTTTATTTTGTATTTTCTTTCTAAAATTTGTTTTTAACTGTTTATATATTTTTGAGAAACAGAGAGAGACAGAACATGAGGAGGAGAGGGGCAGAGAAGAGAGGGAGGCACAGAAACCAAAGCAGGCTGTAGGCTCCGAGCTGTCAGCGCAGAACCCGATGCAGGGCTTGAACCCACAAACTGGGAGATCATGACCTGAGCCGAAGTCGGACACTTAATCGACTGGGCCACCCAGGCACCCCTGTTATTTTCTTCTTTAAAGGGAAAGACCTGGCAGGACTACTGAAGGTCCTCACGGTGATTCACTTGGTCAGAAAGAGAGGGGTACCCCGGAAACACAGCTTTTAAACGCAGGTTGGGAGGTACAATTCGTGAGCTCCTTTTCCCAATGCTTTTATTCCCACTGCAAATGCTTTAGGGCTTAATGCGCCCTCTTTTTCCTAGTACTCTTAGTTTACACGATTTAAAGTGCACGCCATTCCCAATGGTTTCTCAGGAAAAAAGAATGCTTGAACCCATCTTGTCGGGGCTGCGTCGCTGGCCCTCACCTCGGACACCACTTCGTCCAGCTGCCTCTTCAGTGACCCGTTCTCCTTCTTGAGCTTCTCATTCTCCGAGAGCGCAGCCTTTAACCTGGCCTCCAAGCCAAGCATATATTCTTTCTTCTTCTTGCGGGACTGACATGCAGACTCTCGATTTTTTATCATACGTTGCTGTCTCCTTAGTACAGCAATCTAGAAAAAGTTACAATGAATCAAAACATGCCAATTTTAGAACCAGATCAGAATAGACTGATTTTTATTTAACAATTATTTTTTGTTCATAGCAAAAAACAAACAAAACAAGCGACTAAAAAAAAAAGCAAACGACTGTTATGTTTGCTTTAAAACATATCTGTTCGAAACATAGGTTATGTTTGTTTTAAAACAGGTTTTAAAAAATATTAAACAAAGCAAAATGAAATCAAATGGTTAAGGCCTTCTAAAACCTAAATGTGAAATGGTTTCTTCTGATGTTTTTCTAAGGCTTATTTATTGATCTTCCAATTTTCCCTTTAGAAACTCAGGGAAAAAAAGAAAAAGAAAAGAAACAAAACTCAGAAGGTGTCCTGACATATACACATATGTACATATCCACACACCTTTAGACTCAGGCTCTGAATTGACTGTTTTCCAGAACCCCGTATCCAACTGCTTATAAGGCCACTTCTACTTGCAAAGTTACCATCACTTCAAATTCAGTTCCCACAAACTGAACTCATCATCTCCCTCTATCTGGATTTATCTATCCATCTTCTCTCAGTCATAAATGCCTCTCAAGATATCTAGGAGGAAGTGACCATCAACTTATTTTTCCCTCATTCCCCATATTTATCCCCTCTCTCAACCCGATTCACTCACTAAATATCCACTGAGGCTATGCTAATGACCAAGTTTCTTCCCGGGACAGTGTGGTCTCACTTAATCTGTTCTCTCTATTGCTGCTGTCACCCTCCTAAAGCAGGCCCTCATGACCACATCCCTACAGGCTACTGCAATAGTCTCCTACATATTTTCAATGGTCTCCAATCTCTTCCTGTCTACCATCTGCAAGATTAGTCACCCTGCAAAACAACAACAACAACAAACCTTGCTATTCTATTGCAAAAACAAGCTATTCCTACATCATAGTTGGCCACCTGTTTTCAAGGCCTTCCATGATGTGACCACCCCCCTAAATAACCAAACCTTCTGCCCTAACCCAACAACCATTCAATCCACACCCAAATTCTGATCATTTGAGGCTACCCCCCAATCTCCACACACACCTAATTCATTCCTTTAGTCATACCATCTACGCCAGCTTGTAATGCGGTCTCCTCCACTAACCTAAATCTCAGGGTCCTCCACACTGTGCTTATGCTAAACCATCTTTCCTGAATGTCTTACGCCCTTATAATTTGGAAAATAGACCTGAACACTTTAATGTTCTCCACTGTTTTGGGAGTGTTAACTCTCTCTCAACCTCAATTTTTTACATTAGAAGCCAAAACTATGTAATTCTACGTGTTTGCTTACTACCCACAATATCTTCCATAATCACAACTTACTGAGAAAAATTATTTGCGTCACATTTTCTAAGTGAGAACTTATGGAACCTATTTGTCCATAATGAACTAACAGCATTAGTCTAATTTATTTGAGGCAGAGGGTGAGGCAGCAAAATTAAGTCCTTAAAAAGCACCAAATAATATTAAACTGATTATTTTTAAAGTACACAGATGACTGAACTACTGACTTTATAGGTTTTGTAACTGACTTTAAAAAATAAACGTTCCACTCTGTGGCATTCAATGGCTCAGTGAGACCAGTAAACAGAATTAAATAATATTGATTTCTTTTAAAATAATAACACAATTCCAACCCCACACAACACTTCCTCGAAAGAGCCAAAGCCAATCTCTCTGCACCAAATACTGTCAACAAACTTTCAATCAGAAGCTACAAGGGGAAAAAAAAAAAGAAAGAAAAACTACAGGAGACGTCAAAAGAGGGTGTTTTTCTCCTTTTTCCTTCCTTTACTGAAGCTTCATAGAAATGCTAACTTATGTAACCATCATCGGCAAACCTTCCCTAAGGAGTAACCATCCCGCTCTTCAGTAACACGGTGCGCGCGCGCGCGCGCGCGCACACACGCACACACACACACACACACACACACACACACACACACACACACACACGCAGCAGCGGCCAAGCCATGATGGATGATTCTTCACCATGTCAAAGCAGTCTCTGGACAATGCCACTTTGTTCAGTCTACTGTTATTCTTAGTGTTCTTCATGGTTACTGAGAAGGCCAGGGTCCATAATTAATACTTAATTCCAGAGTGCTAAAGTATACAGAACACTGAACAAGCGCATGAAAGAGAAGGTTCCCAGATGGAAGAGTTTATACTAACGTTAGATAAAAGGCAACCTTACTTTAAAGGCTAATTAATCTGCGGAATTTAGGGAGGCTTACAGATGGCACACCATTTAATAAATTTCAAACAAGGATTAGGAATTTCTATAAACAATAAAAGCACCTGCACATTATACAGCATGAGAGTTTCAAAGGCTGTCAGTGCACATGCCTCATGCTAAAAAAAATGAAAACCACCTGTGGCCATTCATTGCTTCCCAGAGAAAAAGATACAATAGTTCCAAAAATAAACACTCAATACTACCAATAAACACAAAGGATAGAGAGTAAAAATAAATGAAACCCACAGGAATTGCCAAACATAAGAGTTCCAACTTTACATCTCAGCAAGCTATCTTCAGCTATTTGAATGTATAATATTTAAGCTATTCTGTATTTCCTAGACCAAAAAATTATGATTTTCAGACTACACACACACACACACACACACACACACACACACATACACCCATGGTGTTTGTGTTTCTGGTGGGGGGTATATTTTACAAGAAAAATTACACTGTAGTTACTATTTTGTATACTGATTTTTGCATGAATGTATTATGATCACCTTTTTTAATTTATTTCTTTTGTTCATTCTTTCTGAGAGAGACAGAGCACAAGCGAGGAAGTGGCAGAGAGAGAGAGGGAGGGAGAGAGAGAATCCCAAGCAGGCCCCACACTGTCAGCGTGGAGCCCAATGCAGGGCTCAAACTCACAAAACGTGAGATCATGACCTGAGTTGGACGCTTAACCAACTGAGCCACTCGGGCACCCCGGATGTATTATGATCAGCTTTGACATGCAATGAGAATGCATGGTATTTCAGTTATCTTGATGTTCTATATCAATCTCCTCCTGTTGAAATTATTACAGTTTTCAAGATTCTTTAAAATAAGCCTCCTCATTGGATCCACTGTTGGAGAGTAGACGTGCCACAGCTAGAACTTAGAGCAGCTGACTCTAAGCCCAGCACACACAATCCCAGTACATAACAGCACCACACTGCTTTTTATACCAAATGGGAAGTCCTGAATCTCAACATGGCACCCTAACCTCGTGAACTCCGTGCTTACCTCCATTATGTACCTGTTTGAAAAGGAAGGCTATGGAAACACCTGTATCTACAATGCTTCATCTCCTGTGCTAGCAGTCTGAAAACATAAAATCAGTACTCTGGCTCATTAATCAATTGGCACATCTCACTTATGGGCTGCCAGATGCTTTAACAGGACTGAAATGAGCGAAGAGGTGGTCAGTCCCTGCTTCTGATCATCCTGCTTCAGACAACTCTCCCATCAAGCACTGTGCTTAGAAAAAGAAAAAGGAAAAACTTCACAGCTATAAAATACTCTCCCTTTAGTGCCACTACACTGTAAAATAAGGTGTTGCATTATTAAACGAACATTTGACTGTAAGAAAGACTTGTAGAAAAGAAGAACTTTCACAAATGAACATGTACTTTTGCTTTTGAAGGCTCCACCAATTTGAGTCAAAATTCCCAATCTGTTTGCATTTTGTTTTTTAATTTTAAAAGTTCACGATCAAGCAATGCTATATTATGTTCTTATAAAAAAAATAGACCATCTAGACCTTTGATTCTGTGATGTTGCTAAGAAATGAGCTTCAAAGTCCTGTATGGCTATAAATCAGATACAAAAATAGGATATTTCAATGCTACAAAATACATTCCAACATCTCGCACAAACTCAAGCCAGATCAAGTACTGATCACCATGGATGAAATCACTGGCTTAATGGGTGCCATTGCCTTGGTTCTATTTCTTATTTTGGTGAATCTCTCCCTCTAAACTGATACCTAAAGCAGAAACGGTCACTGATTAACCTCTTCATCGTATTAGACAACCCAATTTTTCCATTAAATAAAAGAAGAAAGAAACTTTGTCTATTTGAAATTGATTTAAAAGCCAATTTCTAATTTCTATAACACACACATTTTATAACTCACACATTTCTAATTTATGTAACATATATTACTGCATATCACAGTAAATATATTTATAAATACATTCCAAAAAAACGTGTACAGCTAAAATCATTAGCAAATTTAATTTGTGGCAACTTTATTACTATTCCTTTTTTTTAAATTTTTTTTAACATTTATTCATTTTTGAAAGGCAGGGAGAGACAGAGCACGAATGGGGGAGGGGCAGAGAGAGAGGGAGACACAGAAACAGAAGCAGGCTCCAAGCTCCGAGCTATCAGCACAGAGCCCGACGCGGGGCTCGAACTCACGGACCGCGAGATCGTGACCTGAGCCGAAGTCGGCCACTTAACTGAGCCACCCAGGTGCCCCACAACTTTACTTTAAATATTCAAATCAATTAAGTATTCTAATTTGATTTCTCTTGGGAATCTTAAGAATACTCCCTTTTGGGGGCACCTGGCTGGCTCAGTCCATGGAGCCTATGACTGCTGATCTCAGGGTTTTGAGTTTGAGCCCCATGTTGGGTACAGTGACTTAAAAATGAAAACTTCTAAAAAATAAATGAATAAAAATAAAAACTCTTTTAGGGGCATCTGGGTGGCTCAGTCAGTTAAGCTTCCAACTCTTGATTTTGGTCATGATCTCATGGTTTGGGAGTTTGAGCCCCACGTCTGGCTCTGTGCTGACAGTGTAGAGCCTCCTTGGGATTCTCTCTCACCTTCCCTCTCTCTCTCAAAATAAATAAATAAACTTTAAAAAAAAAAAGGGAAAAAAGAAAGAGGGACTTCGGTAGCTCAGTAGATTAAGCGTCTGACTCTGGATTTCGGCTCAGGTCATCATCTCATGGTTTCATGGGTTCGAGCCCCACATCAGGCTCTGCGCTGGCAGCAGGAAGCCTGCTTGGGATTCTCTCTCTCTCCTTCTCTGTCCCCCTGCCCCCACTCACACTGTCTCTGTCTCTCTCAAAATAAACTTAAAAAATAAAGAAAAAACTCCTTAAAAAAAAAAAAAAAAAAAAAATATATATATATATATATATATATATATACACACAATACTCCCCTTTTTCTCATAAAATTGTTCAAAACAGAAAAGGGGAAACTTTCCACTTATACTACCTGTACTCTTCTCAAATCTCACGACAGAAAGCCAAAATTTCATTTTACTTCTTCTATTGTGTGTGTGTGTGTGTGTGTGTGTGTGTGTGCGCGTTATACCCAGTTCCTGGTCACCAAAAATTAAATAAAGCAGCTTCATTACTGGCCACCTGAGCCATTTAATTGGCAGAGTCAAGGCAATAATCTTCACCCTACAAACTTTTATTTTTTTAACGCAGAATGCCTTTGGACAGGTAGTATGATTTCACGAGTGAGAAAAGGTAACAGACGCAACCCCTGCTAACTGCAGGCCCGGGCTGCCCTACGCAACCGCCCGTTCTGAGCGAAGGGGAAGGACCGGCAGAAGGCAAAGGCAGAAGCGCCCACCAGACGCTCTCAGGCAAACCTGCGCAGTTGGGCACAGCCTCCTGAAGGACAAAGGACGTCCTATGTACAGGGATCATCAGGGATCCTCGGAGCAGTTTCCCCCGCTTCGCACGGCCCCAGAAACAAGTGGAGCAGCCACCTAAGAGTAACAGTAACTGAAGTCATCAGATGACAATACAGTACCGGAAACTGGTGTCCTTAATTCTTAGTCTAGGACTGCAGTGAAGTAACTGGAAGATCTCAGAAGACTCATTTCTGCTCCCAGGGCCCGTTTTCACGGCAGTAATAAAAGGGGGTTAGACCAGAATGGTGTTCTTGAACCTATTATAACCCAATAGCAAGTAGCATGATAAAGTTAGTGGGTCATAAGAGACTTAAAAAAAACTTGACAGAAAAGCACAGGATAAAATAAAAGGAAACAGAATGCTTTAAATGTAGTAAGAGCTTGGGGCGCCTGGGTGGGTGGCTCAGTCGGTTGAGCGTCCGACTTCAGCTCAGGTCACGATCTCGCGGTCCGTGAGTTCGAGCCCCACGTCGGGCTCTGGGCTGATGGCTCAGAGCCCGGAGCCTGCTTCCGATTCTGTGTCTCCCTCTCTCTCTGCCCCTCCCCCGTTCATGCTCTGTCTCTCTCTGTCTCAAAAATAAATAAATGTTAAAAAAAAAAATTAAAAAAAAAAATGTAGTAAGAGCTTACTTATTGTCTCCCTAGACCGTGTGTGTTGAGAAAGATGTAAAACACATTTCTTACTGTGGACTGTGGGCTGTGGACAAAAACTTGAGAGCCACCCCGTGAATCCCCTAAAGGTCTCATTCAATCTAAAACCAAAACGGTTCCAGTACTGATGCTAACCACCCATACTGAACTACCGCACATCCCGGAAATGACTACTGCATCATAAGATACGGATAAGACTAACTTTGCTGTCGATTTTGAGATCACCAAATTGTTCACCTAAGATCAGTCTCTATACTTTGTCTCTCAAGACTTACAACCACCTGCTGAAAATTTTTACAAATTAAGAGAATACATCTGTAGAGGGAGAGAAAAGGCAGCAGCAAGTTTTAAGACGTAATAATTTGAAATTCATGCTGCATCAGGGCTGCGTTGAAAGTAAAGCCCCGTTAACGGAGCACAGAGTAGTGACAAGAGCACTGGACTGAGACAAGGCCTAGGCTTGAATCCTAACTCAGATGGAGCAGATCAGATGATTAGGCGAGGATTACACAGAGAATGGACACGAAGGTTCTTTGTAAACTACAAGGTACCACACATACGAAAGGCTCAGTAAGGGGAGCTACCCTGCAGCTATGAACAGATTGAGTGAGGAGGCAAAAATTCTGAACTCCATCACCAATGTGCCTCATAGCTGCTCAGATAAACTGTGCAAATAAAGCAATATTGAAAATATCTGCCCACAACCCAGCTCCTATTTTCAGATTTTAAATTTTAAAAATGACTTACGAAACAAAAACAGACAAAACCTGGGAATCACCTTTAAAAGTTGCAGAAGCTGAAAAACAGCCCAAGTATAATTCACACTCCTCCAAGATCCCTCGGTCTGCCCCTTACTCTGGATGTATCGGGGATCTCGTTCACCTCAAAAGGCTGTTAGGAGGCTTAAATATCTGTGAGTCAGGCACTTAGACAAGTGCGGCACACACTACTTTATCAACGTAGACATCTTAGCAAGATGATCTTGGCTAAAACACCTAACCGATTCCTTCCATGGTAAAATGGGAATCAACAGTACCCACTCTACAAGGATTTTGTAAGAATCAAATAGGACTCTGTGAAAATCAATGATTTTATAACCCAATATGAATGTGAAGTACTTATCAAAACTGTATTAGAGCCGAATTCCCCTATAGCGTCAAAAAGACAAGGATTGTGGAAATGTTCCCGATTTAAAGAAGCTACAGACAGATAACAACCAAATGCAGTATCTGGCCCTTGACTGGTTCTTGTACCGAAAGGGAAATTTTTCAAAAAAGGAAATTATTGTGTCAACTGATAAAACTGTAATACTGAGAGTTGATTAAAGTATTTTACAAATGTAAATTAATGAAGCTGATAACTATACTGTGGGTATGTAAGAGATTATCCCTATTCTGAAAAAATACACACTGAAATGTTTAGTGGTAAAGGACTACAGAGCATGTAACTTACTCTACAGTAGTTCAGGGGGGAAAACCGAGTATGTGTGTGGATGGAGAGACAGGCAGAATGAACAAACTAATAAAGCAAATGGGGTAAAATGTTAACAGGTGAATGGGTGAAGGTACCGATGTTCTCTGGAGAATTTTTGTTTCTGTAATTTTTTTTAATTGTTTTCTTCAAATTTTTATATAAATTCTAGTTATATATATAACATACAATGTAGTATATTGCCTTCGGGAGAATTTAATGATTCATCACTTACATCTAACTAAGTATCTTACATGCTCAACACAAGTGCCCTCCTTAACACCCATCACTCACCCAACCCATCCCCCACCCGCCGCCCTCCACTGACGCCCGTTTGGTCTCTATTGTTAAGAGTCTCTTATGGTTTCTTGATTTCGGCTCAGGGCATGATCTCATGGTTCGTGGGTTCGAGCCCCGCATTGGGTTCTGTGCTGACAGCTCAGAGCCTGGAGCCTGCTTCGGATTCTGTGTCTCCCTCTCTCTCTGCCCCTCCCCCGCTCACACTCTGTCTCTGTCTCTCTCAAAAATAAATAAATGTTAAAAAATTAAAATTAAAAAAAAGTCTCTTATGGTTTGTTTCTGCAACTTGTAAATATTTGAGATATCATTATTATGAATATAATTAGTATTATCACCATATACAAAGCCTAACACGCATGCGCCCACGCACACACACACACCTGCAGAGCCACAGAAAATTTTAACCCTAACACTTTTAATCCTTGCATATCATTATTTAACCAGTCAAAAGTTCTCCTCCATTAATAATTAATATTCTTTCACAGTCATAAAATATAATCTTCCAGGGGGCATGCCCCTTCCAGAATAGACAGCCATCGAAATACTTGGCCCTTCTCCTTTGTGAATTATCTAGTCACGTATTTTGTCCATTTGATTATTGGGTTAACTTGCATTTTTCTCGCTGATTTGTAAACACTCTCTAAATCAAAAAGGGTTTGGGGGTGCCTGAGTGGCTCAGTCAGTTAAACCTCCTTGATTTTGATCTCGGGGCGCCTGTGTGGCTCAGCTGGTTAAGCATCGACTCTTGCATGATCTCATAGTTTGTGAGATCGAGCCCCACATTAGGCTCTGTGCTGACAGTACAGAGCCTGCTTGGGATTCTCTCTCTCCCTCTCTCTCTGCCCCTCCCCTGCTCATGCGCGCTCTCTCTCGCTCGCTCGCTCTCTCTCTCTCTCTCTCTCTGTGTCGGTTGAGCGTCCAACTCTTGGTTTTGGCTCAGGTCACCATCACATGGTCTGTGAGTTCGAGTCCCACATCAGGCTCTTCTGCGCTGACAGTGTGGAGCCTGCTTGGGATTCTCTCTCTCTCCTTCTCTCTCTCTCTTCCCCTCACCACTCATGCTCTCTCTTTCTGTCTCTCTCTCAAAATAAATAAACTAAGAAAGAGAGAAAGAGAGAAAGAAAGAGAGAAAGAAAGAGAGAAAGAAAGAGAGGAAGGAAGGAAGGAAGGAAGGAAGGAAGGAAGGAAGGAAGGAAGACACAAAAGGCCACCCTGTGTATAATTCCATGACATAATATGTCCAGGATAGGCAATTCCATACAAACAGAAAGCAGGTTAGTGATCGCCAGGGGCTGGGGAGAGGAGGGGAATAGGAATGACCACTAATGGGTATGGAGGTTCTTTTTAGGGGGATGAGAACATTCTGCAATTAGATAGCAGCTCCGGTCATAGCACAACTTTGTGAATATACTGAAAACCACTAAATTTTAGATCTTTTAAAGGTGAACTTTATCTCAACAAGCTATTAAAAAAAAAAATTACATAGAAAGCTACAGACTCTCTCTCCAGACAAATGCACATACCCAGTACTATAATCAATGACGCAAGGAAAGGGGGGACGTGAAGAAAAGGGGAGCTGTGTATGGAGACACTGTCCATGGCCCTGTGACTGGCACTCTCTCTCATACACTCAAAGTGGAAGAATAAATTAGAATTACCCTATGGAGGGCCATTTGACAATATCTATCAAAATGTAAAAACTACCTGCCTTCTGCCTCTAATTTCAGTTCTAGGAATTTCTCCTACAGATATACCTGCACGTAAACAAAATTAAATGAGTACCGAGTTATTCAACGAAGGGACTGCTTATAAAGAAAAAACCTTAAGTAATTAGGACACCCTAACGAAACAGGCTACCACGCGGCTAGTAAAGGAACAAGAAAATGTTCTAAGTGCCGATATGGCAAGTACGCGAAGATATACTGAAGGGGAAAAGGAAGGTGCAGGGCAGCATGCAGACACTAGTTACCATTTCTGTAAAATAGGTAAATAGGTAAAACTGTAAATACCAACATATTAAGGAACTGTCTCAGGAACGACGCATGAAAAACTAGTAACAGTGACTGCTTCTGGACAGGGGAACCAAGTAGCTACAAAGCATCTGGGGCATGGAAGGACTGTCTTCAGGAACAGGTTGCAGGAAGGGAAACCAGAGAAGAGGGAATTAAGTATTAATTATTTATTAAGATGGAAATCAGCATCCCTTTAAAAATAATTATTTCCTGGGGTGCCTGGGTGGCTCAGTCGGTTAAGCGGCCGACTTCGGCTCAGGTCATGATCTTGGAGTCCGTGAGTTTGAGCCCTGCGTCGGGCTCTGTGCTGACAGCTCAGAGCCTGGAGCCTGGAGCCTGCTTCGGATTCTGTGCCTCCCTCTCTCTATGCCCCTCCCCTGCTCATGCTCTGTCTCTCTCTCTCAAAAATAAATAAACGTTAGGGGCGCCTGGGTGGCGCAGTCGGTTAAGCGTCCGACGTCAGCCAGGTCACGATCTCGCGGTCCGTGAGTTCGAGCCCCGCGTCAGGCTCTGGGCTGATGGCTCGGAGCCTGGAGCCTGTTTCGGATTCTGTGTCTCCCTCTCTCTCTGCCCCTCACCCGTTCATGCTCTGTCTCTCTCTGTCCCAAAAATAAATAAAAAACGTTGAAAAAAAAAAAATTTTAAAAATAAATAAACGTTAAAAAAATTTTTTTTCAAGAATTATTTATTAACCTGATCAAGATGCCAAACTGAAAAAAAAAACAAAAACAGAACAAAGAATGCCACAGCTGCCACAGTTCACAAATCTAACCTAATGACACAAATCTAAGTGCGGTACCAGCAGGGCGGGGGGAGAAACACCTTCTGTTCCCTCTCCAAAACCACTGTAACCACAAATGAAATGATTTGCCAAAGTCCTTATTCAAGATAAATTTTTAGAAGGCCCACACCTCCATCTAAGGAGAAACTACAAATCTTTTAACAAAGCATGTTTTTCTCTGATCTGCAGAGTCCCTGCTAGCAGCAAAGCCAGAAAGCAGTCAGCACAGAAATAATCTTTTACTAAAATCTGGATGGCTTTTTCGGTCTCCAAATCCTTCCTGTTGAATTTGTTCTGATGGATTCCTTTACTTTCAAAGCCTACAGAAATATCATGATCCCATGTCTGTGTTGTGAAGGAATTTAGTCATAAAAAGTATCTATTCATCATTTATCTTCTTAGATCTAAGCTGGCCACACCATTTAAGGACATTCAGCTCACTCTTAGACCTAACAGAGAACCCATTCTTGGGTGTCACAGATAAAACGAGCAGCTTAAGCGTCATTAAAAAAGAAAAAGAAATTTTTTTTTTCCAAAATAGAGCACAGGCACTCTCCATTTTTCTAACAGTTTCTCTGCATTGCTTTGCACTGGAAATAAATTACGTTAGATTTGTATTTTCCTTGAAAGGGACTTCTCTAGGGTCTCTTGTGAGTCGTGTTACTATACGTCTTCCCGGGCATGCCAAGAATACAAGGCCCTGACCACTCTTTACCCAGGCCATTTCTCAGGGCTGTTTCCAGCAAGAAACCTTGAGAGATGAGGTAATGTCTTCCTCTGGACAATGAGGAAACTTGCCCACCACTTGCTGTAAAGCTCAGCATTCCTTCGCTGCAATAAAGAAACACCGTGTGCACAGCATCCGTCTGGGCCCACATCATGTGACCTCCACGCTCACAGTACTAACATACCCGAAATCTTAAACCTAACGGTATAACGGTGTCTCCAGAGAAACGAAGTGACAAAGTTCCAGTTCACTATGCTAGAAGAATCCCATTCACGCCATTTCTAATACCTGCAGGCAGGTAGAAAGGGATCTCCCCAGCACCCAGCTTCTTATGATGGCTTTAGTGATTAGGGCAGGATCCCCCAAAGGGAGGAGACTGGGATGGGAGGGTCAAGGTCACTAAGTAAAGAATTAGAGAGTAGAAGGTAATAAAAGGTTTGTAAGATGCTTCATGGGGTGAATGGGCTGAGAAGGCGGCCTGGGGCCTCCTGTCAGCAGAGCCTGTCTCTGATCAGCCTCCCATCTGATGTGATTTCTCCCTGATCAGCCTCTGATGATGATTTGAGGCTCGAAATCTGATGTGATTTCGAGTTCTGACCTAGCTCCTGATCATTTTCTTTCCACTGTTACCACCTACTGATTTCCAATAGGGGTTTGCTTCACCTTGGCCCAGTGCGAAGGACACACAATACAATTTCACCACACTTTTTTTTTTCCTGGTCTTTTATCCCAAACAAGACAACTACAACAATTTAACTCCATGGACCTAAAACCAGAGCCATAATGCTTCATGAACTTTATGGAATTATGGTGGGTAGAGGGCAGTAGTTACAGCAATGCAGATTTAAACAGACGGCTTGCTTTCAGCCCTTGGTTCCACGTCTGGCAACATTCAACGGCCCTTTAAAGAAAGATAAGCACGCTCTCCTATGAAGGCAACTCTGTAGTTCCAAGATTGCCATTTACTAAGAAACTGCATAAGAGGATTTCTACCCTGAAATGAGAGACCATGTTCATTTTTTCCATCACGATCAGAGCCAAAAACCAACCACATTTCTTGAAAACTTAGGTGAGGTTTCCAAGAGTTAAACAGAACAGATTTACCAGCAAAAGGCAGGAAGAGTGAGATTATAATTTGAACCAGGCAAACTGTTTCATAACAGAAAATGTGGCACTTAATGCAGTTTGCAGAATATGGTATGCAAAAAACGCTACTTAGGGCAGTAGCAGGTCTCCAGAGACTGAAACTAGCCAAACAAAAGAACAAAAAAGGTAGGAAAAAAGAAGCCATGTCAGCCTTACAAAGCCACAAAAGACTGATACGCTTTCTTTTGCTGAATTACTGCTTTTTCACCACACTTTTGGCTTAAAAGCACAAAAAGCACATAATGAAAAATTTTTCTTTTGGGCCATTTTTAATCAGAAATTTATACCACTTCAAATTTATCATAATTTCATGGGACTTGAGTCTAACAAATGCACGCACTATTAAGGTCAACCACGTTACTAACACAGGAGACCATCCCAGCAGATCAAAGTTTCCTGCAGCTCCTTCTGGAACAAATTTACTTTGGGTTCCTGAGAGGCTTGGCCAGCTGATAGGACAGACTGATGTTTCTTCACTTGAAATAAACATTAAGTCAAAACCTCTACCAGAAAACTCATACTGAAAAAGCCTGGCTCACTTCCTGATATGCAGGCCAAGGAAAAATAAGCACAAAACCTCAACTCAGGTTGACTAGAAAATTTATTCTAATCGCCTTTAGGTCTCTTGCACTAGACACACAGTACTTGAAATCTTTCTCCTATAATACTGTCGACTCTAAACTCTGAAAAGTAGTAAGAATGCTAGCCAATAAATACTGCTTAAAAAAAAAATCATACCTATTGGTTCTATACTTCTGCATCTCACACGTCCCCCAGTTCAATGTTGATGGAGGCTTCATCAGTAAATTATTCACCAGATTTACAGAATACTCTTAAGAGTGTAAGAGCAGAACAAACATGGTCTTTCGCACCAGAGAAGTTATAGTGAATGTCTAATTGATCAATAAATAATCAACTGAAATGTTCAGAGATTACAAAATGGGTCAGCAGAACACAATGATGAGTACCAACATTAAGATGCTCATTATTTAGGGGCGCCTGGGTGACTCAGTTGGTTAAGCATCCTACTTGGGCTCAGGTCATGATCTTGCGGTTCACAAGTTGAAGTCCCCAGTGGGGCTCTGTGCTGACACCTTAGAGCCTGGAGCCCGCTTCAGATTCTGTGTCTCCCTCTCTCTCTGCCCCTCCCCTGCTTGCACTCTGTCTCTCTCGCTCTCTCTCAAAAAATAAACATTAAAAAATAATTTTAAAAAAAGATGCTTATTATTCAGATATTAGCTGGAAGAAAGAAGTTAAAAGATCTCCTCCTATTTTTAAATACAATGACTGGATCAAAGGATTTTAGGATTGGAAGGACCCTTTCTAAATAACGCTTCCTGTATCTGTTCTAGTTGAGTCCTCTGGAATAACCCAGATCAATCACCCTGTTTTCCACACATCAACCTTCACGTCCTAGAATCGCCTCTCAGATCTACATTCAGTGTTCTTCAGTTTACTGAGTCATTCCAAACCTTAAACGCTGCCTCTACCCAGAACATAGTTTCCAGACACCCTTCCCATCCTAGCCACATTCCTCTGGACTGGCCCATGATCAGACGTTGTAAGTCTATGAATACGGACTAACATTACGTTAGTATTTTAACAACTGTGACATACTGTTAATCTATATTTTCTAAAGTTCTAATTAGTCTCTACCTTTCTCCATGTCTAAGGTATTTCATAACAAATACTTTAGGGGCACTTGGGTGGCTCAGTAGGTTAAGCATCCAACTTCAGTTCAGTCATGATCTCACAGCTCATGAGTTCGAGTCCCACATCGGGCTCTGTGCTGACAACTCAGAACGTGGAGCCTGTTTCGGAATCTGTGTCTCCCTCTCTCTCTGCCCCTCCCCACTCGTATGCAAGCACACACGCACTCACTCTGTCTCTCAAAAACAAACATTAAAAAAATTAAAAATAAATAAATAAATACTTTAAATGTCCTAACATGGAATAAAGACAACTTTGATATTTTCTGTTGCTAGTTCCATTGCACAGAAGAAACATTCAATTTATAATTTAAAGAGGATTAAAAGGAAAACTTAAAGGGTCATTTTAAAAATCCTCTTTCATCATTCTTAGCCTTCTCGGCCTCCTATGAAAAGCACACCCTTTCTTTTATTGGTTGTACCATCTTTTTTTTCTTTTTTAATTTTTTTATGTTTATTTATATTTGAGAGAGAGAGAGAGAGAGAGAGCGAGCAAGCAAGCAGGCGAGGGGCAGAGAGAAAGGGAGATACAGAATCGAGGCAGGCTCCAGGCTCTGAGTGGTCAGCACAGAGCCCGACGTGGGGCTCGAACCCACGAACTGTGAGATCATGACCTGAGCCGAAGTCAGACGCTTAACTGACTGAGCCACCCAGGCTCCCCCCATCCTTTTTTTTTTTTTGAAAAAGGGTGAGAGAACAAGTACGCATGTGCAAGCAGGGGAGGGGCAGAGGAAGGGTGGAGGGTAGAAGAGAGAGAATCCCAATCAGGCTCCACATTCAGCACAGAGCCCAACCAGGAACTCGATTCCATGACCCTGGGATCATGACCTGACCTGAAATCAAGAATCGGATGCTCGGGGCGCCTGGGTGGCGCAGTCGGTTAAGCGTCCGACTTCAGCCAGGTCACGATCTCACGGTCCGTGAGTTCGAGCCCCGCGTCGGGCTCTGGGCTGATGGCTCAGAGCCTGGAGCCTGTTTCCGATTCTGTGTCTCCCTCTCTCTCTGCCCCTCCCCCGTTCATGCTCTGTCTCTCTCTGTCCCAAAAATAAATAAACGTGGAAAAAAAAAAAAAATTTAAAAAAAAAAAAAAAAGAATCGGATGCTCAACCGACGGAGCCACTCAGGTGCCCCATACAACTTTTAACTGACAAAACCACGGAATTGTTTTGGACGCCGATTGTTGTTTACTTACTGTGGAAATTTTCCCACACACCACAAGGAAGGAAAGACAACACACCCAACTTTGATGATTGTCAACATTTTGCCGATCTTGTTTCCTCCATCCTGGGCTCCCCGCCCCACCCCCAGAGTATTTCAAGCAAATGCCAGCGTATCGTTTCATCTTCAACTGAAACACACACTGTGTATTAGTGCCTATTATGCCACAGGCACTGTGCTTAACCTTTTCTGGACCTCAAATTAAAAGAACGTTAACAGTCAAGGCTAATCCTGTACTATCCATGTCTATTCTCGTCCGACACTAATCTTCCCCCGTGTCTGGGTGCAGTTTTCAATACCTATAAACGCTATGGGAATTACTGCAGACCTTCAATGTTCTGCTTCATCAGAAAATATTCCTTTGTTATGGGTCTTTACAATATTTCCGGCTGAGGTCACTCGGTTGTGTTTAATGCAACAGAGGAGCAATTTCACTACTGGGCTGACACGCTGGGTTAATAAATTAGGGTGGACCGATCAGACAGTATTCGATAACCTTAAGAACTCACAGCACTTTAGGACTTTAAAAGTACTTTGCAATACCTGAAGAAAAGGTAGTGTGGCAATATTCACAGTCAGTAATATCTACTTTTATCTTAAAGAAAACACATGAGTTTGGCTTCCCAGTAACAATTTGAGAGAATCCACTATTAGAATGGTTATTTGACTTTAACTTTCATTAAACTTTAGGCCCATGATATTCAATTACTTCTTAGTAATAACGTGAGGTATTTTTGTACCACTTTTTAAGAAAGCAGAGTTAGCTGGCAAATGCTATAACTGGCTTCAGGGAGGCCAGATCTTAGGAAACTCTGTGATTTATAAATTACAAAAAAAAGAAACCTTCAACAGGCTAGAAAACCTGAAGATTTGCAAAGATGGGAAAACACCAACTAGTCACTGAGACAGAATTCCTAAGAGCAGGAAGTTATTACCCAGGGGTGAAAACCCTTCATAAGTCAGGACAGAAATATAAACCCTGATGAGAAAATAGTCTACAGACTCTTATCTGGGTCTTGCCAAAGACATTTCAATCAAGAGACCTGAATGAAAGAATCCTGTAAGACACTAGTATCTGCCTGGGCTGGGGAAGGGCTTGAAGAATGTGAGGAGAGGGCTCGAAAGAAGGAGTTACAGCAAAGTATGCATACGTCACTTTTTTTTTTTAATTTTTTAAGCTTTATTTATTTTAATTTTTTTTTTTTTACATTTATTTATTTTTGAGAGACAGAGTGAGACAAAGTGAGAGTGAGGGAGGGGCAGAGAGAGAGGGAGACACAGGATAGGAAGCAGGCTCCACACTCTGAGCTGTCAGCACAGAGCCTGACGTGGGGCTCGAACCCACAGACTGTGAGATCATGACCTGAGCCGAAATCTGATGCTCAACTGACTGAGCCACCCAGGCGCCCCAAAGCTTTATTTTTTTTTTTTTTTAACGTTTATTTATTTTTGAGACAGAGAGAGACAGAGCATGAACGGGGGAGGGTCAGAGAGAGAGGGAGACACAGAATCTGAAACAGCCTCCAGGCTCTGAGCGGTCAGCACAGAGCCCGACGCGGGGCTTGAACTCACAGACCGCGAGATCATGACCTGAGCCGAAGTCGGCCGCTTAACCGACTGAGCCACCCAGGCGCCCCCAAGGTTGCTTTATTTTTGAGAGAGAGAGAGAGAAAGAGAGAGAGAGAGAGAGCATGAGTGGGGGAGGAGCAGAGAGAGGGAGACACAGAATCTGAAGCAGGCTCCAGGCTCTAAGCTGTCAGCACAGAGCCCGACGCGGGGCTTGAACTCACGAACCAAACCATGAGATCATGACCTGAGCCGAAGTCGGACGCTCAATCGACTGAGCCACCCAGGCGCCCCTATACGTCACTTTTTATCAAACAACTTTAGCCTCTTTCAAACCTTTCGCTTGGATTCTAACAAAATAATCTGCCACCAAATAACAGATGTGCAATTCCAGCACATTCTTTTATTTGAGGCAGTATAAAATAATTTAGAAAACAGAAAGAAGGCAAGGAAAACAAAGCGTGTTTTGGTTCTGTTGGTTTTGAAATCAGGTGTGATAAAGCACTGGGTTTCAACACTTACATCCGAGCCCACATTTCTCACGGTGCTTTGTAGGACAGGTTTAGTCACAGAGAGTTTTCCATTCGCCAGGCTGTTGGCCACAGGGGCCGGCACCACATTCACCATGGGATTAGGTAGTTGCGTGGCTCCCCCGGTGACAGCAAGGACCGGGGCAGGAGAGGGCAGGACTCCAGGTGCCTGAAGCTGGACCACGGCAGGCGAAGAGAGCACTACTGTTGGACCTGAGTGCAGAAAGAAAGGAAGGAATCACAGCGTGCACGACCATTGAGGCAGAGGATGCCGAACACTCAGGTCTCTTCTGTGGCTGTAACAGGAAGATGACACTGAAGGGATTTAAAACCACCAATGAAGGGGGTGCCTGGGTGGTTTAGTTGCTTAGGCATCTGGCTCTTGATTTTGCAGGTCATGATCTCACAGTTTCATGGGTTCGAGCCCCGCACTGGGCTCTATGCTGATAGCACAGAGCCTGCTTGGGATTCTCCCTTTCTCCCTCTGTCCCTCCCCTGCTTGTGCTCTCTCTCTCAAAATAAATAAATAAACATTAAAAAAAAAAACAGAAACAAAAACCCCACCAATTAAAACATAATCAATAGCAGCACACAAACTTCTGTTGTTGTATTTTTAATGAAAACTAAATTTGTTCCCTTTGAAGTTATCATTAATAATGTATTTCCATATTTTTTCTCAACTGTATGCGTGCCAAACTTGGTAAGTTATACATAGATTTTTCTATCAACCTCTGAAATTAGTACTAAAAAATATTTTTCATATTGTAAGTAACAAGACTTTTATACTGAACACTGAGAGCCACGTATTTTATTTTATTTTTTAAATTGTTTTTAATGTTTATTTTTGAAAGAGAGAGAGAGAGAAAGAGAGTGAGCAGGCAAAGGGCAGAGAGACAGGGAGACACAGAATCCAAAGCAGGCTCCAGGCTCTGAGCTGTCAGCACAGAGCCCAACACAGGGCTCGAACCCATGAACTGCAAGATCATAACCTGAGCCAAAGTTGGTCATGGCTCAACTGACTGAGCCACCCAGGCGCCCCAAGAGAGCCATGTATTTTAAATTAATCGGATTTAGAAATACAACACCAAAAATATATAAACGGTGATTCAGTAACTCAATACTTGGAAAGACAGGAGCTACAAATATCAAAATGTTAAAACTTGCAGCAATATTTATAATAGCCAAAATACAGATGCAACCCAAGTGTGCATCAAGAGATGAATGGATGAGGATGTGGTAAACACACGCAATGGAATACATAAAAAAGAACGAGATCTTGCTGTTTGCAACAACATGGATGGATCTAGATAACATAATGCTACGTGAAATAAGTCAGAGAAAGACAAATACTGTATGATTTCATTCATATGTGGAATTTAAGAAACAAAACAAACCAACAGAGAAAAGGGACAAACAGCAACAAAAACCAGAACCTTAAATACAAAGAACGGGTGGTCACCAGTGGGGAGGAGGGTGGGAAAAGGGTGAGATAAAGGGATGTAGAGCACACTTCCTGTGATAAGCACTGAGTAATGTATAGAGTTGTTCAGGCGTTACCTGCACACCCGAAACTAGTAAGACTGTATGTTAATTAGACTTCAATTAAAAATATACTTTTGGGGGTGCCTGGGTGGCTCAGTCAGTTGAGCGGCTGACTTTGGCTCAGGTCATGATCTCACAGCTCGAAGGCTCGTGAGTTCGAGCCCCGTGTTGGGCTCTGTGCTGACAGCTTAGAGCCTGAAGCCTGCTTTGGATTCTGTGTCTCCCTCTCTCTGACCCTCCCCTGCTTATACTCTGTCTCTGTCTGTCTCTCTCTCTCTCTCTCTCTCAAAAATAAACAAACGTTAGAAAAAAAATTTTTAATACATTTTTTATAAAGTTGTTCATGATACCCTTGTTTAAAAAAAATGTTAAAACCATCTGAGATGAATTCGCAGCTAACAGGCACAGGAAACATAAATCCGTAATTTAAAACAGTCTGTAGACAATACCAACTCCCCCTACACACACAAAATGGCCTACAAATCTTTTCTCAATCCTCACATTCAACATTATTTTTTCAATTATGTTAATTGGAGAATCAGTATCATTAACCTAAAGACGACTCCTATAACTCATAACTGTGGTCTATTAAAAATCTTACTTGCCTGCTCAATGTTTCCTTTCAGATCCGGCCAATTTTATCAGGTGCTGAAAGCCTCCCCCAATATCCACAGCTGCTTGAGCAAAATATCTAACAAAATAAAGGTACTAAAGTAACCAGCAACTAAAATTACATAAATATTTATAATTCTTCTTTAAGGGGAAAAAAAAAGCATTATACTTTCAGACAGTGTAACATGACCCATGTAAAACTCAGCTCAGTATTTCAAAGGATCAAGGAAAACTGAAAATCTAAATAATACTTCGGAACACCTGTTTGTTAAGAACACCTGTCTTAGCATAAAAAAAAGTCACATCTATTAAATCAAAGTCTTTGTTTCAGATGGCCTCAAAAAGCATACTAAAAGTAGAATTTAGTTAATAGCATTACATCCCAGATAAATTATTAAATTAGCACAAAAGATGTAAAAGTAATACGTACAATTTACTTGGACAAAAATGATCACTAAACATTTTTATCTTCTTTTCCCTTGGACTCCTTTTATGAAACAAAAACGTATAAAATAAGGAAATGACTCAGAAGCAGATATAAATATGCTTAGACCAAATGTGCAAATATAAAAATAAATTAAATAAATAGCATGTGACCAAATGTCAAGTTTTTTAGTAACACTTGTTAAGAAACCACAACACTCATTATTAACTCATCATTATGTAAAACTTCAACCAAGGGTTCCCACCCTGAATATAAGTATTTTTCTTTAACATCAAAAAGTATGGGGCAACTGGGTGGCTCAGTCGGTGAAGCATCCAACTTCAGTTCAGGTCACGATCTCACAGCTCTTGGGTTCGAGCCCCGTGTCAGGCTCTGTGGTGACAGCTCAGAGCCTGGAGCCTGCTTCAGATTCTGCATCTCTCTCTGCCCCTCTCCCTCCCTCCCTCCCTCTCTCTCTCTCTCTTACACACACAAAAGTAAATAAATATTAAAAAGAAAAATTTTTTTTAAAAAGTATCATGGCCACCCAAGATGGTCAGGGCTGTCCATTCGGTTTCCGGGGACTGAGAAAATACATGTTGAGAAAAGGCTATTAAGAACTTAGTAAAAATTTAAAATAAATCTGTAGTTTATTACTCGGAACTATAGCCACAAAAATCTGAAAACCCGGAGTACAAAGATATATAAAACAAATTATTCAATGTATAGAAAATGCCTGCCCCCTATATGGGTTTGCAGATGCCTTTTGCACAATGCCCAAGGCTACCACTCCCACCACCCACACCTTAGGTCCACAGTTTGTAGGCTGGGAACCACTTGACCTAAAACCATACTTCGAGAAAGAGCATTATTAGAAGCAGTGTTCCACATCTTGTGAGTTTCAAAAGTACAATAAAAAGGTCCTGAAATGAAACACTGTTCGGTGAACTTTGGGATTATTCCAAAGACAAGACGGGTAAGTGTAAAGCGTTAAGTCATTTCAAAGACAGGGATCATACTTCTAGTTCCAGCTAACACATGCAGGAGGCTTCGGGATATTTCTTCAACTCAGAAGAATAACCCAAGTCTGTCCTGTCTGTGGCCTAGCTGGCAGCATCCCCTTGCTGAGAGAACCACATCAAGGAGTGAGGAGACAGAGCACCACTGAGGCAAGGTCTGTGGACCGAATGTGGCTCCGAGTCCAACCAGGCCACCGCCGCCTCCTGTTTTCTGTAACGCACGTCAAGCCCTCTCATCCCAGGGTACACAACTATCCCCAAATCAGCTAGCATCTAAACCGAGGATCCTCTAAATACTCCAGGCCTGCTTGGGTCTCAAGACTGAACGGGGAGAAATTTCTATTACAACGTGTTCAAGAAAAACTCTCAGAGTGACTTGCTAAACACGGACCCAAAGGTGCTCACAGATCGTAAAATGTAATGCAAAGAACTGTTCTGGGCCTCAGTTAGCAGCTGAACATAGTGACGGCTGTTCTTAGCGTGGAAACGGTCCAAAAGGACATACCAAAAGGCTGTTTATCCCTTTCAGCCTGCTCAAAATCCTCTTAGGCATTACACGCAAATCCCCCTTAACAGAACATGGCTAGATTCAATGCTAAATGCTTCTATGTATGACTCATCGATTGTAATAGTTCTTTCTTGTCAATCTTCTTCAAAGGCTTCAAACTATGTATCCAGCATTGCTGAATGCCTACCTTGTCTAAAATAGGACAGCTATGCGACCTGGGGTAAATAATTTCTCTGTGTCTTAATTTTCTCCTCTGTAAAATGAAGATAATAATAGTCCCTATCCTCACAGAGCTGATGTAAGGATTCAACAAGATAATGCACTGAAACACTTATAACAGTGTCTGCCACACAGGAAGAACCTCAATGTTGGCTGTTATTTATCATTAACTGCCATTTCTGCATAATAATAGCTTCCATGAAGGGTACTGCATGTATTATTAATTCATTAGTTCTCATAGTGACTGCTATTTAACTGTTTACATAAATGTGTTAACTCCCAATTAGAATTCTTGAGATCAAGGGGCACATCTCTGCGTTCTTTTAGCAGCAACAAAGTAGTATCGTGACTAATTACAGGCCGTGAGCCAGACCCACTGGGCCCAGGTTCTGACTCTACCTCTCATGAGCAGAATGACCTGGGGCAAGTTATATCACTTCCATCGTCCGTTTCAATGACTTGCGCTATCATCCACTCAAAAAGCCCAAGACAGGGGGTGCTTGGGTGGCTCAGTCGGTTGAGCGTCCGACTCCAGCCCACGTCATGATCTCGCAGTTCGTGGGTTCGAGTCCCGCATCGGGCTCTGCGCTGACAGCTCAGAGCCTGGAGCCTGCTTCGGATTCTGTGTCTCCCTCTCTCTCTGAGCCTCCCCTGCTTGCACTCTACCAAAAATGAATAAACATTAAAAAATTAAAAAAAAAAAAAAAAAGCCCAAAACAGGATACATTCTGCTCTATCCTTCATTCCCCTTCCAAACCACCCAATCACCAAGCCTGTGATTCTGCACTTTTCCATACTCGCACTCTCTATCCTGGATCTCCATTCTCACTGATACAGCAGGCTTTCACCAGCCCTCACCTGCACTCCTCCTAACAGTCTTAGCGGACTTAGGGGCAGAAATTGTTCCAGGCAGACAGAACGGTCTGAGCCAAGAAACTAGGGAAAACATAAGAATTCAAGGGACAGCGGCCAGATTCATCAGGCTAGAAGAGGAAGTTGGGTTTATAAAAAGGAGTGATTATAATGTAAAATTAGAAAACGAAACTAGAGCCAAACCATGGTGCGCTTAACTTCCAAGTGAGAGAATTTGAACTTAATCCTGTAAGAATTACTTCTCTTTTAATAGTAAAATATTTACTGCTGATACTTATGTTGATTACCTGTAAAATGCCTTTCCTGTATTTCCCCTCTACCTATTTCAAATAAATGGAAGACATACTTAAATCTGTATGTTTTAATAATACCAACTCTCTAGATTGTACTACAAAAACAGACAAGCACCTTATATTAGCACCTGTTCCCCAAACGTAAGTACTATCTTCAGATAATGGGAAGGCACTGACAGTCTGAATAATGTGTGATTCAGGTTTCTGAACCTGATAACCTGCTCAGAAAAGAAGTTTGTCTTCTATCACTCAAGCATGATCCGCTAAGAGCAAATTCTTAGCAATACCCTTTGCTTTACACACTTGTCATAATAATGTCAAGTGTTGCTTTGTATACTTGTGTTTTAATACATTACAGAACTATAACGAGGTTCTTCACAAGTTTAAATTCTTAGCCTTTGGGAAGATACAGACCCTTCTGAAATCCCGATAAAAGTTTTGGAGACTACTCCTTGAAAAATCCACATATACAATAAATCTTACATCTTATTTCAAGGAGTTCATGAACACTTTACATCCATTCACAGACCACAAGCATACCCATTCTGTAGGACCACTATTTTTCGCACGATAAAGGCAGCAGTTCTGACCCTGCACTGAAAGCACAGGTATCTCAGGTTTGTCGGGGGGGGGGGGGGGGGGTTGGTAGAGATTGATGGATTTTTCACTGGCTTGTCCAGTCTCCCACCTGGTTCTCTTTGTCAATGTCCTATTGTTCACGACCTTGGAATAGAACAAAACTAACAAATTAACTAGAAATCAAATTTATGACCTTTGCTCTCATTAAAACTTGCTCTTCTTGCTCCAAAGAAGTGAATGAACAACCCAGAGCTGGGAACAGCGCCATAAAGACAAGTGTAACAATGGTGGTTTGTTTATAACCCATGCCCCATTAAGACCTAGTCCTAAATTCAGGGAAAGAACGTTAAACAAGTTTTCCTTTACTCTTGTGTGCACATAGCAATATGAAAAGAGTGATAGGCAATCTGCCTAAGACATCTCCATGTGCAAATGATTCCTGTATCTGCACAGTTACCAAATCCTCTAACATGAACTTCTCTCAATAACTTCTTGCAATGCTAGATGTAATTCCTGCAGAATCAAGTATGTGAGGCCATCTGGTGGATAAAATATAGAAACACACACATTCTTAACTACATGAAGACAAGCATTCAGATTCTTGTCTTTTTTTCTTATTTTATTTTTTTACATTTATTTATTTTTGATAGAGACAGAGGACAAGTGGGGGAGGGGCAGAGAGAGGAGAAGACACAGAATCCAAAGCAGGCTCCAGGCTCCAGGGTCCGAGCTGTCAGCACCGAGCCCGATGCGGGGCTCAAACTCACAAACCGTGAGACCACGACCTGAGCCGAAGTCCGACACCCAAGCGACTGAGCCACCCAGGCGCCCCCAGATTCCTTTCTAATGCCCCTACTCACGATCATGTTTACCAAACCATGTTGCCTCTGCAGAGACTAAGAGCCTGATCCTTTTGCCAAAACTCACCTATTAGACCTGTAATGTTATTTTACATGCTGACCTGTTCTTAAAAACGAGAGTTCAGGGGCGCCTGGGTGGCGCAGTCGGTTAAGCGTCCGACTTCAGCCAGGTCACGATCTCGCGGTCCGTGAGTTCGAGCCCCGCGTCGGGCTCTGGGCTGATGGCTCAGAGCCTGGAGCCTGTTTCCGATTCTGTGTCTCCCTCTCTCTCTGCCCCTCCCCCGTTCATGCTCTGTCTCTCTCTGTCCCAAAAATAAATAAACGTTGAAAAAAATTAAAAAAAAAAAAAAAAAAAAAAAACGAGAGTTCAGGGGCGCCTGGGTGGCTCAGTTGGTTAAGCAACTGACTTCATGATCTCATGGTTTGTGAGTTCAAGTCCCACATCGGGCTCTCTGCTGCCAGCGCAGAGCCTGATCTGGATCCTCTGTCCCTCCCCTGCTCGTGTGCACTTTCTTTTTCTGTCCCTCTCTCTCAAAAACAAATAAACGTTAAAAAAAAGTTTAAAACAAAAAACAAGAGTTCATAGACACAAAAACCTCAAGATGAAATGATACCAAGGAAGTTTCCCAGATTTTCTTCTTCATTACAAGTGGCTATACAAAATCACAAGCCTGACAGTTATTTTCCTAACTAAAACTGTAAGAAAAAAGACGTATCAAACATAACTCATCTGGAGAGCTATCTCCCTTGTTAGGATAGGAACCACGTATTAGTCATCTCTGCGAATCCTCAAAACCAAGGACAATTCCTGGCACTCAGCGTGTGCTCAGAAATTATAACCCAAGATAAAACAAATGACATGACGCAACCTTAGTGCCCATCACTTAAACACACGCAGCCTCAGATTCTACTCAGGTACCTTTAGCGGGTGCAGGATGTATGCTGATAATTGGTTGCTGCTTTGCCAATGGCATCAGTGTTGGCAGTGTCTGAATTATGATGGTTTTTGCTGGAACGCTGGAGTTTGTCTGAGTCTTGGGTGCTGCTGGAAGTATTAAAGGCTTGGGCTGAATTGAAGGTTTTGAAGTCATCTGAATTTTTTTCTTTGGAGTCATTCCATTTGCTGGAGAAAATCCAAACAAATCACAAATCAATCTGAAAGCAATTCCCAGAACACAGCTTCCATTATACACCTTTTTCTACACATTATCTTGACTTCTTAGTAAGTATCCTCAACTGGAGTTTAAGCATAGCCACTCTAGATCTTACTGGACTCAAGAAAGGTCCTTAATCTGAGGTCTTCCCCTTTTCTTTTCAGGTACAATTGATATATAACCTTATATTAATTTCAGGTGTACGACATGATTCGGTATTTGTATCATGTAATGATCATCACAGTAAGTCGAATTACCACGTTAGCACAGTTACAATTTTTAGGATGATAATTTTTAAGATGTAATCTCTTAGCAATTTTCTAATATGCAACACAGTATTATTAACTACAGTCACCATGCTATACACGACATCTCCATGACTTATTTATTTTATAAATAGTGAGAGGGGCGCCTGGGCGGCTCAGTTGGTTGAGCGACCAACCTCGGCTCGGGTCATGATCTCAGAGTTTGTGAGTTTGAGCCCCGCGTCGGGGTCTGTGCTGACAGCTCGGAGCCTGGAGCCTGGAGCCTGCTTCAGATTCTTTGTTTCCCTCTCCCTCTCTCTCTCTCTGCCCCTCCCCCCACTCATGCTCTGTCTCTATCTCAGAAATAAATAAACATTAAAAAAAAAAATAGGGGCGCCTGGGTGGCTCAGTCGGTTAAGTGGCCAACTTCGGCTCAGGTCACGATCTCGCGGTCCGTGAGTTCGAGCCCTGCGTCGGGCTCTGGGCTGACAGCTCAGAGCCTGGAGCCTGTTTCAGATTCTGTGTCTCCCTCTCTCTCTGCCCCTCCCCTGTTCATGCTCTGTCTCTCTCTGTCTCAAAAATAAATAAACGTTAAAAAAAATATATATATACATATAAGTAGTGAGATCTTCCTTTGTGACCAAGCTGCAGCGTTGGGAAGGGGACATATGAACTGGTAAAGGAGAACAGCTAAAATCACTGAATAAAGCCTAAAGATTAAGAGGTAATAAATGTCACAACTAAATGGCCCTCACAATCAATATCTTTAACTGAATCTTTGGATTCTCTCTTGAAAATGATGAGGCCTACTTCTACTTCAAAGCATTTTTCACCTATAAAGACAAAACAACCAAAGAAGATGATTCCCTGCCTTTCCTCTCCACATTAACTAACCGTAACAAACAAAACAGGTCCACTCTTTTAAAACCAAAAACCCAGCTTAATAAACATGAACTTAATCCAACGTTTTCTTTTCAAAAACGGAGCCTCAGCTCAGTCCAAGTTAGGACGTGGAGTCATACCAACTCTGCTCCTAGGGCCAATGATGGGCTTATCTTCTTTCAATGGCTCTGCCGAGGAGGGACTATGAGAGCTTTCACCGTACAAGGAAAGGGGAGACATCTGGGAAGCAGAAGACAAATCCAACTCCTCCTGTAGCAACATGAAACACAAACAGATTCATGCAGAAGCATACAGTCCTTGAGCAGAAAATTGCTTAGAGGGGCAAGATCCATACATAAGCAGATAAACGCTTCAGGACAACTTCAAGGCAAAGGTGTAATATATTTGAAACTTTGTATACTAAGTACTAAGAGTCTGGATAAATAAGCATTATCCATCAACACTAGGGAAAAATAACCCGAACTGCAGAGTATTCTATGTTATTCCTCTCATATTAAAGATGGGAATCACTGATCTGCTTCTACGTTTCCTCCCACAAGCTTGGTATTTATTTGGTTCCTAGCTATACAAACATTTAGTATATGATAAGTCTATGGTGAAAATGCCAATATCCTTTCCCCCCAATCTCCTATTCAGTCTTACAAGAAACTCAAAACAAATAGTTCTTACTAATTTTTATTCTTTATTTATTAATGCCATCTTTGTCCCAAATGTTTTGAAAGAAAGACAAACACTAAAAGGAACAGGGCTATTTTATTTAATGGATGAATTGGTAATACAGAGATGTACAAAGATAACATTTTCCAAGTCTTAACATTTAGCGGATCTGTCTCATTTTGTTGGCATACGGAAATTTAACATAGGATAAAAGTAGCATTTCTATTTTGAGAGAAAAAGATGTTACATATAATAATAGAATAGACATACATAAATACATCATACCATCTTCAAAATACTCTGTAAGAGTATTAAAAGGAAAATTAAGAGGGGCGCCTGGGTGGCTCAGCAGGTTGAGCACCTGACTTGATTTCGGCTTGGGTCATGATTTCACGGTTTGTGGGTTCGAGCTCCGCACTGGGCTCTACACTGGTGGCGTGGAGTCTGCTTGGGATATTCCCTCTCTCTCTCTCTCAAAAATAAATAAATAAACTTAAAAAAATATTTTTTTTTTAATTAAGAGAATATTCGTTTACTCTAAGCATAACATAGGCTCCCTTAATTTAAAACAACAACAACAGAAACCCAGAAGCGATAAAGGAAGAAGAAAGAAATTTGAACAAACAGTAATTAAAATATTTTATAATAAAAAATAGACGGGGGGCGCCTGGGTGGCTCAGTCCGTTGAGTGCCTGACTTCGGCTCGGGTCATGATCTCACAGTTTGTGGGTTCGAGCCCCACGTCGGGCTCTGTGCTGACAGCTCGGAGCCTGGAGCCTGCTTCAGATTCTGTGTCTCCCTCTCTCTGCCCCTCCCCCACTTGCGCTCTGTCTCTGTCTCTGTCTCTCAAAAATAAATTTTAAAAAAACTTCAAAAAAATTTTTTTAAAAAATCACAGTAAAAGACTGGCTACTTACAGGAACGTGCTGGGTTGAAGAACAAGAGTCCACGGACTGAGGAGAGGAGACTGAACAACTCGAAGAGGCTGGAGAAGGTGGCTGAGGCTCTGCCTTAATGCCTTTAACGGAGAAACATGGAGTAAAAATTTTCCCGCTGCACCAAACAAACTCAGAATACAGTTAGGAGGAAAGAAGGTAAAATCTACTCTTAAAATCCAATCACATTGAAGCTAAGGTCACCAAAACACATCATCGAATGTAAATTCAAGATGCAGAAAACAGTGAATCGAGTAGGCTACCATTTGTATAATAAATGATATACGTGCATATGTATGTATCTTCCCTCAGGTGCACTAGTTCTCTGGAAGGATAAACATGAACACATCGGTAACTGTGGTTGTCTCTGGGGAGAACGTGCTGGCTGAGGAACGGCAGCTGAAGGAGACATCTTTCTACCATACAGACTTGTCGGACCTTCGGAATATTATACCATACGCAAGGTTCGTCCAAAAATCACTTTTCGAAGTATAGGAAATCGGCAACAGGTATTTTGGAAAACACTCGTGGCAGTACGATTAAATTGCACATACTGTTCACATCTTTCGAGCAACTACAGCCGAGGCCACGTTGCTGGGTGTCAAGTCTGCGACAGGGTGGGAATGAGAGAGGGCACATCCCTGCAACAGACTGCACTGTCCAGAGTTAGCTGCAAAATCTCTACCATCCCTCCTAATCTTGTAATGTCATCTTGCCCTTCCCCAGTGAGAAGCAGCATCTGTTTCCCTCCGTTTGAAGCAAGGAGGTCTTAGGACTCCTTCCATCAACAGAGTATAGAAGTCACGCTCCATGGATTCCAAGGCTGGGAGACATTAGGCAAACGCAGCTTCTACTCTGCGTGCTGGAACACTTAGATCGGAGCCTCTGAAGGCTGACTGCGTGAGACCACCAAGCTGAGAGCAAGCTCAGCCGCACAGAAAGACCAGGTGAGGTGCTCTGACACTCCTGGTCATCAAGTCATTCAGGCCAGGCAAGAGATAACGCGAGTGAAGAGATATTGAGGTAATTCTAGCCCCCAACTTTCAAGCTACTCCAGCCTTTCAATCTTCCCAGTTGCGGTCTGGACATCACATGGCGGAAGAAAGCCACCCTTGGCGTACCCTGTCCTGACTCACTGATCCTGGGAGCATAATAAAACGGTTGTTGTTTTAAGCCACAAAGTTCTAGAGTAATTTGCTACCTGACAATAGTAACCAGAACACCGGCCTTGGGTAGCCCATATTCTTTGAGGGAAGACGGGTATTGAGCAAGACACAGGAATATATAAAATGAGGGACTGGGACATGCAGGGGTGGGGAGGACTGCAATTTGGATGGGAGGATGTGCGGGTGACTGACTGACTCACTATCTCTCCGCGCTAAGTCTACCTCCTATTTATAGTCTGCGACGCACATTATTAAGACATGTCCCAGCTGGCTCCCTTTTAGGCCCCATCAGTGGGAGACACTAGAAGGACGCTAAAGTGAAGAGAGGGGAGAAGGGGGTTTCTTCCTCCTCCCATCAGCTTCATCCCAGAAGTGACAGTTTCCTCCAGGTCCCAGCCTCTCTGAGCACATCCCAAACGTACTTTATCAGGGTTCCTTAAAGATACTAGCATCAGCCAGGGGGGTGCCCCTTCCACAGAAGCATGTGTATCAGATGCATGGGACCCCTACACCAACTTCCCAAGTTCGGGTAACCCCAAGCTTCTTCTCTTTGATTCCCTAAATTCTGCCTGGTTCTCAGACAGGCTAACCTCTTACAGAGATACTGTATATAATTCAAAATCAAGATTTTGGGTA
The DNA here is from genome assembly GCF_022079265.1 of Lynx rufus. Lineage (NCBI taxonomy): Eukaryota > Metazoa > Chordata > Mammalia > Carnivora > Felidae > Lynx > Lynx rufus. Next base: position 360,798 of record NW_025814829.1, on the reverse strand, counting down.
TGAATTCTCAATTCATTATGCGACTAAAACATTCCATTCTGGCAAGAAACTTATATGTGCCCTGCCACATCAAAAGTAGAATATAGTGTCCCTGGGATTTTTGACCCATCAAAGAGCCCAGGAACCCCACCTAGTATTGACTGTTACCAAACTACAAAATAAAATGGATCTGTTTAAAATATTTACCAGTGAAATACACCATTACCTGTACAGAACTGGTTGTTGATGTCCAAAATGCCTGTCTCCCAAGGCATCAAATCCAAGTCAAAATCAAGAGTATCAAAATTATTTTCCTGTAGGTTTCAGGAAAAGGATATCAGCAAAAGGATATTAGAAGAATAAAAAGATCTAGAAATCAAACCTCAGACACAATTGGCCATAAATAATATAACTGCTACTACCCAACTTCATAACGAGACTTCAGCTGAATCTTCAATTATATCAAATATTAAAATGGTTATGTAAGCAAGAAGAGATCCACAGAAAAATGGACAATTTTCTTTTTTCTACTATACAGTACCTTTTCAAACTTCTAAAATAAAATTTCTAATTTTTTTTTTAATCCTAGAAGATAAAACTAGGTTTCTCAAAATAGAAGTCAATACAGTTCTTAGAGGCACTCTTAAAGTTTTTTTTTTTCATTTAGATGACAATGTTCCTTACTTAAATATAAGCATATTCTGGGTCATCTGAATAGCCATCTTATACTATTATACATAAATAAAGAACTGTCACATGATTTCAGAGCCCTCACAGGTGTTTGAGATCAAGACAGTACTATTATCTTAAGTGTCTAGGGTTATGGAGACAAAAACAGAAGTAAGCAATATACAAATAGTACTACAAAGTTCAAGGCAGTTAATATTAACTTAATGTGACAGATAATAAAACAGCAACAGTAAAGAAAGTAAGCCTCAGGCAAAAAATAAAGATTAATCTCTTAATTATTAACAACCATTTGGTAATAATTTCTAAAATCATAGTATTTCACAACGTCTACTTTGTGGTTTATTTTTATTGAGAACAAAAGGAGAGAAGGTGGGGTGCCTGGCTGGCTCAGCTGGTTGAGCATCTGACTTTGGCTCAGGTCATGATCTCCCGGTTCATGGGTTCGAGCCCCATGTTGGGCTCTGTACTGACAGCTCAGGGCCTGGAGCCTGCTTTGGATTCTGTGTCTCCCTCTCTCTGCCCCACCCCGCTCACGTTGTCTCTCTCTCTCTCTCTCTCTCTCTCTCTCTCTCTCTCTCTCTCAAAAATGAGTAAACGTTAAAAAAAAAAAAATTTTTTTTAAAAAAAGAGAGAAGGAAAACAGTTTTATCACACCGCCCTTAACTAAGTGAATATTGGTGCAAGTTATATAAAAAGAATGTATGGAAGTTCGTGTGAAAAGAAAGAAAAAACTACTTAAGTCATGAAACAATCATTTTTTAAATCAATCCCCTTTGCTTTTTTCTCTTATTTGAATCTACACATCATGAAACTAAGCAACCTCATACTTTCAGCAACCAAAAACATCCTTAAACTTTGTTGGCGTAAGTAAATTAAACAACAAAGCCTACCTGAGTGCTATAGTAGTTTTTAAACATATAATAGTTTTTAAACATATAATAGTGGACGTGACCTACTTCGGAGATGCTTCTCTCAGTCTTCAGCCAAAAAAGTCAAATACTTTTTACAGCCTAAGAATTCTATCTGGTTGCAAACTTAACAGGCCTATTTTATGTAAAGTGAAACATATTTATACTTCTCTATTCTGGTTTTTCAATGACTTCTCATGGAAAAATCTACTAATGTGTGAAAGAAAAATGACACAATTTTAAAGGTAGAAAGGGCCCTCAGAAACCATCTAATCCAACCCCTTCATTTTATACTAGAAATACCAAGGAACTGAAAGACTGAATGCCTTGTGGAAGGTAAGAATGGTATAAAATGAGAACCATCTATCCCTGAACCTTTCAAATTTACTACAGTGTTTCTTGATGGTTTTAGCTGGAGAGGCTGTAAAAGAATACCAGTTGCTTTGGCAACCGCCCAATATTTAAAGCCAATTTAGGGGCTCCTGGTGGCTCAGTCAGTTGGGTGACCAACTCTTGATTTAGGCTCAGGTGATGATCTCACAGTTCATGAGTTCAAGCCCCACATCGGGGTCTACACTGACAGCATGAAGCCTGCTTGGGATTCTTTCTCCCTCTCTCTCTCTCTGCCCATCCCCCTCTTGCTCTGTCTCAAAAATAATTTTTAAAAACAAATAAAGCCAATGTAATCAAGAGACCAAATTCTAATTTTTTTTAATGTTTATTTATCTTCAAGAGAGAGAGAAAGGATCTGAAGCAGGCTCTGTGCTGACAGCAGAAAGCCCAATATGAGGCTTGAACTCACGAGCTGTGAGATCATGACCTGAGCTGAAGTCAGATGCTTAACCAACTGAGCCACCAAGGCACCACCAAGAGACCACATTCTAAAACACCTCACAAAGCAAAGCCATTAAAATTTCATGTACTGAGGGTACATTGGAATTCTCTCTCCCCTTCTTTCTGCCCCTCCCTGACTCATGCTCTCTCTCTCAAAATAAATAGCTTAAAAAAAAGTTCACATACTGATTTTTAAAAATCTATCCTGGGGGCATCTGGGTGGCTCGGTCAGTTAAGCGTCTGACTTAAGCGTGAGCTCAGATCACGAGCTCACGGTTCATGAGTTCGAGCCCCACACCGGCTCTGTGCTAACAGCTCAGAGCCTGGAACCTGCTTCAGATTCTGTGTCTCCTCTCTCTCTCTCTGCCCCTCCCCTACTCACACTCTGTCTCTCTCTCTCTCTCTCTCTCTCTCAAAAAAAAACAAAAAAAAAATTTGTTTTAATCAATTCTATATCCTACTCTCTTCTAATGATTCATACTAAAACAACTGCTAAATTATTCTTTGAGAAATGTCTGAGAAACTCACTAAGTAAGCACTACGTATTTTTATACTCAGGTTAATAAGGGCTTAAAACGTAAGTAACAAATCTCCAACCTCACTGATGTACATATAAAATCACTCTGTTCACTTTCCAAGTGAACAGCACCTCATCCATTAAAGAATAAGACAAAATAAGAGCTCCATGGGCCAACGTACTATGTATGAACACAAAAAAGACAAAAAAAAAAAAAAATACTTTTGAGGATTCAACGTGCTCTGATAGCTTTTATACAGACTTCTAACCACTCAAAGGCAAAAAATAAGGATATGTCTGAGTTTGAGAGCTTTCTACACTAAGGATACATAACTTTTAAAAAGGAAGTTAGTAAGTTCTACTTGAGTGGATCCACGACTCACGTATACCCTTTAACGTCATCATTTCCCTTATGCAGCAAAGTATCTATAGAAGCCAAAAAGTAGGCAGTGAACTGACTTTTCCAAGTCACCCAACCCTGGGGCCAAAGTAAACTTAGAACACAGGTCTTCTCACGCCAAGATCAATCCAATTTCTACAATCCTGAATTTACTGAGTAAAAAATGGCTGCTGATTTTCGTACTTAACACTAAGTTATTTAAACTTTAAATCACTGGCCTAAACCTGTCATCCCGAAACCATCTTGCAGTGATTAAAGATTAAATATCACGTTACTCAGTCATTCCCCTCTAGTGAATACTTACGTAAGTTTCCTTTGTCGTGTCCAACTGCAGGCCATCAGTGTCTGTGAAATAGCCAAATTCAGCAAACAGAGTAGAATCTTCGCACAAAAGAATAGAGATTAACTGTCAATTCAACGTCTCAACAAAAGAACTAAGCGCTGTAACCCAGCTCTATTGGGGTCCTCATCAGCCATTGCTATTACTGATAAACTCTAGCCGTGTGAATGACAACCAATTCAAAGCTGTTTCTAATTTATGTGTTGTTCCCGCATAATTATTATCTTGCGATCTAAGTCCTTACACCAGGGATTAACAAGTTTTATGTCGGGTCACAATGGACTAAATGGTAGTAACTTTCTGGAACATTACTAACACGAATTCTGAGGCCACAGCTGGACTCAGCATGAAAATGCACTGTGGCTGATCAGCAGCGACGGTAGGAGAGGACTACGGCAGCGTATGTACTATGTATTTGTCATCCAAGCCTTAAGTGGCGGGTGCAACCAACTTTCTATCTAAACAATCAAGGACTCACTTGTCTAAACCGTTAAATTTATTTCAGCAAATCTAACTAATTCTAATTTCCCAGTAAGATTTCATCATAGGGGCGCCTGTCTGATTCAGTCAGTGGAGCATGTGACTCTTGCTCTCGGGGTCATAAGTTCAAGCCCCATATGGGGTGTAGAGATTACTTAAAAACAAAATCTTTTTTAAAAAAACTGCAATAGGGGTGCCTGGGTGGCGCAGTCGGTTAAGCGTCTGACTTCAGCCAGGTCACGATCTCGCGGTCCGTGGGTTCGAGCCCCGCGTCGGGCTCTGGGCTGACTGCTCAGAGCCTGGAGCCTGTTTCCGATTCTGTGTCTCCCTCTCTCTCTGCCCCTCCCCTGTTCATGCTCTGTCTCTCTCTGTCCCAAAAATAAATAAACGTTGAAAAAAAAATTTAAAAAAAAAAATAAAAAAATAAAAAAACTGCAATAAATTAAAAAAAAAAGATTTCGGGGCGCCTGGGTGGCGCAGTCGGTTAAGCGTCCGACTTCAGCCAGGTCACAATCCCGCGGTCCGTGAGTTCGAGCCCCGCGTCGGGATCTGGGCTGATGGCTCAGAGCCTGGAGCCTGTTTCCGATTCTGTGTCTCCCTCTCTCTCTGCCCCTCCCCCGTTCATGCTCTGTCTCTCTCTGTCCCAAAAATAAATAAACGTTGAAAAAAAAAATTAAAAAAAAAAAAAGATTTCATTATAAACCAAGCAACTTATGGACATAGAAAATATTCTTCAATAAACGAAGTTGCAACTTCTTATAGGCAAAGGTCAAGGCGCTGACAAGGCCAAAGGCAGCTGATTACCACACAACCTGTAAAGTGTCCACTTTCTCTAACATTTTTGGAATCTCAAGAACTTCAGTTTTCCAAATCGCAGTTTGCTTTTATACCCCCTAGGGGGCGCCTGGGTGGCTCAGTTAGTTAAGTGTTCAACTCTTGATTTCAGCTCAGGTCATGCATGATCTCACCGTTCATGGGATAGAGCGCCGCATCGGGCTCTGTGATGACAGCTTGGGATTCTCTTTCCTCCCTCTTTCCCTCCTCTGCTTGCATGCTCCCTCTCTCACTCTCTCTCTCTCTCATTATAAATGAACTGAAAAAATTCAAAACAAAAACAAACTTATCCTCCCCAGTACCATGCCACTGAAACTGCTCTGGGATTTCCTCACTTATAACATGTACAGGAGCAACACTACCCGTCTGTCATTAACTCGGCCAATGACACAACCGTTTCACCAACCTACACCCAAATAATGCCTAGCAACAAATTTTGTGTGTAGTGATAGTGAAAGGTTATTCACACGACTCTCACAAAAGGACTGCCTCGCACTCAGCGGCAGAGCCGCAAACACAGAAGTAGGTAACTGTGGCCGTGTGCCTTACACGGCGCTTGAAACCCTGGAAAGAGTCCTCTCTACCTGCCGTCTCTCATTTCTCTTCTCCCACTCTTTCTGGAGGCTACATTAACCAAGCCCCTCTCCCACACACAAATGGTTATTAACGTCACCGATGATCTCCATATTGCTAAATTCAACGGCAGGTTTAAAGGTCATCGTCTTGACCTATCAGCAACATTTGACAGAGTTGATGCTTTCATATTAACTGAAACATCTGCTTCACTTGGCTTCCAAATCACCACAATCACCTGGTTTTCCTTCCACTTCACTGCTTGACCCTACCTTGCCGGTTCCTCCTCATCTCCCAGTGTGAACTCGTCCCTGGGGGCTTAGCATAAACTCTTCCATCTATTCCGCTCCCTCTGTGATCTCAGCTGAGTTCACAGCTTTAAACAGCGTCTACATGCCAAGGATTCCCAAATATACATGTCCAGCTCATACGTCAAGATGCATGTACACACACAATACACCTCTTGGGTCATCTCCTCTTGGAGGTCTCAAACTTAGCACATCCAAGACTTAGCTCCTGATCACCACCACCACCACCCCCACCCCCCGCCAAATCCCCTACTGCTTTGTCCTCATCTCAGTCAATGACAATTCAATTCTCCTGGGAGCTCAAGTCAAAAACCCTGCTCGGAGTCACTGTTTAGCTTCTCTTCTTCACTCTCCATATTCAAACCGCCAGCAACTCCCATCAGTTCTGTCTTAAAACTGTATATCCATAATCTGGCTTCCTACCTTTCCTTCCCATTCTTCCTTCCCCTCCCATCTTTCCTTTTCTTCTGTACCCTTCCCAACACTGAGATATCAGCTTCTGAGGAAGCAGGGCAACGAGCGTGATGGGGCTCTATGTGTCATCATCTGTGGCAACGTGCCCGGCGTCCAAGGAAATGGGATGGTGTGACAGAGGGGGCGGCCCAGTGTCGGTGGCAGCATGCTGGGGCTGCCAAGGAAATGGGGCAGGAGGTGGGAGAACAAAGAGGCAGATGGAAGAGGCAGCCTGAGTGTTTAAGAGAATGACGACACTGAACAAATACCTTCATCACCTGAACAAGTGATCAAATACATCTAAAATAACCAGAGCCAGGTTTCTCACTATCTAAGAAAGAATTCACAAACATGGAAAGGAAAGAGCCTAAAAGAACCCTAAGATGTTGGACTGGCAGGGGAAGTATTAGTATGAACCCATGTCTAAAACATATATGTACACAGAAGACTTGCAGATGTTTTTATACGTGTGTGTGCACGCGCGCACACACACACACACACATTTCCTAGTTCTGTGGGCTGAAAGTCAGAACAGTGATATCGCGGTAGCAATGAACATACTGTGTGCTCAGATCTTGGACGCTAAATGCCATCCTCCACTAAATGGAAGTCCACTAAAGAGCTCCTTGGAGAAATGGCTGATGCCAAAGCTGAAGCAGGGAAAGTGCAAGATAAGAATGGAAGATGCTGTGATGCCAGAAAATAAGGAAACTCTCAGAGAATGATTGGAGTATGTCAAAAGAGTAAAAGAGCTAATACGAATGGACTCCCGCTGGTCAAACTGGGGAAAATGTGAGCACCAAAATAAAAAGGGAGTATCAGATTTTAACCCACTGAATCAAAGAGAGGAGTCATAATGAAATAAATACATATATATATATACACGCATACATACCTAGAGAAAGTCCTTACTTACACTACAATGTCAGTTAGTAAATGCAGACAAAACCACCATTTGGCTGACACAGGCAGGGACTAGGGCTGGCAGGTGGAGGTTTAACAAGGAAAAGGAGATTGGTGTCACGGCCGATTAGCTCCCGCAAAACAGCAATCAAATACAAAAGGGAAAGTAGTGACTTTACGGCGGTGAAACCTGGCAGACACCAACTTGACCATGTGATCAAGGAGAACTTCACCTTGGGACAAGTCAACATGGTGGGCCTCCAAATGTGAGTCACTGAGAAGAGCACAGCATCGCTCTCCCGGCATTCCTGCCTGGTGACGAGGAACGGCGGACAGACCCAGGTTTAGAGTCCTCTTAGAGAATAGGAAACCTGTAGTCTTTAAGACTGTCAAGGACACAAGAGACAGAAAAAGACTAAAAAACCATTATGGACTGGAGGCCATTAAGGAGACGTGACAAGTAAAAGCGATGTGTGTTTACAGGTAGGATCCCAGTCAAGAAAGGAAAAAGAGCCATTATTAAGACAGACGGCAGGGTGCCTGTGTGGCTCAGTTGCTTAAGCGTCTGACTTTGGCTCAGGTCAGGATCTCACGGTTCGTGGGTTCGAGCCCTGCATTGGGCTCTGTCCTGACAGTTCAGAGCCTGCCACCTGCTTCGGATTCTGGGTCTCCCCCCGCCCCCCGTCTCTCTCTGCCCCTCTCCCACTTGTGCATGCTCTCTCTCTCTCTCAAAAATAAATAAACATTATGGGGCACCTGGGTGGCTCAGTCGGTTGAGCGTCCGACTTCGGCTCAGGTCATGATCTCGCAGTCTGTGAGTTCAAGCCCCGCGTCAGGCTCTGTGCTGACGGCTCAGAGCCTGGATCCTGCTTCTGATTCTGTGTCTCCCTCTCTCTCTGCCCCTCCCTGACTCATGCTCTCTCTCTGTCTCAGAAATAAACATTAAAAAAAATTAAAAAAATAAAATAAATAAACATTAAAAAAAATTTTTTTAGGGGCGCCTGGGTGGCGCAGTCGGTTAAGCGTTCGACTTCAGCCAGGTCACGATCTCGCGGTCCGCGAGTTCGAGCCCCGCGTCGGGCTCTGGGCTGATGGCTCAGAGCCTGGAGCCTGTTTCCGATTCTGTGTCTCCCTCTCTCTCTGCCCCTCCCCCGTTCATGCTCTGTCTCTCTCTGTCCCAAAAATAAATAAAAACGTTGAAAAAAAAAATTTTTAAATAAAAAAAAAAAATTTTTTTAAAAGACCGATGGCAAAATCTGAATGGCGTCTGTGAGATGGATGATAATGTGGCAATGTTTATTTCCTAACTGGAAGGAGTACGTGGTAGTAATACAGGAGTATATCCTTGTTTTGCGAGGAGGGGATACACACTGTAGCCTTTAAAGATAAAGGGTCAACACATCTCTCTTTCTCTCTGGGGAAAGAAATAGGGCAAACACAGTAAAATTTAACAGAGTCTGTGTGAAGGGCATGCAAAAGTTCTTTGTACTGTTTTTACAATTTTTCTTTAAGTTTGAAACTATTTGAAAACTAAAATCTAAACAAAAAATACGTGTGTATTCAGAAGTATACGTAAGTATATTTGTGTATCTTGTGTATATTTATCCTATGTATATTTATGTAATATATTATTTGTATACTTATGTGTTCATAAATATATACAAGTATATTTGTACATACGTAAGTATATTTGCACATCTCCATAATCCAACCACTCCCATACCTGCACGCTACCACAATTCACCTGCATTGCTGTAACAGCCTCCAAATGGTCTCCCTGCTTCCGCCCTGGCCCCACCCTTCAGGCCATTCTCAACAGCACAGCTAAAGCGAGATTAAAAACAGGATATTATTGGGAATCCAGATTTTTACAGAAGAAAAGAAATACAAGTGTATAACGTAAGAAGGTGAGCAAGAACCCTGTGGTACTGGCTTTGAACTGTGGGTATTGGTACGAATCCATGCTGTTTAAAAAAGAAAATACCTGTTTCCTTGTTCTCAGGAGATACATGATGAAATGTTTATGAGTTTCATATTATCTGTAGCCTACTTTCAGATGGTGAAAGAAGAGGGAAGTGTGGGTAATAAAGAATGTTCACAGTTGGTAAATCTAGATAAGGGAAATACAAGGCATCACTAGAGCAATCTTTTAATTTTCTGTAGTTTTTGAACAAAAACTTTTCTGTGGTTTAAAAAAAAAAACGTTGCAAGTAGGGTGATAAATACATTCGTATACCTACAGAATATCCCTGTAGTATCCCTAAGAAAGTGCTGGTCACCTCTAAGGAATCTCTAAAATCCACTGCCCATTCCTACATCCTTTTCACCAATCCCACACGACCAGCAGTTAGATGTCCCTTCACAGTAGTAAACTATGGTAGCTATGACCTCGACTTTGACCTCTTAGGTATTCATTTACTTCTTGTAAGTTTAGCAAGATGACAAACGGCCACCAGGCGTCACATAATGGAAATCAGGGATGACATCAGTAAGAACAGCTCTGGCGGTGTGGCGGAGCCTGGCTGCGGTGAGAGCAAGAGACGAGGAGAAACCGGAGTCGGTGAACGTGTTTTGTTTTGTTTTCTTAAGAATTCTGCCGTAACATAAAGAAAAATGCAGAAGCGGCTAGAGGGGAAGTAACCTCTAAAGAGAGTTTGGAGGGGCTTTTTTTCTTTACTCTAAATGGGAGCAACAACTCTGTTTACTGACTAGCACAGATGATCTAGCACAGAGGGAAATGAAGACGGCAACAGAGGGAAGAAGCCTTGAGCAAGGCTCTTGGCTAAAGAGGAGGATCTACAGCACACGGGAGAAGCCATTCGTTCTCAACGAGAGAAGAGAAGGCAAGTATGCTGGCAGGTGGGTAGATGAGCTAGTGGGAGATTCTGGAAGTGCTCTTCTGATTCAAGGGAGGGGCAGGGGGTGACAGAGGTTCGAAGAGACAAGACACTTCATAAAAACAAACATCTGAGTGGAGAATGAGAGGACCAGGCAGATCCGATCAGCCAGCCGGCGGCCTCGACGCCTGGTTCAGCTTACTAAGCCAGTTAGATTTAATCGAGGTTGTGGTTCACCAGAGAGAGAGGGAGAGAGAACGAACTACAAAACAAGACACAGACCAGGGTATGGAGGGTATGAGCAAGGGAGCGGTTACGACTGCCCATGGAACTGAACTGGGTAAGGGGGAAGTGACGACAGAGAGGAAACGGGGGACAGTGAAAAGATGGCGTGTCCGGAGGGTCGCAGGAACCGGTGGAGTGCCACGGGGAGTGAGCTGGTAAGACAGGAGGTGGTGGTCAGAGCGAGGGGTGTTGAAACGGAGACGGTTCTCAGTGCTGACAAGGTTTCGGCCTATATGATGGGGGAGCAAATGGCTGAGACGGGGTGGAAGGCAAGATCCCTGGTGGAGAGGAGGCCCAGAAATGAGAGCTCAGGGTGTCTGAAGTATCTCCTCTGAGAATCTGAAATCATCCAAGGAAGGAATATTCGAGAAGAGTGACAGTAAGCGAGGAGCTAAAATTTCTCAACAAGGGAGGGAGGGAGAATAAACTCGGAAGCAGCAGATGCCGGACTGTGACAGAGACAGAGGACAGCATATTGTGACACGAGATTTAAACGGGATTTATCTCAGGGAGGATGAAAGGAGAGCTAGCCGAAAGCAGCGGTGAAAACCAAGGTGCTTATCCCACCTTTAGAGGCCCGAATGGCAAAAAGGTTTTGAGAATGAAAATGGCAGCCATTCCCCAAGCCTTCAGAGAAAGCAGCTGTAACCAAGGGGAGGGTCAGGCTGTGGTCAGTGCCGGAAAGCCAACTTTCACAGAGGAGCCTGAAGACGTAAAAGAAACCACAGAAGCAGACAGAAGCTTCTGGTCTTGGTACATGCACCTTACGTGTGGCAAAGAGGTGGTTTCTGCACAAAGCCCAGACACGGAGGGAAAGAAGACAAGGAGGGGACATGCAAGTGACAAGCATATGAAGAAATGCGCCACATCGTATGGGATCAGACAGCTGAGCATTAAAACGAGATACCACACCCACCTACTAGAATGGCTAAGATCCAAAACACCGGCCACATCAAATGCTATGGAGGACCAGGAACATTCATTCACTGCTAGTGGGACAGCAAAGCCGGTACAGCCGCTTTGGAAGGTTCCTCCAAAACTAAATGTGCTCTTACCGTGTGATCCCAGCAATTGTACCTCTTGGTATTTACCCAAATGATTTGAAAACTTGTCCACACAAAAAGCTGTGTGTGAACATATAACTGCCGATATGTGAAAGCAACCAAGATGTCCTTCAGTAGGTAAATGGATAAGCAAACTGTGCTATGGACTGAATTGCGTCCCCCCAAAATTTGTATCTTGAAGCCATACCCCCCAGTGTGACTATGTCCAGAGAGAGACAAGGTGGCCTTGAAGGGGTAATCAAGATTAAATGACAATATAAGAGAGAAGAGCAGGGCCCTAATCTGATAGGACTGTGGCCTTCTAGGAAGAGGGAGAGAGATCCTTCCCCACCCCCCTTCTCTCTTGCCCTTCTCTCTTCTCCCCTCTCCCTCTCTTTTGCCTCTCGTGCCCCTGCCTTGTGAGGATGCAGTGAAAAGGCAGCCATCCACAAGCCAGAAAGAGAGCCCTCACCGGAACGTGACCTTACTGGCACCTGATCTCAGACTTCCATCCTCCAGAACCGTCAGTAAATAAATTTCTGTTGTTTAAGCCACCCAGTCTATGGTAGTTTGTTACGGCAGGCTGAGCGACTAACACACGGTAGTACATCCATACAGTGGAATATTACTCAGTGCTTAAAAGACAAAAAAAAAAGAGCTTCCAAGTCATGAAAAATTATAGGTCTTAAATGCATGTTGCTAAGTGGAGGAAGCTACAGACTGTATGATTCCAACTATATGACATTCTGAAAAGGCAAAACTGGGGAGATGGTGAAAAGATCAGTGGTTGCCTGGGGCTTGGGAGGGAGGGAGGAAGAAATGAATAGGTGGAATACGGGGGATTTTTTAGGTACATGAAGCTATTCTGTAGGACAATGTACATGCATGACATTAGGCATCTGTCAAAACCCACAAAATGTACAACACAGAGGGAATCTTAATGTAAACCACGGACTTTCGTTAATAATATTGGATCAATACTGGCTCATCAATTGTAACAAATTCACTCCACTAACGCAAGATATTGCCAAAATGGAAAATGGCAGTGGGGGTGTATATAGAACTCTGTGTACTATCTGCTCAATTATTTTGTAAATGTAAAACTGTACCCCCAAAAAGCCTATTAAGCATTAAAAATAATTATGTGAAATTCAGATTTCGTGTCCATAAATAAAAAGTTGTATGGAAGCACAGTGATAACTCATTTACACGTTCAGTTTACATTGCCCCTGGCTGCTTTTGCACTATTAACAGCAGAGTTGAGTAGTTGCAACAGAGACCACAAGACCACAAAGACTAAAATACTTACTATCTGGACCTTTACAGAAAATAAATGTTGGCAAACCCCTGCTCTAAATGTCATTACCCAGGTTAAAGGGAAAAAGCACATCCCACCATAGGCAGTTCTGAGCGAACCACTTTATTATTCAAAGTTGTTAGGGTCACAAGTTCTAATCACATAAGCTGAATTTTAAAATTTAACTGGCCACCTTCTAATATTAAAAAAAAAAAATCAAATAAATCAGTGAGGTATCTGAATACTCAAAATGGCAACTCCCAGAAAAAGAATCCACAGTCTACTGAAAAACGCCAGCAGACAACAGCGTTTCACTTTAGTGCCTGCAAAATCCACTCCACTTACTGAACCCCTAATGAATCAGAATTGAAGTGTTCAACTAAGAGAAGACTGTTAACAGTGTGAAAAGAGAAGCCTGGAAAACAATGGGAAATGCGCACATTCAGGGAGGGACAGGGCAGGATACCTGAGTTGAGTCAGTGAACCGACTACAAAGAATTGAACGCTCTGTAAAAGAACACTAGGACTGGGAGTCAATTTATCAGATCAATCACCACAATGCAGGCTGGAAAGAGAAAATAACGCTATGAGGAAGCGCCCCACAGTTATAGTTTAAGAGATATCATAAAAATATAATAGTTAGCTAGCTGAGAAAAACCATAACTACCTGATATTCTAGATTTATTAATAACTGATGGAGGGGGTGGATCTTGGGAAAAATCAAATCTGTAGAAATAATTTAGGAAAAGCATTCTGGAATAGTGACTAAGAGCACAGGCTTTGGAGGTAAACAAACCTCCTGATCCTGCTTGCTCCCCTCACTTGCTACAACACTGAACATTCGCGCTCTCTCTCTCAGCCTGTTTTTTCATCAATAAATTAATAATACCTCCTCCTTATGCTGTAGGGAGGATTAAAGAAGTCAATGCATGTTAAGAGCCTAGCAGGACACCTGACGCAAATGAAGGGCTAGATAAATGGTAATTATCCCTATTACCACCATATTTGGCTCAGGAAAACACACTTGGAATCGACAGTCTCAAGTTTCTTCCAGCAGCTCCTAGGAAATCTACCCAAGGACTGAAATAAAGCTCCCACTGCACATAATCTAAGAGGAGTTCTGTCCTTAGAAAATCAAATGAGGACTTCAGTTCAATACATAGAATTGAGATTACGCTCTTGCTACCGAGAATGGTGGCCCAAGGAGGAAAGATGAAGATCAGTCTGGATTCCCCCCGGATTCCCCCCAAGTTCCAAAGTAGGTGAAAGGCGTAGGCTCACGACAGGGCCCACTCAGAGACCTACGCAATCCCAAATTCTCGCTGGAGCCGGAGAACAGCATTAGTCCTATGTCCCAAAACGAAGAGAAGAATACAAGTTTCCTCTAAACACCTAGATGACAAAGTTTCCCCACCGTCATTCCCACTGCATTCCATTCCACTCTTCCCGATCACAAAACCAAACCAAAGATACACGAAACAACTTCAAAACAAATTGGCGCTGTTTCTGAAGGGCAGTCAGGATTACATCCATTTTTAAGCGTTAGGTCTAGGCAGTCAGGGACCCAAGGTCAGGTGCTTTGGTTCTCTGCCAAGATGGACATCAAGTCTAGACCAACAATGGCAGCTGCGACATGAAGATCTTTGCATACATTCCCCTTCTGTCACACAAACACGTACAGACACACTCCACGGCAATCACCGCCCACATCCCACACGGAGAAAACAGCTTCCAGCCTTTTTGGTGATCCCAGCCATCCTGCCCTCTGCTTCCTACCGACGCCCTTTCCGCTCCCACATCCTGACCCCCTGGTACTTTCCCAGCGCAAATGGCGAAAAACGATAACAATTCCAATCAGGCAACATTTTATGCTGCCGGGTGCCAGGGCAGAAACCGCCCGGTTCTGCTAGACTCTTCCAGGCAGGTCCACGGACGGAAGCGACGAGTTAGCCCCCGCTCCCGGGGCAGAGTTCGCCCACACCTGTCTCCACAAGTGGGCGGAAGGAGGGAGGAAGAACCCCGCGGCCAGCGCTGGCACATCCTCGGCCGCCACTCACCCCAATCCTCGTTCGCTCGGTGAGAAAGGCCCGGGCTAAGAGGCGACTCCATGGTGCCGGCAACGCCAGCCGGCTCTCGCACACCCCACGCTCCCGCGGCCTGGAACTCGGCGACTAACAGCTCGGACGGCGGCGGCAGGCGGACAAAATATCCCGTCCCGGCACGGGGACGGTGGCCGAGCGAAGACAAACTACGCCCGCTGCCCGGGGAGCTTGCGCAAATCAGAAAGGGGAAACGTCAGAGACCGAGCTCCTTTTCAGCGGATCTCCGAGTAACTATTTCCCTTTGGGAGTTTTCGGCACTTTCTGTCCCGCTGTTTTAAGGAAAAAAAGAAAAAAAGACACATAAGCCCTACTTTCGTTAAATAAAATGTATCGATAATAGTCAAAATGAAAAGTAAAAGCCCCTTCTGGATAGACCGGCTTGTTCCTCGCATATCCTTGTTAATACCACCGTGTAGCTATCTCAGAACAAAGGCAGAGACCCATAAAGTAAATGTGATTTAATTTTTTTGCAATCGCTGGCCGTCATTGTAAAAATTCTGCGTACACACGAGTGTGTGAAAGAAAAACTCAACTCTTGTGCCGCGTTCGTTAGACCCGCCTCTCTTCACGGGCACAGTACCTGAGGTAAACAACAGCACGTCCGTCGTACTTCCAGAAAGCCCCCTTCTATTTAAACAAATTTAAGCAAGGCAAATATAAAAGAGGGAACTCCTCGTCCTCACACCTATCTCCTAGATATGCGTTTCTAACGCACAGTACTTCGTAGTGGAAATCCGAGCGACCTTACCCTACAACCTAGAATAAGGTAGATTCGTAATCTTTTTATTGCTGGAACTGGAGAGTCGGTTTTGTTCCGAAGCAATTCACATCACGAACTGCCACTGAAAGGTTGGATTGAGATTGACGGAACAATTTCAAGAACGCTACGTAAATAGAATTCCTTCCTACATGTAGCATTTCAGCCGCGAGTTGTTTCAAATACCCTAAGAACCCGGATCCCTCTAGGACCGAGTGGAATCCTTCCCATGGTTACTAAACCAAACAAACGCTTCCCAGAATCCAGCGAACTCCTCGTGGCTGCGGGGTTACTACAGATTGCATAATCCACAGTCTTCAATACAGTCCTGGGACCCCAAACCGGAAACATTTTCCCGAAATGATTCCTTGTGTCATGAGGTAACTAAACAGTTTTCATGGATAGTGGAATAAATATCGCTTCTATTCAAAAACGGACCATAAAAAGAAAGCCCTAAAATAAAACCATCAAGAGTCTTTTATTCTACATCCACCAGATACCTTGGTCTTTTTTTTTTTTTTTTTAATCACCATGACTGAACTCCAGCCATTTTTTTTCAAAGTTTTTATTTTTATCCGAAAAGCGCAGATGACAATGAAACAAGCATTTGCGTCCCTATCACCAAAAATTAACAAATATTAACATTTTCTATTTTTCTTTCAGATTTTTCATACTGTAAGAAATTAAACATGACAGATAAAGCCCAACTCTGCTGCTTCTCCTGCTTCATTTCCCCACCCCCCCCACATAGACAACTTCTATTATGAATTTTATGGGAATCAAATCCATTTTTATTTTTATTTGTATTTTATTTTATTTTTATTTGTAGATACATATATTTAGTGTTGTGTTGGGTTTTTAAATTTACATAAATGTATCATACTCATGTTCTCCAAGTCACTTTTCTTATTCAGCATTACTTTTTGATGATCTATTCATGTTTGAACTGTTACGTGGTATTTCCTTGAAAAAATCTATATATCACAATTTCATTTTTCATTTCTCTACTAACGGACATTTGGATTGTTTTAAATTTTTACTGTTACATACATCCTTCTATGAGTCTCTTCATGCATATATGCAAAAATGTCTTTAAGATATATGCTGGGTCATAGAGTATGAATGTTAATATCTGCCAAATTATACCAATTTACATCCTTTCTACCAGTGATGAGCTCTTTACTCCACATTGTCACCAACACTAGATATGGTCACTTTCACATTTTTTGCCCCGTGAAGGGTGTGACTATAATTAACATTTCCCTGACAATTAAATATGGGGTAGATCTTTTCGCGTTTATTAAACCTTATTTCCTCTTCTGTGAATTGCCTATTCTTATAAAATTTGCTATTGTATTTTCTTTCTCTCAATGGTATGTATGTCTTTAGCTAGCCTACTCTATTCATTTAACTGGTATATATGTTGCCAATACCTTCTCTTAAGTTTACACTTGTTTTTTTGTTTATGGGGTTTTTGTCTTTAGGTTTCAATTTCAATGTAGTCAAATTTACCAATCTTCTGTTTATGATCTGTGCTGTTTGTAACTTGCTTAAGAAATCCTTCCCTCTCCTCAGGTCACAGAGATGTTTTAAATTTTCTTTCCATAGTTTTATAGTTTTGTTTTTCACATTCTTTTTTTTCTCCTTATTTGGTTATTGCTGGGGTGTAGTAGCACTATTGATTTTTATACGGCAATCCTGTATCCAAAAACCTTGCTGGATGGGGCACCTGGGTGGCCGTCGGTTAAGCATCCGACTTCGGTTAAGCATCTGACTTCAGCTCACGTCATAATCTCATAGCTCATGAGTTCAAGCCCCGCATTGGGCTCTGTGCTGACAGCTCGGAGCCTGGAGCCTGCTTCAGATTGTGTGTCTCCCTCTCTCTCTGCCCCTCCCCCACTTGTGCTCTGTCTCTCTCTCTCAAAAATAAATAAACATTTAAAAAAATTTAAAAACCTTGCTGAATTATGTGACTGTAATATTTTGTCTGTAAATCTCCAGAATTTTCTATGTAGAAAAACTTGTATGCAAATACGAATATTTTAACATTTATTTTAGCATGTAACCTCTTTTTAAAATTTATTTATTTTGAGTGAGGGGCGCCTGGGTGGCGCAGTCGGTTAAGCGTCCGACTTCAGCCAGGTCACGATCTCGCGGTCCGTGAGTTCGAGCCCCGCGTCAGGCTCTGGGCTGATGGCTCGGAGCCTGGAGCCTGTTTCCGATTCTGTGTCTCCCTCTCTCTCTGCCCCTCCCCCGTTCATGCTCTGTCTCTCTCTGTCCCAAAAATAAATAAACGTTGAAAAAAAAATTTTTTTTTTAATTTATTTATTTTGAGTGAGAGAGAGCACATGTGAGCAGGGGAAGAGGGGCAGAGGGAGAGAGAGAGAGGGAGAGAGAGAGAGAGAGAGAGAGAGAGAGAGAATCCCAAGCAGGCTCTATGCCCAGTGTGGAGCCCGATACAGCTTGCTCTCAAGAACCACGAGGTCATGACCTGAGCCAAGATCAAGAGTCAGACCCTTAACCAACTGACCCACCCAGGTGCCCCCATTGTAACCTTTTTTAAATTGTCCGCTCTGTGCTGACAGCAGAGAACCCCATGCAGGGCTCGAACTCCTGAGCTATGAGATCATGACCTGAGTTGAAGTCGGACACCTAACCAACTGAGCCACCCAAGCGCCCCTTAAATTGACCTTTTTTTTTTTTAATTTTTTTTAACGTTTATTTATTTTTTGAGACAGGGAGAGACAGAGCATGAACGGGGGAGGGTCAGAGAGAGAGGGAGACACAGAATCCGAAACAGACTCCAGGCTCTGAGCAGTCAGCACAGAGCCCAACGCGGGGCTCGAACTCACGGACCACGAGATCATGACCTGAGCGGAAGTCGGCCGCTTAACCGACTGAGCCACCCAGGCGCCCCTTAAATTGACCTTTAATGTGGAAAATTTCAAACACAAAGAAAAGGTGCTGAAGACTCGTTCTTAGCACCCAACTTCAACAATTTCCCATTGTTTTATCTACCCTCTCTCCCCACAACACTTTTTCTTTTGCTTTGTTTTTTCCCTTGGGGTGTTTTAAATTTTTTTTTTCAACGTTTATTTATTTTTTTTTGGGACACAGAGAGACAGAGCATGAACGGGGGAGGGGCAGAGAGAGAAGGAGACACAGAATCGCAAACAGGCTCCAGGCTCCGAGCCATCAGCCCAGAGCCTGACGCGGGGCTCGAACTCACGGACCGCGAGATCGTGACCTGGCTGAAGTCGGACGCTTAACCGACTGCGCCACCCAGGCGCCCCACTTCCCCTGGGGTGTTTTAAAGAAAATCCCAGAGAGCGTGTTATTTCACCTATAAATACTTTAATAGATATCCCGACAAGGCTTTTTTCACATTTTTAAAAACATGACTACAACACTGTTACGATACCCACCGAAATTAATAATTCCTTAATATTATCTACTACCTGTTCCATGTTCAGTTTTCGCTCAGAAATGCCTTTCTACAGTTGGTTTGTACAGTTGTTTCGTCTCCTATGTTGTTGCAACGGCAAGGACCTCTCCTACCACACTGAAGGCAGATGCACGAGTGTACATCTTTTAACTTGTTCCCAACTTTCATGCGAAAGGTTTCCTTTAAAGGATTTTTAAAAATGCCTTATTTAGGGGCACCTGGGTGGCTCAGTCGGTTAAGCGTCCGACTTCAGCTCAGGTCACAATATTGGGGTCCGTGAGTTCGAGTCATGCTCTGTCTCTCTGTCTCAAAAATAAATAAACGTTAAAAATAATGTTTTATTTATTTTTGAGAGAGAGAGACAGAGACAGAGCATGAGCGGGGGAGGGGCAGAGAGAGAGGGAGACACAGAATCGGAAGCAGGCTCCAGGCTCTGAGCCGTGAGCCGGGAGCCCGGCACAGGGCTCGAACTCATGAACCACAAGTTCCTGACCTGAGCCGAGGTCGGGCACTTAACCGACTGAGCCCACAGGTGCCCCCGATGTGAAAGTTTTAAAAAGTTTTACTAGTGATAAGATTTGTTTTTTCCTGTAGTTTCTTAACACAAGGAAAATTTCTTTTCATTTTTCATCAAGAAATTTGCCGTGGTTAGGGTTTTTTTTTATACACACTTTTGGTTATATACTCCTTCCATTCTAGTTACCATGCTTTTTAAAAAAATTTTTAATGATAAATGTTAAATGTTACTACATCCTTTTTATTCACTTGTTTTCAATTTAAACCCTTGGAAGAGAAATGAAATTTGAAAGAGTTTTGTCTAGGGGCGCCTGGGTGACTCAGTCGGTTGAGCGTCTGACTTCAGCTGAGGTCATGATCTCACAGTTGGTGGGTTCAAACCCCGCATCGGTCTCTGTGCTGACAGCTCAGAGCCTGGAGCCTGCTTCCGATTCTGCATCGCCCTCTCTCTGTCCCTCCCCTGCTTGTGTTGTCTCTCTCTCTCTCTCTCAAAAATAAATATTAAAAAAAAAAAAAATGAGAGTTTTGTCTAGAGACATAAAGGAGACCCTTGCCTAGATCCATACTTCTGAGGACTCCACTCCGGCGTCTGGCAGTGTCTCTTCCTGCAGGGGGAGAATCCATGGTACCAAGGTGAGATGCCCAACCGGAACACATGCCTCCTTCTAGACACACTTCTTATGCCCAAATAGCTCCACACCTGCTTCTGAAGCTTGCTTGGGTTTCTGACTCCTAAGGGTGAACTGTGCCAATGCTGTATGCCAGGGGTGTAAACAGAGCTTAGAAATGTGAGGTGGAAAGTCCACATCCACATATGCACGGGCCATATAAACAAACCCAGGGGTGGGGAAAGGGGACGGTCTGTAGGTCAGGGGCCAATTCTCCTACACTGTCATGTTTTGGCAAGGAATCCATAAAGTCAGAGAATTCTCTTCTCAGACCTGTCTGAGACCTTCTCAGGTCTGTAAACTCAGACCTTGTCTTCCAGGTCTTTACGAAGGCATGTTTGTCAAGATAAGGGAATAACAGTTTGGTAGCTTCATTTGTAACTTTCAAATACTAAGACAAATAGCACATGGGCCTCAATTTGCACTCGTCAGGATGATGCAAATGTTGGTGGGGTACCTGACCAGTGAATTTATAACTTGCTTAAAAATTGTATTTCAGGGCACCTGGGTGGCTCAGTCGGTTAAGCGGCCGGCTTCGGTTCAGGTCATGATCTCGCAGCTTGTGGGTTCGAGCCCCGTATCAGGCTCTGTGCTGACAGCTCAGAGCCTGGAGCCTACTTCAGATTCTGTGTCTCCGTCTCTCTCTGTTCCTCCCCTGCTCACGCTCTGTCTCTCTGTCTCTCAAAAATAAAGATTGAAAAAAATTTTGTTTTAATAGTATTTCATCAGTTCTATATTTTTACTATCTGGTATTTTCATTATTCACCCTATTCACCCATTATTCATTATTCACCCTAAACAGTGAATCCAAACATTAGAATACAGAGGTTAAAAGCTCAGATCTTGGGGGAGCCTGGGTGGCTTAGTTGGTTGGGTGTCCGACTTCAGATCGGGTCATGATCTCACAGCTTGTGGGTTTGAGCCGTGTCAGGCTCTGTGCTGACAGCTTGGAGCCTGCTTCGGATTCTGTGTCTCCCTGTCTCTCTGCCTCTCCCCTACTCATGCTTTGTTTCTCTGTCGCTCAAAAATAAATAAACATTAAAAAAAAAAACACCTCAGATTTTGGAATAAGCCAAATCTTGATTCAAATCTAGGTTCAACCATTTTCTAGCAATGTAACTTTGATGAAGTGACTTAATCTTTCTGAGCCTCAATTTTACGTGTAAAAAGGGAATAACAGGACCTATCTCGTAAGGTTTGGGGGGAGGATTAAATTCCATAATACACATTAAATGATTGGAATGCTAATTAGCCCATGGTAAATTTTCAAAAAATTGTAGCTATTTTAAGGAACAACGTTGAATGCTACTAGCTAGGCACTGCATTATATCACCCAAATCCCCATAAAAACCCAGACTGAATCCTATTATTATCTCTCCGTTTTATATAAGGAATTAAGGCTTATGCAAATGACCTTTAAAATAATGCTTTTAAGGAAGGCAGAGCATGTATTATTCCCATTTCATGAAAGAAAACTGACGCTCAACTTTCCAAAGACCTTCCAAGGGGGCGCCCGGGTGGCTCGGTCAGTTAAGCGTCTGGCTCCTGGTTTCAGCTCAGGTCATGATCTCAGGGTTTGGAGTTCCAGCCCCACGTAGTTCGAGCCTGCTTGGGATTCTCTCTCTCCTTCTTTCTCTACCCCTACCCCGCTTGCACTCTTTCTCAAAATAAATTAAAAACAATTTTTAAATCAAAATAAACAAACACAAGCCAGGAAGTTGGGGACAGGTGAAACCAGAATTCTCAGAGCCCACTCTAGTCCTTCAGTACTAGTTTAACTGCGCCAGAAACACTGCCGTGAAAGAGTTAAAATTGCTATTTTCTACAGATCTGTAAGCCCATCATGTTGTAAATGGATATTCTTAAATATTAAAAAGCTTTCCATTTGTTTGTTTGTTCTTGAGAATGAAGGCATAATGGATTTTCTATTTACCACCCAAAATGTTTTAACATTAATGAGTTTGAAATTGGAAACTTTTGCTTAGTGGATGTTTCACAAAATTTCAAAATTTACATAAAGTCAATTCCCCCAAATTCATTTTCCACTGGCAAATACCAATTATCTTCCAAAAAAAGCTATTTTGTCTCTTTCTCCTGGCTGGAATGTAAATTGCAAGAAGACGGGTTTTTATCTAGTGTGCTCACTGCATCATCTAGAATTGTGCACAGAATAGTTGCTCAGTAAATTATTTACGGAATTGACAATTGCAGATCCAAATAAAATCTATGCAATTTTCCCCATGCTAGATGCTACAGCGTGGGATTGATAGGTATTAACTCAAGCCATACAAAACTCTTAACTACCTGTTACCTACAAAAGGCAAAATTCATGTGTTTCAGCCTAATTGTTTTTAAAGTTTTCTAGAGTATATTATGAAGCAAAGTGAACAGATATTACAAAAGCTAAGATAAAAATGGGAGAAATTTTTCTCATAAGAAAAAATTATTTTATAAAAGTTACCAAAGGCTTCAAGTCCTATGTTAAGATATTCTCACAAATCACAACACTCCCACCATTTCAAAAGTTAAACTAGGGGCCGCGCCTGGGTGGCTCAGTTGGTTGAGCAACCAAATCTTGATTTCATCTCAGGTCATGATCTCACAGTTCGTGGGTTCAAGCCCCGTATCAGACTCTGTCCTGACCGCTCAGAGCCTGGAGTCTGCTTTGGATTCTGTGCCTCCCTCTCTCTCTGACCTTCCCCTGCTCACCCTCTCTCTCTCTCTCACCCTCTCTCTCTCTCTCTCAAAAACAAATAAGACGTTAAAAAAAAAAAAAAAAAAGGTTTTTAGAAAAGAAAGAGAAGTTTCAAAATATGTCCAAACAAATCTGCTTTGCATTTCTAGAAATAAATCTATTTAAACACAATCATTTCCAATTTTTGTACATAATTTTGTCCATCCAGACCTTAACATCACTTAACATTCCAAAAATCAGAACTCTTTAAAATATACGAAACAAGGAACGAATCTGGGTTATACAAAATTTTAATATCGAATAAAGTATAATTTACATGATTAAAAGTTTTGATTTCCACATAAAGTATTCTACTGAAATAAGAGACTAACAAAGCACAGTTTCCAAGTCACAGTAAATGAAATGTTGACGGTCTAAAAACTAGACAATCGGCCATGAATGACAACAAGCAAGGGAAGCATGTATCAGCAAGTTTCTTTCCAAGCTATCAAAAATGTCACAAGTTCAAATTTTTCTTGTCTGTGATCCCAAAACCGGCAGCGTCTTCATTTCATCCACTCTATTCTTATGTATTTGAAAAGCAGGTGTTATCCATCTACCACAGGAGCACTGTTCACCATACCAATTGAAAGAACCCAACTTGGCATTGCATTTGGGGCAAAGAAGCTGAAATAAAGCAACTGTGTTACTTCATTCACTCACCTGTATATAAAACAAATAATTACCACTGGCAATATAGGATATAAAACAGGTAAGACGCAGCTCCTACCTCCACGGAGTTTATGATCTAATCAGCAAGATGAAAGGCTATGGCAATTCGCCATACTAAGATGGAGGGCTATGATAATCGTGCAAAAAGCATGTTGTGTCCTGGGAGTTTGGCAAAGGACCAGATGAATCCGCGCATGAGGGGAGAAAGGTGACGGCGGAGATAGGAAACCCAAGGTTGCAGGATGTGGCATGTGCTGGCTTTTAAATCAGCCTGCGGTTTAGTATCTCAAACTAAGATCATCACGGCTACAGAACAGGAAGGCATGTTAGGAGTCTCACGTTCTATTAATGATATTGACGGCATGTAAGTTAGGTCTCAGCTTCCTGGCTATTTTAAAACAAATAAACAGGGGCCCCTGGGTGGCTCAGCCAGTTAAGCATCAGACTCTTAATTTCGGCTCAGGTCATGATCTCCCTGGGGTTCATGGGATAAGGTCCCATGGTCAGGCTCTACACTGTCAGTGAGGGATTCTCTCTCTCCCTCTCTTTCTGTCCCTCTTCCCCAGTCACGCTCTTTCTCAAAATAAATAAATAAACATTTAAAAATAATAAAGGGATGCTGGGTGGCTCAGTTTGTTGAGCATCTAATCTTGGCTCAGGTCATGATCTCGCAGTTTGTGAGACTGAGCCCCGCGTGGGGCTCACTGCTGTCAGCACAGAGCCCACCTCGGATTCTGTGTGGCCCTCTCTCTCTGCCCCTCCCCTGCTTGTGCGCGCTCTCTCTCTCAAAAATAAACATTAAAAAAATAAATAAATAAAAATAAAGAGATTAAAAACAAAAGACTATATCTTAGATTAAGATTAAGAATATCTTTAGGGGGGCGCCTGGGTGGCGCAGTCGGTTAAGCGTCCGACTTCAGCCAGGTCACGATCTCGCGGTCAGTGAGTTCGAGCCCCGCGTCGGGCTCTGGGCTGATGGCTCAGAGCCTGGAGCCTGTTTCCGGTTCTGTGTCTCCCTCTCTCTCTGCCCCTCCCCCATTCGTGCTCTGTCTCTCTCTGTCCCAAAAATAAATAAACGTTGAAAAAAAAAAAATTTAAAAAAAAAAAAAAAAAAGAAAGAATATCTTTAGGGGCACCTGGGTGGCTCAGTCTGTTGAGCATCTGACTTCAGCTCAGGTCATGATCCCACAGTTTGTGGGTTCAAGCCCCATGTTGGGCTCTGTGCTGACAGTGCAAAGCCTGCTTCAGATCCTGTGTCTCTCCCTCTCTGTCTGTCCCTCCCCTACTTGTGCACACTCTCTCTCTCTCAAAAATGAATGAATAAACTAAAAAAAAAAAAGGGTATCTTTAGATTAACATTAAGCAAACCTAAATGAGAAGTGTGACCGTCACAATGCTCACATGAGCTGCATTCTTAAGAATTAACAGGAAATGAAAACAAATCTCTCAGCAAACATACAAACTGAAAGATCAGGAAAAAAGAGAGACATTATGGAGCCAAAAGAAAAAAAAAAAGAGAGGGAAGAAAAACTTTAAATATAATTTTAAAATCCTTATTTGCCCTTACTTGTTACTAAGTTTGCGTTTTGTTAAAATACATTCTAATTGGCTTATATTAGTCTTCTACTTGAAAAAACATAAATAGCCTTGAAAGGAATTATCTTAGACCAACAACCCCCAACTAGAAGTGGTTCACTATTTTAGATCAGCTGGGTTTTATTTAATTAATATATTTGATAGAGTCTTATCTACACTAGAAAGATATAATCTTCATCAAGAAGGTAGTTATGATGGTTTAAAGTCCGAGAGAACAAAATATAGATGATATAATGAAACTGCAGAAAATATAATGTGTTCCTACCTGTCCATCCATCACGCCCAGCAAGGCAGATTCCATCCACTGTACAGGTTCAATGAAATACGATGTACATTGAGCCTGACCCCCTGTGGTGAGCATCAAAGATGGCGTCACTCTCTTGTGGGCAAAGGCTATAGGACCACTTCCTTCATTATGATCCAAAATGCTAGAACTTCGAAATAAAGATCGCCTGCAAGCCCCAAACAAAAACATTAATGGCTTTCAAAACAATGAAAAAATAGATGCAATGTGCAGTATTTCTTAGCAAAATAAAATTGATTATGCTACTGTAATTTTCAATAACCTCTACAAATAATCTGATTTAGTTTCACTCTTAAGAACTTATTCTCTTCTTAAAAGCAGATTTGAAGGGGTGCCTGGGTGGCTTAGTTGGTTAAGTGTCCGGCTATTGATTTCAGCTCAGGTCACTATCTCACAGTTGTGCAATTCAGCGTATGGTCGGATTCCATGCTGAATGGGGAGCCTGCTTGGAATTTTCTTTCTCCTCTCTCCCTGCCCCTCCCCCCACTTACATGCGCGCGCGCGCACACACACACACACACACACACACACACACACACACACACACACGAAAGGAAAACAGAGAGAGAGAGAATCCCAAGCAGGCTCCACACTCAGCATGGGCTCCATTCCACAACCCTGGGATCATGACCTGACCTGAAATCAAGAGTTGGGCGCTTAACCCACTGAACCACCCAGGCACCCCTGATTTTGAAATTTCTACGTTACTCAATTAAACAAGTTCTCCCTACAGATTTTAAGAAAACGAAACTTTCAATACTTTTCAGCTACTGAGACAAGGCAAAATCTCCAGAGGATAGAAAATATTTTACCTGCACTTTCTACATTTGTAGAGAACCTCGTCTTTCAATCCTTGTGAAATGGTCGTTGGGTCGACAGCAAAGAGTTCTTGAGGTAAGTTCTGTAATTCTACAGGACATAATTAAAATGTATCTAATTGTTGAAGTTAACTCTGCATTGTCAGGCAAAGTTCAGCTAATGTCAAACTAAGGCAAGAAGTGCTAACCTCAGAAATTAGAAAAGAAAAAAAAAAAATCTCCAGTGAGGAGAAATCAGGGGGAGGTAGGAGAGCATAGTGAAGCCCTTGGATTCTGGGACAGACTGCCTAAGTTCAAATCCCAGCCCACCACTGACAAACCATGTGACCTGGAACAAGTTATTTCTTGCTAAATCACAGTTTCAAAAGGAAATAATAGTACCCGTCTCAAGAGATGGCTGGAAAAGTGAGATAATGCACCTGAAGCCTTTCGTGTCAGAGCAAAGAACATCTAAAAAGGGCCCAATAAGCAATTATCACTAGCAATTATCACTTACCTGGATACTTTTCTGTAACCTTTTGTAAACGATACTGCTTATAAACTGCACTCGAAGTATCTACTTCATATCCCATTGCCTGGTATAATTTTAGTTGCCACTCAAATCCCTCATTCATCCTGTAAGGACAAGCAAATTTAAAGTTAAGTTTTCACTACATGAGTAAAATCACACTGCAAAAACAATTATTACTATAACAAAGAACTCACTTAGCCTCTGGTTTGATGGTCTGGAGATTTTCATAGGCTTTTTCAAAGGTAAGCTGGTCAGTCTTCATCAGAAAAGCAGTTATTATAGCCACACTTCGACTGACTCCTGCATGACTGAAAAAGAGACCTTTAAAATAAAATCGCAAACAGCACCAATTAAAAAAACAAAAAAGCCCAGCTCCCTATCAGTGGTAAAGTTCAGGTCCACTGCATGTCTGCTTCTTCTACCCAAGATAAACTCTTTGTCTCTGAAATACTAACGACATACAAAAGAATTATTTCCTTTTTTTTTTTAATTTCTTTAACATTTATTTTTGAGAGAGAGAGAGAGAGAGAGAATGAATGAGCAGACGAAGGGGCAGAGAGGGAGACACACACAGAATCCAAAGCAGGCTCCAGGCTCCCACCTATCAGAGCTCGAGGCAGGGCTCGAACCCACAAACCGTGAGATCATGACCTGAGACAGACGCTAAACAACCGAGACACCCAGGCACCCCTATTTATTTCCTTTTTGTTTTTGAATTCTGAACTATGTGAATGTATTACCTTTCCAAAAGGTAATACACTAATTTTACACTAATTAAAAAAAATTATAATGGCTTTGGAAAAAATCCAAGCTCCCTTGCTCTTGGCATTCAGGGGCCTGGAAACCCGGTCCCAGGCTTCTCTCCATTTTACCACTACCTTATGTCCTTTATGTAAATATTTAGAACAAGAGCTGGCACACAGTAAAAGTGCTGGCTCAATAAACCGAAACTCCTGTTACTACACTCCAATCCAACTAAAAAGGACTACTAAGAATTCCCAAATACCTATCAAGATTTTCTTTTTGGCATTGCTACGACGTAACTCCATCTTTCCCATGGGCGTGGCTTAGGGATCCTTCGTGTCCTAACCAATTTTTCTCTCCCCATTTCTCCCCTTCATCAACCACCCTCTGCCCCAAACAAAAACACTGAAAAGAATCTACTTTTCCTCTGAAGGTTGAATAACGTTTGTTCATCTCCTTTGGCACTTGACTCGCATCACAATCATCGGGGTAGGTGCCTGGCTTCTTCTGAAGAGCTTTAAACTCTTCTAGGTGCAGGGACTTGGCCGTTTATCAGCCCCACCCCCCACCCCCCGCTAAAAAACAACTCCGGGTTGGGAGGGGGGCTGCAGGATGAATCAAAATACACAAGTGTGAATCATCAAAACAGGAATGAATGAGAGCCAGCACGCCTTCAGGGGCCCCGCCCCCTGCCCCCTCCTCTCTCCCGGACACCCGCCAGCCAAGGGAGGGAGAGGAGGTTCTGGTCGTCTGACAGCCCCTTCGCCCTCCCCTAGGATCCTCGGAGGAAGGGGGGCGGCGGCAGGCTGGAAGCGAAGCGGGGCTGCACCCCCTCGTGCGGGCCGCTCACCAGTGCACCAACGTCGCGCGGCCCTCGTCGCGGGCCTGGCCGATGAAGGCCACACACCGGTCCAGATGGCTGAGCAGGTCAGTTTCGGGCTTGTCCAGCGCCGGCACAAACAGGCGCCGTAGACCCTCGATCCCGGCGCCCGACCTGAAGTCGGGCTCCTCCGAGTCCACCGTCAGCACGGCCGTGATGCCCGCCTCCCTCAGGTGGTCCGGCTCCGCCGCGGCCGCGGCTCCACCCAGGTACAGCCCCGGCCGCACCTCCAGCATCTGCCCGGCGGAGCTGGCCCCGCTCCGACTGTCACCCGGCCGCGGGCAGCCATGACTCCCTCCCTGCGCCTCCAACATGGCGGCGGCCGGAGGCCGAGTGGCCAGGGGCCCTACCATCGAGTAGGCGGCCGGCTAGAACGCCCTTCCTCTGGGAGGAGCCGGCCTTAGATGCGCAGGCGCTCCCTCGGAGGACCGCGGCCGTGGCAGGAATGCGTGCTTCTGGGGCAAGGTGATGCTGTGGCTGAGGCAGAGCAGCCTTTAGAACCCGAGTCTGGCCCCAGCCTCCCTAGATTGGTGGTAGAGGATAAACTTGCCCATATACAGGGTTTCTCGGGCTTATAGTGTTGAGACTTCATGGAAACGGGCGATGAGAGCAGCTGGACTCAAATTTGAAATAATGGTCCCACCAACCGAATGAATCAACTCTCATTTTATCCAACTGGGGTAAAACCGTTTTTTCAACGTTTATGAAGCCTTCTGTTTGTGTTTCTTCTCTTGTGACTAATTTTTCTTCTTTTTTCTTTCTTTGCCCAGTTTTTTATTGGTATGTGAATCTCTTTCTTGTTGATGTACACTGTCCTATATACTTTTAAGATACTAATCTCACATTTTTGTGTGTCAGTACCCTCCAACCCAAGAACGCCGGGAACCTATCTCACTTTCTTATCATTTGCATGTTCCCTGAAGTAGCATTTTTAATTGCTTTTAAGAATTTTTCCGTTACATTCACATGTTAGCTGTTGGGTGCAAAAGGCCTAGTTTTCAGCCTATTTTGGCTTTTGGCGTGATCATTTCTAGCTTTTGATTTAAAGAGAGAGACCTGTGATTCTTCCTTTCACTTGAACATCTAGAGATCATTGTAGGGTTATTAATTGGCCTAATTACAATATGGTTGCATCTCAGGGACTAGGAAGGCCTGAAAAGAGGAAGCCAGATGGGGGGAACATCTGGTCTGTGGAGCAGTCAGAATATATATCATGTTGGGGCACCTGGGTGGCTCAGTTGGTTAAGCATCTAACTCTTGATTTAGGCTCAGGTCATGACTCACAGTCCGTGAGATCTATCTCCTCATCAAGCTCCACATCAGGCTCTGCTCAGAGCCTGCTTGGGATTCTCTCTCTCTCTCTCTCTCTCTCTCACTCTCACTGCCCCTCCTCCCTCTCTCTTTTTCTCCCTCTCTCAAAATAAGTAAATAAACATTAAATATATGTATACACACAACATTTATTAAGTTTGTCATCTTATATGGGTATGATTTGTGGCACCCCAAAACAATCACAATAGTAACGTCAAAGATCACTGATCACAGATCACCATAACAAATATAATAATAATAAAAAATTTGGAATATTGGGGCGCCTGGGTGCCTCAGTCCGTTGAACGGCTGACTTTGGCTCAGCTCATGATCTCATGGTTCATGAGTTCAAGCCCTGCATTGGGTTCTGTGCTGACAGCTCAGAGCCTGGAGCCTGTTTCAGATTCTGTGTCTCCCTATCTCTCTGCCACTCCCCTGGTTGTGCTCTGTCGTCTCAAAAATAAATAAACATTAAAGAAAAAAAGTGTTTTAAACAGGTTAATTGTGACATCAGAAAACAAAAAGGGGGAGAGGGATAACTGGGTTGAGCTTTTGTATGTATTGAAGTTATTATCAACGCAAAATAGACTGTTATAGCTATAAGATGTTTTATGTAAGCCTTATAGTAACCACAAAACAAAACCTACAGTAGATGCAATACACATGAGATGAAGAGTAGGGAATCAAAGCATAACACTGTGGAAAATCATCACTTCAGCAATGAAGGAAGCAAGAAAGGGAGAAGGGAACTAGAGTGCCAGAGACCAGCTCCAGCAACCAGGGGTTCCCGAAGGAAGAACAGCATTGGTGAAAATAAAACAAAACTAAAATAAAAAACTAAAACTAAAATAAAAATGGACACAGACAACAACAGCAGTGTGTTGAACTGGCCGATTTATTATAGTAAATGTGGCATTATATTTGCTAGTGATTTCCTTGTAACATATGTCATCTATGTTTTTCTAACATTACCTAATTTTGAAAATGTTCTTATGTGTAAACAACCTTTAAGAAATAACATGGTGATTTTCCCCTAAGTTTCCCGCATACCCTTTGATTATTGATTAATTTCTTACATTATTCCATTATGCATCTGCGTTTATCTATAATCTACAGAGCATTTGCTTTGCTTTGCTGGACCCTGCTTTGGATTCTGTGTCTCCCTCTCTCTCTGCTCCTCCCCCACTCATGCTCTGTCTCTGTCTCTCTCAAAAATAAATAAACATTTAAAAAATTTAAAAAAAAAGAAATAAAGAAGATCTGAAATGAATAACCTAACTTTATACCTCAAGGAACTAGAAAAAAAAAAAAAAAAAGCAAACTGGGCCCAAAGTTAGCAGAAGGAAGGAAATGACAAAATGATATGGAGACCAGAAAAACAATCAAAAAGAGCAATGAAAGGAATATGTGGTGTTTTGAAAAGATGAACAGAATTGACAAAGCTTTAGCCAGACTCACTAAGCATGAAGGAGGGAAGATTAAAAACAAAATCAGAAAGAGGAGACATTACAACAGACACCACAGAAATATAGAGGATCATGAGAGACTAGGATGAGCAATTATCTGCTGACAGATTGGATAACCTAGAAGAAAAGGATACAGTCTAGGAAACATGTAACCTACCAAGACTGAATCATGAAGAAACAGAGAATCTGTTCAGACCAATAATGAGTAAGCAGATTAAATCAGTAATCAAAAATTTTCCAAAAAAAAAAAAAAAAAGAAGAAGAAGAAGAATCCCAGAGCCAGGTGGTATCACTGTGAATTCTACCAAACATTTAAGAAAAACTTAATGCCAATCCTTCTCAAAGTCTTCCAAAAAATTGAAGAGCAGGGAACACTTCCCAGACCCATTTTACAGGGCCAGCATTACCATGATTACAAAGCCAGATAAGGACACTATGAGGAAAGAAAACTACAGGCCAATATCCCTGATGAATACGGATGCAAAAGTTCTCAGGGGCACCTGGGTGGCTCAGTTGGTTAAGTGTCCAATTTCAGCTCAGGTCAAGATCTCACAGCTTATGAGTTTGAGCCCCATGTGGGGCTCTGTGCTGACAGCTCAGAGCCTGGAGTCTGCTTTGGATTCTCTGTCTCCCTCTCTCTCTGCCCTTCCCCCACTCATGCCCTGTCTGTCTCTCAAAAATAAACAAACACTAAAAAAGATTTTTTAATTCTCAACAAAATACTAGTAAGCAGAATTCAACAGCAAATTAAAGGATCATACACCATGATCAAGTGGGATTTATCCCTGGGATGTAAAGATGATTTAACGTCCACAAATCAATAAATGTGATATACCACACGAACAGAGTGAAGGATAAAAGTCACATGATCATCTCAATAGATGCATAAAAAGCATTTGACAATATACAACATCTTTTCATGATAAAAAAAAAACTCAACAATTGGGTATGAAGGGACATGTCTCAACATAATAAACAATTTTCTAGGTAAAGAATCTGGCTTCTCTGCTGAGAATGATGATGGAGGTTTCAGAAGAATAGCCAGTTTGAGGGAAATTTGCCTGAAGAGAGTAGAGAACATGCGTGGAAGCTGACCTGTGGGATCAGGCAACCCAGGGCCTGGTTAGTGTTTGCATCATAAATGTAAAACTCTTGGGGCACCTGGGCGGCTCAGTTCCTTGAGCGTCTGACTCTTGATTTCAGCTCAGGCCATGATCCTAGGGTCATAGGATTGAGTCCCATGTCTGGCTCCGTACTTAGTGCTGAGTGTAGAGCCTGCTTGGGATTCTCTCTCTCTCTCCCTCTGCCCATTCATGCTCTCTCTCTCTCTCTCTCTCTCTCAAATAATAAATAAATAAATACGCTTCTGTGCAGTAAAGGGTTAATTCAGTAGGCCTTGGTGGCTCACGCTCAAGCCTGAGGGTAGTCTTGGTGACCCCTGATATAGAATCTATTGTCTAGAATCATGAAAAACTGGAAATACTAAATGACTATAAGTAATGGATTTGTTTCACAAGTGGTTGTATCCAGCCAATGAAATACTAACCAACTATTTCAAAGATAACAAAGGAAGTGGTCCGTGCTAGTTTTTTTTTAACGTTTATTTATTTTTGAGACAGAGACAGAGCATGAATGGGGGAGGGTCAGAGAAAGGGAGACACAGAATCTGAAACAGGCTCCAGGCTCTGAGCTGTCAGCACAGAGCCCTACGCGGGGCTCGAACTCATGGACCGCGAGATCATGACCTGAGCCAAAGTCGGCAGCTTAACCGACTGAGCCACCCAGGCGCCCCTAGGTTTTGTTTTTTTGTTTTTTGTTTTTTTTGAAGCTGGTTTGCAAATAGAAAATACATCTTGGACATATATATGTATACACATAGATAGATATAGATTATATAGATACAGATATAGATATAGATGTGAAAAATATTGAAAGATACATGTCAAACATAACAGTGGTCATTTCTGGGAGCTGGCTTAAGAGACTTACAGGACAGCCTTCATACACTTCTTTCTATGTAGTTTTTTTTTTTTTTTCGACTACTACCATTAAAATTATTCACTGTAAACAATTATAGCTATTTATATTCTGGAAAAGGGGGAAAACACTATTAGCGGTTCATCTCCTGAAGTTACCTTAATCATTCCCGCAGCCTTATTAGTTTTCTGTTGGAAGCGAGCTTTCTTTCCTCAACTCCCTAAAATGACTATCATCTCCTTCATGGCCGGGGGTAGGAGACACCTCTGAATTGTTACTAACTACCCACAGAGTCTGGTCCAGTAAATGTCTGTAAGTGGATAAATAAAAATACCCAGATTCCTGCCGCTGAAGATCTTTTCCAGTTTCTGCATTTGTATTTGTGGCCACTAGGTGACACAATTTACCCTCTGGCAAGATACATTTCCTGTCCCACCCTCACGATAGGGTTAAAGGAATATGGCAGCCTGTGAGAAAAGTAAGATGTTAGGGTTAGGAATGGAATGCTGTCTTTAGGGAGGGAGCCGGATTGTTTTCTGTCAAGGAGAAAGGAGCTTCTCTGTCCTAGGATTGGGAGTCCCCACCCCCACCCCGCAGACACAAAGGCAATTTATCTGTTCATTGTATCACCAGAAAACCTGCAACCTTGATAAATATTAAGCAAAAATTCTTATTGTTAAGCGATCATCACATATGTGGTGGCCCGCATGTTAAGAAGACAGCCGTTTTTTGTAACGCGACCCAGTTGTACGAGAATACGCATTACCCTAGCCTTCCTCTTCTTTGGTTGTTTCTCAGAAATGTTTGGCTACAGTCACATGTACAATGTATCGCTTTCATCTTTAAAAATGTTTTCTGTAAGTGTATGTCTGTGCTGAGCCCTGAGCAAGGAAATTTCCCCTCTTCTGCCCCATCCTCTCCCCAGCAAAGTCCCAAGAGGAACTTCCTCTTTCTGTTCCTAGCACATTTCCCAGGGCCCCCCTACACCCAGCACGTTATCAGGAAATGTTTGTCAGTGATGTTCTCAATGGGGCTTAAAGACAGTTGTGAAGATACACATGAAATGTACTTTGAGGCCAAGTAAAAATGAACAAAAATATAGATGACAACATAACTCTATTATTTGGCCTGTGTTTGTGAGTGGGAAGTGGACACCTAGAAAGTGACGAGCTGGGACTTGGTGTTGCTTTTGAGGGGCACGGTCTGAAGCCAGAGGAACACCTAGGTGTGATCCTGAGCTGCACAGGCCCCTGCTACCCACCAGCGTGTGGTCCCGTGCCTTTAGAAAGTTCTATGATTCCGCGAAGTCTCTGTCTCTTCATCTGCAAAATGGGAGTAGTTAGAGCCATGTTGCAGAGTTCTGATAAGGATTAACTTGTTGGTGTGTGTCACTAGGTGGCGACAGAGAGATCTGCCATGCTAAACTGTGCACCTGGAGGGAAAGCTGTGCACCTGGAGGGAACAGCTGGAAGGGGCTGTGAGAGGGTTGCTGAGCTGGGGGGGGTGAGGGGGGGGAGGCTGGTGCAGCTGAAGCTGTTGAACAGAGATGAACCATGGGGTGTGCTCAGTCCAGGAATTCAGCGGTCATGAGGATTAGGAAAAGCGGATCCTAACCACCTACCGTGCTGCAACCACATCCCTAAACTCACTTAGTCATTGGGATTCTGGGTCTTTGTAGAGGTGCGTCCTCTTGACAAAGGGGCACCTACTGTTGAGATTCTGAGGAAGAAGCATCAGCTCTGCCTACAGACCCTGGGAGCAGAGACGACTGAATGGAGCGGGAGCACCCGCATTGTGTCCACTGACCCAACAACTGTCCTGCCTTACTCCCAGGCCCTCCCCACCCTCCAACATTTGCCAACTTAGCACCCTGTAGGGTTGAGTTGCAGGTGAAGGAGGTGAGAAGAAGGGGCTGGCAAGGTGGGGTGGGGGGTAGCTGTGAGCAGGAAACACTGAGGTCTGAGGGCTAAGACCCCAGACCGTCTCATTCATGGTGCCCAACGTGGCTAACTAAAGGGACGATTTGTTGTCAGACTTCACAAGCTGTCCTGGGACGTGTGTTCAGTCACACTGGCCTCATCCAGCCCTACCAGTGGCTGCATAGAGCTGAGCCTCCGTGGAGGGAAAGGGCTCCTACACGATGAGGGAGCGTGGGGCAAGCTGAGAGCAAAGTACAAGCTGGCACCCCTGCCCCCTGCACCCCAGGTGGGATATGTGTGATTGACACTTCCCAAGAACAGACGAAAGGGGTTTGAGTGCTTGCCATGGTGATGTGGGAAACTAAGGCAAGTGAAAAATTAAATTCCCTTACTGCCTACAGCCCCCATTACAAGTCTTTGAAACTGGCAGAGTGACCTCCCTCCAGGAACTCAGCTGTCTCCATGATGACACTTTGCTAGGGGCAAAAGAGAATCTTGGCTTAACATTATTCTGACCGTCCCCCCCCCCCAAGCCCCGGGATCCTGTAAGTCTACTTTAACATGTAAAAATTCCTTTGGAACCTTCCTTTATCTCAACTCCCCCAAGATATATGCTGGCAATCATACTCCAAGCTTATGGCCCCTTGATATACATCTGAAGGGTCTCATGACTGAGATTTTACTAAACGGTAATAGCACGGCACTTTCCTAACAGCAGCTAGCCCCTCAAGGTCCTGGAAATCTTGCTTCCAAAATTCCTTAGAGACTTATGCTGTCCCTAACCTCCTCCCAACCTGAAGGTATATAATCAGTTACCTGTCACAATCCCAGTATTGCTCTTCTGCACCTGGGTCCTGTCCCCGTGCTTTAATAAAATCACCTTTTTGCACCAAAGACGTCCTCAAGAATTCTTTCCCGGCCATCGGCTCCAGACCACCCCCACCATCACCCCCAACAACCTCATCACTACGTGTCCCTCACTCACTGGCCTCATGTATCCAAGCACCCTTTCACAGAGGGTCTCAGCGTCCCTTGGCAGTCCACCCGGTGCTAAGTGGATAGCCCCCATCTCCATATATATCTTTAAGTCGTCAAACCAGTAAGATTGCCTGGTATCCTGGTTACGGCAGGAATGGCCCATTAGCACTTACAGAAATAAGCAGCTATATTAACCACAGTGTTATTAACGACAGTGATGAGGGAGCAGAAGCAAGCTGAGGGCAAAACACAAGCTAACAAGACCCGCCCCCCCCCCCCACACACACACCTAGGTGGGATATGTGTGTTGTTACTCAGGTACTCCTGGCTGCCCAAGAACAAAGAAAAAGAAAGAAAACAAAAGGTTAACATACAGGACACACGGGAGATCCCAGTCATACGATTTGTGAGTCTCCGTCAGTTTACAGATGTCTTCGTAAATTACAAAAGGCAATCTTATCAACAGCTTAATCTCCAGAAACCTCTGGACTGTTGTCTGGAGCCCCAACATCACTTTCCCCTCCACAGTGATGTGGGAACAAAGGCAAGGAGGAAATGGCAGGTAAAATTAAATTTCTTTATGGCCTGCAGCCCATTGACAAATACTTGAGGCAGATAAGGTGTGTGACATTTCTCCAGGAACCCCCTGCTGTGGTAATGTTAATGCCTTCCTAGGGGGAGAACAACCTTAGCTTGACAATAGCAAGGCCTCTGGCATCCTAGGAGTCCTCTTTAGCATATGAAAGTCCTTCCGGAGGCTTCCCCTCGGTCTTTCCCTCCCCCAACTCCGTAGTACAGAAGCAGTCACTCTTTACAAGCCCAGTGCAGCTCTTCCTGCCCCCGGGTCCTGTCCCTGTGCTTTACTAAAATCACCTTTTTGCACCAAAGGCATCTCAGGAATTCTTTCTTGGACCTCCACCATTCCAAGACCCCATCAGTAGCATGGTTATTAACTATAGTTAATAGTTGTATTAACTATATATGGTGGGCATAGTGATTTTAGTTAATAATACTGTATTGCGTATTTAAAACTTGCCAAGAGCGTAGATCTTAAAAGTTCTCATCACGAGAAAAACATTATGTAACTATGTGTGGTGATGGGTGTTAAACTAGACTTATGGAGGGGATCATTTCACAATACATATAAATATCGAATCATCATTCCGTTGCCCGCCTGAAAGCAATACAACGTTATGGGGCTAGTAGACCTCAATTTAGAAGCAGAAGAAGCAGCGTCCACTAGGGGGCAGTATGAGCTTACCAGGATGAGTCTTGCCCTGATAAACCCGTTCATTCCCTGACAGAATGACTTCATAGGCAGGTTAGAGAAGCTGCCCACCAACCGAATCCGTCCTTCTGCAGGCTTCGGGACACATCTCAAGTACACAATTCAAAAGAGATAAATGCAAGGTTCTACACTTTGATCTCCCAAATGGACTGCACAAACACCAGTTGGGGTGCAAAGAGGTAGACCTTAGACAGAAGCTATCTCGTCGGTGGGTCTGCAGGCAGGCAGCCAGCTTAATGAGGCTGGACAATATCACCGGTCCCCTGGAAAAGCTGCTGTCCTCCAGGCCACCCGGAACCCCGTGTATGTTTCTACCCCACCACTAACAAGTCCGTTAGTCTCCGGGTCTCCACCTCTTGGTTTCTAAATCAACAAATTGGGTTAAGTCACTAGGTCCTTTACAGCAGTAAATTCTAGGACTGCAGCCTTTACCATCGGTGGATATGGGGTCAACATTCGTTCCACTACCTTCTCAAGTGCCTTTCTGAGCTGCAGCTCCTGGGAAGCTGAAAGGGACCCAGATTCCCTTGTGGCCGGGTGGGGGGCTCAGTTGAGGTCTGGCCACTCAGAAGCCTTTGGATAACACATGGAAGGTGAAAGTGAAACGGGCTGTATTTCTGTGGCTTCCGTGGAGAGTGGAGAGTTCTGGGGTGTTCCGTGGCAGCCACGGCAGAGATCCCAGTGTCCGCGATCTCAGGGCCCTGAGCATCTATTTCTTGGACTACAGCAGACAAGGTTCCATCCCGGTGCCCCAGAAATAGTAGCTTCTTTCTTATCGTGGCTCTTTCTCCGATCGTAGCAGTTGTCTGAGTGGTCCTCGACTGGGGATTTTATGATCACGAAAGGGGCAGTGACTCCGGCAGCGGCCTGATACTGAGAGGCTTTGCTGAAAACGCAGACCTGAATCTGTTTCTTTACCTTTCCCAACTATTCTGTAGGCTGCGAAATCGTGTATAATAAATTCCATCCTACTTAAACCAGCTAGAATGGATTCTGTTTTCTGAAACTGAATTCTGGTCAATATGACAGTACACTTTGTTTTTTTTTTTAGGGTGACCTCCGAAACCACGGAGCAAGTGAGAAAGTGGC
Source organism: Lynx rufus (assembly GCF_022079265.1). NCBI lineage: Eukaryota > Metazoa > Chordata > Mammalia > Carnivora > Felidae > Lynx > Lynx rufus. The sequence continues at coordinate 322,342 of NW_025814829.1, read as the reverse complement.
CTCTGAAAGTCAACTTGAACCTTTCTTCATACACTGTGACTTTCTTTCAAATAAAGAGAATATATTCCGTCGCGACGCTCTGTTTAAAAAGTCAAATAAAGCAGATGAATTGTATATTGAAAGCGCAATTCATGGCAGGGTCAAAATGCAGCTTTCTAATCTTTTTTCCTAATCCATTTAAAATGTATTCCCATGGGGTAATCTTTCCCTGCCCCCAGCATTATGCTGCTCAGAGCGTGGCCCCAGAATCAGCACGATGGGCATGGACTGGGAATTTGTTAGAAAGGCAGGCCCTCAGACGCCTTGCCGGACCACCTGAGTCATAACCTGCATCTGAGGAGGAGCCCTTGGGTGGTTCCCGTGTTCATTAATATTTGAGATAAGCCATGATTTTTTCTGCCTCTCCTGGTAATGGATAGTCCTATAATGGCTGTAGGTTGCCAGCGTAGTTTGAATTTATAAATGAGAACGCCCAGACCTCAATCTGAATTGAAAGGTAAGTCTTTGTCCTCCTACTTACTTACCCAGCTGAGGTCCTGACTTGGGGAAGGAGCTAGACTGGTCTCCCTCCCCTTTTCCTCTGTCTCTTCCCCCTCCGCCTGCCTCCCCACCTCTCTCAGTGGGCGGTTTCCCCCTGTTTCTTACTTGAGCCAAAGTTGCTGGGAAGAGAGAAGGGAGGGAGGACGGGTAAGGAAACAGAAAGCTCTTAGATACCCTGGCAGCTTTCTGCTCTCTGAACTTGGCAGGTCACTAAAGCCCATTCGTTCTCCCACGGGCACTCCTGTGGACTCTTTGGAGATGTTTCTTTTGGAGCGCTGCGCTCCTCTGTGGTCCTGAACTCACCGCAGATTTAGCATGCCTCCAGGTGTCCCTTTGTACCTCTTCCCTCAGCCCCTGGAATACAGATTCACCTTCAGCTTTTTGGTGCCTTTGACAACCCTTCCCGGTGGCCTGACTGTACAGGAGCCAAGACGCCTACTTTGACATCAGATACACAGCAAGGAAAAGGTTTATTGCAGAGGCAGCCAAAGGAGGAGACAGGAGGGCAAGCCTCAGATCTGCCTCCCCCAGGAGGAGAGTCAAGGATATTTAAAAGCAAATGAAAAGCACAGTCGCCTCCTTCAGGAGCTGGGATTCGTCCCACGGCCCGTTGTCTTTCAGGAACCATGGAAATACACAGACGACTTTGCTCCAGGATATTTTGAATTTTTTTTTTCAACGTTTTTATTTTTGGGACAGAGAGAGAGACAGAGCATGAACGGGGGAGGGCCAGAGAGAGAGGGAGACACAGAATGGGAAACAGGCTCCAGGCTCTGAGCCATCAGCCCAGAGCCCGACGCGGGGCTCGAACTCACGGACCGCGAGATCGTGACCTGGCTGAAGTCGGACGCTTAACCGACTGCGCCACCCAGGCGCCCCAGCTCCAGGATATTTTGTAGCACAGGCTGATCCCCCCAAAAGGCTCTTGTAACCTACAGCCACAGCTCACCTGAACCTTCTCGGGTGTCAGCCAGGCCAGGTTCCTTGTGTCTCCCAACCACAGGCGACACATTTCAGACCTCCCTGGGCGACTCCATGGGCATCTTCCTTGTTAAGCTTGAGGGAGATGTCCGGGCTTCCCACACCTTCCCACTATGATGAAGAATTGTGATGGGATCTCACATCACGGCAAAGGAGTCTCTGCCCAGACCTTCTCCATACTCTGACCTCTTTCTATCTCCTTCGTGGGACTTCAGAGTCCAAAAGTCAGGGGACAGATCCTCAACCATTCCCTACGTAAGTTCTGCATGTGACAGTCTGGCTTCAGATGGTCACGTCTGTCGTGTTGTGAAATACCACTTTTGACACACTGTCATGACTGCGATTGCTTAATTGTAAAAAATAAAACTGGGGCGCCTGGGTGGCGCAGTCGGTTGGGCGTCCGACTTCAGCCAGGTCACGATCTCGCGGTCCGTGAGTTTGAGCCCCGCGTCAGGCTCTGGGCTGATGGCTCAGAGCCTGGAGCCTGTTTCCGATTCTGTGTCTCCCTCTCTCTCTGCCCCTCCCCTGTTCATGCTCTGTCTCTCTGTGTCCCAAAAAAAATAAATAAACGTTGAAAAAAAAAAATTTAAAAAAAAAAAAAAAAACTAAAATCCTGCCTTCCTGCCTTGTTCTCCCCAGACACAGCCACCTGAGGAGCCGTAGTCTGTTGTGGCTCCCACATTAAAAAAAAAATTTTTTTTTAAGGTTTATTCATTTCTCAGAGACAGAGAGACAGAGGGTGAGTGGGGGAGGGGCAGAGAGAGAGGGAGACACAGAATCTGAAACAGGCTTCACGCTCTGAGCTGTCAGCACAGAGCCTGATGCGGGGCTTGAACTCGTGGACCACAAGACCATGACCTGAGCCGAAGTCGGAGGCCCAACTGACTGAGCCACCCAGGTGCCCCATGGGTCCCACATTTTAAAACAAACATACAGCAGCTGGAGATGTGCTCAGAAAAGCCGGGATGGAAAGAAACTCCAAATTAGGGACAGTTGAAAACACTGAAAATAAAAAAGCAAGAAATAGAGTGTCTCTCTCTCTCTCTCTCTCTCTCTCTTTTTGCCCCGCCCCAAAAAGGCTCTCTTTAATAAAACCTAAACATGACCTAACCAGTGTCTTTAAAGTATTTGAAAAGCTAACAAGAGGATCAGGAATTAGTTCTGTGTACCCCTAGGAGGTACAGTGACTAAAAGTTATAACAAAACCATTTTGCCCCTTATCTATAAGGAAGAACTTTCTAAATGCCAGAGCTGTCCGATGGTAGAGTAGGCTGTCCTTGGGAGGAAACAAGGACACATCTTCACAAAAAGGACTGGCTGCAAGGATCGGGCCAAGCTTGGCTGCATACATGACCCAGTGGCAGAAATATAGAAAGGAAAAGCCTTGGTTGAACTAAACAGTCTTTAAATTCCATTCAGCTTTTTGAAGTCCTTCAATACATCTCAAAAAGATGTCCACATTTGGTTTCTGGCTACGTGTAGGGTCATATGTGGCTTATTTTCTAAGGCGTTTTGAAATTTGCTTTCCTCCATTTCCTTTCAGGGTGCATTTTGTATTTTATTAATTTTAAGACATTAAGAAAAATTTTTTTAATGTTTATTTATTTTTGAGAGAGACAGAGACAGAATGCGAATGGGTTAGCGGCAGAGAGAGAGGGAGACACAGAATCCGAAGCAGGCTGCAGGCTCCGAGCTGTCAGCACAGAGCCTGTCTCAGGGCTCGAACTCACAGGGCGTGAGATCATGACCTGAGCCGAAGTCGGATGCTCAACCAACTGAGCCAGCCACCGAGGCGCCCCAAGACTTTTTTTTTTGAAACAACATTTTAGGGGTGCCTGGCTGGTTCAGTCAGTGGGGCATGTGACTCTCGATCTCGGAATTGTGAGTTCAAGCCCCACATTGGGTGTAAAGATACTTAAAGATAAAAACTGTTTTTATGAAAATAAAATACAATCTTAAAAAATATTAAAAACTAAAAACAATTTAAAACTCCATTTTAACATCTGTGAAGTCGTGATGCATCGTATCATTGCTAACTCGTCAGTTTTCATTACTTCCATAAATGTGAACATTAAAGGGCCAGCATCAGAATTTACAGAATGAGTATGAGCAGCTTGGAAGAAATTTCCAGAGACAACAGTGAACCAATTGTAGGTTGTGGGGAGAGGTGAAGTGCGTCCTTAATCAGACACGTTTAGCAACATTCCTGAAGCAGAAGTCAAAAGTAAGCTCTTCCTAGTAATTGCTGACTGTTACTCTTTTTCAGGGTTCTTCTTCTTCTTTTTAAGTTTAATTATTTATTTTGAGAGAGAGAGAGAGAGAGAGAGAGAGAGAGAGAGAGAGAGAACGGGGGAGGGGCAGAGAGAAAGGGAGACAGAGAATCCCAAGCAGTCTCTGTGCTGTCAGGGTGTTGCATACACACGACTCCTGAAACAGAATGCTACGGGCACCAGTGACAGTCACAACAAAGTTTATTACAACGAGAGGCAAGGCCATCCTATCGGGACCAACACTCTTGATAAGAGTGCGGCCCCGAACAGTCAGGGTACAGAGTTTTTAAAGCGGATCACATCGTTTTATCACTACCTGGGAACAGAACAGGGAAACAGTTCCCAGATGAGTTAGAAACAGTTGCCGAATGAGGTGATTATTTTAGACTTTCTGACGCCAAGTTGCAACCAGTGGATCTCCTTGACCTTGCCTCTGAAGCTCTTTTCTTTGAGCTTTTGTTTCCTTCATTGGTAAAGCCTGATTTACAAGAGTACGAAGCGTAATTTACAAGAGAAAAGCAAGGCTGTTATCTCTTGACCTTCAGTGTCAGAACAAAGCTGTTATTTTTCAAGCTACCCATTAGCCCTACACTACAGTTTAACCCTTACAAGGGCACAACACAATGCAGGCACCGGGACTGTGAGATCATGACGTCGGCTGAAATAGAGTCACAAGCTCAACTGAGTCACCCAGAGGCCCCCAGGCTTCTTTTTAAAGAATTACTAATGCTCTTCATAGGAAAGTTGTCAGAGTGGGAAAATATGGACGTTGATAAATCTGACTCAAAAAGTGATTTAGAAAAGTCACATTCTGTGCATGTGAACCACACTGGAATTAAAATAAAAACTTAAAAGAAAGAAAAGTCCGATCCTGAAAATGCAAAAGTTTTAGGAATACCTTGCCCAATTTATTTCCCTTATATTTTCCTTTTTTGTGCGTGTATAAGAGGGATTCATGATACTTAAAATTTCTAATTAAACTTCAAAGACAACGTGTGGTTACTTGGCCACGATTTCCTTCGTTAGTATTCTCTTTACTGGTGCATCCTGCAATCAATGTCCTTTTGGATTCACTGAATTACAGTCATAATAACAATTTACTGCTTCCTATGTATTATGTTACTTGCATAATCTCTTTTAATACTTCTAGCAATTCTGTAAGGCAGATACTATTACTGTTCTGCTTTACAGGTGAGGAAACAGAACTTCAGAAACAAAGTATCTTGCCCAAGACTACACAGCTGGTAAGTAATAAAAATTACATTTGAACCCAAGTCTGAACTCCTGAGCCAGGGCTCTTAACCTCTGTAGTCTGCCACCTCTAGGTCCAAAGCTAATTAGCCTGGCTATTACAACATGCTACATTAGGGGCATATTTACTTAAAGAGATAGGAGAATGGTTATCTCCCACATCACTGTAATGAGACTGGCTCCTCTGAACTGAAAAAGACAAGAGTGTATTTCACCTATTCTTCTGCCTTAGATGTGAGCTGAATCAGGGACATACGATTATAGGAAGCTTCTTACGATGAGGAGGATGTCAAGCATCGAAACCAATTATCTTTGCAGGTGTTGTGACTGGGGAATAAACTAAACCAATATGGGATAACTGTAGTATATGTTGGGATTAAGAGCTCTACTTGGGAGAAAGTCTGCACTTAATAAGTACAGTCCGGAGTGCATTTTCCTTTAACCGTGGACCAGCCAGCAAGTAATTCAGAAGACGGGATGGGGCAGCATTACAAATAGGGGGCATTGACTCGGGGACTCTACTGGTAGGCTGCGACATGACCCAAGATGTATGGTGCAGGATCCAATGGTTCAGGATCCAACTGGGAACATTCTAGAGTGGATAAAGAGTCAAGAGGCTCTCTGGGTCCAATTAAGACATAAAAGTATGACGATGTGCTCTCTTGACTAGGGTTGGGGAGACAAACTCTCTTACGCATAACTAGGGTTAAATTCAAATGGCTACAATCTCTTTGAAGGATAACTTGACAATATCTATTAAAATACAAAAGACCTAGCTCCTTCAACCCAGCAATTCTACTTCTAAGAGTTTATCCCACAGATTAAGTCAAATACATGCATAAAGGGGCACCTGGCTGGCTCAGTCTGGTTAAGCGTCTGACTTTGGCTCAGCCCATGATCTCTTGGTTCGGGAGTTCAAGACCTACGTCGGGCTATCTGTCTTAGCACCACCTCTCTTCGGATTCTCTGCCTCCCTCTGTCTCTGGCCCTCCCCTGATTGTGTTCTTCCTCTCTCTCGAAAATAAATATACATTAAGAAAAAAAAAACCTTTTTTAACACAAAGGCAAAAAACCAAATACATGCATAAAGATGTAGGGGTAAGGATGTTCACTGTTGCATAATGTAAAACAGCAAACGTTTAGAAATAATCTAATACTCCGTCAGTAGGCACTGGCAGATGTCATTTCTCCAGGAAATGATGTGTGAACCTCCACTCTGGGCTTAGCGTCCCTCCTGTGTGCTTCTAAGCACCTTAACATCTTCTGTCTTAAAACTTCCAGTAAGGAAAGAATCTATTTACTTGTCTGTCTCCCCCATGTAAGGTTACTCTATTTCCCTCGTTTTGCAGATGAGGAAGCTTGGGCTCTGAAGGCCTGTGCAGCCCCCCATCGGGGTTGAGGCGAGGGTATGGTTGAGACGTGGGAAAGGTGCTGGCATGTTGGGGACAGAGCAAGTGGTCAGTGTGACTGCTCTACAGGGTGAATGGGCTCCATAGGGAGGGCGTTTGGACTTTAACCCAGAGGACGTGCTTCAGCCTCTGAGGGAAAGAGTCCTAAATGTAGAACCCAGAGTTCCCTCTTTCCAGGGAGTTAAGTCCGGCTAAGAAACTCAGACTCAGGCAGGACAGAGTAAGTGAGTAAGGCTGAGATCGGAATGCAACAGGATCCTCTCTGCTCTCTGCTCTCTGACTGCAGACATTTGGTTTCCTTGTCTGGAATCTGGAACGGACCCCTGCAGGTGTAGGGTCTGAGCCTGGAGGCTCCGAACTGATCTGAGAACCAGAGAGAAGCAGCTTCCTCCCCAGGCTTCTCCAGTATTTTGCTGCTATCCCTGCTGCTTGGGAATGAGCTCTGAGCTCTCCTTGTGCGTGGCCGGGCTAGCCAGCCTTCTGTTTCCCTAAATGCATGTTGGAATCTCAAAGAGAAGCTGGATGAGGACTTTTTTTTTTTTTTTTTTTTTTTTTTTTTAGCCTAAGGGGCATGGACAATAAGTTGCCTGTCTGATATTTCCTTCTCTTTTCATAGTGTAGGCCTTCCTGGAAATCATTAAGGTGCTGCGGGGGATGATCTACGAAAGCTGGGGGGTTCAAACAGTGGTCTGGAGGGTATACGTGTGTGTCAATCCCTCCTGCCCCGTCACACACACACACACACACACACACACACACACACACACCACACTCAGAGAGAGAAGTCACGAGTGACTTCCATTCTCCCCCTTAAATCTTTTTCCTCCCCAGCCCCACATTTCTAGTGCAAACAGGACAGGAAGAAGGGTATTAAGGCTGCTACCTTCATGAGTGAAGGAGATTCTGCCATTCTCGCTCTCCTGTGAGAGGCTATTTCACTCCCCCCCCCTTTGAAAAATGACCAGTTGGTTGTTTGTTTTGTTTTGTTTCGGGGGGGGGGGGGTTCTGACTTGAGATCCGTTGATTACTAAGCTTCTTGGCACTAATATTGGTCACTTCCTATCTAATTCAGAGATGGCAGAAACTTCAGGGGAACAAAAATCAGGAGGAGGAGGAGCCTTGTCTGGCAAGTGGGTTTAGCGGGGAAGTCGTGCTGGGAGGAGAGTTCTGAGAAGAGATAGCCTGTTTTAGAAAGCTGGAAGTCAGAGCCCCAAGACTCTTGTAAACCACAACCCAGTACCAGATTTAGGGGCCTGGACATATCTTCTCAGAAATAAGCAAATGTCCACTGAGATCAGTTTGAGTGTTTCTTCACTTCTAATTTTAAATTGGCATCTCCACCACTAAGGCTCATAGATGCTTTCAGTAAAGAATGTTTTCAAAGACGCATCCCCAGTGTCCAACAGGCTGGAGGACTTCTTAACAAGACTTTCACGTTCTGGTGCCCTTTTACTTCTTTATGTTCGTCTCCTGCCACCTTGCCCCTAAAATTCACCTCCCCGCACGGAAACACACACAATTCTCCAACCACTCTCAATGGTTTGCAGTTCTACAAACACACTCGGGCCTTTCAAATCTCCATGCCTTTCCTTCCCCAGCCTACACACCCACTCTCACTCTTTTTCCCATCACCACTTGCATTCTCACTCTTCTTAAAGATTCAGCTTCCTTCTCTGGATTTCCATTGTGTTTCAGAGAGCACTTACCACATTGCATTGGAACTTACGCGTGAGCCTGCCTGCCTCTCTCCCTGTATAATTTCAGTGACTTTGTAATAATGCAGTGAAGAATAATACTAAGAAGAATATGAGGAAGCATGTTGGTTAATCACTCAAAAAGAAAGGAGAAATTGGGTTGTGGCAAGGTCAAGTAGAAGTAAGAGATGGGAGGGTAGAGTTGTTACCGGTCCTTAACCTTTGTCGGTGCCCCTTAAGTGTTATGAGGTATGAACTCAATGACCTTCTGGGAAGAAGTCACATCAGCCCTGCAGAGAACAAATGACTCTAGCAGGCAGGTGAAGGACTCAGGAAATAAGACTTATAGTGAACATATCCCTGAGATGATCATATGGTCTCTTGCTTTCTTCCTTCAAGTAACATAAAATCACCGTGCGGGGCGGGATCTGGATCTGGTCATGTGTGTCTAGATGTGTTAGGGTTGGAGCGGCTCTTAGGAGAGTTAAAAAAAAATGCTAAAAACTAAAATTCTGCATTTTTAAGGATTTGTCTTGAACTTCCTCCAAAGAAATTTCTGGATGGTAGATTTACCATCTGGATGGTAAATAGTATCACTTGTCTAAGTTATGGCTAAAGCAAGCATGGCCTGCCGGCTGCCACCAAAGTCCATCAGTCTGTCCAGCTATACTGGGGCAGGGGGAGCATCTGGGTGAGTCTCATAGGACTCTGACCCTTATAGCCTGGAATGAGGGCCACACAAGTACCATTCCCTGTAAAACCAAATAGAATTGGAGCACCTGGGTGGCTCACTCAGTTAAGCATCTGACTTCCGCCCAAGTCATGATCTCATGGTTGGTGAGTTCGAGCCCCGCCTCTGCGCTGTGCTGACAGCTCAGAGCCTGGAGCCTGCTTTGGATTCTGTGTCTGCCACTTTCTCTGTTCTTCCCTTCCCCATGTTCTAGCTCTCTGTCTGTCTCTCAAAAATAAGTAAACATTAAAACTAAATAGGTTCTGGGACTTTGGGGTATACACTCGTCAGAAATGGGACTGAAAGCCTTTTTAAAAATCAACCTTAAAAATTCAGTATGAATAATTACAACTTGACCCTAGAAGGTTCCAAAGGGCTCATTACCTCAATGACCTCAAGTACCAAAATAATATTGCTTGTGCTGAAATACGCACCGGGTGGGCATGTATGAAAAGCTAAGGGTGGGGCACCTGGGTGGCTCAGTCGGTTAAGCGTCAGACTTTGGCTCAGGTCATGATCTCTGTCTGTGAGTTCAAGCCCGGCGTCGGGCTCTGTGCTGACAACTCAGAGCCTGGAGCCTGCTTCAGATTCTGTGTCTCCTTCTCTCTCTGCCCCTCCCCAACTTGTACTCTGTCTCTCTATGTCTCTCAAAAAATAAATAAATGTAAAAAAAAAAAAGACTTTTTTTGTTAAAGAAAAGCTAAGTGTGACCTAATTCACTTCCAAACATCAACTCCGGGGTAGAGAGTAACAGGAGGGAGGTCTTGAGAGGGGAAGGAAGAGCTCAGAGGACTGGAGTGTGATGAGAATGGCTCAAACATGCTGCGTGACACTGAAATGGTCAGCCACCACACTTTATGGCGCTTCTTGGAAACCACCGCCAAAGGACCGCGGGCAAGCAGAGGTGGCTTCGCGAGGTCTCTGCGGGTGACAAGCGGGAGAGGCTGCAGGTGAAGGAGCCCGGGGAGGGGACAGTGGCGCCCCGGCCCCCTCAGCTCTCCACGACAGCGGTGGCCTGCGTTGCCGGGCTCACAGCCAAGTGGGAAGTGGGGGGCCCGGGGGTGTCCCCGTGCTCTGGGAAGGCCTGTGGCTCCTTCAGTTCCAGCACCACCCGGCTCAGGAGGCCTTTGAGCAGCTGCATTTCCCGCAGCAGAAGGTCCACGTCGGGTTTCAGGGCTGCGGCGGCCGATGGCTCCCAGGGCGTCGGCGGGGCGCAGGCCGGGGGCCCAGCAGTGGGGGCTCTGCCCGCGGGGAACCGCAGCCCCGGCAAGGTGATGTTCGGGACGGAGGTGACCGGAGCGGCCGATCGGGACACAGGGGGCTTTCTGAAGGAAAGCGGCTGGTTGCCGGGCGCCAAGGCTGCGGCCTGCGGGACTGGGGCGGTGGTGGACGCCGAGTCCGGGACGGCACCTGCGAACGCAACACACGAGAACCGCGCGGCTGCTCTCACCCTCCCGCGGCCTGGGCGCTCGCGTGGGCACGCGGGGTACGCGGGCCGGAGGGGAGTAAGGAGGGACGGCGTGGAGTGGAGGGAAGGGAGGAGGGGGGGCGGTGAGGAAGGCAGAGTGGATGGAGCGGAGAGGACGAAGGGAGGGTAGCAGTGAGGAGGGTGGAGAGGACGGGGTGAAGAGGAGGGAGGGAGGGGAGGGGAGGGATGGGGAGGAGAGGGGGGGATGCGGAGGGCAGGGATGGGGACGGGGTGGAGAGGAGGGAGGAAGGAGATGCTGCGCAGAGAACAGAAGAGAGGGGGAGTAGTGAGGAGAGGAAGGAGGTGCAGAGGAGGGAGGGAGGGGAGGAGTAAGGAGGGCAGAGGGGGTGAGATGGAGAAGAAGAAGAGATAGGAGGGGTAGTGAGGAGGGGTGGGGAGGACGCAGAGGGTAGGGTGGAGAGAAGGGAGGGGAGGAGTGAGGAAGACGGGGTAGGGATGGGGAGGAGAGGAGGGGGAAGGGGAAGGGTTAGGAGGGCGGGGGGGGGGGGACTGGGGTGGGAAGTGCGGAAGAGAGGGGAGCAGTGAAGAGGAGGGGTGAGGTGGAGAGGAGGGAGGGAGGGCGAGAACGGCGAGCTGGAGGGGTGGGGTGGCTCGAGGGAGACTCGGGGCGCGGAGGCGGCGGCGGGGCTGCGCGCCCGGGGTCGGGGGGCGTCCCCGGGGGTGCGGTCACTCACCGCGCCCGGGGAGCTGCAGCCAAGGGCTGCGTTTCCGGACGCTCCGCGTGGCGGTGGCGGCCTCGCACCAGTACGATTCGAGCTCCTCGACCTCGGGCTCGGGGACCGTGTACTCGGCGCCCCAGTCGAAGCGGCGCACGGGGCGGCTGTACTTGTAGAAGGCGAACTGCAGCGGCGTGTCGCGCTTCTGCGGGTGCAGGCGGGTGTCGCAGCGCACCGCCACCCCGCCGCGGGCCTCCGCCCGGCCGGTCACCCTGAGCACCGGCGCCGGGAACAGCTCTGCAGAGAGGGGTTCCAGGGGCTGAGCGTGCACGGCGGGCCGGCGCAGGGGCCCCAGGGGACGAGGTCCCCGCGTCCGCGGCCCCGCGACCCCTCTGTGCTTCGGGTTTCCCGCGAGCGCTCCTCGCGGACGCGGAGAAGGGGTGGGAGGAGGCTAGGTGCGCGCCGAGGAGGGAGGAAGCCTCCCGAAGGGCGGGGCAGGGGGCTCGAGGGACGGGGAAAGATTGCAAGGGGGCAGGACCCGGCCAGACGCTTCCTGTCACATCCCGATGACCTCCAGTTGGGGTCCCGCGGCCTAGAGGGGTGGCTGCGCCTTCTGCCTGGGGCTGTGGACTGAGCCGCCGCCTATTGGAGTCCCCACCCCGAGTGAGAAGCCAGAGCGTGCTGGAGGGAGGTGACACCCGCCCCCGCGCAGGCTGTGCCTCGATGTCGCCTTCACTGCGCAGGGGAGGAGAGGCCGAGAGCGTGCGTGGCCGGGGGGAGAAATCCGCCGCGTGGCAGCTACCTGACCCCCGCCCTCCCTGCCCGCCCGGTGCCCGTCCCCGAATTTCCCGGGACTCGCTCGCCTCCCTCCTGGGCCCCCGGTGTCCCCCACCTTGCACGGTCACGGCCACCTTGGCGGAGAACATGGGCGCGCTCTCCACCGGGATGCGCATGGTGCCCGAGCACTGGTAGCGGCCGCTGTCGCTGGCGCGCGCCTGTGGCACCGTGTAGTTGGCGCTGGAGTGGAAGTAGCGCACCGCCTTGCCGTCGTGGTAGTAGTGAAGCTTATACACCACCTTGTCGTACCAGCCGCGGCAGCGCACGACCAGCGGCTCGCCCTCGAACACCGCGGCGTAGGGCACTTGCAGGATCAGCCAGTCTACGACAGTCCCCACAGACAGGCCTGACTCCGAGAGAACTCCAGCCCTGGGAGTCTCCCTTCTTCTCCGCCTCCCCGCCGCCCTCCCCGCACGGATGCTCTCCTCGTCCTCGCCAGCTTCCTCCCTGCTCCAGAAGCAGCCGGCGCCCGAGAAGACTCCCCCCACCCCCGCCCCCACCCCCAGACACACGCGTTTTAGTTGAGACCTACTTGTCCCCTAGATCTGGGTTTAGACGTTTCCCCAACCCCCGCAGGACAGTTTTAGGTACCTCCCACCCTACCCTGTATTTATGGGTCACCGTCACCATCATCACCATCACAGCTAATGCTTATGCAGCCCTAACATGTTCTGGATGCCACTTTAGGAGTTTTACGTTGAGAAAGAATTCTGGAGTAACAGCCACAGTCCCTATGCTCCTCTGTTCCACAAGCAGTAATCACCTTCTCTCGTGGCCAGTATTTTGTCTGTATCACCAACTTCCAAAACACAGAGTATGGACATGAAATGCATGTAAATGCTAAGTAATGATATTTGACTTCTGAATACAAGTTGTGGCCCGTCGAGCTAAGGGGACATAATACTCCCTACCAAATAGCCAATCCAGTGCCCTAAAGAAGGGGTTATTGCTATTTTCTCATCCTGCTTCGGAAACCCTTTACGTATCCCCAGGAAGTCAGCCTCCGAATTGGCCCCTATGCGCACACGGGCATGTCCACAATAAGCTTTCAAGCGTTTGGTTCAACTGCTGCTTCTGCCGCCCCCTTAACAACAAGTCATCTTTCGTTTCTCGTCCGCGCAACAGCCAAAGGCACAGATACAATTATTTGGCTGCTGGGAAGCACAGAGAAGCACCTCGTTGCTCAGCCGGGAGTGATTCTCCCAGCTGCACGCAGCCTGCACGGGACTCTCACTTTCCGGGCTTGGCTCTGCCCTTTCCCTGGCTGAGCCCTCCCCCAAAGCTCCCCGTCCAGTATTACAGGTCCTCAGAGCCTCTCCCCTTCTGAGCTAGTCCCAGAAACAAACACAAATGTTTATTTGCCTCCCACTGCGGCAGAGGGGTGCGGGGACCTTTGGGGCCGGGCAAGCCTTACCGCGCGTCTCACGTCTTAGGGCCAGGCAGGGCCCTGCCTGCTCCAAAGACTCCAGACAGCCCCCATTTCCTGCCCCAATGGGAGTGGCCCAGTGTCCCCTCCCATAGGAGGGCCAGTATAGCCAGAGGAGATGTGCGCAGTCCCTGCCCTCGTGTTTCAAACACTCACCATTGGAAACAGACAGGTGGATGGGGTCACTGACAGGCGCCCCCCGGGTCTGGCATCGATACACGCCTGGTGTCTGCACCTCGATGCTCTTCTTGTGAGAGGGCAGAAGCAGGTGGCCCAAATACCAGAGAGTGCTGATGGGCCGAAGCTCCAGGAGCGGAGGGTGGTACCCATCACATCGCAGGGTCACCCGCTCCCCCTTGAAGATTGTGGTCCAGGGCGGGTGTAGAGACAATACGGGCTTCTCCAGAGTAGCTGGGGAGGGATGCGGGAGGGGGCAAGGTGGAAAAGAGAATCAAGATGAGGTGCCCAAAATGTGGTCTGGGGTTGGCAAATCTGAGAAAACTCCAGCTCCCAGGACCCAACCCGCGTTACTAAACCAGTCCTATTGTGGAGACACCACGCTGGGTTACAAACTACCAGTCCCTTGATCTGTAGCCATTTCTCGGTGCTTGGAGGCAAACTGAGTCACAGGGACTGAGGAGGCGTGGGAAGCGACACTGTCCCACGGCCGCCAGGAAGTGGGGAGTACCCAGGGAGCTCCCTTAGGGGGATTGGTGTGGCGGCTGTAGAAAATTGGGCTCAGGGATGTGGAGGACTCACCAGCTTGCCCGCCACTTGGAACTGCAACACAGGAATTGAAGAAGAAGAAAAAGAACGTTGGAGGTGAGAGGAAAGGAAGGGCCCTCTTGACCGTAGGAAACCCCCCCCCATGGGTCTCAAGACCTGTTTTCCTTCTGCTTTTAGTTTCCCCAGCCCCGAGAAAGCCCCCTCCTCTTTATCCTCCCGAAATAGACAATGAACTGTTGTTTGGAATAGAGGAATATTCCCCAACACACACACACACACACACACACACACACACACACACACACCTTGGCCCATACCCTCCCCCACAGCCAAAGTGCTTGGGTCGCTGCTGACGCACTGAGGACTCACCCAGGAGCAGTAGGGCCGTCAGAGACCACATGACGGACCTGCCTCCAGAACGGTGCAGGTGCCCTGGCGTAGGGTGGGGGAGGAGGGAGAGAAGGTGGCCAGTGCTGCCGCCTGAGTCCTGGGAGGCATTGCGGCTTCGCTCACCCATTCCTGATTCCTGAAGATGGCGGACTGGAGACAGTGGGACGTGGGCTGGGTAAGCGCAGCTCTCCGGTGTCCCAGGCACCAGGCGCTGTCCCACCTGCCAGCCCTACAGCCACGGCACATCTCAGGCCAGCGCCAGCCTCTGTAGAGAAGGCGTGCTGAGCAGAACCCATGCCGTCTGCAGCCCGAGGAAGCCACAGAGAACCCCAGGCGGTGGCAGGCGGCCCTGCCACCTTCGGGCTCCCGTTGACGTCCCCCTCCCATTCTCTCTCCTCCCCACCTTCCACAGCTCCACAGCTGGCCCTACAAGCCTCAGTTGAGGAAATACCTCTTCATGTCCTTAGGGTCTACCCAGGGCCTTCATAATGCTGGCTCCCTGGTGACAGACATCGGTGTGAGGCCTAGTGAGGCTGACACTGGGTTCCCTGCACCCGGAGCTCACAGCTGCCCACAGATGAGTGGATGGAAAGGTCTGATTCGCCAACCACCTTCTGTGTCGCTGTCTTCCAAAGTTCCAGTTAAGAATAGGAATTGGGGGGGGGGGGGTGGCGCCTGGGTGGCTCAGTCAGGGAAGCATCTGACTTCCTCTCAGGTCACGATCTCACGGTTCATGGGTTCGAGCCCCGCGGGGGGCTCTGTGCTGACAGCTCAGAGCCTGGAGCCTGCTTCAGATTCTGTGTCTCCCTCTCCCTCTGTCCCTCCTCCACCCCACTCTGTCTCTCTCTCAAAAATAAATACACATTTAAAACGTTTTTTTTTAAATTAAAGAAATATGGGGCGCCTAGGTGGCTCAATCAGTTAAGCAGCCAACTCTGGATCTTGGCTCAGGTTATGATCTCACGATTTGTGAGTTCGAGCCCTGTGTCAGGCTCTGCACTGAGTGTGGGGTTACTTGGGATTCTCTCTCTCCCTCTCTCTCTCTCTCTGCCCCTACCCCACTCATGCTCTCTCACTCTCTCAAAATGAGTAAATAAACTTAAAAAAAGAATAGAAATGCAATGTGTTTCCCCTTCTTCCTCCCTTCTGGAAAACTTAAACCCTCAAAAATGCAAAAATTCTTTACTACCCACCCCAGTGATCTCTCCCTATGGCATCTCCACTCACTTGTGCCTTCCTTCCTTCTAACCATGCCTACATGCCTCCCCCAACCATTCCCCTGTTCCGGGACTCCTTACCTGTGTCCCCTGTTCCGGGACTCCTTACCTGTGGCAGAGAAGTCACCACATCAGCCCCTCGGAAGCTTCTCAGGTCCAACCTCCCAGCTCTACTTCTCGAGCTTTCCGAGCTATGTGATCATACCCTGAGCAAATGGGCACCTGAATTCTCATGTAAATACTTAATGAAGTTTCCAACCTGATTGTATGTCTCTTTGGACTGTCTCCTGTCCTCACCTGTAGTGCACTGGGGCACCTCCTTCTTCTGGAACCCTGGCAGGAAGGAAAAGGATTGTCAGATGCTGTCACCTCTTAAACACAGTGTCTCCCCTCTTGCTGGCTGACGGCCGGCCTAAGCTCCGGTCTGAGAATTCCCTCAAGTTTCTCTTAAGGTGTCAGTTCTTGTTAAAAATGCAAATGCCTCTTAGGGAAATGTGATTGGCCATTTAAGTTTTGATGGCCACTTTAGATCCTGTATGAGAGCAGGTTTTGATAAAAGACAGGTAGTCATATGGGTCTGAAAAAGAGGGAGGAACCTGATAAGGGCTCAGGGGTGAGGGAGAGAAGAATTCGATACTGGGAACAGAGATTATAAACTGCCTGCTTTAGGGGTGCCCTGGCTAGACAAGGCTCCCAAACACCCTGCCTGACTCTTCCTCTAGGGCCAGTGTGGGCCTCACCACATCCTGACTCAGGGGTCTGACTTCTGCACCAGGCCACCGCCCCCGTGGTCAGGATGTAATGCACCTGTCAGCTGTCCTTGCTCTCCGCAAGCAGCCTCTCTTGGGGCTTCTTATCACTCAGAACACAGATCTCAGCCTCTTTACCAGATTCCACAAGAAACCTGATCAACCCACGTATTCATGAGCTGTATCTTCTCCCTGAAAATCTCTAGACCTATCCATACGGTCCCCATCACACACTGCTCAGAATTGGACTTGAAGAATCTCCCACCCAACATTTCGTTTTTGTTGTGGTTCATTTATTTATTTATTTTTGAGAGAGAGAAAGAGAGAGACAGTGCATGCGGGAGAGGGGCAGAGAGAGAGGGAGAGAGAAAGAATCCCAAGGAGCCTCCCCACTGTCAGTGCAGAGCCCGATGCAGGGCTCAAACTCATGAACCTAACCATGAGATCGTGACCAGAGCCGAGGTCAAGAGTCGGAAATCAAGAGTCAGATGCTTAACCGACTGAGTCACTTGGGGGCCCCCAACATTTCTTTACAGGAGGCTTTTTTTTTTTTTTGCATTTTCCCCAACTTGGATCTTTTTCTCCATGCCAGACTTTCCCCTGCAGAATTTCCAATTCTCCACCCCTTTGCTATATGGAGATATGTAGCAATTATCATTTAGTTACCTGAGCAATTCTTTGGAGCTTATCATGACCTAATTTCTGGGCAAGATATGCCACCTTCTGATAAGAATTCTGATGACTAAAATGCTTTCAATGATGATGATGACAAGGCTGCTGTTGCTGACAGTAAGGGCACCAGCCCGCTCTCAGGGAGCACTGAAGGGTGAGCATCTTGTCTGAGGCCGACACCATATTTCTGACACATTTCATCCTCGCAAGGGGCCTTTCAGAAAGGATCATTATTACCTCTATCCACACGACCCTTCTCTCCTCCCCACGCGCATCCATTCATGCATATGTTTATCTGTGGTGAGAAATATCTCGTTATTGATTTACACAAATGGTATTGTGTTTTAGGTATTATTTTTCTCTTATTTTTAAACGGTTTATTATTTATTTTTGAGAAAGAGAGAGTGCGAGCAGGGGGAGGGGCAGAGACAGAGAGGGAGAATCTCCAGCAGGATCTGCACTGACAGCAGAGAGCCCCACACGGGGCTGAACTCAGGAACCAGGAGATCATGTCGGGTGCTTAACTCACTGAGCCACCCAGCCACCCCCACCCCCATTTTCTCTTCTAGAACAGAAGTCAGAGTTAAGAGAAATTTGCCCCAACCACCATTTCCACCCCGCCCCCCCCCCCCCCCCGCATCTATGATTGAGCTGGGAAATCTCATCTTCTCGTCTCTGGCCCTTGGACTGGGATTTACATCATCAGCTCTCTCGGTTCTCAGGCCTTCGGATTAGGACTGAATTATACTTTCCTGCGTCTCCAGCTTGCAGATGCCAGGTCATGGGACTTCTCAGCCTCCATGATCTCGCGAACTGATTCCTCATCCTCATTCTCTCTCTCTCTCTCTCTCTCTCCCTCTCTCTTTCCTAGCCTCTGACAGCCACCATTCTACTTGCTGCTTCTACGAGTTTGACGATTTCAGATTCCACACATAATGAGATCACACACGATTTGTCTTTCTGTCTCTGGCTTATTTCACTTAGCCTAACGTCTTCCAAGTTCATCCATGTTGTTGGGAATGGCAGGATTTTTTTGAAGGCTGGATACTATTTCATTGTGGGCGTGTGTATGTGTGTGTGTGAGTGTGTGTGAGTATGTACACATACACACATAAATCTCACACTTTCTTCATCCGTTCATCTTTCGATACACGTTGAGCCCTATTTAGGTTGTTTCCATGCTTTGGCTATTGTGAGAAGGGCTGCAGTGAACACAGAAGAGCAGATATCTCTTTGACATACGGATTCTACTTCCTCTACACATATACCCGGAAGTGGGGTTCCTGTTCATAAGGAATATTTTTAATTTTTTTTTAATTTTTAAAAATTTAAAAATTTTTAATTTTTTTTTGAAGAACCCCACTGTTTTCCATAGTGGCTGCACCAGTTTACATTTCCACCAGCAGTGCACAGGGCTCTCTTTCCTCTACGTGCTCATCAATACTTGTTACTTGTCGTTTTTGTTGTTGTCTTGAGAGAGAGAGAGAGAGAGCAAGAGAGCGAGCGCATGGACGCAAGCAGGAGAGAGGGGAAGAGAGAGAATCTTTTTTTTTTAATTTTTAAAAAATGTTTATGCATTTATTTTGAGAGAGAGAGAGAGAGAGAGAAGGGAGGGGCAGAGAGGGAGGGAGAGAGAGAATTCCGAGCAGGCTCTGTGACATTAGCACAGAGCCCCACATGGAGCTTGAACCCATGAATCATGAGATCATGACCTCAGCTGAAGTCGGACACTCAACCGACTGAGCCACTCAGGCGCCTCTTAACTTTTTTTTTTTTTAATGTCTATTTAGTTTTGAGAGAGAGAGACAGAGACAGAGCATGAGTGGGGGAGGGGCAGAGAGAGAGGGAGACACAGAATCCAAAGCGGGCTCCAGGCTCCGAGCTGTCAGCACAGAGCCCGACATGGGGCTTGAACCCACGAACCATGAGATCATGACCTCAGCCGAAGTTGGACGCTCAACCAACTAGCCTTCCAGGTGCTCCGAGACAGAATCTTAAGCAGGCTCCATGCTCATCACGGAGCCCAACAGATTGATCCCATGACATTGGGATCATGAGCCCAAATCAAGAGTCAGTAGCTCAACCAACTGAAACACCCAGACAGACACCCCACTTCTTGTCTTTTTGATAGTGGCCATTCTAACAGGTGCGAGGGGATATCTCCTAGTGGGTTAGATTTGCATTTCTCTGGTGACCGGTGATGTTGAGCACCTCTTCAGATACCTGATGGCCATTTGTAGGTTTTATTTCGAGAAGTGTCTATTCAAGTCCTTTGCCCATTTTTAAATCAAGTTATTTGGTTTTTTGCTATTTAGTTGTATGAGTTCCTTATATATTTTGGATGTGAATGCCTTACGAGATACGTGGTTTGCAAATATTTTCTCCCACTTCAGAGGTTCCCCTTTCACTCTGTTTACTGTTTCCTGTGCAGAGGCTGTTGTTTTTTTCCCCACAGATGTATAAAGGAATAAAGGAACATATAGTGTGATCAACTTAGACTTTACAAACTTCAAGAGAACTCTTTTTTTTTAAGTTTATTTATTAATTTTGAGAAAGAGAGAGAGAGAGAGAGAAACCCAACGTGGGGCTCAACATGGAGTGCGAGATTATGACCAGAGCCCAAATCAAGAGTCGGTCACTTAACCAACTGAGCCATCCAGGTGCCCCAAGTAAATTCTTCTTTGAGAGCAGAGATCATGTTAAATTTATATTCTTTTCCCCTATATAGCGGCTTCTTTTTTAAGAGCACAATACTCTGTACATAAATGTTAGATTAAGTGAAGTTTCTTCAGTACTGCAAAAAAAAAAAAAAAAGAGCTAGTTTGTCTGACTTGATTGAGGCTGGGGAAAATGTATGAAACATATATAGTCATGACTTTAAGGTCAACAAACAAACAAAGGTTCACCAAATCCAGCAATACGAGGGTACGTGGGACAATCTTTAATAGGGTGGTATGGTTCCTTGAGGAGCGATAAAGGAAGGAACAACTCCACATTGTAAGAGGTAAACTTGGCTTCTTATCACCTCTAAGAAAAGCTAAAGGCAGAAAACACATAGGAATTTGAAGATGATGTACAGAGAGATATATATTTAAAGGAGACTTAAATTTCTACTCAGAGAAGATTTTTTTAAATCACTAATAATTTGTATTTACCTATGCATTTCTCCCTCATGATCTCCCTAGTCAACCCTCAAAGGTAACTACCCTGATCTTGGTATTTCCATTTTCATGCCTTTTTAAAAGGTTTATCCTACGTATGTGTGAATGCCTAAACAATATATTCTTTTGTTTTACTTGTTCTTAAGCTTTGTATAAAGGGCATCACACTGTGTGGTATCTTCTGGGACTTGTTTTTTTTCACTCAAAGTTATATCCCCGATATTTTTTATGTTGCTTCATTTTAACTATGGTTTGTTAATTTTTATTGTCGTACTGTATTCCATTCTGTGAAAGTTGCACAATTTGTCCATTTTTCTGTTGGTGGACAACTGAATTGATTCCAAAATTTTGCTTTTACTATCTGTAAGAATTATGAACGTTATTATACCTGTCTTCTGATACACATATGCTGAAATCTATTTGGGGCATATACACCCGGGCATTGGATTCTGGGTTATAGTATATGCAAGTATTCAATTTTCCAGGATAATGGAGGTGCTTGTTACCTAATGTTGATTCCAGAGGCAGCTTCTAGCATAGCCGCATTGGGACCTCTGTGGGTTACAGAACCCTAAACTGCACATGCCGTAACCCAGACCCAGTGTAACAATTCCTCTTTTCCACCCCCTCCCAAACTCCCCAGGCTAGAAGGGCAGATGGAGACAGGTAAGAGCCCCTCGCCCCCATCCTTTCAGCTCTTGTCTTGCCTTCCTCATCCCTGATGATAGGAGATCCTCTCCCCGAGGCTTCCAACTTCCAAGTAGGCTGGGTCCCATGGGCAGAGTCTGGAGATTTTTCTGATGCCAGACAAACCACTCATTCCCATCTTCTTCAAGATATATTCCCTTGTGCTGGTTCAACTCAATTCAACTAAACAGAATTTTAGAGCTTAACTGTGCCTCATTAAACTAGACAGCAAAGAGTCAATGAAGAACAAAGAGCTCCAGGAGCTCTCAAAGAGCTCACCCTCCAACGAATAGAAATAATAAGGATAATAACAAATTCAAATGCAGCGTGATGACAGAGGTGCACATAGACCCACGGTTGAGGAGCGTGACACCCATCTCAGCCAGCTGTATCCATTTCTTCCTTCTCCAATCTCTGATAGCTCTTATTATCTGTACGTGAATCCCTTGTTTAGCATGAGAGCTTGTAGGATGCATTCATGAAAATGATACCATTAGCTGAGATAAACTCCAAGTAGGATGGTTATAACATAGTATCTTTGGAGGTACATCCAGCACCGTCCTTTGGCAATTGAACTTCCCTGTTTTCAAAGCCACCAAAGTCATGGAATATCTCTGGTCATCATTTCTTGCAACTCCCATTCACAGTTGTGAGTTGATCCTCCCACTGCAAAGATGTTTATGGGCTTTTACCAATTCCCAATTGCCTCTTGATCCTTCACCCTGAAGGTGTTAAGAACCACCAGAGAACATGAATTTTAGAGTACGAAGAACCACCATAAAACACGTATTTAAGAACCACCACAAAACTCAAGTTTTAATATCCAGCACGATTCTATTCCTTTGTTTCTTTGTGGCATGTCTGGAGAGATCACAAATCATTGTGGGTCAAAACTGCACAGAGTAAATGGCACAAAGAAAGAATAGAGCAGATAACATCGTACCACATGATTTAGGATAACATGGGAAAATGCGTGCTGGCTGAGGTCGTTGTTAAATGGTGTGCTAACCCACCGACCAAAGGTTATCGTAAAAGCTGTCAAGCTATCTTTCATTGGCTGTGAATGCACAGTAGTAGTCCAAATGTAGAAAAAAAAGTCTTATTATGGTACCAAAATAGACATATGTATTTTTTTAAAGAAAAACATTTCAGACACAAGTGTATTAAAACCCATAATTATTGTTCTGGCAATGTTATGCTCAATCACATATTTCTGGGTCCAGTAAGATCCTGCAGGAAATTTTCCAATACCCTGCTTTAATTGTTTGATGGGAAAGGGTATTACTTCTTCTCTATCCCAAAGTCTAAACCCTCTACAGGCAGGGACACTATCTTATGAGTATACTTAACAGAGAACAAACTTTGGTATGTGGTGGAGGCCAACAAAATACCAGCATGTAATCAATATTTGCTGAACGATGCTGGAGGGGGGCAGCCAGCAAAGAGGTAAAGTCCCACCCCAGAGCCTAACACCTAGCTTCCACTAGGTTGAAGTTTCTCAATCTCAGCACTAGTGACATTTTGAGCCAGATAATCCTTTGCTGTGGGGGCTTGTCCAGTGTGTGTTACCTGATGTGTAGCAGTATCCTTGGCTTCTACTCACTAGATGCCAGTAGCACCCCCCCCCCTCCGCAATGTGAAGACCAAAAATGTCTCCAGACATTGCCAAATATCCCCTTGGTTGGGGGTCGGAGTTGCCTCCGACTGAGACCGCTGCACTAAATCCATACCATTGATTTTCTTTCAATCACCAGATTCTGGTCTGGGCAGCAGAAGGCAACTCCTGGTTTAGAGACAACAGGATTATGTTGTCACATTGTGAGAGAATACACAATTCTAGTTAGACTCCAATGATCGCCTTGTGCAAATTTACGTCTACTCATCTGTCTCTGTTACTCTACCGTAACACTGGGCAATTTGTGAAGTTATTTGTGGGTATTATGTGTATGTATAGGACAGAAAGAGGAAAGGTAGAAAAAGTTGAGTTTATCGGGAGTAGTTGGGCAAAACTGGGAGTGGATTGTTTACTCCTATTTGGCATGACCCTTTGTGGTCTCAAGCTTCAGGTGGCCAGATAAGTCCCTCAGCTCCATGACCAGGTGACCAAGGAGAGCTCTCATATCCTGCATTTGTTTGAGAAGAATGCCCATCTGGTGATTCAGATGGGGGTCTGGCACCCGCAGAGGAGAGGAGAAGCCTGGATTCTTAGAAGGAGTGGACAGTGGAGGGTGAGGTCCAGACGACTCGGTTGTAGTAGATTCTGGAACGGTCGATTTCTGAGGAGCTGGACTCAAGGTGGGGGCTGCAGTAGAGCTGGAGGGTCCTGCATTATGGGGTAGGAGGCACATGTAAGAGTGAAGTCTGGCTCTGTCCCTAGACTCATATTCATGGTCAATCTTTCTTGTTTTCTGAAAGTGGCTTTCTTGTTTTGTGTGTGTGGGCGGGGTGGGGGGGAGGTCTAATGACAACAGAGGTTTGAGGACCCCCTCATGGTCAAAGTTTGAATCTGACACTTGGCTACCTCAGTTTGAAACTCTTCAGTGATGAGGCATCAACATTACGGGCACACGCATATCAGCCTACTCTCAGAACCTAATTCCCTACAGCATGGATGTGGTACCTGGTCCTAGGTCAACCTCTCACTATATGTGACCTTAGTGCAACTCCTCATCTTTGTGCCAGCCTTCAGTGTTTTGAGGACACCTCTGCTGGCCGCTTGGGTCACATCCTCTTCAAGATGAACATCTTCCACCCCTCCCCATTATTTTTCTTACGACGTGGCTTTAAGCCCAGTCATTGCCCTTGTTACCTCCTCTGGGTATATTATATCAGGCCAAATGCAACCTTCTTAATTGAGGGTCCCAGAACTGAACACAAACCCCAGACGACCTCATCTTCATTCTAGATACTATGTTCCTGCTGATGCCCAGAGTTCAGGTAGGGAGCACAAGGCCTCTGAGGCAGCAGCTGTGGAGCTGGCTCAGGTCTTGGTTTGGTGAAGTGTGCACCATGGTGTGAGGGAGAGGTTCCCTGTCTGTGCTCTCTTCCATCTCTGGAAGACTCTAGATTATTGCTCCTGCCTCCTCTGTGTCCTTTCTTAACCTGCTCACACCAAACGCCGGCTCATGGGTCCAGTCTTCCTTTCCCTCACTTTTCACAAAGGCCAGACAAATACCTACTAACTTACCCTGCACCCGGATCTCCAGCTTGGAGCTCTGTTTCCAAACTTGGTTGTCCTCAGTGGCTGCTTCACACCAGTAGGACCCAGAGTGTGCCTCTGAAGCTCTGGGGATCTGGAATTCTGAGGAGAGACCCCTGCCGCGCACTGTCCTGCCGTCCTTGTAGAAGGAGAAGAAGAGGCGGGCAGTTGACCTATGCAGGGGCAGCTTTGTCTGACAGCTCAGGGTCACTGGACGCCCCTCTTGGGGCTCAGCTGAGGGGGCGGCTCTGAGAAGTGGGGTTGGAAACAGTTCTGGAGGAGAGATGGGGGGAAAGAAGCACTCAGCCATCTTGCATTCATGCTAGACAAAGAAAGAATACAGCAGATAACATTGTACCACATGATTTAGGATAACATGGTAGAATGCATGCTGGCTGAGGTCATTATTAAATGCTGTGCTAACCTACTGGCCAAAGGTTATTGTACACAAAGAACCCAGTCACATGTTCCTCTCCCTATTTCCATCAGCAATGAGCACTCTTAGAAAAGCTCCATTTGAACATTTGGAATCTCCTCTCTCTTCAAGTAGATGAGATTAGAAAAGACCCAGAGGTGGGCAAATCTGACAATGGTCCAGATGCCCAAACAGTGAACACTGGGGAACATGGATCTGTAGGATAGAGCTGCAGGAAGTGGGCGGAGCTTGGAGAGTGCTGGATGAGTTGCGAACACAATGCTGAGATGATGCCCCTCCTGACGCCTAACAGGTTGCATTTGCCAGCAACCTGTTCCTTAGCCTCCAGTGATCTCGCCACATCCAATGAAAGACAGTCTTGGTCCCTCTGTGTCTCCCTACCTGCCTCTGCTACAATATTATTCCCTCCAGGTCTCACCTTGGATCTTGATAGCCACGGAAGATGCTGTTTCTGGGCTCCCAGGACCAGGGCTCCTGAAGATCCCACTGCAGTGATAGTGCCCGCTGTCAGTCTGTTGTACCACGGCGATGGAGAATTCCTTATTAGGTCCAGGGGGTCCCAGAGCTGAGCCATCTCGGTAGAAGGTGATCTGGGTCAGTGGCCAGTCTTGCCAGGCCTGGCAGCGTAGAATTAGTGGGTCTCCTTCAAATATAGGGCTGACTGGACCTTGGAGAATCAGCCAGTCTGCGACCCAAAGCAAGAGCTGAGTGTGACCCCCTGCCTTCCTTGGGATTTCCCCCAGTGCTGCCCACACAGACCGCCCCCCGACCCCGTCTAAAGTTACTCAGGGACCCAACCCCTGGTTGGGATTGTGGAACAACTTCTCTAGGAGCTAAGACTGAGGAAACCCTCACTTTTGTGGGCTGAATATGGGGAAGAAGGTAGAGTAGTCTCCCCTTAACCACAGTTTGGCTTTCCATAGTCAACTGCAGTCCAGAAGCAAATGATTGTCCTTCTGACATGTCATCAGAAGGTCGATAGTAGCCTAACACTATATCACAATGCTCATGTCATTCACTCTCTTCATCTCATCACATAGGTGCTTTATCATCTCACATCATCAAGAGAAAGATGAGTATTAGTACTATAAGATATTTTGAGAGAGGGAGAAGCCACATTCACATAACTCTTATCACAGTATATTGTTATAACTATTCTATATGATTAGCTATTGTTGTTAATCTCTTATTGGTCCCTTACTGTGCCTAGTTTACACTTTATCACAGGTATGTATGTATAGAGAAAACATAGTATGTTTAGGTACTATCCCCAGTTCCAGGCACCCACTGGGGGTTTTGGGACATATCTCCCATGGATAAAGGCGAGGGGCTACTCTATCCCATCCCATGGCCAATTTCCTGGGGGCACCCTCCTGAGTGGGCCGTCAGGCTGAAAGGACAGGGTTGGAAAATGGGAGAAAGAACAGGCCTGCACTGGTCAGTCCCTCCCAAGACCTCACCGTAGGACACAATCAGATGGAAGGGTTTACTGAAAGTGTAGCCTTTGAACTGGAAGTCAACTTCCCTTGGGCTCGTCAAGTCCTCCTCAGTATCGCAGCTGCTGTCCTGGGTGCTGACAGGTCCTTCACA
This sequence comes from Lynx rufus, assembly GCF_022079265.1. Taxonomy (NCBI): domain Eukaryota; kingdom Metazoa; phylum Chordata; class Mammalia; order Carnivora; family Felidae; genus Lynx; species Lynx rufus. The sequence goes on along the minus strand of NW_025814829.1, from coordinate 296,232 downwards.
CTGCAGTGTCTCAAAACTGGCAGCTGGGGAGAGCATGGTTTGAGACCAGAAAACAATGCTGTGACTTGGAAGAAGAAGACAGAAAACTGCCCTCCACAAGGAGCCCTCCCTCTCTGGGGGAATCATCCTCTTCACAGTGAGAAGGGGGAGACGCCAAAACCCATATGTGTCTCTTGACCCATACTTCTGACTTGATTCACTGGCTTCCAGCTGCTCTTAGTGAACGGACTGTGGTTTGGGGAAGAGGGTGGGGAGGGGCTGGAGGCATGTGAACTCACCAGCAGGACATCCAGCCGCTGGTGCATGAAACCAGAAGCCAAAGACAACTATGACCCCAGAGCAGGCAGATGCAAGACAAAAGGGAAAGGGAGATGGTCAGATTCTGACACTTACTGGGTGCCAGACACTGCTGGGCACTTTTACACATTATTTTACTTAATCTTCACAGGATTTGTAGGTATGTGATTTCACTCTCATTTTATAACTCAAAAAGAAATAGGCTTAGAATAGTTAACTAACTTATTCAAAATTTCGAAAAAGAGAATGGAGCAAGAAAGTAAGGTATACCTGAGTCCAAAATCAGTGTTCTTTTTACTTCACTGTTTAGACTTGATCTACTGCAATCCTCGGACCTTCCTTGGGGGGGTGGGGGTTCTTCCATATTTTCATTTTCTTAACATTCCCCTGGCTCTTCATCCTTGAATATATCATCTACCCAAGAGCTTTCAGTACCTAGCTGTGTCTCCTTCTTCCTTGCTCTTCCTTTTGGGAGAGCTCTCCCATCTCTACCTTGATGTCCTCTGGACTTGAACTTTCCATGGCAACTCTAGAGCCCTCCCTATGTCCTTCTCTCTATCCCAAGCCTCTCCTCCCAGGCTGTACTGGTGACTATGGAACAATTCTTTCTTTACTTTCAGGTTAACACAGTTAAGGATTTCTCACTGCATCTCTTCAACCATGGTTGACTCAGGCAAAGTAAATTCCATTTTCCCCATGTTCATGACTGCTTCTTGTCCCTTAATCCCTCTCCCTTTCTTCTGCCTCCACGGCCGTTCACATATATTCAAGTCTTCAATCTGTTCTTTCCTGACCCACTTGCCTTTGCTCCCTTCCACTCCCAGAGTCCCAGTACTCTTCTTTGACCCTGTAACTTCTCCTAGCAAGGCCCTCTCCACTTCCTAATTCTCATTACACCGGTACCAGGTGTTTTCTTTAGCTCCGCTCTCAGGTCCCTTCACCACCCTGATGCTACCTTTTTCAGTTCCTCTGCTGTCACTCAACTGGACTCCGCCGCCATTCCTTTTTGAAAATGAACTTGTGGGCTGCCAGGCACTTTCACTCAAAAGACTGTGGTAGGTATTGGTCTCATTTTATGCATAAGAAAATGGAATTCAGAGATACAAAAAGTGAATTTTCCAAGGCGACATAGAGCTAGTAAGAACAGCTTGAAACCAGAATGTCTGGAGTTCTCGCCCTAAGGCCGGCGTTGTATCATCATATGGTCACCCAGTCCTGTTTCTATGAGTTTAATAAAATGATTCAACAAAATTGTTGTGCAGGGACAGTGTAGATGTTAAAAATTCAAGCATGAACACGACAAGGTTAAAAAACAAAACCAATAAAGCATTGTCCCTATCTACAAATAACTCAGTTTGGTGGACGGCACAGGCACATGAAGAGATTCTTTCAGCATGAGGAGGAAATTAATGACAGAGAGGTATGACAGGCAGCAACTGGTGCAGAAAGGAGGGTTCAAAGAAGGTTCCCTGGTGAAGATGTCACCTAGGCTGAATCTTTAGGGATACCAGGAAGTTTGTGAGTGAAGGGAAGAGACCATTTCAGGCAGTATAAGTAAAGCTTGGAGATAGGTAAGAGTCCAGTGTGTGAATGAATTAATATAAGCAGGTTGGGGTTTATTACAGCATAATTTACAGGGCTCACAGGTAAGGGTAGAGGCTGAAGAGGTGAAATGGGGGCCGGCTATGGTGGGCCTTGTGTGCATTGGTTGCAGAGTGCAAAATCCATTTAAGGACACAAGTCTGAGACACAGGGATTACTTAGGAAGTTATTGGACTATCCAAAGTCAGAAATGATGACGGCTTGTCCTAGGATACTATTAGTTCTGTTTCAAGGAAGGTACTGGCTCTAAGAACAGTTTAGAAGTTTCATTTTGCCAAACTTGCTGATGGACCCTATGCAGAGGACGGAGAGGAAGGTGTCTAGGTTATCTCCCCAATTTTTGGCCTGGATGTCTGGGCGGATGCCATGAGCCAAGGTCAGAAATAGCGAAAGACGCAATCAGGAGAGAGAGGTGGAAGCCAAGAAAACAGGTGAGTTTGGCTCTGGTCATATTGTGCTGAGATGCCTGTGAAACATGCAGGTAGATATGTCTCGTGCAAAATTTGATCTTGGACTGTGAAACTCAGAAGCACAATTAGGGGTGGAGATCGGGCTGTGGACTCTTAGATAGATAGCTGTAGTGGTAAAAACTATAGAGATAAATGAGCTCACTAAGGAGATTGTGAGAAGGGAGAGAGGAGTAGGGTGGCAGGAATGCAACCGTAGAAAACACCAGTCTATAAGGGGAAGAGAGGAGAAGACACCAAAGGGACAAAGACAGGTACATGGAGTACAAGGAGAAAATGGTGAGTGGAACCCAGCTGAGTAGAGAATGCCAAGAAAGAATAAGTGACCAACGCTGCCCAATGCGGCAGAGAAGTCCAGCAGGATAAGAACTAAAAAATGGAAAATGGTGCAGTCAACACAGAAGTCACTGCACCCTGGGCAAAGCTGATTCCAGTGGAAGCCAGACTGGGAGCACTGAGGCATGAGTGAGTGGAAAGTGAGGAAGTGGAGAAAGCAAGTGCAAACTACTCTTTCAAGAAATCTTTGAGAAAAAGAAGGACAAGCATTGAGATGGTAGCTAAATAGAGAGCATCATAGTCAAGGGGACTTTTAGAATGGAAAGGCTTGCAGATTTTTATATTCAGAAAGAGCCATTCAAGCCAGCACACCGGACTTTGTAACGTCTATCCTTCACGTCCCACCTGAACATTGCTTCTTTGGGCCAAAGTCAGTCCATGTTTCTTTCCCTTGATCAAACTCAGGCATATCTCTGTTCCCACACCAGCATTCAAACATTTCACTTACCCAGCAGCATCGGGCCTGCCCAGAGCATAGTAGGAGAAAAGTGGAAGGCCCCAGCCGTGCAGACACAGCCCAGCTTCATGGTGACTGTGTTTAGGTCTCCTGCAGCCTCTAACGCACTGATTTTCTTCAACATGAAACCTCTCAAATTAGAAAAGAGGAAGTCAATCTAACTGTCTCATCTCCTTGCATCTGGGGTCTATTTTCAACTTTGTGATTGGCTTTCATCATTCAGATTCGGCTAGGTTGGCTCCAGCATCATTTACAACCAAAGGGTTATGGATGAAATAGTAACACTCTCAGTTGCTCAAGAATTCCCCCCTAGAGCTCAGAGACCTTCCAAAGCACATAACTGTCTGATCTCCTTTTGGCCTTCGTGGCACTCTGGCAAGGGTCAGTGCACTAACCCTTCATCTCCCTAGTGAAACAACAGGCAAGAAGCAGGAAATTGCTTGAAGGCAACACAGACATCCACTGGGAGAGCAATGATGAGAATTCACATGTCCTGCCCTATCCTGCCGCAAGCCTTACGTGTTTCTAGTGACCAGAGTGACAGAGCGGGAAGATCAGTAATGACACCCAATCAGATATCAGGTTAGTCCCTTGTAGGCTCCGACCATCCAAAGCCCACACAGATTCGTGCACAGATTTCTCTAGTCTCATGTCTCTGCTGGCTTTTTCTGTGGCACGATTAAAGCTGGATACTCAGGGGCACTTGGGTGGCTGAGTCGGTTGAGCGTCTGACTTCAGCTCAGGTCACGATCTCACAGCTTGTGAGTTCGAGCCCCGCGTCGGGCTCTGTGCTGACAGCTCGGAGGTTGGAGCCTGCTTCGGATTCTGCGTCTCCCTCTCTCTCTGCCCCTCCCCTGCTCATGCTCTGTCTCTCTCTCTCTCTGTGTCAAAAATAAATAAACATTAAAAAAAATTTTTTTTAACTGAATATCCAGTCTCAGAGGAAATCTGAGTATGCAGCAGAGAGAGCCCCCTGGGAAAGAGGAGAGGAAAGAAGGACATTGACTTCTAGAAGACACAACAGTAAGTCCAGGGCTCAGGCCCAGGGCCAAAGCTTGAGCCACTGATCCTGAGGAAATCAGAGATAGGAGGCATCTGATAGCTTGAGAAACCTAAGGAGACGCAGGAATAAGGGCGATAGGGAGGCCCTAGCATCTCTCTTCAGCTCCAGGTGGCCTCATGGGAACCGTTGTCCTTGCCTCCGAATGTTTGCTGTTTGTTCAAGGCCTACTTAATGGCAGGGCCCAGGCCTCTGGTCACAGGGACCGCATTCCTCACCCCTCCCCAGCATAACACCCACGTTGAGATGAAACAAATCATCAGAAATGGGAGAATGCAGTCCTGCTTGAAGTCAGAGGGAGGGCCCGCGTGCCCCTTCAGCTGTGCAAAAACCACAGATCAGAGCAGACCTGTTGGCAACACGGCCATGAGAGAACGGATACTTCTCAATCTAAAATAAGCATTTAGAATAGATTTTCCATTATCTGAGAGACATGTATTTTTGTGCAGGTGGCCCCAGGGACTCCAGTGGGGGTTGAAAATATGGGCGTGGGGAGAGTCAGTGAGGCAGTGAGCCCTGCAGCTGACGTGATGTGAAAGACTCTGAAGCCTCAGAAGAGGAAGAAAATTCTTGGCCGGATCTAATAAAAATTAAGAAAATGAAATGTGTTTAGATGGACCTCCACTCCTAACACTCCCTAAAACAGAGTCCCGGGGTTAGATAGGTCTTTAAGGGGCTTCTAAACCAACCACAAAGATCTTTCCCTCTCGTTGGCATCCTTTCAACTTAACTGCCCTTGCCACAGTGTCATGACTGGATAGAGACCCTCCTCTGTACCGTCTGCAACAACTCACGAGATCTCAATATGGGAGACGAGATGGCCTCTGAAGATGTGGGGCGAAGCTATCGTATTCTCCGCACTTAAATTCCTACGACGGTCTCTGGGAAATTTTACTCCCTTGAAGCCTAATCAATGAACTAGTTAGTGGGGAAAAGCCACCTCGGGCCTTGCGATGCGCTTATGAAGACTGAAATCCAGTTCACGGAGGGAGCCCTGCCACCAAGATCATCCCAGAACCCTCACGGGGAACTGGGACAAGTCCCTGCCTTCACCCCATCCCAACACCAGTTGGGATGCCATTCCCAGCTGCACCTGGCTTGTCACTAGTGGGCTGGTGCTTCTTTTCTTCCTTTTTTTTTTTTTATTGAGTAGATAAAAATATTTATAAAGATGTGAAGGTCTAAAGACTGATGACGCAATATGCAGTTTTGTGCCCTCACCCAGCGGAAGAAATAGAATATTGCCATTATCCATGAAGTACGGTGTGGGTCCCTTCTGATGACACTTCCTGCCCCATGATCATCACCCACAATCCTGATGGTGTATCTGTCACTCCCTTTATTTTATAGTTGCAATAACTTTGTACTTTTGAACCTTTAATAAATAGAATCACGTTATGTTGATTGTTCTGAGACTTGCTTTCTTCTTTTTTTTTTTTCTTGTGAATTTCTTTTATTAACCTTTTGCTGGGCTTGGACAAGAGGTCCTTAATTCCTCATCTGCCATCCTTCAGGTCAGGTGTGTGTGTGTGTGTGTGTGTGTGTGTGTGTGTGAGTGAGTGTATGTGTATAGGATGTTAAACAGGATTTTTTAAGAGTAGTTTTAGATTCACAACAAAATTGAGGGGAAGGTGCAGAGGGTACCCCTCTGTCCCCGGCCCATGCACAGACTCCCTCATTAGCAACATTCTCCCAAGAGTGGTACATTAGTTACAGTTGATGAACCTACATTGATACATTACCATCACTCAAAATCCATAGTTGACATTAGGGTTTACTCTTGGGGTTATCCATTCTATGGGTTTGGACAAATGTGTAATGACTTATATCCATTATTATAGTATCATACAGAGTATTTTCACTGCTCTAACCACCTTCTGTGTTCTGTCTATTCATCCTAAACCCTGGTAACCACTGGTCTTTTTATACTGTCTCCATAATTTTGCCTTTTCCAGAATGTCAGAGTTGGACTTCTACAGCGTGTAACCTTTCAGATTGGCTTCTTTCACTTAGCATTGTGTTTTTGGGTTTCCTCCATGTCTCTTTCTGGCTGGATAGTGCAAATATTTTTAGCCCCAAATAAAATAAATAAAACTGTTATGGACATTCATGTATAGGTTGTCACATGCACACTGGCTTTCTTAATTACTTAATTAATCAATTATTTATAGTGAGATATCATTGACATATAGCATATTAGTTTCAGGTGTATAACACAATAATTAAATATTTGCATATATCACAGAATAATCACCACCTTAAGTCTAATTAACATCCATCACCACACATAGTTACACATTTTTTCTTCTGGTGACGAGAACTTTTAAGATCTACTCTCTTAGCCACTTTCAAATATACAATCCAGCATTATTAGCTCTAGTTACCATGCTGTAGTTCTTTTTTTTTAATGTTTTATTTATTTTAGAGAGAGAGAGACAAACAGAGCGTGAGTGGGGGAGGGGCAGAGAGAGATGGAGACACAGAATCCAAAACAGGCTCCAGGCTCTGAGTTGTCAGCACAGAGCCCGACGCGGGGCTCAAACTCACAAACTGTGAGATCATGACCTGAGCCTAAATCAGACATTTAACCAACTGAGCCACCCAGGCGCCCCCACCATGCTGAACTCTGGACTTAGTAGCTTTCATTTGTATTGAGTAATTAGGAGTAGACTGGCTGGCTCATGAGGTGTAGGTGTATGTTTAACATTTTTATTTCTAAATTTTTACTCTTTTATGTAAGTAAAAAGTAAAAAAGCGTGTATTTGTATAATTTGCATAATTTTTTAATTGTCATAAAGTACGCCATCTTGATAAAATCGACCATCTTAACTATTTTTAAGTACACAGTTCAGTGGTATTAAATACGTTCATCCATCCCCGTAAGGCTTTCATCTTGTGAAGCTGAAACTCTGTCCCCATTAAACAAGAACTCTTCATCTTCCCAGTAGAAGGGCGATCACCTTTCGACCTTCTGTCTCTGTAATCCTGACTATTCTAAGTACCTCACATCAGTAGAATCACTTATTTTCTGTTGGTTTTTCTGAGAGTAGCCATCCTAATGGGTGGGAGGCAGTATCTTATTATAGTTTTGATTTGCATTTCCCTAATGATTAGTGATATTGAGCATCTTTTTATGTGCTTATTGCCCATTTGTTTATCTTCTTTAGAAAAATGTCTATTCAGGGGCTCTTGGTGGGGGGGGGGGGGGTTGAGCATCCAACTTCAGCTCAGGCTATCATCTCACAGTTTGAGAGTTCCAGCCCTGCATTGGGCTCGCTGCTGTCAGCTCAAAGTCCAATTCGGATCCTTTGTCCCCCCCCCCCCCCCCGCCCCCGCCCCTGCCCATCCCCACTTACATGAACTCTCTCTCTCTCAAAAATAAATAAGCATAACAAAATAAAAAGAAATGTCTATTCAAATTCTGTGCCTATTTTAAAATCTGATTTTTCTTTGTTGAGTTTTAGGAGTTCTCTGTATGTTCTGGACATTAACCCCTCATCAGATTTATGACTTGCAAATGTTTTCACTCATTCTGGGGGTTGTCTTTTCATTATGTGGATGTTTTTTGATGCACAAAATTTTTAACTTTTAGAAAGTCCAATTTGTCTATTTTTCTTTTGTTGCTGGTAACTTTGGTGTCACAACCCAGGAAATCAATGCTAAATTCAATGCCATGAAACTTCTGCCCTGTGGTTTTTTCCTAAGCGTTTTATAATTTCAAGTCTATATGTTTAACTATTTAAGAAACCGTCAAACTGTTTTCTCAAAGTCACCGAGCCATTTTACAATCCTACCAGCAGTGTAGGAGAATTCCACTGTTTGTTCATTTCTTATAAAAAAAAGACAGAAGAAATAAAGGGAGGGAGGGAGAGGAGGAGGGAGAAAAGGGAAGGAAGGAGGAAAAAAAAGGAGGAAGGGAGAAAAGGAGGGAGGCAGGGGGGAGGGGAAAAAAAAGAAAGCTCTCAGGTCTATTTCGGGTTGTTCATGTAGAAGCTGGAAGTGTCCGGATAAGCCAGACATCAACTGACATGCCCCAGATGAGTGTTTTTTTGTCTGTGTTTTTTTAATGTTTCTTTATTTATTTTAAGAGAGTGAGAGGCAGAGGGGGAAGGAGAGAGAGTCCCAAGCAGGGTCCATGCTCAGCCCCACAAGGGACTCGCTCTCACAACCGTGAGATCATGACCTGAGCCGAAATCAAGAGTCAGACGCTCAACCGACTGAGCCACCCATGCACCCCACAGGCATAGAGTTTAGAACATACATTCAGAAACCAAGCACAAGGATGTTCTGAGTCTCCCACGCACCAAGCCTCTCGCTCGATTGTTTCCCTCTCAGGGAGTGGTTCCAGTTCCTCAAGCAAGCCGATCCCTTGTCCCCAGGACACTAGAAGTATGAGAAACTCATTCTGCTGCCAGGTGGGCCTCAGTTTCATGAGGAAAACACACATCTTCCTGGAAGATCGTGTCCTGAGCTTTTCCTTTAACTTGACTGCCGGCAGCAAATGAAAGAATTAAGGCTATTTCACGGAGGATAGTGCCCTGAGCTTTTTTCTCCTGGAGAAATTAATACTGGTTGAGGTTCTTGGGCCACAGAGGATTAAAAAAATACGTATGCGTGTATTTTTTTCTTACTCCTTTCGTGATGGGTCTGCAGATTCATCCAGCAAAACAGAGGAATTCTGAGCTGCCTAGAGGTGCATCACAGAGGCAGGCAGGCTCCTGCTGGGGCCCAAGATGACAGTCTACCTCCCTTCTCTTGGCTGCTTTATTTGGGCCTGTCTTCAGTTCTCAGTTGCCCTGTGTATTGGTTAATGAAATTTGTTAGTTGAAATACACCTCTCAATTTCTTTGTTGAAGTAATAGTTCTAGCAGAACCACAGGCTTTCCCCCCACAACACACACACACACATGAAAAAAACTCAAGGGTCAATAGAGCAATTTTACAAGTATTTATTCTGGGCAGGAATACAGAGATGTCAACTACCACATTACTGCCCAGGCAACAAAGTAAAAAATAAGATAACCAGATAGAATTATGGGTTTCCTTTTGAAGGGTCATTTTCGCCGAACATGGCCATCTTTCAAGAAGTTCTTCCACAAGCCCCCCCTTAGTCACATTTTACTTCCATAACTAGAATTTAAATAAAAATTTGCAAAAGAAAAAAAAATTAAAAACTTGATTAAAAGAAAAAGCAAAAAAAAAAAGTTCTACTTCCAAAGACAGGTTGATATTAACAGAAGAAGTTGGTAAACAATTAGGAATATTCACACAAGTCTCTTTTTCCGCTCAAGATAACAGGATTGATAGTCCCATAAGAAGTCTTTACTTCGACACCTTCTCGAGTTGGATTCTTTGGGCCAGGTTTATGATACAGAAGGATCATGCTCCCTCTATTGATTCAGAAGAGAAGGGACATTTATTTCATTTCTTTTAAGGCTCCTTTTAATAGTTATGAAACCTTGCGTTTTTTTAAAGGTTAGAGCCTGCAATTTTGTTGGTTATCACTGTAAGCAAAAAGAAGGCTTACAAAACTCTGTTTTACTGGCAGAAATGATGTAGAAATGATTAAGATTTTTCTTCACCCAGCTAGTAATCTTATTATTGTGACTCTAAATTCTGGTTCAGACATCTCACTTGTATCTGTGTTGACCAAATCTCTGGCTGTCATTCCTTCCTGTTCTTTCTTTTGGGGTGAATTGTTTCGTTTCATCATTTTGAAGGAGGAAAAGGAATGAATAAAGTAAAAAAAAATTTTAAAATTAAAAGCAACACAAAAAATCAAATAAAGGATGCTAGATCCTAGATGTCATTTGGTCTGGTTGTTGAAAGAAGCTTGATAGAGTAAAAAGGGAAAGAAAAGAAAAGGGGGAAATAAAGGGGAAAAAAAGGAAAATGATTGAAAATTGGAAAAAAATGAATACAGTCACATGAAATGAAAATAAAATCGAATTTTAAAAAATCACAATAAAGTAAAAAATATAGTTGAAAAAATTAAAGGAAGTTTTTTTTATAAAGACGGAAAATAAAAATAAAATTTTTCCCTTTCTGCTAAGTTCTGTAGTACAAGTTGTGCAGATTGCTGTGTTAATCCTCAGATCAGTTTTCTAGGTGTGCAAGATGGTTTGGTGTTGATCTGGTCACATTTCAGGGATGAGAGATAAAAACAAAAAACAAAAAACAAAAAAAACCCTTCCATGCTATTCCAGATCTTTCTTAATAATATAACAGCATAAGGCACATAGGACATCAAGCTTCCAAATGTTATTTGCAATGATACATGCTAATTGTAGGAAGTGAAGAAAATACAGAAAAATAAAATAAAGAAATAAAAATCATCTGTATTTCTTTTACCTAGAGACTTTTCCTATTGATAGTTTGGTTAATTTTCTCCTTAGGTGTTCCCCCCACCCAACAAGCTCAGGAATATAGACCATGATTAATCTTATGTACTGGTAAAAAACATAAGATTAAAAATGTATATTAAAAATATAAAGCTCTAATATATACATGTATGTGTGTGTGTATATATATATACATGTGTGTGCGCGCACACACACACACACACACATATATAGCTCTAGATGTCTAAAGTAGGGAATATAGAATACAGGCACTCTTCCTTATTCTCCTACTAAATACAACTAAAACTTCTGCACATTGCATATAAAAATAAGATCTTTGAAACCTTTAAAAAGAAGGGGAGCCTGGGCAGCTCAGTCTGTGAAGTGTCTGACTCTTGATTTCGGCTCAGGTCATGATCCCGGGATGGTGGCATCGAGCCCTGTGTCAGGCTTCATACTCTGTGAGCTCTGTGGGATTCTCTCTCCTTCTCCTTTCTGCCCCTCCCTCCCCCTTCTCTCTCTAGAATAAATAAATACATAAATAAGTAAATAAATAAACAAAAGAAAGCAAACCAGCTAGGGATCTTGGAACCCAAGGAACAAATGAAGATAAGTTCCCTGGATCTTTTTTTTTTGCTTAAAATTTTTTTTTACGTTTATTTATTTCTGAGAGAGAGAGGTAGAGTGCAAGCAGGGGAGGGGCAGAGAGGGAGACACAGAATCCCAAGCAGGCTCCAGGCTCTGAGCTGTCAGCACAGAGCCCGATGTGGGACTTGAACTCACCAACTGCAGGATCATGATCTGAGCCAAAGTTGGGCGCTTTTAACTGAGCCACCCAGGCCCCCCTCTTTTTGCTTTATATATGCCAGACTCGGAGCTGAAAAAGCCAGCAACCCAGAAATGCAATGGCACAGTGTGGGGCGGGGGAGGCGGGAGCCCCAGCAAAAGTCTGCTCTCTTTAGCCAAAGGACTGGGAAAGGAACAGTTTAACATGACAGAAAACATTTAGACAATAAATGTTCCACTTCAGCAACATCACAGGAAAAAACTATGGCCCCACCACTACCCACAAAAGCATTAGAAAACTGGGGCCCCTGGCTGGTTCAGCCGGAAGAGCATGTGACTCTTCCTCTCAGGGTCGTGAGCTTGACCCCCATGTTAGGTGTAGAGATTACAAAACACAAACAAACTTAAAGAACAGAAGCAAAAGCGTTGGAGAAAGCATCAGTAGACTTCGGAGCAGAGGAAATTACCACAGACCGAGAGGGACATTATGTATTAATAAAACAATCAATCCATAAAAGACATCTCACATGTATATGGACCAAACAACAGAGCTGCAAAACACGTAGAACAAAAACGATAGACTAGAAAAGTTGACAGATCCACAGTTACAGGTGGAGTCTTCACCAGTCCTCTCAACAACTGTAAAAGCAACTGGATAGAAAATCAACAAAGATATGGAAGAAGGTACCACACCATCAACCAACAAGACCTAACCGATGCTTGTAGAATACTCCACTCAGTAAGAGGAGAACACACATTCTCTGTAAGTGTCCACAGAGTATATACTAAAATAGACCATAGCCTGGGCCAAAAAAAACTGCTCAACAAATTTTCAAATTTAAAACCATACAGGGGCACCTGGGTGGCTCAGCTCGTCGTTGATCGTCTGACTCAGGTCATGATCCCAAGGTCGTGGGATCAAGCTCCGCATCGGGCTCTGCCCTGAGCATAGAGCCTGCTCGGGATTCTCTCTCTTTCCCTCTGTCCGTCTCCACTGCTCGTGTGATCTCTCTCTCTCTCTCTTTAAAATAAAATTAACAACAAAGTTAAAAACATACAGAATGTGTTTTCCAGCCACAATGGAATCAAACTAGAAATCAATAACAGAAAGAGAACAGAAAACTCTCTACACAGTTGGAAACGAAGCAACGTACTTCCAAATAGTCCATGAGTCGACAAAATTTTAAAAAAGATACACTGAACTGAATGAAAATGAAGATACAATATATCAAAATTTGTGGGACATGGCTAAAGCAGAGTTGAGAGGGAAATGTAAATTTTTATTAACATTTATTTATTTTTTGAGAGAGAGCAACAGAGCATGAGCAGGGGAGGGGCAGAGAGAGAGGGAGTCACAGAATCCGAAGCAGGCTCCAGGCTCTGAGCTGTCAGCACAGAGCCCGATGTGGGGCTCAAACCCACAAACCACAAGACCATGACCTGAGCCAAAGTCAGATGCTTAACTGACTGAGCCCCCCAGGCACCCCTGACAAGGAAATACATAGCGATAACTGCATGTATTAGAAAACAGAAAAATCTTAAACCAATAGTCTAAGCTCCCTAAAAAAAGAATAGTAAAATAGTAAAATAAATCCAAACAAGAAGAAAAAAGGAAGCACAAAGATAAGAGCAGAAAAACAATAAAACTGAAAAGGGAAAAGCAATAGAGAAAATCAATGAAGTTAAGAAATGAGAAAATCAATCTTTCTTGGAAAGATTAGTACAGTGGACAAACCTCTAGCAAGACTGGAAAAGAAAAACCAGAGAAAGAAGACATACATTACCAATATCTAGGTGCAACTGAGGATATCACTACAGAAACTGCAGATATCAAGAAGACAATAAGGAAAAACTATAAGTAATTTAATACACAAAAATGTGACAACTTAGGTAAAATGGGCCAATTCCTTGAAAAGTCCGCCCTATAATTATAAAGGAAATTGAATTCATAATTTTAAAACTCCCCCAAAAGAAATCTCTAGGCCCAGATAGTTTTCTTGGAGACTTCTACCAAAAATTTCAAAAATTAACCTCAGGGGCACCTGGGTGGCTCAGTTGGTTGAGCGTCCAACTTTGGCTCAGGTCATGATCTGACTTTCATGGGGTATGTGGAAATCATAAATTGATGGGTTTAATTTATCTGACTCACATAGTTACAGAAATGTATGTAACAAGGTGTTTGATGAAGTCTTAAGCCATCTCGTTGTATAAACCATAGTATAAACATAATTTATAGCATAAGTTATATGTATATTATGTGTAGTATAAACTATAAATTAAACTCTGTCAAAATTATGCTTTTTGCAAAAATAAAAGACGAGAAATAAGGAATTTTTAGTTCAAGCGGACACAGGAGTACAGCAAGCAGAATACATTAGTGGGGTAAATATCTTAGATGATTTCGAAAATATATATATTCCTTGGTATTTAAAAATATAAAAGTATTAGAAATAAGAAAGGGGATATTATTAAGACTAAAAATTCAGACTAAAAAAGAAGAGACTATAGTGTGCAAGGTAGAAGAAACAAGACAGAAGACTTGATCAAAATATCAAAAGTTAATTCTGCAAAAGCCATAGGCCTTTGACTAGTCTGATTAAGATAAACTGAAGTATGAGGATGTCTAGGGGCACCTGGGTGACTCAGCGAAGCATCTGACTTCGGCTCAAGTCATGATCTCATGGTTTGTCAGTTCGAGCTCCGCTGTGCTGACAGCTCAGAGCCTGGAGCCTGCTTCGGATTCTGTGTCTCCCTCTCTCTCTGCCCCACCCCTGCTTGCACTTTGTCTCTCTCTCAAAAAAAAAAAAAAAAAATTGAATAAATGTTAAAAAAAATTTTTTTAAGTATGAAGATATCTCTAATATTCAACCATTAAACAACAATGTTTTGTTTAATATCTATGAAGTAAAGTGATGACCACTAATCTTGGTCCTGTTGTTATAGAAAATTGGGTTGTAGACTGGAGAGTGTGAGGCTAAGTGAAATAAGCCATACAGAGAAAGACAGATACCATATGGTTTCACTCTTATGTGGATCCTGAGAAACTTAACAGAAACCCATGGGGGAGGGGAAGGAAAAAAAAAAAAAGAGGTTAGAGTGGGAGAGAGCCAAAGCATAAGAGACTCTTAAAAACTGAGAACAAACTGAGGGTTGATGGGGGGTGGGAGGGAGGGAGGGGAGGGTGGGTGATGGGTATTAAGGAGGGCACCTTTTGGGATGAGCACTGGGTGTTGTATGGAAACCAATTTGACAATAAATTTCATATATTGAAAAAAAAAAAAAAGAAAATTGGGTTGTAGGGAATCGAGTTTATTTCCCTAATGAGGAAAATACCAATGAGAAGCAAGATGATTTTCCTGAAAGGTTCAGGAATAGGAGGAATTAGGTACAACACAATATATAGATCAGGAATGATTTTGAAAATAAAAGGCTAGCTGGAAAGTCTACACAAAGAGAAATTAGACACTTAGAGCCTCTCTTCCATCCAAGGAGGGGTGGGTGTTTCCAGGAGACTAATTTTTCCCCCACCGAAGTTAAACGCTCAAGAGAAATTAAACCCAGTAGCAAGTGCAGATGAACTCAAGTGAGCTCAATAGGTCGACAGCTGGGGCATCATTGGCACCTGGCATACCACCCAGACGCTCTTTTTCTTTGCCCTGGCGAAGGTGCTTCAGCCAAGCAAGGAAGTAAATGAAAAAAAAAAAAAAAAAAAAAAAAGGAAGACATAAGATTCAGGAAAAAAAAGAGGTTTAACACAAAAGACAGATGCAGGGAAGTCCCAGGACAGCAGCATGGCAGGGGGCCTAGAGATCAGACAATCCAAATTAGTGCCAAAGACCCGTGGATCCCAGGGGACACTTTTTGCTGATGAAAATCAAATAAAGAAAGAAAGAAAGAAAGAAGAAAAAGAAACCGAAAAACTTCTTGGTGCTTTTACCCATGTGGGAAATAGTATTAAGTGGCTTCAGAATGTTTTTCAAAACTTTGGGGGAAAGCTAATAATAGGCACGTAGAAAACTAACCAAATGACAAAAATGAAGCAGCTATTATCTCTAGAGAGGAAAAGATTGTTCGGGAAAGGAAACGTAATCAGCGAACACTGTGTGTCTCAGTAACGAGCAGCAGCCATAAATTGTGATAAAGCTGCATCGGAGCGGTGGCTAAGGAAAGAGGAGGTTACTAATGATGGTCTGATAAGAGCAATCTTCATATTCTATGGTAGGAGTTCAAATGGATAATATCTAATGTTGAAAAAAATCAAGAAATAGCAGCATATTACATACCGAGGTAAAGTAACAGAAGACATAGCTAAAATTGTTGAAAATTATTATTATTTAACTGCCTCTGGGGAACAGGGCTGAGGGGTGTGAGGAAAGGGCCAATAAACAGCTATCTTCTTACATGCGTTGCAATTCTATTATACAATTCAAATCATGTGTGTGTTCCTTTAACTGAAAAAAAAAATCATTTAAAAATGAAAGAAAGCAAAAAAGAAAAAAAGGAAAATAAAGAAAAATGAAAGAAAGCATTGTCTTCCCACATACATTTAAAGATATTTCCATGGGAAAAAAATCACATAGGCCACATCACTGTGCAGCGAAAGTGGAAAATAACAACAAAGGAGATAATGCTTATTCCTCTTGGAAAGAAAACCACGAAGAAAATAAAACAGGCTTCTATATCAACCGTGAGTTAAGAAGGGAGTGAAACTGAAGTTATAGATTATTTAGAAATAAGGAACAAAGACAGGAATACATACAAAAGTCTAATGAATGTGGCCAAGATAACAATAAGAGGAAAAGTGATAGCCTTTGTGAGTTTGTGTAAAAACATAAGGTTAGGGGCACCGGGGTGGCTCAGTAGGTTAAACATCTGACTTCGGCTCAGGTCATGACTTCATTTGTGAGTTGGAGCCCTGAATCGAGCTCTCTGCTGTCAGCACAGGGGTTGCTTGAGATTCCCTTGCACCCCCCCCCCCCGCCCCTGCACTGCTCTCTCGCTCTCTCTCTCTCTCTCTCTCTGAAAAACAAATAGACATTAAAAAAAAGAGAAGTTTAGAAATAAATGAATAATGAGGTAAATCTAAAGTGGAGGAAGGAAATAATGCATGAGGAAATAAAAGGCAAAGACCTGATCAATAAGACAAAATCTATGACAGGACTAAGAAGACAGACAAACCTTTGGCAAGTCTGATTAAAACAGATAGAGTGGTCAAAGGGGTTGCCTCCCCAACAGTCATTCCACCTCAGAATGGGTAAGCTGAGGAAGTTATGGTGGCCAATCTCATTCCCCTTTCTAGTGATTGACTTAGAAATGGGCAGGTTACCCCGTCCTGACCAATATGATATGGCAAGATCGCTGGAGAAAGGTTCAACACTCAAGAAAGAGACATATAGAAGAGGTACTTGGTCCCTTTCTTTCTCTATATTTCGGGTCTGATGCTCGGAGCTGCTAGAATCATCTTGCTGCTAGCCCAAGGGCCATGCCCAGAGAATTGCAGAAAACTGGGTCCAGAGTCCTGATGTACTGGAGACATCCTGTCTCTAGACTTTTTGTTGTGTGAGATAATACATTTCCTCACTGTTTAAGCCAATTTGAATCATGCTTTCCTGTTATTTCCAGCTGAAATCATCTTGCTGATAAAAGAAAGAGAGCTCCAAAGCGAGGTATGAGAGGGGGAACGATTTATGTGGACAGACACATAAATTATTACCAAAAAATAGAAGAAAATGTGTACAGCCGCATACCAGTAAAATGGATGATTCTTCAAACTTGACTCCAAAGGAGATAGAAAAGCCTGATGAGACCAATAATAACAGGGAACAAAAGTTTGTCAAAGATGTATCCCAAAAAAGGGTATCGAGTCCATGTGATATTATAGGAGAAATCTATCAAACCTAAATTGCCTATCCTAAGGGGAAGATGACTGACCTTAGAAAGTACAAGAAACAGGGCAGGTTCGAGGATGTAGGAAGTTGGTCTCATCCAGGCAGCGTCACTGGGACGAATGAACCTCACCTGCCTTCCGTCATGGTCTAATCTATTCCAGATTAAATTTTTTTGATGTTTATTTATTTTTGAGAGAAAGAGAGAGAGAGAGAGAGAGAGAGAATCCCAAGCAGTCTCCAAGCTCTAAGCTGTCAGCACAGAGCCCAACGAGGGGCTCAAACCCACAAACCATGAGATCATGACCTGAGCCAAAGTCGGGTGCTTCACCCACTGAGCCACCCAGGCACCCCTAATCTCCAGAATTTAACTTCCAGGGAGACGGCACCTGCTCAACCCGCTGGGGTGCATGCTGTCCTCCGGGATCCGATAGGTATACAGTGAGCCTACCTACCCATATGGACTGACAGAGGCAGCAGAATCGTGCCAAAGCAAAATCAGTCTGTTACGAAAATTGGGGGGAAATTCATGCTGGGTCGGGAACAGTAACATAGTCCATTATAATCAGATCGGCACAAATGTAAAAATTTAAATGCCCACCATGGACAAGGGCGTCAGGAATTGGGCACCCTAATATACTCCAGGGGGTGGGGTGGGGCACTGAGGCTGCTTTCTTAGAGACAATGTGAAAGTATCTTTGAGCCAATGATGCTACATTTAGGACTTTATCTTTCAGAAACAGTCACACGTGCAGTCAAAAATATCCCCCCCCAAGCATTGTTTATTGCAGCATTGTATGTAACAATGAAAAATTGGTAACATTTAAAGTGTTGGCTAAACAAAATGTGGTATAGTACTTGCACTGTGGAACACTATATAATCCTTAAAAAGAAAAAAGTTCCATGGAAAGAACTCCATAATATGCGGTCAATCGAAATAAACCAGCTGCATAACCATCTGTAAAATATGGTCCCACTTCCGGTCTTAAAAAGAGCGTAAATATGTGTTAGATGCATACCAAACAATTCAGAAATACACACATGTTCAAGAGCAGTTACTCACAGAAAGGAGAACAATATGGGGATGGTTAAAGGGAGCATTTGCTTTTACCTAACATATTCCTGTATTATTTGAGCTATACAGTGAGCATGAATTTCTGTCTATGTGCACTTATGCACATGTAACAATACGATGTGATCCGATTTTTAAAATACATATACCTATTGCTACAGATGGGAACACGGATTGGCACCCTTTGAATGTCGGCATTGACTGTTTCCGGTTACTAGGCGTATAGGTGATTTTAATGATCTCTTTTGCTTACCTGTATTTTAATTTTATGCAAAGAATATTAGTGTAGTAAAATAATTTACATACAAATCTTGATTTCCTTTTGGAAATAAGTTGCTACCAGGAAATTTATAAATAGATATACATTATTCCCATAAAAATGAGCATGTGAACAGGAAGAAGAAATGTGAATGGCTAATACTCTGAAACTCTCTAATTCTAAAGCACCTAGTCTGGCATAAAGTAAGCCCTCAATAACCTAGTAATTAGGTTATTGCATTACTATTCCTTATTATTATAACACTATGTGCGTGTGAAATCTGATTGTGGGACTATAAGATGTATCCTAGAAAGCTATGGAAACTATACTGAGAAGGAAGCTGCTAAATCCCAAATGCAAGGATGCTGTTCAAGGAGGCTGTGTTAGCGTCCCAGGAAAATGAGGCCGCTCCAAGGGCACCCACCAAACCCTCAGGGGAGCTGTCAGTCGTGTTTCGAACCTGCCAGGATGGCTTCTCTAAGAGGGTCACGTCCTGCTGGTAAATATAGGAGGACCTCAGCAGCAGGAAGTCAGCAATCTCTCCTGAGGATTCATCTGAAGCTTGGCTTCCTGAGAACAAGTGTTACAAAACAAAGCGATTGTTTTCTTTGCCATCGGAGGAAAAGAAAGAAGACATGGAAACCAGAAGACGTGTTTGCTGAGAGTAGTCAGGTTTTTTTTAATTTTTTTTTAATGTTTATTTATTTTTGAGAGAGACAGAGACAGAATGCAAGTGGGTTAGGGGCAGGGAGGGAGACACAGAATCAGAAGCAGGCTCCAGGCTCTGAGCTGTCAGCACAGAGCCCGACGCGGGGCTCGAACCCACGAGCCGTGAGATCATGACCTGAGCCGAAGTCGGACGCTCAACCGACTGAGCCACCCAGGTGCCCCAAGAGTAGTCAGTTTTAAGTGGGACATTCACCCTATACTCCAAATCTTCCCTCTCCTCCACCTCCTTCCCATCACCACCTGCCCAAGATTTGTATCGCTGGAAAGAAATAGATCTGTCTACACTCCAACCAATACGGCCTTTAAAAGGTAAAGGGAAAGTTGTTTTTATAGTATTTTATTATAAAAGGAACACACGGTCCGTGTAGAAAAATAAGGAAGGAAAATGGAAAGCACCCATAATTAACGCCATGACCCTGAAACAACCACTTTTAATGTGTTGGCCAATGTAGTCTGTTTCATCATTTCTGAAATTGTACATACTTCCGTAATGTTTCTCATGTGCCTGTGACATAAATATTTCCCATGTTGCTACAATCTCTTAATAAATGTAATTTTCTATCTGCTGTGTGGATGTATGCAGAAGAGTCTCGATGGTGAGAAGGACAGAGACGCAGAAGGACTCACTACAGTCAGCTGTCTGGGGCCGTACTGTCTTTGAGGACAGGGAGCTTCAGGATTCACACAGGTCGCTCTGGAAGAGTCCTTCTCCTTCTTTGGAACCGCAGCATCCTCTTGTCCTCCCCAAGGGGAGTTCAGGCCAGGCAAGAATTCTGATTCTCTGATTCTGGCCCCTCTGATCCTCCTCCCCCGGATCTCAGGCAAGACAATGGAGATTAAATGCGGTTCTCGTAATCCGGGTCCTCTGCTTCTTCCTCTATGGCTTCCGGGTGCAAGAGAAGTGAATAGGTGATGGCATTCTCAGCCTAGAGAGAGCAGAAAGGAGAGTCACAGGGATGAAGGCAGCAGAAGAGCGGGGAGAAGGAGATGGCTGGGACGGCTCACCTCAACTTTGGCTGCATCTTCAGCATCCGTGAGATTGGCTGTGGGCAACAAGAACAGAGATCAACCCGGGGCGCTGTTGCAGAAGAGGACCTACCACCCTGCCGCAGAGGCTGCAAAGACAAAGCCCGAACCAGACCTGCAAGAAGGACCTGTAGGCCAAGAGCTCCGTTCACCACCCAGGCTCCCCACCCTGGCCAAGCTGGCAGAAGGCGGCGGTCTGTGCTGCGTGCGTTTCAGAGAGTGGCTGACTTTTTCTAGAGGCAAACTGGCCAGCTTGGGGGGGGTCTGAGAACCGGGGAAGAGCTGGGAGCTGTTCAGTATCACAGGGAAGTCAAGTCCAGATTTTTTGCCAACCCCAGGAGACCGGGGGTGGGGGTGGGGGGGGCGTCTGGGCATCGGCCAGATGCCCTGCATCTTGCTGGGAACTCTCAGAAGAAGGTGACGCTCCCTGACGTTAAAAGGAAAGAAAGCGCAACGGTGAAAGCGAGGGAGGGAAAGAGGGAAGCAAGCAAATCAGGCCAGTGGGCTCCCCGGTAAATCGCTAAAACACACCAAATTCCCACATGTGTTTTGCCAAAAAGCTCACTTCGCCAGGGCGGGAAGTGGCCTCAGTATCTGCGAAGCAGCATTCCTCAGGAAGGGGCTGGAGGGTCTGGGACAATACGTTTAGTGTCTCCACTCCCCCTCTGAACACAAAGAGTCTCTGTTCGCCATGCTGCAAATTCTGGGGCAAACCTCTTCCCCAATTCTCCTTCCAATACATTTCTCAATAATCCCAGCAACCTCGCCAGCTGATGGGAAACAACCAGCCCCAGTGCCTGGCTGTGAAATAAATACTTGTGGAATGTATTTATGCCAGTATGGACGGAGCCAAACCTCCAGGTGGCTCTTCCCAGTTGTGCTGGGGCTTTATTCTACATCTGCTTTGGCCTGGTGTGGGCTCAGGCCCCGCGTCCCTGCGTGACCTGGCCAAGAACGCAAGGGCCTTGCTCAAAGCACAGCGGGACGAACGCCATTTTGCTCAAGCTCTCGAATCTGTTGGTTCTTTTCTGAGTCACACTCCTGCCGTCTGACCCAGAGTCCTCGAGGGCCTCCTGTTCTTCTCTTGCTGCTGCTGGGGAGCCCCTCGAGAATGTCTTGGGTTCCCTTGTGCTCCAGCTAAACTACAGTCAGGAGGTCACCTGGAATACTCCTGTTCCTACCTCAGCCGGGGGTTGAATGGTCACTGACTCTCAGAGTGTCAGGCCTGCAAGGGCTTCGAGGTCATCCAGGCCACTCCACTCCTGTCCTCAGGGAGGTCCCTGCACCCCCATGGTGGGGAACATTCAAGATTCCACCTGATGATGATGACAGAGCTAGGACCACGTCCATGTTTAATAAACTTACTCAAGTGGGCATCAGAACCAAGCTTTGCCCACAAGTGAAGCTCACTGATGAATGCACCCAGTCCTCTAGAACTTTCTCAAGCCCAGATCTCCTCCTGATGCCCCACCCTTACCCCATCACTCCCAGAGACTCCTCACCATGTCCTGGGAGTATTCCCTAGGTCTCCCCCTCGTTTCCTCTCAATCCTGTTTGTCTCAGTCTTACCACTTCTAACCTCTGTCCCATGCCAGCTTGGCCAACCCCCGCAGAAAGGCCCAGATATCTCTTATTTCCTGCTCTGGAAACGTTCCCAGCGTTCCTGGCTCCGAAATTCGGACACGGCCCTCCCCTCTCTATCTGGGACAGGTGGTCTTCTGCCCCTCATCCCCAGTGAGGTCCTCTTGAGGCCCAGGAGTTAGTCTCAGAACTGACCAAGCGATTTGAGCCCCTGTCCTCCTCCCACCGCCCCCTCCCTCTCCTGTGCTCCCAGCTGAACTCACACAAGCCGCTTCCTGCTGACTCCAATCCACCTGGCAGCCCCAGGCAGGGCACCTCAGGCCCCCAGGCGGGGAGCTGCACTCACCTGGTTCCTCAGGGAGGGTCTCTCCCATTTCCCTGTGCTCAGGGTATCCTAGGAGAGCCATGGGGGAGGGGGGGTGCACATAGAAGGTTAGTAGGACTGTGGGCTGGGGCCTGAGTCCTGGGACAAGGACCCAGGGCAGGAATGGATTAGAACCAACACAGACCCCTCCCCCACAGAGACTCCTCCCCACGCCCTGGCTCTCCTGCCCAGGCCCTGCCTGTAAGAGGGCTGGTCCAGAGAGACAGGTTGGGCGCTTGGGTTAACCGTGGCGTCTCCTGGGACCGCCAGAAAGGCCCCTCCGAGGCATCTTTCTCAGGCTCGTTCTGCCTTTTAAAAAAGCACTACTTTCTCCCACTCAGTGTCTCTCTCTGCATCTCCGCACTTGCTTGTCATCAGTGACTGAGGTGCAGGCTTGCAAAGTGCTTTCCGAGGTATTAGTAACAGTCTTTCCTCCTCTCAATGGCTCCGAGTCATTTTCCGCCTTCTTCCCCTGGGTGTCTTCCGACTTTCTCTCCAGCAAGCCGGCTTTTCCACGTGAGGAACGGCGAGGATTTGCCTATTAGATCTCTATGGCACCTGCCCTCCTCTCTCAGCTCCTTTGCGTTAGTGCTAAGCGGGAAGGAACTGGTTTCCAAGGGCCCAGAATCTTCAGCGCGCCCATCAGTGAACGGAAGGCTGCCTGGCAAACTGTGCTGGGTGGTGCAGAGGGGAAGTGAGCGAGGAGTTACGGTTACTTCCCTCCTGTGGTCTTGCCATCCTCTTTGGAACACAGTTTCGTTCTTTAATGTGGCCTCCGCGGTCTGCGTGACCCGGCCCTTGTCCATTTGCCTGCCTGACTCACGCCTCCTTCCTTCGTGCCTTGCAATTCATGGCCTCAATGCCTCCAACTGCCTTCAGCGCCCTCCTTGCCCTTCCCTCAAGTCCCAGCCCAGCTGCAGTGTTCCCCATTTCCACGTCTAGAATGCTCTTCCGGCCCACTTGGCCTGGCTAACTGCTCCCCTCACGTACGGCCTCCTCCATAATGACAACGGCTCTTACTTGCGTGCTGTTTGCTAGGCACTCGGCGCTGTCGTGAGAGCTCAGCCTCGTTTATCCTCCTACAATCCTGCAAGGTGGGTTCGATTAGCGTCCTCACTTTCCAGATGAAGACACGGAGGCCCAGAGATGGTGAATAACTCACCCAAGCTCACAAAGCGGGGGAGCCGTGGAGCCGAGATCTAAACTCGGGTGGTCTGGCCCCACCACGTGTGCGTGGGTCACTACATGCGCCACAGCGTCGCGAAAAAGCTTCTCTGATGGCTCGCCGCGTGCTGCATCGTGTGGGCTCTCGTGTCCTCTGAACCCATAGCCTTTGCAACTCTCCACCATTGCTGTCATCCCACCCAGTTATAACGATTTACTTGGACTTCTGCCGTTCCCACATCTGTCGTTCCCACTGCACCGTGAGCTCCTTGAGAGCGGAGATTGGACTTAGCCTCCACTGCCTAGCACAGTGCTGTGCACGAACACAAGTTTGTTCGAGCCTTGTTGAATGAATGAATGAATGAATGAATGAATAAAACGTGGGTTGTGGGGGCACCTGGGTGGCTCAGGAGGTTAAGCATCTGACTCTTGATTTCAGCGCTCATCATGATCTCACGGTTCGTGGGATCGAGCTCCGCATTGGGCTCTGCACTGACAGCAAGGAGCCTGCTTGGGATCCTCTCTCTCCCTCTCTCTCTGCCCCCCTCTCTCTCTCTCTTCCTCTCCCTCTCTCTCAAAATAAATAAATAAACTAAAAACAAAAACAAAACAAAACAAGGGGCTATGTCTGAATTATAAGGATTCTCTTAGCCCCAAGAGAAGGGTTCTGGAAATGTTTGGGGTTAGGGCGTTGGCCAAGTAGGAACTGATAACAAGAGGAACCAAGAGAAGCCACAAACCTGAAGTCTGCTTTTGCCTGTGGCGGAACCAGGCCACAACGGCAGCAAGGATGGCCACGGCAGCAATGCCAGCGACCGCGACCGCAATCATCACCGTCACTGAGGAGTCGCTCCAACTGGACCCTGAAGAGGAGAGACTTCAGGACAGGCGGTACTCTCCCACCTCCCACAGTGCTCAGTGCTTCTCCCCGGGAGCTGCTTTGTGTCTGGGTCCCTTGCAGATGCTACACTCACTTCCTCCCCCACCTCCCCTGAATGGGGTTGCTGTGGCTGGATGTGTGCCTCCCCCACACCAGGTGCCTCCTAGAGGCACACGAGGGCCTGTGTGGGGGCAGAGGGAAGGGCTCCTGTCAGCTTCAGGGAGAGAAGGGAGGGGGGCCTGAAGCCTTCCTTGGTGGAAAGCACCACCACTGGACCCAGCAAGACCTTGAACTGTCGGGGACACGCCATGCCTTGGGGAGCGAGCCAATGTACATGCCGCGAGAACTAAGAAGAACCGAAACCCTCAGTTCTTGGGCACGTCCAGGAGCTCAAGGAACCTCTGCACCAGTGAGGGAGCTCTGTGCCATTGCTGTCCTTAGTAGGGGCCTGCATTTTCAGCGGCACACAGCCTTTTCAGCTGGGACCTGAGGCTGAGGCTCTGAACCGTAGCCCCTACTGCTGCCCCTTGGCCAATATTTATCAAGCCCCCCCCCCGTTCCTCCCCCCTTTGCCTCAGAGCCCAGCTGTTTCGGCTGTGGCATTTCTCAGGCCTCCAAGTAGGCCCGTAGGACCTCGGCCATGACTGTCCAGCCCCCAGTCCTCTCTCCATCCTGATGGGGTTCCCACCTTGGACGGTGATGGCCACGGGCTGTGACGCCTGCAGACTCTTCCCTATCAGTCCCGTGCAATGGTACTCGCCGCTGTGACTGAGGTTTGCCCGTGGGATGGAGAAGGTGGAATTCATGGGGGAAAACTGCTTGGATTTTCCATTCTGGAAGAACGTGATCTTGTACAGAGGCTTGTTCCTCCAGCTGTGGCACCTCAGCACGATGGGGTCCCCCTTCTGGAACACCAGGCTAGGGGTCTGGAGCACCAGCCAGTCTGAAAGACACAAAGGGACCCCAGGACCCAGCAGGTCTTGACTCCACTCTGAGACCCACCCTGTCCTTACTGGTGGGACACGGTGTGTGGAGGGAAGAGCTTGAGACCGCAATCCAGCAGCCCTGGTCTCCAAAGCTGGCTCCATCATTTGGGAGCTCGGCGATCTTGGGCCTCTTCTGGGCCGTGGATTCCCCAGCTGTGAGAATGGATGACGTAATACCACGCATCTACGATAGTTTCTGGCACGTAGTAGGTGTTCAGGATACGCCCGTCTTCTCTTTCCTGTCCTGAGAGAGGGCAGCTACAGCCCCGTCCTGCCCAGGAGGCCCTTGTGAGAAGGATACAAGAGACCGCACCCAAAAAAGGCGGGGGGGGGGGGGGGCGCCTGGGTGGCTCAGTCAGGTAAGCTGTCGACTGCGGCTCAGGTCATGATCCCACAGTCTGTGAGTTCGAGCCCCGCGTCGGGCTCTGTGCTGACAGCTCAGAGCCTGGAGCCTGCTTCAGAGTCTGTGTCTCCCTCTCTCTCTGCCCCTTTCCTGCTCATGCTCTGTCTCTCTCTCTCAAAATAAATAAACATTAAAAAAAGAAAAAACAAAACACCAAAAAAAAGACCCCAGGATGCGGTCCCTTCCTTGGGGGAGCGATGGGAAAGATCCAGTCTGACCTAGGAGGTAACATGTGAGGGGACACGGCAGCGACACGCGTCTTCTGGGAGAGTACGAAATCATGGACATGAACCAAATATTAGTTTATTTGACGTATGTTGGTAACGTGGAGTTTTACTTCAGCGGGGTCTTTGCCTGAAGGCAGCAGTGTCATGGGCGGGGCACTAGACTGCTGCGTACCCCTTCCCCCCCAATTTTCATCCTTTTACCGAGGAAGAAAAAAATATTTAGTAATTTTGTTGTATAGGGAACAGAGCCTATGAGGGATATTTGTACTCCTGACCTCAGCCCAGGTACTTCTTTTCTTTTCTTTTCTTTTCTTTTCTTTTCTTTTCTTTTCTTTTCTTTTCTTTTCTTTCTTTAATTTTTATTTTTGAGAGGGAGAGAGAGAAAGAGAGACAGAGACAGAGCATGAGCAGGGAAGGGGCAGAGCGAGACGGAGACACAGAATCCCAAGCAGGCTCCAGGCTCCAAGCTGTCAGCACAGAGGCCGACGTGGGGCTTGAACCCACGAAGATCATGACCTGAGCCGAAGTCGGATGCTCAACCAACTGAGCCACCAGGCACCCCACTCCTTTTCTCCAAAGCCGGAGGACAGAGCTGAGCACGAATTGGAAAGAGAGGTGGAAGAAGAGAGCAGAATTAGAGGGAGGTAGGGGTGGAGGGGGCGGGAAGAATGACAACAGCCAGGCGCGGGCTGGCCCCAACCAGAATGAGGCCAACCAAGTCTCTACACTGGCTGGTGACCCTGCCGCGGTTACAGGAAGAGATACTCAGTACCCAGGGGTGCCCCAGCTACAGTGGGAAATCTGGGCGCAGAGGATGACACCAGATCCTGCCACTTGGGTCCCACCAGCTAGAAAAGCCTACCCCTCCTGCTGGGGAGACACGTTCCACCCACTTCCTCCCCTTTCCCTTCTGCAGATTCCTCCTCTCGGAGAACCGGGACCCCGGCTGGACACTGCACTCCAGGGTGAGGCCAAGCGGCCCTGGTCCCCTGGACTGACTGCCTCTTTCAGAAGATGGGACGAGGGTAGGCAGGAATGCTGAGACTGTCAAGCTTTTAAAAACTAAAGTAGAGGGGCGCCCGGGTGGCTCAGTCTGAGAAGCATCCGATTCTTGGTTTCAGCTCAGGTCACGGTCTCGCGGTTTGTGGGATCCTGCCCCGCGTCGAGTCGGGTTCTGCGCTGACAGCTCAGAACCGGCTTGGGATTCTCTCCCTACTACGTCTCTCTCTGCCCCTCTCCTGCTCACGTGCTCTGTTTCTCTCTCTCTCTCTCTCAAAATAAACTTAAAAAAGTAATAATAATAAAGTAGAGCCCAGAGAAAAAGCCAAAGCTGCTGCCACGTGGCCCCAGCAACAGATTCCTGCACATCTCTTCCCTGTCTAGGTGACTGGCCCTTCCTTCCCTGCAAAGTCTGTGCTCGCTCCAGGTTTGGACCTGAATACTGGGGAGTGTCCGCCTCAGGCTGGGTTGCGAGCGGGCCACCTGAGGTCTCCTTGAGCTCATGGGTCTTGGGGCAGATCTTGAGAGCAGGGCCCAGTTTCATGTTCGCGGCCCCCATATGTTCTTCGGGTAATCCAAGGGCCTTTCTGTCAATCTGGGAACGAAAGTCCTCTGCAATCTTCTGGAAGCCTCGCAGAGAAGGCGCACACAGCCCCTCCCTGCTCCAATGGCTGGCTGCGGATGCACTCTGGGGGAGGGGGGGCGGCTGGGGGGACTTGGTTGAGGGGGACGCTCTCACCTCCTTCCCTTTCTGGAGGGACAGGGACACACAGGTCAAGGCCCTGCCAGTCCTCAGAGCTTTCCCTCCAGGCCTGTCACTTCCTGCTGGGCTGAGAGTGGGCCGTGGGGGTGGGGTGGGCAGCAGGCCCCGTGCTTTTGAGGAAAATTCGGGAATCGGGTGAGGGAAAGGGACGACAGGAAGAGTGACAGTGACGGGTATGCATCTCAATTGCCTGATGGCTTTTCTTCGGGGAGAAACTACTGTTTTGCCCGGAGCTTTGTATAACCGGTCCTCTGTTTAGCAAACATCCTTTAAGGCCTGCCCCCGTCAGGGGCTGGAAATGCAAAGATAGTTAAAACACAATTTTCAGGTCAAGTTGCCTGGAGGGCAGGGGGCAGGGAAATGCTGGTACCACCAGGACCTGGGGAAGGAGGCATAATTAGCCCCCAGGAGCAGATGAGGAAACAGGCCCGAGGGCAGACCGTAGCTCGGTGTTTACACGGCTGGTAATGTCCAGGCCAGGGACGCAGCTGTGGTCCGTCTGCGCTCCGTGACCGCTACAAAAATGGGTTTCTATGCAGTCAGAATTTCCTTCTGCTTCTCTCACACCCCGGGGCTGCTTGTTTGTAGCCCTCGTAAGGTTCTCGCTCAATCAGGAATCTCTTAGGAACACACACCGAGCAAAGGGGGTGGGTGAAAAGGGAAACGAGTGGAGAAAACAACTTCAAACAGCTCACTGGCGATGCTTCCCAGTAAACAGGCCACCTCGCTTCCCTAAAAAACGTCTGTAAGCAGATTCCGTCTCTCCTTGCCCTCCCGGACCGTCCCCGGGGCCTTCCTCCACTGACCGGAAAACACATCCAGATACACGGGGTCACTGAGGCTGGTCTGGTCCGTCTGGCACGCGTACTCCCCTCTATCCTTCTCGGTGGCCTTAAAGCTGTAGTTGGGCCGGACCTGCGTGGGGATGGAGCTCCCATTATGGAACCACCGGATGGAGTGGTCCCCGGCTGTGTGGGCCCCCTGGCACTTCAGAGTCACATTGTCCTCCCGGAGCACGAGGATCCACGGGGGCTCCAGGTCCACCACAGCCTTCGGGAGACCTGCTCCGGGGCAGAGAGAAGGGGACGCATGAGGAAAAGGGGCCCCAAGAGCCTAAGCGGGCCCCGAATTTCAAGCACCTGAGGTCCCGCTGGGGACATCAAGCGTGGAACCCGGCCCAGAACCGTTCTGCAAATGTAGGCAGCTCCTTTTACTCGTACACCCCACCGCAGGGGCCCCTGGGAAGCCAGGTCCCCTCAGAGAGTGTCGCCGCCGTTCCTCAGAAAGACAGGGCAAGAGGTAAGAGAAAGGGAGAAGGGGCAAGGCAAACATTCTGGAAGTATATCTCACGGGGGGCCATCCGAAGCAGGTCTTTCCTTTCCTTTCCTTTCCTTTCCTTTCCTTTCCTTTCCTTTCCTTTCTTTCCTCTTTCTTTCCTTCTTTTCTTTCTCTTTCTTTCTTTCTTTCTTTCTGTTTCTTTCCTTTCTTTCCTTCTTCTTTCTTTCTTTCTTTCTTTTCTTTCTTTCCTCTCTTTCCTCTTTCTTTACTCTCTTTCTTTCCTCTTTCTTTCTTCTCTTTCTTTCTCTTCCTTGTTTCTTTGTTCCTTCCTTCCTTCCTTCCTTCCTTCCTTCCTTCCTCTCTCTCTCTCTTTCACACACACACACACACACACACACACACACACACTACACATGCATGCCCTTTTGGAACTCACTTTCCTCCCCTGTAACCTGAGGCATGTGAACACTGTGGATAAACTCTCTGCAGAGCTGGATGAAGACCGTGGGAGCATCTGGTGAAAGTGTCAGGCATGAGGCAGACATCAGGTTTCCGTTCTGACCTGATGTCAATCTTTATCCCTTAGACTAGACCTATCCTCACCCAAGTACAGTGGAGGCTCTGTGGCCTCAAAAGGATAAAGAAAGAGAGAAAGGCTGGGGTTGGGGGGCAGTCTAGGGATCCTGGGTTCAGTGCTCCAGGGAGAACCTCCGCCTCCCCCCCGGGGGGCCTGGGACCTGGGGAGCTTAGTGGCAGAGAGAAAGAAGGCCCTGCAGAGTTTGCTTCAGCAAGCTGCACCCAGGGGTCTCTCCTCCTATTTCTATCCAGGGAAACAGGCCCCGAAGCCCTCAGATACACCCAAAATGGAAAATTTATCAACACACGGAGACATCCCAGGCAGATGATGGGATTTTGTGTGCAGCTGAAACTAAAATTGTCTGGGCTCTTGATTTTACTTGGGGAGAGGAAGGTGCGAGAGAGACGACGAGTTATGTTCTGTGACGGTATCTGTGACAGCTCACCAGCAGGGAACCGGAAGGGCTGAAGCCACCTATGCCCCCAAGGCTCCCCTGCTTCCCTGGGAGAAGGGGAAAGAGAAAGGAGGGGAGGGGGCGGGGCATCTTCCGGGAGACTCCACTTCAGTATGGGGTTACTGGTGCAATCAGGGCACCTCCAGATGGGGTGCTGGGAGTCGAGGAAGAAGGTGGCTGGGGGAGGGAGAGGATGTGGGGGGAGCACTTACCAGGTGTCCCAATGACTGGACCTGTAAGAGAGAAAAGCAAAGATCAGCCTGGAGTTTAGATCTGATGATTCATCTTTACAAAGCATCCCCTCAAAAAAAAAAAAAAAAAAAAAAGCCCCCTATGCGAATCCCCTTAACTTCCTTACCCTTGGCTGTCTCTGTATTGTCCCTGTCTTTACTGGTTCAGCTGTGTGTTACTAAAATCACCTACACAAGCAGGCAGATGGATGTTTCTATAAATTCGCGGTCACTAGGGGCGCCTGGGTGGCGCAGTCGGTTGAGCGTCCGACTTCAGCCAGGTCACGATCTCGCGGTCCGTGAGTTCGAGCCCCGCGTCGGGCTCTGGGCTGATGGCTCGGAGCCTGGAGCCTGTTTCCGATTCTGTGTCTCCCTCTCTCTCTGCCCCTCCCCCGTTCATGCTCTGTCTCTCTCTGTCCCAAAAATAAATAAACGTTGAAAAAAAAAATTTAAATAAAAAAAAAAATTTGCGGTCACCATATTCAAAAGGACACTGAACTGTCATTCTGAAAATTTTTTTTTAATTTTCTTTTTTAATGTTTATTTATTTTTGAGAGAGACAGAGACAGAGCCTGCGCAGGGGAGGGGCAGAGAGAGAGAGACACAGAATTGAAGCAGGCTCCAGGCTCTGAGCTGTCGGCACAGAGCCTGACGCGGGGCTCGAACCCATGAACTCCATGAACCGCGAGATCACCACCTGAGCCAAAGTAGGGCGCTTAACCAACTGAGCCACCCAGGCGCCCCTCTGACAATTTTCTCCAGTAAATTTGCTCTGCTGCCCAGTAACACTCATCCTTTCTCGCTGCCAAAACTTCCCTGCCCTCTGCCTTGGAACCCTTCTCTCCTAAAGCCCTACTCCTTCCTCCGTAATTCACAGAAAACAAAAGCTGGTAGGAAACCTCACGCCTTCCCCCAGCTCGGTCTGCACCTCTGCCCAACATCCTTTCTCCCTGTTCTCTGGGCAAAGCCTCCCTGCGTCTCTCCCTGGTCCGTCTCCAGGCTGTGTTGTCATCTCTGTCACCCTGGCGAGCATTTCCCTCTCTCTGTTACTCCCATCCTCTTCTGCATCATCAGTTTCTCCTTCTCAGCCGGGTCTGGCCCGTCAACGTAAACATATCCCAGGATTTTTCATTAAAAGAAAAAAAAAAAAAAAGCTTCTCGCTTGATCCCACATGCAATTCTAAAAGCGTTGCTCTGCTCCCTTTCAGAGCCAGATTTCTCAAAAATGTTTTTTTCCCCGTGGGCCACCCTCGTCTCTACTCCTTCCATTCACTGTTTCGTTCGCCGCAGTTGGGACTCTGCCGTTGCCGGTTCGCTCTAACGTCTCTCTCCCGTTCTTCCCCCGCGAAAGTGTCCGTCTTCACTATCTACCCGGTTAGCCAAGCCTGGAAACTGCAACTCACCTCTGTTCCCCTCCTTCTCCCAAGCCCCCCACCCCCTTTCACATCAGTGAATCTTGATTCTGCTTCCCGCTTAGGCCTGGAGTCTGTCAGCTTCACTCCGTGCCCGTGACTGCCGTGCAGGTTTAGGTCACCACCAGCTTTTTTCCACCTCCTAACTCCTCTCCTCACTCCTGTGTCCCCCTACAATCCACTTCCCACAGAAAGGCCGGAGTTATTTTTAAAATATCACATCAGGGGCGCCTGGGTGGCTCAGTGGGTTAAGCGTCCGACTTCGGCTCAGGTCATGCTCTCGCGGTCCGTGGGTTCGAGCCCCGTGTCGGGCTCTGGGCTGACAGCTCGGAGCCTGGAGCCTGCTTCCGATTCTGTGTCTCCCTCTCTCTCCGCCCCTCCCCTGCTCGTGCTCTCTTTCTCTCTCTCTCAAAAATAAATAAACATTAAAAAATAATAATAAAAGTATCAGATCGTATAACATCACTCCCCTGCTTGCAAGCCTTCAAGGGCCTTCCTTTGCTCTTGAAATGAAGTGTACATCTTTATGAGGCCACACAGGGCGAGGGCTCTGCTCCCCTCTCCCCTCCCATCTTGAGGCCCTCTTCCCCTACTCACTGAGCTCCTTTTTAGATTCCTGACACTTGGGGCTTTTGTGTAAGCTCATCCCTCTCCTCTAGACCTACTTCCTTTTTCTCTTCCAATGGCTAGATCCTTGCTATGCTCAAAGTCTCCGCTCAAGGTCACCTCCTCAGAAAATACTTTCCCTGTCATCCTGTTTAAGTGGGCCGCCCTCTCTTCTTCCCCACAAGGATTTCTCTTATAAGAGTCTCCTGTTTACATCTTCACGGCCCTTTCCAATTTATATTTACGCCTCTGTGTTTGCTTACTTGTTGTTTATATCTCCCAGGAGAATGTAAGCTCAAAGAGGGCAGTAGCTGTATCAATTGTATTGGCCAAGGCTCTGGAAATCGCGTATTGAATGAGTCTAGGTGGGAAATAAGAGGGGCCACGGTCGTACTGACAATGGGAAGTGAAGAAGATACACACACGAGAGAAATTTAAGAGGCAGAACTGGGGACGGTGGTAATGTAAGCGGATGGCTAGGAGAAAGTTACTCCCGCTCACACAGGTCTATGTGTTAGGAGGAGGAGGTGTGCATTCGTAAGGCGAAGATGTTAAGTTGAGTTTGAGTATGTTTTGTTTCTGAGCTGCCATATCAACGTGGAGGCGTCCAACCGGCAGGTGGAAACACGCAATTGCAGTTGATGCAAACAAGAGGGATAGGTCTGGAAGCTGTTGACGTAGAGGTGAGAGCTAAAAAACAGCGTGGGACTGGCGAGAGGGACAGTGCGGGACAGGAGAGCAGATAAAGAAGTAGAGCCTACGAGGAGGGGAAGAGGAGAAACAAGAAAAAGATGAGAAGAGCAGAGAGAAGCCACCGGCCATTTATTCATTCCACACTCAACAAATGGTAGGGAACACACCCTCGGTAGAATCATTGTAAGGGAGACAAAGACCGCGTGCTTTAGGTCAGGAAGGCCGTCTGTCTTATTCATTGGTAAATCCCCAAGTCGTAGAACAGGGCCTGTACATAGCATTTATTTAATGTTTCAACAGGGCAGTTTGTGGAATCTGTAGAAATTCTGCAGGAAACGCAACGTACACATTGCCTGGCTGTAGAGGAAGATCCACTTGGGGCAATGGGAACATGGTTAAGAGGGTAGAATTGGGGCTTTACTGGGGCGCCTGGGTGGCTCAGTCGCTTGGGCGTCCGACTTGGGCTCAGGTCATGATCTCACCGTTGGTGGGTTTGAGCCCCGCGTCAGGCGCTGTGCTGACAGCCTAGAGACTGGGGCCTGCTTCGGATTCGTGTGTCTCTCTCTCTCTCTCTCTCTCTCTCTGCCCCTCCCCTGCTGGGTGCTCTGTCTCTATCTCTCTCAAAAATAAATACACATTAAAAAAACAAAGAAAAAAAAAAGAAGGGAGGCTTTATTCAGTAGAGCAGCACTGGAGGCGTTTCTGAAGTGCCGTGACTCAGCTGTGGCTGTACTTGAAGAGGTCATGGCCTCAGTGTAAAGCATGGATTCAGAGTAGAGGAGACAAGAGATTCGAGGTGGGGTCAGAGGCCGTTCTAAAAGTTGAGTTATCGAGTGACGAAGACCTAAATGTGGTGGCCCAAGGAAGAACGGGAAAAATGGACCAAACCCTCGGTGACTTAGCAAAAGGGCAAACGGGAGAAAACATCAAGTGTCGCCCAGGTGACCTGCACGTCAGTAGCACTGTCAGCAGAGAAGCACAGCCCCTCTCCAGGCCTGAGCTTCCCCCTGTGAAAAAGGAGACCGCCCAGCGCCCTTTGAACATGCTATGCCCCTTCAGTCCATTTTATCCTGCTCCTGAGGGAACACTCTCTCTTTCTCACCTCCACCCCCTATCCCAGTATCACTCAGCACTGAGGGCCGAGGGCTCCCAGAGATGCCCAGATTTCATTATCAGTCAGAGTCCCTGACTTGCGGGGTCTGGGGCCATCCTGAGGTGTATTTGAGGCTGGAAATTCTAGCAGTTGAGCTTGGAGAGACAATCCCGGCAATAGAGCTCCCCTAGTTGGTCTCCCCCGACTTCTGCCCAGCCGGCACCATCAGTCTTCGGCTCTCCATCTTGGCCTAGGACTCTGGCTTTCTCCACGATCAGACCCAGGACCTAGCCCCACGCGTGTGTGCAGTACAAAGAGGCATGCGTGGTTTCTCTGGTCCTACGATGGGCGATTCCAGAATTGTCCAGGTCGGGTGTTCTCTGAGCCCCTGTTCCCTGGATAACCCAGACCCTCTTGTGCTCCTTCCCAGGGAAATCTGACACATGAACAGAAGAGGCTTCTGCTGCCTGAAGTGGTTTCAGGGGCACAGAGAATGGCTATTGCTTCCTCCCTACCCCTTGTCTCAGACAGCCTTAGCCCTCCCGCCTGAGATCTGGTCCCTGGGAAACACAAATTTCTAAGGAAGGGAAACGTGCTGGCCACTCATTAGTCACTCAAATCTAGGTCACTGGACTTTTCGGGTGTAGTGAGTGGCAGAGCACCAGTGACCTGACTGCCCCGGGATCCTGGGCAAAAGACACTAAAAACAACGACCAAAACTGCCAGTGTTCTTGTTTGCCAAGGCCAGCCGGGTTGTCCGAGTTTGCTCTTCATCAGCGGGCCTTCACCCTCCTCGTTTCCTTGATGTGCTTCCCATGCCACCCCTCATCCTCGCCCGACCTCTGCCCAACCAGGGTGGCAGCAGCTGAGGTAGGAAAGTGCCCCTGCCTCTGGGGACCCAGACTCACCCAAGAAGAGCAGAGCTGTCCACAGTAGCATGTCGCCCAAAGGGGGGCAGGGCACACACTCGGCTCGGTCACTACGGGCAGCAGGGAGGGGGCGGGTTGAAGGGATCTGCATCAATTCCTGGCACACGGTGGCCCTGGCAGCACCGGCGTGGCAGTCCCAGACTTCTCTCGAGGCCTGGCCGATTCCACCCCGGGGGAGGACAGACCAATTCTGAAGTCCCAAAGAGGAAGTGAAAAGAAATGTTGTTTTACCATAGGCCCCTCCCCTTCCACCCTTTTTCCTCTCAACTGTTCCCTCCCAGAAGATTCGGAGCTTCCCAGAATGGATCTGGCCCAGCCCAATTCCAAATTCACAGAAATTTCAGCAACTGGGAAGCAACTTCTGTGTCTTTTGGGACACAGCCGGGCTCAGCCTCTGGGAGCAAGAGGGGAATGGCCACCCGAGCTCAGCTCAGACCCTCCCATCT
Organism: Lynx rufus; assembly: GCF_022079265.1. Taxonomy (NCBI): domain Eukaryota; kingdom Metazoa; phylum Chordata; class Mammalia; order Carnivora; family Felidae; genus Lynx; species Lynx rufus. The sequence continues at coordinate 260,830 of NW_025814829.1, read as the reverse complement.
GTTCCCAGGTCTTTAGAAAAAGCAGTGGGAAAGAATGTGGAGCCAGTCTTCTCTGACTTCTGGTTCCATTTGGAGGCCCAGGCGCCCACCATCATTCGATTTTCTTTATTATCCAATCCCTGACTCACTCCTGGATGTGAAACAAGAACAAAGAGGTGGACTCAGGATAATGATGCCCGTCCCCTTATTCCCCTCGGACATGCGTTCTTCTGCTCGTTCCTTCAACAGGGATCTTTGGAGCACCAAGCTGTGCCCTGGTTCTTTACCTTCGCCGCCCTCGTTCCCATCCCTGTCCCTGTCACTATGGCGAAGCAGCACGCGCCTTGGAGCTGGATAAGTCTAGTTTTGAGTGCTAGGTAGCTTCTCAGAACCTCGGATAGCTCGTCTGTAAAAACGAAGGTAATCGGGGGCACCCGGGTGGCGCAGTCAGTTGAGCATCCGACTTCGGCTCAGGTCACGATCTCCCGGTTCGTGAGTTCGAGCCCCACATCGGGCCCTGTGCTCACAGCTCAGAGCCTGGAGCCTGTTTCGGATTCTGTGTCTCCCTCTCACTCTCTGCCCCTCCCCTGCTTGCACTGTCTCTCTCAAAAATAATAAATAAACATTAAAAAAAGAAGAAGAAGAAGAAGGTAATTAGGACTACCCTTCAAGCAGAATTTCCCAGCCTCAGTACTTTTGATATTTGGGGCCAAACGGTTCTCACGGGGAGGGCCTGTCCTATACATTGTAGCATAATTTTTTTTCTTTCAATGTTTATTTTTGGGACAGAGAGAGACAGAGCATGAATGGGGGAGGGGCAGAGAGAGAGGGAGACACAGAATCGGAAACAGGCTCCAGGCTCCGAGCCATCAGCCCAGAGCCTGACATGGGGCTCGAACTCACGGACCGCGAGATCGTGACCTGGCTGAAGTCGGACGCTTAACCGACTGCGCCACCCAGGCGCCCCCATTGTAGCATAATTAAGAGCACCTCCGGCCTCTACCAGCGAGATGCCAGGGGCCACCCTAGTTGTGAAAATCAAAATGTCTCTAGACTTGGACAAATGTTCTCTCAGAGGCAGAGTTGCCCTGGGTTGAGAACCACTGCATCCAAGGTTCTTTTGGAAGAGAAATGAAAATTGGAGGGCTAGCCAAGTGCCTGGTGCATCATGGGTACCCAATGAAGGCTAGTTTCCTTTTCTTGCTTTCTATCACCATCCTCATCACCATTTCATCCCCAGAACATAAGATTCTCTTCTCAGGGCCCTTTCCTGGGGCCTCTTTCCCAAATGCCCTCACAGGAAGCAAGCTTTAATACTCAAGGAAATAACACCGTCACACCTCTTCTCACACCCGTAATTTTCAGAAACCTCAACAGCCTCAGCCCATCAGCTGCAGGCTTTTACTACTGGCTTCATTCAATGCTCCTAACCCCAATCTATTTCCAGCCCTTATCTGATTTCCAGGTGAATTTCTTCCCCGGTGACAAGACACCAATGATCGGACATCAATACTTGAAACATATCATTAGAAACCAATCAGGTTAATTTTTTTTTTTTAATTTTTTTTTTCAACGTTTATTTATTTTTGGGACAGAGAGAGAGACAGAGCATGAACGGGGGAGGGGCAGAGAGAGAGGGAGACACAGAATCGGAAACAGGCTCCAGGCTCTGAGCCATCAGCCCAGAGCCCGACGCGGGGCTCGAACTCACGGACCGCGAGATCGTGACCTGGCTGAAGTCGGACGCTTAACCGACTGCGCCACCCAGGCGCCCCACCAATCAGGTTAATTTGTATCTCGAGACTCACAAAATGGAAGCCCCCCTGCCAGTGGCCTGGCCCACGTCACAAAATCTAAATCTAAGTCAGCCTGTGCTTACAGGAAACACCTGTCAAGGAAACCTCACGTACACCAATCACAATCTATCTACGTGGCTTTGGCTAGCTTTCCATATCCTAGAAAAGAGGGAACTGCCAGCCTTATTAGGAAATCTCCAACCTTCCAGCTGATCGGGCCATTTCCTAGTTGCCTCTTCCAATGATCTATAAAACTCACTGTTCCCCCAAATCCCTCAGGAAGAGTGCTCTACTGCTTGTGAGGTCCTCTACTCCCCCAACCCATGGAATGTTTTCCCTTAAATAAAGGACATTGAACTTGTTATTAATTGTTTTAGTTTTGTCATTTGGCGGTCTTGCCAATGAGGATGGGAGCCCAAGACCGTTACTAAGAATCTGGGGTTGGTGCCTAGATGCAGGCGAAGGTCTCCACAGAGCCGTTTTCATTCCCTGCCTCTTTGGCTGCTTTCTGGGATCTCCGGCAAACTTCCTTCCAGTTGAGCTCTGCCTGTTTCATACGCTGAGTTCTTCAAGTGTGTTTGTTCTGCTCCTTCCAGGAGGAAAATCAGGGTGTGAGAGACCGGATTTTTCACGGTGAGACATAGTGAGCCACCATATTTGGGTTTGGAGTCCACCTCATCTCCAAGGGAAGTGTCTTTCGGAGGTGCTGATACGTCTCAGGGACGGTGCTCAGGCAGCCTGAGACAGCAAGTCTGGTTGAATTAAGGAGGATTATTTCAACAAGGGAAAATAGTGGGTCTTCTTCAATCAAAGAAAAGTGTGATGGGAGCCATTAGGGGGACGCGCAAAGCCTCAAGGCAAGTCCACAGCATAAAGAGTTGGAGGACTTAAGGAAATAAACAAAGACCCAAAATGTGGACCTTTCTGGTGGACAGCACATCAAAATCTAAGAAGACACAATCAGACCACTGAAATTCACTAGAGGGGCACCTGGCTGACTCAGTGGGTAGAACATGTGACTTTTGATCTTGGGGTTGTAAGTTCGAGTCCCCCATTGGGTGTAGAGATCACTTAAAAATAAAATTAAAAAAAATAAAATCCATTTGAGTGTCTGCCACTATAAAGAAATATTCTAGGGGGTGAAGGTGGGGGGATAATCTTTGTAAAAAGGATAAGAGATCTATTGCTAATGAGAATCTTTGAAGCCAAAGCCACAAAATTAGTAGGCATGGGTCAAGGTCTTAAAAGCCACTTACCACCCAAATCTAAGGTTCCCATGCTAGCAGAAGTTTGGTCATGGAACAGTTTAGACCGACACTAGGTCACCTGCTAACCCAAGAAAATTCCCAAGCACTGATGTCTGCTGGACAACACTACACAGCCCTCAACCCAGTGGCACATCCCTCTCGGTTATTAATTTGGCTCCGAGAGACCCACTCCTTGGCTAACGAAATGGGATCCTCAATTTGCAAAGAATCAAGCATTGTCGCCTGCCAGCACACCTGCGTCTTTGATGTCTGAGAACCATGGTCCTAGAAGCTGTAGACATCTATAAATAATGGCGAAATCTTACTAAAACACACGAGAAGGACCACAGCTATTCCGGGAAACATTCTAATAAGGCAAGATCATTCATTTAAGAAGTGCACTTGAGGGGCACCTGGGTGGCTCCGTCAGTTAAGCGTCAGACTTCAGCTCAGGTCATGATCTCACGGTTCATGGGTTTGAGCCTGGAGCCTGCTTCGGATTCTGAGTCTCCCTCTCTTTCTGCCCCTCCCCGGCTCCCCCTGGGTGTGTGTCTCTCTCTCAAAAATAAATAAACATTAAAAAAAAAAGAAAAAAAGAAAGAAAACAAGAAGTGCACTTCAAAGTAAGGTTTCCAACTCAAACAGAGTGAGCTACCTATTTTTTAATTAATTAATTAGTTTATTTATTTACTGAAAACTAGATGTTACAGTTCATTCCATCTTCATAATTACAGACCTTACAAGGCAAATAAAGCAAACTCTTCTCGCGTTTAACCAGGTGCAGCATTTGGGCACTTTTCTGATAACACAGGTTGGCCTAATTAATCGGCCTGGGTTGAAAGCTGGCAACCACAAATCTTTGCAACGTAGGATGTTCCTCCACAGTGACTCCAAGGATCTTAACTCCTCAGCTACACTGTGAGCTCTGAAATGGTTTTCACTGCAACATTTTTCAAGCTTTCACATCTTAACCTGAAATCTGACCCCTCATCTTACGGCAGGGAACTCTGTTCAAGCGGTCTTCCTGTTGGCCAACCCAGTCCGCCAGCGATCTTAACAGTTATTACGTACAAATACAGCCGTGCTCCCGAGCGCTGATTAAAACTTGTGCTGGGATCCCATTTCAGAGCATCAGCTCCCTGAGGGAAAAGAGAGATCCAACCTATTGCTTCCATGAGTCATAACCCCGGTACAGTGTACCTAATGTCCTTTGCAGCAAAACTCAAAAGGTCAGGCAATCTTCATCATCCTGACAAGTTTATCAGTGTTTCCATACAAAGGACTTTCGGAGCTGATCCCAGACCAAGCACTGCAACCACAATCCCAAGAAATCATTCCGTTTTAGCACAAAGAGTGCCTGCAAGATGCCAGAGTACGCGAGAAATCATCTCGAAGCAAAGAGTGATGGTTCATCCTCTTACAAGCGAGAGGAAATCCAGGAGGAAAGAAACCTCCTCCCTCCTAAACTCCTCATTCACACTGATGGCTACTTTCACAGCCTTAACTGACGAAACCCAGTGCCCTCTACTTCCTGATTCAAGGAGTCCATTTTTATTTTATTTTTTTTTAATTTTTTTTTTTCAACGTTTATTTATTTTTGGGACAGAGAGAGACAGAGCATGAACGGGGGAGGGGCAGAGAGAGAGGGAGACACAGAATCGGAAACAGGCTCCAGGCTCTGAGCCATCAGCCCAGAGCCTGATGCGGGGCTCGAACTCACTGACCGCGAGATCGTGACCTGGCTGAAGTCGGACGCTTAACTGACTGTGCCACCCAGGCGCCCCAAGGAGTCCATTTTTAAGGTGACCGTCAAGGTCAAGAAGAACTGTGATCTATGAATTCTAGTTCTTCAATGGGAAGCTCCTTCTCCATTATCGCTTTCTGAACACATTGCTGGTAGCGCTTGAAGAGGTCGGTGCGCGGGTCCCCAGAGCCGTCCCCGTTGAGGAACCTCTCGGCAAACCAGTGATTAAAGCACTTATCTTACGGGTGCTTCCTGTCCGTGCAGGCCTCCCCTGCGCTGTTCATGGTCATGGCGACGGAAGTGCTGGGCTACCTATTTTAATTGGCGTGAAGAAGCTTCCAAAAGTCTTCAAGATTCGAAAATAACTTCGTTGAGAGAGTCACTGCAAAAGGCCAATGAAAAGTTAAGGACATAAGAGGCATCTAAAACAAAAGACTGTGAGACTAGCATGACTCCCCTTTTTCACTCGAGTATTCACACCCTACTCGTTCCTTATCTGAATTGCCTTCCACTCTGAAAAGACTACAAGGCCATAAACACGAGCCTGACAAGGTAGTGACCTTATGGACTCCTCCCGTATCTACCCTCAGAGGAATTCTCCAGTAAATTGCTATCAGTTATTCCCTTAAATAGCCGATGGGAAACTAAAATTAAAATTAGGGGTGTCTGGGTGGCTCAGTCGGTTAAGCATCTGACTTTGGCTCAGGTCATGATCTCAGGGTTTGTGAGTTCGAGCCCCGCGTTGGGCTCTGTGCTGACAGCTCGGAGCCTGGAGCCTGCTTCCGATTCTGTGTCTCCCTCTCTGTCTGCCCCTGCCCTGCTCACACTCGTTCTCTCTCTCTCTCTCAAAATAGTAAGTAAACATTAAAAAAAATTTTCTTTAAGCTATTTTTAAAACATTAGTGGAGAGGCACCTGGGTGGCTTAGTCAGTTGAGAGTCTGACTCTTGGTTTTGGCTCAGGTCATGATCTCATGGTTCATAGGATCGAGCCCTATGTCAGACCCTGTGCAGACAGCTCAGAACCTCCTTGGGATTCTCTCTCATTCTCTCTCTCTCTGCCAAAATAAACAAACTTTTTTTTTTTAATTAGTGGAAAACCTTTCCAAATTCAGATAGATAATGGAGCTACCCTTGACTTTAGATCCCTCTCAATCTAGAATCTGCAGATGGGATCTTGGGGAAACTGGCAAAAACTGGCCAAGAGTAAGAATTTTTGTTTTGTTTTGTTTTTAGAGAGAGATGCAGGGGCTTGATCCCACGACCCTGGGACCATGACCTGAGCCAAAATCAAAAGCCAGATGCTCAACTGATGGAGCTACCCAGGCGCCCCGAAGACTGAGAATTCTTATCCGAGTCAGCTCTCCTCCATCTCTGTAGTGCCTGGCCAAGAGAAGAAAATACAATTTCGCATTGTCTTTTCCTTTCTAAATTCAGGCTCCTGTGACTTTGCTTTGGGGGTATCCATTACTTCTCAAATCTTTCTTTCTCAGGAGCATCTACTGCCTTCTTGTTTGTTTTGTGTCCTGAGAACTTCATGTGGCAACTGTGAGGTTGGAGGCCCCCAAAATACGGCTAGACAGAAACATGGGTTGCCCCTGTCTCTAGCTGGAGTCTTTCCAACTGCTGCCAGCTCTCAGAGAATTGTCTAAGTCCTTCTTTTGGCTGTCTTCGGGAGTGGCTCTGGATCTTGGGAGGATTAATACCTTTTGCACCCTCTTTGGGGGCGCCTCTTAGGTCCATGGGATTGTTTAATATTGCAGGAACAATGGGGTGCCTAGGTGGATCAGTTGGTTAACCTTCCAACGCTTGATTTTGGCTCGGGTCATGATCTCAACAGTTTGTGAGTTTGAGCCCCATGTCAAGCTCCACACTGGCAATGGGGAGCCTGCTTGGGATTTTCTGCCTCCCTCTCTCTCTGTCCCTGTCCTGCTCACTCTTTATCTCTCTCTCTCTCTCTCTCTCAAAATAAATAAACATAAAAAAAATACTGCAGGAACATTTACAGTTTGTCCTAGCTGAAACCGGACAAGATATTTGAAATGATTTTTTAAGTAGCTCTATGATCAGAAGTTGACTAAATTTGAAGCGGATAATCAGAGCCCAGTAGAAACTTTGTTTTTTTCCTAAAGATGATGTATTTATTTTGAGGGAGACAGAGAGACTGTGAGCGGGGCAGGGGTGGAGAAAGAGGAAGAATCCCAAGCAGAATCCCTGCTGTCAGCACAGGGTCCATGCACGGCTCCAACTCACGAACTGTGAGATCATGACCTGAGCTGAACTCAAGAGTCGGATGCTTAACCCACTGAGCCACCCAGGTGCCCCCCAATAGAAACTTTACATACTCAGAGGAGAAGAAAAACATTCCACAACAAAGAACTGTAAATCTAGAACATAGGTTCTTCTGATTTCTAAATTAGTTGAGATCTTTTTCCTGATATAAAGAAGCAAATTGAAGAAAATGTAGTTGGCCTAGTGGGCCAGCCCTTTAAATGTCATTCAGGTTGCAACCCAATTCTCTGAGGAATTAAAAACAGCTCTTTTTGTCTTGTTGAATCTTTCAAGAACAGAAATTCAGCTCTATGAGCAATTCAAAGCCCACCTACCCTTTTGCTGATTCCAAAACTTCCTCTATTTATTTCAAAAGGTTTGTGGGTATTCTCGAATTCTAATTTACGGAATGGAAGTCATTCTTGAAGACACTTGCATTCTTTCCCTGTGCTTTCAAGATAGAAAATTCTACCCACTCTTCTCTAGGAACCCTTATCCGGGCTAGCTCTGTGAAATGTAAGGTTTAGGAAAGCAATTCTTATCAGAAAAAAAAAAAGAAAAGAAAAGAAAAGAAAGAAAGAAAAGGAAAGGCTATTTGGAAACTAAGCAAATGAAAAATCTTTAAAGTTTTCACAAATATTAAGGAAAAGTTCAGGGGCGCCTGGGTGGCTCAGTGGGTTAAATGTTCGATCGTGATCTCACGGTTCCTGGGTTTGAACCCCACATGGGGCTCTGCACTGACATTTCGGAGCCTGCTAGAGATTCTCTTTTCCTCTCTCTCTCTGCCCCTCCCATGCATGTTCTCTCTCTCTCTCTCTTTCAAAATAAATAAATAAACTTAAAAAAAAAAGTTTCCAGGGGTGCCTGGGTGGCTCAGTCAGTTAAGCATCTGACTTCGGCTCAGGTCATGATCTCACAGTTTGTGAGTTCGAGCCCTGCATCGGGCTCTGTGCTGACAGCTCAGAGCCTGGAGCCTGCTTCCGATTCTGTGTCTCCTTCTATCTCTGCCCCTCCCCCACTTGTGCTCTGTCTTTCTCTGTCTCTAAAAAATAAACACATGTAAAAAAAATTTTTCCAAAATCTTTTTGGTAACTTGAAATCTTAATGTTGTACTAAGATAAGTTAAATGATGGGTATCTGTTGCTTATCCAGATCATTTCTAAATAAACTACTGAAACGTTACTTCTTGAACAGAGGTTTATCCACTTTTGGCTTCCTTTTACAGAGTAAGTAAAGGTGTCTGGGTGTATTAGTAAACATGGTTGGTGCCACATTGAGTGAGGAAGAAAATGCTAGAAATTATGAAATGTGTTTGTAAATTTGCCAGTCCAAAGAATGCTAGCCTAACAGTCCACAATTGTTTACCTCTTAGTTTTCACTAGAATTAAGGATTCTGAGGGTTAAGAATTCTAATTAATATATGTAGTTAAATCTACAAGAAATAATAAGGGAAACGTCTCTAAGCAAGCAAAGTAGTATGTGTTTTTGGTAAGAAGAGGTATGAGAGACGGAGATCTTTTTGTTAAGGGAAAAAGAGAGTAAGCTTGTCCTAATTAAAATAATTGTTCCAAAATGAGAAAGAGGAACAAACAGGACAAACTTTAAATGGAGATAAAAAATGTATAGACTTATGGAAAATGAATCTTGGGAAAGCAATTTTAGGTGTGGTCAAGCCAGCTAAGATTGGAATGGGTCTATTTAAGTTTTGTTTTGTTTTTTGTGTTTTAAGAATTTTAACGTAGGAACACCTGGGGGCTCAGTAGGTTAATGGTGTGACTCTCGGTTTCGGCTCAGGTCATGATCTCACGGTTTGTGAGTTCGAGTCCCACGTTGGGTTCTGGGTTGATGGCGCGAAGCCTGCTTGGGATTCTCTCTCCCTCTCTCTCTGCCCCTCCCCGGCTCTCTCCGTCTCTCTCTCTCAAAATAAATAAATAAAGTTTAAAAAAGAATTTTAATATAAAAAATACACCGATGCAAAATTAGAATTTGGCTTTCTCTTTGTCGAAAATGTAGCTGGGGTGCAGGTGTACAAGAACAGCAGGCTCTGGGAGTCCCAGACAGACCAGATCTGGCCACCCGCCCCTGACAAAATCCAAAGGCAGAGAGTTGAGTAGTGGTAAAAGAAGAAAAAGAATTTATTTCAGTGAGGCCACCACCAGGAAGACAGCAGAGGAACGGCTCAAAGACGGTCTCCAAAGTGCTGAAAATACTTCCAGGTTTATATAAGGAAAATGTGGGACAAAGATGGGGGAGTACATGCATGTGGGCAGTCAAGGTCAGGTGCATCATTGTCTTAGGTTCAATCTCAAGCTGCGTCTTGCTGGCTCGGGGCACTCCTGATTGCTTGAGGGGTAGTTTCAGTTCCCATCACGGGAAGCTTTGCCCGCAAGGTCTTTTGCCAGAGTTGAGTTGAAGAAGCATTTCATCAATTAGAAAGTTTGAGGTCAAAGTGAAGGTAGTTGAAGTCCTCTTTCAAAAGGACAAAGTTTCCTTGGACTCTTGGTCAGCTCCCTTTTTTTTTTTTGATGGAAGTATAGTTGACACACAATGTTACATTAGTTTCGGGTGTACAACATAGTGATTGGACAAGTCTACACTACGCTATGCTCAGGCAGATGTAAATACCATCAGCCACCATACAGCGCTTTACAACACCATTGACTATATTCCCCGGGCTGTATCTTTCATCCACATGACTTATTCATTCCATAGCTGGAAGTCTGTACCTCCCATTCCCTTTCACCGATTTTGCCCTTCCCCCCACTCCCTCCCCTCCAGCCACCAGCAGTTTGCTCTCTATTTATGGGGTCTGTTTCTACTGTTTGTTCATTTGTTTTGCCTTTTAGATTCCACTTATAATTGAAATCATCTGATATTTTTGTTTGACTTATTTCACTTAGGATATTCTCTAGGTCCAACCATATTGGTCTGTTCTCGGTAAGAGCTGTGAAAGATTTTTTTTTTTTTTTTTAGTTTTGTTATTCTATTTGAGAGAGAGAGAGAGAGAGAGAGAGAGAAAATCTTAAGCAGGCTCCACGCTCAGCACAGACTCTGACAAGGCTCCATCCCACAACCCCAGGATCATGACTTGAGCCGAAAGCAAGGATCAGATGTTCAACCCACTGAGCCACCCACGCTCCTGAAAGTTGTTTTTTTTTTTTTTTTAACCTTTTGGGTAATCTACCTGGAAAGCAATGATTTTGTGTCTTACCAAAATAATTTCCTGTGCTTCATGTTGTCTTTTTCAGGTCTTTGATTACTTAAGAAAATTCAGTCTTCTCAATATTAAAAGAGCTAAGTTTTAGCTCATATTAAAAGAGCTAAGTATTAGCTCTTTTATTATTTTATTAAGCTCTTAATAATATTTTATTGGGGCGCCTGGGTGGCGCAGTCGGTTAAGCGTCCGACTTCAGCCAGGTCACGATCTCGCCGTCCGTGAGTTCGAGCCCCGCGTCAGGCTCTGGGCTGATGGCTCAGAGCCTGGAGCCTGCTTCCGATTCTGTGTCTCCCTCTCTCTCTGCCCCTCCCCCGTTCATGCTCTGTCTCTCTCTGTCTTAAAAATAAATAAACGTTGGAAAAAAAAATTTTTAAAAATAATAATAATATTTTATTAAGAGCTCATAACTATGTAACCTTCCATATTTGCCTTTAAAATCTTTTATTGTCACTTTCATTAAATAGGTAATTATGTATTATTTCATAATGATCTGCGATTTTATTTAGTCAAATGTCCAAACCCTTTGCCATTTTGACAACTTTTCTAAGTCATTCTAAATAGAGTCTTTGTGATTTGAGATTTCCTACAGGGTCCCTGGAAACCTCAAAGGACTTATCACCTCTGTGAAGGAGAGATATTAAACTAATTAGGTTTATTTGGTATGTTAAGTTATATGGGAAGCATTGAAAAATAAGAAGTGATGTTAAACCTTCTTAGGTTATATGCATGTGGATCTATTTACTGATTTAGGTATTCCAGAAATTGTTTAAAGCTTCTAGAAATTTGTCAGTAGTCTCATTGTTCAGTTATTACCCTAAATTATTTTTTTGCCACAGAAATAACTACACTTGCTTGTGAAATGAACTCTCATCAGATCTTTACCCACAGGCATTTTTAAGTTTTTTGGTCATTTACAGGCAAATACTGTTCCAGTCTGATGCTTTTGTTACTGAACGATCTATCACAGCCACTAACTCAGGAAATGAATGAGTAAGCCCCGGTGCACTGCCCTGGCCAACTGCTCCAACTAGGGGAATGAATCCCAAGGGCCCTGGACAAATCAAGGTCACCTCTCCTGTCTGGGTTTGCCAAGACTGTGGCCTAACAAGCAGCCAAACTCATCACTCAAGAAGACAATAATGCAACAGATGAGGTTTGGGAAGAGAAAGGGGAAAATTGGTTTTGGTGCCAGCAGCCAGGGGAGGTGACAGACAATCAAGCCTTCCCAACCAACTGCTTCACCTACAAGATGGACACCTAGAATTTCATAAGGAGAGGTGGGGGGGGGAGGGGCGGTACATACAAGAGAGCAGGCTGAGAGCACATGATCATGGGTGGGGGTCAGTATGTGTTCTTGATCATTGACCAGGAAAGGGGTGTATGGGGGTGGTCTTCTAGGCATCTCTTGCTATCAGGGCTTTTCTGGCCTGATGGTTGGAATGTTCTCTGGTCCTTGCAAATACTTTCATCAATGCCTCAAGAAAGTGCAGTAAGAAATGAGCACAATGGGGGGCACCTGGCTGGCTCAGTCAGTGAAGCATATGACTCTTGATATCAGGGTCCTGAGTTCAAGCCCCACACTGGGAAAGGAGCCTACGAAACAAACAAACAAACAAACAAACAGACAAACAAAAATGAGCACCATGGGTTTCAGTTACAGCATGAATTAAGTGGTCTTATTTGTTTCTGTTTTTAAATGTTGGGATCTACTTTTGAGCAAGAGAGTCCCTAACACTTTTACAAAAGTGAGACTCATAGAAAGAACCCTACTAAGAATTCTTGACTATTAATGATGGGGTTTTGGAGTAGTGGGGGTCCGGAGCTGATGGCCAAGAAAAAAGACGTCTTTGGTGCAAAAAGGTGATTTTATTAAAGCACAGGGACAGGACTCACGGGCAGGAAGAGGGACACTGGGGTAGTGAGGAGTGACTCATTATATACTATGGAGTTGGGGGAGGTAAAGGCCAAAGGGAAGCCTCTACAAGGATTTTCATATGCTAAAGAGGACTCAAAAGATGCCAGGGGTTTTGCTATCGTCAAGCTAAGGTTGTTTTCCCTCTAGGAAGGCATTAACATTACCGCAGTAGGGGGTTCCTGGAGAAATGTTCTACTCTGTTTTTGCCTCAAATATTTGTCACTGGGCTGCCAGTTATAAGGAAACTTAATTTCACCTGCCATTTCCTTCTTGCCTTGGTTCCCCATATCACGACGGAAGGGTGAGGTTGGGGCTCCAAGAAACCGAGTCTACAGGTTTCTGGAGATTAGGCGATTGGTAAGATCGCCTTTTTCTTGTAATTTACCAAGATATTTGTAAACTGATGGAGACCCCAGTGCTCCGTGACTGTGATCTCTGATCAGCTAACCATGTTTTCCCCTTTCCTTTGTTCCTGGGCAGCCAGGAGAGCCTGAGGAATGTCACACCTGGGGTGGGGGGCCCTGTGTTTGCGGGTGACAGCTTGCCTGAGGCTCCCTCCTCGCTGCCACTGTTGCCAAATTACAAAGTGTTGAAATTTGAGTGCATATTTCACAACCGAGGGAGGCCCCACCTGACATCTGGTCCTCTACAAATGCCAGAGACATCAAAATCAAGCTCATTAGAATGAGAACATGCTGACACCACGACAGGGACTTCTTCCACCCAAGACACTGGCGTTAGAATCCTGGTGCCTTCCCCTCTCATCACGACCCCCTTTCACCCTTTCACACCTGCTTTGCCATTCTTCTTTCTCATTCTGCCACTTGGAAATGTAATGCTGTTGCAGGATTTTCTTTACCTCAATACCCAGGGTTGGTTGTCCCACGGCTTCAAAGACTACAGAGATGGACACAAAATGAGTAGCAGGCAAAAGCTTATTAGAGTGTAAGGTCAGAAAGTAAGAGTAGGAGGAAAGCTCACTTTACAGTGTGGACATTAGAAAGTGAATGCCCGAGGATCACAGGCCATGGGCCTTGTTTTGGAAGGTTCTGGTCACAACCCCCTTCCCTTCCCCCTTGTTCCTTCTCAGCTCCTACCCTTATTGGCTGGATAACTCTGGGTGCTGGGATGTCCATTCCAGATTGACTGGTTTCCACTGTAGGAGGAGTGACCTATGGCCATACTTAGGTCTTTCAGTCAAATTCCTGAGGGAAACCTGAGGGGGAGTAGGTGGGGTCTGTTACATTCTTTTTTATTTTTTTTAATTTAGTTTTTTTATTTTTTAAAATTTACATCCAAATTAGTTAGCATGTAGTGCAACAATGATTTCAGGAGTAGATTCCTTAGTGCCCCTTCCCCATTTAGCCCATCCCCCCTCCCACAACCCCTCCCGTAACCTTTATTCTCCATATTTATGAGTCTCTTCTGTTTTGTCCCCCTCCCTGTTTTTATATTATTTTTGTTTCCTTTCCCTCATGTTCATCTGTTTTGTCTCTTAAAGTCTTCATATGAGTGAGGTCGTATGATTTTTGTCTTTCTCTGACTCATTTCGCTTAGCATGATACCCTCCAGTTCCATCCATGTCGTTGCAAATGGCAAGATTTCATTCTTTTTGATTGCCGAGTAATACTCCGTTGTATCTATATACCACATCTTCTTTATCCACTCATCCATCGGTGGACATTTGAGCTCTTTCCATACTTTGGCTATTGTTGAAACTGCTGCTATAAACATGGGGGTGCATGCGTCCCTTTGAAACAGCACACCTGTATCCGTGGATAAATCCCTAGTGGTGCAATTGCTGGGTTGTAGGGTAGCTCTATTTTTAGTTTTTTGAGGAACCTCCATACTGTTTTCCAGAGTGGCTGCACCAGCTTGCATTCCCATAGGGGCCTGTTACATTCTTAAGAGGAACCTTAAGCCTGAGGGAGTCAGACACTCCCAGCATTGTTCCAAAATAAGTGTTTTTCCCCACCCAGGGACCTCAAATCCTAATCCTTCCCTCTCTGCCTATTTCATCCTATCTTTTCCTATCATAATGCTATCGTCTGTATTTCTGGAGCTCTAGCAAAGGGGGTAACCTACATGATTTTTGGGCTTGCCACCAAAGACCACACTTGATCCTGTCATTCTGCCTGTTAAAAACTTCTCCCTGATTTCCAGTGCTTCAGTTTAATGGACCAAATGAAGCCCCTTCTCTGATGACTGAGCATGAGGCGTGTTGAGGGGCCAAAGCACAAACTAGCACCCCACCCCACCCCCACCCCTGGTGCGATCTGTGTGATGGGACACTCCTGCTACCCAAGAACAAAGGAAAGGGGTTTAAGTGCTTGCCATGGTGATGTGGGAAACTAAGGAAAATGAAAAATTAAATTCCCTTACTGTCTATATTCCATTGACAAGTCCTTGAAACAGGCAGAGTGACCTCCCTCTAGGAGCTCAGCTGCAAAAAGGATGACAGAAGAAAACCTTGGCTTAATACTGTCCCAACCTTGAGGATCCTGTAATTCACTTCCTTTATCTCAACTGCCCCAGGTTATATGCTGGCAATCATGCTCCAAGCTTATGCCCCCCTCCCCCCCACCACCCCTCATATGCATCTGAAGGGTCTCAAGACTGAGGTTTCATTAAAGGTGATAAATAGTGTTTCTCCACCAACAGCTAGCCCCTCAAGGTCCTGGAATCCTTGCTTCCAAAATTCCTTAGACTTAATCTATCCCTGACCCTCTTCCAACCTGAAGGCATATAATGAGTTACTGTCACAACCTCAGTGCAGCTCTTCCTGTCCACGGGTCCTTACCCTGTGCTTTAATAAAATCACCTTTTTGCACCAAAGACATCTTCAAGAATTCTTTCTTGTTCGTTGGCTCTGGACCACCCCACCATCACTCCAAAACTTCACTATTCTCTATCATGTCAGACTCCCTAAAATAAAGGACATCAAACTTGTTCCTTCATTGTCATTTGACAAAACAAAAGCATAGAGTAATATATAGTTAACACATTAAGAGACCAAAACTAATAGTTATGTAAGCATATGAATGCTTACCGGGGAGGAGGTATTTTATACATATTATCCTTAACACAACAATTTCAGAAGGTAAAGTATATCATCCTCTGCACATGAAGAAACAGTTAAAGGATAAACCGAGGCATATTAAAATGTCTTAGTTTATTTGAGCAAAAATCAATTCCTGTTGGGAATCTGGACGTGTTTTGGAGCAGTCCACCGACAGAAGCTTGGGGAAAGACTTCTACAGAGAAAAGGTGATGGCAAAGCAAGGTAATCATTTTATTGGCTCTCGCTTAAGCAGTTGCATTATTTGCAAAAGCCTAGTTGGCTGTTGTTGATTTTTTGTGAAGGGGAGCAGAATATGCCGCCCCAAAACATGCCTCTTTAGCATAAAGATTATCTTGAGCTGGTTATTTTTAAGTAAGAGCAGACACAAGAGAAGCTCTGAAAACCAAGTAGGAGTTAACTTTACATTTATAAGGGAATCTCCACGTTTTCAGGGTGTCTCTCTCTGTACCAAGATGAGAAGGATGACTCTGAATCACAAGAAACCCTTATCAATGGAGAGGGCACAGACTTAAGTCTCTGTAAGAACTTTATGTTTTCCTATGCTTTTGCCAGTAACTTCCTATAACTGGTTCCCCCTTTCAATTTTTTATTCTTTTGTCTTTAGCTGAAGATAACATTTAAAGTGATGGCTTGGGCCGTCTTGGGGAGTCACTCAGTTTTCCTGGATGTTTCCCTTGTTTGTTTGTTTTTTTAATTTTTTTTATGTTTATTTATTTCTGAGACAGGGAGAGACAGAGCATGAGCGGGGGAGGGGCAGAGAGAGAGGGAGACACAGAATCCAAAGCAGGCTCCAAGCTCTGAGCTGTCAGCACAGAGATGATTTAAAAATCAGGAAGTCCCCCCCCACCTCCCCCCACCAAAAAGTCAAGAAATTCCAGTGATTACAAGCATGGATTTTGGAGACAGACAAACCCAGATGATCAAAAATCTCACCCTTGCTAGCTGTGTAATCTGTAAAAAAAATTTTTTTTTTTTACACTTTATTTTTGAGAGAGAGAGACAGAGAGAGAGAGCACAAGTGGAGGAGGGACATAGAGAGAGAGACAGAGACAGAGACAGAATCCGAAGCAAGCTCCAGGCTCTGAGCTGTCAGTACAGAGCCCGATGCAGGGCTCAAACTCACAAACTGTGAGATCACCACCTGAGCCAAAATCAGACGCTTAACCGACTGAGCCACCTAGGGTCCCCGAGCTGTGTGATCTTTGATATGTTGTCTGATGAGGGAGCAGAAGGCAAGCTGAGGGCCAAGCACAAGCTAACAACCCCCCACCTCCAGGTAGGATATGTGTGATAGTCCTCTGGCACTCCTGGCTGCCCAAGGACAGAGGAAAGGGACAGAAAACCAATGGTTGGTTAACTGATAGAGCTCACAGTCCTTCAGGACATAAGACTCCTTCAGTTTATAAATATCTTAGTAATATTACAAGAAAAGGGCAATCGTATCAGTAGCCTAATCTCCAGGAACTCCTACTGTGTTAACGATAATGCTTTGCTAGAAGAAAGACAACCTTAGCTTGACAATAGTAAGGTCCCTGGCATTTTATGAGTCCTCTTTAGCATATGAAAGCCCCTCTGGAGGTTTCCCTTTGGCCTTTACCTCCCCTAACTCCATAGTATATAACCAGTCACTGTTCACAACCTCAGGGCAACTCTTTCTGTCCGGTCCCCATGCTTTAATAAAATCACCATTTTTGCACCCCAAAGACTTCTCAAGAATTCTTTCCTGGCTGTCAGCTCTGGATGCCCATCACTCCAAAATCCCATCAGTCATAACTGTCATTAAAGGACCGGGAGAGTCTAGTCTACTGCTTCCAGTGGGGAACATTATCTATGGACCCCCTTTGGAAAGGGCCAATTAATGCTATAAACTCCAAGGACCCCAGTGCCAGACACTCTCCGATTCTGGCCGCTTGATACAGAAGGTGCTCTTTGCTCTTCGCTGCTTGGCTGGGTTTTGTTTCTCTTCCTCTTAATACTCTGACCACCCTTTTAGTGGATCCCCGTGATTGTTTTATCAGTTCTCTCTAGGGTTTCCTCATTACAGCCACTTCCTTAAGAACTAAGCCACCCTATGCAGCACTACAATCAGCTGCTGATCTAAAAGAAGAGAAAGCCTGGGAAGAAAGACGGCCAGAAGGGAAGAAAGGAGAAAGAATGACTGAGTTATGGAGACTCTGGTTTGAGGTATCTCGGCCAGGTCCCCGCACTAACCTCACCGGTCTACCCCAGACACTTCCTCTGGGAATTCATGTCTTTGGGCTAAAACATTGTCATCTTTAACAACCTCTTAGAAATGCAAATGTCCTAAGCTAAGTGGGTCATTAACTTCAGAGTATGCATTTGTTTACTGTTTCCCAAGGCAGGAAGGTACTGAAGAATTTTGATGACTGGAGAAGGAACTACTATGACAGAAAGGCTATTTCCCAGGAAGCTGAGAGCCATGACAAAGTGGCGGGGGGGGGGGGGGGGGCTTAGACAACAAAAGGCTATCCCTGGGGACCTAAGTTAGGAAGGAAGAGATGAGACCTGATTTTAGACCTACCTTTCCCACTCAGTGGTCTTGGACAAGGCATTTTGCTTCTCTGGACCTCAGCAGAATGAAGGGAATGGACAGGATGTTCTTTATCAGATAGGACTTTTGCAAATATTCTCTTCCAGTCTGTGACTTGTCTTCTGATTCTCTTGACAACATCGTCTGTAGAGCAGAAGTTGCTATTTTTATTTATTTATTTTTTATTTTTTTTTTAAATTTTTTTCAACGTTTATTTATTTTTGGGACAGAGAGAGACAGAGCATGAACGGGGGAGGGGCAGAGAGAGAGGGAGACACAGAATCGGAAACAGGCTCCAGGCTCGGAGCCATCAGCCCAGAGCCCGACGCGGGGCTCGAACTCACGGACCGCGAGATCGTGACCTGGCTGAAGTCGGACGCTTAACCGACTGTGCCACCCAGGCGCCCCAGAAGTTGCTAATTTTAATAAAATCCGTCTTGTCGATTCTTTCTCTAATGGAGCATACTGCTGTGTTACACGTAAAAAAGTTATTATCATATCCAAGGTCATCTAGATTTTTCTCCTTTGTTGGCTTCCAGGAGTTTTAAAGTTTTGCATTTTACATTCAGGTATATGGTCCATTTCATGGGCAGGAGACACAAAAAAACTTCCATGTTGTTCCGCCATCTTGGCTGCTCTCAGGTCAATGGTCCATTTTGAGTTACTTTGTGTGAAGGGTTTTAGGTTGGGGGCTAGATTCACTTCTTTGTAGGTGGGTGTCCAGTTAGTTGTTCCAGCACCATTTGTTGAAGAGACTCTTTTTTTCTCCATTGGATGGCTTTTGCTTCTTTGTCAAACATCGGTTGAGTGTATTTATGGGTCTATTTCTGGGCTCTCTATTCTGTTCCATTGATCTATTTGTCTATTCTTTTGCCAATAACCAGATGTCCCTTAAGAGTTCTTGTTCTAACCAGTTCTTCCTATTCATTGACCTATATGTTAATGAAGATAAACGTGGACTTATATTGGGCAGGAAACGTTTCCTCTACCCTACAATATTCTTTTGGTTAGTCTAAGAATTAATTTGACGTGCAACAGATTAACAGGGGAAAATCAATTTAATTGCATTCTTACAGGGGCTCCATCAGGATAGGAGGCCCCCAGTCAATCAGGCAATTAGGTCTTATATGCCATCCAGAGCTAAGGAGAAAGAGGTAAGGGCCTGGAACTTCTTTTTTTTTTTTTTTTTTAATTTTTTTAACGTTTACTTATTTTTTTTGACACAGAGAAAGACAGAGTATGAACGGGGGAGGGTCAGAGAGAGAGGGAGCCACAGAATCTGAAACAGGCTCCAGGCTCTGAGCTGTCAGCACAGAGCCCGATGCGGGGCTCGAACTCACGGACCGTGAGATCATGACCTGAGCCGAAGTCGGACGCTTAACTGACTGAGCCACCCAGGCGCCCCGGGTCAATTCATAAGGGAAGGAAGTCAATTCATAAGAAGATGAAAAAGAGTATATGTTTTGTAAACAAATATCTGCTGGACCATACAGAAACAATGGAACGTAACTTCCTCCCTGTGTACCCCTAACTCACATCATACTGTAATCCTCTATGGTGATATGGTGGTAGCTCCCTTTCTGGAGAAGATCCTTGGTCTAAATTCCTTTAGGCAGTTACTGTAAGATCAAAAGTTCTTCTTGAGCCTTTGGTTTCTTAAAAGTAATTAACCTACAATTATCCACATGCCAAAGAGACTCATTTTGGGGCGGTGAATTTTGCTCCTTTGAAACTTCTCCAAAAAGTTTCTTAGTCCAGAGGCTAAGTTGGTAGATGATTTCGTCTTACTGACAACAGTCTCTTAGTCCTGACAACAAGTCAGTTCAGTGAAACTCATTTCAGAAGGCAGCGATGCAGGTATGCTCCCAAAGTTAGGCCAATGGTTCAAGTAATCAGGTATTAAATAAGAGACATTTTTATGGGGATAAAAGAAAAAAACATTAGTTAATGATTGGAGCAAATTATCAATTCAGCTTCTGAGTGCTGAAGGCAGCCAGTTGAGATGACTTTTAAGTGTTCATCTTGAAGCACATCTAGACGGAGTGAGAGCAGGCCGTGTCAATCTGGCATGAAGATTATCCATACATGAGCTGTTGTGGTGATTTCTCTAAACTTTATGTTAAGTCATTCATATTTCGTTGGTAGGGCTTCAGGTAAAAGAGTAGCTTCATTTCCCGATGATTTCAAGTCAGATGGGTGAGACAAAAATTGAAAGCATTAGTTTGGAGAGTTGTCAACAGACATTAGAGGCCCCTGGTAGAGTCGGGATCTAGTCCAGTTTACAATGAACAGTATCAGAATCTAGTAATCCCAAAGGTGTGCTACTGAAACATTTTTCCCCTCCATAATCACCTCAATTTCTGGCAAAGATAAACAAAGTAAGACCAATCTATTTGCAACATAAGTCTAGTTTCAGCAAAGTTGGCCTTTATTATTTGCATAATTTTATGATTTGCATAATGCTTTATTATTTGCAACAAGAATGGCAGTTAATCATATAGGCTGCAACTTCTCATAAGGAACCTCCAAATTAAACTTCTGATCTCGAGACCAAGAAGCCAAGCCAAATACTTGCCATCGGACTTCACCTGCAAAATTTATAGATTTGGGTTCATTCCTCTCTTCTCAAGGTCCCTGAAATAGCCTGAGATTCCTGCACCTGCCAGGAAGTGGCATTCTTTACTCACCTGGTAAGCTGCTGGGAACCCTGTAAGCAAGGTATCAGGCCAGTATTTCCAAAGGAATTCACTGGCTCCATAAAGTCAATCTTAGTTCCTTAAAGCTCTCTGACCACATCTGGGTCTATAGACATCTCTCTCAAAGAAGACATTCCAGTCAAAGCCTTGGTAATATAAGCAGTATTTCCAATCGTGTCCTGTTCCAAGGAGAATAGATTCTCATATGCAAATAAATATATTGGCATAAAAATAAGAATATTCACTAGGTTTTTCAATTCTGGAGGGGTCCAGAAGGAAGAAAAAGATAAATGTTTCCATTCTGCTTACAATTTGCCAAATTGCTATAAGTCATAGTTTAAGAAGAAAAGTTTTGTTATATCTGAAAAAACAAAAAAATTAAAGAACCAGCAATATTTGAAACAAAAAGTCATAAAAGTTATAATCATCCTCAGTCTATTCAGTCCCATGTAATTAATTCTTGTTCTCCTTAAATCCATTTTTTCCCCATTATTCCATTTTCTGGAATACTCAGTTCAGTTTCAAGATCTTTTTTTAAAAAATATTTGTTTGTTTGTTTGTTTGTTTGTTTATTTATTTAGAGAGAGAAAGAGAGTGTGGGGGAGGAACAGAGAGAGAGGGTGAGAGAGAATCCCAAGCAGGCTCTGCACTGTCAGCCTCACAAACTGTTAGATCATGACCCGAACCAAAATCAAGAGTTGGATGCTTCACTCACTCAGCCACCCAGGTGCCCCCAGTTTCATCATCTTAAAGGTGTTTTCTAGCAATCCTTATCAAAATAACACCAGCATTCTTCACAGAGCTACAACAAACAATCCTAAAATTAGTATGGAACCAAAAAAGGCCCCGAATAGCCAAAGCAATCTTGAAAAAGAAAACCAAAGCTGGAGGCATCACAATCCTGGATTTCAAGATATATTACAAAACTGTAATCATCAAGACACTGGCACAAAAACAGACACTCAAATCAATGGAACAGAATGGAGAACCCAGAAATGGACCCACAAACGTATGCCCAACTAATCTTTGACAAAGCAGGAAAGAATATCCAATGGAATAAAGACAGTCTCTTCAGCAAATGGTGCTGGGAAAACTGGGCAGCAACATACATAAAAATGAACCTGGACCACTTTCCTACACCATACACAAAAATAAACTCAAACTGGATGAAAGACCTAAACATAAGACCGGAAGCCATCAAATCCTCCAGGAGAAAGCAGGTAAAAACCTCTTTGATCTTGGCTGCAGCAGCTTCCTACTCAACACGTCTCCAGAGGCAAAGGTAACAAAAGCAAAAGTGAACTATGGGGACCACATCAAGATAAAAAGCTTCTGCATAGCGAAGGAAAGAATCAGCAAAACTAAAAGGCAACCGACAGAATGGGAGAAGATATTTGCAAATGACATATCAGATAAAGGGTTAGTATCCAAAATCTATAAAGAACTTATCAAACTCAACACCCAAAAAACAAATAATCCAGTGAAGAAATGGGCAAAAGACATGAATAGACACTTCTCCAAAGAAGACATCCAGATGGCCATCCAACACATGAAAAAATGCTCAACATCACTCATCATCAGGGAAATACAAATCAAAACCACAATGAGATACCACCCCACACCTGTCAGAATGGCTCACATTAAAAACTCAGGCAACAACAGATGTTGGGAAGGATGCAGAGAAAGAGGATCTCTTTTGCACTGCTGGTGGGAATGCAAACTGGTGAAACCACTCTGGAAAACAGTATGGAGGTTCCTCAAAAAATTAAAAATGGAACTACTCTATGACCCAGCCATTGCACTACTAGGCATTTATCCATGGGATACAGGTGTGCTGTTTCAAAGGGACACATGCACCCCCATGTTTATAGCAGCCCTATCGACAGTAGCCAAAGTATGGAAAGAGCCCAAATGTCCATTGATGGATGAATGGATAAAGGAGATGTGGTATATATATATATATATATATACACACACACAATGAAGTATTACTCGGCAATCAAAAAGAATGAAATCTTGCCATTTGCAACTACATAGATGGCACTAGAGGGTGTTATGCTAAGCGAAATTAGTCAGAGAAAGACAAATACCATATGACTTCACTCATGAGGACTTTAAGAGACAAAACAGATGAACACAAGGAAGGGAAACAAAAATAAAAACAGGGAGGGGGACAAAGCATAAGAGACTCATAAATATGGAGAACAAACAGAAGGTTACTGGAGGGGTTGTAGGTGGGGAAATGGGCTAAATGGGTAAGGGGCATTAAGGAATCTACTCCTGAAATCATTGTTGCACTATATGCTAACTAACTTGGATGTACATTTAAAAAGTAATTAGTTAATTAATTAAAAAATAAAAAAATTAAAAAGAATAAAAAATTTAAAAAAGGTGTTTTCTAGGGGTGCCTGGGTGGCTCAGTCAGTTGAGCGTCTGGCTTCAGCTCAGGTCATGATCTCATGGTTTGTGAGTTTGGGCCCCGTGTCGGTCTCTGTGCTGACAGCCCAGAGCCTGGGGCCTGCTTCGGATTGTGTCTCCCTCTGTCGCTGTCCCTCCCCCGCTCAAGCTCTGTCTCTCTCTCTCTCTCTCTTTCAACAATAAACATTAAAAAAAATTTTTTTAGGGGCGCCTGGGTGGCTCAGTCAGTTAAGCGTCCGACTTCGGCTCAGGTCACGATCTCACGTCCGTGAGTTCGAGCCCCGCGTCGGGCTCTGTGCTGACAGCTCAGAGCCTGGAGCCTGTTTCAGATTCTGTGTCTCCCTCTCTCTGACCCTCCCCCATTCATGCTCTGTCTCTCTCTGTCTCAAAAATAAATAAACGTTAAAAAAATTTTTTTTTTAATTTTTTAAAGGTGTTTTCTAGGTTCCATTTCATGAGTCTCCCTTAAGATGAAGCACTTTTTCAGGAATTCTTTTGTAAAATCATCTGAGTAAAAAAGTAAATGTCTGGGGCGCCTGGGTGGCGCAGTCGGTTAAGCGTCCGACTTCAGCCAGGTCACGATCTTGCTGTCCGTGAGTTCGAGCCCTGCGTCAGGCTCTGGGCTGATGGCTCGGAGCCTGGAGCCTGTTTACGATTCTGTGTGTGTCTCTCTCTCTCTGCCCCTCCCCCGTTCATGCTCTGTCTCTCTCTGTCCCAAAAAATAAATAAACGTTGAAAAAAAAATTTTTTTTAAATAAAAATAAAAAAATAAAAAAAAAAAGTAAATGTCTGTAAATAATAAAAGACTTATAAATGGCATAAAAGTCTGATTAGAGTTCATTATAATGCAATTGCTGAGGAAATTTAGTTATTTCTGTGACATACAATATTTTCAGACAATAACTAGATTTATGACTGATAATGTTATACATATCACATATCATAATTTTAGGAATTTTATAGAATATCTAGAACATTTATATTGATAATATTTACCCACACAGCATAATCTAAGAAGGTTTTACGTCACTTATTTGACAATGTTTCCCATGTAATGTAACATATCAAATAAGCCTACTTAGTTTAATAGCTTTCTTCTATAAAGAGAGAGAACAGATGTTTTGGTTTTTTTTCAAGGACCCTCTGAAAAAAGTTATTCCGAGGTTTAAAAAAAAAAAGCTCTGGGGCGCCTGAGTGGCGCAGTCGGTTAAGCGTCCGACTTCAGCTCAGGTCACGATCTCACGGTCCGGGAGTTCGAGCCCCGCATCAGGCTCTGGGCTGATGGCTCAGAGCCTGGAGCCTGCTTCCGGTTCTGTGTCTCCCTCTCTCTCTGCCCCTCCCCCGTTCATGCTCTGTCTCTCTCTGTCCCAAAAATAAATAACGTTGAAAAAAAAAATTTTTTTTTTAATTAAAAAAAAAAAGCTTCGTTTAGGATTTGATTTTTTGGAACTTTGTGAAAAATATTAAAAAGTTGGGGTGCCTGGCTGGCTCAGTTAAAAGGGCATAAGATGCTTGATCTTGGGGTCATGAGTTCAAGTTCCACATTGGGTGTAGAGATTACTTAAAGATAGATAGATAGATAGATAGATATAAATAAGTAAGTAAATGAACTTAAATAAATATGTGTGTGTGTATAAAAGTTTTAAAAACAATCAAATGGGATCATAAGTTACTATGTAGTACTAATGATACTTAGTTATCCATTTAACCATGGTGACAAAGATTTTGCAGGCAAACACAGAACATTAAATGGCTGTAAGAAGGGAAAACGTAGGTCTTATAATATTGAGAAGATTCAGTTTTCTTAAGTAATCAAAGACCTGATTAAGACCACATGAAGCACCAAATATTATTTTGATAAACACAATTTTTTTTTTGTTTTCTGGGCACATTACTTTAAAGGCAAAGAAAAACCCTTCATAATCTCTTGATATTAAGAGCAGACCAATAGTCCAAGAAAAGTTCGTCCTCCTAACCCATAGAAAAACCAAATTTGGAGGTGCCTGCTGGTTCAGTTGATAGAGAATGCAACTCTTGATCTTGGGGTTGTGACTTCGAGCCTCATGTTAGGTGTACAGATTCCTTAAAAATGAAATCTTAAAGCCAAATTTTAATTTTGTACCAGCTTACTTTTGACATTAAAACTCATTACTTAATTAAATTCATTCCAATATTAGCCAGTCTTTGAATTTTATGACCATACATAAAATTTACCTTCAAAGATTTCTTGCCCATAAACCTTCTACAACTTTTTTTTTTTTTTTTGACATTCAGATTTTGTCCTTTCTCTTTCCCATAACCAGTTTTACTTTAGGACAAGTTTTCTTTCTTTTCCCTCGACAAAACAAATCCATATCTTTTTCTTATCCTACTTTAATTGTACTATTATTTCTAGTAGTTTTAACTACATATATTAATTAAAATTAACCCTTAAAACTGTTTTTAGGTATGTATACTGGTGCGGAGAACAAAGGCAAAACAAATACAGAAAAAGTTAAAGTTTCTTATAACTTACAGCCTAGTGGCGAGTACTTGAGACAGAGTGACCTTCCTCTGAGACTTCAGCTGCCTCAATGTGAATACTTCCCTAAAAGCAAAAGACAACCTTAGCTTGATCTTAGCCCAACCTCCAGGATCCGGTAAGTCTACTTTAACATATGAAAATCCATTTGGAAACTTCATCTCTACCCCCCAAGATATATATTGGTCATCATCCTCCAAGCATAGGGTCCCCTGATACACATCTGAAGGGTCTCATGACTAAGGGTTTACCAGACAGTAGGAAATGACCTTATCCTAACAACAGCTTGCCCCTCAAGGGGGGGAAACCTGGCTTCCAAATTCCTCAGAGACTCAAGCGTCCCTAACCTCCTCCCAACGTGAAGGTATATAATCAGCCACTCCTCACAACCTCAGTACCTCTCTTTCTGCTCTGGTTCCTGTTTCCGTGAATTTTTTTTCCCCAAAGAAATATGATTTTTAATTGTACTCAGTTTTCATCGTACTCATTTGTTGTGTGTATATTAAGTTCTATAAAATTGTATAACCAGTCTAGTTTCATGCATCCACCACTGCCATCAAAGTACTAAACAGTTCTGGGGCGCCTGGGTGGCGCAGTCGGTTAAGCGTCCGACTTCAGCCAGGTCACGATCTCGCGGTCCGGGAGTTCGAGCCCCGCGTCGGGCTCTGGGCTGATGGCTCAGAGCCTGGAGCCTGTTTCCGATTCTGTATCTCCCTCTCTCTCTGCCCCTCCCCCGTTCATGCTCTGTCTCTCTCTGTCCCAAAAATAAATAAACGTTAAAAAAAAAAAAAAAGTACTAAACAGTTCCAACATTAATCGAATCTCTTGTGTTCCCCTTTTGCGACCACACTCATTTTCCTCCTCTGTTCTGCAAGCCATAAAGCCCAGCAACTCTTACTCTGTCCTTTTTCCAGAATTTTTTCATTTCAAGAATGTTATATAAATGGAATCATACAGCATGTAACTTTTTGGGATTGGCTTTTTTCATTCAGCAGGATTCTTGGAGATTCATCCAAGCCGTGGCCTATACGGATAGTTTTTCCTGTGGGTAGTATTCCATGGTATGTATTCACTTGTTGAAGGATCTCTGGGCTGATTCCGGTTTTTGGCTATTATAAACAAAGCTTCTGCGAACATTTGTGTACAAGTTTTCGTGTGAAGATACGTCTTCATTTCTCTGGCATAAATGTCCAAGGTGCGATTGCTGGCTCATCATATAGTTGCGTGTTTAGTTTTATCAGAAACTAGATTTGGCTGTACTATTTTGTCTTTCGACCAGCCACAGATGAGCGATCCAGTCTTTTCATATCTCTACAACCGTTTGGTCTTGTCATTATATTTTGTTTTAGTCATTCTGGTAAGTGTGTAGTGATATCTCATTGTAGTTTTTTTTTTATTTATTTTTTTAATTTACATCCAAGTTAGTTATCATATAGTGCAACAATGATCTCAGGAGTAGATTCCTTAATGCCTCTTACCCATACAGCCCGTCCCCCTCCTACAACCCCTCCCATCAACCCTCTGTTTGTTCTCCATATTTAAGAGTCTCTTATGTCTCATCCCCCTCCTTGTTTTTAATTATGTTTGCTTCCCTTCCCTTATGTTCATCTGTTTGGTATCTTAAAGTCCTCATATGAATGAAGTCATATGATATTTGTCTTTCTCTGACTGACTACTTTCGCTTAGCATGATACCCTCTAGTTCCATCCATGTAGTTGCAAATGGCAAGATTTCGCTCTTTTGATTGCCGAGAGATACTCCATTGTATATACAATGTATATATATATATATATATATATATATACCACATCTTCTTTTCCATTCATCCATCGATGGACATTTGGGCTCTTTCCATACTTTGGCTATTATTGAAAGGGCTGCTATAAACATGGGGGTGCATGTGCCCCTTCGAAACAGCACACCTGTATCCCTTGGATAAATAGCTAGTAGTGCAATGGCTGGGTCATAGGGTAGTTCTATTTCAAATTTTTTGAGGAATCTCCATACTGTTTTCCAGAGTGGCTGCACCAGTTTGTATTCTCATCCCGTGCTTTAATAAAACCTTTTTTGTGCTAAAGAGTTCTCAAGAATTCTTTCTTGACCGTTCCCTCCCAAACTCCAAGATTTTACATCATATGCCATAACATATAATTATTGCTAGAAATGTTCATCTAAAATCTTGTTCTTCTTACATCTATTCAATGTACTGGTTATCAATAATTATCCCTAAATTACCCATGAAAGGGCACCTGAGTGGCTGAGTTAGTTAAGCGTCCAGACTCTTGGTTTCGGATCAGGTTATAATCTCAGTGGCTCATGAGTTCAAGTCCTGTGTTGGGCTCCACTCTCACAGTACAGAGCCTGCTTGGGATTCTCTCTCCCTCTCTCTCTGTCCCTCCCTGCTTGTGCTCTCTCCCTTTCTCTCAAAAATAAATAAATAGACTTAAAAAATTTTTTTAAATAAATTACCCATGAAAACTTCATGAAACATTAGACAAAATCAGCCATTGTTTTTTGCTTTATTTTTGGCCGACAATTTTGTAACAGAGATAATGTAAACTTGTAACTGAAGCAATGTGAGTTCCCTCCTTGGTGAGTTAGAAACTGCAAGTTGAGGTGTCCCACAAAGAAAACTTTCATTTGCCACAACTAAGGAGATCACAGGGAATGGTTTCCAAAGCTATGACCTTGAGAGAGGGTGAATGGATTCCTTTGTTTGGAGTTAGGATGAATATTTAGATAGGAAGCTTTTGTCATAAGGTTACCCGTGTGCCTTAAAATAATCCTAGATCCTAGAACTTGAACGCATCTGGGTTAGTTTCTAAGTATTGTTAAGATTTAGAAATGCCTAATTTATAAGGTCAATTAAATAGAACTCTTTTAGAATTAATTTTAGCAATACCATCCAGTGGTTTAAAAAAACAACAAAAACCTTGTGGCACCTGGGGTTGCCAACTTAGCAGTTGGCTAAGCTCAGGTCACGATCTCATAGCTGGTGAGTTCAAGTCCCATATGTCTCTGCTGTCAGCAGGGAGCCTGCTTTGGCTCCTCTGTCTCCCTCCTCCACTAATGTGCACACACATGCTACATACTCTCTCTCTCTCTCTGAAAAATAAACATTTAAAAACATTGAAAAAAAAAACAACCCATATCTATAATGTACATACATATAGACACAGAGTTCTTATAGCTTCTGTTTCAAAACAATATAAAACACACTAGCTTATAAGTACTAGTTGGAATAAACATAATTTTACTCACTCAGATGGCTGGTCTTTTACTTTTTGTAGAGAAGACTTTTAAGATTTATGTTTGTCTGTGTAAATAATCTTAAGGAGGCTTTGGTGTAAAGTTTGGGCACAACAACCCTTTATACAGTTTGTAGTTTTGAAAATAACTTTTTTCCTTTCCTTTCCTTTTTTAAAATTTAGTCCTAGGGGCGCCTGGGTGGCGCAGTCGGTTAAGCGTCCGACTTCAGCCAGGTCACGATCTCGCGGTCCGTGAGTTCGAGCCCCGCGTCAGGCTCTAGGCTGATGGCTCGGAGCCTGAAGCCTGTTTCCGATTCTGTGTCTGCCTCTCTCTCTGCCCCTCCCCCGTTCATGCTCTGTCTCTCTCTGTCCCAAAAATAAATAAACGTTGAAAAAAAAATTAAAAAAAAAATTTAGTCCTAGGTGAGTATGGGCATTGTTTTAGATACTTCTGTCATCAAAATCTAACCTTTATGCTTTGGAGCCAAAATATAAAGCAAAGACAGAGAATGGGTATAAAGAAGGGAGATAGGGATGTCTGGGTGGCTCAGCCAGTTAAGCGTCCGACTTTGGCTCAGGTCATGATCTCACGGTTCGTGAGTTTGAACCCCGCATCAGGCTCTCTGCTATCAGCACAGAGCCTGCTTCGGATCCCCTGCACCCCCCTCTCTCTGCACCTCCTCCGTCATTCTCTCTTTCTCTCTCTTGAAAAAATAAATAAACTTGAAAGAAATAAAAAAAGAAAGAAAGAAGAGGGGAGCCTGGGTGGCTCAGTCGGTTGGGTGTCTGACTTCGGCTCAGGTGATGAACTCACTTTCGTGGGTTTGAGCCCCGCGTGGGGCTCTGTGCTGACAGATCAGAGCCTGGAGCCTGCTTCAGAGTCTGTGTCTCCCTCTCTCTCTGCTCCTCCCCTGCTCATGCTCTGTCTCTCTCTCTCTCAAAAGTAAATAAAGATTTTAAAACATAATAATAAAGAAGGAAGATAGTAGGTTGCTTTTCTGGGCAAAGGAGTTTGCAGCAGGCTAAGACTGCTGGAGGGAGGGACTGGGGTTGGGAGGTTTAGAGGGAAATACAGGATCTAGCTGGTTTCAACAGGAATTGTGTGTGTGCTGTTAACCTCCTTGGTCGTTTTCAGGGTGATACTGGGTTCCTGAGACAAAAAGTAAGAGAAGAGGAGGGGAGGCCTGCAGAAGAGAGGGTAAAGTTTACACTAAAACCGTCTTCACTGAAGGATTCATGCAGCCATTTTGATTTTTGTTCAGCTTTGTGTTTTAAGTGAGAAGGAAAGCTGGTAAATGCGAATAAAAAGGGCCAGCCAGATGTCCGAGGCTTCTGCAATCTTGCTTGTCTCTTGCATAGCCAGCAGCCAGGAACCAGAAGCTTGACAATACTAGTCCCGCCCAACGTGGAAACACATATGTATAAAAGGTCAGTAAAACCCAAGCCAGATGCTCAGCCTTTGGAGGTGACTCCGCTGGGCCGGAACCAGTGCAAAATAAACAGTCTTTTCTGATTCCCCGAGTGCTTGTCGCTTGTCTCTTCCTGGGCGCCGAGTATTTGCTATAATATAAGTGGTTTCAACTTCTGGAGTGTTTACATTTCAAAAGTATGGTAACATTTTATATGTTCAAGGACAGAAAAAGAACATAAGTCCCTCCAAGAAGTACTTTGGTTTCCTAAGGTCATTGATTTACAAATCCTTGTGATGAAGTTTTGGGTGATGGTGCGGTTCGTGGGGTCCAGAGCCGAAGGCCAAGAAAGAATTCTTGAAGACATCTTTGGTGCAAAAAAGTTGATTTTATTAAAGCATGGGGACAGCACCCAAGGGCAGGAAGAGCTTCACTGTAAATGTGGGGGGTAACCAATTTATGGAGTCCAGGGAGATAAAGTCAAAAGGGAGTTTCCAAAAAGACTTTCACATGCTAAAGACTTACTGGAGGCCTTGGCTAAGGTCAAGCTAAGGTTGTTTTTCCCTCTAGCAAAGCATTAACATTAAGACAGTAGGGAGTTCCTGGACTTTAGGCTCTGAGGGGATTGCCTTTTTCAGGTAACCTGGTGGAGACTTTTATCAGTTTGACCATTTGTTTTTTTGTCCTTTCCCCTTTGGACACTTAGTCGGGAGTGTCCAAGGAGTATCATGCATGGCCCTCCTGGTGGGGCGGCGGGGGTGGGGGGGTGGGGGGGTGGGTGGCTACCTTTTGCTTTGCCCCTCAGCCTGCCAGATGTTGGACTGCCTCTAGGGCTGCCTTTGTTTTTTGTTTTGTTTTTGTTTTTGTTTTTTTTAGTTTTGCACAGCTTTGTAAGATCAGGACAGGTGCTCTCAAATTTCTTTTCTTTTCTTCTTTAGTGCAGGGCAATTGTAGTTCCAATGCCCTGATTTTTTTTTTTGTTTTACAATATCTGCAAATGTCTGAAAGCCAAGAGGAAGGGGTCTGAGTGGACTTCAATTTTTGTTCTATGCCTAATTTCTGTTTTCCATCTTGTTAAGGGAGTCCCTAAGCCCAACTGTTACACAAATAAGACAATTGTTTAGAATGAGAGCTCTCCAAAAAAATTTTTTTTTCTTTCAAATACAGCTAATTTAAAGGATCCATCGTCTGGCCATTGGTGAGTAGGATCGTATATCAATCTCAACAAGCCTTTTTATGGCTTAACCAAAGGTATCCTCCAAGAGAAGGCAAAAATGCCGACTTCACAAGATCCAGAAAGTTCACACCCAAAGATAGTCTAAGAAAGTACAGACAGTAACTATGAAGGACCCTATTCTAAACAACTATTTCAAAACACAGGAAATCATGTGTTTTCCCTCCTTTTGAACAGAATAGAGTGACTAACCAAGTCAAAAGTTCACCACTCCCTCCCCCCTTTTTTTGATTCCCTAAACTTGGGTCCACAGCCTATTCCGCTGCCTGCCAGCTGATGGAGACCAGAGAAGATTCTCACTAATCATAAAGTAGACTAAAGAAACCAATGACCAACCCTGGGAGAAAGATCAATAGAAAATATTTACAACAAATTTTTACCAAAGTTGCTGTACCCAAGGAACCAGTTTCAGAAATATTTTCTCTTCCTAATCTAAATTTAGATTTTAAAAAATGTACTCCTACCACTGTCACTTCGATTAGACCCTGTAGGCAAATTTTCAGAAGAGGGCCTTGGTAAGAAGTCTCACCTGAGCAGGTTTTATCAGAAGTCCCAGGATCTCTCAGCTGTAGGAATCCTGGGGCAAACAGTGTCCAAAGTTTATCCTGGCAACTACACTAACTCTGGGGTAAGGAAAAATAGTCCCCTACTCTACGGTAGTCTTTTGATTGGCCTCAGAGTTACATTGATATGCGACCGATTAACGGGAGAAAATCAATGTAATTACATTAATACAGGGGCTTCATCAGAATAGGCGGACCCCAGGCAGTCAAGAAATTGAGGCTATCCAGAGCTAAGGAGAAGGGGGTAAGGGCCTGGGACTTCAAAGAGACGGAAGTCAATTCATAGCAAGATGAAAAAGAGTAAATGTTTTGTAGACAAGTGTCTGCTGGACCACACAGAAACAATGAGACATAGGAATTTTAACAAACAAGCTTTGCTAATTTCCTCCCAGTCTACCACCTCTAGTTCATATTATATTGTAGCTCTTTATGGTGATAGGGTGATAGCTCCCTTCTCCAAGAAAATCCTCCGTCTAAATCCCTTTTAGGCAGTTAGTGTGAGATCAAAGGTTCTTCCTGAGCATTCTGTTTATTTTTTTTCAAGCTTATTTATTTATTTTGAGAGAGAGAGAGAGAGCATGCAAGTGGGGAAGGGGCAGAGAGAGAGAGAGGGAAAGAGAGAATCACAAGCAAGCTCCACATGGTCAGTGTGGAGCTGAGATCCCATGAACCATGAGATCATGACCTGAGCCAAAAACAAGAGTTGGATGCTCAACCAACTGAGCCACCCAGGGCACCCTGAGCCTTCTGTTTCTTAAGATTTGCTAGCATAATCCACATGCCAAAGAGGCACATTTTAGGATACAAATTTCATTCTCCTATGATTATTTCCAATTTTACCCAGTACAGATTCCAGACTCAACTTTCCCTTTAACGTTGATTCCCAATTTTCCATAACCTGTCAGGAACAAGAGAGATCTGGGATCCTAGATCATACCCAGGCAGGCTGCCTTCTAGGGCAACAAACAGAAGGATGGGAACTAAGATATAGTATACTCTTAGTGCTAAATAGGGTGCTGTGCCAGGAGGGAAGATATATACCACCACCTGGACAGAAAGCAGAAAAGTCAGTAGCTAGAGAGGCCCACTCATGAGGTTTCTAGAGCAGAAGTACTGGAGCATGAAGAATCAGAGACAGATGGAGGTGTGGTGGGTCTAGACTCCGTTTGGAACAAATCTTATCAACACTAAGGCCCCACCATTCATTTTTCTTGTGCATTGACTAGAGGATTTCTAGGAAAGGACAAATCTTCAAAGGACAGGAATGTAAATGAAAGAGATCTCTCCTGACTATAGCAGTTGAGGGAAGTTGCAAATATAAAACGTATGTTGGGGGCACCTGGGTGGCTCAGTCGGCTGAACATCTGTTGATTTTGGCTCAGGTCATGATCCTAGGGTCATGGGATCAAGCCCCACATGGGGCTCCATGCTGAATGTGAAGCCTGCTTAATATTCTCTCTCTCTCCCTCTGCTCCTTTCCCCAACTTGTGTGTTCTCTCTAAAGTAAATAAAATAAAATAAAAGGTACGTTGTTGCTCATTGGAGACACTTAAGAAAAAGTCCCTCTAGGGAGTCTCAGTTGATTAGTCTAAAAACTGAGAAAAGTCATTTTGTACAAAAAGATAGTGGGAGTTGCCTGCTTAGCACCTGTGCTTTCCTGTGGCCCCTAGTCTCAGCAGAAGCCCCAAAAGAAGAGTTTACCCTGGTAAAGGTACAGAGCAGGTGGAAAGGGTAGAGGGAACTTGTGCCCTGGCAGAATTGCAGAAGTGAAGCTGGTCTTCTGGAACCACTGGAGGGAAATGATACTGAGGCTAGCAATAACACCAAATGCTGAGCAAGGGATAACTTGCCCAAGGGGAAGGGGTTAACTAGAAACTGAGTGACTCAGTTAATACCCAGTACTCAAGCCCTATGATTCTATGCTCATAAAAGAGGTGCGGGAAGGGTGGGAGGGGAAAATGAAGGAATAAAAAAAGACAAGAGTCTCTGTCCTGAGGAATTCTCAGTATAATGGGGAAGAGCTAATACACGCCAGAGACAGATATAAAAACAGCAAAAATACATCCTCTCTTTTACCCGTATTAGCAGAATACAAGGGAACTTTGAGTTGATGACGAAATCAAAAATTGAGGAAAAATATGAGTAATTAGAAAAAAACATGATTATTGATTGTACAGCCAAAGAATTTCATCCAAAGGGTTTTGATTTTTTTTTTTAAATTTTTTCAACGTTTATTTATTTTTGGGACAGAGAGAGACAGAGCATGAACGGGGGAGGGGCAGAGAGAGAGGGAGACACAGAATCGGAAACAGGCTCCAGGCTCTGAGCCATCAGCCCAGAGCCTGACGCGGGGCTCGAACTCCCGGACCGCGAGATCGTGACCTGGCTGAAGTCGGACGCTTAACCGACTGCGCCACCCAGGTGCCCCCAAAGGGTTTTGATTTTGGACACATCTGCAGGTTAGCTGCAAGGTAGGTCTGAGTGTCAAGCAGTAATAACATAAATGTGAGTAACACTGAAGAACATGGTAGCTAAGAGAATGGCTTGTGCCATAAAGGGTTGGTGGGGGGAGGGAGTCATAAAATTAACGTGATGCTTATATTACAAACAACATAGCCTCAGGGAAAACAAATATCAATATCCCATGTGGTGAGTACTTAGCACAGGAGAGATTTCAAACTGAATGTATAGTGGTGAAAAGAACATATAGAAAAGCCTGCCACCATAGCATGGCTCCTGCTTGCCTAACTCCCTAGTCATAGATGGGGAATAACTCTTAGTCACTTTGGATGAGGACTTTGCAAACACACCCTTTCTAGATAGAAACATGAAGAAAAGAACAATGGAGATTCAAAACAACCAGAAGGCAAGCAATAGATGGCAGTAGTAAGTCTTGACGTGTCAATAATTACTCTAAACACAAATAGGTTGAATTCACCTATCAAAAGGTACAGAGTGGCTGGATAGATGTAAAAAAAACAACAAAACAAAACAAGACCTGGCTCAGTCAATAGACTATGTGACTCTTGATCTCAGGGTTGTAAATTCAAGCCCCACATTGGATGTAGAAGTAACTTAAAAAAAATAAAATCTAAAAACAAACAAACAAAACAAGACCCAACTGTATGCTGCCTACAGGAGACTCATTTCAGCTCTTAAGACACATATAGGCTCAAAATGAAGAAATGGAAGAGGATATTCCATGCAAGAGGAAACCAAAAGAAAGTGAGCATAGCCATTCTTAAATCAGACAAAACAGACTTCAAGCCAAAGACAGTAACAAGAGACAGAGAAGGCCATTTCATAAGGATGAAAGGGTCAATACAAGAATATATAAGTCATAAATATATATGCAGTCAACATTAGAGCACCAAAATATATTAAGTAAATACCAACAGATCTAAGGAAAGAAATAGACGACCATACAATAATCCTAGGGGACTTTAATACTCCCAGTCAGCAATAAATAGGTCATCCAGACAGAATATCAACAATGAAACCTTGGAATTGAACCATATTCTAGAACAAATGAACTTAACAAGTGTATACAGAGCATTCCATCCAATAGGAGCAGAATATATTCTTCTCCAGTGCACATGGAATATTCTCCAGGATAGATCATATGATAAGACACAAGACAATTTTAGCAAATCTAAGAAGACTGAAAACATACTAACTATCTTTTCTGAGCACAATGGAATGAAACTAGAAATCAACAACTGAAAAAAAATGGAAAGTTACAAATGTGTACAAATTAAACAACATACTTCTAAACAATCAATGGGTCAAAGAAGAAATCAAAAAGAAATAAAACTTATCTCAAAACAAATGAAAATGCAAATACACCATACCAAACTTATGGGATATGGCAAAAGCAGTTCTAAAAAGAAAGTTTATAACAATAAATGCATATATCAAAAAGTCAGAAACGTCTCAAATAAATGACCTAACGTTACACCTCAAGGAAATATAAAAAGGACAAATTAATCCCAAAGTTAGCAGAAGGAAGGAAATAATAAAGATCGGAGTGGAAATAAATGAAATAGAGATCAGAAATACAGTAGAAAGGATCATTGAAACTAAGAGCTGATTCTTCAAAAAGATAAACAAAATTTACAATCCTTTATTTAGACTAACCAACAAAAAAGAGAGAAGATTCAAATAAATAAAATTAGAAATAAAAAAGAGACATTACAACTGATACTGCAGACATACCTAAGATCATAAGAGACTGTTATGAACAATTATATGCCAACAAATTAGATAATCTAGAAGAAATGGATACATTTCTAGAAACATACAACCTACTAAGACTAAATTAGGAAGAAATAGTAAATCTGAACAGATCAATAACAAATAAAGAGATTGAATCAATAATCAAAAACCTCCCAGGGCACCTGGGTGGTTCAGTTGGTTAAGAGTTTGATTCTTGGTTTTGGCTCAGGTCATGATCTCACGGTTTGTGAGTTCCAGCCCCACAGTGGGCTCAATGCTAACAGTGTGGAGCCTGCTTGGGATTCTCTCTCTCACTCTCTCTCTGTCCCCCTCCCCCGCTCACTCTGTCTCTCTCTCAAAAATAAATAAATAAACTTAAAAAAATTAAAAAACAAAGAAAACACACACAAAAAAACCCACAAAAAAACCTCCCAAACACAGAAAATCCTAGAACCATATGACTTCACTGGAGAATTTTACCAAACATTCAAAGAACAATTAACAGCAGTCCTTCTTAAACTCTTTCAAAAAGTTGAGGAGAAGGAGATACTTCTAAAGTCCTTCTATGAGGTCAGCATTGCCCTATACCAGAGCCAGATAAAGACACAAGAAAACTATTGACCAATATCCCTAATGAATATAGATACAAAAATTCTCAACAAAATATTAGCATACCAAATTCAAGAACACATAAAAAGGATTATACATCATGACCAAGTGGGATTTATCCCTTGGATGCAAGGATGGTCTAACACATGCAAATCAACAAACGTAATATATTGCATTAATAAAATGTAAGATAGAAATCACATGATCATCTCAATAGATGCAGAAAAGACATCTCACGAAAGATAGCATTCTTCCATCATAAAACCCCTCAGTAGATTGAGTAACATACCTCAACATAATAAAGGCCATACATGACAAACCGAGAGTTAATATTCTACTCAATGGAGAAAAGAATGGAAGATTTTCCTCTAAGATGAAGAGGAAGATAAGGATTCCCACTCTTTCCACTCCTATTCAATATAATACTGGAAGTCCCAGCTATATCAACTAGTCAAGACAAAGAACTGAAAGGCATCCACACCAAGAAGGAAGAATTAAAGCTGTTGCTACTTGCAGATGATATGTTTTGTATTAGAAAGGGCCAAAGACTCAACCATAAAACTATTTGAACTAATCAATGATTTCAGTAAAGTTTCAGTATACAAAATCAACACACAGAAATTAGTTGCATTTTTATACACCAATGATGACACATGTGAAAAAGAAATAAAGAAAAATATCCAGTTCATGTTAGTATCCAAAACAACAAATACTTAGGAATAAATTTAACAAATGAAATAAAACATTATTCAACTAAAATTACAAGACTTTCCTGAAAGAAATCAAAGAAGACATAAACATATGGAAAGACATCCCATATTCATGGATTGGGAGAATTAATATTGTTAAAATGTCCATACTATCCAGAGCCATCTACAGATTCAATACAATCCCCATCAAAATACCAATGGCATTCTTTAGAGGAATTAGAAAAGGAAAAAAAAATTCTAAAATTTGTATGAAACCTCAAGAGTCCCTAAACAGCTAAAGCAATCCTGAGGAAAACAAAACTGGAAGTATTATACCTCCTGACTTCAAACTATACTACAAAGCTACAGTAATAAAAACAGTACAGTGCTGGCACAAAAAAATAGATACATAGACCAAGAGAGTCCAGAATTATGTTTGTATGCTCAACTAATATTCAACAAGGCAGTCAAGAGCACACAATGGAGAAAGGGTAGTGTCTTCACCAAATGATGCTGGGAAAACTGGATGAACACATGCAAAGTGATGAAATTGAACCCCTATCTTGCACGCTCCCAAAAATCAACTCAAAATGGCTTAAACATAAGACCCGATAATATAAAACTCCTAGAAAAAACTGTAGAAGTTCCTCAACATTGGTCTTGGCAATGATTTTTTGGATATGACACCAAAAGCAAATAACAAAAGCAAAATTCAACGGATGGGACTATATCAAACAAAAACTTTTGCACAGCAAAAGAAACAATGAACAAAATAAAAAGGCAACCCACAAAATGGGAGAAAAATTTTGCAAACCATATATTAAGTAAGGAATTAATACCCAAAATATATAAGTAACTCATACAGCTCAACAGCAAAAACAAAACAAACAAGCAAACAAACAAAACAAACAACAACCTGATTACAAAATGAGCAGAAGAACTAAGGAGACATTTTTCCAAAGAAGATATCCAAATGGCTAACAGGGACATGAAAAGATGCTTACCATCACTAATCACCAGGCAAATTCAAATCAAAACCACAATGAGCTGTCACCTCACACCTGTTAGAATGGCTTTCATCAAAAAGACAAGAGATAAGGGTGCCTTGGGTGGCTTAATTGGTTAAGCATATGACTCTTGATCTCAGCTTAGGTCATGATCTCATGATTCCTGAATTTGAGTTCCGCATCGGGCTCCATGTTGATGGTGTGGAGCCTGCCTGAGATTCTCCCACTTTGTCCATCCCTCCCTCATGTGCTCTCTCTCTCTAAAAAAAGTAAGTTAATTAACAAAAAAAAAAGGAAGACAGATAAAAAGTACTGCAAGGATATGGAGAAAAGGGAATACTTATACATTGTTGGTGGGAATGTAAACTGATTCAACCATTATGGAAAACAATATGGAGGTTCCTCAAAAAGTTAAAAATAGATTTACCATATGATTGAGCAATGCCACTTCGGGCTAAATACCAAAGGAAATGAAAAAAGAATTTTGAAGAAATATACGCACTTCCATATTTACTGCAGCATTATTCACAATAGCCACGACAGGGAACAACCTAAGTGCCCATCACTGGATGAATGGATAAAGACGATGTGTCGCAAACACACATAGACATGCGTGTGCGTGTGTGTAAATGTGTGTGCTCACGCACAATGGAGTAATATTTAACCATGAGAAAGAGGACATCCTGCCATTTGTGACAACATTGATGGACCTTGATTGAGCACGTTATGCTAAGTGACATAGAGAAAGACAAGTACTGTATGACATCATTTATATGTGGAATTTTAAAAAGCCAAATTTATAAACACAGACAGTAAAATGGCAGTCACAGGAGTTGGAGGTTGGAGCAGATGTTATTTAAGGGTACAAACTAGACAGAAATATTGTATTATAATCATCAAACTTGATAAGAGACTAGAACTTAATTATTCCAACTGCTAAGGAAAGGATAATTACGTAATGTGCTAGAGGTGATGATCACCACTATAATGGCAATCATATTACAATATATAAATGTATGAAATGAACATGTTGTATACCTTTAATTTATACAATGCTATATGTCAAATATATTTCAAATTTTTAAATATTTATTTATTTTGAGAGACTGGGGGAAGGGCAGAGAGGGAGAATCCCAAGCAAGCTTCGGGCCATCAGCACAGAGCCTGATGCAGGGCTCAGACTCACAAACCATGAGATCATGACCTGAGTTGAAATCAAGAGTCGGATGCTTAACCGACTGAACCACCCGGGCACCTCTCTTAGCTTTTTAGATTATCAAGTCCTGTGAGGAACAGATATCCTCACCTAATTCCTGTGCCTGCATACATCATGCCTGGCCCTTCTGGTGATTTTTCATTTTGGACTTGGTCATTTTGGTTCAGTGGTATAAAAACAGCTTCAAAAACCAGCCACCTTAAATTACTTTAATTAGAAACACACACACACACACACACACACACACAACGCCAGATAAGATTGAGACTCTTTCTTGAACCCTTCAGAGATCTGAGGCAAGAGTTTCTTCCAAATAGAGCTAGGACGGAAGTGCTCACCAGCAACAGAGTGTAGGGGGAAGAAGGGGCTGCCATACAAATGGGTTAGAAAAATTCAACTAAAAGTTTAAACAAATTGTTAAAACCCAGGTATGGCTAAGAACTGAGAGCTGCTGATGCAAGCGCCATTCACACCCGCTTCCAGGGTCTTCTCTGTGGATCTTCACCCGATGCTCATGAAGAGAACAGGAGCAGAGAGGGAAATCAGAGAAAGCCTCTCTGGTGACACACGCCTAGATAACAGGAGCACTGTGGGAAGGGCGTGAAGCCCTTCTCCCTGACCCCTTCTCCCTAACGGATGACAGATACCCTTCCATCACTAGAAGAAGGGCCCAGGGCATAGGTGAAAAACCATTACACCTGAGGAGGGGAACAAAAAGAAAACTTCTACCCCTGGGGGAGGGCTTCCAAACCATCCCAGGCCCAGACCATGAGAAGGCTTCTGTCATTGGAAGGGGTGCAGGATTATTGACAGGGTCCTATTCGCAAGATCTAGGGACAGAGAGCTGGCCTAAGACTGAGGCAAGTCCGGCATGACAGAGAAATCCCTGTCCCCACCTCCCAGGCTAACAAGTCCTGAATAAGAAGCAGACACACCCTACCCTGTGGAGAGACCACCTGAGGTGCAGACACGTAGGAAAGCCTAAAGTGGAAGGGGGAGCAGAAACATTGAGAAAAACCCTCCAGGAAAACCAGCCCCGTACCTCAAGCAAAGATGACACTAGAATAGACACCAACCATAGCAACCAGAAAATCCAAGCCCGGGTCTACTCCTGACAATTGCCTCAGTCCTCCACACTTAACAGAAGAAGGGGTGCTCATTTCCAAGCATAAATAGCATTTACTCCCGTCTCTAGGGTCCTATATGTGATGTGCAGAATTCAATGAAAAATTATGAAACTATGGGACGCCCGTGTGGCTCAGTCGGTTAAGCGACGGACTTCAGCTCAGGTCATGATCTCAAGGGTTCGTGAGCTCGAACCTGGCACGGGGCTCCATGCTGTCCCCCTCTCTCGCTGCCCCTCCCCTGCTTACACTTTCTCTCTCAAAAACAAATAAACATTAAAAAATAAAATAAAATGGGGCGCCTGGGTGGCTCAGCCAGTTAAGCGTCCGACTTCAGCTCAGGTCATGATCTCACGGTTTGTGGATTCAAGCCCTGCATTGGGCTCTGTGCTGACCGCTCGGAGCTTGGAGACTGCTTCGGATTCTCCCTTTCTCTCTCTCTGTCAAAAATAAAATAAAAACATAAATTTTTTTAATAAATAAAATAAAAATTATGAAACTATATTTGCGCCTGGTTGGCTCAGTTGGAAAAGCATGCAACCCTTGATCTTGGGGTTGTGAGTTCAAGCCCCATGTTGGCTGTAGAGATTCCTTAAACAAATAAAAACTTTAAAAAAATTATGAAACTACACAAAAATACAGCCCTGTCAAAAGACAATGCAGGCAAGAGAAACCATCTTAGAGATGATCCACATGCGATACTATCAAACAAGAAATTTAAAATAACTATATGTGGGGTGCCTGGGTGGCTCAGTGGGTTAAGTGACTGAATCCTGATTTCAGCTAAGGTCATGATCTCACAGTTTCGTGGGTTCAAGCCCTGCGACGGGCTCTGCACACTGAGTGCCTGGAGTCTACTTGGGATTCTCCCTCTCTCCCTCCCTCCCTCTCCCACACTCACGCTCTCTATTGCTCTCTAAATAAATAAATAAATAAACTGTAAATAAAATAAAACAGCTATAAGTGATATGTTAAACGCTTCTGTTACATGCTCTGGTGGAAAACACAACAACTTGCATGGACAGATAAGGACTTTCAACGGAGAGATAGAAACTGTAAGAACAGTCAAATGGCAACGTAAGAATATTGTGAACACGACAGGAGAGAGGAAGGAATATATTCCACAGGCTCCTTCATGGACTCCATACAGCTGAGAAATAATCGGTGCCGTGAAGATGGGTTCATAAATACTAACCAAAGTGAAATCCAAACTGAAATTCAACAGGAAAAGAAAGTAGAAAAAAAAAAAGAGGTAGAACAGAACGTCCAAGAAATGTGGAACAATATAAAATGGTCTAATATACGTGTCATTGAAATTCCAAAGAAGAGAGAAAGAATGGAGCTGAAGAAACATTTGAAGAAATAACAGATCAAACCAGAGATCTAAGAAGCTGAGAGAACCATAGACAGACTAACCATATACACACATGCACATGTGCACACGCACACACATACACACACACCCCAACACATCTGATCCAAACTCCTACAAACCAAAAATAAAGAGAAAATCATTAAAATACCAATAGACTTTTCTTTTTAAAAATGTTAGAGAGAGGAGCGCCTGGGTGGCTCACTGGGTTAAACATCTGACTCTTGATTTTGGCTCAGGTCATTATCTCATGGTTTTGTGAGCTTGAGGCCCAAGTTTGGAGAATGCTTGGGATTCTCTCTCCCTCTCTCTCTGTCCCTCTCCTGTTCACGCTCTCTCTCTCTCTCTCTCTTTCAAAACACAATGAGATATCACTATATGCACAGCTGATGGGCTAAAATTAAAAAGATTGGCAATACCCGTATATACTTCAATTAAAAACAAAACAAAACCAAAATTGGCTAACAGTTTGGGTTACCCCTGCTCAAAATCCTTCAATGACTTCCCATTGCCTTCAGGATGGGAGTCCTTCAAGACGGACCCTTCTTTTTTTTTTTTAATGTTAATTTATTTTTGAAAGAGAGAGACAGAGCACAAGTAGTGGAGGGAGAGAAAGGGAGACACAGAATCTGAAGCAGGCTCCAGGCTCTGAGCTGTCAGCACAGAGCCCGATGCAGGGCTTGAACCCACAAATCGAACTCATGCACCACGAGATCATGACCTGAGCCAAAGTCAGACGCTCAACCGACTGAGCCACCCAGTCGCCCCCAAGATGGACCCTTCTCTATGGCACCTATACCCTTCAGGGTAGCACACATAGTGTGAGACAGCTTATCTATCACTGGTGTCCCCACCCCAAGCCTGTGCTCCACGAATACCAAATGTCTTGTTGTTCCCTAAATCTGCCATGTGTTGCCATGTTTTTGCCCATCCCGTTTTCTGTGAGTAAAGCTATTTTGCCAACCCATACTCCTTCTTCGAGGCCACTCCACGAGTGGCACACAGCTAAATTCTTGTTTGCCAGAGGAGGAGTCATCTAAGAGTTGCAGACTCTCCGGGGGCTTCCCTCCCTTCACAAAGATCTCTCCCGTCCCGTTCATGAATACATGAAGCGTGGTGTGTTGTATTTTGGGACCTCTGGGGTCATGGAAACTGACTTTTTTTCTCTGAGCTGAGAAATGTAATCTGTCAGCGGCTCTCTACTGCCCTCTGTTGAAGCAAAGTGGACAATGTGAGTCTCTTCTGACGGACAAAGATCCCCAGTTTTCAAGAAGACTAAAGATCTGAGTGAATGGTTTGACACCAGTGACAGCGAGCCAAGGGGCCAGGGAAGCAAGAGTGAGTCAGGTTCAGAAGCAAGAAGAACCAACCGGAGGACGCTCTTGCTTTAAGCCACCTGCTCTGCCCTGCTTGAGTGACTCTGGACAATGACATTCAGAAATGGTCTTGCTTTCATTCATCGGCACTCTGGCTTTAGTAGTGAGGGTAGGATTTGAAATTGTAGCAGGAAGCTAGGAGGTAGAGCCCAATATTTAAGGTCTGCAACTCAGATAAGCTTTGACCTCCTGCTCAGACCAGCTTGATACAGACTTAACTATATCAAGTGCACAGGTCTCCAGCGAGGGTGAAGATTCAGGGAGGTAGGAACACTGTCCTAAACCAAGCATGCTGCGGGCTACTTCTGCAGAGAGTGAATCTGCCCCACTCAGTAGCAAGTAAATATTTGCCCAGAACATTCGAAGCACTGTAAACAAGTTTCTAAGCTGTTCAAAATTATCTTCTCATCCCTGGAAATCCATCTACCTCAAGGCCTCAGCAAATAAGGGAATCATTTCTATGGCTCCCAGTTAATTTCCTAAAGTACAACTCAGCTCAATTCTCTGTCTCTGGTTCTAGCCCAGCCCTCTCCTTCTAGCCGATTCCGACCACTCACTGGTATGTCCCACAGGCATCCCAAGCCCAGAGTCTCCACATCTGGACTTATCATGTCCCTCCAGCTCCATCCTGGCTAAATTTCTTCCCTTCATATTTCCTACCTCAGGGAATAACACCTGCTAAGCCAGAAATCTGGGTATCACCGTGGCTTCCTTCTTTTCTTTCAGAACTCGCATCCAGTCTTACCAGTTCTCCTTGCTGACTAGCTCAACCCCACCACCATTACCTTAGCAAAGGAATTCAAAGCAGGATTTTCAAGTGATATCTGCACCCCATGTTCATTGCAACATTATTCACAATAGCCCAATGCAAATGCCCATCAGCAGAGAGGCAGATAATGAAAACGTGACATATGCATTCAATGGAATCTTAGGCAGTCTGAAAAAAGAGGGAAATCTTCTCGCATACGACATCATGGATGAACTTCAAGGACATTAAACTAAGCAAGTAAGCGAGTCACAAAAGGACAAATACCGTATGATTCCACTCATAAGGAGTATCTAAAGTGGTTAAAACCATAGAAGCAGAAAGCACAAAGGTGTCTGCTAAGGGCTTGGAAGAGGGAAGAGGGAGAATTAGT
Organism: Lynx rufus; assembly: GCF_022079265.1. Taxonomy (NCBI): domain Eukaryota; kingdom Metazoa; phylum Chordata; class Mammalia; order Carnivora; family Felidae; genus Lynx; species Lynx rufus. The sequence goes on along the minus strand of NW_025814829.1, from coordinate 216,194 downwards.
GTTTCATGGGTAAAGAATTTCAGTTTTGCAAAATACATAAATTCGAGAGATCCGGTATACAACAGTGTGAATAGATTTGATACTACTGAACTCTATACTGCAAAGTGGTTAAGGTGGTAAATTTAATGCTATGTGTTTCTTGCCACATTTTTTTCTTAAAATTGGGAGCATAATAAGGTAAGTTGTTAGACCACTGTCAAAACTCACAAATGCGTTTCAGAAGGATCACAGAGTGAGTCACAAGAACCAAGCTATACGAAGGGCCCTTGGGTGGTTCACTTGGTTAAGCGTCCAACTTTGGCTCAAGTCATGATCTCGCGTGGTTCATGAGTTCAGGCCCTGTGTCGGGCTCTGTCTGTGTCTCTATCTTTGCCCCTCTCCTTCTCATGCACGCTCTCTCTCTCTCAAAAATAAATAAGGGGGGGCGCCTGGGTGGCGCAGTCGGTTAAGCGTCCGACTTCAGCCAGGTCACGATCTCGCGGTCCGTGAGTTCGAGCCCCGCGTCAGGCTCTGGGCTGATGGCTCGGAGCCTGGAGCCTGTTTCCGATGCTGTGTCTCCCTCTCTCTCTGCCCCTCCCCCGTTCATGCTCTGTCTCTCTCTGTCCCAAAAATAAATAAACGTTGAAAAAAAAAAATTTAAAAAAAAATAAATAAGGAAAACATTTCAAAAAAAGAAAAAAGAACCAAACTATAAGCAACCCAGAATACAATAGAACTGAACAGTGATCAAATTCTCTGAAGGAAGAAAGATTTCTAAGCCTGGGGTGGGGGGGAGAGGAAAAGATCCTCATAAAACTTTTTTTTGAGAGAGAGAGAGAGAGAAGGAACAAGTGAGTGAGGGGCAGAGATAGAGGCAGGGCTCGCCAGAAGCGGGGATCCAATTCTTGAACTATGAAATCGACTTGAGCCAAAGTCAGATGCTTAACCCACCGAGCCACCCAGGAGCCCCTCCTAAAACTTTTTAAATTTCTCAGTAATACAAAACTAAAACCAGCTCTAAATAAACTACCAATTGCAATCTGGAAAAAAAAAAACATTTTAATTAATTCCCCAAAGAGGTATTTTTGTTCTATAAGTAATTAAAGAGAAAAACATAGAGTTTCGAGAACTAGGTGGGATGGGGGAGCCAACAGACATCCAAGGACATTTGATTACACAGACATTAAATGCCTAAATGTGCCAGACACTGGCTTAAGTGCTTCCCACCTAATGGAAATATAAAAGAGGAAACACAGCCAATAAAATACACGGGAAATGTTCAGTCCTACTAGTCATCACAGAAAGTTAAAATGATGAGATCCCATTTCTTGTCTATGAAGTTACCAAAGATTACGAAAAAGAATGTGAAAACAAATGAAAGCGAGAGAGAGAGAGAGAGAGAGAAACCCAGAAACGGATGATACAGAACACACTGCTGGTCACCAGAGGGGAGGTGGGGGCACCGGGGAAACAGGCGGTCGAAATGAGCAGCACATTTACCTTATGAGCACTGAGTGATGTAGACAATTGTTGAATCGCTATGTTGTAGACCTAAAACTAACATAACGCTGTATGTTAACTATACTGGAATTAAAATGAAGAACTTAATTTAAAAAAGAAAGTGATTGAATGGATTCTCATAGATTTCTGAGTGGAGTACAAATGTACAGAATTGTTTTGGGGGCACCGGGGTGGGGGCTCAGTTGGTTAGGCCTCCGACTTTGTCTCAGGTCATGATCTCGCGGTTCGTAGGTTCAAGCCCCGAACCTACGTAGGTTCAAGCTGTCGGGCTCTGTGCTGACAGCTCGGAGCCTGGAGGCTGCTTCGGATTCTGTGTCTCCCTCGCTCCCGCCCCTCCTCCACTCATGCTCTGCCCCTATCTCTCAAAAATGAAAAAAAAATATCAACAAATTTTTTAACAAAGGAATTGTTTTGGAAAGAAACATGGAAGCACTATCAGAAAGCTTGGAAATGTGCAGAGCTACGACACTACAAACATGGCCTTTGGAAATATGCCGAAAAATAAAATAAAATGAAATCTTCCTGCTCTTTGCAGAACTCTTGAGAATACCGAAAACTAGAAACAACCTAAAAATGTACAAATTCTAGCTTTAGGTTAACTGCTGTCCAACTACATCAGCTGGAGTCTCCCTAAACACTGAGAGAGAGGTGTCTCTCTGCAAGTGCTAGAAAGTTCCACTCAAATGGCTTAAGCAAGAAAGAAATCTTTTATGATCTCACATGTCAAAGTTGTAGGAAGATGGGGCATTTCCAGCGTTGGTTACGCTATAACTCAGTAATGTCACCAGTAACCCAGATTCTTCCCTCTTTGCTTTGTTATCGTTAGCCTGTCAGCCACTTCCCTCCCTCATGGGAGCAAAACAGCAGCAGGTGCACCCAGCATCACACCCGCAAACATCATCATATCCAAAGACTGACGGAGAATTCATTGCTTCTTGTGTTCCACAGCCCCCAGCAGGTTGCCTCCGGAGGGTTCATTGTCCAGAACTGCATCACATGTTCTGTCCTACGTCCATCACCGGCAGGGGGAGTGGTTCTCAAAGTGTAGTTCTTGAATCTGCAGGGTCAGCATTGCCTGGAAACTTATTAGAAATTCAAGCTAAGGGGCGCCTGGGTGGCTCAGTCGGTTAAGTGTCTGACTTCGGCTCAGGTCATGATCTCACAGTCTGTGAGTTTGAGCCCTGCATCGGGCTCTGTGCTGACAGCTCAGTGCCTGGAGCCTGCTTCAGATTCTGTGTTTCTCTCTCTCTCTCTCTCTCTCTGCCCCTTCCCCACTTGTGCTCTGTCTTTCAAAAATAAAATAAAAACATTTTTAAAAATGCAAGTTAAATACAGAAAACAAACTGAGGGGTGATGGGGGAGGCAGAGGGGAGGGGAAAATGGGTGATGGGCATTGAGGAGGGCACTTGTTGGGATGAGCACTGGGTGTTGTATGTAAGCAACGAATCATGGGAATCTACTCCTGAAACCAAGAGCACACTGTATCCACTGTATGTTAGCTAATTTGACAGAAAATTACATTTAGAAAAGAAAAAGAAAAAGAAGGCAAATTCAGGGCGCCTGGCCAGCTCAGTTCATAGAACATGCAACTGCTGATCTCAGGGTCGTGTGTTCAAGCCCTAGGTTGGTGTAGAGATTTTCAAAAAAAATAATAAGCAGAGGCACCTGGGGGGCTCAGTCGATTAAGCATCCAGTTTCAGCTCAGGTCATGATCTCACAGTTCTCTAGTTCAAGTCTCACGTCGGGCTCTGGGCTGACAGCTCGGAGCCTGGACCCTGCTTCAGATTCTGTGTCTCCCTCTCTCTCTGCCCCTCCCCTGCTCTCTCTCTCTGTCTCTCTCTTTCTCTCTGTCTCAAAAATAAACATTAAGAAAAAATTTTTTTAATAAATAAGTATAAAAAAAAGAGAAAGAAATGCAAATTCCCAGGCCCCACCTCAATCAGAAAATCTGAGAGTCAGGCCCACTAGTTTGTAATTTAACAGGACAACCAGATGATTCCGACGTAGATCAAATTGGAGAAGTACGACTTGGACGGATGAAAAGTCACCTCCTGAGGCTGGTAAGAGGTTGAGCTTCCCCTAAAGCTCCTGGCCTTCATATTTCTGAACAAAATCATGTTCTGTTAGCAAGGGAGAAACAGCGGTGGGGCTGGCCGACTTCTTACCAGAGAAATCCCGTTCTGGTGCCCATGATGAACTGAGTCTCTTAGAAATAACAGGCCAAAGTAGTGACACTGCCTCTTCCTTTCCACACATCCCTCAAAAATATTTTTGTAGCATTTTCCCCCTCCCTCTACCTAGTAGGGTGTACCTATGTATATGTGGAATTACTGTAAAAAAAAATCTAGCATGTAATACAATATGTAAACAACGTCGGCAAAAATGAACAAAATATAAATATATGTAGGTAGGTCTGCGCCTCCATGAATCTGAATGCACAGGGAAAGTTCTGGAAGAACACAATAGACTTCTGAGTGGTTACCCCTGAGGAACGGGGTACAGGTCATTAGAAGTCACTTTCACTTTTGCTTTCTTACCTTCTGAATTGTTTTGCTTATTCCGCAGCAAGAATATATTATAGCTTCGCGTGCATATTTTCCAGCAGAAAATGTTTAAAGCAAACAACGACCAGACACATCGTGGAGAGGGACAGGGACTGAATGTCTGAGGATGGTTCTGGGCTCTGCTCACATTCCTGTGGATGCCTCCAAACCCCCCTCATCTCCAAAGGGATGGCACCCAGTAACCAAACGAAACCATTTCCATTTTTTTTTTTTTCCGAAACGTTTCTTTTTTGGTGTCGCCTTTTGTTTTCCTAGGTAGTGACTAGTGCGTGGGTGAGCGAAAGCATGAGTTCAGTTTTTGTAACTAATTTTTAAATCTTAGAGGTATTAATCTGTTAGCTTTGCTAGAAAATTCCCTTAGCTCCTAAAAGTTGTCCAGTGGCCTTTGTTACGATTTTTTTTTTGACGTTTATTTTGAGAGAGAGACAGACAGCGTGAGCAGGGAAGGGGCAGAGAGAGAGGGAGACACTGAATCCGAAGCAGCTCCAGGTTCCGAGGTGTCAGCACCGAGCCCGACACAGGGATCATGAATCTTGACCTGAGCCAAAGTCCAGAGGCTCAACCCACTGAGCCACCCAGGCGGCCCTTCATTAGGGTTTTTAGAAGCCAAAGCCTCCTGCATTCTGCGGTGTCTGGAAATCACATGGGAAGCCAGCCTATTTAAGATAGAAGGGGGCTAGACATAATCATTACCTCATTTGAGGAAACAGAGGTTTAGGGAAGAGAAGTGGCTTGACAGCCAGCAGTGGTCATGCTGAAACCGAAAACTGGATTTCCTTCCTCCTTGGCTAATGTCCTCCCCATAACACGGCAACGCCTTCTTTTGAAACTTTAAATGTTTGCAAGTCCAGGGGGACTCTAAGCACGTTCTGACATCGGATGAGAAGGTAGGGCATTTACAAGTCACTCTAGCAGATAACATCGAATTTCTGGGACACTCTTTTATGTCAATAAGCTATATTATTAAAAAAAAATTTTTTTTAGTTTATTTACCTTGGGGGGGGCAGAGAGAGAGAGAGGGAGAGAGAGAGAGAGAGAGAATCCCAAGCAGGCTCCACCCTGTCAGCGCAAAGCCCAATGCGGGGTTCGATCCCACGAACCGTGTGATCATGACCTGAGCCGAAGCCAAGAGTCGGATGCTAACCGACGGAGCCACCCAGGCGCCCCAATAGGCTATATTATTATTTTTTTTAATTTTTTTTCAACGTTTATTTATTTTTGGGACAGAGAGAGACAGAGCATGAACGGGGGAGGGGCAGAGAGAGAGGGAGACACAGAATCGGAAACAGGCTCCAGGCTCTGAGCCATCAGCCCAGAGCCCGACGCGGGGCTCGAACTCACGGACCGCGAGATCGTGACCTGGCTGAAGTCGGACGCTCAACCGACAGCGCCACCCAGGCGCCCCTAGGCTATATTATTTTAACGCGCACAGCCAAAGTAACAGGCTGTAGCCTAAGGTCGCGCCACAAAGTCAGTTTGATTTCCTTGTGGCTCCCCCCGCCCCCGCCCTTGCATCGATGACTTCCTGTTGTTTAGAGGTGACCCTTACCTTTCCCATGACTTCTTGTATGTGTCTCTGTAGGTGTGTCCGATTCCAGGCCTCTGCGTGCCTGTCCTATTATGTGTGTGTTTTCCGTCTACATTTGAGACTCAGTGTCTGTGAACCCAGGTAACCTTCCTGCCACCTTTTACTTCTCCAGGCTGTTTCGTTACCTTCTGTTCCCATTACATGTCTTCCCACCACACTCTCTGCCTTTCCCCTCCCTTCTCTGAGTCTGCCAGTATCCTTTCCTGTTTCTTTTCCTAACTTTACGGGACGTGTAACGGTGAATATTTTCATTAAATGACTTTGATGTCTATTGCAGTCGTAGTTCAGAGATTGCTATATTTTGCTATTAAAATGAACCGGTAGAATATTTCCTTAAAAGGCCATTAAATTTCCTTTTGCCTCTCTGTGGGCTTTCATTGTTCATTTCTTGGCAGACCAGGGATGCTTAACAAAAAAGTGAAGGAGTCATCTTTCCTCTAGTTGACGTTCATTAAGACGGAATTCTTTAACCAGAGGGGCTCTTGGCAAACATATAATCTACGTTCTTAGCTCATGGACCTCAGAGACTGAGATCTGGTAAGATTCAGTGCCTTGTTCCAGGTCACATAAACAAGGTCTACAACTCCTGGCTTCCCTGTGAATAGTTTCTCTTCTTCCTTAAATGCCAAGTTTTCTCCCTTATTAATTAGGAGGTCTTTCCAGAAAAAGAGGGGTTTTTTAACGCTTATTTTTGAGAGAGAGAGAGAGAGAGAGAGAACACACACATGCATATGCAAGCAGGGGAGGGGAGACAGAGAGAGAGAACACACACATGCATATGCAAGCAGGGGAGGGGCAGAGACAGGGGGACAGAGGATCCCAAGTGGACTCCAGGCTAACAGCAGGGAGTCCAATATGGGGCTCAAACTCACAAACTGTGAGATCCCGACTTGAGTAGAAGTCGGATGCTTAACCAACTGAGCCACCCAGATGCCCCTCTTCTTTTTAAATGTTTATTTATTTACTTTGAGAGAGAGAGAGAGAGGGAGAGAACAAATCGGGGGAGGGGCAGAGAGAGAGAGGGAAGGAGAGAGAGAATCCCAATCTCAAGCAGGCTGCACGCTGTCAGCACAGAGCCCAATGTGGGGCTCGATCCCATCAACTGTGAGATCATGACCCGAGCCGAAATCAAGAGTCGGAAGCTTAATGGACTGAGCCACCCAGGCACCCCAAGAAAGAGAGTTTTTTATTCTTTTAGTTGGTACTCGGCAAATACCTGCGTGTCCATTAGGATGCCTTCCTCTGAAAGCAACAAGCCCTGACTTAAACAGGCTTAAACAACAAGGAAGTGTATCTCAAATTATGACAAGTCTAAATTGGTTGCTTCGGAAGTTCAGCGATGTCACCAAGGCCACATTCTATCCCACCCCTCCCTCCTCTCTGCCCTCCTTGGTATTTTGGCTTTGGCCTCATGCTCGCTCTCCTCACAGTCTTAACAACAGCTGTCAGCAAAACTTGAGACATAATGGGTCCTTGTTCACAGCCAGTGGAAGAGAGACATCCTCTCTCCCAAATATGACGTATAAAAGCCATTCCTTTCTGCCTGAATGGATCTTTTGGACAGTGTCCCCTCTGCCCCCACTTAACCAATAAAAGCCGGGAGAATGCTACACCCTCAGTGGCTTAGACCAATCGGGAGACACCTCTGCGTATGGGGTGATGCCAGTTCCTGAATAAAATCAGCACTGTGTTGGGAAGGAGGAAGTATAGATATTGGGTAGTTCTACCCCCTCACTGTACATTGTATTAGACTTGTGAAGTCAACTGAGTCAGAGCAATTTTTGAGTTGCAAAGAACTCAGGGGTTACCGTGGATTCAAGTTCAAGACGTCCTTGTTCCCTAGATGTCTCAGCATTGTACTGTAGCCCTGAGCTAAGACAGTGCTATGACACACACTATTTCTTTGCTGCTATAATCTTACCCAAAGTTTTGAGTCTGGGACGAGAGTCATGGATAATGTCTGTCTGGCTTTCTTCTTTCCAGTTAACATCGACTACCTCCCTTCTTCCTGTGATTATTCTTTCTTTTAAATTTTTTTTATTATTTTGTATCCAAAAAAAAATTTTTTTTTACATTTATTCATTTTTGAGAGGCAGCAAGAGACAGAGCGTGAGCGGGGAAGGGGCAGAGAGAGAGGGAGACGGAATCCGAAGCAGGCTCCAGGCTCCGAGCTGTCAGCACAGAGCCCGACGCAGGGCTCCATCCCACAAACTGCAAGATCACGACCTGAGCGGAATCATGAAATCGGATGCTGAACCAACGAAGCTACCCAGGCACCCTGGGAGAATCTTAAGCAGGTTCCATGGAGCCGACTCAAGGCTTGACTTGAGCCCTGGGGATCATGACCTGAGCTGAAATCAAGAGTCGGACACTCAACCGACTGAGCCACCCAACCCTCTCTGTTTTAAATATTTCCACTTTAATCACCAGACCCTCAAAGGATCAGGAAATCCCCAAAAAGTTACTAAAGCGGCTGGTTGCGACAGTATTGAAACATCGCTACAAATTCTTTGACACTCTTTCCATCGAGAGGTGGGATCTATATCCCCTACCCTTGGTTCAGGATGGGCTTTTAACTGGTTTTGTTGCCAGGTGAACGGGGGAGACTCCAGGCTCCGGGGCTCACCCCAGCCTGTCCCAAAGATGTCGCTGAAGGGTTTTGGTCTCTTCATGAGAAAAAAAATTCAAGGACAGACACACCAGTGAATGAGTGACAAAATGGGGACAGTTTATTAAAGTGAAAAAGTACACTCTCAAGATGTGAGAGCCGGAGAGCTCAAGAAAGAGAGAGCTGCTCCCCCTGGGGTTGAGTTTCTATCTTTTATTGCTAGTTGTTAACTAGGGGCTAGACTATTCATTTCTTGGTGCGGTGCAAGGTTTGACTATCTTCTTCCTTATTTGGTCAGGGGTTTTCTGCCGTGGCACCCGCTATCTGGGGCTTGTCTGGTTTGATCCGGCTTCCTGGGGAGTGCTTTGAGCCTCTGACTTTCCCCCCAACCATTCATCATAATGGCCATTAAGAAACTTAAGTGGCCTGTATACGGGTTTGCCGGAAGCCGAGCTATCCAACCAGCCTGATGGCGGGGCCCGGGCGGTGGACGGATCGGGACTGTAGGCCGCCCACCGACAGCGAAGCTTCTTATATTCCCGCTTTTATGTAATTTGGCCTTAATAAAAGTACCTGGGGAACTGTCTATTGGAGAATTGCCCTCCACAGGCCCCCTGGGAAAAGAACCATTGGGGAAAGAAAATAAAGTTCCGCAAGGAAATTGCGCAGCCCTACATTTAGCCCTTGCCACCCCCTATAAAGACTCCTCTACCTAAAGGAAGGGTAGCCTCCTACATTTCCCAGCCAAGGAAGGAACAAATGGATTTGAAAGCCCCACTCCCGCAACAAAGAAGTGCATCCATGGGCACAAGTTACTCCAACCCCTAGGCCCACTTGGCCCCCAGGAGGCATTCCAGATGATGACTGAACCTAGTCAGTACAGAATGGTACATTAGTTCCTAGGTGCATTGTCTCTCTGAGAATGTGTAAGGCATGGGTTCTTAAGGCCCTCTTGGCCCCCTTCTAGCACCTTGGACCGAGGCGAACACTTTTGTTCCCCAAACCACCAATGGTTTGGGGAAACAGCTAAGAGGTCATGGCCCTGTAACTGTTCCACTTGAGGTGTTGAGAGATAGATGACCTTTCATGAAAACAGCAAAGCAAATGTTCTATAGATTATGGATAAACGTAGATACATAATGAAAATAATGTAAGAAACTAATCAATAAGTAAAGGGCAGGAGGGAACCTTATGAGAAAATAACCACGTTATTCCTTAAGGGGTGATTACACATAGGAACATTTTCAGAATTAGGTAACGCCAGAAAACATAGATGACGCACGCTACAAGGAAATTGCTAACAACTATAATGCCACGTTCGCCACAACAAAGCGGCCACTCTAACCCACTGCTGTGGTCTGTGTCCATTTTATTTTTGTTTTGTTTTATTTTCACTTTTCCGCCGACGCCGTTCATCATTCGGGAACCCTTGGACCCGCTGGAGCTGGACTCCAGCACAAGTTCAAGTCTTTCACTTCAGACAACAAAACAAACGAACAAAAACAAAACTCCTTGTCTTTCCTTTCTTTGATCCCCTCTAGTTACCATCTTCTGGTCCTCCTTTCCTACTGTATCACTCAGGACTCTTGACTGTAAGCAACTGCATCAGAATCTAGACATACTAAGTAAAGGAAAGGAATTTATTGGATGGCAACCGGAGGCAGGTCAGCCTGTCCCACCGCTGTGATGATTAGGACCCAACCGTCTCCTTCCCTTAAGAATGCATCTTCCTGACATGTGAATAATGTCACATATTCGGGATGCAGCATCCCAGAAGAGACAGGTTGGCGAAGCCTACGTCACAGGTCTGCTCTTTGACTTCCTGTATTAGTCAGCTCAGGCTGCTATAATACATATATGGTCTGTAAAAATACCACAGACTGGGTGGTTTACACGGTTCTGTTTATGCCCACAGAAGGCATCTGTGGGAGGAGGGAACACTTTAATGGGATCACAGAAGGTAATCGCGTGTTCAGCAGGCAGGTTTGGAGGGAAATAGGCATTTCAGGCAAACAGAGAAGCGTGACCACAGATGGAGGGAAATAGGCTGGCGTGTTCGCAGAGCTGGGTACGTACAGTTCCACGAGGTTAGTGAGTCCCATAAAGGAGAAGTGCAAGCGGAAGGGCGCCGGGTTCCAGATGAGTCTGGGATAGAATCTCAACTCCATCCCTTCCTTAACCCTTCTAGGGCCTCGGTTTTCATATCTGTAAAATGGGGCTAACAATAGCGGTGGTAACTCCGAGGTGAAGCCTAAATGAAACAATGTCTTCAAAGGCACTCGTTGCATATCCGGACGCGCATCTACTGATTGCTATGAGAAGTGCAACATGGAGGTTGGGGCCGTCCCTGGTGATCTGAATTAGGATGACACCCTCGTCCCTTCTCCTTTAAAAGCCCGCGCTTCTCCTTTGTGGTACTCATAATACCTGTGAACCGTAAGGACTCTGAGGGCAGGGAAACTGTTCCTCTTTGTTTGTATTGTATCCTCAGCATTTAGTGCAGTGACTGGAACATACCAGGCACTCAGTATTCATTGGGTGATCATGGAGGACTTCGTCACGGTGAACAGTCTATACCTTCTTAGATTGCTGCCAGAATAATGTTCATAAAATGAAAAGCCAGTCATCAACACTCAAAGCTGGGGAATGACATGATCAGTTTCACGTATTGTAACAATCACTCTGGGGCATCTGGGGGGCTCAGTCGGTTAAGCTTCCGATTCCTGGTTTCCGCGCAGGTCATGATCTCACAGTTCCTGAGTTCGAGCCCCGAGTCGGGCTCTGTGCTGATAGCTCAGCACCTGGAGCCTGTTTCAGATTCTGTGTCTCCCTCTCTCTCTGCCCCTCCCCTGCTAGCACTCTCTCTCTCTCTCTCTCTCAAACAAATAAACAGTAAAAAACTTTTTAAAAACATTTAAAAAATATCCTGATAATAGTCCAATAAATAGATTGGAGAGGAGAGAGATTGAAGGTGGAAGGAAAAGTTGGGAGGTTATTTTAACAGTTTAGCTGCGAGGAGATTCGCCATTAACCTAGTGGAAATGCAAGGGAAGCATGTAAGACAGGTGTGAAGAAGGTAGAATGGACAGGATTTGGACAAGGGATTGGCTGTGAGGGTAATAGACAAGGAGGGGTCTGGGGGTGATGCTCAGTCAGCGAGGGTAATAGACAAGGAGCTTTCTGATCTGCCTGACGAGGAGAAGGGTGGTACATTTCATGGACCTAAGAAATAGAGGAAGAAGAGCAAGCTTTGGGTGGGGAGATAATGACCTCAGCTTTTGACATTGTTGAGCTGGAAATAGCTGTGAGTTTAGGTGGAGACTCCCAGCAGGCCGTTGGACACACGACCCTGCAACTCAGGAGGCAGGTCTGGACAAAACACAAGGTTTATGAGGCACCAGCATGGTGTTTTACACTTTTAACAAGAGCTTCAATCCTTTTCCTAAGAAAAAATGCAAATAAGTATACACATAAATTTCCTTGTGATTTAAGAAGTCCCATGTGAAGCCCATGCAGAGATCCTAGGTTAAGATAAAGTAGGGGTAAGATTTCTCTGATTATCAGAGAGAGAAAAAAGGGGAGCTTCAGGGGGGCAAGGAAGGAGATGGGAGAGGAGGGGCAGGAGATAAGGGGAAACAATGAGAGAAACTTGGCACAGCAACTTTCACAGGGTGAAAAGGAAGAAAAGCTGACAAAGGAGATTGGGTAGGAGGGGCTAAAGAAGAGAGGAGAACAGGGAAGCCGGGGCTTCCGTATTAAGGGAGAAGTCAACCATATTAAGTGCCGTAGAAAGTTCAAGAAGCTCTTTCAATGAGGCAATCCAGGAACTATTCATGACCTCTCCCTGAATAATTTCAGGGGCTGGGGTGGGGGGACAGACACTTGATAACTTTTGGTTGAAGATTGAGTAGAAATGAAAAAGTGTGTGTGTGTGTGTGTGTGTGTGTGTGTTTATTTTGAGAGAAGTGGGGGGAGGGGCAGAGAGAGAGAGAGAGAGAGAGAGAAAATCCCAAGCAGGCTTTGCATTGTTAGTGCAGAGCCTGACTCGGGGCTTGATCTCATGAACTGTGAGAGCATGGCCTGAGCTGAAACAGAGTCGGATGCTTAACCTGCTTAACCTACTGAGTCACCCAGTTGCCCCTGAAAAAGGGTTTTAATGAATTGCTACTCCCTTTAAGAATCTCTGCTATGATGGGGCGCCTGGGTGGCGCAGTCGGTTAAGCGTCCGACTTCAGCCAGGTCACGATCTCGCGGTCCGGGAGTTCGAGCCCCGCGTCGGGCTCTGGGCTGATGGCTCAGAGCCTGGAGCCTGTTTCCGATTCTGTGTCTCCCTCTCTCTCTGCCCCTCCCCCGTTCATGCTCTGTCTCTCTCTGTCTTAAAAATAAATAAATGTTGGAAAAAAAAAAAAAAAAGAATCTCTGCTATGAGGGCACTTGGGTGGCTCAGTCGGTTGGGCCTCTGACTTAGGCTCGGGTCATGATCTCACACTCCGTGAGTTCGAGCCTTGTGTTGGGCTCTGTGCTGACAGCTCAGAGCCTGGATCTTCCTTCTGATTCTGTCTCCCTCTCTCTCTGACCGTCTCCTGCTTCTAGTCTGCCTCTCTCTCATATAAATAAACATTAAATTTTTTTTTTAAAAAAGAATCTCTGTTATAAAGGCATCATGGACCTTTGTCCTGACTGTCCAGGGTCCATATCAGCATCTCATCCCCCCCTTGAGGAAGCTCCCACTTCAAGTAGTCTTAATAGAAAGTGGAGACTGGTTTCTACTGCAGAAACCAAACAGGCCACATCCCCCTTTTCCCTACTTGGACCAGTGTTATGTGTTAAACTGTGTCTCCCAGAGATTTATATTTTGAAGTCCTAATCCCCCAGTACCCAAGAAAGTGACGGTATTTGAAGACAGAAACTTTGAAAGGTGATTAAGTTAAAAGGAAGTCATTAAGATGCATCCTAATCCAACATGACCGGTGCCCCCATGAGAAAAGGAGATTACTGGGGTGCCTGGGAGATGCTGTCGGTTGAGTGTCTGACGTTTAATTTTGGCTCAGGTCATGATGCCAGGGTGGTGGGATCGAGCCCCGAGTCAGGGTCCACGTTGAATGTGGAGCCTGCTTAAGATTCTCAGTCTCTCTCTTCCTCTGCCCCTCTCCCCTCTCCCCTGCTCATCCTCTCTCTCTCTAAAATAAAATAAAATAAAATAAAATAAAATAAAATAAAATAAAATAGGGGCCCCTGGGTGGCTCTGTCGGTTGAGCATCCGACTTTGGCTCAGGTCATGATCTCTCGGTATATGAGTTCAAGCCCCATGTCGGGCTCTGTGCTGACAGCCTGGAGCCTGCTTCGGATTCTGTGTCTCCCTCTCTCTGCCCCTCCCCCGCTCATGCTCTGTCTCTCTCTGTCTTAAAAACAAATAAGCATTAAAAAAAATTTTTTTAATAAAATAAAATGAAGAGGAAATTAGGACACAGACATGCACAGAGGGAAGACCATGTGAAGACATAAGGAGACGATGGTCACCTGCAAGCCAAGGAAAGAGGACTTGGAAAAAAAACCAATCCTGTCTACACCTTGATCTCAGACCGCTGAACTCCAGAGCTATGAGAAAATAGATTTCTGTTGTTTATAGTCCCCGTGGCGCATCTGGTGGTCTCCCCCTGAGAAAGTGTGAGTCCTGGGGTGGGGGTGGGGGGATGATAACTGATTGACCTCAGTAATCTCAGAACCTTGTGCTGTGGCTGGCGTTTCAACGTTGAAGGCAAAGTAAGGGAAGAGAAGAAGCCGGAGAGGAAAGAACGAAAGGAGAAAAGAAAAGGCAAAAAGATGAGGACAAACACTCGAGCATAAGAGATCCCAAGACGATCTGTGCTTCAAAAAAAAAAAAAGAAAGAAAGAAATGTGCATTCTACCCACACCATAAAAGTAGCCCTTACAACCTCAGGCTGGAGCTGAGGCTTGTTCAATGAGTGCTTCATGCAAACCTGCAGACCGCTTCCCACTCTTGCGGTCCTCCTGTGCTCTCTCCTTCCTGTCCAGCCCATTTTCTGCAGCTAGCAATTCATTCCTCCCTCCGTTGGAAGACCACGGACAGAAGCTGAGTCAGAGGCGAAAATGCAACCGCAAAGAAGGAAAGCTACAGTGAATGCCGTGCGCCACGACTCACGTGCCCGAAAGCCACTCCGACAACTATGAGGAACAGAGCGCGCGCGTGGAGGGGGTCCCCTTCGGCCTGGGAAGCCTTCCACGGCCCTGAAGGCACTCTCTGCGCGTGGGTTTCCCAGATAAGGACCTGAAGTGCCAGGAGAGGTAGCTAGCTGGATACTAATCTGGATTTTGCGAGGTGTAAATGCGGCACCTGAAAGGGAGCACCAGACCCGCTGCCTGGTGCGTTTTCACTGTTGATGCTAAGCACACATCGAATCCCAGGGCCTGTGGCGGAGAGGTCGCTGCAGAATGCGTGAAGGGGGCGGGTGGATGGGAGGGCGGCACCAGTAAACTCTACCTGGGAGCAACAGGAAACGAAAATCAAGTCCTGAGAAGTGGTTTTTAATACGACTTTGGAGCGGGGAGGGGCACTGGTCCAAAGCAGAGGTCATAGGCTCCTGTGCCGGCCCCGCCTCCACGCTACCCCTGTCAAACATCGCATCTGTCTGCTGTTCACCTTTCCCGCGGCTTTTAGAAGCGAGCCCTGTCCCAGATGTCCAGGAACCCCCTGGGGCCTTGGCACTGCTAAGCAGAGCCATTTGATGCTGTGTCTGGGACCAGGATTTAAGCGAAGCGGGGGGTGGGAGGGGGAGGGCACAGAGGTAGGCGCGGGTGTTGGGGGTGGGGCGCGCTCGGGGAAAGCAGAACAGGTTAGCAATCTCACGACTTCCTGGCCACAGCGCCTCCACCTTTTCCAGTCAGGAGCCCTGGGACGGTGGCTACAGGCTCACAGAGCAGCCCAGAGGGTCCCTGAGGGGCTAAGCTCACCTGAGCTGCTGTGACTCAGCCCACCCCTGGTATGGTAACGGTGGATTGAAGGTAAACAGCTCCCGGCCTCCTCTCCTCGCTGCTTTCCCGACCGGTCCCCCTTTCCTGCCTTCCCTTCAACCAATCAGTGGCATCCCAGGGCCCCATTTCTGTCTCACAGCCCGGGTTTCCTTTAACAGAAGGTGTGAATCTCATGGTCAAATTCACCCTAAGAAGCGCATTACAGACCCCAAGGCACATGCTTTTTGAATTTTGAAAAATACGTCAGTGGAGAGATCGCTGGGGGGGGGACGGACACACTTCTCGGGGTCTGACGGTTTAAGTGACTGCTTCCCGTACACAGGCAGGTCCAGACTGGCTGGAGGCAGGTCTGGGCCAGGCGGGAGAGTGACAAGGTCTGAAGTAGAGCACCAGATCCCTCAATGAATGCCCTCCCTCTTGAGTCTCATCCCCAGGGTCACGATATCTCGTTCTTGGCACGGAGTAGATCCAAACCTACCAGGTGGGGGAAAAACCTTGAGATTTACTGGGACGCGTTCGGACAGACCCTGTGTCACTAGACGCTTAGCTGTAGACCTATGTGGACCAAAGGGGGAGCCTCCCTCAGCTCTCTTCCAGGCTCTTCTCCTCTTCCTGCCCTATCTTGGGGCTCACTGGTCAGAATTCAGATTCAGAAATCAGATGACTTTCCGGGAAAAGGAACCTAGAGAGTAATGAACTGGGGGTGTGGGGGAGGGGGGTGAGGGAAAGACTGTTTACTTCCTCTCTTTGAGTCAGCTCCGTCCCTTCAGAGCTCAGTGCATCTGCCGTGACTTGTTCATTCTACCGTGGCAGCATGTGGTGGCTGCTGTCCCCGACAGCCCTGCTCCTTCTGGGTAAGTCAGAGTCACCTTCTGGGTAAGTCAGGGCCACTCTGGCTGATGGAGAAGCTCAGGACGCCCTGGGTTCAGCAGATCCCACTTCTCAGGTCAGGGAAGGGAGCCCTCCCAAGGAATAGGACCCCTTACCCCATCTCTAGCACTAGATTTAGTTCCCAGGACAAACATTTGGGGGCTAGACATGGGAGCCCTCTGAGGTGGGCATAACCAGGAAGTAGAGGGGGGCCTGTGAGGTCCCTGTGCCCTCACCCTGCGGGGTCTCAGCTTCCCTATCCGTAAGATGAAGACTGTGGACCAGATAGATGCTCTTTAATTTCTGTCTCTTCCATTCTGACATTCTGGGCTTGCCCGCTAAGACTTTTAATTTCCACCCTTTTGGGGGGGACGCGGGTTGAGGTTGTTTCTATGGCTTGATTCAGGGAAATTCAGGCTGTGCCCTTATTTTGGGAGTTTGACTAGGGACTGAGGAGTAAGGATATGGTGTTGAAGACAGGGACTTGGCTGGAGAGGAGAGCAGGGGGCACAGACACGGGAGAACAGAGGGCGGGCAGCGGGACAGCTAGCCATGTATACGCCTTGATTCCTGGCAACGCTGGACTCTCAGGAAAGGGATGGGCTAGGGAATCTACACCCGCTCCGGCCGCCCTGCTCTCTGCCTCTGCTCAGTATTTGTTTCCCTCTTTTGTCTTGCAGTTTCTGCTGGCACGCGAGCTGGTGAGTTGGCTTTGTGCCCTTGGATTGATCAAGCGAGGCACATATATGGCGTGTAATGGCCACAGGGTGTTGGGAAATGCCTTCCGCCTGGAAAGCTGTTGAGGGTTGTCAGGGGCACTTCCCCCGCACAGTGGGGCTTGGCGCTAGGCTTCTCTGGCTACTTTTCCTCAAGATAAGGAGAGGCCAGAAATGGGACTAAGCGCCCTGAAGCCAAGATGCTCTGAGTCACAGGCCAAGGCTGAGTCGCCAACGGTGGGTTTGCAATGGGCTCACTCTGGCTCCGAGCGTCCCCGGGGAGTGCCAGCATAGGGCCTGCTCCTTGCCCTGACCCACCTTCTCCTCTCCTGGCTCCTCAGCCGACCTCTCGAAGGCCATGGTGGTCCTAGAACCTGAATGGAACAGGGTACTCGTCTCGGACAGTGTGATTCTGACGTGCCAGGGGGCCTACCCCCCTGGGGACAATTCCGCACAGTGGTGGCACAACGAGAGCGTCATCCCCCATCGGGCCCCCAGCTACTCCATCGAAGCTGCCAGAAGTGAAGACAGTGGCGAGTATAAGTGCCAGACGGGCCTCTCCGAAGCCAGCGACCCGGTTCAGCTAGAAGTGCACACTGGTGAGTAGGGGAAGGGAAAGGAGGGAATCTCCAACAAAGGGTGAAAGGCGAGACGCTGAACGACTCGGGGAGAGCCAGAAGATGTCATTCTTGAGGGTTACAACTGAGATGAGCGCATCCGGGGTCCCCCTGAATGATATCAGAGTTGTGGTTCTAACCGTAAGCGGGCCTCCGGCAAAATGTCGAAACCCGGGGGGTCATGGGTACGGGACCGCTGCGGGGCGCAGTCCCAGCCGCTCCGGCTCACGTAGGACGCGCCCGGTACCCACGGTGTCTTCCAAAGGTCGGCACCTGACACCGGCGCTCGATAATATTTACTGATTAAAGTGACGAATCTGTTTTTCTGTGAGCTCCGTTTCCTTCTGACTCTCAGACACACCGCGCCCTAAGCTCTCCTCCTAACCTTCCTAACCGCCTAGGGTCATATCTAGCCCCTTCCACCCCCCCATCAGGGCCCCCTCTCTCACTCACTCTTCAGTGCAAATCACCTAGTGGAGATACATGTACACTGAGCATGGCATGAAAGTCTTTGTGTGTTTACAGAATCCAGGCATCGGAAGCAGGTGAGGGGAGGTATTTCCCAGGGATCTGTCCTGGTGGCCCTGGAATCACACTACCTAGCCTGGTGCCTGCAGGGTCGCCTCGCAAGCCTACTTCCGAGGCTCAGTTGCCCACTGGGTGTGGATGGAACAAGGCTGGAGGGGGGAAGGAGGGCCTGACGGAGGTGGGCTCGCAAAGAGTTTCACGGAACTGGGCCTCTGGAACTGATTTTGTTTTTAATTTTTTAATGGTTATTTACTTTTGAGACAGAGACAGAGCACGAGCCGGGGAGGGGCAGAGAGAGGGAGACACAGAATCTGAGGCAGGTTCCAGGCTCTGAGCTGTCGGCACAGAGCCCGATGTGGGGCTCAAACCCACGAACCGTGAGATCATGACCTGAGTCAAAGTCAGACGCTCAACCGACTGAACCACCCAGGTGCCCCTGGAGCTGATCTTTGTGGTTCCTTAGCCCCTGCCTGTCACGCAGCTGACATGGTCGTCACGCTACAGAATTACAAGGAGGCATGTCTCTTACTAATGAGGTGAGAGATGGCCTCCATAGACCAAATAAAAAGGGGAATTATCAACAGGACGTAAGAGAAAAATCAAGTCTGAGAATTATAAATTTGCCTTGAACCTTGATCTAGAAACTGGCTTTAGAAGGCCCGTCAATGAGGGGCACCTGGGTGGCTCAGTTGGTTGGGCGTCTGACTTCAGCTCAGGTCATGATCCCACACAGAGTTCGTGAGTTCGAGCCCTGTGTCGGCCTCTGTGCTGACAGCTCAGAGCCTGGAGCTGCTTCAGCTCTCTCTCTGCCCCTCTCTCTCTCTCCCTCTCTCTCTGCCCCTCCCCCACTCACACTCTGTGTCTCTCTCAAAGATAAATAAACATAAAAAAAAAAAGAAGGCCTGTCAATGAGGACCATATGAAAATGAGACTATGAGCATTAACTTCACCAGGCCAACTCTTATCATTGATTGTTATTACTTCACTTACCTCCTCCTCTGATAAGTCCTCTTTACTTTTTTGGAGATCACCAGTCTCTCTCTCTCTCTCTCTCTCTGCACACAATTAGATATACACACATATATATGTATATACTCTTATAACCATAATCTTATGATAATAATGATGTATCTCTTCACTGAAAAAGTAAATGGATATATGGGTACATTGTCTTTTGATAAATATCTCTGGATAAGTAATTAAGGTTACTTTCTGTTTGGCAAATCTCCCAAGCAGAGAATTTTTGTGTTCTACCAATTTTGTGTAGCGTAAGGCAGCAGACTTTTTTTTTTTTAATTATAGAAAGTTTTATTGTCCTGTTCTTATTACAAAAGTCGTTTGGGTTCAATCTCAAAACTATGTAAAAGAAACTAAAATAACCGTAGTCCCATCCCTCAGAGGAAACCCCTGTTAATATTTCAGCACATTTTCTTTCTTTTCCTTTTTTCTGTGCTTCTGTGCTTTTTGTAGTCTGTCTTTTTCACTTAGCATTATCTCGTGACTGTTTTCTTCTGTCATTTTAAAATTTATCTGCAATGTCATTTTTCATTATTCAGGTCAACCGCCTGGCTGTGACTGTCGTGTTCTCTCTGTGTGAAATCTGGTTACTTGGTGACAGAGTTGTGAGAACGAGCATCCTGGTGATATACGAATTTTCTCTCGAGCAGGCTGTGCTCAGTGATGAGGGCCCTGGGGCCTTTCAGAAAGTAGCAGTTACCATGAGCACTACCATTCATGCCCCTCTTTCCCCTCCTTGACTTTTTTTTATTTTTTTTTTTAAATTTTTTTTTCAACGTTTATTTATTTTTGGGACAGAGAGAGACAGAGCATGAACGGGGGAGGGGCAGAGAGAGAGGGAGACACAGAATCGGAAACAGGCTCCAGGCTCCGAGCCATCAGCCCAGAGCCCGACGCGGGGCTCGAACTCACGGACCGCGAGATCGTGACCTGGCTGAAGTCGGACGCTTAACCGACTGCGCCACCCAGGCGCCCCTCCTTGACTTTTTTTTAAAGCTATTTGAGCTTTTATTTCAATTTTTTTAAGTTTATTTACTTATTTTGAGAGAGAGAGAGAAGTCACGTGTATGCAGGTGCGCGTGTGAGCGGGGGAGGGGCAGAGAGAGAGAGGGAGAGAACGAATCCTAAGCGGGGTCCATGCTGTCAGTGCAGAGCCTGATATAGGGCTCGATCCCACAAATCCTGAGCCATGATCCGAGCCGAAGTCAAGAGTTGGGCACTTAATGGGGCTCTGGGTGGCTCAGGCGGTTAAACGTCCAACTTCAGCCCAGGTCATGATCTCACAGTCCATGAGTTTGAGCCCCTCATCGGGCTCTGTGTTGAGGCCTGGAGCCTGCTTCAGATTCTTTGTCTCCCTCTCTTTCTGCCCCTCCCCTGTTCATGCTCTCTCTCTCTCTCAAAAATAAATAAACATTAAAAAAAAAAGAGAGAGAGAGAGTTGGGCACTTAACCAACTGAGCCGCCCAGGCGCCCCTCCCTTCCTTGACTTTTATTTTGAGTTCTCCTTCACGATTTCTGTAGCAACTCCCGTGGCCATCCAGTGACCTCACTCCTGACTGGCAGGAGTCTTCGAATATTCCTATAATTATCTATCCTTTCTGAAATCTACCTTTCCTTGGATGGGGCAAATCATCACGTTCAAGTGCAACGTTTACTCTTTGATCTAAAGCCTACGGCGGCTGCTTATCAGCTGCCGTAGCAAACCCCAGCACAGGCCTTAAGGACCCTGTGGATAGCTCCTCACCTACCTCATCACTTAAGCCCCTCAGCTCTAACCCTACGGTTCGACGTGTGCGTCTCTCTTCCCCACTGGACAGAAAGTCTTGGTGCGACTTGACTTCTCCTGCGGGGCCCAGTGGCCTTTTTCCCGAAGGGAGCTCTGCAGGGACGGCTCCCAGTCTGGCTCTCCATGACGTCCCAGGATCCGGGTGGTGTCTCCTCGGGAAGGTGTTTGCTCTCGTCGCTGAGGCCTCCGTGTCTTTCAGGGTGGCTGCTGCTTCAGGCCCCCCGCTGGGTGTTCCAGGAGGGAGACACCGTTCAGCTGAGGTGCCACAGCTGGAAGAACAGGGCGGTACAGAAGGTTCAATATTTCCAGGACGGAAGGGGCAAGATGTTTTTCCATAGGAATTCCGACTTCTACATTCCAAAAGCAACGAGCAAACACAGTGGCTCCTACTTCTGCAGGGGGCTTATCGGGAGTAAAAATGAGTCATCAGAGGCTGTGAACATCACGGTTCAAGGTGAGGCTGTGCAACCCTAAGAGGGCCCAGAGCCCCCTGTGCGTGGGGTCTGCGTTCACCCTGGGAAGGCGAGTTCAGAGGATCCTACGCTTTTTGCTTTGCGTCCTGATTATTGCCGGGGCTTCTCTCCGAGGGGTGCTGAGGGGCGTCATTCGCTCTGCAATGTGACGGCAGGAACGGAAACCGCGTTTCCTTCCCCATAAATGCACCTGTCCTCACTGACGCCAGTCAAACCATGCCCGCAAGGGTATGTGCGCACATGACGCTGGCCATCTTGACCTGCCTTCCTGTCCTCTCCAAGCCCAAGGCTTAGCCACGAGCCCACCTGGTGGGAGCCTCTCACCCCCTCACGGAGAGGGCCTAGGGTCGGGGTTCTGGTTTTGTGGCTCATTCATCGTGTGACGGTGGGCAAGCCACTTAGTCTCGCTGCATGTCAAGTTCCCCTTCTGTAACAAGGACGAGTTGACATTGATTGGGCAACTTCCGGTGTGTTGGACACTGCCAGGTGCTTCCTCCCAAGCACCCAGTGACTCTTGACAACAACGTTAGGAGATCACTAGCTAGTTTGGAGTCTACTTTACAGATGCAGAGACTGAGGGGAAAAGGAGCCGGGGGGGGGGGGTGGTGGTGGTGGTGCAGGGAGCGGGAATAATGACCTTTTCTCCAGGATCATTCCCAAGATTCAAAGCCTATGTAGTTAACCACAGGACGAAATGAAATAATTGGACAGACACCAAACTTCTGCCTTAACAACTGTCACCTTTCTCATCCCTGTGCTTCTCCCGTTAGGTCCGCCAGTTCCCTCCACCTCAACGTTCCTTCCACATTGGTACCAAATCGCTTTCTTCCTGGTGACAGCACTCCTATTTGTGGTGGACACAGGGCTGCATGTGGCTGTGCAGAGAGACCTTCAGAGCTCCGTGAAGAAGTGGAAGGACGGCAAAGTCACGTGGAGCCAGGGCCCGTAGGACAAACAGGGGCAATAAAATCGGCACCCCCGAACCTCCCTCTGGATTCACAACCCCGTCGTCCCCAACAGGCAGCTCTGGGGGCAGCGTCCAGGCTGAGGGCCCCTCACCCCACTCCATTTTCTCTCGGTCTCCGCTGGGAAGGCAGGGCTGGCGACCAGTTAGTGGTCAACTGCATCCACGCAATTGCTCACACCGGAAGGCAGGGCTGGCGACCTTCAGGTGCCCACAGTGACGCCCCAGTGAGTAGCCGCATCCCTCAGCACTGAAGTCTCGGGGCCCCACAGATGCTCTCTCTGCACGACTGCCCCGTCACAGCAGCGCGACAATGCAGAATCTGGATGGTGACCTAACATGCGAACGTTGTTCTTAAATAGCCGAATATGTAGGTAAGAGAATTATGGCTGAGGGCCGGCTGGCTGATGGTCTACACTTGTGAGGCACACTAAAGCTCCTTCCAGACAGATCGTGGGGGCTGTGGGGGGTCTAGGGGAGACGGCAGAACCAGTGAAGCGGGTGACTGAGAAAGAGCACGGCAGTCCAGGACAGATCAGAGAAGACCCCTGTCTTCCTAGGATATGAGCCATGGTGTGGGTGGCAGACAGATCACAGGGGTGGTATAGAATTGAGTTTTTCAGGGGGGGGCCCATGCCAGAATCGGGATGGTCTGTGAGTATATAATGATGGACGCTCTTGATGTCATGAGTCGAAGACGGTCCTGGAAGGACGTTGGGGATTGGAGGGTGTTGGAAAAGAAAGCACACAACAATCCCTACGTCCGCAGGAAGGAGGGCAGCATGGCTGTCCCAGATTGAGCTCAATGAGCAGAGCTATCTCGGGTCTGAACGGAGAAAACATGGCAGGAAAGAGTCCACTACAGCTGCTCAGGAGGCAGGACACTTGGCCAGGATAAGCCACAGTCAGAGAGAGGAGAGGCAGGGAACAGCGAACCAGCTTTCTGCTTCAGTATCTAATTCAGGTGCAGTTTTGTTTACATCACTCACCAAACAAACCTTGGCTAAGCGATACTCTATGCGCTCAGGTCTGCTGAGTTAAGCTAGGACAGTTGGAAATCCCTCCGCCTGTCAGTGACAATGAGTAAGGGTGGGGTCACCAGCATTGCTTGTGGAAGAAAGCTTAGCGATCTTATTTCTTTGTACGAGCTTTAAGCACATTTCTTGATTCTAATAAAGCATTTTGCAAGATTTTGTGTGCCACTCTCAGCCAGAAGATGGAAAAACCGTGGTAAGAAGACCTGATAATAAAAACCCATTTTCCCTCCTGTTGTCCGACATTCTACCAGGGGTTAGTGTCTAAACTAATCATGTGTCTAAACTAAATCATGTCACCGCAGCTCATGTGAATCAGCTAGTGGCGAATTCACCAGTCCTGCTGAGGCAACGGGCACAGGAGACTTTTACAGGTGGTGTGGGATGGGAGTAGGGGAGGGGGGAAAGTTAGACGTAGTTCCAGAGCAGGTGCTGGGCAGGAGAAGGCACCCCTGGGAAGGAGCCAGGGGCCTGGACAGAGGTATAGGGGCAGCCTAATTGTTATGAGCCATATGCCATAGCTCATAACTGAGTTATGAGCTATAGGTCAAGTTATGAGCTATAGGTCAAGACGATTCAAGCTTGATGTATGAGTATCGGATGAGATTCAGACATAAGGCAGGTGCACTGGGAAACCCTGGACATCCACCTCACATCTATTTAGGGTCTACAATATGCCCAGCTTGAGTCCAAGTGCTGAAGACAGAGATGTAGAGCACAGGGTCAGTCCCGGGAGGAGTCTCCATTCTAGGGAGAAAAGCCTTGAGGAGAGAGTGGAGAAAAGGCTGCAGTGTTCTTGTGGTGGTGAAGGAGGAGTTCGCCAGGCAGAGAGGAGGAACGCTGAAGATCCGTGGGCAAAGATTCCAAAGCCAGATTAGGGTTCAAGAAGGTGGTTCGGCCCTTTTCCAGTGTAAAGAGCCAGTGAGGGAGAAGAGGGAGTTCAGGGGCCAGATCATCAAAGGCACGGCCTTCCAAGCAGAGGAGAGCGCCTCCGGGCCCCCAGCCAGCCGTGGAGGGATTTCAGGCCAAACGAGTTTTAGGAAGCCTCTCGGGCAGCTCCGTGCAAGGAAGGGAGAGGGGAGTTGAAGACAGGAAACCGCCTAGAAACCTAGGTAGTTGTTGCAGTAACTCAAGGGGCGGTGGGGGTGGGGGGTGGGGGACTAGATAGTGAGGAAGTAAGTGGCGGCGAGGCTGGGGACGCAGGTGCCTATTTGAAAGATATTTAGAAAGCAGACTCTCCAAAAACTGGCAACCAGTCGGACGCGGCATGACTAGGGGCCCAGGCTCCGGACAAGCCCGTTTGATGAGTTAGGCAACACAAGGTCAAAGGCGAGGCAGGCACAGGTTTGGTAACGAACTCACCTTCGGATTACCGGTGCTGGCTTCCTTTGGTCGCCAAACATTTTTAGAACAATTTCACGAGGCAGTTTTCGTAGAACTGAAGTCAAGCGGCTAAAATTCTCACTCCTGACCGCAACCCTACCCAGGCGGACCTCCTGCTAGGAAACCCAGGCCACGGGGGCGAGGGACGAGGGGCGAGCGAGAACCTGGCCACGCGGAGGATGCCCCGCGGCTTCCGGGAAGAACACCCACGCCCGCGGTTCAAAAGGGTCAGGCCCCGTCCCTGGGTGGGCTCGAACCACCAACCTTTCGGTTAACAGCCGAACGCGCTAACCGATTGCGCCACAGAGACAGGCGGAAGCCAGGGCCTCTGCCAACCCAGTTCACCGAAGGAAAAAACTCGGCCGCGCTTTCTGCTTCGCCCCGAAGCGGTGCTCGGGGCTGGTGTGGGAACCCGCGGGGCGGTCCCCTTCCGGCGCGCCGGGTGGCCCCAGCCAAGCAGGCCTTTCCCCCGCGCTGCGGAGGCACCTGCCTAGACCTGGGACAGGCCTCGGTGTGCACCCAGATGATGCTGAGAAGCCGCAGCAGCCCAGCTCCTCGGGGAGTCCAGAACGAAGTCTCTCTGTGCGCTCGCGAGTTCACTCGGCTTTGCTCCGGGAGGTACAGTCGACTTTCCTGCTGATCTAGACGATTTATGCGCTCGTGCCTGGGCGAGTGGTAACTCACAATCAGCTTGCTATTGTGAATGTTTAAAATACCGTATCACGTGTCCAGTCACGCCCGGCGAAATGTAACGTCTAAGCAAGGAAGCCCAGTAGAACAAGACTAATCTCCAAGCCCAGCTGTTTTTGAAAGGTTTCTACTCGTGCATTAGGCACCGGGACAGAACACAGAGTTTGTAACTGCCTGTAATTTAAAGACTCTCACACTGGCAAATCCAGATCTAAATATCTGAGGGCAGAGACCCCTCGTCCAACATCACCAGCACAGGGATCCTGGTCAGTGCCTGGCCTCTTCTCTGCAGCCTGGAGGGAAGCTTCTCTCTTGTTCTTGGGTCATTTCGCAGCCGCAGGCTTCCTGAGTCACATCACCTCCGCCCCTGGCCCCCCGAACCCCTCAACCAAGCCACACCTCTGACGCACCCAGGCACCCACAGGCAGCCCTTCTCTGTGGTGCCAAGTCCCCACCCTCCGCCCAGAACCTTCTCTTCCTTCTACACCTCTGCGCCCTACTCAGTGGATTCCAGTGTGGGTGCAGGTCGGTGTCCAATGCTCTTCAGAGAATGAGAATACACAATACCCATATAGGCCCAAATTATGTGTGTGTGTGTGTGTGTGTGTGTGTGTGTGTATCTCAGAGAAGTTTGCCAAAAGAACTCTATATTGAGATTACCTTTTTTTACACTTTTAAGTTTGTTTTAAAATGTTCTTTGTTTTATACAAAGCAGTGTCTGCGGTTGTTTTTATTAATTTCCTAATTCGGCAAAATAAAAAGTTGGCAACTCTATATTGGTCACCAACATTTTAGGGGAAATTCTACTTATCTGCAAAGTCCCAAGTTTGGGAACCGCTACTCTCACCTTCACCTGTTTATTGGATTGGCAGAAGAAATTAAAAATTACTTTCCAGTTTATTCTAAACACACATACATTTCCCATGTTTCGCTTTGCAAGTACAGGACAACAATCTAAA
The DNA here is from genome assembly GCF_022079265.1 of Lynx rufus. Classification (NCBI taxonomy): domain Eukaryota; kingdom Metazoa; phylum Chordata; class Mammalia; order Carnivora; family Felidae; genus Lynx; species Lynx rufus. Next base: position 189,904 of record NW_025814829.1, on the reverse strand, counting down.
AGAAGGCAAAAAAAAAATACAAGAAAAACTGAGTTATTAAAAAAGAAAGTACAGGGGTGCCTGGGTGGCTCAGTCGGTTGAGTGACTGACTTCAGATCAGGTCCTGATCTCACACCTCATGAGTTCGAGCCCTGCATCAGGCTCTGTGCTGACAGCTCGGAGCCTGGAGACTGCCTCAGACTATGTGCCTCCCTCTCTCTCTGCCCCACCCCACTCGCATTCTGTCTCTGTCTCTCTCAAAAGTAAATAAACATTAAAAAAAAATAAAAAAGAAAGTACAAAATGGGATGATGAAATAAATCCAAATATATCAGTAATCACAATAAATATAAATGGAGAAAATTTGCCAGTGAGAGTGGATTTTTTTTAATATATTTTATTCTGTTTTAGACGAATGACATTAAAACAGAAAAAAAAAAACACAGAAAGACTGAATGGAAAAGAATGGAAAAAGATATGACAGGAACAGTCTAAAAGAAAGTTGGCACATAGCTAAGTAATACCAGACAAAATAAAGTTTAAGAAATAATGCATCATAAGGGATAAAGATGTCGCCACATGATGATTCAAGGTTAAACTATGATAAACATATAACAATTCTAAATACATGTGTATCTAATAAAATGATGTTAAAACATAGAAGCAAGAATTATTAGACCTCTGAGAGAAAACTGACAAATTCATCTATAGTTGATTCTTCAAATTCTACAGTGAGAGAATTCAACTTACTATTCTCAGCATTCAATAGGTCAAGCAGAGAGAAAAAAATTAAGCATATGAACACAATTAATAAGCTTGGTTTAAAATATATATATTTAGGGGCGCCTTAGTGGCTCAGTTAGTTGGGCCTCCGGCTTCCGCTCAGGTCATGATCTTGCTGCCCGTGGGCCCGAGCCCTGCATTGGGCTCTGTGCTGACAGTTCAGAGCCTGGAGCTTGCTTTGGATTCTGTGTCTCCCTCTCTCTCTGCCCTTCTCCCACTCGTGCTGTCTCTCTCTCTCAAAAATCAGTAAACATTAAAAAAAATTTAAATATATATCATTAGAACTCTGCAACCAATAATTTTTGGCTACATAGTCTTCTCAAACATTTGCAAAAATTCACTTCATTATAACGTATGCTTTTAAAATAATTCATGGATCAAAGAGAAATTGAGTGGAAATTGAAAAATACTTAGATCCGGTCGCCTGGGTGACTCAGTCCGTTGAGCCCCTGACTTCGGCTCAGGTCATGACCTCATGGTTTATGAGTTCAAGCCCTGCGTCCGGCTCTGTGCTGACAGCTCCGAGCCTGGAGCCTGCTTCGGATTCTGTGTCTCCCTCTCTCTCTCTCCCCTCCCCCATTCATGTTCTGTCTCTCTCTGTCTCAGAAATAAATAAACATTAAAAAAAATTAAAGAAAAGAAAAATGCTTAGATGGAGTAGTAACAAATATATAACATACCCAAACTGTTGATTGTTCAGGGTTTTACATGTGCACCAGGGAAAAGGAACGCTATACCGACCTTCAATGCTTAGCATACATATTGCACGGGATCTGCGGGTCAATAAGTCTGCTAGAAAAACAACGACGATGACGACAACAGAAAACTTTTGGAAGACAGTTAATCCTGTGACAAGGAGGGAAATGTATAGACGGTAACATTCTGATCGGTCAGTGCCATACCCCTTAACTCCCCCTCAGAAAGAATCGTCATCTGGGTTCTGCTTTGGCTGTCCCTAGACACCAGAAAGCCAGTCCCCATGCCACTGCTGGCCAACTCTAAAGAATTCTACATGAGTGGGGCGCCTGGGTGGCGCAGTCGGTTAAGCGTCCGACTTCAGCCAGGTCACGATCTCGCGGTCCGTGAGTTTGAGCCCCGCGTCGGGCTCTGGGCTGATGGCTCAGAGCCTGGAGCCTGTTTCCGATTCTGTGTCTCCCTCTCTCTCTGCCCCTCGCGCCCCTCGCCCGTTCATGCTCTGTCTCTCTCTGTCCCAAAAATAATAGTTGAAAAAATAAATAAATAAATTAAAAAAAAATAAAAAATAAATAAAAAAAAAAAAAAAAAAAAAAGAATTCTACATGAGCACTGTCAAGAGGCAGCTCAATGCCTCCCAACCTACGGGTCCAATTTAAGCCAGCCTACTGCAAGCCCTGGTGATAGGACTGTCCTGTCCCAGGACAGGGCCACCCGAACCCTGGTCCAGTTAACAAAGGCCCAGTGTCAGTTTGGCTCCAGTTTGGCTCCCCGACACTGTGGCTGTCTGCTACCACTCATTACTACTCAGGAGTCACCCTTGCCTGTGGCCACTTGTGGGAACCACAGCCTACACCCAAACTTGGTACCGAGAGTCAGGAAATAACAGAGAGAACGGGCAGGCGGTAACGCGTCACACAAAGTATCAGCCACATGTTGTGGCCTCTGCTGGCCGTCCTGTGATAGGATGGAGACTGGGACGCAGACTGGAACATAGGGGAAATTGGGGGCTAACAGGTGACGGAGGGGCAGGTGCCCCTTTTCCCCATCTGTATTGTGGTTCACCTTCATTTCATGGAACAGGTTTGTTTGTTTTTCAAACCCCAAACATCCTCCCACCGCGGGTAATTGTTTTAGTAATAAAGAAGATAATTAATGCTTGCTCATCGCCAGACACCATTCTAAACACTTATTAACTCATCTGAGAATTATAATCGTCATCATTACCCCCTTTTACATATGAGGAAACTGAGAGAAGGGGAGCCAAGTTCAAACACGGGAAGCACAACAGAGCCCATGTACCTCACAATCCCGTTAGTTGCCTCGTCCAGCCTGATGACACATATCATTCCAATAAATGACTATTGTGTGATGGAGAAAACAGATCTAAACAACCCTCAAACAGTATTTCAAAGGCTGGAAAAAAAAAAAACTTATCACGATTGCTGTTAGTTTAACAGAAGATGACAAAGGATTCAGTATCCTAATTTTAGGAAAAAATTTTCAGCTTACTCACACAAGTCACTGCATGACTATCAATGTATTGGACAGAAAGTGGGGGGATTTGGTAAAGCAGGGTTCAGATAGAGGCATCATTTAGCCAGTGACAGCTGTATCAAACAAAACCAACAATTATGAAAAATCAAACAATTTGGAGATGATTTGAAAGGTTAAATAGGATTTGCACGACAACTTACGTTGCCTGGAAATCGGTTTTATGAGACGCGTAAACACACAGATCTATACGTGCAGTTAAGGACTAGTAGGGAATAGTTGAAATACAGAATCTTGCAGCTGTTTTAAATCTTCTGAATACCATTAATGGCTATGTGTCTCAATATAAATGAATCCTATAAAAATAATATTTAGGGGGGAAAAACGCTGGTTGCAAAAGAATACATGCTGCCTGGTACCAGCTATAAAACCTTTAAAAGCATGAAAATCCAAATAATACATATATTTGGTAACACATACACATGTATCGAAACTGTTATACAGGCCAAAGGAATAATGAATATAAAACCCAGAATAGGGGCTCCTGGGTGGCTCAGTCGGTTAAGCGGCCGACTTCGGCTCAGGTCATGATCTCGCGTGATCTCGCGTGAGTTCGGGCCCCGCGTCGGGCTCTGTGCTGACAGCTCAGAGCCTGGAGGCTGTTTCGGAATCTGTGTCTCCCTCTCTCTGACCCTCCCCCGTTCATGCTCTGTCTCTCTCTGTCTCAAAAATAAACATTAAAAAAAAAAATTAAAAAAAAAAAAAAACAACAGAATAAAGGATGAGCACAGTAGGATCCTTAACTGCAAACAGCAGAATCTACTGTAGCTTGTTTAAATACAAAAGGATTTATTGAGGGCTATGGATAATTCGCCAGGCATCAGGGAGACTGAAGAAACAGACTCTAGGCTAACTTCCAGGAATAGCTCCCCAAACTGTTCTGTATATCGGGCTACCACACTACCCAGCAAAACCTGCTATAAAACAAATTAAAAAGCTTCCCCAGGCTCCGGTCTCTGGCTCCAGAACACTGGCTGCATTGGCCACTATTTACACCACCCAAATTGTATCCCTGTGTCTCTCCCATGTAACTCAGTTACAAATCAGATCTCACTAAAGTACATCTGGTTGGTGGAACGCAAATCATAACCAGAACCCCCGCTGCAAAGGAATCTACGAAATGAGTTTTTAGCTTCCCAGCCTCAATAGCACAGGAAAGCAAACCAGAATGGTACGGGACTGGGTGCTGAGCAAACCAGGGGACATATCCACTACAGTGAATAAACTGAAAAGCAAAAATAAAATAAAACCAACTCCAAATTAAAACAAAAGCAGATAACGTTTCCACCTCCACCTCTGATGCGGGACTATTAGATACTGAGGGGATGAAACGATCTAAAGAACTTTGTAGTCTTGGGCTACAGTTGTGGGTGTATTGTGATAATATATACCTTGCCACCAAGGATCTGTGCAGCTTTTTGTTCTTAAAAGACAACCCGGGTGCGGGAGGAGGGAGGGGTTCCAGGTCCCTGTGTTGGACTCTTCCCAAATTCCTGTGGAAAAGATCCCAACAGTGGAACAGAGAAAGGTTTATACCATCCCGTTGATCCACGATACCTAAGAGAAAGCATGCAATCTACTGGGTTCGTGATAAACAGCTCATAATCCAAGATGGAGTCAAAACTGTCTTGGAAATCAGACCGGGGCACCACTCACATAGCCAAGTATCAAAAACATGAGCAAGAAGAGACAACAAGGGACAGCAGCCTAAGGGACTGTAAGCCATTGACACCCAGTCATTCACAGTATCTGGGAGGAAGCTTGATATCTTCTGGTTTCACGTTTAGCTCATGGACCCAAGCTGGGACTGGAGTCAAGTGTGTCCCAGAGTTTTCGTGTTGTCTTCTTTGAGAGGGATGGACGAGTTAGTACCCATCAATGATGTCATTTCAAATCAGTGGTTGAGGGGTGGGCTATGCAATGAATTGAATGGAGAACCACCAGGTGGAGGGATGGGAATAGAGTTATACTTACCCATGTTACATCTCAAAATGGTTTCAAAAAGAATTAAAGGGATAATACCAAAAAAGCAAAAGGAAACACTTAAGAAAATAAAGGTAAAAACTGATCTGATATTGGGGTGGGTAAGAGTTTTCTACTTATGAAAAAAGTTAAGAAACTACCAGGGAAAGTGTTTGTCTCCATAAAAATTAAAAACTTCTGTTCAAAAACGCTATGAATACAATTAAAAAGTAATTCCTTTCCATACTGGTGGGGGAGTTTGTGTGGTACTAACCACTGTGCCCATAATAATTATAAACTCTGGACAAATTAAAAAAAAATCTATACGGCACTGGAAAGCGATCAAAGGAGATAGAAAATAAAGAACATTGTATATGTTAACTAACTTGGATATAAATAAAATTTAAAAAGAAAAAAAAAGAAAAGAGGATTCAAGCTATGGAAGGAGGAATCATAAGGGCAGGATCCTCGTTCTGAGGGCACTCTCCAGGAAATGAGACTCAGGCACATAAATTCAGGCAGAAAACCAGTCTTATACCTCATGCATTGAGGCAAAGTTGAAGGCTGCTAGACTGGCTGGATATTGAAGGAGCAAATCTCAGAGAAGAGATAGCCTGATTCCGGAAAACCAAATCTGCAAATAAATCTCTCCTATCTCTGGCTTACCCTCCAACCAAGTATCTACCCAGCACAGATTTCAGGGAGGCCATGGTGAAAATAATAGCTGGAGGGTGAAAAGAGTATGAGGCAGAGATTCCAAGAGCTCCTCCACCAGAAGAGAGAAAAACTGCCGCAAAAGAAATGTTCAAAATTAGGAGATTCGTTGAAGAAGCTATAATGTGGCCATTTAATATAGCACAACGAAGCCATTAAAGTAACGTTTTAGACTAACATTCAATGAATATAGAAATATTCAGGTTTTTAAGTAACACTCAAGTAGCTTAAAAAACAGTACGCACACCGTGATTCCAACTTTGCATTTAAAAAATGCCAAAGAGCTAAGCACACAGCAAAACATTAACAATGGGGATTCCCTGGGTGATGGAAATATGGGTGCCTCTTATTCTTTTGTGGTTTGCTTATTTCCCATATTTTCTAGAAGGACTATATATTACTCTTATATTCAGGAAAAATGTTGTCTTTTCTAAAAATGAGCACATACTGTGCCCCAGGTGCTCCGCAGGGCACTACATCAAAGGACTTTAGAGCCGCAAAGGGTCTCAGAAACTGTAGCTTGGCTCCTTCACGTTACAGATGAAGAAACCGAAGCCCCGAGAAAAATGGCTTGCGCAGAAGCACACAGCTTCTTAGTGACAAAAGAGCAGGTGTTCTGATTGTCAGGCCAGTGCTCCCTTCTGTGGGCACAAGTTGGTCGTAGTAAGGCGGCGCAAAGAGTGTGCACTTGAGAACGCTGGCTGGCCACAGCTGACTAGCAACAAGCCCGGGAGGAAGAAAGCAGGAGCGCCTCCTGAGTCCTGGGTGCGGGAGACCGCAAGGTGGAGAGTGGACATTTGGAATACAGAGCTCAAGGCACAGCCTGGATCCCGGGATTCTCCTCCAGCGGGCAGCCTGAAATTACGCGGATGGGAGAAAGTTACACCCAGTGGCAAGCCTCTTTCAGTGGTAGATCAGGTGGAAACTCGCTTCCAGAGTGAAGAACCAGGGTCAAAATAACCGCAGGACCCGTACTCTTGCCCATCATCCACGAAATTCGCATGTGACGAGCATACTTTTGGAGAGAATCTGAAATCATTTAGGAATAACTTCTATTTCTCCAGTAAGAGAGTGTAGAAACAAGGAAGTGGGGTGGGAGGGAGGAAAAAAAAAAAAAAAAAAAAAAAAAGCTCCATAGTCTCCCCGTCGGGGAATCGAACCCCGGTCTCCCGCGTGACAGGCGGGGATACTCACCACTATACTAACGAGGAACACCGCGCAGTGCGCTTCCAAGTCATTGTTTACAAACTTACTTCTAACTTGCCAGGACAATTTCTTCCGTGAAACGTTACAGGCTGCTGGCAACACTATGCCTTTTTTACTGCCTCGACTGGCGCGTCGCAACCGACGCATGCCGAATGCCCTACATGTAATCTACATTTTCTTGCAGCCACATTAAAAATTAAGAAACGGGTGCCTTTTAATACCACATCTCATTTAGCCCAAGATCTCCAAAATACTGTTTGGACGTGTAACCAATATGAAGATATTAGAATTTTTTCATACTTTGTCTTCAAACCAGTATGTATTGGACACTCAACAGACAGCAGGTTGCACACTCGGGCGTTAAATTTTCATCGGAAAAACTGGATGCGTACTTAGATTTCATAACGTTTACAGTTGAAAAAGGGGATTCATGTGCCCAAGTTGCTCCCAGCGTACTTAGACTTTCTTCAGTGGCTGAGCTGGGTGTCCATTTATTGACTTCTGCTAATTATTTAGTTTACTGTCGTACCTGCAAGCGCAGTTCTCCCGACGCACTCGCAGGGCAGCCGCACGGACCTCGCGCACCTGCACGCAGGGCCCTCCGGAGACCCGGCTCCCGGCGCTCGGCACTCGGTACCTGGCACCCGGCGTCGCGCAGGTTCCTCCAGAGGTGGCAGCGGGGAAAGAAAGGCGGGGAGGAGCGGCAGACAGGAAAGAAAGCCTTCCGAGTCGGACACTGGACCCAAACGCGGCTGGGAGGAGAAGGGCCTCCGCAGCGACAGATGAGTCCGGGAGAGAAGGCAGTGCCCGCGGTTCCTAGTTTGGGTTTAGGCTTTAAAAAAAAAAAAAAAAAAGCATCCCGTGTGGCTTTCCCCAGGAAGAGGAAAAGGGATGCGTTGGCCGGGAATCGAACCCGGGTCAACTGCTTGGAAGGCAGCTATGCTCACCACTATACCACCAACGCTGACGTTCGTAAGTTCTGGGAATTTTCTATATAAGGTAAATGGAGGCCGTGGCTTCTAGGACCACGGTGTTCCACGATTCTGAAGTGCGTGGAGCTTTCCCTTAACGAGAATGGACCTCGGCCTTACTCCTAGTCGATCCTCCAGCTACGGACAGGGACTGGAGGCCGGGGCAGCGCGGAGCCCAGCAGGAAAGCAGACGCCTCGCTCGGCCCAGGGATTTTTCCCGCCCCCTGCTCTCGTCCGCGCTCCCAGCTCTGCCACTGGGCTCGTCCCAGCGCTGGATCCGCGGGGCGTGGGATTCGGTACCGACGATTTGGGACGGAGGGTCTGAAGAAGACCGGCCGGCAAGGGGCCCACCCTGGCGAGAATCCGCCGCGCTAGAGGAGTGATTGGAGGGCTCAAAAGGGCGAAAGTTAAAATGGATCCTTACCGTTTAGGATGGTGAAGTAGGAAAGAGGAGTCGGAGACAGTTTTATTTTCCGTGCTTTGACAAGGATCCCATGGAGAGTTCTAATTTTATATAAAACAATAAATACAGCTTTGATGTATGTTAACGTCATGATACAGTACTGTAGAATAATACTAAAGGAAAATAAGACAACCACAAACACGAAGTCAGGATGGCCGAGCGGTCTAAGGCGCTGCGTTCAGGTCGCAGTCTCCCCTGGAGGCGTGGGTTCGAATCCCACTTCTGACAAAGTGTTGCTTTTACTTTTTTTCCCCACCAACAAATAGAATTGAATTCATGGAGAAGGGAGTATTGATTAATCGACACCTCTTTGTCCTGAGTGTCTACATATGAATATTATGCTTCATTGTAAATATGAAACAACCTATTTTTTTCTGTTATAGGCAGGAGACTGGTCTAGGAAATCAGGAAACAATTGACACTAAGATCTATCCCTAACTGAAAAAAAAAGTGTTTCTGCCTTAGACTCCGTCCTCTTGGTACCTATTTATCCATTCCTTTATCTAACAACAATATATTGAGCCCTTCCTATGTGCCAAGCATATTAGGGCAGGCCGTTCATCTGTCGCGGGGTGGACTGGGGAGACCCCTTGGCCCTGAGGCCTCCGCGCAGCCCCTCCCTGGGATATCACCGCAGACTCTTAGGCTCCTCCCAAGAGAAAAATTCAAGAACAGACCAGACACTGGTTGAGTAGTGCTGGAAAAGAGATCATTAAAGGGAGAGAGAGTGCACTCTCCAGACGTGAGAGCAGCCCGCTCAAGGGAGAGCAGGGCCCAGGGTTTGGGTCTCTATCTTTCATGGACAGTTGTTTACCATGCGGTGGAATATTATTTGGGGAGGGGATTTCTTTGGGAGCAGGGTTGCAGGCCTTCTTTGTCTTGGGCCTGTCTGATTTGATCTGGCTTTCTTCCGGCTTTAGTTTTGGAATGTTGCCAGGACAGGTATCTGACTTTCCCCATAGCTGACCCTGACTCCTCCCTTGCTGGCGTCCAGACATGGGGTTGAATCCCGACTACCTGCTTGCGATAAAACCACCACCAACTCTAATTCAGTAGGTTTGCTGTGTCACCAAAACCCAGGAAAATAAATCAACAGAAAAAAATTTGGGAAAGTAATACAGAGGAAAGGTAAACTCGTGGAGTTGGGTGTTTCGAGAGCTCCTTTTTCCTGAAGGTCACAGATAAGATGCTTTCTGATAGGAGGAGGAAGTGGCTATGAAAAAAATCTTGTTGCCCTTTTGGGAAGAGGGACGAGCTGTCAAGCTGAATGTGTGAGGTTCACAGGTGTGAGATTGGAAGGATCTCTAGGTCAATTGGTGAAATTGGTGAAACTTTGCCAGACAAACTGCATTCTTTGTTATTTACTAGACCAGACCGTGACCTCAGGAAGCTGCCAGCAGTATAGTAAGTACACTGAGCTGGTGGGAGGCTTAGGTGAATACCTAGGGGCTTATTAGAAATGCAGGTCGCGGGCCACAACCTCAGACCCACCAAATCCAAAGTTCCTAAGGTCTCCAGGTGATGCACACGCATCGGAAAGCTTGAACAGCACCGATCTAATTTAGGTGCCTTTGCATAGGCTGATCTTGAACTTGGACTACCCTTTCCCTTGCTTCTCACCAAGGCAGTTTCAGATGAGCACTCACACTATGTCAGACACCGCGCTTAGAACAGAAGGTGTCTACGTTAAAGCCAATGGCAATGCATTCACAAGAGAGACGTGTAAAAAAACAAAGTGTAATCTTAACCATGTGATCAAGGTCACAGTCCCACTGATCGAATTCATGGAGATGGGCACTTCTTAAAAACCTCAGTCTAATTATGAAAGAATATCACATAAACCCAAATCGAGGGACAATCTGCCGAATACTGACCAGTGCTCTTGGAAATGTCAAGGTCATGAAACACAAGGTTGGGAAACTGTCACAGATTGTCGGGAATGATGTACAAAACAAAGGCAAAAGAAAAAAATTAAATGTCCTTACTACCTACAGCCCATTGATAAGGCCTTGAGACAGGCAGAGTGATCTTCCTCTGGGAGTTCAGCTGCCTTGAAGTTGACACTTTGCTAGGGGCAAAAGGCGACCTTAGCCCAACCCCACAGGATCCTGTCTAACATATAAAAATTCTTTTGGAAACTTCATTTTCGCTGCCCCCCAAGATACATGTTGGCAATCATCCTCCAGGCATATGGCCCCCAGATATACATCCGAAGCTTCTCACGACTGAGTTTTTTTTTTTTTTTTTTTTTTACTAAACAGTAAAAAATGACCTTTTCCTAAAAATAGGTAGCCCCCTCAAGGTCCTAGAAACCTTGTTTCCAACATTCCTTAGAGACTTCTGCTATTCCTAATCCCCTCCCAACTTGAACTTACATAATCAGTCACCGGTCACTACCCCAGGACAGCTTTCTGCCCATGGGTCCTGTCCCCATACTGTAATAAAACCACCTTTTTGCGCCAAAGATGGTTCAAGGATTTTTTTCTTGACCATTGGCTCTGAACCCCAACGTTTTCCACATCAGGGAAGAGATGATAACCAAATGCAACATGGTATCCTGGATTGGCTTCTGGAAAAAAAAAATCAGTGGAAAAACATGAAATCTGAATAAAGTCTATAGTTCACTTAACTGTATTGTACCAATGTCAGCTTCTTGGGTTTGATAAGTGCACCATGGTTATGTAAAAATCTTAACATTAGGGGAAGCTGGGTGAAGGATATATAGTAATTTTCTTAACTGGCTGAGCCGCCCAGGCACCCCTGGATATATAGTAACTTTCTGTAGTATCTTCCCAACTCTCTGTCAATCAAAAGTTATTGCACAATAAAAAGGCCCTAAAAAACAAACAAACAACAAAAAAAAACCCGAAACAAAAAACACTTGAAAGTGGCTACCTGTGAGGAATTGAGAGTAGGGCAATAAAATGCTGTTTTTACATTAGAGGGATTGTAGCAAGATTTCATTTCTAAGTAATGGGCATGTATTTTGATTTAATTTGTTGTAATATTTTTGGGGAGGAACTGGGTGACATGGTTGTTATTACAGTAATCAAACTATGTTAAAAAGAAAACGACAGACCCAAAAACAAATAATCCAGTGAAGAAATGGGCAAAAGACATGAATAGACACTTTTCTAAAGAAGACATCCAGATGGCTAACAGACACATGAAAAGATGCTCAACATCACTCATCACCAGGGAAATACAAATCAAAACCACAATGAGCTCTCACATCATGCCTTTCAGAATGGCTAAAATTAACAACTCGGGCAAGGACAGATGCTGGGGAGGATGAGGAGAAAGAGGAACATTTTTGCACTGCTGGTGGGAATGCAAACCAGTGCAGCCACTCTGGAAAACAGTATGGAGGTTCCTCAAAAAATTAAAAATAGAACTACCCTAAGACCCAGCAATTACACTACTAGGTATTTATCCAAGGGATAAAGGTCTGCTATTTCGAAGGGGCACATGCGCTCCAATGTTTATAGCAGCACTATCAACAATAGCCAAAGTATGGAAAGAGCCCAAATGCATCCACGGATGAATGAATAAAGAATAAAGAAGATGTGGCACGTATATACAATGGAGTGTTACTCGGCAATCAAAAAGAACAAAGTCTTGCCATTTGCAACGACGTGGATGGAACTGGAAGGTATTATGCTAAGCGAAATTGGTCAGTCAGAGAAAGATAAATATCATGTGACCTCACTCATATGAGGACTTTAAGATACAAAACAGATGAACAGAAGGGAAGGTAAGCAAAAATAAAATAAAAACAGGGAGGGGGACAAAACATAAGAGACTCTTAAATATAGAGAACAAACTGAGGATTGCTGGAGGGGTTGTGGGTGGGGGATGGGCTATATGGGCAAGGGATATTAGGGAGGACACTTGTTATATGTGGGGGATGAATCACTGAATTCTACTCCTGAAATCATTACTGCACTATATGCTAACTAATTTGGATGTAAATTTCAAAAAAAAAAAGAAAAAAAAAGAAAAAATCAACATACATCAAAAGAAGAAAGAAAGAAAGAAAGAAAGAAAGAGACAGGTCCAAGGTGGAGTCACTTATGCTGGGCCAAGTCACCAAACTGGGGCTTAAATCCTAACCTAATTTCAGTTTAAACCTCTCCCTGAAATTTAGTCTTAACCAGTCAGTCAGGAATTTTCCAGTCTGCACCAATTAGGGTAAGAAACCCCGCCCTTGCCCCTAATAGAGGGTGACCTTATCTGGAGCAATCCTTTCTTTTCTTTTGCTAATAACTTGTCGCCCCACCCTCCTGCCTATAAAAACCTTCGATTTTTTTGTAAAAGGCCTCAGAGTTCCCCTTGACTTGCTAGAATGGACTTTGCCCAATTCTTGAATCACTTACAAAAGCCAATTAGATCTTCAGATTTACTCAGTTAAAATTCTGTCCTTTGACAACTATATACAATATTAAGATGTCTTATCAAGGACGCCTGAGCGGCTCAGTTGTTTGGGCGCCCGACTTTGGCTCACGTCATGATCTTGTGAGTTCAAGCCCCTCGTCGGGATCCGGTGACAGCTGAGATCCTGGAGCCTGCTTCGGATTCTGTGTCCCTCTCTTGCTCTGCCCCTCCCCCGCTCGTGCTCTGTCCCTCTCTCTCTCTCTCAAGAATAAATTTTTTAAAAATTAAAAAAAAAAAAGATGCCTTATCAGGCTTACAAGAAATAGTCCCCAAAGAAACTAAACCATTAACAACAGACTCATTCAAAAGTAGATGAAGTAGTGTGTTTAAATCCCTCTATGGAAAAATAGATCCCATACAAATGAGAGGATCTGAAATGTTTTCACAACACAAGACGATTTTCCTTCTTACACCCTGTGTATGTTTTTAAGGAGAGAGAGAGAGAATATGTTGTTGGAATGCTAAGAAACTATCTTAACCCTGTGAGTGTTAGAATAGGAAGTTACTTAAGCTCTGACAGGATACCTGGAGGCCAGCAACCAAAAAGCTGTGGCAGGCTGTGCGAAGGTCAGAGGCCTGTCCAGGCAGCACTCCACAGGAAGCCCCATCAAAGCAACAGGCCCAAGATGGCAGATACCATAACAGGAAATCCCTGACCAAATTAGGAAGAAAAGGCGGGAAACCCTGCTTCCTGCCCCAAGCGATAAATATTCTGCCCCCTAGTTCACAACTGTCAATAAAAGAAACCCAAACCCCACCTCTAGAAGGCACTCGCTCCCTCTCTCTGTCTCTCCCTCCACCCCCCCTTGCTAGCCTGCTCTCAAATCTCAAGAGTGTACTTTTCGCTTTAATAAACTTTCCCACTTGTGTCACTCGACCTCTGTGTTGCATGTCTGTCCTTGGATTCATTCTTGTGACAAGACCAAGAACTTTTGGTGACTCCTTCAGGTCTGACTGGGTCAAGGCCCCAGGGCCCAGAGTCTCCCCGATTCACCCAGCAACATGAGTATCATTCCTCTTGGGAAGTCCAAGTTGGAAGTTGGGAGGAAATTCTGGGAAGGGAAAGTGTAATATAGAATGTGTATGTGATGTCATCTTTTCTGGGTAAGTTCTCTCAGTGTGAAACCAGCATGGCCAGCACTAAGCCCAGGTGCAGGAAAAGAGAGCAGTTAAAAATGGGAAGTGACAGGTATGGGGCCAAGTGGGTTGTTCTGCAATCTCCTCGTCACCCGCAAGAGGCGCCCCTGAACCAACTGTAATGCAGCCTTGCTCTGGCCAAACCGGCCTGCAGTTCTGAGATAAAAGTCTATCTTCCCGTTGCTCACAGGAGAGACCCAGTGTGGACTGGGTTAATTGGGAACTAGCTGATGCAAGTTTATCCTTGCTCTTCTATCGGCATTTGTTCAACTGGCAGTAAAATTGAGCCCGAAGATACTTCCCAGCTTCAGCCACGTGCCGTAAAAAACATGTATCAGTGAATAATATAACTAATAAATAAAATATATACCTTTTCTCTCCAACTGTGTTCTAAAGGAATAACATAGCCAATTTCACGACATACTGGGAAGTTTTGATAACAAGTAGAGTCATGGCCTGTTTGTGAGGTGACAAGGCACAGGCTCTAGAATCAGGCAGGACGGGATTCTCAGTTCCAACCTGCCCCTCCCCCACAGTTAACAGCTATGTGACCTTGAGTAAATTGCTTAACCTCTGTGAACCTCAGACTCCTCATCTCCCCAAAGAAATAAAACCCTGTGATGTTGCCGTGAGGATTAAATTAGATTGTGTATGTCAAGTACCTGCTACATAGTTGACGCTCAACTAAAATAATTAGTAATAGCTAATATTTGTTGCTCATATGCTGTATGCATAACTTTATCATTTCTTACATGTACTAATTAACTGAACCCTCTTACCGATCCTGAAATAGGTCCTATTTCATCATCATCCCCTCTATATAGAAGGAGAGACCGAACCTCGGAGAAGTGTTTTTTGTTTTTTTTTTTATGTTTTTTTATTTGGGGGTCGAGGGGAGGAGAAGAGAGGGAGACACAGAATCCGAAGCAGGCTCCAGGCTCTGAGCTGTCAGCACAGAGCCTAATGCAGAACTCGAGCCTATGAACCATGAGGTCATGACCTGAGCCGAAGTCAGACACTTAACTGACTGAGCCACCCAGGTGCCCCCAAACCTTGGGAAGTTTCACTTCCACCAGATATAAAGGAACAGAGCTGAAAACCTAAGCAATCTGGTTTCAGTATTGCTATTATGATACAGGGCTGGCATCATTATTATTATTAATCATCACCCTTAGGGCTCATCAGCAGAAACCAGAAACCTCTCACACACAAGATCAATAGTAACTTTAATTACACCCCTAGATGTACTCTCCAGAGACAGGATACACTATATTCCAGAGTCCAGGACGTGGGGTTTATTCTCTAACACGACATGGATAGGGGCGCGTAAGGGTCTCAGTTAAGCCTCAGACTCTTGATTTCAGCTGGGGTCATGATCTCACAGTTCTCATGGTTCTCATGGATCGTGCGTTCAAGCCCCAGCATCGGGCTCAGCAATGACCGTGTGGAGCCTACTTGGGATTCTCTCTCCCTCGCTCTCTATCCCTCCCCCACATGCGCACGCTCTTTCTCTCTCAAAATAAATGAACAAGCTTAAAAAAGGAACAATGGATAAAGTAACTCGATTAGAGCCAGCTAATTATCATATAAACTATCTTGTCAGTGTATTAGGACATATAGACAGACAAACTAAACTAGAATCCCAATACAGGATTTTTTTTTAATCTTAGGGTCACACATGGGAACCTTGCTGGGACTTAAAGTTTCTCTCCATTCTCTGCTTTTCCAACTCTCATCTCCTTTCCTCTTGCAGCAGATAACTCACAGCTCGCTCCTATCAGCCCTCAGACTTCAGTACCCACTGGACATGTCTGCCTCAAACTCTCCCTTAGCCTGTTTTCCCCTGTGGAAATCACACGCACAGGCTTGTGAGTTTTCTTCACTTCCTTCAGCACCCACCCTGACAGTTTCTGCTTCTGAAAGCCTTGCCTCTTTATGCATTTAACTGGACTGAAAACTAAGGAGGAGTTTTAAATGTTTATTTCCATGTATGTTTCACAAAAACCCATATATTAACAAAATCCATACATGCAGGTAACAACAGCACCAAAGTAGGCAAAAGCGATGTTGAAGTGCCACACAAATGTTAATAATGATGACTTCTGCCCGTCTGAAATGGGAGAGAAAAGGATTTTAACAAGCGACACGGGCACAGACCTCAGTGGTACACCACTGCGAGAAGAAAGCTCCCTGATTGGAAGATTCCTCTGCACTCCCGTTCTTCAAGTTCAGGGCAGGATCACAGAAGACAGAGGGCCCACAAGCCCAGGCCTTACCATCACAGATGACCTGCCAGGAGGGACCATTCAATCAACCTGCTCAGTGAGGAGGCCACTACCGGGGAGGGGTGGGGGGCTCCCTGGCCAGTGTCAGTTCCACAGCGGCTACCCCCAGGGACACGCAAGGCCTGGGGAAGGTGGGGTGACAGACTTTGCTCCAGCTCCCTCTTCTGATTCTCATCGTCCTCCTTCTCTGCCAGCTGGGTGTGCTCCGGCCAGGCAAGGACTTCCCGACACTTGTATTCTGTGCCTGTCCTCTTGGGAAATCTTCCCGTGATTCCGTCGGAACTCCTTCCCAAGGCGGCTCACCAACCTGTCGTCGAGCCCTCCCCACCCAGTCTCAGAAGCCTCGAAGACACCCGCGTCGACAGCGAGAATGCATACGGTCGAAGGTGCTCCCACCCAGGTCGAAAATGAGCACATTTTGCTCCCCCGCGCCGCGCTGATCAGCCCGTCTGAAATGGTGGCCGCCGTGGCCTTGTTGATGACCCGCAGCCCGTGGCGCCCCACGATGGCACCGGTGTCCTTGGTGGCCTGGAGCTGCGGGTCGTTGAGGTAGGCGGGCACCGTGACCAATCTCCTGCACCTGGCCCAGCACCATGGAAGAGACCTCCTGGGGGTAGGAGGACGTCTCCTGCCCCCGGGGGGGACACGCGCACCCAGGCCTTGCCACCCTCCCTCGGCCCCCTGCAAGGGTCAGTGCTTCAGGTCCGCCAGCACCGCCGGGACCGCGAACCTGCGCGCGTGGCGTCCAAGCAGGTGGTGCGCCGGCCTCTTAGCTACGCGCGCACCAGCCGCGCGCGGTCCTGAAGGCCACCTAGCCGGGCGCTGGGCGCGTGCCCTGGTCGTGGGTGACTGGCAGCCGCCACCCCGCCTCCCTGCAGCACGCCGACCCACGAGCACGTGGGGCTAGGGTCGGTGCCCACGGCCACTTCGCTGGTGGTTTCTCGCGGGCCGCGTCGGACGCCTGAGCCCTTGGGACTCCGGGCTGCTTGGCTCGGCCTCCAGGAGCCCTTCATCCCGCGCCGTCGCGCCGCCTGCCGGTTACCCGCTCCTGGCTCGGCGTGGAGGGGAAAGTTCCAGCTCCTCCCCGCCGGCCCGAAGCGAGATCCGAAACCACTTCAGGTCGCAACTCCCCACGAGGACAAATGCGCCCCCTGGATGGTTGATGAGCCGGGAGAGCCGAAAGCGTGTCATCGTCATGCCATTAGAGCCTCAGAGTCAGGACTTTAAAGAGCTTATGTTGTTGTTCTTTTTTGAGTCCTAACGTTCTCTGTCTTGGAACATAAAGACAATACTTTCAAACTGGTGACTCAGCGGTGACTCAGAGGCAGCCTGATTCACATCGTGGAACGGAGCTCGGGACAGAGATGAAGCTAAGGGATGCCACCACACACCGTTAACCAAGAGCATTGGTGGTTCAGTGGTAGAATTCTCGCCTGCCACGCGGGAGGCCCGGGTTCGATTCCCGGCCAATGCAACGCAGCGTTTTGTTTTCTGATCCAGTCGTTTTAATTCAGTCTCTTTCTATTCTAGGATTTGCAACCCTGAAATAACCGAAACCAGCTAGCTGAAGCCTGCATTGATTGGATTTGAATCCCCTCCATTATCAAGTCCCTTTCCTCTGACGGGCGAGGGCAGGGACAGGGGCGGGGCCGGGGAGGGGGAGGGGCGCGCCGGAAGGAGGATGTGCCTGAACCGTGGGAACGCCCTCCTCTTGAGCCACGTCCTTGTAGCTGGCGTCCCGAGGGGCATCGTCCCAGAGGCCTGCTGGAAAGGCTCTGCATGACAAAAGGAGGAGACTTTTCGAGACGCGAGGGTAGAAATGGAGGAAAGAAAACAAAATGTCCTTGTCATTTGCCCGACGGCGAATGGAACCTGACTGTCCCAGGTGGCTGGCAGAGACACTAACTGCTACACTAAACAGGCGCAGCGTCTCAGGGCTTTAAGCTTCAGTAAAGTTGGCTGTTTGGTAATATATTGTTATTTGCCTAACTCAAAGGAAACCAGTTTTTTAAAAAAGAGAAACTGAAAACCTGTGTCCCATAAGTGGCTATTTTCTCCTCAGGCCCGAGAACCCTGTGGAAAGCTCAGGGGGCCCTTGGAAGGAGGTGGGAGTCAGGATGCAGAGGTCAGTCCAGCTTCTGGACGGGGTTTCTTAGTCAACGTTCTCCCGGTGCAGTGGCGCGAAGGAGCAAGGTTTGCTGCTGGAGAGATCAGCTATACTGGGATCAGTCCAGGTGATCGGTCCAGGAAAAAAGGGAATGTGAGAAGAAGTGTGCGGTGAATGCCTCCCATAGTGGAAAAATCAAACCATCCTCAAGAAGGAGAAAGCCAGTCTATAGCCCCGGAAGAAAGAAGCCGTCAGCTTTAAGTTCATTCCCTCTTAGAGTCTAGGCCGGTCCGGCCTGGCTGTCACACTCTGGACACTTGTAGCAAGGGTCTGCAAGAGAAGGGTCCTCACCTCAGAAGGGAAGGTGGCCTGGCTTGGGATCTGTGTCCTGGCCTGTTCAGGGACTGTCTTGTCCAAGTTCCTCCAGCATTCTCTCCCAGCCCTCAGCAACTCAAAACCCTACCCACCCACCCCCCAGAGTTCCAGGTGTAGGCCTAAAGTAAGCACCTCTGTACCTGGACATGACCCACACAGTACATCACAGGTACTCTTCCAAAGTCATTTCACGTCTTTACTTTTTAATTCGGAAAGTTTCCAATATAGAGGAGCGTATGTTGCAGGGCCGTCTTCTCCCATGCACTGAAATATATCCACTTACGTTTCATAACTTAGCCTGAGTGTCTTTAGGCGTAGAACAGATTTTTTAAGCGATAACTTACCTGGACAGCATGAAGTGGAGGGATGCTTGTGATACTGAGCACACTATCAATACTGAGCGCAAAAAGCAAGTTGTCGGGGTGCCTAGGTGGCTCGGCCTGTTGAGCGTCCGACTTCAGCTCAGGTCAGGATCTCATGGTTTGAGCCTCGCGTCGGCGAGGAGTGTGGACTATATCGTTTATACAGGACTTTCTAGGTTTACATTTCTGATGTCAAACGCTGAAGAATTTTTATTGAGTGCTTTATCATGTGCCAGACACTCTAAGGCATAAGGCAGTGAGCAAATTCAAAGGCCCTGCTCTCCTGGAGCTGTCGTTCTGATGGGAGGCAGGGTAGTCAGGCAATACACAGCTAAACAAGGGAACATAGGGTACGTCGATTGGCAGGAAGTACAATGAGGGAAAATAAAGCAGGAGACAGGGATTAGGAGATGGTGAAGAGGTGGGTTGGAGTTCTAGTGAATGATCAGGGAGGCCTCCCTGATAAGGTGACATTTGAATCAAGGCCATGACGAAGCATGATGTGGATATCTGTAAGGAAGAACATTCCAGAAACAGAAGTTAACATAAGCCCTGAGCAGAGGTCTAATTGGTGTGTTCAAGGAAGAGCAGTAGATGAGGTCAGTGAGGTCAAGATCATGGATCACGCCGTGAAGCCCTGCAACGCTTTAGCATTTGTTCTCAAGTGCAGGGACAAGCTCTTGCTTAGTTTAAGCAAGGAAGCGGCAAATACAACGCACATCTTAGAAGGACCGCTCTGGCTGTCGTGGTGAGAGCAGACTGTAGGGTGTCAAGGGCGAGTGTAGGGAGACCGGTCGGAAGCCTGTGCAGTAATCCGAGCGAGGGACGACAGTGGCTTGGACCCACTTGCTGGTGGTAAGTTTGCTGGACTTTTTTTGAAAGTAGAAGCCGAATGTACTGAATTTTCATCTATTTGAGGAGCCTCTGTCTAAAATCTGTGAAAATACATTTGCCGTGAGTCCTTACAGAACTGGGTGGGCTGAGACCATGCCTTGATCTTCAGAAACCCAGTGAAGGTGGGGTCTGTTACCGGTTAGGTCTGGAGATCACAGGCTCTTTTTTTTTTTCCTCTGGAGGCTAATGGGTGGTGGAAGGCTCCTTAGCCAGGTTGCTGTCAGAAGAGGGGCTAGAGGAGGAGGAAATCTATGTCCTGAACAGATGCTTCTACTGATGAGGGATGATGGGGCAGGCTGGGGGCAAAGTACAGGCTGGCACGCACCCCCCTCCAGGTGGGATGTTTGTGACGTTCTGCGGGCACTCCTGGCTGCCCCAGGACAGGGGAGGGGATGGAGAACAGATGGTTGGATGATAGAGTCTCCATCAGCTTACGGGGATCTTGGTGGGATTGCGAGAGAGGGGCAATCTTATCAATGGCCTAATCTCCAGAAACCTATAGATTCAGTTTCCTGGAGCCCTAACATCACCCTCCCCTCCACGGTGGTGTGGGAAACCAAAGCAGAAGGAAATGGCAGGTAAAATTAAATTTCCTTATAACTTGCAGTTCATTGGCAAATACTCGAGGCTGGCAGAGTAGAACATTTCTCCAGGAACCCCTACCGTCTTGATGTTGATGCTTTGCGGGAGGGAAGGGCAACCATGACTTGGCAGTGGCTGGGCCTCCAGTGATCTGTGGGTCTTTGACGTGTGGGGACCCCTTTGGAAACTTACGTTCTGGCTTTGCCTCCCCCAAGTCCAGAGTGTAGGGCCAGTCACTCCTCATAACTCCAGAGCAGCTCTTTCTGCCTATGGGTCCTGTCCCCGTGCTTTAATAAAATCACCTTTTTGCACCAAAGATGTCTTCAAGAAATCTTTCTTGGCCCTCAGCTCCGAATTCCACCTTCACCCTAAAAACCCATCACAACCAGTGCTGTTACACCTTGAGATGAGAGGCCGTTTGCCCTGAGGGCCCTGGCTCCATTTGACTTTATAATTTCTCCAGTTTCCCTTTGAGCTTTGAAAGTCTCTCTGCACAGAAAAAGATGGTTCCACGTCCACTGCTGTGGCAGAAGTCCAATCAGCAAGCAGAAAGTGATTTGACACCAAGGTGGAAAAATGAATACAATTGCTAGACCTCACAGGAGAGGGATGGGGAAAATGAGTTGTTAAGTCAGAGATCTGGAATAAACAGGTCCCCAGTGGGGGAACCTTTGTGAAGTCACTCAAGCCAGGGGCTAAGGCCAAGGCCAATGGCAGTCAGGGAGCCCAGGATGTCTTCAGAGGTTCTCTTCTTCTCTCTGACTTCCCAAATAAAGCACTGGGTCAGCATTTCCCAAAGGGTGACAGTGGGCCACATCTGGTCTGAACGACACTGATAAAAGTTACAGAGGAAAAAGGATTTTGTGGTTATCGAGGTTTGGCAAATGCCTTATAAAATTTAGTTTGAAAGTTCTCTTTGCAATAAGGCTTCTTGGAGCGTTTAATGGGCATTATGAATATACAAGGAGAGGAACAGTGTATGCAGAATGTCTGCATTATTTTGACCACAGAGCCCTTCATTCTGAAAAACCTCTCTCAAGGAGTTATGTGGCTGGGGAACAGCTTTTGGAAAACACTGAACTAGGGAATCCAGGCCAAATCTACAGATACTCACTTGCCACGTCCTCTGAGCTCAGGACTGGGTGGTACTCACTGGCTAACACTAGTGAGAAAAAAGACCCCAATGATTAGACAGCAACAGCTAACAAACAAGATGGACTCCCTCCTGTCAAGGGAAAGCACCTAAAATTTTAATCAGGCCAAACGACTGTGAGAAACAAAGCCAGTCACCGTGTTAGAGTAGGCAGTTAGGTTCTAGCAGGATGCCTGGACGTCTGCAACAAGGAAGTCGTGGCCAGCTAGGGGGAAAGTCAGAGGCCTGTCCTGGCAGCACTCCACATGAAGCGGGATGAAAACAGACAGGCCCAAGATGGCGGATACCACGGTAGGCAACACCTGACCAAATAAGGAAAGAGAGGCAGAAACCCTGCATCCAAGAAATTCCTGCCCCAAGAAATGAATATTCCACTCTCTAGTTAACAAGTGTCAATAAAAGAACGCCCATCCCCACCCCACCAATGACTCCTCCCATATACTAAGAGAGCCCAGGGTTTTTTGTTGGTTGGTTGGTCTTTTTTGGGTTTTTTTTTGGGGGGGGGGGGGTTGGGTTTGGGTTTTGGGGTGTTTTGTTTTGCTATTAGAAAGTGAAGTCAATGGAATTGATAAAGAACCTATGAAGATTGGTTGTTTTTGCAGCCTTCTGGGACAGACTTTGCAGAAGCAGAGCTCTTGACATGACAGTGTAGAAAGTAAAGAAACTTGCTCTTTGGCCTCAAGTAGAACTTTAAAGGTATATGTGCTAAATTCAATGTGTAAGTGTGTGATGAGCAGAGGAAGAGAGATCTATCCCTTCCAGAAGATCCAGAGCCTTTATGTGCACATATCTCCTAGAGCCTTGCTCTGTTGCCTCAGATTAGACAGAACTGTGTGTATCCTGGGCTTGAATTTTTAATAATGCCTCCTATAAGATTTCCTGGCCACCTACCCCGACACATTTATCAGAACTTATAGAAAATTCTATTCAGCATTCCAAGGTCGGGAGTGGCATTTCTGAGGCATCAGAGAGCACTCTGTCTATGCAAGGTCTACAGTGGTTTGAGGATTAAGACAACCTGTGAACAAGGGCAGGAATACAGGTGGTGTGGTTCATGCTCATAATAAGAGATACAATATCTTCCCCCATTTCAGAAAGTTGTTCACGAATGTTCGGAATTCTCTCTGAGGTAGGAAAGTTGAAATGTCTGAGCATGATTGTCCATGGAAAGGAGTATCTTTTTTTCCTACTATATATGTAAAAAAAAAAAAAAAAAAAAAAAAAGGAATCATAAGACTAAAGAGTTGAAGTCCAACCCTTCATTTGTGTAAGCGAGGAAACCATAGTCCAGACAAGGGCTGTGAGTTGACCCAGGGCATCGCTCTCTCTCTTTTTTAATGTTTATTTATTTTTGAGAGATACAGAGATAGAATGCAAGTGGGTTGGGGCAGAGAGAGAGGGAGACACAGAATCTGAAGCAGCCTCCAGGCTCTGAGCTGTCAGCACAGAGCCCGACACAGAGCCCAATGAGGGGCTTAAACCCACGAGCTGCAAGGTCATGACCTGAGCCGAAGTTGGACGTTCAACTGCCTGAGCCACCCAGGAGCCCCCAAGGCATCTCTCTCTTCAGTGCTAAAACCTAGGTCCCCTTATACCTCCCTGTCTCATTCTCTCATCTGCACTTACCACTTATAGGTTATCCTGTCCATTTCTCTAATTGTCTCTTTCCACAACTCAAGAGTAACATCAACAGACTAAATTCTCCAAGGCAGAGATCCTAATAGATATGTAACACTTATATTTGCTGAATTACATAATGGTAGTAAGATGCTCTCTATAATTCCTAGAACAATGTCATTGTTCATGATTGAATAATATGGCATCTGTTTAGTTCTCCTAAAGCAAAATCAAGCACACCTGCCCAATAGGATAGCTCCCATGGGATCAGGATGGGCGCATAACCATCCATGTTGCCAGCAAAAATGTCTATGGCTAGAAGTTTGTGGATTTGAAGGGCAGATTTAAAAACGTGCTCAGAAGAGAATATCAAGTGTCGAAGTCAGAGAGTTCTTCCAAATCATCAAGAGGACCTGAGATTTTGCGAGCTAGATTACATATAAATGGGAGAGTGTTCTAGGTAAATATCAAAGGCAGGACCAGTTGCTGTTTGCCAAACAGAGATTGACTTTCCGTATTTACTAGGGATGTGGAGTAGATAGGCATCACCAGATAAAGGACTAGGAGCAGAAGAAACAGCTCTCCAGTAAACCTGATGGGATCCATTTGTTGCTAAGTATACCCCGAGAGCAGTGTTGTCCAGTAGAAATGTAATGTGAGCCGCATATTTAAATTCACATATATAATAGAGCATTTTGAAAAGTAAGAAGTGAAAAAAGGGAAGGTAAAAAAAAAAATCATCTCTTCCCTAATGGGGATGATCTCTCTAGCATTTATGAAATTGTACGTATATACTTTTTACAGTATTTTTCACAATACATCCAGACCCACAGGGGACAATAGGTAATGTCAATATCTATTTTCAATAGGCAACGTCAGCAGAAACCTGACACGCGTGCTCCACTCCCTGCGCCCCGCTCCTAGATAGAAGAGACAGCCCTCTGTCTTGCAGGTTGGAAAAGCCCTCTCCTAACTCCTTCACTCCCCTCCCACCTCAGGGCGGCCAGGGCCTATCATTACCCAGGAAGGAGGGAGCTCACGTGAGGACCAACGACCAATCAGATGCTCTTTGAAATTGAACCGCGTTGCAAACGCTTTAGGTAGGTTACGGCAGGTCCTTAATTGAAAGAGCTTTTCAAATGCCACGTTAGGTCATGTGAAAGTAAAACAAGCCGTCTGAGAGAAGGAGATGGAGGACGGAAGAAGGAGAGAAGGAAGGAAGAAGAAGGAGAAGAAGGATTGGAGGACGGAAAGGGGAGAGAGTGAGAGAGCAAGAGAGAATGAGGGAGTTGGTCGAAACTGGAGAGAAGTAGAGAAAAAAGCAGACGCGAGTGGTCACGTCTTCGAATCGTGGCTTGCCAAACACACTTCCAGTCTTGCTTTCAGCCGGCTCACGTCATGCTTTTTCTCCCGTCTTTAAATAGCTTTGAGGTTTCCTCTCATTGGCTTACAGTCACTAATCTAGTTCGAGTGGGTTTTGTTTTCTTATAACCAACCTTCATCCCTAGCTGAGGACAGTCATTTAACACCACAGGGAGAATCACCTTCTCAGGCTGGTGGTTTCATCAGAGGAGACAAAGATCCAGAATGCTGGGAATGCCAGCAATTAGGGAGAGGGCCAGTGAGAAGACAGGGCAGCTCAGGGAAGGGTTGGAAGGAGAGAAATAAAAAGCAATTAACTGGCAATTTTGCTGAGGGCTCACCTCATACGTTTGATGATTGGATAGCTATTTCCTTCTTCGTATAAAAAAATCAGAGAAAAAGTCAAATACATGATTTATTCTTACAGACTTTTGTGCTACAGTTCACCTCCACCATAATTCTTTACTGTGATCTCATCATAACTCCTTATATGGTCACAATACACACTCCAGAGGGGCAAGGGTAGGAATAGGTATCCGTTCCATCATAGGTGTGGGGAGCTTGATTCCATTCTTGTTGCCTTAACTGTGGAAAAGTTTCCTCTGGGGGTCTATATCACCTTAGCCGCCATGCCACAAAATAAGGAATATGCTTGTTGTTTTGTTTAAAATGGGATTGCTTGATTTTTCAGAAATTCGTACATCTGTTCTGTAGGGTGTTTGAAGAGGGCAGATTCAGGGCCTTCTCCAAAAGGGAGTATTTTTAAAAAGGCACATATAAAATTAATTTATAAAATTTTAATGTTTATTTTTGAGAGAGAGACAGAGACAGAGAGCAAGCAGCAGAAGGGGCAGAGAGAGAGGGAGACACAGAATCCAAAGCAGGCTCCAGGCCTCTGAGATGTCAGCACAGAGCCTGACACAGGGCTCGAATTCACAAGCTGCGAGATCATGACCTGAGCCGAAGTTGGACACTTAACCGACTGAGCCATCCAGGTGCCCCTAAAATTAATTTAATAACATATTTTTTGAATCCAATGTATTAATTTTTTTTAAGTTTTTATTTATTTTGAGAGACAGAAAACAAGCTAGGGAGGGGCAGAGAGAGAAGGAGAGAGAATCCTAAGAAGGCTTCTCAAGGTCAGTGGAGAGCCCTACGTGGGCCTCAAACCCCCAAACCATGATATCATGACTTGAGCCCAAATCAAGAGTCGGACGTTTAACCCGCTGAGCCACCCAGTCGACCCCAACATATTAATTTTAAATAGCTGCCATAATAAAGTACCATGAACTGACTGGCTCGACCAACATAAATTTATTGTTTCACAGTTTCAGAGGCTGGAAGCCAGATCAAAGTGTCATCAGGGTCATGCGCCTTCTGAAGATACTAGAGAAGGATATGTTCCAGGCCTCCTTCCTAGCTGCTGATATTTCCTTGCTTGCAGCAGAACTCCAGACTTTACCTGGTGTTCTTCCCCCGTGAGTATGTCTGTGTATTTGAATTTCCCCTTTTAATATGGGTGAGTAGCATCCACATTGTATTAGCAGCCCACTCTACTGCAATCTCACTTCATCCTCATTGCATAGGAGAGAGACATCCTATTTCCAAATAAGCTCCCATTCTGAGGTCCTGGGACTTAAGATTTCAATATACGGATTTTGAGGGGACACAATGTAATCCATAATATCCAATATACCCCATACAATGCTAATTCAATGTATAATTGGTATAAAAATATATGGATGTTTTACACTCTTGTCTTCATATTGAGTCTTTGAAATTGAGTGTGTATTTCACACTTACAGGATTTCTCAATTTGGACGAGCCTCTTTTCAAGTGCTCAATAGCTACATGTGACTAGTGGCTACCATCGTGGAAAACACAAATATAAAACATTTTTATAATCACAGAAATTCTAGCAGACAGCGTGCTCTAGAAAACAAAAGTACTCAGTGGTGGCAGAAAGCAAACCAGTTGTTGCCTGGAGGGGACAAGAAGGGGGAGATTACAGAGGGACGTGAGGAAACATCAAACTTTACCAAATAGTGCACTTTTTTAAAATTTTTTTTTAACGTTTATTTATTTTTGAGACAGAGAGAGACAGAGCATGAATGGGGGAGGGTCAGAGAGAGGGAGACACAGAATCTGAAACAGGCTCCAGGCTCTGAGCTGTCAGCACAGAGCCCGACGCGGGGCTCGAACTCACGGACCGCGAGATCATGACCTGAGCTGAAGTCGAAAGCTTAACCGACTGAGCCACCCAGGCGCCCCCAAAATAGTGCACTTTAAATGTGTCCATTTTATTGCATGCCATTTATACATCAATTTAAAAAATTAATTGTAAAAACATTTAAAAACATTTTAAAAATAAATTTCATTTATTTTTGAGAAAGAGAGAGAGCATGAGCTTGGTTGGGGCAGAGAGAGAATCCCAAGCAGGCTCTGTGCTGTCAGCGCACAGCCTGACGTGGGACTTGATCCCACAAACCACAAAACCATGACCCCGTTAAAATCAAGATGCGGATCCTTAACCGACTGAGCCATGTAGGCCCCCTAAGCACATTTAAATAAGACTGGGGGACAAATGATACGAGCCCCTACTTGCCATAATATTGTATTTTGAATTTTGAGAGTTTCTATGAAAATAATTATATGATTTATGATTTTTCATGATTTATCATTTTTCATATTATAAATTCACTATGGTACAATTTACTTTTTAAGCATGTAATTTGTATTAGTTATCTGCAGACAACTGATATATCATTAGCTTGTTCTCTACGGAGCACATGTTATATTACTCCAAACCTTAGCAGCTTCAAGGAAGAAACATGTATTATGTCACAGCTTCTGGAGTGAGGAATCCAGGAACAACTTAGCTTCACGGTTTCTGCTTCCGCGTCCTCGTGAAGTCGCTGTCAAGCCGTTGCCTGGGCCTGCAGTCACCTGAAGCTTTAACTACAATGGGGGGGGGCAATTCAGAGCTCGTGTGGGTGGTGGTTCACTTAAACCCTGTTCCTCCCCCTTTGGGCCACTCCTAGGCTGCCTGTGAATCAGCGCGAAATGTTCACTGGCTTTCCCCAAAGAAAGTTGTGAGAGAGAGCCCAGGGTGGAAACCATAGTGTTTTCTAAACAAATCTTAGAAGTGACATACTTACATTTTGGCTATGTTCTGTCATTCACAAAGACAAATCCCACTACAATCTAGGAAAGGACTGTGGCGGGTTTGGAAACCAGGAGGTGGTGATCATCAAAAACTATCTTACAAGCTGACTACCACAAAAGTATAACTAATATATGTACTTACCTACTGACTCTTTTAAACAGTTATATTGTGTTGTATATTTCATAAACAAGTTCTTAGCTATGAATATGGGGAATATTGCCTAGTTTTCTAGGACACCAATAATGAAGTAATGAACATACAACTTTGCCCACCGGTGCAAATATTAAGATAAATTCCCACAGTTGAACTGCTTGATAAATGATAAACACATTTAAAATTTACATACATCCAAATTATTCTCTAAAACCTTTGTACTATAATTTGACTTCCAAAAGACTGGATGATATGGACCACTTCCTCGAATCCTCACCAGCACTCTTTCTCAAATATTGCAAATTTTCGGATTCTTCTCTGTGTCCCTTTGCCTTGCAAGATAAAAATGTTCCTTTCCTCCGCGTACAAGGAGGGCACATTTCACAGGAGGGTTTTACTTTATTTTAGCTTTCTGCCCAACAGGCTAAAATTCATTACCCTGAAATCGAGAGTCATGTGCTCTACTGGCTGGGACCGCCAGATGCCCCAACAAATATCGATAAAAGCTAATAAGGCTAAAAATATGACAAGCCAGAGACTGGCCATATAGAAAGGCATGAGGTCAAAGATAGAACATAGAATATTAATTCCAAGACCTAGATGGCAATTACACAAATGATATTTAATTCCTAGGGCTTCCAAAAATATTAATCACAGTGAGACCTTAAAACAACAGAAATTTCATCCCACACAGTCTTAAAGGGCTACAACTCATAAATCAACGTGTCAGCAGGAGCATCCTACCTCTATGTTCTGGAAAAAAAACTATTTCAGGGACGGACCAAGCTTTGATATCTCCCACGATTCCCTTGGCTGTTAGAATTTTAATCTATGTATGACTCAATAATCAATTTCCCAACCTGATGCATGATTGTCTGTGGTGGAAATGTCTCTTTAAAAAAAAAAAAAAAAAACTTGAACATCAGGAGAAGATACATACATGACTGAGGAGAGACTTGGAACATATCCAGGCTGGGTGTAAGGCAACGTGGGGAGAGGAAACTGTTAAAAGTGAAATCAGGGGATGGGGGGGGTGTGTGCTGCTGATTGGGGGTAGTGCAACACAGGGGGAGGAAGCTATTTCTGGGTACCACGCTGGCAACGGTGCCATACGATGGAGAGTATGGGGCCTCAAATTGAATAACACCATAGATAGAGGACCTCCCTGTCCCCGAGGTACGTCTGCCCCCCTCCCAGCTGCGTGGCCGCTGGGTTTTCCCCCTCCATTCCCTATATCTGCACCCTCTCTCACCTGCACTGCCTGGGTGCTGGCAAACCACCAGTGCCCACATTCCCTTTCCCTCCACCAACTACCTGAGCCCAGGGTCGAGCTCTGCCATTCAGCCAGGCCTGCGGTGGGGACTGATGTGGCAGCAGAAAGACTGAGGTGTGCAATGGACTTCGAGGGCACCCACAGAAGAGGACGGTTACAGGGGTAGATAGAGGGACGCACGGCGCCTATCATGGCCAGGCGCACCGCAAGGCGGGATGGGAAACTGTGAAAACTGCAACTGTGAAGAGTGAGCTTGGGGGGGGGGAGGGTGTGGAGGACCCCGCTCATCGGGGGTGGGGGGTGGGGCGCGGAGGTGGCGAAAGGGACCACTGGGTAACACGCTGGCCCCTTTGCCAAAGGATGGAAGGGACCGACGTGTCCTGCAATTGGAATGACAAGTTGGCGACAGGTGCGCCGAGTCCCCCGGGGTGCCTCGACCGCCACCCACCTGCCTGGCTGCTGGGTTGTCTTCCCCCGTGGCTCCCACGGCACCTCCCCGCTGTCTCACCTCCAGTGCCCCGGGGAGTCCGGGCCGTGCCCGGATGCCTCTTCCCTCCTCCACCTCCCGGGCACGGCGGTCGGACTCTGCGCTCGCATCGGCGCCCAAGACCGGCGTGCCCCTGGGGTCCGCTGTCCGTCGCCGGGGAGAGACGCAGCCAGCCAGGTCGTGGCGCTCCCGCCCCGCGTGGGGCAGGGAAGCCGCCCGAGAGGTGGCAGGCCCGAGGGGGGCTGCTCGGCCAGGTGACGGGACTCAGGGCTGCGCGTGGCTCACCTGACCCACGCGCCCGGCACCGCCACCGCGGGCACCTCAGGAGGGAGGACAGGATGGCTCGTCAGCCTGGCCAGCTAGGAGCGCCACCGGAGGGGGCGGTGGGGGTCCGAGCGCACTCGGGGGGCAGGGGCGCCTGCGCACACTGGTGGTCCCGGCCGGGGACAGAGGCCGCCCCGCCCACTCGCGTCTCGGGCTGTGGAAGCGAAGGTGCCAGGCGAGCGCGTGCGCGGGGGGGGGGGGGGGGGGGGCGAAGGGGAGAGGCGATGCCGAGGGCTTCCGGTGGGCCAGCCAGGCCAAAAGGCTCGGACGGGCCGAGGTGGCAGGGCGAGGCCGGGGCCGCCCGTCGGGGCGTGGCAGGTGGCCTTGTGTGCACCCCTCCATCGTGGCGGCGGGGCCCGCGACAAGCTAGCCAGCTCTGGCCTGGCGTGCTGGCGTGGGCTAAAAGGGGGTGGTGCGGGTGCACTGGGGGCGAGACGGTGGGTGGCTCGGCTCGGCCGGC
Organism: Lynx rufus; assembly: GCF_022079265.1. NCBI lineage: Eukaryota > Metazoa > Chordata > Mammalia > Carnivora > Felidae > Lynx > Lynx rufus. The sequence continues at coordinate 159,408 of NW_025814829.1, read as the reverse complement.
CGGCCGGGAGGGGAGGCCCCGGAGGGCCAGAGGAAGAAGAAAGGCTTCCCTGACCGGGAATCGAACCCGGGCCGCGGCGGTGAGAGCGCCGAATCCTAACCACTAGACCACCAGGGAGCGACAGGCTGCGCGCCTGGCCTGCACCCCCTGGACCCAGCGCCTCCATTCCACCCACGCGGCTCCGCTTGGGCCCCGAGGCCCCTGCCTCTGCACGTCCAGCCGCCCGCGGGCCCCACGCAGTCCACCCGGCCCGCTGGCAGCACCCGCAAAACGCTGCGCGCCGGCCGCCCTCGCACCCGCACGCCGCCTCGGGCCACGTGCCCAGCGCCCAGCGCCCAGCGGGCCGGCACGCCGTCCCCCACTGCCAGCGCCCGGCGGGCCTGGCCAGGAGGGCCCCGGAGCGGCGCAAAAGGTCGGGCGGCTGCGTTGGCCGGGAATCGAACCCGGGTCAACTGCTTGGAAGGCAGCTATGCTCACCACTATACCACCAACGCTGCACGGCCCGGGCCGGCCCGACGCGGCCGGCCCAGGGTGCGCTCCGCGCCTTCTCGCCTTGGCGCTCTCTTGCCGCCGCCGCCGCCGCCGCCGCCGCGCCTCCGCCGCCCGGCGCAGCCCTGCCCCGACGTCCCGCCCGGCCGCAGCTCTGCCCGGCCACCACGGGCTGCGGCCACCACGGGCTGCGGCCGCCCGGCGCCCCAGCCTCGCCCCTCCGACTCAGCTGCACCGGCCGGTCGCCGGGCACGCCCGCCCGCCCGCCCACCTGCCCGCCCCGCGCCCCGCGCCCCGCGCCCCGCGCCCCGCGCCCCGCGCCCGGCGCCCACCGCCGCCCGCCTCTGGAGGGCGCTCTGGCCGCCTGGCCGCTCTCGGGCCCTCGGAGGCCGGCTGGGGAGCCCCGCCACGTCCCCGGCCCGGCGTCTTCCGCGTCCTCCGCGGCCCGCAGCTAGCGGCCCGGCCCGGCCCGGCCCGGCCCCGCGCGGGAAGGAGCAGAGGGGGCGGGCGCCAGGCCACACCACCTCCCGCATCCAGACGGGACCGGACCCATCTGCCTCCCACCCGAGCGACACCCACGGCGGCTGCGCGGCTGGGCGGCTGGGCGGCACGTCGCCGAGGAGCTCGCCGTGGCTGCCGCGGGGACCACACGAGGCCCCGGCTGCGCGGTGGCGACCCAGCGTCCGGCCTCGAGCCACGCAAAGGGCTGGGGCCGGTGGACGGTGGGCAGGCCGGGCACGCGCCGCCGGACGGCCGAGAAGAAGCGCCCCTGCCCCTCGGGAGCAAGAGGTGGCACCCAGAGCTGCGCAGGCCACCAAAAAGGGCGTCTTGCCTCCCCGTCGGGGAATCGAACCCCGGTCTCCCGCGTGACAGGCGGGGATACTCACCACTATACTAACGAGGACGGCGGCGGCCGGCCACCCGGCCGCCCGACCCCTCTCCGGCTGCCTCCCCACGCCTGCCCCTGCCTGCCCTCGACGCCCTGCCCTGCACGGGCGCCCGACACGGGCCACGCCCCACCCGACCCCAGCCCCGCTTCGGCCCCCTCTCCCGCACGGCAGCCCCCGGCCCCGACTCCGAGTCCGCCCGGACCCGGGGCCCACACACGGACCCGGACGGCGCTCAGTACTCCCAACGAGCGCTGCCTCTCTCTCGTCTGCCAGGCGGGCATCGCGCCGGGAGAAAAGGCCCCAGACGGCAAGCGGGACTGCGAGGGCGAGGGCGAGGGCGAGGGCGAGGAAGGCGGGGTGGGGAGCAGGGCAAGGGGCGCCGACGCTGCACGGGGCCTGCAGGGAGCTGGGGGTGGGGGTGCGACTGCGACGGGAGCCGCGCTGGCGGCGGCGGCGGCGGCGGCGGCGGCGGCGGCGGCGGCGAAGCGGCTGGCCGTGCTCCTCCGGGGCCGCCGCGCGTGTCTCGCCCCTTGCGCACCCACACAGCCGCCAGCCGGGCGCCATGACGGCCAAGGACACCAGCGTTAGCGCCGCGTCCCAGCCAGGCCAGCGGCGACGCGCTCACACCCGCCGTCAGGATGGCCGAGCGGTCTAAGGCGCTGCGTTCAGGTCGCAGTCTCCCCTGGAGGCGTGGGTTCGAATCCCACTCCTGACACGCCCACCTTTTGGCCCGCCCCACACAGCAGCCACGCCACCCGGGCCTGGACCACACCCTCTCGCGGCCGCGGCCCGCCTCGCACCCGAGCACACGCTGCCCGGGACCGAGCTCCAGCCCCTCCACCCTCGCCGCCTCGGGCTCTGAGCGCGCGCGCGCGCGCGCGCTCGCACACACACACACACGCACGCACTCCCCGGCGACTCGAGCGCCTTTCCCACACCCGCAGGCTTCGCTGACTTCGCACCTGCTGCTTTCTGGAGGCTCTTTGGTCCTCCTTCTCGTCTATTCCCGCCCCTGCCCTCCTCACCCCGGCACTCGCGAACCAGCCCAGGCTGCAAAGCTCCCCGCGCTTCCCGCTCCCACATGTGGCCGCTGGACAGCGCCTGGCTCTTCCAGCCAGCCGTCCGCTTCCGCCGCCCCCGGGAACACGCACCCACCCCACCGGCACCCCGTGCTTTTCCCCCGGCCCTAGTCCATTCTCTCCACACCCTCCCGAGGCGGCCCACACGATTCTCCACCTGGGGGCCTTCCCCTGGCCACACCTACCTGCCTGCCTGTCTGCCTCCCGGGAGCCATACAGCCCAGCCGTCTGCTGGCCAGCCGGCGGCGCGGACCCCTCCCTTCTGTGGGCCTGGCTCACGAGTCCAAGCCGGGAAGGTGGCTGCAGGGAGCAGTGAGCGGAAGCCCTAGACCCCCCCGGGCCATCCAGCCGGGCGCCACGGCGCATCTCCTGGCTCGGGGAGGCCGCCGGCCGGCCGCTCCGCCCCAGCGTTCCTCCCGGATCCAAGACCGCCCTCCTGCCTCCCAACCTGTCAAGGCACCCAGCCGGACCCCTAGGGAGAGGCGCCGGCCAGCGCGCTCAGGCCTTTGCTCTCTTGGCCCGAGACGCACTCAGAGGCGCAGGCGGCGCTACCTGGCCTCTAACTCCGTGCGACAGACGCCGGCGCGAGCGCAAACACACACACACACACACACACACACACACACACACACAAAGACACACAGCCCACCCATCCCCGCCCCCGGCCCCACGGCTCCACACACGAGAGGTCCGTTCCCCACCCCGTCTGCCGGGACACACACTGCACGCGCGAGAAAACCATCCGCCAAAGGGACTTTGGCTCGGGGCTGGGAGCAGCTGAAGGCAAGGTCCCTCGCCTGCCTGCACCTGCCACAGATGGCTCCGGCTGTTTGGGGTTCGGGCGCTGGCCGGGCTGGGTCCGGCTCCTGGCTGCCTCTGGGGACACGGGCAGGCTGTGGCGGCGGCCCTGGACCAGGGACAAAGCACAGGATGAGCCCAGTCCGCCTCCGTGCCTTCCTCTGCCCGGACGTCCGCGCCGCGCCGCGCCGCGCCCCGCCCACCCCGCCCCAGGGGCTGGCTCTCCGCGTGCCTGGAGCCTGTCTTGCAGACTGCCCACCTCCTGCTCCCACGGAGAAGACGCTCACGCTCACGCTCACGCTCACTCCTGGCGGGGACCGGCAACGGAGGCGGCCGGCGCCGCTGGGGAAGCCCTCTGTGGACCACGTCCGTGGGCGCATGGGTGGTTCAGTGGTAGAATTCTCGCCTGCCACGCGGGAGGCCCGGGTTCGATTCCCGGCCCATGCAACGCGCCATCCCCTTTTGGCCCCGCAGCGCCAACTGCGCGCTACGCTTCCTCTCTCCCACCTTCAGAGCACCTGGCCAAAGCCACGTCTGCTCCTCTCTGGGGGCCCGCCCACGCCCCATCCCGTCCCCGCCCCTGCCGCACATTCCCTTCCTCCTCCCTGGCTCGCTCGCCCTGGGGACAAAACTCCGCCCACCCGCCCGCCCGCCCGGGAGCCAAGGGCCCATCCGCGCCCGCCCGGACACCTGCCTTGCCCTTCTTCTCTTTAACGACGCTCGCCTCGCTCCAGTCTCCCGATTCACTGCAAGGAACGCATCCACGCACCAACTCGCGCTGCCACCCACACGCTCCTCCCCTTCCCTGGGCACCACCTCGCGCCCCCGCCCCTCCCACCAGCCCCTCCCACCCCGACACAGACACACACACACACACACACACGCGCGCGCGCGCGCGCGCTCTGGCTCACTCTACCCACACTCCAGAAATCCTCCCCTTTTGCACAACCGGCGGAAACCAAGCTGCCGCGCCGGGAGGGTCGCTCACAGACTCCAGGTGGCACCGGCACCCGCACCCGCAAGACCCCAGCGTGCCTAACGTCATGGTCGCGCAGGCCCTTGATTCTCTGCGTCCCGCTTCGCCGCCGCGCTATCGTGCCAACGCGGCTTCCTCTTCCACCGCGAGAGCCACCCACGGCACCAAAGTCCACCACCGTCCTCCATCCCTCTCCCACCCCGACCTCCACCTCTCCTCCCCTCCACACACACCCACACGCACACACACACGCAAAAGCGAGGACTCCGAGGAAACTTCCCGTGGGCACGGGAAGCACCCGGAGACCCACGGCCGCCCGCGGCTCCTCCGCACCGCTGCAGGGGGCTTGTCCGGTTGAAGCGAGTGTGTCCCAGCAGGTGTGCGCGGCGCACCGGCTGACCGCTCGGCCTCGAGAGGGGACACCTCTGATCACAGAGCAAATCCCCGGCGGACAGGGGTGCCCAAGTTGGGGCGGGAAGGAGACTGAGGTGTGCGATGGACCTTGGGAGGCATCCACAGAAGAGGACGGATACAGACAGGGGTGGACAGAGGGACGGACGGCGCCTATCTTGGCGAGGCACGGGGCGAGGCGGGATGGGAAACTGTGAAACGTGCAACTGTGAAAAGTGTGCGTGAGTGGGGGGGGGGTGGGTGGTGGAGGACGCCGCTCATCGGGGGTGCGGGCTGGGGCGCGGAGGTGGCGAAAGGGACCACTGGGTAACACGCTGGCCCCTTTGCCAAAGGATGGAAGGGACCGACGTGTCCTGCAATTGGAATGACAAGTTGGCGACAAGTGCGCCCAGTCCCCCGGGGTGCCTCGACCGCCACCCACCTGCCTGGCTGCTGGGTTGTCTTCCCCCGTGGCTCCCACGGCACCTCCCCGCTGTCTCACCTCCAGTGCCCCGGGGAGTCCGGGCCGTGCCCGGATGCCTCTTCCCTCCTCCACCTCCCGGGCACGGCGGTCGGACTCTGTGCTCGCATCGGCGCCCAAGACCGGCGTGCCCCTGGGGTCCGCTGTCCGTCGCCGGGGAGAGACGCAGCCAGCCAGGTCGTGGCGCTCCCGCCCCGCGTGGGGCAGGGAAGCCGCCCGAGAGGTGGCAGGCCCGAGGGGGGCTGCTCGGCCAGGTGACGGGACTCAGGGCTGCGCGTGGCTCACCTGACCCACGCGCCCGGCACCGCCACCGCGGGCACCTCAGGAGGGAGGACAGGATGGCTCGTCAGCCTGGCCAGCTAGGAGCGCCACCGGAGGGGGCGGTGGGGGTCCGAGCGCACTCGGGGGGCAGGGGCGCCTGCGCACACTGGTGGTCCCGGCCGGGGACAGAGGCCGCCCCGCCCACTCGCGTCTCGGGCTGTGGAAGCGAAGGTGCCAGGCGAGCGCGTGCGCGGGGGGGGGGGGGGGGGGGGCGAAGGGGAGAGGCGATGCCGAGGGCCTCCGGTGGGCCAGCCAGGCCAAAAGGCTCGGACGGGCCGAGGTGGCAGGGCGAGGCCGGGGCCGCCCGTCGGGGCGTGGCAGGTGGCCTTGTGTGCACCCCTCCATGTTGGCGGCGGGGCCCGCGACAAGCTAGCCAGCTCTGGCCTGGCGTGCTGGCGTGGGCTAAAAGGGGGTGGTGCGGGTGCACTGGGGGCGAGACGGTGGGTGGCTCGGCTCGGCTCGGCCGGCCGGGAGGGGAGTCCCCGGAGGGCCAGAGGAAGAAGAAAGGCTTCCCTGACCGGGAATCGAACCCGGGCCGCGGCGGTGAGAGCGCCGAATCCTAACCACTAGACCACCAGGGAGCGACAGGCTGCGCGCCTGGCCTGCACCCCCTGGACCCAGCGCCTCCATTCCACCCACGCGGCTCCGCTTGGGCCCCGAGGCCCCTGCCTCTGCACGTCCAGCCGCCCGCGGGCCCCACGCAGTCCACCCGGCCCGCTGGCAGCACCCGCAAAACGCTGCGCGCCGGCCGCCCTCGCACCCGCACGCCGCCTCGGGCCACGTGCCCAGCGCCCAGCGCCCAGCGGGCCGGCACGCCGTCCCCCACTGCCAGCGCCCGGCGGGCCTGGCCAGGAGGGCCCCGGAGCGGCGCAAAAGGTCGGGCGGCTGCGTTGGCCGGGAATCGAACCCGGGTCAACTGCTTGGAAGGCAGCTATGCTCACCACTATACCACCAACGCTGCACGGCCCGGGCCGGCCCGACGCGGCCGGCCCAGGGTGCGCTCCGCGCCTTCTCGCCTTGGCGCTCTCTTGCCGCCGCCGCCGCCGCGCCTCCGCCGCCCGGCGCAGCCCTGCCCCGACGTCCCGCCCGGCCGCAGCTCTGCCCGGCCACCACGGGCTGCGGCCACCACGGGCTGCGGCCGCCCGGCGCCCCAGCCTCGCCCCTCCGACTCAGCTGCACCGGCCGGTCGCCGGGCACGCCCGCCCGCCCGCCCACCTGCCCGCCCCGCGCCCCGCGCCCCGCGCCCACCGCCGCCCGCCTCTGGAGGGCGCTCTGGCCGCCTGGCCGCTCTCGGGCCCTCGGAGGCCGGCTGGGGAGCCCCGCCACGTCCCCGGCCCGGCGTCTTCCGCGTCCTCCGCGGCCCGCAGCTAGCGGCCCAGCCCGGCCCCGCGCGGGAAGGAGCAGAGGGGGCGGGCGCCAGGCCACACCACCTCCCGCATCCAGACGGGACCGGACCCATCTGCCTCCCACCCGAGCGACACCCACGGCGGCTGCGCGGCTGGGCGGCTGGGCGGCACGTCGCCGAGGAGCTCGCTGTGGCTGCCGCGGGGACCACACGAGGCCCCGGCTGCGCGGTGGCGACCCAGCGTCCGGCCTCGAGCCACGCAAAGGGCTGGGGCCGGTGGACGGTGGGCAGGCCGGGCACGCGCCGCCGGACGGCCGAGAAGAAGCGCCCCTGCCCCTCGGGAGCAAGAGGTGGCACCCAGAGCTGCGCAGGCCACCAAAAAGGGCGTCTTGCCTCCCCGTCGGGGAATCGAACCCCGGTCTCCCGCGTGACAGGCGGGGATACTCACCACTATACTAACGAGGACGGCGGCGGCCGGCCACCCGGCCGCCCGACCCCTCTCCGGCTGCCTCCCCACGCCTGCCCCTGCCTGCCCTCGACGCCCTGCCCTGCACGGGCGCCCGACACGGGCCACGCCCCACCCGACCCCAGCCCCGCTTCGGCCCCCTCTCCCGCACGGCAGCCCCCGGCCCCGACTCCGAGTCCGCCCGGACCCGGGGCCCACACACGGACCCGGACGGCGCTCAGTACTCCCAACGAGCGCTGCCTCTCTCTCGTCTGCCAGGCGGGCATCGCGCCGGGAGAAAAGGCCCCAGACGGCAAGCGGGACTGCGAGGGCGAGGGCGAGGGCGAGGGCGAGGAAGGCGGGGTGGGGAGCAGGGCAAGGGGCGCCGACGCTGCACGGGGCCTGCAGGGAGCTGGGGGTGGGGGTGCGACTGCGACGGGAGCCGCGCTGGCGGCGGCGGCGGCGGCGGCGGCGGCGGCGGCGGCGGCGGCGGCGAAGCGGCTGGCCGTGCTCCTCCGGGGCCGCCGCGCGTGTCTCGCCCCTTGCGCACCCACACAGCCGCCAGCCGGGCGCCATGACGGCCAAGGACACCAGCGTTAGCGCCGCGTCCCAGCCAGGCCAGCGGCGACGCGCTCACACCCGCCGTCAGGATGGCCGAGCGGTCTAAGGCGCTGCGTTCAGGTCGCAGTCTCCCCTGGAGGCGTGGGTTCGAATCCCACTCCTGACACGCCCACCTTTTGGCCCGCCCCACACAGCAGCCACGCCACCCGGGCCTGGACCACACCCTCTCGCGGCCGCGGCCCGCCTCGCACCCGAGCACACGCTGCCCGGGACCGAGCTCCAGCCCCTCCACCCTCGCCGCCTCGGGCTCTGAGCGCGCGCGCGCGCGCGCGCTCGCACACACACACACACGCACGCACTCCCCGGCGACTCGAGCGCCTTTCCCACACCCGCAGGCTTCGCTGACTTCGCACCTGCTGCTTTCTGGAGGCTCTTTGGTCCTCCTTCTCGTCTATTCCCGCCCCTGCCCTCCTCACCCCGGCACTCGCGAACCAGCCCAGGCTGCAAAGCTCCCCGCGCTTCCCGCTCCCACATGTGGCCGCTGGACAGCGCCTGGCTCTTCCAGCCAGCCGTCCGCTTCCGCCGCCCCCGGGAACACGCACCCACCCCACCGGCACCCCGTGCTTTTCCCCCGGCCCTAGTCCATTCTCTCCACACCCTCCCGAGGCGGCCCACACGATTCTCCACCTGGGGGCCTTCCCCTGGCCACACCTACCTGCCTGCCTGTCTGCCTCCCGGGAGCCATACAGCCCAGCCGTCTGCTGGCCAGCCGGCGGCGCGGACCCCTCCCTTCTGTGGGCCTGGCTCACGAGTCCAAGCCGGGAAGGTGGCTGCAGGGAGCAGTGAGCGGAAGCCCTAGACCCCCCCGGGCCATCCAGCCGGGCGCCACGGCGCATCTCCTGGCTCGGGGAGGCCGCCGGCCGGCCGCTCCGCCCCAGCGTTCCTCCCGGATCCAAGACCGCCCTCCTGCCTCCCAACCTGTCAAGGCACCCAGCCGGACCCCTAGGGAGAGGCGCCGGCCAGCGCGCTCAGGCCTTTGCTCTCTTGGCCCGAGACGCACTCAGAGGCGCAGGCGGCGCTACCTGGCCTCTAACTCCGTGCGACAGACGCCGGCGCGAGCGCAAACACACACACACACACACACACACACACACACACACACACACAAAGACACACAGCCCACCCATCCCCGCCCCCGGCCCCACGGCTCCACACACGAGAGGTCCGTTCCCCACCCCGTCTGCCGGGACACACACTGCACGCGCGAGAAAACCATCCGCCAAAGGGACTTTGGCTCGGGGCTGGGAGCAGCTGAAGGCAAGGTCCCTCGCCTGCCTGCACCTGCCACAGATGGCTCCGGCTGTTTGGGGTTCGGGCGCTGGCCGGGCTGGGTCCGGCTCCTGGCTGCCTCTGGGGACACGGGCAGGCTGTGGCGGCGGCCCTGGACCAGGGACAAAGCACAGGATGAGCCCAGTCCGCCTCCGTGCCTTCCTCTGCCCGGACGTCCGCGCCGCGCCGCGCCGCGCCCCGCCCACCCCGCCCCAGGGGCTGGCTCTCCGCGTGCCTGGAGCCTGTCTTGCAGACTGCCCACCTCCTGCTCCCACGGAGAAGACGCTCACGCTCACGCTCACGCTCACTCCTGGCGGGGACCGGCAACGGAGGCGGCCGGCGCCGCTGGGGAAGCCCTCTGTGGACCACGTCCGTGGGCGCATGGGTGGTTCAGTGGTAGAATTCTCGCCTGCCACGCGGGAGGCCCGGGTTCGATTCCCGGCCCATGCAACGCGCCATCCCCTTTTGGCCCCGCAGCGCCAACTGCGCGCTACGCTTCCTCTCTCCCACCTTCAGAGCACCTGGCCAAAGCCACGTCTGCTCCTCTCTGGGGGCCCGCCCACGCCCCATCACGTCCCCGCCCCTGCCCCTGCCGCACATTCCCTTCCTCCTCCCTGGCTCGCTCGCCCTGGGGACAAAACTCCGCCCACCCGCCCGCCCGCCCGGGAGCCAAGGGCCCATCCGCGCCCGCCCGGACACCTGCCTTGCCCTTCTTCTCTTTAACGACGCTCGCCTCGCTCCAGTCTCCCGATTCACTGCAAGGAACGCATCCACGCACCAACTCGCGCTGCCACCCACACGCTCCTCCCCTTCCCTGGGCACCACCTCGCGCCCCCGCCCCTCCCACCAGCCCCTCCCACCCCGACACAGACACACACACACACACACACACGCGCGCGCGCGCGCGCGCTCTGGCTCACTCTACCCACACTCCAGAAATCCTCCCCTTTTGCACAACCGGCGGAAACCAAGCTGCCGCGCCGGGAGGGTCGCTCACAGACTCCAGGTGGCACCGGCACCCGCACCCGCAAGACCCCAGCGTGCCTAACGTCATGGTCGCGCAGGCCCTTGATTCTCTGCGTCCCGCTTCGCCGCCGCGCTATCGTGCCAACGCGGCTTCCTCTTCCACCGCGAGAGCCACCCACGGCACCAAAGTCCACCACCGTCCTCCATCCCTCTCCCACCCCGACCTCCACCTCTCCTCCCCTCCACACACACCCACACGCACACACACACGCAAAAGCGAGGACTCCGAGGAAACTTCCCGTGGGCACGGGAAGCACCCGGAGACCCACGGCCGCCCGCGGCTCCTCCGCACCGCTGCAGGGGGCTTGTCCGGTTGAAGCGAGTGTGTCCCAGCAGGTGTGCGCGGCGCACCGGCTGACCGCTCGGCCTCGAGAGGGGACACCTCTGATCACAGAGCAAATCCCCGGCGGACAGGGGTGCCCAAGTTGGGGCGGGAAGGAGACTGAGGTGTGCGATGGACCTTGGGAGGCATCCACAGAAGAGGACGGATACAGACAGGGGTGGACAGAGGGACGGACGGCGCCTATCTTGGCGAGGCACGGGGCGAGGCGGGATGGGAAACTGTGAAACGTGCAACTGTGAAAAGTGTGCGTGAGTGGGGGGGGGGGTGGGTGGTGGAGGACGCCGCTCATCGGGGGTGCGGGCTGGGGCGCGGAGGTGGCGAAAGGGACCACTGGGTAACACGCTGGCCCCTTTGCCAAAGGATGGAAGGGACCGACGTGTCCTGCAATTGGAATGACAAGTTGGCGACAAGTGCGCCCAGTCCCCCGGGGTGCCTCGACCGCCACCCACCTGCCTGGCTGCTGGGTTGTCTTCCCCCGTGGCTCCCACGGCACCTCCCCGCTGTCTCACCTCCAGTGCCCCGGGGAGTCCGGGCCGTGCCCGGATGCCTCTTCCCTCCTCCACCTCCCGGGCACGGCGGTCGGACTCTGTGCTCGCATCGGCGCCCAAGACCGGCGTGCCCCTGGGGTCCGCTGTCCGTCGCCGGGGAGAGACGCAGCCAGCCAGGTCGTGGCGCTCCCGCCCCGCGTGGGGCAGGGAAGCCGCCCGAGAGGTGGCAGGCCCGAGGGGGGCTGCTCGGCCAGGTGACGGGACTCAGGGCTGCGCGTGGCTCACCTGACCCACGCGCCCGGCACCGCCACCGCGGGCACCTCAGGAGGGAGGACAGGATGGCTCGTCAGCCTGGCCAGCTAGGAGCGCCACCGGAGGGGGCGGTGGGGGTCCGAGCGCACTCGGGGGGCAGGGGCGCCTGCGCACACTGGTGGTCCCGGCCGGGGACAGAGGCCGCCCCGCCCACTCGCGTCTCGGGCTGTGGAAGCGAAGGTGCCAGGCGAGCGCGTGCGCGGGGGGGGGGGGGGGGGCGAAGGGGAGAGGCGATGCCGAGGGCCTCCGGTGGGCCAGCCAGGCCAAAAGGCTCGGACGGGCCGAGGTGGCAGGGCGAGGCCGGGGCCGCCCGTCGGGGCGTGGCAGGTGGCCTTGTGTGCACCCCTCCATCGTGGCGGCGGGGCCCGCGACAAGCTAGCCAGCTCTGGCCTGGCGTGCTGGCGTGGGCTAAAAGGGGGTGGTGCGGGTGCACTGGGGGCGAGACGGTGGGTGGCTCGGCTCGGCTCGGCCGGCCGGGAGGGGAGGCCCCGGAGGGCCAGAGGAAGAAGAAAGGCTTCCCTGACCGGGAATCGAACCCGGGCCGCGGCGGTGAGAGCGCCGAATCCTAACCACTAGACCACCAGGGAGCGACAGGCTGCGCGCCTGGCCTGCACCCCCTGGACCCAGCGCCTCCATTCCACCCACGCGGCTCCGCTTGGGCCCCGAGGCCCCTGCCTCTGCACGTCCAGCCGCCCGCGGGCCCCACGCAGTCCACCCGGCCCGCTGGCAGCACCCGCAAAACGCTGCGCGCCGGCCGCCCTCGCACCCGCACGCCGCCTCGGGCCACGTGCCCAGCGCCCAGCGCCCAGCGGGCCGGCACGCCGTCCCCCACTGCCAGCGCCCGGCGGGCCTGGCCAGGAGGGCCCCGGAGCGGCGCAAAAGGTCGGGCGGCTGCGTTGGCCGGGAATCGAACCCGGGTCAACTGCTTGGAAGGCAGCTATGCTCACCACTATACCACCAACGCTGCACGGCCCGGGCCGGCCCGACGCGGCCGGCCCAGGGTGCGCTCCGCGCCTTCTCGCCTTGGCGCTCTCTTGCCGCCGCCGCCGCCGCGCCTCCGCCGCCCGGCGCAGCCCTGCCCCGACGTCCCGCCCGGCCGCAGCTCTGCCCGGCCACCACGGGCTGCGGCCACCACGGGCTGCGGCCGCCCGGCGCCCCAGCCTCGCCCCTCCGACTCAGCTGCACCGGCCGGTCGCCGGGCACGCCCGCCCGCCCGCCCACCTGCCCGCCCCGCGCCCCGCGCCCCGCGCCCACCGCCGCCCGCCTCTGGAGGGCGCTCTGGCCGCCTGGCCGCTCTCGGGCCCTCGGAGGCCGGCTGGGGAGCCCCGCCACGTCCCCGGCCCGGCGTCTTCCGCGTCCTCCGCGGCCCGCAGCTAGCGGCCCAGCCCGGCCCCGCGCGGGAAGGAGCAGAGGGGGCGGGCGCCAGGCCACACCACCTCCCGCATCCAGACGGGACCGGACCCATCTGCCTCCCACCCGAGCGACACCCACGGCGGCTGCGCGGCTGGGCGGCTGGGCGGCACGTCGCCGAGGAGCTCGCTGTGGCTGCCGCGGGGACCACACGAGGCCCCGGCTGCGCGGTGGCGACCCAGCGTCCGGCCTCGAGCCACGCAAAGGGCTGGGGCCGGTGGACGGTGGGCAGGCCGGGCACGCGCCGCCGGACGGCCGAGAAGAAGCGCCCCTGCCCCTCGGGAGCAAGAGGTGGCACCCAGAGCTGCGCAGGCCACCAAAAAGGGCGTCTTGCCTCCCCGTCGGGGAATCGAACCCCGGTCTCCCGCGTGACAGGCGGGGATACTCACCACTATACTAACGAGGACGGCGGCGGCCGGCCACCCGGCCGCCCGACCCCTCTCCGGCTGCCTCCCCACGCCTGCCCCTGCCTGCCCTCGACGCCCTGCCCTGCACGGGCGCCCGACACGGGCCACGCCCCACCCGACCCCAGCCCCGCTTCGGCCCCCTCTCCCGCACGGCAGCCCCCGGCCCCGACTCCGAGTCCGCCCGGACCCGGGGCCCACACACGGACCCGGACGGCGCTCAGTACTCCCAACGAGCGCTGCCTCTCTCTCGTCTGCCAGGCGGGCATCGCGCCGGGAGAAAAGGCCCCAGACGGCAAGCGGGACTGCGAGGGCGAGGGCGAGGGCGAGGGCGAGGAAGGCGGGGTGGGGAGCAGGGCAAGGGGCGCCGACGCTGCACGGGGCCTGCAGGGAGCTGGGGGTGGGGGTGCGACTGCGACGGGAGCCGCGCTGGCGGCGGCGGCGGCGGCGGCGGCGGCGGCGGCGGCGGCGAAGCGGCTGGCCGTGCTCCTCCGGGGCCGCCGCGCGTGTCTCGCCCCTTGCGCACCCACACAGCCGCCAGCCGGGCGCCATGACGGCCAAGGACACCAGCGTTAGCGCCGCGTCCCAGCCAGGCCAGCGGCGACGCGCTCACACCCGCCGTCAGGATGGCCGAGCGGTCTAAGGCGCTGCGTTCAGGTCGCAGTCTCCCCTGGAGGCGTGGGTTCGAATCCCACTCCTGACACGCCCACCTTTTGGCCCGCCCCACACAGCAGCCACGCCACCCGGGCCTGGACCACACCCTCTCGCGGCCGCGGCCCGCCTCGCACCCGAGCACACGCTGCCCGGGACCGAGCTCCAGCCCCTCCACCCTCGCCGCCTCGGGCTCTGAGCGCGCGCGCGCGCGCGCGCTCGCACACACACACACACGCACGCACTCCCCGGCGACTCGAGCGCCTTTCCCACACCCGCAGGCTTCGCTGACTTCGCACCTGCTGCTTTCTGGAGGCTCTTTGGTCCTCCTTCTCGTCTATTCCCGCCCCTGCCCTCCTCACCCCGGCACTCGCGAACCAGCCCAGGCTGCAAAGCTCCCCGCGCTTCCCGCTCCCACATGTGGCCGCTGGACAGCGCCTGGCTCTTCCAGCCAGCCGTCCGCTTCCGCCGCCCCCGGGAACACGCACCCACCCCACCGGCACCCCGTGCTTTTCCCCCGGCCCTAGTCCATTCTCTCCACACCCTCCCGAGGCGGCCCACACGATTCTCCACCTGGGGGCCTTCCCCTGGCCACACCTACCTGCCTGCCTGTCTGCCTCCCGGGAGCCATACAGCCCAGCCGTCTGCTGGCCAGCCGGCGGCGCGGACCCCTCCCTTCTGTGGGCCTGGCTCACGAGTCCAAGCCCGGAAGGTGGCTGCAGGGAGCAGTGAGCGGAAGCCCTAGACCCCCCCGGGCCATCCAGCCGGGCGCCACGGCGCATCTCCTGGCTCGGGGAGGCCGCCGGCCGGCCGCTCCGCCCCAGCGTTCCTCCCGGATCCAAGACCGCCCTCCTGCCTCCCAACCTGTCAAGGCACCCAGCCGGACCCCTAGGGAGAGGCGCCGGCCAGCGCGCTCAGGCCTTTGCTCTCTTGGCCCGAGACGCACTCAGAGGCGCAGGCGGCGCTACCTGGCCTCTAACTCCGTCCGACAGACGCCGGCGCGAGCGCAAACACACACACACACACACACACACACACACACACACACACACACAAAGACACACAGCCCACCCATCCCCGCCCCCGGCCCCACGGCTCCACACACGAGAGGTCCGTTCCCCACCCCGTCCGCCGGGACACACACTGCACGCGCGAGAAAACCATCCGCCAAAGGGACTTTGGCTCGGGGCTGGGAGCAGCTGAAGGCAAGGTCCCTCGCCTGCCTGCACCTGCCACAGATGGCTCCGGCTGTTTGGGGTTCGGGCGCTGGCCGGGCTGGGTCCGGCTCCTGGCTGCCTCTGGGGACACGGGCAGGCTGTGGCGGCGGCCCTGGACCAGGGACAAAGCACAGGATGAGCCCAGTCCGCCTCCGTGCCTTCCTCTGCCCGGACGTCCGCGCCGCGCCGCGCCCCGCCCCGCCCCGCCCCAGGGGCTGGCTCTCCGCGTGCCTGGAGCCTGTCTTGCAGACTGCCCGCCTCCTGCTCCCACGGAGAAGACGCTCACGCTCACGCTCACGCTCACGCTCACGCTCACTCCTGGCGGGGACCGGCAACGGAGGCGGCCGGCGCCGCTGGGGAAGCCCTCTGTGGACCACGTCCGTGGGCGCATGGGTGGTTCAGTGGTAGAATTCTCGCCTGCCACGCGGGAGGCCCGGGTTCGATTCCCGGCCCATGCAACGCGCCATCCCCTTTTGGCCCCGCAGCGCCAACTGCGCGCTACGCTTCCTCTCTCCCACCTTCAGAGCACCTGGCCAAAGCCACGTCTGCTCCTCTCTGGGGGCCCGCCCACGCCCCATCCCGTCCCCGCCCCTGCCCCTGCCGCACATTCCCTTCCTCCTCCCTGGCTCGCTCGCCCTGGGGACAAAACTCCGCCCGCCCGGGAGCCAAGGGCCCATCCGCGCCCGCCCGGACACCTGCCTTGCCCTTCTTTTCTTTAACGACGCTCGCCTCGCTCCAGTCTCCCGATTCACTGCAAGGAACGCATCCACGCACCAACTCGCGCTGCCACCCACACGCTCCTCCCCTTCCCTGGGCACCACCTCGCGCCCCCGCCCCTCCCACCAGCCCCTCCCACCCCGACACAGACACACACACACACACACACACGCGCGCGCGCGCGCGCGCTCTGGCTCACTCTACCCACACTCCAGAAATCCTCCCCTTTTGCACAACCGGCGGAAACCAAGCTGCCGCGCCGGGAGGGTCGCTCACAGACTCCAGGTGGCACCGGCACCCGCACCCGCAAGACCCCAGCGTGCCTAACGTCATGGTCGCGCAGGCCCTTGATTCTCTGCGTCCCGCTTCGCCGCCGCGCTATCGTGCCAACGCGGCTTCCTCTTCCACCGCGAGAGCCACCCACGGCACCAAAGTCCACCACCGTCCTCCATCCCTCTCCCACCCCGACCTCCACCTCTCCTCCCCTCCACACACACCCACACGCACACACACACGCAAAAGCGAGGACTCCGAGGAAACTTCCCGTGGGCACGGGAAGCACCCGGAGACCCACGGCCGCCCGCGGCTCCTCCGCACCGCTGCAGGGGGCTTGTCCGGTTGAAGCGAGTGTGTCCCAGCAGGTGTGCGCGGCGCACCGGCTGACCGCTCGGCCTCGAGAGGGGACACCTCTGATCACAGAGCAAATCCCCGGCGGACAGGGGTGCCCAAGTTGGGGCGGGAAGGAGACTGAGGTGTGCGATGGACCTTGGGAGGCATCCACAGAAGAGGACGGATACAGACAGGGGTGGACAGAGGGACGGACGGCGCCTATCTTGGCGAGGCACGGGGCGAGGCGGGATGGGAAACTGTGAAACGTGCAACTGTGAAAAGTGTGCGTGAGTGGGGGGGGGTGGGTGGTGGAGGACGCCGCTCATCGGGGGTGCGGGCTGGGGCGCGGAGGTGGCGAAAGGGACCACTGGGTAACACGCTGGCCCCTTTGCCAAAGGATGGAAGGGACCGACGTGTCCTGCAATTGGAATGACAAGTTGGCGACAAGTGCGCCCAGTCCCCCGGGGTGCCTCGACCGCCACCCACCTGCCTGGCTGCTGGGTTGTCTTCCCCCGTGGCTCCCACGGCACCTCCCCGCTGTCTCACCTCCAGTGCCCCGGGGAGTCCGGGCCGTGCCCGGATGCCTCTTCCCTCCTCCACCTCCCGGGCACGGCGGTCGGACTCTGCGCTCGCATCGGCGCCCAAGACCGGCGTGCCCCTGGGGTCCGCTGTCCGTCGCCGGGGAGAGACGCAGCCAGCCAGGTCGTGGCGCTCCCGCCCCGCGTGGGGCAGGGAAGCCGCCCGAGAGGTGGCAGGCCCGAGGGGGGCTGCTCGGCCAGGTGACGGGACTCAGGGCTGCGCGTGGCTCACCTGACCCACGCGCCCGGCACCGCCACCGCGGGCACCTCAGGAGGGAGGACAGGATGGCTCGTCAGCCTGGCCAGCTAGGAGCGCCACCGGAGGGGGCGGTGGGGGTCCGAGCGCACTCGGGGGGCAGGGGCGCCTGCGCACACTGGTGGTCCCGGCCGGGGACAGAGGCCGCCCCGCCCACTCGCGTCTCGGGCTGTGGAAGCGAAGGTGCCAGGCGAGCGCGTGCGCGGGGGGGGGGGGGGGCGAAGGGGAGAGGCGATGCCGAGGGCCTCCGGTGGGCCAGCCAGGCCAAAAGGCTCGGACGGGCCGAGGTGGCAGGGCGAGGCCGGGGCCGCCCGTCGGGGCGTGGCAGGTGGCCTTGTGTGCACCCCTCCATCGTGGCGGCGGGGCCCGCGACAAGCTAGCCAGCTCTGGCCTGGCGTGCTGGCGTGGGCTAAAAGGGGGTGGTGCGGGTGCACTGGGGGCGAGACGGTGGGTGGCTCGGCTCGGCTCGGCCGGCCGGGAGGGGAGGCCCCGGAGGGCCAGAGGAAGAAGAAAGGCTTCCCTGACCGGGAATCGAACCCGGGCCGCGGCGGTGAGAGCGCCGAATCCTAACCACTAGACCACCAGGGAGCGACAGGCTGCGCGCCTGGCCTGCACCCCCTGGACCCAGCGCCTCCATTCCACCCACGCGGCTCCGCTTGGGCCCCGAGGCCCCTGCCTCTGCACGTCCAGCCGCCCGCGGGCCCCACGCAGTCCACCCGGCCCGCTGGCAGCACCCGCAAAACGCTGCGCGCCGGCCGCCCTCGCACCCGCACGCCGCCTCGGGCCACGTGCCCAGCGCCCAGCGCCCAGCGGGCCGGCACGCCGTCCCCCACTGCCAGCGCCCGGCGGGCCTGGCCAGGAGGGCCCCGGAGCGGCGCAAAAGGTCGGGCGGCTGCGTTGGCCGGGAATCGAACCCGGGTCAACTGCTTGGAAGGCAGCTATGCTCACCACTATACCACCAACGCTGCACGGCCCGGGCCGGCCCGACGCGGCCGGCCCAGGGTGCGCTCCGCGCCTTCTCGCCTTGGCGCTCTCTTGCCGCCGCCGCCGCCGCGCCTCCGCCGCCCGGCGCAGCCCTGCCCCGACGTCCCGCCCGGCCGCAGCTCTGCCCGGCCACCACGGGCTGCGGCCACCACGGGCTGCGGCCGCCCGGCGCCCCAGCCTCGCCCCTCCGACTCAGCTGCACCGGCCGGTCGCCGGGCACGCCCGCCCGCCCGCCCACCTGCCCGCCCCGCGCCCCGCGCCCCGCGCCCACCGCCGCCCGCCTCTGGAGGGCGCTCTGGCCGCCTGGCCGCTCTCGGGCCCTCGGAGGCCGGCTGGGGAGCCCCGCCACGTCCCCGGCCCGGCGTCTTCCGCGTCCTCCGCGGCCTGCAGCTAGCGGCCCAGCCCGGCCCCGCGCGGGAAGGAGCAGAGGGGGCGGGCGCCAGGCCACACCACCTCCCGCATCCAGACGGGACCGGACCCATCTGCCTCCCACCCGAGCGACACCCACGGCGGCTGCGCGGCTGGGCGGCTGGGCGGCACGTCGCCGAGGAGCTCGCTGTGGCTGCCGCGGGGACCACACGAGGCCCCGGCTGCGCGGTGGCGACCCAGCGTCCGGCCTCGAGCCACGCAAAGGGCTGGGGCCGGTGGACGGTGGGCAGGCCGGGCACGCGCCGCCGGACGGCCGAGAAGAAGCGCCCCTGCCCCTCGGGAGCAAGAGGTGGCACCCAGAGCTGCGCAGGCCACCAAAAAGGGCGTCTTGCCTCCCCGTCGGGGAATCGAACCCCGGTCTCCCGCGTGACAGGCGGGGATACTCACCACTATACTAACGAGGACGGCGGCGGCCGGCCACCCGGCCGCCCGACCCCTCTCCGGCTGCCTCCCCACGCCTGCCCCTGCCTGCCCTCGACGCCCTGCCCTGCACGGGCGCCCGACACGGGCCACGCCCCACCCGACCCCAGCCCCGCTTCGGCCCCCTCTCCCGCACGGCAGCCCCCGGCCCCGACTCCGAGTCCGCCCGGACCCGGGGCCCACACACGGACCCGGACGGCGCTCAGTACTCCCAACGAGCGCTGCCTCTCTCTCGTCTGCCAGGCGGGCATCGCGCCGGGAGAAAAGGCCCCAGACGGCAAGCGGGACTGCGAGGGCGAGGGCGAGGGCGAGGGCGAGGAAGGCGGGGTGGGGAGCAGGGCAAGGGGCGCCGATGCTGCACGGGGCCTGCAGGGAGCTGGGGGTGGGGGTGCGACTGCGACGGGAGCCGCGCTGGCGGCGGCGGCGGCGGCGGCGGCGGCGGCGGCGGCGGCGGCGGCGAAGCGGCTGGCCGTGCTCCTCCGGGGCCGCCGCGCGTGTCTCGCCCCTTGCGCACCCACACAGCCGCCAGCCGGGCGCCATGACGGCCAAGGACACCAGCGTTAGCGCCGCGTCCCAGCCAGGCCAGCGGCGACGCGCTCACACCCGCCGTCAGGATGGCCGAGCGGTCTAAGGCGCTGCGTTCAGGTCGCAGTCTCCCCTGGAGGCGTGGGTTCGAATCCCACTCCTGACACGCCCACCTTTTGGCCCGCCCCACACAGCAGCCACGCCACCCGGGCCTGGACCACACCCTCTCGCGGCCGCGGCCCGCCTCGCACCCGAGCACACGCTGCCCGGGACCGAGCTCCAGCCCCTCCACCCTCGCCGCCTCGGGCTCTGAGCGCGCGCGCGCGCGCGCGCTCGCACACACACACACACGCACGCACTCCCCGGCGACTCCAGCGCCTTTCCCACACCCGCAGGCTTCGCTGACTTCGCACCTGCTGCTTTCTGGAGGCTCTTTGGTCCTCCTTCTCGTCTATTCCCGCCCCTGCCCTCCTCACCCCGGCACTCGCGAACCAGCCCAGGCTGCAAAGCTCCCCGCGCTTCCCGCTCCCACATGTGGCCGCTGGACAGCGCCTGGCTCTTCCAGCCAGCCGTCCGCTTCCGCCGCCCCCGGGAACACGCACCCACCCCACCGGCACCCCGTGCTTTTCCCCCGGCCCTAGTCCATTCTCTCCACACCCTCCCGAGGCGGCCCACACGATTCTCCACCTGGGGGCCTTCCCCTGGCCACACCTACCTGCCTGCCTGTCTGCCTCCCGGGAGCCATACAGCCCAGCCGTCTGCTGGCCAGCCGGCGGCGCGGACCCCTCCCTTCTGTGGGCCTGGCTCACGAGTCCAAGCCGGGAAGGTGGCTGCAGGGAGCAGTGAGCGGAAGCCCTAGACCCCCCCGGGCCATCCAGCCGGGCGCCACGGCGCATCTCCTGGCTCGGGGAGGCCGCCGGCCGGCCGCTCCGCCCCAGCGTTCCTCCCGGATCCAAGACCGCCCTCCTGCCTCCCAACCTGTCAAGGCACCCAGCCGGACCCCTAGGGAGAGGCGCCGGCCAGCGCGCTCAGGCCTTTGCTCTCTTGGCCCGAGACGCACTCAGAGGCGCAGGCGGCGCTACCTGGCCTCTAACTCCGTCCGACAGACGCCGGCGCGAGCGCAAACACACACACACACACACACACACACACACACACACACACACACACAAAGACACACAGCCCACCCATCCCCGCCCCCGGCCCCACGGCTCCACACACGAGAGGTCCGTTCCCCACCTCGTCTGCCGGGACACACACTGCACGCGCGAGAAAACCATCCGCCAAAGGGACTTTGGCTCGGGGCTGGGAGCAGCTGAAGGCAAGGTCCCTCGCCTGCCTGCACCTGCCACAGATGGCTCCGGCTGTTTGGGGTTCGGGCGCTGGCCGGGCTGGGTCCGGCTCCTGGCTGCCTCTGGGGACACGGGCAGGCTGTGGCGGCGGCCCTGGACCAGGGACAAAGCACAGGATGAGCCCAGTCCGCCTCCGTGCCTTCCTCTGCCCGGACGTCCGCGCCGCGCCGCGCCGCGCCCCGCCCCGCCCCGCCCCGCCCCGCCCCAGGGGCTGGCTCTCCGCGTGCCTGGAGCCTGTCTTGCAGACTGCCCGCCTCCTGCTCCCACGGAGAAGACGCTCACGCTCACGCTCACGCTCACGCTCACGCTCACTCCTGGCGGGGACCGGCAACGGAGGCGGCCGGCGCCGCTGGGGAAGCCCTCTGTGGACCACGTCCGTGGGCGCATGGGTGGTTCAGTGGTAGAATTCTCGCCTGCCACGCGGGAGGCCCGGGTTCGATTCCCGGCCCATGCAACGCGCCATCCCCTTTTGGCCCCGCAGCGCCAACTGCGCGCTACGCTTCCTCTCTCCCACCTTCAGAGCACCTGGCCAAAGCCACGTCTGCTCCTCTCTGGGGGCCCGCCCACGCCCCATCACGTCCCCGCCCCTGCCCCTGCCGCACATTCCCTTCCTCCTCCCTGGCTCGCTCGCCCTGGGGACAAAACTCCGCCCGCCCGGGAGCCAAGGGCCCATCCGCGCCCGCCCGGACACCTGCCTTGCCCTTCTTTTCTTTAACGACGCTCGCCTCGCTCCAGTCTCCCGATTCACTGCAAGGAACGCATCCACGCACCAACTCGCGCTGCCACCCACACGCTCCTCCCCTTCCCTGGGCACCACCTCGCGCCCCCGCCCCTCCCACCAGCCCCTCCCACCCCGACACAGACACACACACACACACACACACGCGCGCGCGCGCGCGCGCTCTGGCTCACTCTACCCACACTCCAGAAATCCTCCCCTTTTGCACAACCGGCGGAAACCAAGCTGCCGCGCCGGGAGGGTCGCTCACAGACTCCAGGTGGCACCGGCACCCGCACCCGCAAGACCCCAGCGTGCCTAACGTCATGGTCGCGCAGGCCCTTGATTCTCTGCGTCCCGCTTCGCCGCCGCGCTATCGTGCCAACGCGGCTTCCTCTTCCACCGCGAGAGCCACCCACGGCACCAAAGTCCACCACCGTCCTCCATCCCTCTCCCACCCCGACCTCCACCTCTCCTCCCCTCCACACACACCCACACGCACACACACACGCAAAAGCGAGGACTCCGAGGAAACTTCCCGTGGGCACGGGAAGCACCCGGAGACCCACGGCCGCCCGCGGCTCCTCCGCACCGCTGCAGGGGGCTTGTCCGGTTGAAGCGAGTGTGTCCCAGCAGGTGTGCGCGGCGCACCGGCTGACCGCTCGGCCTCGAGAGGGGACACCTCTGATCACAGAGCAAATCCCCGGCGGACAGGGGTGCCCAAGTTGGGGCGGGAAGGAGACTGAGGTGTGCGATGGACCTTGGGAGGCATCCACAGAAGAGGACGGATACAGACAGGGGTGGACAGAGGGACGGACGGCGCCTATCTTGGCGAGGCACGGGGCGAGGCGGGATGGGAAACTGTGAAACGTGCAACTGTGAAAAGTGTGCGTGAGTGGGGGGGGGGTGGGTGGTGGAGGACGCCGCTCATCGGGGGTGCGGGCTGGGGCGCGGAGGTGGCGAAAGGGACCACTGGGTAACACGCTGGCCCCTTTGCCAAAGGATGGAAGGGACCGACGTGTCCTGCAATTGGAATGACAAGTTGGCGACAAGTGCGCCCAGTCCCCCGGGGTGCCTCGACCGCCACCCACCTGCCTGGCTGCTGGGTTGTCTTCCCCCGTGGCTCCCACGGCACCTCCCCGCTGTCTCACCTCCAGTGCCCCGGGGAGTCCGGGCCGTGCCCGGATGCCTCTTCCCTCCTCCACCTCCCGGGCACGGCGGTCGGACTCTGTGCTCGCATCGGCGCCCAAGACCGGCGTGCCCCTGGGGTCCGCTGTCCGTCGCCGGGGAGAGACGCAGCCAGCCAGGTCGTGGCGCTCCCGCCCCGCGTGGGGCAGGGAAGCCGCCCGAGAGGTGGCAGGCCCGAGGGGGGCTGCTCGGCCAGGTGACGGGACTCAGGGCTGCGCGTGGCTCACCTGACCCACGCGCCCGGCACCGCCACCGCGGGCACCTCAGGAGGGAGGACAGGATGGCTCGTCAGCCTGGCCAGCTAGGAGCGCCACCGGAGGGGGCGGTGGGGGTCCGAGCGCACTCGGGGGGCAGGGGCGCCTGCGCACACTGGTGGTCCCGGCCGGGGACAGAGGCCGCCCCGCCCACTCGCGTCTCGGGCTGTGGAAGCGAAGGTGCCAGGCGAGCGCGTGCGCGGGGGGGGGGGGGGGGGGGCGAAGGGGAGAGGCGATGCCGAGGGCCTCCGGTGGGCCAGCCAGGCCAAAAGGCTCGGACGGGCCGAGGTGGCAGGGCGAGGCCGGGGCCGCCCGTCGGGGCGTGGCAGGTGGCCTTGTGTGCACCCCTCCATCTTGGCGGCGGGGCCCGCGACAAGCTAGCCAGCTCTGGCCTGGCGTGCTGGCGTGGGCTAAAAGGGGGTGGTGCGGGTGCACTGGGGGCGAGACGGTGGGTGGCTCGGCTCGGCTCGGCCGGCCGGGAGGGGAGGCCCCGGAGGGCCAGAGGAAGAAGAAAGGCTTCCCTGACCGGGAATCGAACCCGGGCCGCGGCGGTGAGAGCGCCGAATCCTAACCACTAGACCACCAGGGAGCGACAGGCTGCGCGCCTGGCCTGCACCCCCTGGACCCAGCGCCTCCATTCCACCCACGCGGCTCCGCTTGGGCCCCGAGGCCCCTGCCTCTGCACGTCCAGCCGCCCGCGGGCCCCACGCAGTCCACCCGGCCCGCTGGCAGCACCCGCAAAACGCTGCGCGCCGGCCGCCCTCGCACCCGCACGCCGCCTCGGGCCACGTGCCCAGCGCCCAGCGCCCAGCGGGCCGGCACGCCGTCCCCCACTGCCAGCGCCCGGCGGGCCTGGCCAGGAGGGCCCCGGAGCGGCGCAAAAGGTCGGGCGGCTGCGTTGGCCGGGAATCGAACCCGGGTCAACTGCTTGGAAGGCAGCTATGCTCACCACTATACCACCAACGCTGCACGGCCCGGGCCGGCCCGACGCGGCCGGCCCAGGGTGCGCTCCGCGCCTTCTCGCCTTGGCGCTCTCTTGCCGCCGCCGCCGCCGCGCCTCCGCCGCCCGGCGCAGCCCTGCCCCGACGTCCCGCCCGGCCGCAGCTCTGCCCGGCCACCACGGGCTGCGGCCACCACGGGCTGCGGCCGCCCGGCGCCCCAGCCTCGCCCCTCCGACTCAGCTGCACCGGCCGGTCGCCGGGCACGCCCGCCCGCCCGCCCACCTGCCCGCCCCGCGCCCCGCGCCCCGCGCCCACCGCCGCCCGCCTCTGGAGGGCGCTCTGGCCGCCTGGCCGCTCTCGGGCCCTCGGAGGCCGGCTGGGGAGCCCCGCCACGTCCCCGGCCCGGCGTCTTCCGCGTCCTCCGCGGCCCGCAGCTAGCGGCCCAGCCCGGCCCCGCGCGGGAAGGAGCAGAGGGGGCGGGCGCCAGGCCACACCACCTCCCGCATCCAGACGGGACCGGACCCATCTGCCTCCCACCCGAGCGACACCCACGGCGGCTGCGCGGCTGGGCGGCTGGGCGGCACGTCGCCGAGGAGCTCGCTGTGGCTGCCGCGGGGACCACACGAGGCCCCGGCTGCGCGGTGGCGACCCAGCGTCCGGCCTCGAGCCACGCAAAGGGCTGGGGCCGGTGGACGGTGGGCAGGCCGGGCACGCGCCGCCGGACGGCCGAGAAGAAGCGCCCCTGCCCCTCGGGAGCAAGAGGTGGCACCCAGAGCTGCGCAGGCCACCAAAAAGGGCGTCTTGCCTCCCCGTCGGGGAATCGAACCCCGGTCTCCCGCGTGACAGGCGGGGATACTCACCACTATACTAACGAGGACGGCGGCGGCCGGCCACCCGGGCGCCCGACCCCTCTCCGGCTGCCTCCCCACGCCTGCCCCTGCCTGCCCTCGACGCCCTGCCCTGCACGGGCGCCCGACACGGGCCACGCCCCACCCGACCCCAGCCCCGCTTCGGCCCCCTCTCCCGCACGGCAGCCCCCGGCCCCGACTCCGAGTCCGCCCGGACCCGGGGCCCACACACGGACCCGGACGGCGCTCAGTACTCCCAACGAGCGCTGCCTCTCTCTCGTCTGCCAGGCGGGCATCGCGCCGGGAGAAAAGGCCCCAGACGGCAAGCGGGACTGCGAGGGCGAGGGCGAGGGCGAGGGCGAGGAAGGCGGGGTGGGGAGCAGGGCAAGGGGCGCCGACGCTGCACGGGGCCTGCAGGGAGCTGGGGGTGGGGGTGCGACTGCGACGGGAGCCGCGCTGGCGGCGGCGGCGGCGGCGGCGGCGGCGGCGGCGAAGCGGCTGGCCGTGCTCCTCCGGGGCCGCCGCGCGTGTCTCGCCCCTTGCGCACCCACACAGCCGCCAGCCGGGCGCCATGACGGCCAAGGACACCAGCGTTAGCGCCGCGTCCCAGCCAGGCCAGCGGCGACGCGCTCACACCCGCCGTCAGGATGGCCGAGCGGTCTAAGGCGCTGCGTTCAGGTCGCAGTCTCCCCTGGAGGCGTGGGTTCGAATCCCACTCCTGACACGCCCACCTTTTGGCCCGCCCCACACAGCAGCCACGCCACCCGGGCCTGGACCACACCCTCTCGCGGCCGCGGCCCGCCTCGCACCCGAGCACACGCTGCCCGGGACCGAGCTCCAGCCCCTCCACCCTCGCCGCCTCGGGCTCTGAGCGCGCGCGCGCGCGCGCGCTCGCACACACACACACACGCACGCACTCCCCGGCGACTCCAGCGCCTTTCCCACACCCGCAGGCTTCGCTGACTTCGCACCTGCTGCTTTCTGGAGGCTCTTTGGTCCTCCTTCTCGTCTATTCCCGCCCCTGCCCTCCTCACCCCGGCACTCGCGAACCAGCCCAGGCTGCAAAGCTCCCCGCGCTTCCCGCTCCCACATGTGGCCGCTGGACAGCGCCTGGCTCTTCCAGCCAGCCGTCCGCTTCCGCCGCCCCCGGGAACACGCACCCACCCCACCGGCACCCCGTGCTTTTCCCCCGGCCCTAGTCCATTCTCTCCACACCCTCCCGAGGCGGCCCACACGATTCTCCACCTGGGGGCCTTCCCCTGGCCACACCTACCTGCCTGCCTGTCTGCCTCCCGGGAGCCATACAGCCCAGCCGTCTGCTGGCCAGCCGGCGGCGCGGACCCCTCCCTTCTGTGGGCCTGGCTCACGAGTCCAAGCCGGGAAGGTGGCTGCAGGGAGCAGTGAGCGGAAGCCCTAGACCCCCCCGGGCCATCCAGCCGGGCGCCACGGCGCATCTCCTGGCTCGGGGAGGCCGCCGGCCGGCCACTCCGCCCCAGCGTTCCTCCCGGATCCAAGACCGCCCTCCTGCCTCCCAACCTGTCAAGGCACCCAGCCGGACCCCTAGGGAGAGGCGCCGGCCAGCGCGCTCAGGCCTTTGCTCTCTTGGCCCGAGACGCACTCAGAGGCGCAGGCGGCGCTACCTGGCCTCTAACTCCGTCCGACAGACGCCGGCGCGAGCGCAAACACACACACACACACACACACACACACACACACACACACACAAAGACACACAGCCCACCCATCCCCGCCCCCGGCCCCACGGCTCCACACACGAGAGGTCCGTTCCCCACCCCGTCTGCCGGGACACACACTGCACGCGCGAGAAAACCATCCGCCAAAGGGACTTTGGCTCGGGGCTGGGAGCAGCTGAAGGCAAGGTCCCTCGCCTGCCTGCACCTGCCACAGATGGCTCCGGCTGTTTGGGGTTCGGGCGCTGGCCGGGCTGGGTCCGGCTCCTGGCTGCCTCTGGGGACACGGGCAGGCTGTGGCGGCGGCCCTGGACCAGGGACAAAGCACAGGATGAGCCCAGTCCGCCTCCGTGCCTTCCTCTGCCCGGACGTCCGCGCCGCGCCGCGCCGCGCCCCGCCCCGCCCCGCCCCAGGGGCTGGCTCTCCGCGTGCCTGGAGCCTGTCTTGCAGACTGCCCGCCTCCTGCTCCCACGGAGAAGACGCTCACGCTCACGCTCACGCTCACGCTCACGCTCACTCCTGGCGGGGACCGGCAACGGAGGCGGCCGGCGCCGCTGGGGAAGCCCTCTGTGGACCACGTCCGTGGGCGCATGGGTGGTTCAGTGGTAGAATTCTCGCCTGCCACGCGGGAGGCCCGGGTTCGATTCCCGGCCCATGCAACGCGCCATCCCCTTTTGGCCCCGCAGCGCCAACTGCGCGCTACGCTTCCTCTCTCCCACCTTCAGAGCACCTGGCCAAAGCCACGTCTGCTCCTCTCTGGGGGCCCGCCCACGCCCCATCACGTCCCCGCCCCTGCCGCACATTCCCTTCCTCCTCCCTGGCTCGCTCGCCCTGGGGACAAAACTCCGCCCACCCGCCCGCCCGCCCGGGAGCCAAGGGCCCATCCGCGCCCGCCCGGACACCTGCCTTGCCCTTCTTCTCTTTAACGACGCTCGCCTCGCTCCAGTCTCCCGATTCACTGCAAGGAACGCATCCACGCACCAACTCGCGCTGCCACCCACACGCTCCTCCCCTTCCCTGGGCACCACCTCGCGCCCCCGCCCCTCCCACCAGCCCCTCCCACCCCGACACAGACACACACACACACACACACACGCGCGCGCGCGCGCGCGCTCTGGCTCACTCTACCCACACTCCAGAAATCCTCCCCTTTTGCACAACCGGCGGAAACCAAGCTGCCGCGCCGGGAGGGTCGCTCACAGACTCCAGGTGGCACCGGCACCCGCACCCGCAAGACCCCAGCGTGCCTAACGTCATGGTCGCGCAGGCCCTTGATTCTCTGCGTCCCGCTTCGCCGCCGCGCTATCGTGCCAACGCGGCTTCCTCTTCCACCGCGAGAGCCACCCACGGCACCAAAGTCCACCACCGTCCTCCATCCCTCTCCCACCCCGACCTCCACCTCTCCTCCCCTCCACACACACCCACACGCACACACACACGCAAAAGCGAGGACTCCGAGGAAACTTCCCGTGGGCACGGGAAGCACCCGGAGACCCACGGCCGCCCGCGGCTCCTCCGCACCGCTGCAGGGGGCTTGTCCGGTTGAAGCGAGTGTGTCCCAGCAGGTGTGCGCGGCGCACCGGCTGACCGCTCGGCCTCGAGAGGGGACACCTCTGATCACAGAGCAAATCCCCGGCGGACAGGGGTGCCCAAGTTGGGGCGGGAAGGAGACTGAGGTGTGCGATGGACCTTGGGAGGCATCCACAGAAGAGGACGGATACAGACAGGGGTGGACAGAGGGACGGACGGCGCCTATCTTGGCGAGGCACGGGGCGAGGCGGGATGGGAAACTGTGAAACGTGCAACTGTGAAAAGTGTGCGTGAGTGGGGGGGGGGTGGGTGGTGGAGGACGCCGCTCATCGGGGGTGCGGGCTGGGGCGCGGAGGTGGCGAAAGGGACCACTGGGTAACACGCTGGCCCCTTTGCCAAAGGATGGAAGGGACCGACGTGTCCTGCAATTGGAATGACAAGTTGGCGACAAGTGCGCCCAGTCCCCCGGGGTGCCTCGACCGCCACCCACCTGCCTGGCTGCTGGGTTGTCTTCCCCCGTGGCTCCCACGGCACCTCCCCGCTGTCTCACCTCCAGTGCCCCGGGGAGTCCGGGCCGTGCCCGGATGCCTCTTCCCTCCTCCACCTCCCGGGCACGGCGGTCGGACTCTGTGCTCGCATCGGCGCCCAAGACCGGCGTGCCCCTGGGGTCCGCTGTCCGTCGCCGGGGAGAGACGCAGCCAGCCAGGTCGTGGCGCTCCCGCCCCGCGTGGGGCAGGGAAGCCGCCCGAGAGGTGGCAGGCCCGAGGGGGGCTGCTCGGCCAGGTGACGGGACTCAGGGCTGCGCGTGGCTCACCTGACCCACGCGCCCGGCACCGCCACCGCGGGCACCTCAGGAGGGAGGACAGGATGGCTCGTCAGCCTGGCCAGCTAGGAGCGCCACCGGAGGGGGCGGTGGGGGTCCGAGCGCACTCGGGGGGCAGGGGCGCCTGCGCACACTGGTGGTCCCGGCCGGGGACAGAGGCCGCCCCGCCCACTCGCGTCTCGGGCTGTGGAAGCGAAGGTGCCAGGCGAGCGCGTGCGCGGGGGGGGGGGGGGGGGGGCGAAGGGGAGAGGCGATGCCGAGGGCCTCCGGTGGGCCAGCCAGGCCAAAAGGCTCGGACGGGCCGAGGTGGCAGGGCGAGGCCGGGGCCGCCCGTCGGGGCGTGGCAGGTGGCCTTGTGTGCACCCCTCCATCGTGGCGGCGGGGCCCGCGACAAGCTAGCCAGCTCTGGCCTGGCGTGCTGGCGTGGGCTAAAAGGGGGTGGTGCGGGTGCACTGGGGGCGAGACGGTGGGTGGCTCGGCTCGGCTCGGCCGGCCGGGAGGGGAGGCCCCGGAGGGCCAGAGGAAGAAGAAAGGCTTCCCTGACCGGGAATCGAACCCGGGCCGCGGCGGTGAGAGCGCCGAATCCTAACCACTAGACCACCAGGGAGCGACAGGCTGCGCGCCTGGCCTGCACCCCCTGGACCCAGCGCCTCCATTCCACCCACGCGGCTCCGCTTGGGCCCCGAGGCCCCTGCCTCTGCACGTCCAGCCGCCCGCGGGCCCCACGCAGTCCACCCGGCCCGCTGGCAGCACCCGCAAAACGCTGCGCGCCGGCCGCCCTCGCACCCGCACGCCGCCTCGGGCCACGTGCCCAGCGCCCAGCGCCCAGCGGGCCGGCACGCCGTCCCCCACTGCCAGCGCCCGGCGGGCCTGGCCAGGAGGGCCCCGGAGCGGCGCAAAAGGTCGGGCGGCTGCGTTGGCCGGGAATCGAACCCGGGTCAACTGCTTGGAAGGCAGCTATGCTCACCACTATACCACCAACGCTGCACGGCCCGGGCCGGCCCGACGCGGCCGGCCCAGGGTGCGCTCCGCGCCTTCTCGCCTTGGCGCTCTCTTGCCGCCGCCGCCGCCGCGCCTCCGCCGCCCGGCGCAGCCCTGCCCCGACGTCCCGCCCGGCCGCAGCTCTGCCCGGCCACCACGGGCTGCGGCCACCACGGGCTGCGGCCGCCCGGCGCCCCAGCCTCGCCCCTCCGACTCAGCTGCACCGGCCGGTCGCCGGGCACGCCCGCCCGCCCGCCCACCTGCCCGCCCCGCGCCCCGCGCCCCGCGCCCACCGCCGCCCGCCTCTGGAGGGCGCTCTGGCCGCCTGGCCGCTCTCGGGCCCTCGGAGGCCGGCTGGGGAGCCCCGCCACGTCCCCGGCCCGGCGTCTTCCGCGTCCTCCGCGGCCCGCAGCTAGCGGCCCAGCCCGGCCCCGCGCGGGAAGGAGCAGAGGGGGCGGGCGCCAGGCCACACCACCTCCCGCATCCAGACGGGACCGGACCCATCTGCCTCCCACCCGAGCGACACCCACGGCGGCTGCGCGGCTGGGCGGCTGGGCGGCACGTCGCCGAGGAGCTCGCTGTGGCTGCCGCGGGGACCACACGAGGCCCCGGCTGCGCGGTGGCGACCCAGCGTCCGGCCTCGAGCCACGCAAAGGGCTGGGGCCGGTGGACGGTGGGCAGGCCGGGCACGCGCCGCCGGACGGCCGAGAAGAAGCGCCCCTGCCCCTCGGGAGCAAGAGGTGGCACCCAGAGCTGCGCAGGCCACCAAAAAGGGCGTCTTGCCTCCCCGTCGGGGAATCGAACCCCGGTCTCCCGCGTGACAGGCGGGGATACTCACCACTATACTAACGAGGACGGCGGCGGCCGGCCACCCGGCCGCCCGACCCCTCTCCGGCTGCCTCCCCACGCCTGCCCCTGCCTGCCCTCGACGCCCTGCCCTGCACGGGCGCCCGACACGGGCCACGCCCCACCCGACCCCAGCCCCGCTTCGGCCCCCTCTCCCGCACGGCAGCCCCCGGCCCCGACTCCGAGTCCGCCCGGACCCGGGGCCCACACACGGACCCGGACGGCGCTCAGTACTCCCAACGAGCGCTGCCTCTCTCTCGTCTGCCAGGCGGGCATCGCGCCGGGAGAAAAGGCCCCAGACGGCAAGCGGGACTGCGAGGGCGAGGGCGAGGGCGAGGGCGAGGAAGGCGGGGTGGGGAGCAGGGCAAGGGGCGCCGACGCTGCACGGGGCCTGCAGGGAGCTGGGGGTGGGGGTGCGACTGCGACGGGAGCCGCGCTGGCGGCGGCGGCGGCGGCGGCGGCGGCGGCGGCGGCGGCGGCGGCGAAGCGGCTGGCCGTGCTCCTCCGGGGCCGCCGCGCGTGTCTCGCCCCTTGCGCACCCACACAGCCGCCAGCCGGGCGCCATGACGGCCAAGGACACCAGCGTTAGCGCCGCGTCCCAGCCAGGCCAGCGGCGACGCGCTCACACCCGCCGTCAGGATGGCCGAGCGGTCTAAGGCGCTGCGTTCAGGTCGCAGTCTCCCCTGGAGGCGTGGGTTCGAATCCCACTCCTGACACGCCCACCTTTTGGCCCGCCCCACACAGCAGCCACGCCACCCGGGCCTGGACCACACCCTCTCGCGGCCGCGGCCCGCCTCGCACCCGAGCACACGCTGCCCGGGACCGAGCTCCAGCCCCTCCACCCTCGCCGCCTCGGGCTCTGAGCGCGCGCGCAGCGCGCGCGCGCTCGCACACACACACACACGCACGCACTCCCCGGCGACTCGAGCGCCTTTCCCACACCCGCAGGCTTCGCTGACTTCGCACCTGCTGCTTTCTGGAGGCTCTTTGGTCCTCCTTCTCGTCTATTCCCGCCCCTGCCCTCCTCACCCCGGCACTCGCGAACCAGCCCAGGCTGCAAAGCTCCCCGCGCTTCCCGCTCCCACATGTGGCCGCTGGACAGCGCCTGGCTCTTCCAGCCAGCCGTCCGCTTCCGCCGCCCCCGGGAACACGCACCCACCCCACCGGCACCCCGTGCTTTTCCCCCGGCCCTAGTCCATTCTCTCCACACCCTCCCGAGGCGGCCCACACGATTCTCCACCTGGGGGCCTTCCCCTGGCCACACCTACCTGCCTGCCTGTCTGCCTCCCGGGAGCCATACAGCCCAGCCGTCTGCTGGCCAGCCGGCGGCGCGGACCCCTCCCTTCTGTGGGCCTGGCTCACGAGTCCAAGCCGGGAAGGTGGCTGCAGGGAGCAGTGAGCGGAAGCCCTAGACCCCCCCCGGCCATCCAGCCGGGCGCCACGGCGCATCTCCTGGCTCGGGGAGGCCGCCGGCCGGCCGCTCCGCCCCAGCGTTCCTCCCGGATCCAAGACCGCCCTCCTGCCTCCCAACCTGTCAAGGCACCCAGCCGGACCCCTAGGGAGAGGCGCCGGCCAGCGCGCTCAGGCCTTTGCTCTCTTGGCCCGAGACGCACTCAGAGGCGCAGGCGGCGCTACCTGGCCTCTAACTCCGTGCGACAGACGCCGGCGCGAGCGCAAACACACACACACACACACACACACACACACACACACACACACAAAGACACACAGCCCACCCATCCCCGCCCCCGGCCCCACGGCTCCACACACGAGAGGTCCGTTCCCCACCCCGTCTGCCGGGACACACACTGCACGCGCGAGAAAACCATCCGCCAAAGGGACTTTGGCTCGGGGCTGGGAGCAGCTGAAGGCAAGGTCCCTCGCCTGCCTGCACCTGCCACAGATGGCTCCGGCTGTTTGGGGTTCGGGCGCTGGCCGGGCTGGGTCCGGCTCCTGGCTGCCTCTGGGGACACGGGCAGGCTGTGGCGGCGGCCCTGGACCAGGGACAAAGCACAGGATGAGCCCAGTCCGCCTCCGTGCCTTCCTCTGCCCGGACGTCCGCGCCGCGCCGCGCCGCGCCCCGCCCACCCCGCCCCAGGGGCTGGCTCTCCGCGTGCCTGGAGCCTGTCTTGCAGACTGCCCACCTCCTGCTCCCACGGAGAAGACGCTCACGCTCACGCTCACGCTCACTCCTGGCGGGGACCGGCAACGGAGGCGGCCGGCGCCGCTGGGGAAGCCCTCTGTGGACCACGTCCGTGGGCGCATGGGTGGTTCAGTGGTAGAATTCTCGCCTGCCACGCGGGAGGCCCGGGTTCGATTCCCGGCCCATGCAACGCGCCATCCCCTTTTGGCCCCGCAGCGCCAACTGCGCGCTACGCTTCCTCTCTCCCACCTTCAGAGCACCTGGCCAAAGCCACGTCTGCTCCTCTCTGGGGGCCCGCCCACGCCCCATCCCGTCCCCGCCCCTGCCGCACATTCCCTTCCTCCTCCCTGGCTCGCTCGCCCTGGGGACAAAACTCCGCCCACCCGCCCGCCCGCCCGGGAGCCAAGGGCCCATCCGCGCCCGCCCGGACACCTGCCTTGCCCTTCTTCTCTTTAACGACGCTCGCCTCGCTCCAGTCTCCCGATTCACTGCAAGGAACGCATCCACGCACCAACTCGCGCTGCCACCCACACGCTCCTCCCCTTCCCTGGGCACCACCTCGCGCCCCCGCCCCTCCCACCAGCCCCTCCCACCCCGACACAGACACACACACACACACACACACGCGCGCGCGCGCGCGCGCTCTGGCTCACTCTACCCACACTCCAGAAATCCTCCCCTTTTGCACAACCGGCGGAAACCAAGCTGCCGCGCCGGGAGGGTCGCTCACAGACTCCAGGTGGCACCGGCACCCGCACCCGCAAGACCCCAGCGTGCCTAACGTCATGGTCGCGCAGGCCCTTGATTCTCTGCGTCCCGCTTCGCCGCCGCGCTATCGTGCCAACGCGGCTTCCTCTTCCACCGCGAGAGCCACCCACGGCACCAAAGTCCACCACCGTCCTCCATCCCTCTCCCACCCCGACCTCCACCTCTCCTCCCCTCCACACACACCCACACGCACACACACACGCAAAAGCGAGGACTCCGAGGAAACTTCCCGTGGGCACGGGAAGCACCCGGAGACCCACGGCCGCCCGCGGCTCCTCCGCACCGCTGCAGGGGGCTTGTCCGGTTGAAGCGAGTGTGTCCCAGCAGGTGTGCGCGGCGCACCGGCTGACCGCTCGGCCTCGAGAGGGGACACCTCTGATCACAGAGCAAATCCCCGGCGGACAGGGGTGCCCAAGTTGGGGCGGGAAGGAGACTGAGGTGTGCGATGGACCTTGGGAGGCATCCACAGAAGAGGACGGATACAGACAGGGGTGGACAGAGGGACGGACGGCGCCTATCTTGGCGAGGCACGGGGCGAGGCGGGATGGGAAACTGTGAAACGTGCAACTGTGAAAAGTGTGCGTGAGTGGGGGGGGGGTGGGTGGTGGAGGACGCCGCTCATCGGGGGTGCGGGCTGGGGCGCGGAGGTGGCGAAAGGGACCACTGGGTAACACGCTGGCCCCTTTGCCAAAGGATGGAAGGGACCGACGTGTCCTGCAATTGGAATGACAAGTTGGCGACAAGTGCGCCCAGTCCCCCGGGGTGCCTCGACCGCCACCCACCTGCCTGGCTGCTGGGTTGTCTTCCCCCGTGGCTCCCACGGCACCTCCCCGCTGTCTCACCTCCAGTGCCCCGGGGAGTCCGGGCCGTGCCCGGATGCCTCTTCCCTCCTCCACCTCCCGGGCACGGCGGTCGGACTCTGCGCTCGCATCGGCGCCCAAGACCGGCGTGCCCCTGGGGTCCGCTGTCCGTCGCCGGGGAGAGACGCAGCCAGCCAGGTCGTGGCGCTCCCGCCCCGCGTGGGGCAGGGAAGCCGCCCGAGAGGTGGCAGGCCCGAGGGGGGCTGCTCGGCCAGGTGACGGGACTCAGGGCTGCGCGTGGCTCACCTGACCCACGCGCCCGGCACCGCCACCGCGGGCACCTCAGGAGGGAGGACAGGATGGCTCGTCAGCCTGGCCAGCTAGGAGCGCCACCGGAGGGGGCGGTGGGGGTCCGAGCGCACTCGGGGGGCAGGGGCGCCTGCGCACACTGGTGGTCCCGGCCGGGGACAGAGGCCGCCCCGCCCACTCGCGTCTCGGGCTGTGGAAGCGAAGGTGCCAGGCGAGCGCGTGCGCGGGGGGGGGGGGGGGGCGAAGGGGAGAGGCGATGCCGAGGGCCTCCGGTGGGCCAGCCAGGCCAAAAGGCTCGGACGGGCCGAGGTGGCAGGGCGAGGCCGGGGCCGCCCGTCGGGGCGTGGCAGGTGGCCTTGTGTGCACCCCTCCATCGTGGCGGCGGGGCCCGCGACAAGCTAGCCAGCTCTGGCCTGGCGTGCTGGCGTGGGCTAAAAGGGGGTGGTGCGGGTGCACTGGGGGCGAGACGGTGGGTGGCTCGGCTCGGCTCGGCCGGCCGGGAGGGGAGGCCCCGGAGGGCCAGAGGAAGAAGAAAGGCTTCCCTGACCGGGAATCGAACCCGGGCCGCGGCGGTGAGAGCGCCGAATCCTAACCACTAGACCACCAGGGAGCGACAGGCTGCGCGCCTGGCCTGCACCCCCTGGACCCAGCGCCTCCATTCCACCCACGCGGCTCCGCTTGGGCCCCGAGGCCCCTGCCTCTGCACGTCCAGCCGCCCGCGGGCCCCACGCAGTCCACCCGGCCCGCTGGCAGCACCCGCAAAACGCTGCGCGCCGGCCGCCCTCGCACCCGCACGCCGCCTCGGGCCACGTGCCCAGCGCCCAGCGCCCAGCGGGCCGGCACGCCGTCCCCCACTGCCAGCGCCCGGCGGGCCTGGCCAGGAGGGCCCCGGAGCGGCGCAAAAGGTCGGGCGGCTGCGTTGGCCGGGAATCGAACCCGGGTCAACTGCTTGGAAGGCAGCTATGCTCACCACTATACCACCAACGCTGCACGGCCCGGGCCGGCCCGACGCGGCCGGCCCAGGGTGCGCTCCGCGCCTTCTCGCCTTGGCGCTCTCTTGCCGCCGCCGCCGCCGCGCCTCCGCCGCCCGGCGCAGCCCTGCCCCGACGTCCCGCCCGGCCGCAGCTCTGCCCGGCCACCACGGGCTGCGGCCACCACGGGCTGCGGCCGCCCGGCGCCCCAGCCTCGCCCCTCCGACTCAGCTGCACCGGCCGGTCGCCGGGCACGCCCGCCCGCCCGCCCACCTGCCCGCCCCGCGCCCCGCGCCCCGCGCCCACCGCCGCCCGCCTCTGGAGGGCGCTCTGGCCGCCTGGCCGCTCTCGGGCCCTCGGAGGCCGGCTGGGGAGCCCCGCCACGTCCCCGGCCCGGCGTCTTCCGCGTCCTCCGCGGCCTGCAGCTAGCGGCCCAGCCCGGCCCCGCGCGGGAAGGAGCAGAGGGGGCGGGCGCCAGGCCACACCACCTCCCGCATCCAGACGGGACCGGACCCATCTGCCTCCCACCCGAGCGACACCCACGGCGGCTGCGCGGCTGGGCGGCTGGGCGGCACGTCGCCGAGGAGCTCGCTGTGGCTGCCGCGGGGACCACACGAGGCCCCGGCTGCGCGGTGGCGACCCAGCGTCCGGCCTCGAGCCACGCAAAGGGCTGGGGCCGGTGGACGGTGGGCAGGCCGGGCACGCGCCGCCGGACGGCCGAGAAGAAGCGCCCCTGCCCCTCGGGAGCAAGAGGTGGCACCCAGAGCTGCGCAGGCCACCAAAAAGGGCGTCTTGCCTCCCCGTCGGGGAATCGAACCCCGGTCTCCCGCGTGACAGGCGGGGATACTCACCACTATACTAACGAGGACGGCGGCGGCCGGCCACCCGGCCGCCCGACCCCTCTCCGGCTGCCTCCCCACGCCTGCCCCTGCCTGCCCTCGACGCCCTGCCCTGCACGGGCGCCCGACACGGGCCACGCCCCACCCGACCCCAGCCCCGCTTCGGCCCCCTCTCCCGCACGGCAGCCCCCGGCCCCGACTCCGAGTCCGCCCGGACCCGGGGCCCACACACGGACCCGGACGGCGCTCAGTACTCCCAACGAGCGCTGCCTCTCTCTCGTCTGCCAGGCGGGCATCGCGCCGGGAGAAAAGGCCCCAGACGGCAAGCGGGACTGCGAGGGCGAGGGCGAGGGCGAGGGCGAGGAAGGCGGGGTGGGGAGCAGGGCAAGGGGCGCCGATGCTGCACGGGGCCTGCAGGGAGCTGGGGGTGGGGGTGCGACTGCGACGGGAGCCGCGCTGGCGGCGGCGGCGGCGGCGGCGGCGGCGGCGGCGGCGGCGGCGGCGGCGAAGCGGCTGGCCGTGCTCCTCCGGGGCCGCCGCGCGTGTCTCGCCCCTTGCGCACCCACACAGCCGCCAGCCGGGCGCCATGACGGCCAAGGACACCAGCGTTAGCGCCGCGTCCCAGCCAGGCCAGCGGCGACGCGCTCACACCCGCCGTCAGGATGGCCGAGCGGTCTAAGGCGCTGCGTTCAGGTCGCAGTCTCCCCTGGAGGCGTGGGTTCGAATCCCACTCCTGACACGCCCACCTTTTGGCCCGCCCCACACAGCAGCCACGCCACCCGGGCCTGGACCACACCCTCTCGCGGCCGCGGCCCGCCTCGCACCCGAGCACACGCTGCCCGGGACCGAGCTCCAGCCCCTCCACCCTCGCCGCCTCGGGCTCTGAGCGCGCGCGCGCGCGCGCGCGCTCGCACACACACACACACGCACGCACTCCCCGGCGACTCGAGCGCCTTTCCCACACCCGCAGGCTTCGCTGACTTCGCACCTGCTGCTTTCTGGAGGCTCTTTGGTCCTCCTTCTCGTCTATTCCCGCCCCTGCCCTCCTCACCCCGGCACTCGCGAACCAGCCCAGGCTGCAAAGCTCCCCGCGCTTCCCGCTCCCACATGTGGCCGCTGGACAGCGCCTGGCTCTTCCAGCCAGCCGTCCGCTTCCGCCGCCCCCGGGAACACGCACCCACCCCACCGGCACCCCGTGCTTTTCCCCCGGCCCTAGTCCATTCTCTCCACACCCTCCCGAGGCGGCCCACACGATTCTCCACCTGGGGGCCTTCCCCTGGCCACACCTACCTGCCTGCCTGTCTGCCTCCCGGGAGCCATACAGCCCAGCCGTCTGCTGGCCAGCCGGCGGCGCGGACCCCTCCCTTCTGTGGGCCTGGCTCACGAGTCCAAGCCGGGAAGGTGGCTGCAGGGAGCAGTGAGCGGAAGCCCTAGACCCCCCCGGGCCATCCAGCCGGGCGCCACGGCGCATCTCCTGGCTCGGGGAGGCCGCCGGCCGGCCGCTCCGCCCCAGCGTTCCTCCCGGATCCAAGACCGCCCTCCTGCCTCCCAACCTGTCAAGGCACCCAGCCGGACCCCTAGGGAGAGGCGCCGGCCAGCGCGCTCAGGCCTTTGCTCTCTTGGCCCGAGACGCACTCAGAGGCGCAGGCGGCGCTACCTGGCCTCTAACTCCGTCCGACAGACGCCGGCGCGAGCGCAAACACACACACACACACACACACACACACACACACACACACACACAAAGACACACAGCCCACCCATCCCCGCCCCCGGCCCCACGGCTCCACACACGAGAGGTCCGTTCCCCACCTCGTCTGCCGGGACACACACTGCACGCGCGAGAAAACCATCCGCCAAAGGGACTTTGGCTCGGGGCTGGGAGCAGCTGAAGGCAAGGTCCCTCGCCTGCCTGCACCTGCCACAGATGGCTCCGGCTGTTTGGGGTTCGGGCGCTGGCCGGGCTGGGTCCGGCTCCTGGCTGCCTCTGGGGACACGGGCAGGCTGTGGCGGCGGCCCTGGACCAGGGACAAAGCACAGGATGAGCCCAGTCCGCCTCCGTGCCTTCCTCTGCCCGGACGTCCGCGCCGCGCCGCGCCGCGCCCCGCCCCGCCCCGCCCCGCCCCGCCCCAGGGGCTGGCTCTCCGCGTGCCTGGAGCCTGTCTTGCAGACTGCCCGCCTCCTGCTCCCACGGAGAAGACGCTCACGCTCACGCTCACGCTCACGCTCACGCTCACTCCTGGCGGGGACCGGCAACGGAGGCGGCCGGCGCCGCTGGGGAAGCCCTCTGTGGACCACGTCCGTGGGCGCATGGGTGGTTCAGTGGTAGAATTCTCGCCTGCCACGCGGGAGGCCCGGGTTCGATTCCCGGCCCATGCAACGCGCCATCCCCTTTTGGCCCCGCAGCGCCAACTGCGCGCTACGCTTCCTCTCTCCCACCTTCAGAGCACCTGGCCAAAGCCACGTCTGCTCCTCTCTGGGGGCCCGCCCACGCCCCATCACGTCCCCGCCCCTGCCCCTGCCGCACATTCCCTTCCTCCTCCCTGGCTCGCTCGCCCTGGGGACAAAACTCCGCCCGCCCGGGAGCCAAGGGCCCATCCGCGCCCGCCCGGACACCTGCCTTGCCCTTCTTTTCTTTAACGACGCTCGCCTCGCTCCAGTCTCCCGATTCACTGCAAGGAACGCATCCACGCACCAACTCGCGCTGCCACCCACACGCTCCTCCCCTTCCCTGGGCACCACCTCGCGCCCCCGCCCCTCCCACCAGCCCCTCCCACCCCGACACAGACACACACACACACACACACACGCGCGCGCGCGCGCGCGCTCTGGCTCACTCTACCCACACTCCAGAAATCCTCCCCTTTTGCACAACCGGCGGAAACCAAGCTGCCGCGCCGGGAGGGTCGCTCACAGACTCCAGGTGGCACCGGCACCCGCACCCGCAAGACCCCAGCGTGCCTAACGTCATGGTCGCGCAGGCCCTTGATTCTCTGCGTCCCGCTTCGCCGCCGCGCTATCGTGCCAACGCGGCTTCCTCTTCCACCGCGAGAGCCACCCACGGCACCAAAGTCCACCACCGTCCTCCATCCCTCTCCCACCCCGACCTCCACCTCTCCTCCCCTCCACACACACCCACACGCACACACACACGCAAAAGCGAGGACTCCGAGGAAACTTCCCGTGGGCACGGGAAGCACCCGGAGACCCACGGCCGCCCGCGGCTCCTCCGCACCGCTGCAGGGGGCTTGTCCGGTTGAAGCGAGTGTGTCCCAGCAGGTGTGCGCGGCGCACCGGCTGACCGCTCGGCCTCGAGAGGGGACACCTCTGATCACAGAGCAAATCCCCGGCGGACAGGGGTGCCCAAGTTGGGGCGGGAAGGAGACTGAGGTGTGCGATGGACCTTGGGAGGCATCCACAGAAGAGGACGGATACAGACAGGGGTGGACAGAGGGACGGACGGCGCCTATCTTGGCGAGGCACGGGGCGAGGCGGGATGGGAAACTGTGAAACGTGCAACTGTGAAAAGTGTGCGTGAGTGGGGGGGGGGTGGGTGGTGGAGGACGCCGCTCATCGGGGGTGCGGGCTGGGGCGCGGAGGTGGCGAAAGGGACCACTGGGTAACACGCTGGCCCCTTTGCCAAAGGATGGAAGGGACCGACGTGTCCTGCAATTGGAATGACAAGTTGGCGACAAGTGCGCCCAGTCCCCCGGGGTGCCTCGACCGCCACCCACCTGCCTGGCTGCTGGGTTGTCTTCCCCCGTGGCTCCCACGGCACCTCCCCGCTGTCTCACCTCCAGTGCCCCGGGGAGTCCGGGCCGTGCCCGGATGCCTCTTCCCTCCTCCACCTCCCGGGCACGGCGGTCGGACTCTGTGCTCGCATCGGCGCCCAAGACCGGCGTGCCCCTGGGGTCCGCTGTCCGTCGCCGGGGAGAGACGCAGCCAGCCAGGTCGTGGCGCTCCCGCCCCGCGTGGGGCAGGGAAGCCGCCCGAGAGGTGGCAGGCCCGAGGGGGGCTGCTCGGCCAGGTGACGGGACTCAGGGCTGCGCGTGGCTCACCTGACCCACGCGCCCGGCACCGCCACCGCGGGCACCTCAGGAGGGAGGACAGGATGGCTCGTCAGCCTGGCCAGCTAGGAGCGCCACCGGAGGGGGCGGTGGGGGTCCGAGCGCACTCGGGGGGCAGGGGCGCCTGCGCACACTGGTGGTCCCGGCCGGGGACAGAGGCCGCCCCGCCCACTCGCGTCTCGGGCTGTGGAAGCGAAGGTGCCAGGCGAGCGCGTGCGCGGGGGGGGGGGGGGGGGGGCGAAGGGGAGAGGCGATGCCGAGGGCCTCCGGTGGGCCAGCCAGGCCAAAAGGCTCGGACGGGCCGAGGTGGCAGGGCGAGGCCGGGGCCGCCCGTCGGGGCGTGGCAGGTGGCCTTGTGTGCACCCCTCCATCGTGGCGGCGGGGCCCGCGACAAGCTAGCCAGCTCTGGCCTGGCGTGCTGGCGTGGGCTAAAAGGGGGTGGTGCGGGTGCACTGGGGGCGAGACGGTGGGTGGCTCGGCTCGGCTCGGCCGGCCGGGAGGGGAGGCCCCGGAGGGCCAGAGGAAGAAGAAAGGCTTCCCTGACCGGGAATCGAACCCGGGCCGCGGCGGTGAGAGCGCCGAATCCTAACCACTAGACCACCAGGGAGCGACAGGCTGCGCGCCTGGCCTGCACCCCCTGGACCCAGCGCCTCCATTCCACCCACGCGGCTCCGCTTGGGCCCCGAGGCCCCTGCCTCTGCACGTCCAGCCGCCCGCGGGCCCCACGCAGTCCACCCGGCCCGCTGGCAGCACCCGCAAAACGCTGCGCGCCGGCCGCCCTCGCACCCGCACGCCGCCTCGGGCCACGTGCCCAGCGCCCAGCGCCCAGCGGGCCGGCACGCCGTCCCCCACTGCCAGCGCCCGGCGGGCCTGGCCAGGAGGGCCCCGGAGCGGCGCAAAAGGTCGGGCGGCTGCGTTGGCCGGGAATCGAACCCGGGTCAACTGCTTGGAAGGCAGCTATGCTCACCACTATACCACCAACGCTGCACGGCCCGGGCCGGCCCGACGCGGCCGGCCCAGGGTGCGCTCCGCGCCTTCTCGCCTTGGCGCTCTCTTGCCGCCGCCGCCGCCGCGCCTCCGCCGCCCGGCGCAGCCCTGCCCCGACGTCCCGCCCGGCCGCAGCTCTGCCCGGCCACCACGGGCTGCGGCCACCACGGGCTGCGGCCGCCCGGCGCCCCAGCCTCGCCCCTCCGACTCAGCTGCACCGGCCGGTCGCCGGGCACGCCCGCCCGCCCGCCCACCTGCCCGCCCCGCGCCCCCGCGCCCCGCGCCCACCGCCGCCCGCCTCTGGAGGGCGCTCTGGCCGCCTGGCCGCTCTCGGGCCCTCGGAGGCCGGCTGGGGAGCCCCGCCACGTCCCCGGCCCGGCGTCTTCCGCGTCCTCCGCGGCCTGCAGCTAGCGGCCCAGCCCGGCCCCGCGCGGGAAGGAGCAGAGGGGGCGGGCGCCAGGCCACACCACCTCCCGCATCCAGACGGGACCGGACCCATCTGCCTCCCACCCGAGCGACACCCACGGCGGCTGCGCGGCTGGGCGGCTGGGCGGCACGTCGCCGAGGAGCTCGCTGTGGCTGCCGCGGGGACCACACGAGGCCCCGGCTGCGCGGTGGCGACCCAGCGTCCGGCCTCGAGCCACGCAAAGGGCTGGGGCCGGTGGACGGTGGGCAGGCCGGGCACGCGCCGCCGGACGGCCGAGAAGAAGCGCCCCTGCCCCTCGGGAGCAAGAGGTGGCACCCAGAGCTGCGCAGGCCACCAAAAAGGGCGTCTTGCCTCCCCGTCGGGGAATCGAACCCCGGTCTCCCGCGTGACAGGCGGGGATACTCACCACTATACTAACGAGGACGGCGGCGGCCGGCCACCCGGCCGCCCGACCCCTCTCCGGCTGCCTCCCCACGCCTGCCCCTGCCTGCCCTCGACGCCCTGCCCTGCACGGGCGCCCGACACGGGCCACGCCCCACCCGACCCCAGCCCCGCTTCGGCCCCCTCTCCCGCACGGCAGCCCCCGGCCCCGACTCCGAGTCCGCCCGGACCCGGGGCCCACACACGGACCCGGACGGCGCTCAGTACTCCCAACGAGCGCTGCCTCTCTCTCGTCTGCCAGGCGGGCATCGCGCCGGGAGAAAAGGCCCCAGACGGCAAGCGGGACTGCGAGGGCGAGGGCGAGGGCGAGGGCGAGGAAGGCGGGGTGGGGAGCAGGGCAAGGGGCGCCGATGCTGCACGGGGCCTGCAGGGAGCTGGGGGTGGGGGTGCGACTGCGACGGGAGCCGCGCTGGCGGCGGCGGCGGCGGCGGCGGCGGCGGCGGCGGCGGCGGCGGCGAAGCGGCTGGCCGTGCTCCTCCGGGGCCGCCGCGCGTGTCTCGCCCCTTGCGCACCCACACAGCCGCCAGCCGGGCGCCATGACGGCCAAGGACACCAGCGTTAGCGCCGCGTCCCAGCCAGGCCAGCGGCGACGCGCTCACACCCGCCGTCAGGATGGCCGAGCGGTCTAAGGCGCTGCGTTCAGGTCGCAGTCTCCCCTGGAGGCGTGGGTTCGAATCCCACTCCTGACACGCCCACCTTTTGGCCCGCCCCACACAGCAGCCACGCCACCCGGGCCTGGACCACACCCTCTCGCGGCCGCGGCCCGCCTCGCACCCGAGCACACGCTGCCCGGGACCGAGCTCCAGCCCCTCCACCCTCGCCGCCTCGGGCTCTGAGCGCGCGCGCGCGCGCGCGCGCTCGCACACACACACACACGCACGCACTCCCCGGCGACTCCAGCGCCTTTCCCACACCCGCAGGCTTCGCTGACTTCGCACCTGCTGCTTTCTGGAGGCTCTTTGGTCCTCCTTCTCGTCTATTCCCGCCCCTGCCCTCCTCACCCCGGCACTCGCGAACCAGCCCAGGCTGCAAAGCTCCCCGCGCTTCCCGCTCCCACATGTGGCCGCTGGACAGCGCCTGGCTCTTCCAGCCAGCCGTCCGCTTCCGCCGCCCCCGGGAACACGCACCCACCCCACCGGCACCCCGTGCTTTTCCCCCGGCCCTAGTCCATTCTCTCCACACCCTCCCGAGGCGGCCCACACGATTCTCCACCTGGGGGCCTTCCCCTGGCCACACCTACCTGCCTGCCTGTCTGCCTCCCGGGAGCCATACAGCCCAGCCGTCTGCTGGCCAGCCGGCGGCGCGGACCCCTCCCTTCTGTGGGCCTGGCTCACGAGTCCAAGCCGGGAAGGTGGCTGCAGGGAGCAGTGAGCGGAAGCCCTAGACCCCCCCGGGCCATCCAGCCGGGCGCCACGGCGCATCT
This sequence comes from Lynx rufus, assembly GCF_022079265.1. Taxonomy (NCBI): domain Eukaryota; kingdom Metazoa; phylum Chordata; class Mammalia; order Carnivora; family Felidae; genus Lynx; species Lynx rufus. Next base: position 115,588 of record NW_025814829.1, on the reverse strand, counting down.
CCTGGCTCGGGGAGGCCGCCGGCCGGCCGCTCCGCCCCAGCGTTCCTCCCGGATCCAAGACCGCCCTCCTGCCTCCCAACCTGTCAAGGCACCCAGCCGGACCCCTAGGGAGAGGCGCCGGCCAGCGCGCTCAGGCCTTTGCTCTCTTGGCCCGAGACGCACTCAGAGGCGCAGGCGGCGCTACCTGGCCTCTAACTCCGTCCGACAGACGCCGGCGCGAGCGCAAACACACACACACACACACACACACACACACACACACACACACACAAAGACACACAGCCCACCCATCCCCGCCCCCGGCCCCACGGCTCCACACACGAGAGGTCCGTTCCCCACCTCGTCTGCCGGGACACACACTGCACGCGCGAGAAAACCATCCGCCAAAGGGACTTTGGCTCGGGGCTGGGAGCAGCTGAAGGCAAGGTCCCTCGCCTGCCTGCACCTGCCACAGATGGCTCCGGCTGTTTGGGGTTCGGGCGCTGGCCGGGCTGGGTCCGGCTCCTGGCTGCCTCTGGGGACACGGGCAGGCTGTGGCGGCGGCCCTGGACCAGGGACAAAGCACAGGATGAGCCCAGTCCGCCTCCGTGCCTTCCTCTGCCCGGACGTCCGCGCCGCGCCGCGCCGCGCCCCGCCCCGCCCCGCCCCGCCCCGCCCCAGGGGCTGGCTCTCCGCGTGCCTGGAGCCTGTCTTGCAGACTGCCCGCCTCCTGCTCCCACGGAGAAGACGCTCACGCTCACGCTCACGCTCACGCTCACGCTCACTCCTGGCGGGGACCGGCAACGGAGGCGGCCGGCGCCGCTGGGGAAGCCCTCTGTGGACCACGTCCGTGGGCGCATGGGTGGTTCAGTGGTAGAATTCTCGCCTGCCACGCGGGAGGCCCGGGTTCGATTCCCGGCCCATGCAACGCGCCATCCCCTTTTGGCCCCGCAGCGCCAACTGCGCGCTACGCTTCCTCTCTCCCACCTTCAGAGCACCTGGCCAAAGCCACGTCTGCTCCTCTCTGGGGGCCCGCCCACGCCCCATCACGTCCCCGCCCCTGCCCCTGCCGCACATTCCCTTCCTCCTCCCTGGCTCGCTCGCCCTGGGGACAAAACTCCGCCCGCCCGGGAGCCAAGGGCCCATCCGCGCCCGCCCGGACACCTGCCTTGCCCTTCTTTTCTTTAACGACGCTCGCCTCGCTCCAGTCTCCCGATTCACTGCAAGGAACGCATCCACGCACCAACTCGCGCTGCCACCCACACGCTCCTCCCCTTCCCTGGGCACCACCTCGCGCCCCCGCCCCTCCCACCAGCCCCTCCCACCCCGACACAGACACACACACACACACACACACGCGCGCGCGCGCGCCGCGCTCTGGCTCACTCTACCCACACTCCAGAAATCCTCCCCTTTTGCACAACCGGCGGAAACCAAGCTGCCGCGCCGGGAGGGTCGCTCACAGACTCCAGGTGGCACCGGCACCCGCACCCGCAAGACCCCAGCGTGCCTAACGTCATGGTCGCGCAGGCCCTTGATTCTCTGCGTCCCGCTTCGCCGCCGCGCTATCGTGCCAACGCGGCTTCCTCTTCCACCGCGAGAGCCACCCACGGCACCAAAGTCCACCACCGTCCTCCATCCCTCTCCCACCCCGACCTTCCACCTCTCCTCCCCTCCACACACACCCACACGCACACACACACGCAAAAGCGAGGACTCCGAGGAAACTTCCCGTGGGCACGGGAAGCACCCGGAGACCCACGGCCGCCCGCGGCTCCTCCGCACCGCTGCAGGGGGCTTGTCCGGTTGAAGCGAGTGTGTCCCAGCAGGTGTGCGCGGCGCACCGGCTGACCGCTCGGCCTCGAGAGGGGACACCTCTGATCACAGAGCAAATCCCCGGCGGACAGGGGTGCCCAAGTTGGGGCGGGAAGGAGACTGAGGTGTGCGATGGACCTTGGGAGGCATCCACAGAAGAGGACGGATACAGACAGGGGTGGACAGAGGGACGGACGGCGCCTATCTTGGCGAGGCACGGGGCGAGGCGGGATGGGAAACTGTGAAACGTGCAACTGTGAAAAGTGTGCGTGAGTGGGGGGGGGGTGGGTGGTGGAGGACGCCGCTCATCGGGGGTGCGGGCTGGGGCGCGGAGGTGGCGAAAGGGACCACTGGGTAACACGCTGGCCCCTTTGCCAAAGGATGGAAGGGACCGACGTGTCCTGCAATTGGAATGACAAAGTTGGCGACAAGTGCGCCCAGTCCCCCGGGGTGCCTCGACCGCCACCCACCTGCCTGGCTGCTGGGTTGTCTTCCCCCGTGGCTCCCACGGCACCTCCCCGCTGTCTCACCTCCAGTGCCCCGGGGAGTCCGGGCCGTGCCCGGATGCCTCTTCCCTCCTCCACCTCCCGGGCACGGCGGTCGGACTCTGTGCTCGCATCGGCGCCCAAGACCGGCGTGCCCCTGGGGTCCGCTGTCCGTCGCCGGGGAGAGACGCAGCCAGCCAGGTCGTGGCGCTCCCGCCCCGCGTGGGGCAGGGAAGCCGCCCGAGAGGTGGCAGGCCCGAGGGGGGCTGCTCGGCCAGGTGACGGGACTCAGGGCTGCGCGTGGCTCACCTGACCCACGCGCCCGGCACCGCCACCGCGGGCACCTCAGGAGGGAGGACAGGATGGCTCGTCAGCCTGGCCAGCTAGGAGCGCCACCGGAGGGGGCGGTGGGGGTCCGAGCGCACTCGGGGGGCAGGGGCGCCTGCGCACACTGGTGGTCCCGGCCGGGGACAGAGGCCGCCCCGCCCACTCGCGTCTCGGGCTGTGGAAGCGAAGGTGCCAGGCGAGCGCGTGCGCGGGGGGGGGGGGGGGGGGCGAAGGGGAGAGGCGATGCCGAGGGCCTCCGGTGGGCCAGCCAGGCCAAAAGGCTCGGACGGGCCGAGGTGGCAGGGCGAGGCCGGGGCCGCCCGTCGGGGCGTGGCAGGTGGCCTTGTGTGCACCCCTCCATCTTGGCGGCGGGGCCCGCGACAAGCTAGCCAGCTCTGGCCTGGCGTGCTGGCGTGGGCTAAAAGGGGGTGGTGCGGGTGCACTGGGGGCGAGACGGTGGGTGGCTCGGCTCGGCTCGGCCGGCCGGGAGGGGAGGCCCCGGAGGGCCAGAGGAAGAAGAAAGGCTTCCCTGACCGGGAATCGAACCCGGGCCGCGGCGGTGAGAGCGCCGAATCCTAACCCACTAGACCACCAGGGAGCGACAGGCTGCGCGCCTGGCCTGCACCCCCTGGACCCAGCGCCTCCATTCCACCCACGCGGCTCCGCTTGGGCCCCGAGGCCCCTGCCTCTGCACGTCCAGCACCGCCCGCGGGCCCCCACGCAGTCCCACCCGGCCCGCTGGCAGCACCCGCAAAACGCTGCGCGCCGGCCGCCCTCGCACCCGCACGCCGCCTCGGGCCACGTGCCCAGCGCCCAGCGCCCAGCGGGCCGGCACGCCGTCCCCCACTGCCCAGCGCCCGGCGGGCCTGGCCAGGAGGGGCCCCGGAGCGGCGCAAAAGGTCGGGCGGCTGCGTTGGCCGGGAATCGAACCCGGGTCAACTGCTTGGAAGGCAGCTATGCTCACCACTATACCACCAACGCTGCACGGCCCGGGCCGGCCCGACGCGGCCGGCCCAGGGTGCGCTCCGCGCCTTCTCGCCTTGGCGCTCTCTTGCCGCCGCCGCCGCCGCGCCTCCGCCGCCCGGCGCAGCCCTGCCCCGACGTCCCGCCCGGCCGCAGCTCTGCCCGGCCACCACGGGCTGCGGCCACCACGGGCTGCGGCCGCCCGGCGCCCCAGCCTCGCCCCTCCGACTCAGCTGCACCGGCCGGTCGCCGGGCACGCCCGCCCGCCCGCCCACCTGCCCGCCCCGCGCCCCGCGCCCCGCGCCCACCGCCGGCCCGCCTCTGGAGGGCGCTCTGGCCGCCTGGCCGCCTCTCTGGGCCCCTCGGAGGCCGGCTGGGAGCCCCGCCACGTCCCCGGCCCGGCGTCTTCCGCGTCCTCCGCGGCCCGCAGCTAGCGGCCCAGCCCGGCCCCCGCGCGGGAAGGAGCAGAGGGGGCGGGCGCCAGGCCACACCACCTCCCGCATCCAGACGGGACCGGACCCATCTGCTCCCACCCGAGCGACACCCACGGCGGCTGCGCGGCTGGGCGGCTGGGCGGCACGTCGCCGAGGAGCTCGCTGTGGCTGCCGCGGGGACCACACGAGGCCCCCGGCTGCGCGGTGGCGACCCAGCGTCCGGCCTCGAGCCACGCAAAGGGCTGGGGCCGGTGGACGGTGGGCAGGGCCGGGCACGCGCCGCCGGACGGCCGATGAAGAAGCGCCCCTGCCCCTCGGGAGCAAGAGGTGGCACCCAGAGCTGCGCAGGCCACCAAAAAGGGCGTCCTTGCCTCCCCGTCGGGGAATCGAACCCCCGGTCTCCCCGCGTGACAGGCGGGGATACTCACCACTATACTAACGAGGACGGGCGGCGGCCGGCCACCACCGGGCGCCCGACCCCTCTCCGGCTGCCTCCCCACGCCTGCCCCTGCCTGCCCTCGACGCCCTGCCCTGCACGGGCGCCCGACACGGGCCACGCCCCACCCGACCCCAGCCCCCGCTTCGGCCCCCTCTCCCGCACGGCAGCCCCCGGCCCCGACTCCGAGTCCGCCCGGACCCGGGGCCCACACACGGACCCCGGACGGCGCTCAGTACTCCCAACGAGCGCTGCCTCTCTCTCGTTCTGCCAGGCGGGCATCGCGCCGGGAGAAAAGGCCCCAGACCGGCAAGCGGGACTGCGAGGGCGAGGGCGAGGGCGAGGGCGAGGAAGGCGGGGTGGGGAGCAGGGCAAGGGGCGCCGACGCTGCACGGGCCTGCAGGGAGCTGGGGGTGGGGGTGCGACTGCGACGGGAGCCGCGCTGGCGGCGGCGGCGGCGGCGGGCGGCGGGCGGCGGCGGGCGAAGCGGCTGGCCGTGCTCCTCCGGGGCCGCCGCGCGTGTCTCGCCCCTTGCGCACCCACACAGCCGCCAGCCGGGCGCCATGACGGCCAAAGGACACCAGCGTTAAGCGCCGCGTCCCAGCCAGGCCAGCGGCGACGCGCTCACACCCCGCCGTCAGGATGCCCGAGCGGTCTAAGGCGCTGCGTTCAGGTCGCAGTCCTCCCCTGGAGGCGTGGGTTCGAATCCCACTCCTGACACGCCCACCTTTTGGCCCGCCCCACACAGCAGCCACGCCACCCGGGCCTGGACCACACCCTCTCGCGCCCGCGGCCCGCCTCGCACCCCGAGCCCACACGCTGCCCGGGACCGAGCTCCAGCCCCTCCACCCTCGCCGCCTCGGGCTCTGAGCGCGCCGCGCGCGCGCAGCGCTCGCACACACACACAACACCGCACGCACTCCCCGGCGACTCGAGCGCCTTTCTCTGGAGGCTCTTTGGTCCTCCTTCTCGTCTATTCCCGCCCCTGCCCTCCTCACCCCGGCACTCGCGAACCAGCCCAGGCTGCAAAGCTCCCCGCGCTTCCCGCTCCCACATGTGGCCGCTGGACAGCGCCTGGCTCTTCCAGCCAGCCGTCCGCTTCCGCCGCCCCCGGGAACACGCACCCACCCCACCGGCACCCCGTGCTTTTCCCCCGGCCCTAGTCCATTCTCTCCACACCCTCCCGAGGCGGCCCACACGATTCTCCACCTGGGGGCCTTCCCCTGGCCACACCTACCTGCCTGCCTGTCTGCCTCCCGGGAGCCATACAGCCCAGCCGTCTGCTGGCCAGCCGGCGGCGCGGACCCCTCCCTTCTGTGGGCCTGGCTCACGAGTCCAAGCCGGGAAGGTGGCTGCAGGGAGCAGTGAGCGGAAGCCCTAGACCCCCCCGGGCCATCCAGCCGGGCGCCACGGCGCATCTCCTGGCTCGGGGAGGCCGCCGGCCGGCCACTCCGCCCCAGCGTTCCTCCCGGATCCAAGACCGCCCTCCTGCCTCCCAACCTGTCAAGGCACCCAGCCGGACCCCTAGGGAGAGGCGCCGGCCAGCGCGCTCAGGCCTTTGCTCTCTTGGCCCGAGACGCACTCAGAGGCGCAGGCGGCGCTACCTGGCCTCTAACTCCGTCCGACAGACGCCGGCGCGAGCGCAAACACACACACACACACACACACACACACACACACACACACACACAAAGACACACAGCCCACCCATCCCCGCCCCCGGCCCCACGGCTCCACACACGAGAGGTCCGTTCCCCACCCCGTCTGCCGGGACACACACTGCACGCGCGAGAAAACCATCCGCCAAAGGGACTTTGGCTCGGGGCTGGGAGCAGCTGAAGGCAAGGTCCCTCGCCTGCCTGCACCTGCCACAGATGGCTCCGGCTGTTTGGGGTTCGGGCGCTGGCCGGGCTGGGTCCGGCTCCTGGCTGCCTCTGGGGACACGGGCAGGCTGTGGCGGCGGCCCTGGACCAGGGACAAAGCACAGGATGAGCCCAGTCCGCCTCCGTGCCTTCCTCTGCCCGGACGTCCGCGCCGCGCCGCGCCGCGCCCCGCCCCGCCCCGCCCCAGGGGCTGGCTCTCCGCGTGCCTGGAGCCTGTCTTGCAGACTGCCCGCCTCCTGCTCCCACGGAGAAGACGCTCACGCTCACGCTCACGCTCACGCTCACGCTCACTCCTGGCGGGGACCGGCAACGGAGGCGGCCGGCGCCGCTGGGGAAGCCCTCTGTGGACCACGTCCGTGGGCGCATGGGTGGTTCAGTGGTAGAATTCTCGCCTGCCACGCGGGAGGCCCGGGTTCGATTCCCGGCCCATGCAACGCGCCATCCCCTTTTGGCCCCGCAGCGCCAACTGCGCGCTACGCTTCCTCTCTCCCACCTTCAGAGCACCTGGCCAAAGCCACGTCTGCTCCTCTCTGGGGGCCCGCCCACGCCCCATCACGTCCCCGCCCCTGCCGCACATTCCCTTCCTCCTCCCTGGCTCGCTCGCCCTGGGGACAAAACTCCGCCCACCCGCCCGCCCGCCCGGGAGCCAAGGGCCCATCCGCGCCCGCCCGGACACCTGCCTTGCCCTTCTTCTCTTTAACGACGCTCGCCTCGCTCCAGTCTCCCGATTCACTGCAAGGAACGCATCCACGCACCAACTCGCGCTGCCACCCACACGCTCCTCCCCTTCCCTGGGCACCACCTCGCGCCCCCGCCCCTCCCACCAGCCCCTCCCACCCCGACACAGACACACACACACACACACACACACGCGCGCGCGCGCGCGCGCGCTCTGGCTCACTCTACCCACACTCCAGAAATCCTCCCCTTTTGCACAACCGGCGGAAACCAAGCTGCCGCGCCGGGAGGGTCGCTCACAGACTCCAGGTGGCACCGGCACCCGCACCCGCAAGACCCCAGCGTGCCTAACGTCATGGTCGCGCAGGCCCTTGATTCTCTGCGTCCCGCTTCGCCGCCGCGCTATCGTGCCAACGCGGCTTCCTCTTCCACCGCGAGAGCCACCCACGGCACCAAAGTCCACCACCGTCCTCCATCCCTCTCCCACCCCGACCTCCACCTCTCCTCCCCTCCACACACACCCACACGCACACACACACGCAAAAGCGAGGACTCCGAGGAAACTTCCCGTGGGCACGGGAAGCACCCGGAGACCCACGGCCGCCCGCGGCTCCTCCGCACCGCTGCAGGGGGCTTGTCCGGTTGAAGCGAGTGTGTCCCAGCAGGTGTGCGCGGCGCACCGGCTGACCGCTCGGCCTCGAGAGGGGACACCTCTGATCACAGAGCAAATCCCCGGCGGACAGGGGTGCCCAAGTTGGGGCGGGAAGGAGACTGAGGTGTGCGATGGACCTTGGGAGGCATCCACAGAAGAGGACGGATACAGACAGGGGTGGACAGAGGGACGGACGGCGCCTATCTTGGCGAGGCACGGGGCGAGGCGGGATGGGAAACTGTGAAACGTGCAACTGTGAAAAGTGTGCGTGAGTGGGGGGGGGGTGGGTGGTGGAGGACGCCGCTCATCGGGGGTGCGGGCTGGGGCGCGGAGGTGGCGAAAGGGACCACTGGGTAACACGCTGGCCCCTTTGCCAAAGGATGGAAGGGACCGACGTGTCCTGCAATTGGAATGACAAGTTGGCGACAAGTGCGCCCAGTCCCCCGGGGTGCCTCGACCGCCACCCACCTGCCTGGCTGCTGGGTTGTCTTCCCCCGTGGCTCCCACGGCACCTCCCCGCTGTCTCACCTCCAGTGCCCCGGGGAGTCCGGGCCGTGCCCGGATGCCTCTTCCCTCCTCCACCTCCCGGGCACGGCGGTCGGACTCTGTGCTCGCATCGGCGCCCAAGACCGGCGTGCCCCTGGGGTCCGCTGTCCGTCGCCGGGGAGAGACGCAGCCAGCCAGGTCGTGGCGCTCCCGCCCCGCGTGGGGCAGGGAAGCCGCCCGAGAGGTGGCAGGCCCGAGGGGGGCTGCTCGGCCAGGTGACGGGACTCAGGGCTGCGCGTGGCTCACCTGACCCACGCGCCCGGCACCGCCACCGCGGGCACCTCAGGAGGGAGGACAGGATGGCTCGTCAGCCTGGCCAGCTAGGAGCGCCACCGGAGGGGGCGGTGGGGGTCCGAGCGCACTCGGGGGGCAGGGGCGCCTGCGCACACTGGTGGTCCCGGCCGGGGACAGAGGCCGCCCCGCCCACTCGCGTCTCGGGCTGTGGAAGCGAAGGTGCCAGGCGAGCGCGTGCGCGGGGGGGGGGGGGGGGGCGAAGGGGAGAGGCGATGCCGAGGGCCTCCGGTGGGCCAGCCAGGCCAAAAGGCTCGGACGGGCCGAGGTGGCAGGGCGAGGCCGGGGCCGCCCGTCGGGGCGTGGCAGGTGGCCTTGTGTGCACCCCTCCATCTTGGCGGCGGGGCCCGCGACAAGCTAGCCAGCTCTGGCCTGGCGTGCTGGCGTGGGCTAAAAGGGGGTGGTGCGGGTGCACTGGGGGCGAGACGGTGGGTGGCTCGGCTCGGCTCGGCCGGCCGGGAGGGGAGGCCCCGGAGGGCCAGAGGAAGAAGAAAGGCTTCCCTGACCGGGAATCGAACCCGGGCCGCGGCGGTGAGAGCGCCGAATCCTAACCACTAGACCACCAGGGAGCGACAGGCTGCGCGCCTGGCCTGCACCCCCTGGACCCAGCGCCTCCATTCCACCCACGCGGCTCCGCTTGGGCCCCGAGGCCCCTGCCTCTGCACGTCCAGCCGCCCGCGGGCCCCACGCAGTCCACCCGGCCCGCTGGCAGCACCCGCAAAACGCTGCGCGCCGGCCGCCCTCGCACCCGCACGCCGCCTCGGGCCACGTGCCCAGCGCCCAGCGCCCAGCGGGCCGGCACGCCGTCCCCCACTGCCAGCGCCCGGCGGGCCTGGCCAGGAGGGCCCCGGAGCGGCGCAAAAGGTCGGGCGGCTGCGTTGGCCGGGAATCGAACCCGGGTCAACTGCTTGGAAGGCAGCTATGCTCACCACTATACCACCAACGCTGCACGGCCCGGGCCGGCCCGACGCGGCCGGCCCAGGGTGCGCTCCGCGCCTTCTCGCCTTGGCGCTCTCTTGCCGCCGCCGCCGCCGCGCCTCCGCCGCCCGGCGCAGCCCTGCCCCGACGTCCCGCCCGGCCGCAGCTCTGCCCGGCCACCACGGGCTGCGGCCACCACGGGCTGCGGCCGCCCGGCGCCCCAGCCTCGCCCCTCCGACTCAGCTGCACCGGCCGGTCGCCGGGCACGCCCGCCCGCCCGCCCACCTGCCCGCCCCGCGCCCCGCGCCCCGCGCCCACCGCCGCCCGCCTCTGGAGGGCGCTCTGGCCGCCTGGCCGCTCTCGGGCCCTCGGAGGCCGGCTGGGGAGCCCCGCCACGTCCCCGGCCCGGCGTCTTCCGCGTCCTCCGCGGCCCGCAGCTAGCGGCCCAGCCCGGCCCCCGCGCGGGAAGGAGCAGAGGGGGCGGGCGCCAGGCCACACCACCTCCCGCATCCAGACGGGACCGGACCCATCTGCCTCCCACCCGAGCGACACCCACGGCGGCTGCGCGGCTGGGCGGCTGGGCGGCACGTCGCCGAGGAGCTCGCTGTGGCTGCCGCGGGGACCACACGAGGCCCCGGCTGCGCGGTGGCGACCCAGCGTCCGGCCTCGAGCCACGCAAAGGGCTGGGGCCGGTGGACGGTGGGCAGGCCGGGCACGCGCCGCCGGACGGCCGAGAAGAAGCGCCCCTGCCCCTCGGGAGCAAGAGGTGGCACCCAGAGCTGCGCAGGCCACCAAAAAGGGCGTCTTGCCTCCCCGTCGGGGAATCGAACCCCGGTCTCCCGCGTGACAGGCGGGGATACTCACCACTATACTAACGAGGACGGCGGCGGCCGGCCACCCGGGCGCCCGACCCCTCTCCGGCTGCCTCCCCACGCCTGCCCCTGCCTGCCCTCGACGCCCTGCCCTGCACGGGCGCCCGACACGGGCCACGCCCCACCCGACCCCAGCCCCGCTTCGGCCCCCTCTCCCGCACGGCAGCCCCCGGCCCCGACTCCGAGTCCGCCCGGACCCGGGGCCCACACACGGACCCGGACGGCGCTCAGTACTCCCAACGAGCGCTGCCTCTCTCTCGTCTGCCAGGCGGGCATCGCGCCGGGAGAAAAGGCCCCAGACGGCAAGCGGGACTGCGAGGGCGAGGGCGAGGGCGAGGGCGAGGAAGGCGGGGTGGGGAGCAGGGCAAGGGGCGCCGACGCTGCACGGGGCCTGCAGGGAGCTGGGGGTGGGGGTGCGACTGCGACGGGAGCCGCGCTGGCGGCGGCGGCGGCGGCGGCGGCGGCGGCGGCGGCGGCGGCGGCGAAGCGGCTGGCCGTGCTCCTCCGGGGCCGCCGCGCGTGTCTCGCCCCTTGCGCACCCACACAGCCGCCAGCCGGGCGCCATGACGGCCAAGGACACCAGCGTTAGCGCCGCGTCCCAGCCAGGCCAGCGGCGACGCGCTCACACCCGCCGTCAGGATGGCCGAGCGGTCTAAGGCGCTGCGTTCAGGTCGCAGTCTCCCCTGGAGGCGTGGGTTCGAATCCCACTCCTGACACGCCCACCTTTTGGCCCGCCCCACACAGCAGCCACGCCACCCGGGCCTGGACCACACCCTCTCGCGGCCGCGGCCCGCCTCGCACCCGAGCACACGCTGCCCGGGACCGAGCTCCAGCCCCTCCACCCTCGCCGCCTCGGGCTCTGAGCGCGCGCGCGCGCGCGCGCGCTCGCACACACACACACACGCACGCACTCCCCGGCGACTCGAGCGCCCTTTCCCACACCCGCAGGCTTCGCTGACTTCGCACCTGCTGCTTTCTGGAGGCTCTTTGGTCCTCCTTCTCGTCTATTCCCGCCCCTGCCCTCCTCACCCCGGCACTCGCGAACCAGCCCAGGCTGCAAAGCTCCCCGCGCTTCCCGCTCCCACATGTGGCCGCTGGACAGCGCCTGGCTCTTCCAGCCAGCCGTCCGCTTCCGCCGCCCCCGGGAACACGCACCCACCCCACCGGCACCCCGTGCTTTTCCCCCGGCCCTAGTCCATTCTCTCCACACCCTCCCGAGGCGGCCCACACGATTCTCCACCTGGGGGCCTTCCCCTGGCCACACCTACCTGCCTGCCTGTCTGCCTCCCGGGAGCCATACAGCCCAGCCGTCTGCTGGCCAGCCGGCGGCGCGGACCCCTCCCTTCTGTGGGCCTGGCTCACGAGTCCAAGCCGGGAAGGTGGCTGCAGGGAGCAGTGAGCGGAAGCCCTAGACCCCCCCGGGCCATCCAGCCGGGCGCCACGGCGCATCTCCTGGCTCGGGGAGGCCGCCGGCCGGCCGCTCCGCCCCAGCGTTCCTCCCGGATCCAAGACCGCCCTCCTGCCTCCCAACCTGTCAAGGCACCCAGCCGGACCCCTAGGGAGAGGCGCCGGCCAGCGCGCTCAGGCCTTTGCTCTCTTGGCCCGAGACGCACTCAGAGGCGCAGGCGGCGCTACCTGGCCTCTAACTCCGTGCGACAGACGCCGGCGCGAGCGCAAACACACACACACACACACACACACACACACACACACACACACAAAGACACACAGCCCACCCATCCCCGCCCCCGGCCCCACGGCTCCACACACGAGAGGTCCGTTCCCCACCCCGTCTGCCGGGACACACACTGCACGCGCGAGAAAACCATCCGCCAAAGGGACTTTGGCTCGGGGCTGGGAGCAGCTGAAGGCAAGGTCCCTCGCCTGCCTGCACCTGCCACAGATGGCTCCGGCTGTTTGGGGTTCGGGCGCTGGCCGGGCTGGGTCCGGCTCCTGGCTGCCTCTGGGGACACGGGCAGGCTGTGGCGGCGGCCCTGGACCAGGGACAAAGCACAGGATGAGCCCAGTCCGCCTCCGTGCCTTCCTCTGCCCGGACGTCCGCGCCGCGCCGCGCCGCGCCCCGCCCACCCCGCCCCAGGGGCTGGCTCTCCGCGTGCCTGGAGCCTGTCTTGCAGACTGCCCACCTCCTGCTCCCACGGAGAAGACGCTCACGCTCACGCTCACGCTCACTCCTGGCGGGGACCGGCAACGGAGGCGGCCGGCGCCGCTGGGGAAGCCCTCTGTGGACCACGTCCGTGGGCGCATGGGTGGTTCAGTGGTAGAATTCTCGCCTGCCACGCGGGAGGCCCGGGTTCGATTCCCGGCCCATGCAACGCGCCATCCCCTTTTGGCCCCGCAGCGCCAACTGCGCGCTACGCTTCCTCTCTCCCACCTTCAGAGCACCTGGCCAAAGCCACGTCTGCTCCTCTCTGGGGGCCCGCCCACGCCCCATCCCGTCCCCGCCCCTGCCGCACATTCCCTTCCTCCTCCCTGGCTCGCTCGCCCTGGGGACAAAACTCCGCCCACCCGCCCGCCCGCCCGGGAGCCAAGGGCCCATCCGCGCCCGCCCGGACACCTGCCTTGCCCTTCTTCTCTTTAACGACGCTCGCCTCGCTCCAGTCTCCCGATTCACTGCAAGGAACGCATCCACGCACCAACTCGCGCTGCCACCCACACGCTCCTCCCCTTCCCTGGGCACCACCTCGCGCCCCCGCCCCTCCCACCAGCCCCTCCCACCCCGACACAGACACACACACACACACACACACGCGCGCGCGCGCGCGCGCTCTGGCTCACTCTACCCACACTCCAGAAATCCTCCCCTTTTGCACAACCGGCGGAAACCAAGCTGCCGCGCCGGGAGGGTCGCTCACAGACTCCAGGTGGCACCGGCACCCGCACCCGCAAGACCCCAGCGTGCCTAACGTCATGGTCGCGCAGGCCCTTGATTCTCTGCGTCCCGCTTCGCCGCCGCGCTATCGTGCCAACGCGGCTTCCTCTTCCACCGCGAGAGCCACCCACGGCACCAAAGTCCACCACCGTCCTCCATCCCTCTCCCACCCCGACCTCCACCTCTCCTCCCCTCCACACACACCCACACGCACACACACACGCAAAAGCGAGGACTCCGAGGAAACTTCCCGTGGGCACGGGAAGCACCCGGAGACCCACGGCCGCCCGCGGCTCCTCCGCACCGCTGCAGGGGGCTTGTCCGGTTGAAGCGAGTGTGTCCCAGCAGGTGTGCGCGGCGCACCGGCTGACCGCTCGGCCTCGAGAGGGGACACCTCTGATCACAGAGCAAATCCCCGGCGGACAGGGGTGCCCAAGTTGGGGCGGGAAGGAGACTGAGGTGTGCGATGGACCTTGGGAGGCATCCACAGAAGAGGACGGATACAGACAGGGGTGGACAGAGGGACGGACGGCGCCTATCTTGGCGAGGCACGGGGCGAGGCGGGATGGGAAACTGTGAAACGTGCAACTGTGAAAAGTGTGCGTGAGTGGGGGGGGGGTGGGTGGTGGAGGACGCCGCTCATCGGGGGTGCGGGCTGGGGCGCGGAGGTGGCGAAAGGGACCACTGGGTAACACGCTGGCCCCTTTGCCAAAGGATGGAAGGGACCGACGTGTCCTGCAATTGGAATGACAAGTTGGCGACAAGTGCGCCCAGTCCCCCGGGGTGCCTCGACCGCCACCCACCTGCCTGGCTGCTGGGTTGTCTTCCCCCGTGGCTCCCACGGCACCTCCCCGCTGTCTCACCTCCAGTGCCCCGGGGAGTCCGGGCCGTGCCCGGATGCCTCTTCCCTCCTCCACCTCCCGGGCACGGCGGTCGGACTCTGCGCTCGCATCGGCGCCCAAGACCGGCGTGCCCCTGGGGTCCGCTGTCCGTCGCCGGGGAGAGACGCAGCCAGCCAGGTCGTGGCGCTCCCGCCCCGCGTGGGGCAGGGAAGCCGCCCGAGAGGTGGCAGGCCCGAGGGGGGCTGCTCGGCCAGGTGACGGGACTCAGGGCTGCGCGTGGCTCACCTGACCCACGCGCCCGGCACCGCCACCGCGGGCACCTCAGGAGGGAGGACAGGATGGCTCGTCAGCCTGGCCAGCTAGGAGCGCCACCGGAGGGGGCGGTGGGGGTCCGAGCGCACTCGGGGGGCAGGGGCGCCTGCGCACACTGGTGGTCCCGGCCGGGGACAGAGGCCGCCCCGCCCACTCGCGTCTCGGGCTGTGGAAGCGAAGGTGCCAGGCGAGCGCGTGCGCGGGGGGGGGGGGGGGGCGAAGGGGAGAGGCGATGCCGAGGGCCTCCGGTGGGCCAGCCAGGCCAAAAGGCTCGGACGGGCCGAGGTGGCAGGGCGAGGCCGGGGCCGCCCGTCGGGGCGTGGCAGGTGGCCTTGTGTGCACCCCTCCATCGTGGCGGCGGGGCCCGCGACAAGCTAGCCAGCTCTGGCCTGGCGTGCTGGCGTGGGCTAAAAGGGGGTGGTGCGGGTGCACTGGGGGCGAGACGGTGGGTGGCTCGGCTCGGCTCGGCCGGCCGGGAGGGGAGGCCCCGGAGGGCCAGAGGAAGAAGAAAGGCTTCCCTGACCGGGAATCGAACCCGGGCCGCGGCGGTGAGAGCGCCGAATCCTAACCACTAGACCACCAGGGAGCGACAGGCTGCGCGCCTGGCCTGCACCCCCTGGACCCAGCGCCTCCATTCCACCCACGCGGCTCCGCTTGGGCCCCGAGGCCCCTGCCTCTGCACGTCCAGCCGCCCGCGGGCCCCACGCAGTCCACCCGGCCCGCTGGCAGCACCCGCAAAACGCTGCGCGCCGGCCGCCCTCGCACCCGCACGCCGCCTCGGGCCACGTGCCCAGCGCCCAGCGCCCAGCGGGCCGGCACGCCGTCCCCCACTGCCAGCGCCCGGCGGGCCTGGCCAGGAGGGCCCCGGAGCGGCGCAAAAGGTCGGGCGGCTGCGTTGGCCGGGAATCGAACCCGGGTCAACTGCTTGGAAGGCAGCTATGCTCACCACTATACCACCAACGCTGCACGGCCCGGGCCGGCCCGACGCGGCCGGCCCAGGGTGCGCTCCGCGCCTTCTCGCCTTGGCGCTCTCTTGCCGCCGCCGCCGCCGCGCCTCCGCCGCCCGGCGCAGCCCTGCCCCGACGTCCCGCCCGGCCGCAGCTCTGCCCGGCCACCACGGGCTGCGGCCACCACGGGCTGCGGCCGCCCGGCGCCCCAGCCTCGCCCCTCCGACTCAGCTGCACCGGCCGGTCGCCGGGCACGCCCGCCCGCCCGCCCACCTGCCCGCCCCGCGCCCCGCGCCCCGCGCCCACCGCCGCCCGCCTCTGGAGGGCGCTCTGGCCGCCTGGCCGCTCTCGGGCCCTCGGAGGCCGGCTGGGGAGCCCCGCCACGTCCCCGGCCCGGCGTCTTCCGCGTCCTCCGCGGCCTGCAGCTAGCGGCCCAGCCCGGCCCCGCGCGGGAAGGAGCAGAGGGGGCGGGCGCCAGGCCACACCACCTCCCGCATCCAGACGGGACCGGACCCATCTGCCTCCCACCCGAGCGACACCCACGGCGGCTGCGCGGCTGGGCGGCTGGGCGGCACGTCGCCGAGGAGCTCGCTGTGGCTGCCGCGGGGACCACACGAGGCCCCGGCTGCGCGGTGGCGACCCAGCGTCCGGCCTCGAGCCACGCAAAGGGCTGGGGCCGGTGGACGGTGGGCAGGCCGGGCACGCGCCGCCGGACGGCCGAGAAGAAGCGCCCCTGCCCCTCGGGAGCAAGAGGTGGCACCCAGAGCTGCGCAGGCCACCAAAAAGGGCGTCTTGCCTCCCCGTCGGGGAATCGAACCCCGGTCTCCCGCGTGACAGGCGGGGATACTCACCACTATACTAACGAGGACGGCGGCGGCCGGCCACCCGGCCGCCCGACCCCTCTCCGGCTGCCTCCCCACGCCTGCCCCTGCCTGCCCTCGACGCCCTGCCCTGCACGGGCGCCCGACACGGGCCACGCCCCACCCGACCCCAGCCCCGCTTCGGCCCCCTCTCCCGCACGGCAGCCCCCGGCCCCGACTCCGAGTCCGCCCGGACCCGGGGCCCACACACGGACCCGGACGGCGCTCAGTACTCCCAACGAGCGCTGCCTCTCTCTCGTCTGCCAGGCGGGCATCGCGCCGGGAGAAAAGGCCCCAGACGGCAAGCGGGACTGCGAGGGCGAGGGCGAGGGCGAGGGCGAGGAAGGCGGGGTGGGGAGCAGGGCAAGGGGCGCCGATGCTGCACGGGGCCTGCAGGGAGCTGGGGGTGGGGGTGCGACTGCGACGGGAGCCGCGCTGGCGGCGGCGGCGGCGGCGGCGGCGGCGGCGGCGGCGGCGGCGAAGCGGCTGGCCGTGCTCCTCCGGGGCCGCCGCGCGTGTCTCGCCCCTTGCGCACCCACACAGCCGCCAGCCGGGCGCCATGACGGCCAAGGACACCAGCGTTAGCGCCGCGTCCCAGCCAGGCCAGCGGCGACGCGCTCACACCCGCCGTCAGGATGGCCGAGCGGTCTAAGGCGCTGCGTTCAGGTCGCAGTCTCCCCTGGAGGCGTGGGTTCGAATCCCACTCCTGACACGCCCACCTTTTGGCCCGCCCCACACAGCAGCCACGCCACCCGGGCCTGGACCACACCCTCTCGCGGCCGCGGCCCGCCTCGCACCCGAGCACACGCTGCCCGGGACCGAGCTCCAGCCCCTCCACCCTCGCCGCCTCGGGCTCTGAGCGCGCGCGCGCGCGCGCGCGCTCGCACACACACACACACGCACGCACTCCCCGGCGACTCGAGCGCCTTTCCCACACCCGCAGGCTTCGCTGACTTCGCACCTGCTGCTTTCTGGAGGCTCTTTGGTCCTCCTTCTCGTCTATTCCCGCCCCTGCCCTCCTCACCCCGGCACTCGCGAACCAGCCCAGGCTGCAAAGCTCCCCGCGCTTCCCGCTCCCACATGTGGCCGCTGGACAGCGCCTGGCTCTTCCAGCCAGCCGTCCGCTTCCGCCGCCCCCGGGAACACGCACCCACCCCACCGGCACCCCGTGCTTTTCCCCCGGCCCTAGTCCATTCTCTCCACACCCTCCCGAGGCGGCCCACACGATTCTCCACCTGGGGGCCTTCCCCTGGCCACACCTACCTGCCTGCCTGTCTGCCTCCCGGGAGCCATACAGCCCAGCCGTCTGCTGGCCAGCCGGCGGCGCGGACCCCTCCCTTCTGTGGGCCTGGCTCACGAGTCCAAGCCGGGAAGGTGGCTGCAGGGAGCAGTGAGCGGAAGCCCTAGACCCCCCCGGGCCATCCAGCCGGGCGCCACGGCGCATCTCCTGGCTCGGGGAGGCCGCCGGCCGGCCGCTCCGCCCCAGCGTTCCTCCCGGATCCAAGACCGCCCTCCTGCCTCCCAACCTGTCAAGGCACCCAGCCGGACCCCTAGGGAGAGGCGCCGGCCAGCGCGCTCAGGCCTTTGCTCTCTTGGCCCGAGACGCACTCAGAGGCGCAGGCGGCGCTACCTGGCCTCTAACTCCGTCCGACAGACGCCGGCGCGAGCGCAAACACACACACACACACACACACACACACACACACACACACACACAAAGACACACAGCCCACCCATCCCCGCCCCCGGCCCCACGGCTCCACACACGAGAGGTCCGTTCCCCACCTCGTCTGCCGGGACACACACTGCACGCGCGAGAAAACCATCCGCCAAAGGGACTTTGGCTCGGGGCTGGGAGCAGCTGAAGGCAAGGTCCCTCGCCTGCCTGCACCTGCCACAGATGGCTCCGGCTGTTTGGGGTTCGGGCGCTGGCCGGGCTGGGTCCGGCTCCTGGCTGCCTCTGGGGACACGGGCAGGCTGTGGCGGCGGCCCTGGACCAGGGACAAAGCACAGGATGAGCCCAGTCCGCCTCCGTGCCTTCCTCTGCCCGGACGTCCGCGCCGCGCCGCGCCGCGCCCCGCCCCGCCCCGCCCCGCCCCGCCCCAGGGGCTGGCTCTCCGCGTGCCTGGAGCCTGTCTTGCAGACTGCCCGCCTCCTGCTCCCACGGAGAAGACGCTCACGCTCACGCTCACGCTCACGCTCACGCTCACTCCTGGCGGGGACCGGCAACGGAGGCGGCCGGCGCCGCTGGGGAAGCCCTCTGTGGACCACGTCCGTGGGCGCATGGGTGGTTCAGTGGTAGAATTCTCGCCTGCCACGCGGGAGGCCCGGGTTCGATTCCCGGCCCATGCAACGCGCCATCCCCTTTTGGCCCCGCAGCGCCAACTGCGCGCTACGCTTCCTCTCTCCCACCTTCAGAGCACCTGGCCAAAGCCACGTCTGCTCCTCTCTGGGGGCCCGCCCACGCCCCATCACGTCCCCGCCCCTGCCCCTGCCGCACATTCCCTTCCTCCTCCCTGGCTCGCTCGCCCTGGGGACAAAACTCCGCCCGCCCGGGAGCCAAGGGCCCATCCGCGCCCGCCCGGACACCTGCCTTGCCCTTCTTTTCTTTAACGACGCTCGCCTCGCTCCAGTCTCCCGATTCACTGCAAGGAACGCATCCACGCACCAACTCGCGCTGCCACCCACACGCTCCTCCCCTTCCCTGGGCACCACCTCGCGCCCCCGCCCCTCCCACCAGCCCCTCCCACCCCGACACAGACACACACACACACACACACACGCGCGCGCGCGCGCGCGCTCTGGCTCACTCTACCCACACTCCAGAAATCCTCCCCTTTTGCACAACCGGCGGAAACCAAGCTGCCGCGCCGGGAGGGTCGCTCACAGACTCCAGGTGGCACCGGCACCCGCACCCGCAAGACCCCAGCGTGCCTAACGTCATGGTCGCGCAGGCCCTTGATTCTCTGCGTCCCGCTTCGCCGCCGCGCTATCGTGCCAACGCGGCTTCCTCTTCCACCGCGAGAGCCACCCACGGCACCAAAGTCCACCACCGTCCTCCATCCCTCTCCCACCCCGACCTCCACCTCTCCTCCCCTCCACACACACCCACACGCACACACACACGCAAAAGCGAGGACTCCGAGGAAACTTCCCGTGGGCACGGGAAGCACCCGGAGACCCACGGCCGCCCGCGGCTCCTCCGCACCGCTGCAGGGGGCTTGTCCGGTTGAAGCGAGTGTGTCCCAGCAGGTGTGCGCGGCGCACCGGCTGACCGCTCGGCCTCGAGAGGGGACACCTCTGATCACAGAGCAAATCCCCGGCGGACAGGGGTGCCCAAGTTGGGGCGGGAAGGAGACTGAGGTGTGCGATGGACCTTGGGAGGCATCCACAGAAGAGGACGGATACAGACAGGGGTGGACAGAGGGACGGACGGCGCCTATCTTGGCGAGGCACGGGGCGAGGCGGGATGGGAAACTGTGAAACGTGCAACTGTGAAAAGTGTGCGTGAGTGGGGGGGGGGTGGGTGGTGGAGGACGCCGCTCATCGGGGGTGCGGGCTGGGGCGCGGAGGTGGCGAAAGGGACCACTGGGTAACACGCTGGCCCCTTTGCCAAAGGATGGAAGGGACCGACGTGTCCTGCAATTGGAATGACAAGTTGGCGACAAGTGCGCCCAGTCCCCCGGGGTGCCTCGACCGCCACCCACCTGCCTGGCTGCTGGGTTGTCTTCCCCCGTGGCTCCCACGGCACCTCCCCGCTGTCTCACCTCCAGTGCCCCGGGGAGTCCGGGCCGTGCCCGGATGCCTCTTCCCTCCTCCACCTCCCGGGCACGGCGGTCGGACTCTGTGCTCGCATCGGCGCCCAAGACCGGCGTGCCCCTGGGGTCCGCTGTCCGTCGCCGGGGAGAGACGCAGCCAGCCAGGTCGTGGCGCTCCCGCCCCGCGTGGGGCAGGGAAGCCGCCCGAGAGGTGGCAGGCCCGAGGGGGGCTGCTCGGCCAGGTGACGGGACTCAGGGCTGCGCGGGGCTCACCTGACCCACGCGCCCGGCACCGCCACCGCGGGCACCTCAGGAGGGAGGACAGGATGGCTCGTCAGCCTGGCCAGCTAGGAGCGCCACCGGAGGGGGCGGTGGGGGTCCGAGCGCACTCGGGGGGCAGGGGCGCCTGCGCACACTGGTGGTCCCGGCCGGGGACAGAGGCCGCCCCGCCCACTCGCGTCTCGGGCTGTGGAAGCGAAGGTGCCAGGCGAGCGCGTGCGCGGGGGGGGGGGGGGCGAAGGGGAGAGGCGATGCCGAGGGCCTCCGGTGGGCCAGCCAGGCCAAAAGGCTCGGACGGGCCGAGGTGGCAGGGCGAGGCCGGGGCCGCCCGTCGGGGCGTGGCAGGTGGCCTTGTGTGCACCCCTCCATCTTGGCGGCGGGGCCCGCGACAAGCTAGCCAGCTCTGGCCTGGCGTGCTGGCGTGGGCTAAAAGGGGGTGGTGCGGGTGCACTGGGGGCGAGACGGTGGGTGGCTCGGCTCGGCTCGGCCGGCCGGGAGGGGAGGCCCCGGAGGGCCAGAGGAAGAAGAAAGGCTTCCCTGACCGGGAATCGAACCCGGGCCGCGGCGGTGAGAGCGCCGAATCCTAACCACTAGACCACCAGGGAGCGACAGGCTGCGCGCCTGGCCTGCACCCCCTGGACCCAGCGCCTCCATTCCACCCACGCGGCTCCGCTTGGGCCCCGAGGCCCCTGCCTCTGCACGTCCAGCCGCCCGCGGGCCCCACGCAGTCCACCCGGCCCGCTGGCAGCACCCGCAAAACGCTGCGCGCCGGCCGCCCTCGCACCCGCACGCCGCCTCGGGCCACGTGCCCAGCGCCCAGCGCCCAGCGGGCCGGCACGCCGTCCCCCACTGCCAGCGCCCGGCGGGCCTGGCCAGGAGGGCCCCGGAGCGGCGCAAAAGGTCGGGCGGCTGCGTTGGCCGGGAATCGAACCCGGGTCAACTGCTTGGAAGGCAGCTATGCTCACCACTATACCACCAACGCTGCACGGCCCGGGCCGGCCCGACGCGGCCGGCCCAGGGTGCGCTCCGCGCCTTCTCGCCTTGGCGCTCTCTTGCCGCCGCCGCCGCCGCGCCTCCGCCGCCCGGCGCAGCCCTGCCCCGACGTCCCGCCCGGCCGCAGCTCTGCCCGGCCACCACGGGCTGCGGCCACCACGGGCTGCGGCCGCCCGGCGCCCCAGCCTCGCCCCTCCGACTCAGCTGCACCGGCCGGTCGCCGGGCACGCCCGCCCGCCCGCCCACCTGCCCGCCCCGCGCCCCGCGCCCCGCGCCCACCGCCGCCCGCCTCTGGAGGGCGCTCTGGCCGCCTGGCCGCTCTCGGGCCCTCGGAGGCCGGCTGGGGAGCCCCGCCACGTCCCCGGCCCGGCGTCTTCCGCGTCCTCCGCGGCCCGCAGCTAGCGGCCCAGCCCGGCCCCGCGCGGGAAGGAGCAGAGGGGGCGGGCGCCAGGCCACACCACCTCCCGCATCCAGACGGGACCGGACCCATCTGCCTCCCACCCGAGCGACACCCACGGCGGCTGCGCGGCTGGGCGGCTGGGCGGCACGTCGCCGAGGAGCTCGCTGTGGCTGCCGCGGGGACCACACGAGGCCCCGGCTGCGCGGTGGCGACCCAGCGTCCGGCCTCGAGCCACGCAAAGGGCTGGGGCCGGTGGACGGTGGGCAGGCCGGGCACGCGCCGCCGGACGGCCGAGAAGAAGCGCCCCTGCCCCTCGGGAGCAAGAGGTGGCACCCAGAGCTGCGCAGGCCACCAAAAAGGGCGTCTTGCCTCCCCGTCGGGGAATCGAACCCCGGTCTCCCGCGTGACAGGCGGGGATACTCACCACTATACTAACGAGGACGGCGGCGGCCGGCCACCCGGGCGCCCGACCCCTCTCCGGCTGCCTCCCCACGCCTGCCCCTGCCTGCCCTCGACGCCCTGCCCTGCACGGGCGCCCGACACGGGCCACGCCCCACCCGACCCCAGCCCCGCTTCGGCCCCCTCTCCCGCACGGCAGCCCCCGGCCCCGACTCCGAGTCCGCCCGGACCCGGGGCCCACACACGGACCCGGACGGCGCTCAGTACTCCCAACGAGCGCTGCCTCTCTCTCGTCTGCCAGGCGGGCATCGCGCCGGGAGAAAAGGCCCCAGACGGCAAGCGGGACTGCGAGGGCGAGGGCGAGGGCGAGGGCGAGGAAGGCGGGGTGGGGAGCAGGGCAAGGGGCGCCGACGCTGCACGGGGCCTGCAGGGAGCTGGGGGTGGGGGTGCGACTGCGACGGGAGCCGCGCTGGCGGCGGCGGCGGCGGCGGCGGCGGCGGCGGCGAAGCGGCTGGCCGTGCTCCTCCGGGGCCGCCGCGCGTGTCTCGCCCCTTGCGCACCCACACAGCCGCCAGCCGGGCGCCATGACGGCCAAGGACACCAGCGTTAGCGCCGCGTCCCAGCCAGGCCAGCGGCGACGCGCTCACACCCGCCGTCAGGATGGCCGAGCGGTCTAAGGCGCTGCGTTCAGGTCGCAGTCTCCCCTGGAGGCGTGGGTTCGAATCCCACTCCTGACACGCCCACCTTTTGGCCCGCCCCACACAGCAGCCACGCCACCCGGGCCTGGACCACACCCTCTCGCGGCCGCGGCCCGCCTCGCACCCGAGCACACGCTGCCCGGGACCGAGCTCCAGCCCCTCCACCCTCGCCGCCTCGGGCTCTGAGCGCGCGCGCGCGCGCGCGCGCTCGCACACACACACACACGCACGCACTCCCCGGCGACTCGAGCGCCTTTCCCACACCCGCAGGCTTCGCTGACTTCGCACCTGCTGCTTTCTGGAGGCTCTTTGGTCCTCCTTCTCGTCTATTCCCGCCCCTGCCCTCCTCACCCCGGCACTCGCGAACCAGCCCAGGCTGCAAAGCTCCCCGCGCTTCCCGCTCCCACATGTGGCCGCTGGACAGCGCCTGGCTCTTCCAGCCAGCCGTCCGCTTCCGCCGCCCCCGGGAACACGCACCCACCCCACCGGCACCCCGTGCTTTTCCCCCGGCCCTAGTCCATTCTCTCCACACCCTCCCGAGGCGGCCCACACGATTCTCCACCTGGGGGCCTTCCCCTGGCCACACCTACCTGCCTGCCTGTCTGCCTCCCGGGAGCCATACAGCCCAGCCGTCTGCTGGCCAGCCGGCGGCGCGGACCCCTCCCTTCTGTGGGCCTGGCTCACGAGTCCAAGCCGGGAAGGTGGCTGCAGGGAGCAGTGAGCGGAAGCCCTAGACCCCCCCGGGCCATCCAGCCGGGCGCCACGGCGCATCTCCTGGCTCGGGGAGGCCGCCGGCCGGCCACTCCGCCCCAGCGTTCCTCCCGGATCCAAGACCGCCCTCCTGCCTCCCAACCTGTCAAGGCACCCAGCCGGACCCCTAGGGAGAGGCGCCGGCCAGCGCGCTCAGGCCTTTGCTCTCTTGGCCCGAGACGCACTCAGAGGCGCAGGCGGCGCTACCTGGCCTCTAACTCCGTCCGACAGACGCCGGCGCGAGCGCAAACACACACACACACACACACACACACACACACACACACACACACACAAAGACACACAGCCCACCCATCCCCGCCCCCGGCCCCACGGCTCCACACACGAGAGGTCCGTTCCCCACCCCGTCTGCCGGGACACACACTGCACGCGCGAGAAAACCATCCGCCAAAGGGACTTTGGCTCGGGGCTGGGAGCAGCTGAAGGCAAGGTCCCTCGCCTGCCTGCACCTGCCACAGATGGCTCCGGCTGTTTGGGGTTCGGGCGCTGGCCGGGCTGGGTCCGGCTCCTGGCTGCCTCTGGGGACACGGGCAGGCTGTGGCGGCGGCCCTGGACCAGGGACAAAGCACAGGATGAGCCCAGTCCGCCTCCGTGCCTTCCTCTGCCCGGACGTCCGCGCCGCGCCGCGCCGCGCCCCGCCCCGCCCCGCCCCAGGGGCTGGCTCTCCGCGTGCCTGGAGCCTGTCTTGCAGACTGCCCGCCTCCTGCTCCCACGGAGAAGACGCTCACGCTCACGCTCACGCTCACGCTCACGCTCACTCCTGGCGGGGACCGGCAACGGAGGCGGCCGGCGCCGCTGGGGAAGCCCTCTGTGGACCACGTCCGTGGGCGCATGGGTGGTTCAGTGGTAGAATTCTCGCCTGCCACGCGGGAGGCCCGGGTTCGATTCCCGGCCCATGCAACGCGCCATCCCCTTTTGGCCCCGCAGCGCCAACTGCGCGCTACGCTTCCTCTCTCCCACCTTCAGAGCACCTGGCCAAAGCCACGTCTGCTCCTCTCTGGGGGCCCGCCCACGCCCCATCACGTCCCCGCCCCTGCCGCACATTCCCTTCCTCCTCCCTGGCTCGCTCGCCCTGGGGACAAAACTCCGCCCACCCGCCCGCCCGCCCGGGAGCCAAGGGCCCATCCGCGCCCGCCCGGACACCTGCCTTGCCCTTCTTCTCTTTAACGACGCTCGCCTCGCTCCAGTCTCCCGATTCACTGCAAGGAACGCATCCACGCACCAACTCGCGCTGCCACCCACACGCTCCTCCCCTTCCCTGGGCACCACCTCGCGCCCCCGCCCCTCCCACCAGCCCCTCCCACCCCGACACAGACACACACACACACACACACACGCGCGCGCGCGCGCGCGCTCTGGCTCACTCTACCCACACTCCAGAAATCCTCCCCTTTTGCACAACCGGCGGAAACCAAGCTGCCGCGCCGGGAGGGTCGCTCACAGACTCCAGGTGGCACCGGCACCCGCACCCGCAAGACCCCAGCGTGCCTAACGTCATGGTCGCGCAGGCCCTTGATTCTCTGCGTCCCGCTTCGCCGCCGCGCTATCGTGCCAACGCGGCTTCCTCTTCCACCGCGAGAGCCACCCACGGCACCAAAGTCCACCACCGTCCTCCATCCCTCTCCCACCCCGACCTCCACCTCTCCTCCCCTCCACACACACCCACACGCACACACACACGCAAAAGCGAGGACTCCGAGGAAACTTCCCGTGGGCACGGGAAGCACCCGGAGACCCACGGCCGCCCGCGGCTCCTCCGCACCGCTGCAGGGGGCTTGTCCGGTTGAAGCGAGTGTGTCCCAGCAGGTGTGCGCGGCGCACCGGCTGACCGCTCGGCCTCGAGAGGGGACACCTCTGATCACAGAGCAAATCCCCGGCGGACAGGGGTGCCCAAGTTGGGGCGGGAAGGAGACTGAGGTGTGCGATGGACCTTGGGAGGCATCCACAGAAGAGGACGGATACAGACAGGGGTGGACAGAGGGACGGACGGCGCCTATCTTGGCGAGGCACGGGGCGAGGCGGGATGGGAAACTGTGAAACGTGCAACTGTGAAAAGTGTGCGTGAGTGGGGGGGGGGTGGGTGGTGGAGGACGCCGCTCATCGGGGGTGCGGGCTGGGGCGCGGAGGTGGCGAAAGGGACCACTGGGTAACACGCTGGCCCCTTTGCCAAAGGATGGAAGGGACCGACGTGTCCTGCAATTGGAATGACAAGTTGGCGACAAGTGCGCCCAGTCCCCCGGGGTGCCTCGACCGCCACCCACCTGCCTGGCTGCTGGGTTGTCTTCCCCCGTGGCTCCCACGGCACCTCCCCGCTGTCTCACCTCCAGTGCCCCGGGGAGTCCGGGCCGTGCCCGGATGCCTCTTCCCTCCTCCACCTCCCGGGCACGGCGGTCGGACTCTGTGCTCGCATCGGCGCCCAAGACCGGCGTGCCCCTGGGGTCCGCTGTCCGTCGCCGGGGAGAGACGCAGCCAGCCAGGTCGTGGCGCTCCCGCCCCGCGTGGGGCAGGGAAGCCGCCCGAGAGGTGGCAGGCCCGAGGGGGGCTGCTCGGCCAGGTGACGGGACTCAGGGCTGCGCGTGGCTCACCTGACCCACGCGCCCGGCACCGCCACCGCGGGCACCTCAGGAGGGAGG
This sequence comes from Lynx rufus, assembly GCF_022079265.1. Lineage (NCBI taxonomy): Eukaryota > Metazoa > Chordata > Mammalia > Carnivora > Felidae > Lynx > Lynx rufus. Next base: position 89,527 of record NW_025814829.1, on the reverse strand, counting down.
ACAGGATGGCTCGTCAGCCTGGCCAGCTAGGAGCGCCACCGGAGGGGGCGGTGGGGGTCCGAGCGCACTCGGGGGGCAGGGGCGCCTGCGCACACTGGTGGTCCCGGCCGGGGACAGAGGCCGCCCCGCCCACTCGCGTCTCGGGCTGTGGAAGCGAAGGTGCCAGGCGAGCGCGTGCGCGGGGGGGGGGGGGGGGGCGAAGGGGAGAGGCGATGCCGAGGGCCTCCGGTGGGCCAGCCAGGCCAAAAGGCTCGGACGGGCCGAGGTGGCAGGGCGAGGCCGGGGCCGCCCGTCGGGGCGTGGCAGGTGGCCTTGTGTGCACCCCTCCATCTTGGCGGCGGGGCCCGCGACAAGCTAGCCAGCTCTGGCCTGGCGTGCTGGCGTGGGCTAAAAGGGGGTGGTGCGGGTGCACTGGGGGCGAGACGGTGGGTGGCTCGGCTCGGCTCGGCCGGCCGGGAGGGGAGGCCCCGGAGGGCCAGAGGAAGAAGAAAGGCTTCCCTGACCGGGAATCGAACCCGGGCCGCGGCGGTGAGAGCGCCGAATCCTAACCACTAGACCACCAGGGAGCGACAGGCTGCGCGCCTGGCCTGCACCCCCTGGACCCAGCGCCTCCATTCCACCCACGCGGCTCCGCTTGGGCCCCGAGGCCCCTGCCTCTGCACGTCCAGCCGCCCGCGGGCCCCACGCAGTCCACCCGGCCCGCTGGCAGCACCCGCAAAACGCTGCGCGCCGGCCGCCCTCGCACCCGCACGCCGCCTCGGGCCACGTGCCCAGCGCCCAGCGCCCAGCGGGCCGGCACGCCGTCCCCCACTGCCAGCGCCCGGCGGGCCTGGCCAGGAGGGCCCCGGAGCGGCGCAAAAGGTCGGGCGGCTGCGTTGGCCGGGAATCGAACCCGGGTCAACTGCTTGGAAGGCAGCTATGCTCACCACTATACCACCAACGCTGCACGGCCCGGGCCGGCCCGACGCGGCCGGCCCAGGGTGCGCTCCGCGCCTTCTCGCCTTGGCGCTCTCTTGCCGCCGCCGCCGCCGCGCCTCCGCCGCCCGGCGCAGCCCTGCCCCGACGTCCCGCCCGGCCGCAGCTCTGCCCGGCCACCACGGGCTGCGGCCACCACGGGCTGCGGCCGCCCGGCGCCCCAGCCTCGCCCCTCCGACTCAGCTGCACCGGCCGGTCGCCGGGCACGCCCGCCCGCCCGCCCACCTGCCCGCCCCGCGCCCCGCGCCCCGCGCCCACCGCCGCCCGCCTCTGGAGGGCGCTCTGGCCGCCTGGCCGCTCTCGGGCCCTCGGAGGCCGGCTGGGGAGCCCCGCCACGTCCCCGGCCCGGCGTCTTCCGCGTCCTCCGCGGCCCGCAGCTAGCGGCCCAGCCCGGCCCCGCGCGGGAAGGAGCAGAGGGGGCGGGCGCCAGGCCACACCACCTCCCGCATCCAGACGGGACCGGACCCATCTGCCTCCCACCCGAGCGACACCCACGGCGGCTGCGCGGCTGGGCGGCTGGGCGGCACGTCGCCGAGGAGCTCGCTGTGGCTGCCGCGGGGACCACACGAGGCCCCGGCTGCGCGGTGGCGACCCAGCGTCCGGCCTCGAGCCACGCAAAGGGCTGGGGCCGGTGGACGGTGGGCAGGCCGGGCACGCGCCGCCGGACGGCCGAGAAGAAGCGCCCCTGCCCCTCGGGAGCAAGAGGTGGCACCCAGAGCTGCGCAGGCCACCAAAAAGGGCGTCTTGCCTCCCCGTCGGGGAATCGAACCCCGGTCTCCCGCGTGACAGGCGGGGATACTCACCACTATACTAACGAGGACGGCGGCGGCCGGCCACCCGGCCGCCCGACCCCTCTCCGGCTGCCTCCCCACGCCTGCCCCTGCCTGCCCTCGACGCCCTGCCCTGCACGGGCGCCCGACACGGGCCACGCCCCACCCGACCCCAGCCCCGCTTCGGCCCCCTCTCCCGCACGGCAGCCCCCGGCCCCGACTCCGAGTCCGCCCGGACCCGGGGCCCACACACGGACCCGGACGGCGCTCAGTACTCCCAACGAGCGCTGCCTCTCTCTCGTCTGCCAGGCGGGCATCGCGCCGGGAGAAAAGGCCCCAGACGGCAAGCGGGACTGCGAGGGCGAGGGCGAGGGCGAGGGCGAGGAAGGCGGGGTGGGGAGCAGGGCAAGGGGCGCCGACGCTGCACGGGGCCTGCAGGGAGCTGGGGGTGGGGGTGCGACTGCGACGGGAGCCGCGCTGGCGGCGGCGGCGGCGGCGGCGGCGGCGGCGGCGGCGGCGGCGGCGAAGCGGCTGGCCGTGCTCCTCCGGGGCCGCCGCGCGTGTCTCGCCCCTTGCGCACCCACACAGCCGCCAGCCGGGCGCCATGACGGCCAAGGACACCAGCGTTAGCGCCGCGTCCCAGCCAGGCCAGCGGCGACGCGCTCACACCCGCCGTCAGGATGGCCGAGCGGTCTAAGGCGCTGCGTTCAGGTCGCAGTCTCCCCTGGAGGCGTGGGTTCGAATCCCACTCCTGACACGCCCACCTTTTGGCCCGCCCCACACAGCAGCCACGCCACCCGGGCCTGGACCACACCCTCTCGCGGCCGCGGCCCGCCTCGCACCCGAGCACACGCTGCCCGGGACCGAGCTCCAGCCCCTCCACCCTCGCCGCCTCGGGCTCTGAGCGCGCGCGCGCGCGCGCGCGCTCGCACACACACACACACGCACGCACTCCCCGGCGACTCGAGCGCCTTTCCCACACCCGCAGGCTTCGCTGACTTCGCACCTGCTGCTTTCTGGAGGCTCTTTGGTCCTCCTTCTCGTCTATTCCCGCCCCTGCCCTCCTCACCCCGGCACTCGCGAACCAGCCCAGGCTGCAAAGCTCCCCGCGCTTCCCGCTCCCACATGTGGCCGCTGGACAGCGCCTGGCTCTTCCAGCCAGCCGTCCGCTTCCGCCGCCCCCGGGAACACGCACCCACCCCACCGGCACCCCGTGCTTTTCCCCCGGCCCTAGTCCATTCTCTCCACACCCTCCCGAGGCGGCCCACACGATTCTCCACCTGGGGGCCTTCCCCTGGCCACACCTACCTGCCTGCCTGTCTGCCTCCCGGGAGCCATACAGCCCAGCCGTCTGCTGGCCAGCCGGCGGCGCGGACCCCTCCCTTCTGTGGGCCTGGCTCACGAGTCCAAGCCGGGAAGGTGGCTGCAGGGAGCAGTGAGCGGAAGCCCTAGACCCCCCCGGGCCATCCAGCCGGGCGCCACGGCGCATCTCCTGGCTCGGGGAGGCCGCCGGCCGGCCGCTCCGCCCCAGCGTTCCTCCCGGATCCAAGACCGCCCTCCTGCCTCCCAACCTGTCAAGGCACCCAGCCGGACCCCTAGGGAGAGGCGCCGGCCAGCGCGCTCAGGCCTTTGCTCTCTTGGCCCGAGACGCACTCAGAGGCGCAGGCGGCGCTACCTGGCCTCTAACTCCGTGCGACAGACGCCGGCGCGAGCGCAAACACACACACACACACACACACACACACACACACACACACACAAAGACACACAGCCCACCCATCCCCGCCCCCGGCCCCACGGCTCCACACACGAGAGGTCCGTTCCCCACCCCGTCTGCCGGGACACACACTGCACGCGCGAGAAAACCATCCGCCAAAGGGACTTTGGCTCGGGGCTGGGAGCAGCTGAAGGCAAGGTCCCTCGCCTGCCTGCACCTGCCACAGATGGCTCCGGCTGTTTGGGGTTCGGGCGCTGGCCGGGCTGGGTCCGGCTCCTGGCTGCCTCTGGGGACACGGGCAGGCTGTGGCGGCGGCCCTGGACCAGGGACAAAGCACAGGATGAGCCCAGTCCGCCTCCGTGCCTTCCTCTGCCCGGACGTCCGCGCCGCGCCGCGCCGCGCCCCGCCCACCCCGCCCCAGGGGCTGGCTCTCCGCGTGCCTGGAGCCTGTCTTGCAGACTGCCCACCTCCTGCTCCCACGGAGAAGACGCTCACGCTCACGCTCACGCTCACTCCTGGCGGGGACCGGCAACGGAGGCGGCCGGCGCCGCTGGGGAAGCCCTCTGTGGACCACGTCCGTGGGCGCATGGGTGGTTCAGTGGTAGAATTCTCGCCTGCCACGCGGGAGGCCCGGGTTCGATTCCCGGCCCATGCAACGCGCCATCCCCTTTTGGCCCCGCAGCGCCAACTGCGCGCTACGCTTCCTCTCTCCCACCTTCAGAGCACCTGGCCAAAGCCACGTCTGCTCCTCTCTGGGGGCCCGCCCACGCCCCATCCCGTCCCCGCCCCTGCCGCACATTCCCTTCCTCCTCCCTGGCTCGCTCGCCCTGGGGACAAAACTCCGCCCACCCGCCCGCCCGCCCGGGAGCCAAGGGCCCATCCGCGCCCGCCCGGACACCTGCCTTGCCCTTCTTCTCTTTAACGACGCTCGCCTCGCTCCAGTCTCCCGATTCACTGCAAGGAACGCATCCACGCACCAACTCGCGCTGCCACCCACACGCTCCTCCCCTTCCCTGGGCACCACCTCGCGCCCCCGCCCCTCCCACCAGCCCCTCCCACCCCGACACAGACACACACACACACACACACACGCGCGCGCGCGCGCGCGCTCTGGCTCACTCTACCCACACTCCAGAAATCCTCCCCTTTTGCACAACCGGCGGAAACCAAGCTGCCGCGCCGGGAGGGTCGCTCACAGACTCCAGGTGGCACCGGCACCCGCACCCGCAAGACCCCAGCGTGCCTAACGTCATGGTCGCGCAGGCCCTTGATTCTCTGCGTCCCGCTTCGCCGCCGCGCTATCGTGCCAACGCGGCTTCCTCTTCCACCGCGAGAGCCACCCACGGCACCAAAGTCCACCACCGTCCTCCATCCCTCTCCCACCCCGACCTCCACCTCTCCTCCCCTCCACACACACCCACACGCACACACACACGCAAAAGCGAGGACTCCGAGGAAACTTCCCGTGGGCACGGGAAGCACCCGGAGACCCACGGCCGCCCGCGGCTCCTCCGCACCGCTGCAGGGGGCTTGTCCGGTTGAAGCGAGTGTGTCCCAGCAGGTGTGCGCGGCGCACCGGCTGACCGCTCGGCCTCGAGAGGGGACACCTCTGATCACAGAGCAAATCCCCGGCGGACAGGGGTGCCCAAGTTGGGGCGGGAAGGAGACTGAGGTGTGCGATGGACCTTGGGAGGCATCCACAGAAGAGGACGGATACAGACAGGGGTGGACAGAGGGACGGACGGCGCCTATCTTGGCGAGGCACGGGGCGAGGCGGGATGGGAAACTGTGAAACGTGCAACTGTGAAAAGTGTGCGTGAGTGGGGGGGGGGTGGGTGGTGGAGGACGCCGCTCATCGGGGGTGCGGGCTGGGGCGCGGAGGTGGCGAAAGGGACCACTGGGTAACACGCTGGCCCCTTTGCCAAAGGATGGAAGGGACCGACGTGTCCTGCAATTGGAATGACAAGTTGGCGACAAGTGCGCCCAGTCCCCCGGGGTGCCTCGACCGCCACCCACCTGCCTGGCTGCTGGGTTGTCTTCCCCCGTGGCTCCCACGGCACCTCCCCGCTGTCTCACCTCCAGTGCCCCGGGGAGTCCGGGCCGTGCCCGGATGCCTCTTCCCTCCTCCACCTCCCGGGCACGGCGGTCGGACTCTGTGCTCGCATCGGCGCCCAAGACCGGCGTGCCCCTGGGGTCCGCTGTCCGTCGCCGGGGAGAGACGCAGCCAGCCAGGTCGTGGCGCTCCCGCCCCGCGTGGGGCAGGGAAGCCGCCCGAGAGGTGGCAGGCCCGAGGGGGGCTGCTCGGCCAGGTGACGGGACTCAGGGCTGCGCGTGGCTCACCTGACCCACGCGCCCGGCACCGCCACCGCGGGCACCTCAGGAGGGAGGACAGGATGGCTCGTCAGCCTGGCCAGCTAGGAGCGCCACCGGAGGGGGCGGTGGGGGTCCGAGCGCACTCGGGGGGCAGGGGCGCCTGCGCACACTGGTGGTCCCGGCCGGGGACAGAGGCCGCCCCGCCCACTCGCGTCTCGGGCTGTGGAAGCGAAGGTGCCAGGCGAGCGCGTGCGCGGGGGGGGGGGGGGGGGGCGAAGGGGAGAGGCGATGCCGAGGGCCTCCGGTGGGCCAGCCAGGCCAAAAGGCTCGGACGGGCCGAGGTGGCAGGGCGAGGCCGGGGCCGCCCGTCGGGGCGTGGCAGGTGGCCTTGTGTGCACCCCTCCATCTTGGCGGCGGGGCCCGCGACAAGCTAGCCAGCTCTGGCCTGGCGTGCTGGCGTGGGCTAAAAGGGGGTGGTGCGGGTGCACTGGGGGCGAGACGGTGGGTGGCTCGGCTCGGCTCGGCCGGCCGGGAGGGGAGGCCCCGGAGGGCCAGAGGAAGAAGAAAGGCTTCCCTGACCGGGAATCGAACCCGGGCCGCGGCGGTGAGAGCGCCGAATCCTAACCACTAGACCACCAGGGAGCGACAGGCTGCGCGCCTGGCCTGCACCCCCTGGACCCAGCGCCTCCATTCCACCCACGCGGCTCCGCTTGGGCCCCGAGGCCCCTGCCTCTGCACGTCCAGCCGCCCGCGGGCCCCACGCAGTCCACCCGGCCCGCTGGCAGCACCCGCAAAACGCTGCGCGCCGGCCGCCCTCGCACCCGCACGCCGCCTCGGGCCACGTGCCCAGCGCCCAGCGCCCAGCGGGCCGGCACGCCGTCCCCCACTGCCAGCGCCCGGCGGGCCTGGCCAGGAGGGCCCCGGAGCGGCGCAAAAGGTCGGGCGGCTGCGTTGGCCGGGAATCGAACCCGGGTCAACTGCTTGGAAGGCAGCTATGCTCACCACTATACCACCAACGCTGCACGGCCCGGGCCGGCCCGACGCGGCCGGCCCAGGGTGCGCTCCGCGCCTTCTCGCCTTGGCGCTCTCTTGCCGCCGCCGCCGCCGCGCCTCCGCCGCCCGGCGCAGCCCTGCCCCGACGTCCCGCCCGGCCGCAGCTCTGCCCGGCCACCACGGGCTGCGGCCACCACGGGCTGCGGCCGCCCGGCGCCCCAGCCTCGCCCCTCCGACTCAGCTGCACCGGCCGGTCGCCGGGCACGCCCGCCCGCCCGCCCACCTGCCCGCCCCGCGCCCCGCGCCCCGCGCCCACCGCCGCCCGCCTCTGGAGGGCGCTCTGGCCGCCTGGCCGCTCTCGGGCCCTCGGAGGCCGGCTGGGGAGCCCCGCCACGTCCCCGGCCCGGCGTCTTCCGCGTCCTCCGCGGCCCGCAGCTAGCGGCCCAGCCCGGCCCCGCGCGGGAAGGAGCAGAGGGGGCGGGCGCCAGGCCACACCACCTCCCGCATCCAGACGGGACCGGACCCATCTGCCTCCCACCCGAGCGACACCCACGGCGGCTGCGCGGCTGGGCGGCTGGGCGGCACGTCGCCGAGGAGCTCGCTGTGGCTGCCGCGGGGACCACACGAGGCCCCGGCTGCGCGGTGGCGACCCAGCGTCCGGCCTCGAGCCACGCAAAGGGCTGGGGCCGGTGGACGGTGGGCAGGCCGGGCACGCGCCGCCGGACGGCCGAGAAGAAGCGCCCCTGCCCCTCGGGAGCAAGAGGTGGCACCCAGAGCTGCGCAGGCCACCAAAAAGGGCGTCTTGCCTCCCCGTCGGGGAATCGAACCCCGGTCTCCCGCGTGACAGGCGGGGATACTCACCACTATACTAACGAGGACGGCGGCGGCCGGCCACCCGGCCGCCCGACCCCTCTCCGGCTGCCTCCCCACGCCTGCCCCTGCCTGCCCTCGACGCCCTGCCCTGCACGGGCGCCCGACACGGGCCACGCCCCACCCGACCCCAGCCCCGCTTCGGCCCCCTCTCCCGCACGGCAGCCCCCGGCCCCGACTCCGAGTCCGCCCGGACCCGGGGCCCACACACGGACCCGGACGGCGCTCAGTACTCCCAACGAGCGCTGCCTCTCTCTCGTCTGCCAGGCGGGCATCGCGCCGGGAGAAAAGGCCCCAGACGGCAAGCGGGACTGCGAGGGCGAGGGCGAGGGCGAGGGCGAGGAAGGCGGGGTGGGGAGCAGGGCAAGGGGCGCCGACGCTGCACGGGGCCTGCAGGGAGCTGGGGGTGGGGGTGCGACTGCGACGGGAGCCGCGCTGGCGGCGGCGGCGGCGGCGGCGGCGGCGGCGGCGGCGGCGAAGCGGCTGGCCGTGCTCCTCCGGGGCCGCCGCGCGTGTCTCGCCCCTTGCGCACCCACACAGCCGCCAGCCGGGCGCCATGACGGCCAAGGACACCAGCGTTAGCGCCGCGTCCCAGCCAGGCCAGCGGCGACGCGCTCACACCCGCCGTCAGGATGGCCGAGCGGTCTAAGGCGCTGCGTTCAGGTCGCAGTCTCCCCTGGAGGCGTGGGTTCGAATCCCACTCCTGACACGCCCACCTTTTGGCCCGCCCCACACAGCAGCCACGCCACCCGGGCCTGGACCACACCCTCTCGCGGCCGCGGCCCGCCTCGCACCCGAGCACACGCTGCCCGGGACCGAGCTCCAGCCCCTCCACCCTCGCCGCCTCGGGCTCTGAGCGCGCGCGCGCAGCGCGCGCGCTCGCACACACACACACACGCACGCACTCCCCGGCGACTCCAGCGCCTTTCCCACACCCGCAGGCTTCGCTGACTTCGCACCTGCTGCTTTCTGGAGGCTCTTTGGTCCTCCTTCTCGTCTATTCCCGCCCCTGCCCTCCTCACCCCGGCACTCGCGAACCAGCCCAGGCTGCAAAGCTCCCCGCGCTTCCCGCTCCCACATGTGGCCGCTGGACAGCGCCTGGCTCTTCCAGCCAGCCGTCCGCTTCCGCCGCCCCCGGGAACACGCACCCACCCCACCGGCACCCCGTGCTTTTCCCCCGGCCCTAGTCCATTCTCTCCACACCCTCCCGAGGCGGCCCACACGATTCTCCACCTGGGGGCCTTCCCCTGGCCACACCTACCTGCCTGCCTGTCTGCCTCCCGGGAGCCATACAGCCCAGCCGTCTGCTGGCCAGCCGGCGGCGCGGACCCCTCCCTTCTGTGGGCCTGGCTCACGAGTCCAAGCCCGGAAGGTGGCTGCAGGGAGCAGTGAGCGGAAGCCCTAGACCCCCCCGGGCCATCCAGCCGGGCGCCACGGCGCATCTCCTGGCTCGGGGAGGCCGCCGGCCGGCCGCTCCGCCCCAGCGTTCCTCCCGGATCCAAGACCGCCCTCCTGCCTCCCAACCTGTCAAGGCACCCAGCCGGACCCCTAGGGAGAGGCGCCGGCCAGCGCGCTCAGGCCTTTGCTCTCTTGGCCCGAGACGCACTCAGAGGCGCAGGCGGCGCTACCTGGCCTCTAACTCCGTCCGACAGACGCCGGCGCGAGCGCAAACACACACACACACACACACACACACACACACACACACACACAAAGACACACAGCCCACCCATCCCCGCCCCCGGCCCCACGGCTCCACACACGAGAGGTCCGTTCCCCACCCCGTCCGCCGGGACACACACTGCACGCGCGAGAAAACCATCCGCCAAAGGGACTTTGGCTCGGGGCTGGGAGCAGCTGAAGGCAAGGTCCCTCGCCTGCCTGCACCTGCCACAGATGGCTCCGGCTGTTTGGGGTTCGGGCGCTGGCCGGGCTGGGTCCGGCTCCTGGCTGCCTCTGGGGACACGGGCAGGCTGTGGCGGCGGCCCTGGACCAGGGACAAAGCACAGGATGAGCCCAGTCCGCCTCCGTGCCTTCCTCTGCCCGGACGTCCGCGCCGCGCCGCGCCGCGCCCCGCCCACCCCGCCCCAGGGGCTGGCTCTCCGCGTGCCTGGAGCCTGTCTTGCAGACTGCCCACCTCCTGCTCCCACGGAGAAGACGCTCACGCTCACGCTCACGCTCACTCCTGGCGGGGACCGGCAACGGAGGCGGCCGGCGCCGCTGGGGAAGCCCTCTGTGGACCACGTCCGTGGGCGCATGGGTGGTTCAGTGGTAGAATTCTCGCCTGCCACGCGGGAGGCCCGGGTTCGATTCCCGGCCCATGCAACGCGCCATCCCCTTTTGGCCCCGCAGCGCCAACTGCGCGCTACGCTTCCTCTCTCCCACCTTCAGAGCACCTGGCCAAAGCCACGTCTGCTCCTCTCTGGGGGCCCGCCCACGCCCCATCCCGTCCCCGCCCCTGCCCCTGCCGCACATTCCCTTCCTCCTCCCTGGCTCGCTCGCCCTGGGGACAAAACTCCGCCCGCCCGGGAGCCAAGGGCCCATCCGCGCCCGCCCGGACACCTGCCTTGCCCTTCTTTTCTTTAACGACGCTCGCCTCGCTCCAGTCTCCCGATTCACTGCAAGGAACGCATCCACGCACCAACTCGCGCTGCCACCCACACGCTCCTCCCCTTCCCTGGGCACCACCTCGCGCCCCCGCCCCTCCCACCAGCCCCTCCCACCCCGACACAGACACACACACACACACACACACGCGCGCGCGCGCGCGCGCTCTGGCTCACTCTACCCACACTCCAGAAATCCTCCCCTTTTGCACAACCGGCGGAAACCAAGCTGCCGCGCCGGGAGGGTCGCTCACAGACTCCAGGTGGCACCGGCACCCGCACCCGCAAGACCCCAGCGTGCCTAACGTCATGGTCGCGCAGGCCCTTGATTCTCTGCGTCCCGCTTCGCCGCCGCGCTATCGTGCCAACGCGGCTTCCTCTTCCACCGCGAGAGCCACCCACGGCACCAAAGTCCACCACCGTCCTCCATCCCTCTCCCACCCCGACCTCCACCTCTCCTCCCCTCCACACACACCCACACGCACACACACACGCAAAAGCGAGGACTCCGAGGAAACTTCCCGTGGGCACGGGAAGCACCCGGAGACCCACGGCCGCCCGCGGCTCCTCCGCACCGCTGCAGGGGGCTTGTCCGGTTGAAGCGAGTGTGTCCCAGCAGGTGTGCGCGGCGCACCGGCTGACCGCTCGGCCTCGAGAGGGGACACCTCTGATCACAGAGCAAATCCCCGGCGGACAGGGGTGCCCAAGTTGGGGCGGGAAGGAGACTGAGGTGTGCGATGGACCTTGGGAGGCATCCACAGAAGAGGACGGATACAGACAGGGGTGGACAGAGGGACGGACGGCGCCTATCTTGGCGAGGCACGGGGCGAGGCGGGATGGGAAACTGTGAAACGTGCAACTGTGAAAAGTGTGCGTGAGTGGGGGGGGGGGTGGGTGGTGGAGGACGCCGCTCATCGGGGGTGCGGGCTGGGGCGCGGAGGTGGCGAAAGGGACCACTGGGTAACACGCTGGCCCCTTTGCCAAAGGATGGAAGGGACCGACGTGTCCTGCAATTGGAATGACAAGTTGGCGACAAGTGCGCCCAGTCCCCCGGGGTGCCTCGACCGCCACCCACCTGCCTGGCTGCTGGGTTGTCTTCCCCCGTGGCTCCCACGGCACCTCCCCGCTGTCTCACCTCCAGTGCCCCGGGGAGTCCGGGCCGTGCCCGGATGCCTCTTCCCTCCTCCACCTCCCGGGCACGGCGGTCGGACTCTGCGCTCGCATCGGCGCCCAAGACCGGCGTGCCCCTGGGGTCCGCTGTCCGTCGCCGGGGAGAGACGCAGCCAGCCAGGTCGTGGCGCTCCCGCCCCGCGTGGGGCAGGGAAGCCGCCCAAGAGGTGGCAGGCCCGAGGGGGGCTGCTCGGCCAGGTGACGGGACTCAGGGCTGCGCGTGGCTCACCTGACCCACGCGCCCGGCACCGCCACCGCGGGCACCTCAGGAGGGAGGACAGGATGGCTCGTCAGCCTGGCCAGCTAGGAGCGCCACCGGAGGGGGCGGTGGGGGTCCGAGCGCACTCGGGGGGCAGGGGCGCCTGCGCACACTGGTGGTCCCGGCCGGGGACAGAGGCCGCCCCGCCCACTCGCGTCTCGGGCTGTGGAAGCGAAGGTGCCAGGCGAGCGCGTGCGCGGGGGGGGGGGGGGGCGAAGGGGAGAGGCGATGCCGAGGGCCTCCGGTGGGCCAGCCAGGCCAAAAGGCTCGGACGGGCCGAGGTGGCAGGGCGAGGCCGGGGCCGCCCGTCGGGGCGTGGCAGGTGGCCTTGTGTGCACCCCTCCATCGTGGCGGCGGGGCCCGCGACAAGCTAGCCAGCTCTGGCCTGGCGTGCTGGCGTGGGCTAAAAGGGGGTGGTGCGGGTGCACTGGGGGCGAGACGGTGGGTGGCTCGGCTCGGCTCGGCCGGCCGGGAGGGGAGGCCCCGGAGGGCCAGAGGAAGAAGAAAGGCTTCCCTGACCGGGAATCGAACCCGGGCCGCGGCGGTGAGAGCGCCGAATCCTAACCACTAGACCACCAGGGAGCGACAGGCTGCGCGCCTGGCCTGCACCCCCTGGACCCAGCGCCTCCATTCCACCCACGCGGCTCCGCTTGGGCCCCGAGGCCCCTGCCTCTGCACGTCCAGCCGCCCGCGGGCCCCACGCAGTCCACCCGGCCCGCTGGCAGCACCCGCAAAACGCTGCGCGCCGGCCGCCCTCGCACCCGCACGCCGCCTCGGGCCACGTGCCCAGCGCCCAGCGCCCAGCGGGCCGGCACGCCGTCCCCCACTGCCAGCGCCCGGCGGGCCTGGCCAGGAGGGCCCCGGAGCGGCGCAAAAGGTCGGGCGGCTGCGTTGGCCGGGAATCGAACCCGGGTCAACTGCTTGGAAGGCAGCTATGCTCACCACTATACCACCAACGCTGCACGGCCCGGGCCGGCCCGACGCGGCCGGCCCAGGGTGCGCTCCGCGCCTTCTCGCCTTGGCGCTCTCTTGCCGCCGCCGCCGCCGCGCCTCCGCCGCCCGGCGCAGCCCTGCCCCGACGTCCCGCCCGGCCGCAGCTCTGCCCGGCCACCACGGGCTGCGGCCACCACGGGCTGCGGCCGCCCGGCGCCCCAGCCTCGCCCCTCCGACTCAGCTGCACCGGCCGGTCGCCGGGCACGCCCGCCCGCCCGCCCACCTGCCCGCCCCGCGCCCCGCGCCCCGCGCCCACCGCCGCCCGCCTCTGGAGGGCGCTCTGGCCGCCTGGCCGCTCTCGGGCCCTCGGAGGCCGGCTGGGGAGCCCCGCCACGTCCCCGGCCCGGCGTCTTCCGCGTCCTCCGCGGCCCGCAGCTAGCGGCCCAGCCCGGCCCCGCGCGGGAAGGAGCAGAGGGGGCGGGCGCCAGGCCACACCACCTCCCGCATCCAGACGGGACCGGACCCATCTGCCTCCCACCCGAGCGACACCCACGGCGGCTGCGCGGCTGGGCGGCTGGGCGGCACGTCGCCGAGGAGCTCGCTGTGGCTGCCGCGGGGACCACACGAGGCCCCGGCTGCGCGGTGGCGACCCAGCGTCCGGCCTCGAGCCACGCAAAGGGCTGGGGCCGGTGGACGGTGGGCAGGCCGGGCACGCGCCGCCGGACGGCCGAGAAGAAGCGCCCCTGCCCCTCGGGAGCAAGAGGTGGCACCCAGAGCTGCGCAGGCCACCAAAAAGGGCGTCTTGCCTCCCCGTCGGGGAATCGAACCCCGGTCTCCCGCGTGACAGGCGGGGATACTCACCACTATACTAACGAGGACGGCGGCGGCCGGCCACCCGGCCGCCCGACCCCTCTCCGGCTGCCTCCCCACGCCTGCCCCTGCCTGCCCTCGACGCCCTGCCCTGCACGGGCGCCCGACACGGGCCACGCCCCACCCGACCCCAGCCCCGCTTCGGCCCCCTCTCCCGCACGGCAGCCCCCGGCCCCGACTCCGAGTCCGCCCGGACCCGGGGCCCACACACGGACCCGGACGGCGCTCAGTACTCCCAACGAGCGCTGCCTCTCTCTCGTCTGCCAGGCGGGCATCGCGCCGGGAGAAAAGGCCCCAGACGGCAAGCGGGACTGCGAGGGCGAGGGCGAGGGCGAGGGCGAGGAAGGCGGGGTGGGGAGCAGGGCAAGGGGCGCCGACGCTGCACGGGGCCTGCAGGGAGCTGGGGGTGGGGGTGCGACTGCGACGGGAGCCGCGCTGGCGGCGGCGGCGGCGGCGGCGGCGGCGGCGGCGGCGAGGCGGCTGGCCGTGCTCCTCCGGGGCCGCCGCGCGTGTCTCGCCCCTTGCGCACCCACACAGCCGCCAGCCGGGCGCCATGACGGCCAAGGACACCAGCGTTAGCGCCGCGTCCCAGCCAGGCCAGCGGCGACGCGCTCACACCCGCCGTCAGGATGGCCGAGCGGTCTAAGGCGCTGCGTTCAGGTCGCAGTCTCCCCTGGAGGCGTGGGTTCGAATCCCACTCCTGACACGCCCACCTTTTGGCCCGCCCCACACAGCAGCCACGCCACCCGGGCCTGGACCACACCCTCTCGCGGCCGCGGCCCGCCTCGCACCCGAGCACACGCTGCCCGGGACCGAGCTCCAGCCCCTCCACCCTCGCCGCCTCGGGCTCTGAGCGCGCGCGCGCGCGCGCGCGCTCGCACACACACACACACGCACGCACTCCCCGGCGACTCCAGCGCCTTTCCCACACCCGCAGGCTTCGCTGACTTCGCACCTGCTGCTTTCTGGAGGCTCTTTGGTCCTCCTTCTCGTCTATTCCCGCCCCTGCCCTCCTCACCCCGGCACTCGCGAACCAGCCCAGGCTGCAAAGCTCCCCGCGCTTCCCGCTCCCACATGTGGCCGCTGGACAGCGCCTGGCTCTTCCAGCCAGCCGTCCGCTTCCGCCGCCCCCGGGAACACGCACCCACCCCACCGGCACCCCGTGCTTTTCCCCCGGCCCTAGTCCATTCTCTCCACACCCTCCCGAGGCGGCCCACACGATTCTCCACCTGGGGGCCTTCCCCTGGCCACACCTACCTGCCTGCCTGTCTGCCTCCCGGGAGCCATACAGCCCAGCCGTCTGCTGGCCAGCCGGCGGCGCGGACCCCTCCCTTCTGTGGGCCTGGCTCACGAGTCCAAGCCGGGAAGGTGGCTGCAGGGAGCAGTGAGCGGAAGCCCTAGACCCCCCCGGGCCATCCAGCCGGGCGCCACGGCGCATCTCCTGGCTCGGGGAGGCCGCCGGCCGGCCGCTCCGCCCCAGCGTTCCTCCCGGATCCAAGACCGCCCTCCTGCCTCCCAACCTGTCAAGGCACCCAGCCGGACCCCTAGGGAGAGGCGCCGGCCAGCGCGCTCAGGCCTTTGCTCTCTTGGCCCGAGACGCACTCAGAGGCGCAGGCGGCGCTACCTGGCCTCTAACTCCGTCCGACAGACGCCGGCGCGAGCGCAAACACACACACACACACACACACACACACACACACACACACACACACAAAGACACACAGCCCACCCATCCCCGCCCCCGGCCCCACGGCTCCACACACGAGAGGTCCGTTCCCCACCTCGTCTGCCGGGACACACACTGCACGCGCGAGAAAACCATCCGCCAAAGGGACTTTGGCTCGGGGCTGGGAGCAGCTGAAGGCAAGGTCCCTCGCCTGCCTGCACCTGCCACAGATGGCTCCGGCTGTTTGGGGTTCGGGCGCTGGCCGGGCTGGGTCCGGCTCCTGGCTGCCTCTGGGGACACGGGCAGGCTGTGGCGGCGGCCCTGGACCAGGGACAAAGCACAGGATGAGCCCAGTCCGCCTCCGTGCCTTCCTCTGCCCGGACGTCCGCGCCGCGCCGCGCCGCGCCCCGCCCCGCCCCGCCCCGCCCCGCCCCAGGGGCTGGCTCTCCGCGTGCCTGGAGCCTGTCTTGCAGACTGCCCGCCTCCTGCTCCCACGGAGAAGACGCTCACGCTCACGCTCACGCTCACGCTCACGCTCACTCCTGGCGGGGACCGGCAACGGAGGCGGCCGGCGCCGCTGGGGAAGCCCTCTGTGGACCACGTCCGTGGGCGCATGGGTGGTTCAGTGGTAGAATTCTCGCCTGCCACGCGGGAGGCCCGGGTTCGATTCCCGGCCCATGCAACGCGCCATCCCCTTTTGGCCCCGCAGCGCCAACTGCGCGCTACGCTTCCTCTCTCCCACCTTCAGAGCACCTGGCCAAAGCCACGTCTGCTCCTCTCTGGGGGCCCGCCCACGCCCCATCCCGTCCCCGCCCCTGCCCCTGCCGCACATTCCCTTCCTCCTCCCTGGCTCGCTCGCCCTGGGGACAAAACTCCGCCCGCCCGGGAGCCAAGGGCCCATCCGCGCCCGCCCGGACACCTGCCTTGCCCTTCTTTTCTTTAACGACGCTCGCCTCGCTCCAGTCTCCCGATTCACTGCAAGGAACGCATCCACGCACCAACTCGCGCTGCCACCCACACGCTCCTCCCCTTCCCTGGGCACCACCTCGCGCCCCCGCCCCTCCCACCAGCCCCTCCCACCCCGACACAGACACACACACACACACACACACGCGCGCGCGCGCGCGCGCTCTGGCTCACTCTACCCACACTCCAGAAATCCTCCCCTTTTGCACAACCGGCGGAAACCAAGCTGCCGCGCCGGGAGGGTCGCTCACAGACTCCAGGTGGCACCGGCACCCGCACCCGCAAGACCCCAGCGTGCCTAACGTCATGGTCGCGCAGGCCCTTGATTCTCTGCGTCCCGCTTCGCCGCCGCGCTATCGTGCCAACGCGGCTTCCTCTTCCACCGCGAGAGCCACCCACGGCACCAAAGTCCACCACCGTCCTCCATCCCTCTCCCACCCCGACCTCCACCTCTCCTCCCCTCCACACACACCCACACGCACACACACACGCAAAAGCGAGGACTCCGAGGAAACTTCCCGTGGGCACGGGAAGCACCCGGAGACCCACGGCCGCCCGCGGCTCCTCCGCACCGCTGCAGGGGGCTTGTCCGGTTGAAGCGAGTGTGTCCCAGCAGGTGTGCGCGGCGCACCGGCTGACCGCTCGGCCTCGAGAGGGGACACCTCTGATCACAGAGCAAATCCCCGGCGGACAGGGGTGCCCAAGTTGGGGCGGGAAGGAGACTGAGGTGTGCGATGGACCTTGGGAGGCATCCACAGAAGAGGACGGATACAGACAGGGGTGGACAGAGGGACGGACGGCGCCTATCTTGGCGAGGCACGGGGCGAGGCGGGATGGGAAACTGTGAAACGTGCAACTGTGAAAAGTGTGCGTGAGTGGGGGGGGGGTGGGTGGTGGAGGACGCCGCTCATCGGGGGTGCGGGCTGGGGCGCGGAGGTGGCGAAAGGGACCACTGGGTAACACGCTGGCCCCTTTGCCAAAGGATGGAAGGGACCGACGTGTCCTGCAATTGGAATGACAAGTTGGCGACAAGTGCGCCCAGTCCCCCGGGGTGCCTCGACCGCCACCCACCTGCCTGGCTGCTGGGTTGTCTTCCCCCGTGGCTCCCACGGCACCTCCCCGCTGTCTCACCTCCAGTGCCCCGGGGAGTCCGGGCCGTGCCCGGATGCCTCTTCCCTCCTCCACCTCCCGGGCACGGCGGTCGGACTCTGTGCTCGCATCGGCGCCCAAGACCGGCGTGCCCCTGGGGTCCGCTGTCCGTCGCCGGGGAGAGACGCAGCCAGCCAGGTCGTGGCGCTCCCGCCCCGCGTGGGGCAGGGAAGCCGCCCGAGAGGTGGCAGGCCCGAGGGGGGCTGCTCGGCCAGGTGACGGGACTCAGGGCCTGCGCGTGGCTCACCTGACCCACGCGCCCGGCACCGCCACCGCGGGCACCTCAGGAGGGAGGACAGGATGGCTCGTCAGCCTGGCCAGCTAGGAGCGCCACCGGAGGGGGGCGGTGGGGGTCCGAGCGCACTCGGGGGGCAGGGGCGCCTGCGCACACTGGTGGTCCCGGCCGGGGACAGAGGCCGCCCCGCCCACTCGCGTCTCGGGCTGTGGAAGCGAAGGTGCCAGGCGAGCGCGTGCGCGGGGGGGGGGGGGGGGGCGAAGGGGAGAGGCGATGCCGAGGGCCTCCGGTGGGCCAGCCAGGCCAAAAGGCTCGGACGGGCCGAGGTGGCAGGGCGAGGCCGGGGCCGCCCGTCGGGGCGTGGCAGGTGGCCTTGTGTGCACCCCTCCATCTTGGCGGCGGGGCCCGCGACAAGCTAGCCAGCTCTGGCCTGGCGTGCTGGCGTGGGCTAAAAGGGGGTGGTGCGGGTGCACTGGGGGCGAGACGGTGGGTGGCTCGGCTCGGCTCGGCCGGCCGGGAGGGGAGGCCCCGGAGGGCCAGAGGAAGAAGAAAGGCTTCCCTGACCGGGAATCGAACCCGGGCCGCGGCGGTGAGAGCGCCGAATCCTAACCACTAGACCACCAGGGAGCGACAGGCTGCGCGCCTGGCCTGCACCCCCTGGACCCAGCGCCTCCATTCCACCCACGCGGCTCCGCTTGGGCCCCGAGGCCCCTGCCTCTGCACGTCCAGCCGCCCGCGGGCCCCACGCAGTCCACCCGGCCCGCTGGCAGCACCCGCAAAACGCTGCGCGCCGGCCGCCCTCGCACCCGCACGCCGCCTCGGGCCACGTGCCCAGCGCCCAGCGCCCAGCGGGCCGGCACGCCGTCCCCCACTGCCAGCGCCCGGCGGGCCTGGCCAGGAGGGCCCCGGAGCGGCGCAAAAGGTCGGGCGGCTGCGTTGGCCGGGAATCGAACCCGGGTCAACTGCTTGGAAGGCAGCTATGCTCACCACTATACCACCAACGCTGCACGGCCCGGGCCGGCCCGACGCGGCCGGCCCAGGGTGCGCTCCGCGCCTTCTCGCCTTGGCGCTCTCTTGCCGCCGCCGCCGCCGCGCCTCCGCCGCCCGGCGCAGCCCTGCCCCGACGTCCCGCCCGGCCGCAGCTCTGCCCGGCCACCACGGGCTGCGGCCACCACGGGCTGCGGCCGCCCGGCGCCCCAGCCTCGCCCCTCCGACTCAGCTGCACCGGCCGGTCGCCGGCACGCCCGCCCGCCCGCCCACCTGCCCGCCCCGCGCCCCGCGCCCCGCGCCCACCGCCGCCCGCCTCTGGAGGGCGCTCTGGCCGCCTGGCCGCTCTCGGGCCCTCGGAGGCCGGCTGGGGAGCCCCGCCACGTCCCCGGCCCGGCGTCTTCCGCGTCCTCCGCGGCCCGCAGCTAGCGGCCCAGCCCGGCCCCGCGCGGGAAGGAGCAGAGGGGGCGGGCGCCCAGGCCACACCACCTCCCGCATCCAGACGGGACCGGACCCATCTGCCTCCCACCCGAGCGACACCCACGGCGGCTGCGCGGCTGGGCGGCTGGGCGGCACGTCGCCGAGGAGCTCGCTGTGGCTGCCGCGGGGACCACACGAGGCCCCGGCTGCGCGGTGGCGACCCAGCGTCCGGCCTCGAGCCACGCAAAGGGCTGGGGCCGGTGGACGGTGGGCAGGCCGGGCACGCGCCGCCGGACGGCCGAGAAAGAAGCGCCCCTGCCCCTCGGGAGCAAGAGGTGGCACCCAGAGCTGCGCAGGCCACCAAAAAGGGCGTCTTGCCTCCCGTCGGGGAATCGAACCCCGGTCTCCCGCGTGACAGGCGGGGATACTCACCACTATACTAACGAGGACGGCGGCGGCCGGCCACGCCGGCCGCCCGACCCCTCTCCGGCTGCCTCCCCACGCCTGCCCCTGCCTGCCCTCGACGCCTGCCCTGCACGGGCGCCCGACACGGGCCACGCCCCACCCGACCCCAGCCCCGCTTCGGCCCCCTCTCCCGCACGGCAGCCCCCGGCCCCGACTCCGAGTCCGCCCGGACCCGGGGCCCACACACGGACCCGGACGGCGCTCAGTACTCCCAACGAGCGCTGCCTCTCTCTCGTCTGCCAGGCGGGCATCGCGCCGGGAGAAAAGGCCCCAGACGGCAAGCGGGACTGCGAGGGCGAGGGCGAGGGCGAGGGCGAGGAAGGCGGGGTGGGGAGCAGGGCAAGGGGCGCCGACGCTGCACGGGGCCTGCAGGGAGCTGGGGGTGGGGGTGCGACTGCGACGGGAGCCGCGCTGGCGGCGGCGGCGGCGGCGGCGGCGGCGGCGGCGGCGGCGAAGCGGCTGGCCGTGCTCCTCCGGGGCCGCCGCGCGTGTCTCGCCCCTTGCGCACCCACACAGCCGCCAGCCGGGCGCCATGACGGCCAAGGACACCAGCGTTAGCGCCGCGTCCCAGCCAGGCCAGCGGCGACGCGCTCACACCCGCCGTCAGGATGGCCGAGCGGTCTAAGGCGCTGCGTTCAGGTCGCAGTCTCCCCTGGAGGCGTGGGTTCGAATCCCACTCCTGACACGCCCACCTTTTGGCCCGCCCCACACAGCAGCCACGCCACCCGGGCCTGGACCACACCCTCTCGCGGCCGCGGCCCGCCTCGCACCCGAGCACACGCTGCCCGGGACCGAGCTCCAGCCCCTCCACCCTCGCCGCCTCGGGCTCTGAGCGCGCGCAGCGCGCGCGGCGCTCGCACACACACACACGCACGCACTCCCCGGCGACTCGAGCGCCTTTCCCACACCCGCAGGCTTCGCTGACTTCGCACCTGCTGCTTTCTGGAGGCTCTTTGGTCCTCCTTCTCGTCTATTCCCGCCCCTGCCCTCCTCACCCGGCACTCGCGAACCAGCCCAGGCTGCAAAGCTCCCCGCGCTTCCCGCTCCCACATGTGGCCGCTGGACAGCGCCTGGCTCTTCAGCCAGCCGTCCGCTTCCGCCGCCCCCGGGAACACGCACCCACCCCACCGGCACCCCGTGCTTTTCCCCCGGCCCTAGTCCATTCTCTCCACACCCTCCCGAGGCGGCCCACACGATTCTCCACCTGGGGGCCTTCCCCTGGCCACACCTACCTGCCTGCTGTCTGCCTCCCGGGAGCCATACAGCCCAGCCGTCTGCTGGCCAGCCGGCGGCGCGGACCCCTCCCTTCTGTGGGCCTGGCTCACGAGTCCAAGCCCGGAAGTGGCCTGCAGGGAGCAGTGAGCGGAAGCCCTAGACCCCCCCGGGCCATCCAGCCGGGCGCCACGGCGCATCTCCTGGCTCGGGGAGGCCGCCGGCCGGCCGCTCCGCCCAGCGTTCCTCCCGGATCCAAGACCGCCCTCCTGCCTCCCAACCTGTCAAGGCACCCAGCCGGACCCCTAGGAGAGGCGCCGGCCAGCGCGCTCAGGCCTTTGCTCTCTTGGCCCGAGACGCACTCAGAGGCGCAGGCGCGCTACCTGGCCTCTAACTCCGTCCGACAGACGCCGGCGCGAGCGCAAACACACACACACACACACACACACACACACACACACACAAAGCACACACACAAAGACACACAGCCCACCCATCCCCGCCCCCGGCCCCACGGCTCCACACACGAGAGGTCCGTTCCCCACCCCGTCCGCCGGGACACACACTGCACGCGCGAGAAAACCATCCGCCAAAGGGACTTTGGCTCGGGGCTGGGAGCAGCTGAAGGCAAGGTCCCTCGCCTGCCTGCACCTGCCACAGATGGCTCCGGCTGTTTGGGGTTCGGGCGCTGGCCGGCTGGGTCCGGCTCCTGGCTGCCTCTGGGGACACGGGCAGGCTGTGGCGGCGGCCCTGGACCAGGGACAAAGCACAGGATGAGCCCAGTCCGCCTCCGTGCCTTCCTCTGCCCGGACGTCCGCGCCGCGCCGCGCCCCGCCCCGCCCCGCCCCAGGGGCTGGCTCTCCCGCGTGCCTGGAGCCCTGTCTTGCAGACTGCCCGCCTCCTGCTCCCACGGAGAAGACGCTCACGCTCACGCTCACGCTCACGCTCACGCTCACTCCTGGCGGGGACCGGCAACGGAGGCGGCCGGCGCCGCTGGGGAAGCCCCTCTGTGGACCACGTCCGTGGGCGCATGGGTGGTTCAGTGGTAGAATTCTCGCCTGCCACGCGGGAGGCCCGGGTTCGATTCCCGGCCCATGCAACGCGCCATCCCCTTTTGGCCCCGCAGCGCCAACTGCGCGCTACGCTTCCTCTCTCCCACCTTCAGAGCACCTGGCCAAAGCCACGTCTGCTCCTCTCTGGGGGCCCGCCCACGCCCCATCCCGTCCCCCGCCCCTGCCCCTGCCGCACATTCCCTTCCTCCTCCCTGGCTCGCTCGCCCTGGGGACAAAACTCCGCCCGCCCGGGAGCCAAGGGCCCATCCGCGCCCCGCCCGGACACCTGCCTTGCCCTTCTTTTCTTTAACGACGCTCGCCTCGCTCCAGTCTCCCCGATTCACTGCAAGGAACGCATCCACGCACCAACTCGCGCTGCCACCCACACGCTCCTCCCCTTCCCTGGGCACCACCTCGCGCCCCCGCCCCTCCCACCAGCCCCTCCCACCCCGACACAGACACACACACACACACACACACGCAGCGCGCGCGGCGCCGCGCTCTGGCTCACTCTACCCACACTCCAGAAATCCTCCCCTTTTGCACAACCGGCGGAAACCAAGCTGCCGCGCCGGGAGGGTCGCTCACAGACTCCAGGTGGCACCGGCACCCGCACCCCGCAAGACCCCAGCGTGCCTAACGTCATGGTCGCGCAGGCCCTTGATTCTCTGCGTCCCGCTTCGCCGCCGCGCTATCGTGCCAACGCGGCTTCCTCTTCCACCGCGAGAGCCACCCACGGCACCAAAGTCCACCACCGTCCTCCATCCCTCTCCCACCCCGACCTCCACCTCTCCTCCCCTCCACACACACCCACACGCACACACACACGCAAAAGCGAGGACTCCGAGGAAACTTCCCGTGGGCACGGGAAGCACCCGGAGACCCCACGGCCGCCCGCGGCTCCTCCGCACCGCTGCAGGGGGCTTGTCCGGTTGAAGCGAGTGTGTCCCAGCAGGTGTGCGCGGCGCACCGGCTGACCGCTCGGCCTCGAGAGGGGACACCTCTGATCACAGAGCAAATCCCCGGCGGACAGGGGTGCCCAAGTTGGGGCGGGAAGGAGACTGAGGTGTGCGATGGACCTTGGGAGGCATCCACAGAAGAGGACGGATACAGACAGGGGTGGACAGAGGGACGGACGGCGCCTATCTTGGCGAGGCACGGGGCGAGGCGGGATGGGAAACTGTGAAACGTGCAACTGTGAAAAGTGTGCGTGAGTGGGGGGGGGGTGGGTGGTGGAGGACGCCGCTCATCGGGGGTGCGGGCTGGGGCGCGGAGGTGGCGAAAGGGACCACTGGGTAACACGCTGGCCCCTTTGCCAAAGGATGGAAGGGACCGACGTGTCCTGCAATTGGAATGACAAGTTGGCGACAAGTGCGCCCAGTCCCCCGGGGTGCCTCGACCGCCACCTTGTCTTCCCCCGTGGCTCCCACGGCACCTCCCCGCTGTCTCACCTCCAGTGCCCCGGGGAGTCCGGGCCGTGCCCGGATGCCTCTTCCCTCCTCCACCTCCCGGGCACGGCGGTCGGACTCTGCGCTCGCATCGGCGCCCAAGACCGGCGTGCCCCTGGGGTCCGCTGTCCGTCGCCGGGGAGAGACGCAGCCAGCCAGGTCGTGGCGCTCCCGCCCCGCGTGGGGCAGGGAAGCCGCCCGAGAGGTGGCAGGCCCGAGGGGGGCTGCTCGGCCAGGTGACGGGACTCAGGGCTGCGCGTGGCTCACCTGACCCACGCGCCCGGCACCGCCACCGCGGGCACCTCAGGAGGGAGGACAGGATGGCTCGTCAGCCTGGCCAGCTAGGAGCGCCACCGGAGGGGGCGGTGGGGGTCCGAGCGCACTCGGGGGGCAGGGGCGCCTGCGCACACTGGTGGTCCCGGCCGGGGACAGAGGCCGCCCCGCCCACTCGCGTCTCGGGCTGTGGAAGCGAAGGTGCCAGGCGAGCGCGTGCGCGGGGGGGGGGGGGGGGGGGGGGCGAAGGGGAGAGGCGATGCCGAGGGCCTCCGGTGGGCCAGCCAGGCCAAAAGGCTCGGACGGGCCGAGGTGGCAGGGCGAGGCCGGGGCCGCCCGTCGGGGCGTGGCAGGTGGCCTTGTGTGCACCCCTCCATCTTGGCGGCGGGGCCCGCGACAAGCTAGCCAGCTCTGGCCTGGCGTGCTGGCGTGGGCTAAAAGGGGGTGGTGCGGGTGCACTGGGGGCGAGACGGTGGGTGGCTCGGCTCGGCTCGGCCGGCCGGGAGGGGAGGCCCCGGAGGGCCAGAGGAAGAAGAAAGGCTTCCCTGACCGGGAATCGAACCCGGGCCGCGGCGGTGAGAGCGCCGAATCCTAACCACTAGACCACCAGGGAGCGACAGGCTGCGCGCCTGGCCTGCACCCCCTGGACCCAGCGCCTCCATTCCACCCACGCGGCTCCGCTTGGGCCCCGAGGCCCCTGCCTCTGCACGTCCAGCCGCCCGCGGGCCCCACGCAGTCCACCCGGCCCGCTGGCAGCACCCGCAAAACTCTGCGCGCCGGCCGCCCTCGCACCCGCACGCCGCCTCGGGCCACGTGCCCAGCGCCCAGCGCCCAGCGGGCCGGCACGCCGTCCCCCACTGCCAGCGCCCGGCGGGCCTGGCCAGGAGGGCCCCGGAGCGGCGCAAAAGGTCGGGCGGCTGCGTTGGCCGGGAATCGAACCCGGGTCAACTGCTTGGAAGGCAGCTATGCTCACCACTATACCACCAACGCTGCACGGCCCGGGCCGGCCCGACGCGGCCGGCCCAGGGTGCGCTCCGCGCCTTCTCGCCTTGGCGCTCTCTCGCCGCCGCCGCCGCCGCCGCCGCGCCTCCGCCGCCCGGCGCAGCCCTGCCCCGACGTCCCGCCCGGCCGCAGCTCTGCCCGGCCACCACGGGCTGCGGCCACCACGGGCTGCGGCCGCCCGGCGCCCCAGCCTCGCCCCTCCGACTCAGCTGCACCGGCCGGTCGCCGGGCACGCCCGCCCGCCCGCCCACCTGCCCGCCCCGCGCCCCGCGCCCCGCGCCCACCGCCGCCCGCCTCTGGAGGGCGCTCTGGCCGCCTGGCCGCTCTCGGGCCCTCGGAGGCCGGCTGGGGAGCCCCGCCACGTCCCCGGCCCGGCGTCTTCCGCGTCCTCCGCGGCCCGCAGCTAGCGGCCCAGCCCGGCCCCGCGCGGGAAGGAGCAGAGGGGGCGGGCGCCAGGCCACACCACCTCCCGCATCCAGACGGGACCGGACCCATCTGCCTCCCACCCGAGCGACACCCACGGCGGCTGCGCGGCTGGGCGGCTGGGCGGCACGTCGCCGAGGAGCTCGCTGTGGCTGCCGCGGGGACCACACGAGGCCCCGGCTGCGCGGTGGCGACCCAGCGTCCGGCCTCGAGCCACGCAAAGGGCTGGGGCCGGTGGACGGTGGGCAGGCCGGGCACGCGCCGCCGGACGGCCGAGAAGAAGCGCCCCTGCCCCTCGGGAGCAAGAGGTGGCACCCAGAGCTGCGCAGGCCACCAAAAAGGGCGTCTTGCCTCCCCGTCGGGGAATCGAACCCCGGTCTCCCGCGTGACAGGCGGGGATACTCACCACTATACTAACGAGGACGGCGGCGGCCGGCCACCCGGGCGCCCGACCCCTCTCCGGCTGCCTCCCCACGCCTGCCCCTGCCTGCCCTCGACGCCCTGCCCTGCACGGGCGCCCGACACGGGCCACGCCCCACCCGACCCCAGCCCCGCTTCGGCCCCCTCTCCCGCACGGCAGCCCCCGGCCCCGACTCCGAGTCCGCCCGGACCCGGGGCCCACACACGGACCCGGACGGCGCTCAGTACTCCCAACGAGCGCTGCCTCTCTCTCGTCTGCCAGGCGGGCATCGCGCCGGGAGAAAAGGCCCCAGACGGCAAGCGGGACTGCGAGGGCGAGGGCGAGGGCGAGGGCGAGGAAGGCGGGGTGGGGAGCAGGGCAAGGGGCGCCGACGCTGCACGGGGCCTGCAGGGAGCTGGGGGTGGGGGTGCGACTGCGACGGGAGCCGCGCTGGCGGCGGCGGCGGCGGCGGCGGCGGCGGCGGCGGCGAGGCGGCTGGCCGTGCTCCTCCGGGGCCGCCGCGCGTGTCTCGCCCCTTGCGCACCCACACAGCCGCCAGCCGGGCGCCATGACGGCCAAGGACACCAGCGTTAGCGCCGCGTCCCAGCCAGGCCAGCGGCGACGCGCTCACACCCGCCGTCAGGATGGCCGAGCGGTCTAAGGCGCTGCGTTCAGGTCGCAGTCTCCCCTGGAGGCGTGGGTTCGAATCCCACTCCTGACACGCCCACCTTTTGGCCCGCCCCACACAGCAGCCACGCCACCCGGGCCTGGACCACACCCTCTCGCGGCCGCGGCCCGCCTCGCACCCGAGCACACGCTGCCCGGGACCGAGCTCCAGCCCCTCCACCCTCGCCGCCTCGGGCTCTGAGCGCGCGCGGCGCGCGCGCGCTCGCACACACACACACACGCACGCACTCCCCGGCGACTCCAGCGCCTTTCCCACACCCGCAGGCTTCGCTGACTTCGCACCTGCTGCTTTCTGGAGGCTCTTTGGTCCTCCTTCTCGTCTATTCCCGCCCCTGCCCTCCTCACCCCGGCACTCGCGAACCAGCCCAGGCTGCAAAGCTCCCCGCGCTTCCCGCTCCCACATGTGGCCGCTGGACAGCGCCTGGCTCTTCCAGCCAGCCGTCCGCTTCCGCCGCCCCCGGGAACACGCACCCACCCCACCGGCACCCCGTGCTTTTCCCCCGGCCCTAGTCCATTCTCTCCACACCCTCCCGAGGCGGCCCACACGATTCTCCACCTGGGGGCCTTCCCCTGGCCACACCTACCTGCCTGCCTGTCTGCCTCCCGGGAGCCATACAGCCCAGCCGTCTGCTGGCCAGCCGGCGGCGCGGACCCCTCCCTTCTGTGGGCCTGGCTCACGAGTCCAAGCCGGGAAGGTGGCTGCAGGGAGCAGTGAGCGGAAGCCCTAGACCCCCCCGGGCCATCCAGCCGGGCGCCACGGCGCATCTCCTGGCTCGGGGAGGCCGCCGGCCGGCCGCTCCGCCCCAGCGTTCCTCCCGGATCCAAGACCGCCCTCCTGCCTCCCAACCTGTCAAGGCACCCAGCCGGACCCCTAGGGAGAGGCGCCGGCCAGCGCGCTCAGGCCTTTGCTCTCTTGGCCCGAGACGCACTCAGAGGCGCAGGCGGCGCTACCTGGCCTCTAACTCCGTCCGACAGACGCCGGCGCGAGCGCAAACACACACACACACACACACACACACACACACACACACACACACAAAGACACACAGCCCACCCATCCCCGCCCCCGGCCCCACGGCTCCACACACGAGAGGTCCGTTCCCCACCCCGTCCGCCGGGACACACACTGCACGCGCGAGAAAACCATCCGCCAAAGGGACTTTGGCTCGGGGCTGGGAGCAGCTGAAGGCAAGGTCCCTCGCCTGCCTGCACCTGCCACAGATGGCTCCGGCTGTTTGGGGTTCGGGCGCTGGCCGGGCTGGGTCCGGCTCCTGGCTGCCTCTGGGGACACGGGCAGGCTGTGGCGGCGGCCCTGGACCAGGGACAAAGCACAGGATGAGCCCAGTCCGCCTCCGTGCCTTCCTCTGCCCGGACGTCCGCGCCGCGCCGCGCCGCGCCCCGCCCCGCCCCGCCCCGCCCCGCCCCAGGGGCTGGCTCTCCGCGTGCCTGGAGCCTGTCTTGCAGACTGCCCGCCTCCTGCTCCCACGGAGAAGACGCTCACGCTCACGCTCACGCTCACGCTCACGCTCACGCTCACTCCTGGCGGGGACCGGCAACGGAGGCGGCCGGCGCCGCTGGGGAAGCCCTCTGTGGACCACGTCCGTGGGCGCATGGGTGGTTCAGTGGTAGAATTCTCGCCTGCCACGCGGGAGGCCCGGGTTCGATTCCCGGCCCATGCAACGCGCCATCCCCTTTTGGCCCCGCAGCGCCAACTGCGCGCTACGCTTCCTCTCTCCCACCTTCAGAGCACCTGGCCAAAGCCACGTCTGCTCCTCTCTGGGGGCCCGCCCACGCCCCATCACGTCCCCGCCCCTGCCCCTGCCGCACATTCCCTTCCTCCTCCCTGGCTCGCTCGCCCTGGGGACAAAACTCCGCCCGCCCGGGAGCCAAGGGCCCATCCGCGCCCGCCCGGACACCTGCCTTGCCCTTCTTTTCTTTAACGACGCTCGCCTCGCTCCAGTCTCCCGATTCACTGCAAGGAACGCATCCACGCACCAACTCGCGCTGCCACCCACACGCTCCTCCCCTTCCCTGGGCACCACCTCGCGCCCCCGCCCCTCCCACCAGCCCCTCCCACCCCGACACAGACACACACACACACACACACACGCGCGCGCGCGCGCGCGCGCTCTGGCTCACTCTACCCACACTCCAGAAATCCTCCCCTTTTGCACAACCGGCGGAAACCAAGCTGCCGCGCCGGGAGGGTCGCTCACAGACTCCAGGTGGCACCGGCACCCGCACCCGCAAGACCCCAGCGTGCCTAACGTCATGGTCGCGCAGGCCCTTGATTCTCTGCGTCCCGCTTCGCCGCCGCGCTATCGTGCCAACGCGGCTTCCTCTTCCACCGCGAGAGCCACCCACGGCACCAAAGTCCACCACCGTCCTCCATCCCTCTCCCACCCCGACCTCCACCTCTCCTCCCCTCCACACACACCCACACGCACACACACACGCAAAAGCGAGGACTCCGAGGAAACTTCCCGTGGGCACGGGAAGCACCCGGAGACCCACGGCCGCCCGCGGCTCCTCCGCACCGCTGCAGGGGGCTTGTCCGGTTGAAGCGAGTGTGTCCCAGCAGGTGTGCGCGGCGCACCGGCTGACCGCTCGGCCTCGAGAGGGGACACCTCTGATCACAGAGCAAATCCCCGGCGGACAGGGGTGCCCAAGTTGGGGCGGGAAGGAGACTGAGGTGTGCGATGGACCTTGGGAGGCATCCACAGAAGAGGACGGATACAGACAGGGGTGGACAGAGGGACGGACGGCGCCTATCTTGGCGAGGCACGGGGCGAGGCGGGATGGGAAACTGTGAAACGTGCAACTGTGAAAAGTGTGCGTGAGTGGGGGGGGGGTGGGTGGTGGAGGACGCCGCTCATCGGGGGTGCGGGCTGGGGCGCGGAGGTGGCGAAAGGGACCACTGGGTAACACGCTGGCCCCTTTGCCAAAGGATGGAAGGGACCGACGTGTCCTGCAATTGGAATGACAAGTTGGCGACAAGTGCGCCCAGTCCCCCGGGGTGCCTCGACCGCCACCCACCTGCCTGGCTGCTGGGTTGTCTTCCCCCGTGGCTCCCACGGCACCTCCCCGCTGTCTCACCTCCAGTGCCCCGGGGAGTCCGGGCCGTGCCCGGATGCCTCTTCCCTCCTCCACCTCCCGGGCACGGCGGTCGGACTCTGTGCTCGCATCGGCGCCCAAGACCGGCGTGCCCCTGGGGTCCGCTGTCCGTCGCCGGGGAGAGACGCAGCCAGCCAGGTCGTGGCGCTCCCGCCCCGCGTGGGGCAGGGAAGCCGCCCGAGAGGTGGCAGGCCCGAGGGGGGCTGCTCGGCCAGGTGACGGGACTCAGGGCTGCGCGTGGCTCACCTGACCCACGCGCCCGGCACCGCCACCGCGGGCACCTCAGGAGGGAGGACAGGATGGCTCGTCAGCCTGGCCAGCTAGGAGCGCCACCGGAGGGGGCGGTGGGGGTCCGAGCGCACTCGGGGGGCAGGGGCGCCTGCGCACACTGGTGGTCCCGGCCGGGGACAGAGGCCGCCCCGCCCACTCGCGTCTCGGGCTGTGGAAGCGAAGGTGCCAGGCGAGCGCGTGCGCGGGGGGGGGGGGGCGAAGGGGAGAGGCGATGCCGAGGGCCTCCGGTGGGCCAGCCAGGCCAAAAGGCTCGGACGGGCCGAGGTGGCAGGGCGAGGCCGGGGCCGCCCGTCGGGGCGTGGCAGGTGGCCTTGTGTGCACCCCTCCATCTTGGCGGCGGGGCCCGCGACAAGCTAGCCAGCTCTGGCCTGGCGTGCTGGCGTGGGCTAAAAGGGGGTGGTGCGGGTGCACTGGGGGCGAGACGGTGGGTGGCTCGGCTCGGCTCGGCCGGCCGGGAGGGGAGGCCCCGGAGGGCCAGAGGAAGAAGAAAGGCTTCCCTGACCGGGAATCGAACCCGGGCCGCGGCGGTGAGAGCGCCGAATCCTAACCACTAGACCACCAGGGAGCGACAGGCTGCGCGCCTGGCCTGCACCCCCTGGACCCAGCGCCTCCATTCCACCCACGCGGCTCCGCTTGGGCCCCGAGGCCCCTGCCTCTGCACGTCCAGCCGCCCGCGGGCCCCACGCAGTCCACCCGGCCCGCTGGCAGCACCCGCAAAACGCTGCGCGCCGGCCGCCCTCGCACCCGCACGCCGCCTCGGGCCACGTGCCCAGCGCCCAGCGCCCAGCGGGCCGGCACGCCGTCCCCCACTGCCAGCGCCCGGCGGGCCTGGCCAGGAGGGCCCCGGAGCGGCGCAAAAGGTCGGGCGGCTGCGTTGGCCGGGAATCGAACCCGGGTCAACTGCTTGGAAGGCAGCTATGCTCACCACTATACCACCAACGCTGCACGGCCCGGGCCGGCCCGACGCGGCCGGCCCAGGGTGCGCTCCGCGCCTTCTCGCCTTGGCGCTCTCTTGCCGCCGCCGCCGCCGCGCCTCCGCCGCCCGGCGCAGCCCTGCCCCGACGTCCCGCCCGGCCGCAGCTCTGCCCGGCCACCACGGGCTGCGGCCACCACGGGCTGCGGCCGCCCGGCGCCCCAGCCTCGCCCCTCCGACTCAGCTGCACCGGCCGGTCGCCGGGCACGCCCGCCCGCCCGCCCACCTGCCCGCCCCGCGCCCCGCGCCCCGCGCCCACCGCCGCCCGCCTCTGGAGGGCGCTCTGGCCGCCTGGCCGCTCTCGGGCCCTCGGAGGCCGGCTGGGGAGCCCCGCCACGTCCCCGGCCCGGCGTCTTCCGCGTCCTCCGCGGCCCGCAGCTAGCGGCCCAGCCCGGCCCCGCGCGGGAAGGAGCAGAGGGGGCGGGCGCCAGGCCACACCACCTCCCGCATCCAGACGGGACCGGACCCATCTGCCTCCCACCCGAGCGACACCCACGGCGGCTGCGCGGCTGGGCGGCTGGGCGGCACGTCGCCGAGGAGCTCGCTGTGGCTGCCGCGGGGACCACACGAGGCCCCGGCTGCGCGGTGGCGACCCAGCGTCCGGCCTCGAGCCACGCAAAGGGCTGGGGCCGGTGGACGGTGGGCAGGCCGGGCACGCGCCGCCGGACGGCCGAGAAGAAGCGCCCCTGCCCCTCGGGAGCAAGAGGTGGCACCCAGAGCTGCGCAGGCCACCAAAAAGGGCGTCTTGCCTCCCCGTCGGGGAATCGAACCCCGGTCTCCCGCGTGACAGGCGGGGATACTCACCACTATACTAACGAGGACGGCGGCGGCCGGCCACCCGGCCGCCCGACCCCTCTCCGGCTGCCTCCCCACGCCTGCCCCTGCCTGCCCTCGACGCCCTGCCCTGCACGGGCGCCCGACACGGGCCACGCCCCACCCGACCCCAGCCCCGCTTCGGCCCCCTCTCCCGCACGGCAGCCCCCGGCCCCGACTCCGAGTCCGCCCGGACCCGGGGCCCACACACGGACCCGGACGGCGCTCAGTACTCCCAACGAGCGCTGCCTCTCTCTCGTCTGCCAGGCGGGCATCGCGCCGGGAGAAAAGGCCCCAGACGGCAAGCGGGACTGCGAGGGCGAGGGCGAGGGCGAGGGCGAGGAAGGCGGGGTGGGGAGCAGGGCAAGGGGCGCCGATGCTGCACGGGGCCTGCAGGGAGCTGGGGGTGGGGGTGCGACTGCGACGGGAGCCGCGCTGGCGGCGGCGGCGGCGGCGGCGGCGGCGGCGGCGGCGGCGGCGGCGAAGCGGCTGGCCGTGCTCCTCCGGGGCCGCCGCGCGTGTCTCGCCCCTTGCGCACCCACACAGCCGCCAGCCGGGCGCCATGACGGCCAAGGACACCAGCGTTAGCGCCGCGTCCCAGCCAGGCCAGCGGCGACGCGCTCACACCCGCCGTCAGGATGGCCGAGCGGTCTAAGGCGCTGCGTTCAGGTCGCAGTCTCCCCTGGAGGCGTGGGTTCGAATCCCACTCCTGACACGCCCACCTTTTGGCCCGCCCCACACAGCAGCCACGCCACCCGGGCCTGGACCACACCCTCTCGCGGCCGCGGCCCGCCTCGCACCCGAGCACACGCTGCCCGGGACCGAGCTCCAGCCCCTCCACCCTCGCCGCCTCGGGCTCTGAGCGCGCGCGCGCGCGCGCGCGCTCGCACACACACACACACGCACGCACTCCCCGGCGACTCCAGCGCCTTTCCCACACCCGCAGGCTTCGCTGACTTCGCACCTGCTGCTTTCTGGAGGCTCTTTGGTCCTCCTTCTCGTCTATTCCCGCCCCTGCCCTCCTCACCCCGGCACTCGCGAACCAGCCCAGGCTGCAAAGCTCCCCGCGCTTCCCGCTCCCACATGTGGCCGCTGGACAGCGCCTGGCTCTTCCAGCCAGCCGTCCGCTTCCGCCGCCCCCGGGAACACGCACCCACCCCACCGGCACCCCGTGCTTTTCCCCCGGCCCTAGTCCATTCTCTCCACACCCTCCCGAGGCGGCCCACACGATTCTCCACCTGGGGGCCTTCCCCTGGCCACACCTACCTGCCTGCCTGTCTGCCTCCCGGGAGCCATACAGCCCAGCCGTCTGCTGGCCAGCCGGCGGCGCGGACCCCTCCCTTCTGTGGGCCTGGCTCACGAGTCCAAGCCGGGAAGGTGGCTGCAGGGAGCAGTGAGCGGAAGCCCTAGACCCCCCCGGGCCATCCAGCCGGGCGCCACGGCGCATCTCCTGGCTCGGGGAGGCCGCCGGCCGGCCGCTCCGCCCCAGCGTTCCTCCCGGATCCAAGACCGCCCTCCTGCCTCCCAACCTGTCAAGGCACCCAGCCGGACCCCTAGGGAGAGGCGCCGGCCAGCGCGCTCAGGCCTTTGCTCTCTTGGCCCGAGACGCACTCAGAGGCGCAGGCGGCGCTACCTGGCCTCTAACTCCGTCCGACAGACGCCGGCGCGAGCGCAAACACACACACACACACACACACACACACACACACACACACAAAGACACACAGCCCACCCATCCCCGCCCCCGGCCCCACGGCTCCACACACGAGAGGTCCGTTCCCCACCTCGTCTGCCGGGACACACACTGCACGCGCGAGAAAACCATCCGCCAAAGGGACTTTGGCTCGGGGCTGGGAGCAGCTGAAGGCAAGGTCCCTCGCCTGCCTGCACCTGCCACAGATGGCTCCGGCTGTTTGGGGTTCGGGCGCTGGCCGGGCTGGGTCCGGCTCCTGGCTGCCTCTGGGGACACGGGCAGGCTGTGGCGGCGGCCCTGGACCAGGGACAAAGCACAGGATGAGCCCAGTCCGCCTCCGTGCCTTCCTCTGCCCGGACGTCCGCGCCGCGCCGCGCCGCGCCCCGCCCCGCCCCGCCCCGCCCCGCCCCAGGGGCTGGCTCTCCGCGTGCCTGGAGCCTGTCTTGCAGACTGCCCGCCTCCTGCTCCCACGGAGAAGACGCTCACGCTCACGCTCACGCTCACGCTCACGCTCACTCCTGGCGGGGACCGGCAACGGAGGCGGCCGGCGCCGCTGGGGAAGCCCTCTGTGGACCACGTCCGTGGGCGCATGGGTGGTTCAGTGGTAGAATTCTCGCCTGCCACGCGGGAGGCCCGGGTTCGATTCCCGGCCCATGCAACGCGCCATCCCCTTTTGGCCCCGCAGCGCCAACTGCGCGCTACGCTTCCTCTCTCCCACCTTCAGAGCACCTGGCCAAAGCCACGTCTGCTCCTCTCTGGGGGCCCGCCCACGCCCCATCACGTCCCCGCCCCTGCCCCTGCCGCACATTCCCTTCCTCCTCCCTGGCTCGCTCGCCCTGGGGACAAAACTCCGCCCGCCCGGGAGCCAAGGGCCCATCCGCGCCCGCCCGGACACCTGCCTTGCCCTTCTTTTCTTTAACGACGCTCGCCTCGCTCCAGTCTCCCGATTCACTGCAAGGAACGCATCCACGCACCAACTCGCGCTGCCACCCACACGCTCCTCCCCTTCCCTGGGCACCACCTCGCGCCCCCGCCCCTCCCACCAGCCCCTCCCACCCCGACACAGACACACACACACACACACACACGCGCGCGCGCGCGCGCGCTCTGGCTCACTCTACCCACACTCCAGAAATCCTCCCCTTTTGCACAACCGGCGGAAACCAAGCTGCCGCGCCGGGAGGGTCGCTCACAGACTCCAGGTGGCACCGGCACCCGCACCCGCAAGACCCCAGCGTGCCTAACGTCATGGTCGCGCAGGCCCTTGATTCTCTGCGTCCCGCTTCGCCGCCGCGCTATCGTGCCAACGCGGCTTCCTCTTCCACCGCGAGAGCCACCCACGGCACCAAAGTCCACCACCGTCCTCCATCCCTCTCCCACCCCGACCTCCACCTCTCCTCCCCTCCACACACACCCACACGCACACACACACGCAAAAGCGAGGACTCCGAGGAAACTTCCCGTGGGCACGGGAAGCACCCGGAGACCCACGGCCGCCCGCGGCTCCTCCGCACCGCTGCAGGGGGCTTGTCCGGTTGAAGCGAGTGTGTCCCAGCAGGTGTGCGCGGCGCACCGGCTGACCGCTCGGCCTCGAGAGGGGACACCTCTGATCACAGAGCAAATCCCCGGCGGACAGGGGTGCCCAAGTTGGGGCGGGAAGGAGACTGAGGTGTGCGATGGACCTTGGGAGGCATCCACAGAAGAGGACGGATACAGACAGGGGTGGACAGAGGGACGGACGGCGCCTATCTTGGCGAGGCACGGGGCGAGGCGGGATGGGAAACTGTGAAACGTGCAACTGTGAAAAGTGTGCGTGAGTGGGGGGGGGGTGGGTGGTGGAGGACGCCGCTCATCGGGGGTGCGGGCTGGGGCGCGGAGGTGGCGAAAGGGACCACTGGGTAACACGCTGGCCCCTTTGCCAAAGGATGGAAGGGACCGACGTGTCCTGCAATTGGAATGACAAGTTGGCGACAAGTGCGCCCAGTCCCCCGGGGTGCCTCGACCGCCACCCACCTGCCTGGCTGCTGGGTTGTCTTCCCCCGTGGCTCCCACGGCACCTCCCCGCTGTCTCACCTCCAGTGCCCCGGGGAGTCCGGGCCGTGCCCGGATGCCTCTTCCCTCCTCCACCTCCCGGGCACGGCGGTCGGACTCTGTGCTCGCATCGGCGCCCAAGACCGGCGTGCCCCTGGGGTCCGCTGTCCGTCGCCGGGGAGAGACGCAGCCAGCCAGGTCGTGGCGCTCCCGCCCCGCGTGGGGCAGGGAAGCCGCCCGAGAGGTGGCAGGCCCGAGGGGGGCTGCTCGGCCAGGTGACGGGACTCAGGGCTGCGCGTGGCTCACCTGACCCACGCGCCCGGCACCGCCACCGCGGGCACCTCAGGAGGGAGGACAGGATGGCTCGTCAGCCTGGCCAGCTAGGAGCGCCACCGGAGGGGGCGGTGGGGGTCCGAGCGCACTCGGGGGGCAGGGGCGCCTGCGCACACTGGTGGTCCCGGCCGGGGACAGAGGCCGCCCCGCCCACTCGCGTCTCGGGCTGTGGAAGCGAAGGTGCCAGGCGAGCGCGTGCGCGGGGGGGGGGGGGGGGCGAAGGGGAGAGGCGATGCCGAGGGCCTCCGGTGGGCCAGCCAGGCCAAAAGGCTCGGACGGGCCGAGGTGGCAGGGCGAGGCCGGGGCCGCCCGTCGGGGCGTGGCAGGTGGCCTTGTGTGCACCCCTCCATCTTGGCGGCGGGGCCCGCGACAAGCTAGCCAGCTCTGGCCTGGCGTGCTGGCGTGGGCTAAAAGGGGGTGGTGCGGGTGCACTGGGGGCGAGACGGTGGGTGGCTCGGCTCGGCTCGGCCGGCCGGGAGGGGAGGCCCCGGAGGGCCAGAGGAAGAAGAAAGGCTTCCCTGACCGGGAATCGAACCCGGGCCGCGGCGGTGAGAGCGCCGAATCCTAACCACTAGACCACCAGGGAGCGACAGGCTGCGCGCCTGGCCTGCACCCCCTGGACCCAGCGCCTCCATTCCACCCACGCGGCTCCGCTTGGGCCCCGAGGCCCCTGCCTCTGCACGTCCAGCCGCCCGCGGGCCCCACGCAGTCCACCCGGCCCGCTGGCAGCACCCGCAAAACGCTGCGCGCCGGCCGCCCTCGCACCCGCACGCCGCCTCGGGCCACGTGCCCAGCGCCCAGCGCCCAGCGGGCCGGCACGCCGTCCCCCACTGCCAGCGCCCGGCGGGCCTGGCCAGGAGGGCCCCGGAGCGGCGCAAAAGGTCGGGCGGCTGCGTTGGCCGGGAATCGAACCCGGGTCAACTGCTTGGAAGGCAGCTATGCTCACCACTATACCACCAACGCTGCACGGCCCGGGCCGGCCCGACGCGGCCGGCCCAGGGTGCGCTCCGCGCCTTCTCGCCTTGGCGCTCTCTTGCCGCCGCCGCCGCCGCGCCTCCGCCGCCCGGCGCAGCCCTGCCCCGACGTCCCGCCCGGCCGCAGCTCTGCCCGGCCACCACGGGCTGCGGCCACCACGGGCTGCGGCCGCCCGGCGCCCCAGCCTCGCCCCTCCGACTCAGCTGCACCGGCCGGTCGCCGGGCACGCCCGCCCGCCCGCCCACCTGCCCGCCCCGCGCCCCGCGCCCCGCGCCCACCGCCGCCCGCCTCTGGAGGGCGCTCTGGCCGCCTGGCCGCTCTCGGGCCCTCGGAGGCCGGCTGGGGAGCCCCGCCACGTCCCCGGCCCGGCGTCTTCCGCGTCCTCCGCGGCCCGCAGCTAGCGGCCCAGCCCGGCCCCGCGCGGGAAGGAGCAGAGGGGGCGGGCGCCAGGCCACACCACCTCCCGCATCCAGACGGGACCGGACCCATCTGCCTCCCACCCGAGCGACACCCACGGCGGCTGCGCGGCTGGGCGGCTGGGCGGCACGTCGCCGAGGAGCTCGCTGTGGCTGCCGCGGGGACCACACGAGGCCCCGGCTGCGCGGTGGCGACCCAGCGTCCGGCCTCGAGCCCGCAAAGGGCTGGGGCCGGTGGACGGTGGGCAGGCCGGGCACGCGCCGCCGGACGGCCGAGAAGAAGCGCCCCTGCCCCTCGGGAGCAAGAGGTGGCACCCAGAGCTGCGCAGGCCACCAAAAAGGGCGTCTTGCCTCCCCGTCGGGGAATCGAACCCCGGTCTCCCGCGTGACAGGCGGGGATACTCACCACTATACTAACGAGGACGGCGGCGGCCGGCCACCCGGGCGCCCGACCCCTCTCCGGCTGCCTCCCCACGCCTGCCCCTGCCTGCCCTCGACGCCCTGCCCTGCACGGGCGCCCGACACGGGCCACGCCCCACCCGACCCCAGCCCCGCTTCGGCCCCCTCTCCCGCACGGCAGCCCCCGGCCCCGACTCCGAGTCCGCCCGGACCCGGGGCCCACACACGGACCCGGACGGCGCTCAGTACTCCCAACGAGCGCTGCCTCTCTCTCGTCTGCCAGGCGGGCATCGCGCCGGGAGAAAAGGCCCCAGACGGCAAGCGGGACTGCGAGGGCGAGGGCGAGGGCGAGGGCGAGGAAGGCGGGGTGGGGAGCAGGGCAAGGGGCGCCGACGCTGCACGGGGCCTGCAGGGAGCTGGGGGTGGGGGTGCGACTGCGACGGGAGCCGCGCTGGCGGCGGCGGCGGCGGCGGCGGCGGCGGCGGCGGCGAAGCGGCTGGCCGTGCTCCTCCGGGGCCGCCGCGCGTGTCTCGCCCCTTGCGCACCCACACAGCCGCCAGCCGGGCGCCATGACGGCCAAGGACACCAGCGTTAGCGCCGCGTCCCAGCCAGGCCAGCGGCGACGCGCTCACACCCGCCGTCAGGATGGCCGAGCGGTCTAAGGCGCTGCGTTCAGGTCGCAGTCTCCCCTGGAGGCGTGGGTTCGAATCCCACTCCTGACACGCCCACCTTTTGGCCCGCCCCACACAGCAGCCACGCCACCCGGGCCTGGACCACACCCTCTCGCGGCCGCGGCCCGCCTCGCACCCGAGCACACGCTGCCCGGGACCGAGCTCCAGCCCCTCCACCCTCGCCGCCTCGGGCTCTGAGCGCGCGCGCGCGCGCGCGCGCTCGCACACACACACACACGCACGCACTCCCCGGCGACTCCAGCGCCTTTCCCACACCCGCAGGCTTCGCTGACTTCGCACCTGCTGCTTTCTGGAGGCTCTTTGGTCCTCCTTCTCGTCTATTCCCGCCCCTGCCCTCCTCACCCCGGCACTCGCGAACCAGCCCAGGCTGCAAAGCTCCCCGCGCTTCCCGCTCCCACATGTGGCCGCTGGACAGCGCCTGGCTCTTCCAGCCAGCCGTCCGCTTCCGCCGCCCCCGGGAACACGCACCCACCCCACCGGCACCCCGTGCTTTTCCCCCGGCCCTAGTCCATTCTCTCCACACCCTCCCGAGGCGGCCCACACGATTCTCCACCTGGGGGCCTTCCCCTGGCCACACCTACCTGCCTGCCTGTCTGCCTCCCGGGAGCCATACAGCCCAGCCGTCTGCTGGCCAGCCGGCGGCGCGGACCCCTCCCTTCTGTGGGCCTGGCTCACGAGTCCAAGCCCGGAAGGTGGCTGCAGGGAGCAGTGAGCGGAAGCCCTAGACCCCCCCGGGCCATCCAGCCGGGCGCCACGGCGCATCTCCTGGCTCGGGGAGGCCGCCGGCCGGCCGCTCCGCCCCAGCGTTCCTCCCGGATCCAAGACCGCCCTCCTGCCTCCCAACCTGTCAAGGCACCCAGCCGGACCCCTAGGGAGAGGCGCCGGCCAGCGCGCTCAGGCCTTTGCTCTCTTGGCCCGAGACGCACTCAGAGGCGCAGGCGGCGCTACCTGGCCTCTAACTCCGTCCGACAGACGCCGGCGCGAGCGCAAACACACACACACACACACACACACACACACACACACACACACAAAGACACACAGCCCACCCATCCCCGCCCCCGGCCCCACGGCTCCACACACGAGAGGTCCGTTCCCCACCCCGTCCGCCGGGACACACACTGCACGCGCGAGAAAACCATCCGCCAAAGGGACTTTGGCTCGGGGCTGGGAGCAGCTGAAGGCAAGGTCCCTCGCCTGCCTGCACCTGCCACAGATGGCTCCGGCTGTTTGGGGTTCGGGCGCTGGCCGGGCTGGGTCCGGCTCCTGGCTGCCTCTGGGGACACGGGCAGGCTGTGGCGGCGGCCCTGGACCAGGGACAAAGCACAGGATGAGCCCAGTCCGCCTCCGTGCCTTCCTCTGCCCGGACGTCCGCGCCGCGCCGCGCCCCGCCCCGCCCCGCCCCAGGGGCTGGCTCTCCGCGTGCCTGGAGCCTGTCTTGCAGACTGCCCGCCTCCTGCTCCCACGGAGAAGACGCTCACGCTCACGCTCACGCTCACGCTCACGCTCACTCCTGGCGGGGACCGGCAACGGAGGCGGCCGGCGCCGCTGGGGAAGCCCTCTGTGGACCACGTCCGTGGGCGCATGGGTGGTTCAGTGGTAGAATTCTCGCCTGCCACGCGGGAGGCCCGGGTTCGATTCCCGGCCCATGCAACGCGCCATCCCCTTTTGGCCCCGCAGCGCCAACTGCGCGCTACGCTTCCTCTCTCCCACCTTCAGAGCACCTGGCCAAAGCCACGTCTGCTCCTCTCTGGGGGCCCGCCCACGCCCCATCCCGTCCCCGCCCCTGCCCCTGCCGCACATTCCCTTCCTCCTCCCTGGCTCGCTCGCCCTGGGGACAAAACTCCGCCCGCCCGGGAGCCAAGGGCCCATCCGCGCCCGCCCGGACACCTGCCTTGCCCTTCTTTTCTTTAACGACGCTCGCCTCGCTCCAGTCTCCCGATTCACTGCAAGGAACGCATCCACGCACCAACTCGCGCTGCCACCCACACGCTCCTCCCCTTCCCTGGGCACCACCTCGCGCCCCCGCCCCTCCCACCAGCCCCTCCCACCCCGACACAGACACACACACACACACACACACGCGCGCGCGCGCGCGCGCGCTCTGGCTCACTCTACCCACACTCCAGAAATCCTCCCCTTTTGCACAACCGGCGGAAACCAAGCTGCCGCGCCGGGAGGGTCGCTCACAGACTCCAGGTGGCACCGGCACCCGCACCCGCAAGACCCCAGCGTGCCTAACGTCATGGTCGCGCAGGCCCTTGATTCTCTGCGTCCCGCTTCGCCGCCGCGCTATCGTGCCAACGCGGCTTCCTCTTCCACCGCGAGAGCCACCCACGGCACCAAAGTCCACCACCGTCCTCCATCCCTCTCCCACCCCGACCTCCACCTCTCCTCCCCTCCACACACACCCACACGCACACACACACGCAAAAGCGAGGACTCCGAGGAAACTTCCCGTGGGCACGGGAAGCACCCGGAGACCCACGGCCGCCCGCGGCTCCTCCGCACCGCTGCAGGGGGCTTGTCCGGTTGAAGCGAGTGTGTCCCAGCAGGTGTGCGCGGCGCACCGGCTGACCGCTCGGCCTCGAGAGGGGACACCTCTGATCACAGAGCAAATCCCCGGCGGACAGGGGTGCCCAAGTTGGGGCGGGAAGGAGACTGAGGTGTGCGATGGACCTTGGGAGGCATCCACAGAAGAGGACGGATACAGACAGGGGTGGACAGAGGGACGGACGGCGCCTATCTTG
The DNA here is from genome assembly GCF_022079265.1 of Lynx rufus. Lineage (NCBI taxonomy): Eukaryota > Metazoa > Chordata > Mammalia > Carnivora > Felidae > Lynx > Lynx rufus. The sequence goes on along the minus strand of NW_025814829.1, from coordinate 49,186 downwards.
GCGAGGCACGGGGCGAGGCGGGATGGGAAACTGTGAAACGTGCAACTGTGAAAAGTGTGCGTGAGTGGGGGGGGGGTGGGTGGTGGAGGACGCCGCTCATCGGGGGTGCGGGCTGGGGCGCGGAGGTGGCGAAAGGGACCACTGGGTAACACGCTGGCCCCTTTGCCAAAGGATGGAAGGGACCGACGTGTCCTGCAATTGGAATGACAAGTTGGCGACAAGTGCGCCCAGTCCCCCGGGGTGCCTCGACCGCCACCCACCTGCCTGGCTGCTGGGTTGTCTTCCCCCGTGGCTCCCACGGCACCTCCCCGCTGTCTCACCTCCAGTGCCCCGGGGAGTCCGGGCCGTGCCCGGATGCCTCTTCCCTCCTCCACCTCCCGGGCACGGCGGTCGGACTCTGCGCTCGCATCGGCGCCCAAGACCGGCGTGCCCCTGGGGTCCGCTGTCCGTCGCCGGGGAGAGACGCAGCCAGCCAGGTCGTGGCGCTCCCGCCCCGCGTGGGGCAGGGAAGCCGCCCGAGAGGTGGCAGGCCCGAGGGGGGCTGCTCGGCCAGGTGACGGGACTCAGGGCTGCGCGTGGCTCACCTGACCCACGCGCCCGGCACCGCCACCGCGGGCACCTCAGGAGGGAGGACAGGATGGCTCGTCAGCCTGGCCAGCTAGGAGCGCCACCGGAGGGGGCGGTGGGGGTCCGAGCGCACTCGGGGGGCAGGGGCGCCTGCGCACACTGGTGGTCCCGGCCGGGGACAGAGGCCGCCCCGCCCACTCGCGTCTCGGGCTGTGGAAGCGAAGGTGCCAGGCGAGCGCGTGCGCGGGGGGGGGGGGGGGGGGGGGCGAAGGGGAGAGGCGATGCCGAGGGCCTCCGGTGGGCCAGCCAGGCCAAAAGGCTCGGACGGGCCGAGGTGGCAGGGCGAGGCCGGGGCCGCCCGTCGGGGCGTGGCAGGTGGCCTTGTGTGCACCCCTCCATCTTGGCGGCGGGGCCCGCGACAAGCTAGCCAGCTCTGGCCTGGCGTGCTGGCGTGGGCTAAAAGGGGGTGGTGCGGGTGCACTGGGGGCGAGACGGTGGGTGGCTCGGCTCGGCTCGGCCGGCCGGGAGGGGAGGCCCCGGAGGGCCAGAGGAAGAAGAAAGGCTTCCCTGACCGGGAATCGAACCCGGGCCGCGGCGGTGAGAGCGCCGAATCCTAACCACTAGACCACCAGGGAGCGACAGGCTGCGCGCCTGGCCTGCACCCCCTGGACCCAGCGCCTCCATTCCACCCACGCGGCTCCGCTTGGGCCCCGAGGCCCCTGCCTCTGCACGTCCAGCCGCCCGCGGGCCCCACGCAGTCCACCCGGCCCGCTGGCAGCACCCGCAAAACTCTGCGCGCCGGCCGCCCTCGCACCCGCACGCCGCCTCGGGCCACGTGCCCAGCGCCCAGCGCCCAGCGGGCCGGCACGCCGTCCCCCACTGCCAGCGCCCGGCGGGCCTGGCCAGGAGGGCCCCGGAGCGGCGCAAAAGGTCGGGCGGCTGCGTTGGCCGGGAATCGAACCCGGGTCAACTGCTTGGAAGGCAGCTATGCTCACCACTATACCACCAACGCTGCACGGCCCGGGCCGGCCCGACGCGGCCGGCCCAGGGTGCGCTCCGCGCCTTCTCGCCTTGGCGCTCTCTCGCCGCCGCCGCCGCCGCCGCCGCGCCTCCGCCGCCCGGCGCAGCCCTGCCCCGACGTCCCGCCCGGCCGCAGCTCTGCCCGGCCACCACGGGCTGCGGCCACCACGGGCTGCGGCCGCCCGGCGCCCCAGCCTCGCCCCTCCGACTCAGCTGCACCGGCCGGTCGCCGGGCACGCCCGCCCGCCCGCCCACCTGCCCGCCCCGCGCCCCGCGCCCCGCGCCCACCGCCGCCCGCCTCTGGAGGGCGCTCTGGCCGCCTGGCCGCTCTCGGGCCCTCGGAGGCCGGCTGGGGAGCCCCGCCACGTCCCCGGCCCGGCGTCTTCCGCGTCCTCCGCGGCCCGCAGCTAGCGGCCCAGCCCGGCCCCGCGCGGGAAGGAGCAGAGGGGGCGGGCGCCAGGCCACACCACCTCCCGCATCCAGACGGGACCGGACCCATCTGCCTCCCACCCGAGCGACACCCACGGCGGCTGCGCGGCTGGGCGGCTGGGCGGCACGTCGCCGAGGAGCTCGCTGTGGCTGCCGCGGGGACCACACGAGGCCCCGGCTGCGCGGTGGCGACCCAGCGTCCGGCCTCGAGCCACGCAAAGGGCTGGGGCCGGTGGACGGTGGGCAGGCCGGGCACGCGCCGCCGGACGGCCGAGAAGAAGCGCCCCTGCCCCTCGGGAGCAAGAGGTGGCACCCAGAGCTGCGCAGGCCACCAAAAAGGGCGTCTTGCCTCCCCGTCGGGGAATCGAACCCCGGTCTCCCGCGTGACAGGCGGGGATACTCACCACTATACTAACGAGGACGGCGGCGGCCGGCCACCCGGGCGCCCGACCCCTCTCCGGCTGCCTCCCCACGCCTGCCCCTGCCTGCCCTCGACGCCCTGCCCTGCACGGGCGCCCGACACGGGCCACGCCCCACCCGACCCCAGCCCCGCTTCGGCCCCCTCTCCCGCACGGCAGCCCCCGGCCCCGACTCCGAGTCCGCCCGGACCCGGGGCCCACACACGGACCCGGACGGCGCTCAGTACTCCCAACGAGCGCTGCCTCTCTCTCGTCTGCCAGGCGGGCATCGCGCCGGGAGAAAAGGCCCCAGACGGCAAGCGGGACTGCGAGGGCGAGGGCGAGGGCGAGGGCGAGGAAGGCGGGGTGGGGAGCAGGGCAAGGGGCGCCGACGCTGCACGGGGCCTGCAGGGAGCTGGGGGTGGGGGTGCGACTGCGACGGGAGCCGCGCTGGCGGCGGCGGCGGCGGCGGCGGCGGCGGCGGCGGCGAGGCGGCTGGCCGTGCTCCTCCGGGGCCGCCGCGCGTGTCTCGCCCCTTGCGCACCCACACAGCCGCCAGCCGGGCGCCATGACGGCCAAGGACACCAGCGTTAGCGCCGCGTCCCAGCCAGGCCAGCGGCGACGCGCTCACACCCGCCGTCAGGATGGCCGAGCGGTCTAAGGCGCTGCGTTCAGGTCGCAGTCTCCCCTGGAGGCGTGGGTTCGAATCCCACTCCTGACACGCCCACCTTTTGGCCCGCCCCACACAGCAGCCACGCCACCCGGGCCTGGACCACACCCTCTCGCGGCCGCGGCCCGCCTCGCACCCGAGCACACGCTGCCCGGGACCGAGCTCCAGCCCCTCCACCCTCGCCGCCTCGGGCTCTGAGCGCGCGCGCGCGCGCGCGCGCTCGCACACACACACACACGCACGCACTCCCCGGCGACTCCAGCGCCTTTCCCACACCCGCAGGCTTCGCTGACTTCGCACCTGCTGCTTTCTGGAGGCTCTTTGGTCCTCCTTCTCGTCTATTCCCGCCCCTGCCCTCCTCACCCCGGCACTCGCGAACCAGCCCAGGCTGCAAAGCTCCCCGCGCTTCCCGCTCCCACATGTGGCCGCTGGACAGCGCCTGGCTCTTCCAGCCAGCCGTCCGCTTCCGCCGCCCCCGGGAACACGCACCCACCCCACCGGCACCCCGTGCTTTTCCCCCGGCCCTAGTCCATTCTCTCCACACCCTCCCGAGGCGGCCCACACGATTCTCCACCTGGGGGCCTTCCCCTGGCCACACCTACCTGCCTGCCTGTCTGCCTCCCGGGAGCCATACAGCCCAGCCGTCTGCTGGCCAGCCGGCGGCGCGGACCCCTCCCTTCTGTGGGCCTGGCTCACGAGTCCAAGCCGGGAAGGTGGCTGCAGGGAGCAGTGAGCGGAAGCCCTAGACCCCCCCGGGCCATCCAGCCGGGCGCCACGGCGCATCTCCTGGCTCGGGGAGGCCGCCGGCCGGCCGCTCCGCCCCAGCGTTCCTCCCGGATCCAAGACCGCCCTCCTGCCTCCCAACCTGTCAAGGCACCCAGCCGGACCCCTAGGGAGAGGCGCCGGCCAGCGCGCTCAGGCCTTTGCTCTCTTGGCCCGAGACGCACTCAGAGGCGCAGGCGGCGCTACCTGGCCTCTAACTCCGTCCGACAGACGCCGGCGCGAGCGCAAACACACACACACACACACACACACACACACACACACACACACAAAGACACACAGCCCACCCATCCCCGCCCCCGGCCCCACGGCTCCACACACGAGAGGTCCGTTCCCCACCTCGTCTGCCGGGACACACACTGCACGCGCGAGAAAACCATCCGCCAAAGGGACTTTGGCTCGGGGCTGGGAGCAGCTGAAGGCAAGGTCCCTCGCCTGCCTGCACCTGCCACAGATGGCTCCGGCTGTTTGGGGTTCGGGCGCTGGCCGGGCTGGGTCCGGCTCCTGGCTGCCTCTGGGGACACGGGCAGGCTGTGGCGGCGGCCCTGGACCAGGGACAAAGCACAGGATGAGCCCAGTCCGCCTCCGTGCCTTCCTCTGCCCGGACGTCCGCGCCGCGCCGCGCCGCGCCCCGCCCCGCCCCGCCCCGCCCCGCCCCGCCCCGCCCCAGGGGCTGGCTCTCCGCGTGCCTGGAGCCTGTCTTGCAGACTGCCCGCCTCCTGCTCCCACGGAGAAGACGCTCACGCTCACGCTCACGCTCACGCTCACGCTCACGCTCACTCCTGGCGGGGACCGGCAACGGAGGCGGCCGGCGCCGCTGGGGAAGCCCTCTGTGGACCACGTCCGTGGGCGCATGGGTGGTTCAGTGGTAGAATTCTCGCCTGCCACGCGGGAGGCCCGGGTTCGATTCCCGGCCCATGCAACGCGCCATCCCCTTTTGGCCCCGCAGCGCCAACTGCGCGCTACGCTTCCTCTCTCCCACCTTCAGAGCACCTGGCCAAAGCCACGTCTGCTCCTCTCTGGGGGCCCGCCCACGCCCCATCACGTCCCCGCCCCTGCCCCTGCCGCACATTCCCTTCCTCCTCCCTGGCTCGCTCGCCCTGGGGACAAAACTCCGCCCGCCCGGGAGCCAAGGGCCCATCCGCGCCCGCCCGGACACCTGCCTTGCCCTTCTTTTCTTTAACGACGCTCGCCTCGCTCCAGTCTCCCGATTCACTGCAAGGAACGCATCCACGCACCAACTCGCGCTGCCACCCACACGCTCCTCCCCTTCCCTGGGCACCACCTCGCGCCCCCGCCCCTCCCACCAGCCCCTCCCACCCCGACACAGACACACACACACACACACACGCGCGCGCGCGCGCGCGCGCTCTGGCTCACTCTACCCACACTCCAGAAATCCTCCCCTTTTGCACAACCGGCGGAAACCAAGCTGCCGCGCCGGGAGGGTCGCTCACAGACTCCAGGTGGCACCGGCACCCGCACCCGCAAGACCCCAGCGTGCCTAACGTCATGGTCGCGCAGGCCCTTGATTCTCTGCGTCCCGCTTCGCCGCCGCGCTATCGTGCCAACGCGGCTTCCTCTTCCACCGCGAGAGCCACCCACGGCACCAAAGTCCACCACCGTCCTCCATCCCTCTCCCACCCCGACCTCCACCTCTCCTCCCCTCCACACACACCCACACGCACACACACACGCAAAAGCGAGGACTCCGAGGAAACTTCCCGTGGGCACGGGAAGCACCCGGAGACCCACGGCCGCCCGCGGCTCCTCCGCACCGCTGCAGGGGGCTTGTCCGGTTGAAGCGAGTGTGTCCCAGCAGGTGTGCGCGGCGCACCGGCTGACCGCTCGGCCTCGAGAGGGGACACCTCTGATCACAGAGCAAATCCCCGGCGGACAGGGGTGCCCAAGTTGGGGCGGGAAGGAGACTGAGGTGTGCGATGGACCTTGGGAGGCATCCACAGAAGAGGACGGATACAGACAGGGGTGGACAGAGGGACGGACGGCGCCTATCTTGGCGAGGCACGGGGCGAGGCGGGATGGGAAACTGTGAAACGTGCAACTGTGAAAAGTGTGCGTGAGTGGGGGGGGGGTGGGTGGTGGAGGACGCCGCTCATCGGGGGTGCGGGCTGGGGCGCGGAGGTGGCGAAAGGGACCACTGGGTAACACGCTGGCCCCTTTGCCAAAGGATGGAAGGGACCGACGTGTCCTGCAATTGGAATGACAAGTTGGCGACAAGTGCGCCCAGTCCCCCGGGGTGCCTCGACCGCCACCCACCTGCCTGGCTGCTGGGTTGTCTTCCCCCGTGGCTCCCACGGCACCTCCCCGCTGTCTCACCTCCAGTGCCCCGGGGAGTCCGGGCCGTGCCCGGATGCCTCTTCCCTCCTCCACCTCCCGGGCACGGCGGTCGGACTCTGTGCTCGCATCGGCGCCCAAGACCGGCGTGCCCCTGGGGTCCGCTGTCCGTCGCCGGGGAGAGACGCAGCCAGCCAGGTCGTGGCGCTCCCGCCCCGCGTGGGGCAGGGAAGCCGCCCGAGAGGTGGCAGGCCCGAGGGGGGCTGCTCGGCCAGGTGACGGGACTCAGGGCTGCGCGTGGCTCACCTGACCCACGCGCCCGGCACCGCCACCGCGGGCACCTCAGGAGGGAGGACAGGATGGCTCGTCAGCCTGGCCAGCTAGGAGCGCCACCGGAGGGGGCGGTGGGGGTCCGAGCGCACTCGGGGGGCAGGGGCGCCTGCGCACACTGGTGGTCCCGGCCGGGGACAGAGGCCGCCCCGCCCACTCGCGTCTCGGGCTGTGGAAGCGAAGGTGCCAGGCGAGCGCGTGCGCGGGGGGGGGGGGGGGCGAAGGGGAGAGGCGATGCCGAGGGCCTCCGGTGGGCCAGCCAGGCCAAAAGGCTCGGACGGGCCGAGGTGGCAGGGCGAGGCCGGGGCCGCCCGTCGGGGCGTGGCAGGTGGCCTTGTGTGCACCCCTCCATCTTGGCGGCGGGGCCCGCGACAAGCTAGCCAGCTCTGGCCTGGCGTGCTGGCGTGGGCTAAAAGGGGGTGGTGCGGGTGCACTGGGGGCGAGACGGTGGGTGGCTCGGCTCGGCTCGGCCGGCCGGGAGGGGAGGCCCCGGAGGGCCAGAGGAAGAAGAAAGGCTTCCCTGACCGGGAATCGAACCCGGGCCGCGGCGGTGAGAGCGCCGAATCCTAACCACTAGACCACCAGGGAGCGACAGGCTGCGCGCCTGGCCTGCACCCCCTGGACCCAGCGCCTCCATTCCACCCACGCGGCTCCGCTTGGGCCCCGAGGCCCCTGCCTCTGCACGTCCAGCCGCCCGCGGGCCCCACGCAGTCCACCCGGCCCGCTGGCAGCACCCGCAAAACGCTGCGCGCCGGCCGCCCTCGCACCCGCACGCCGCCTCGGGCCACGTGCCCAGCGCCCAGCGGGCCGGCACGCCGCCCCCCACTGCCAGCGCCCGGCGGGCCTGGCCAGGAGGGCCCCGGAGCGGCGCAAAAGGTCGGGCGGCTGCGTTGGCCGGGAATCGAACCCGGGTCAACTGCTTGGAAGGCAGCTATGCTCACCACTATACCACCAACGCTGCACGGCCCGGGCCGGCCCGACGCGGCCGGCCCAGGGTGCGCTCCGCGCCTTCTCGCCTTGGCGCTCTCTTGCCGCCGCCGCCGCCGCGCCTCCGCCGCCCGGCGCAGCCCTGCCCCGACGTCCCGCCCGGCCGCAGCTCTGCCCGGCCACCACGGGCTGCGGCCACCACGGGCTGCGGCCGCCCGGCGCCCCAGCCTCGCCCCTCCGACTCAGCTGCACCGGCCGGTCGCCGGGCACGCCCGCCCGCCCGCCCACCTGCCCGCCCCGCGCCCCGCGCCCCGCGCCCACCGCCGCCCGCCTCTGGAGGGCGCTCTGGCCGCCTGGCCGCTCTCGGGCCCTCGGAGGCCGGCTGGGGAGCCCCGCCACGTCCCCGGCCCGGCGTCTTCCGCGTCCTCCGCGGCCCGCAGCTAGCGGCCCAGCCCGGCCCCGCGCGGGAAGGAGCAGAGGGGGCGGGCGCCAGGCCACACCACCTCCCGCATCCAGACGGGACCGGACCCATCTGCCTCCCACCCGAGCGACACCCACGGCGGCTGCGCGGCTGGGCGGCTGGGCGGCACGTCGCCGAGGAGCTCGCTGTGGCTGCCGCGGGGACCACACGAGGCCCCGGCTGCGCGGTGGCGACCCAGCGTCCGGCCTCGAGCCACGCAAAGGGCTGGGGCCGGTGGACGGTGGGCAGGCCGGGCACGCGCCGCCGGACGGCCGAGAAGAAGCGCCCCTGCCCCTCGGGAGCAAGAGGTGGCACCCAGAGCTGCGCAGGCCACCAAAAAGGGCGTCTTGCCTCCCCGTCGGGGAATCGAACCCCGGTCTCCCGCGTGACAGGCGGGGATACTCACCACTATACTAACGAGGACGGCGGCGGCCGGCCACCCGGGCGCCCGACCCCTCTCCGGCTGCCTCCCCACGCCTGCCCCTGCCTGCCCTCGACGCCCTGCCCTGCACGGGCGCCCGACACGGGCCACGCCCCACCCGACCCCAGCCCCGCTTCGGCCCCCTCTCCCGCACGGCAGCCCCCGGCCCCGACTCCGAGTCCGCCCGGACCCGGGGCCCACACACGGACCCGGACGGCGCTCAGTACTCCCAACGAGCGCTGCCTCTCTCTCGTCTGCCAGGCGGGCATCGCGCCGGGAGAAAAGGCCCCAGACGGCAAGCGGGACTGCGAGGGCGAGGGCGAGGGCGAGGGCGAGGAAGGCGGGGTGGGGAGCAGGGCAAGGGGCGCCGACGCTGCACGGGGCCTGCAGGGAGCTGGGGGTGGGGGTGCGACTGCGACGGGAGCCGCGCTGGCGGCGGCGGCGGCGGCGGCGGCGGCGGCGGCGGCGGCGGCGGCGGCGAAGCGGCTGGCCGTGCTCCTCCGGGGCCGCCGCGCGTGTCTCGCCCCTTGCGCACCCACACAGCCGCCAGCCGGGCGCCATGACGGCCAAGGACACCAGCGTTAGCGCCGCGTCCCAGCCAGGCCAGCGGCGACGCGCTCACACCCGCCGTCAGGATGGCCGAGCGGTCTAAGGCGCTGCGTTCAGGTCGCAGTCTCCCCTGGAGGCGTGGGTTCGAATCCCACTCCTGACACGCCCACCTTTTGGCCCGCCCCACACAGCAGCCACGCCACCCGGGCCTGGACCACACCCTCTCGCGGCCGCGGCCCGCCTCGCACCCGAGCACACGCTGCCCGGGACCGAGCTCCAGCCCCTCCACCCTCGCCGCCTCGGGCTCTGAGCGCGCGCGCGCGCGCGCGCTCGCACACACACACACACGCACGCACTCCCCGGCGACTCCAGCGCCTTTCCCACACCCGCAGGCTTCGCTGACTTCGCACCTGCTGCTTTCTGGAGGCTCTTTGGTCCTCCTTCTCGTCTATTCCCGCCCCTGCCCTCCTCACCCCGGCACTCGCGAACCAGCCCAGGCTGCAAAGCTCCCCGCGCTTCCCGCTCCCACATGTGGCCGCTGGACAGCGCCTGGCTCTTCCAGCCAGCCGTCCGCTTCCGCCGCCCCCGGGAACACGCACCCACCCCACCGGCACCCCGTGCTTTTCCCCCGGCCCTAGTCCATTCTCTCCACACCCTCCCGAGGCGGCCCACACGATTCTCCACCTGGGGGCCTTCCCCTGGCCACACCTACCTGCCTGCCTGTCTGCCTCCCGGGAGCCATACAGCCCAGCCGTCTGCTGGCCAGCCGGCGGCGCGGACCCCTCCCTTCTGTGGGCCTGGCTCACGAGTCCAAGCCGGGAAGGTGGCTGCAGGGAGCAGTGAGCGGAAGCCCTAGACCCCCCCGGGCCATCCAGCCGGGCGCCACGGCGCATCTCCTGGCTCGGGGAGGCCGCCGGCCGGCCGCTCCGCCCCAGCGTTCCTCCCGGATCCAAGACCGCCCTCCTGCCTCCCAACCTGTCAAGGCACCCAGCCGGACCCCTAGGGAGAGGCGCCGGCCAGCGCGCTCAGGCCTTTGCTCTCTTGGCCCGAGACGCACTCAGAGGCGCAGGCGGCGCTACCTGGCCTCTAACTCCGTCCGACAGACGCCGGCGCGAGCGCAAACACACACACACACACACACACACACACACACACACACACACACACAAAGACACACAGCCCACCCATCCCCGCCCCCGGCCCCACGGCTCCACACACGAGAGGTCCGTTCCCCACCTCGTCTGCCGGGACACACACTGCACGCGCGAGAAAACCATCCGCCAAAGGGACTTTGGCTCGGGGCTGGGAGCAGCTGAAGGCAAGGTCCCTCGCCTGCCTGCACCTGCCACAGATGGCTCCGGCTGTTTGGGGTTCGGGCGCTGGCCGGGCTGGGTCCGGCTCCTGGCTGCCTCTGGGGACACGGGCAGGCTGTGGCGGCGGCCCTGGACCAGGGACAAAGCACAGGATGAGCCCAGTCCGCCTCCGTGCCTTCCTCTGCCCGGACGTCCGCGCCGCGCCGCGCCGCGCCGCGCCCCGCCCCGCCCCGCCCCGCCCCGCCCCAGGGGCTGGCTCTCCGCGTGCCTGGAGCCTGTCTTGCAGACTGCCCGCCTCCTGCTCCCACGGAGAAGACGCTCACGCTCACGCTCACGCTCACGCTCACGCTCACTCCTGGCGGGGACCGGCAACGGAGGCGGCCGGCGCCGCTGGGGAAGCCCTCTGTGGACCACGTCCGTGGGCGCATGGGTGGTTCAGTGGTAGAATTCTCGCCTGCCACGCGGGAGGCCCGGGTTCGATTCCCGGCCCATGCAACGCGCCATCCCCTTTTGGCCCCGCAGCGCCAACTGCGCGCTACGCTTCCTCTCTCCCACCTTCAGAGCACCTGGCCAAAGCCACGTCTGCTCCTCTCTGGGGGCCCGCCCACGCCCCATCACGTCCCCGCCCCTGCCCCTGCCGCACATTCCCTTCCTCCTCCCTGGCTCGCTCGCCCTGGGGACAAAACTCCGCCCGCCCGGGAGCCAAGGGCCCATCCGCGCCCGCCCGGACACCTGCCTTGCCCTTCTTTTCTTTAACGACGCTCGCCTCGCTCCAGTCTCCCGATTCACTGCAAGGAACGCATCCACGCACCAACTCGCGCTGCCACCCACACGCTCCTCCCCTTCCCTGGGCACCACCTCGCGCCCCCGCCCCTCCCACCAGCCCCTCCCACCCCGACACAGACACACACACACACACACACACGCGCGCGCGCGCGCGCGCTCTGGCTCACTCTACCCACACTCCAGAAATCCTCCCCTTTTGCACAACCGGCGGAAACCAAGCTGCCGCGCCGGGAGGGTCGCTCACAGACTCCAGGTGGCACCGGCACCCGCACCCGCAAGACCCCAGCGTGCCTAACGTCATGGTCGCGCAGGCCCTTGATTCTCTGCGTCCCGCTTCGCCGCCGCGCTATCGTGCCAACGCGGCTTCCTCTTCCACCGCGAGAGCCACCCACGGCACCAAAGTCCACCACCGTCCTCCATCCCTCTCCCACCCCGACCTCCACCTCTCCTCCCCTCCACACACACCCACACGCACACACACACGCAAAAGCGAGGACTCCGAGGAAACTTCCCGTGGGCACGGGAAGCACCCGGAGACCCACGGCCGCCCGCGGCTCCTCCGCACCGCTGCAGGGGGCTTGTCCGGTTGAAGCGAGTGTGTCCCAGCAGGTGTGCGCGGCGCACCGGCTGACCGCTCGGCCTCGAGAGGGGACACCTCTGATCACAGAGCAAATCCCCGGCGGACAGGGGTGCCCAAGTTGGGGCGGGAAGGAGACTGAGGTGTGCGATGGACCTTGGGAGGCATCCACAGAAGAGGACGGATACAGACAGGGGTGGACAGAGGGACGGACGGCGCCTATCTTGGCGAGGCACGGGGCGAGGCGGGATGGGAAACTGTGAAACGTGCAACTGTGAAAAGTGTGCGTGAGTGGGGGGGGGGTGGGTGGTGGAGGACGCCGCTCATCGGGGGTGCGGGCTGGGGCGCGGAGGTGGCGAAAGGGACCACTGGGTAACACGCTGGCCCCTTTGCCAAAGGATGGAAGGGACCGACGTGTCCTGCAATTGGAATGACAAGTTGGCGACAAGTGCGCCCAGTCCCCCGGGGTGCCTCGACCGCCACCCACCTGCCTGGCTGCTGGGTTGTCTTCCCCCGTGGCTCCCACGGCACCTCCCCGCTGTCTCACCTCCAGTGCCCCGGGGAGTCCGGGCCGTGCCCGGATGCCTCTTCCCTCCTCCACCTCCCGGGCACGGCGGTCGGACTCTGTGCTCGCATCGGCGCCCAAGACCGGCGTGCCCCTGGGGTCCGCTGTCCGTCGCCGGGGAGAGACGCAGCCAGCCAGGTCGTGGCGCTCCCGCCCCGCGTGGGGCAGGGAAGCCGCCCGAGAGGTGGCAGGCCCGAGGGGGGCTGCTCGGCCAGGTGACGGGACTCAGGGCTGCGCGTGGCTCACCTGACCCACGCGCCCGGCACCGCCACCGCGGGCACCTCAGGAGGGAGGACAGGATGGCTCGTCAGCCTGGCCAGCTAGGAGCGCCACCGGAGGGGGCGGTGGGGGTCCGAGCGCACTCGGGGGGCAGGGGCGCCTGCGCACACTGGTGGTCCCGGCCGGGGACAGAGGCCGCCCCGCCCACTCGCGTCTCGGGCTGTGGAAGCGAAGGTGCCAGGCGAGCGCGTGCGCGGGGGGGGGGGGGGCGAAGGGGAGAGGCGATGCCGAGGGCCTCCGGTGGGCCAGCCAGGCCAAAAGGCTCGGACGGGCCGAGGTGGCAGGGCGAGGCCGGGGCCGCCCGTCGGGGCGTGGCAGGTGGCCTTGTGTGCACCCCTCCATCTTGGCGGCGGGGCCCGCGACAAGCTAGCCAGCTCTGGCCTGGCGTGCTGGCGTGGGCTAAAAGGGGGTGGTGCGGGTGCACTGGGGGCGAGACGGTGGGTGGCTCGGCTCGGCTCGGCCGGCCGGGAGGGGAGGCCCCGGAGGGCCAGAGGAAGAAGAAAGGCTTCCCTGACCGGGAATCGAACCCGGGCCGCGGCGGTGAGAGCGCCGAATCCTAACCACTAGACCACCAGGGAGCGACAGGCTGCGCGCCTGGCCTGCACCCCCTGGACCCAGCGCCTCCATTCCACCCACGCGGCTCCGCTTGGGCCCCGAGGCCCCTGCCTCTGCACGTCCAGCCGCCCGCGGGCCCCACGCAGTCCACCCGGCCCGCTGGCAGCACCCGCAAAACGCTGCGCGCCGGCCGCCCTCGCACCCGCACGCCGCCTCGGGCCACGTGCCCAGCGCCCAGCGCCCAGCGGGCCGGCACGCCGTCCCCCACTGCCAGCGCCCGGCGGGCCTGGCCAGGAGGGCCCCGGAGCGGCGCAAAAGGTCGGGCGGCTGCGTTGGCCGGGAATCGAACCCGGGTCAACTGCTTGGAAGGCAGCTATGCTCACCACTATACCACCAACGCTGCACGGCCCGGGCCGGCCCGACGCGGCCGGCCCAGGGTGCGCTCCGCGCCTTCTCGCCTTGGCGCTCTCTTGCCGCCGCCGCCGCCGCGCCTCCGCCGCCCGGCGCAGCCCTGCCCCGACGTCCCGCCCGGCCGCAGCTCTGCCCGGCCACCACGGGCTGCGGCCACCACGGGCTGCGGCCGCCCGGCGCCCCAGCCTCGCCCCTCCGACTCAGCTGCACCGGCCGGTCGCCGGGCACGCCCGCCCGCCCGCCCACCTGCCCGCCCCGCGCCCCGCGCCCCGCGCCCACCGCCGCCCGCCTCTGGAGGGCGCTCTGGCCGCCTGGCCGCTCTCGGGCCCTCGGAGGCCGGCTGGGGAGCCCCGCCACGTCCCCGGCCCGGCGTCTTCCGCGTCCTCCGCGGCCCGCAGCTAGCGGCCCAGCCCGGCCCCGCGCGGGAAGGAGCAGAGGGGGCGGGCGCCAGGCCACACCACCTCCCGCATCCAGACGGGACCGGACCCATCTGCCTCCCACCCGAGCGACACCCACGGCGGCTGCGCGGCTGGGCGGCTGGGCGGCACGTCGCCGAGGAGCTCGCTGTGGCTGCCGCGGGGACCACACGAGGCCCCGGCTGCGCGGTGGCGACCCAGCGTCCGGCCTCGAGCCACGCAAAGGGCTGGGGCCGGTGGACGGTGGGCAGGCCGGGCACGCGCCGCCGGACGGCCGAGAAGAAGCGCCCCTGCCCCTCGGGAGCAAGAGGTGGCACCCAGAGCTGCGCAGGCCACCAAAAAGGGCGTCTTGCCTCCCCGTCGGGGAATCGAACCCCGGTCTCCCGCGTGACAGGCGGGGATACTCACCACTATACTAACGAGGACGGCGGCGGCCGGCCACCCGGGCGCCCGACCCCTCTCCGGCTGCCTCCCCACGCCTGCCCCTGCCTGCCCTCGACGCCCTGCCCTGCACGGGCGCCCGACACGGGCCACGCCCCACCCGACCCCAGCCCCGCTTCGGCCCCCTCTCCCGCACGGCAGCCCCCGGCCCCGACTCCGAGTCCGCCCGGACCCGGGGCCCACACACGGACCCGGACGGCGCTCAGTACTCCCAACGAGCGCTGCCTCTCTCTCGTCTGCCAGGCGGGCATCGCGCCGGGAGAAAAGGCCCCAGACGGCAAGCGGGACTGCGAGGGCGAGGGCGAGGGCGAGGGCGAGGAAGACGGGGTGGGGAGCAGGGCAAGGGGCGCCGACGCTGCACGGGGCCTGCAGGGAGCTGGGGGTGGGGGTGCGACTGCGACGGGAGCCGCGCTGGCGGCGGCGGCGGCGGCGGCGGCGGCGGCGGCGGCGAAGCGGCTGGCCGTGCTCCTCCGGGGCCGCCGCGCGTGTCTCGCCCCTTGCGCACCCACACAGCCGCCAGCCGGGCGCCATGACGGCCAAGGACACCAGCGTTAGCGCCGCGTCCCAGCCAGGCCAGCGGCGACGCGCTCACACCCGCCGTCAGGATGGCCGAGCGGTCTAAGGCGCTGCGTTCAGGTCGCAGTCTCCCCTGGAGGCGTGGGTTCGAATCCCACTCCTGACACGCCCACCTTTTGGCCCGCCCCACACAGCAGCCACGCCACCCGGGCCTGGACCACACCCCTCTCGCGGCCGCGGCCCGCCTCGCACCCGAGCACACGCTGCCCGGGACCGAGCTCCAGCCCCTCCACCCTCGCCGCCTCGGGCTCTGAGCGCGCGCGCGCGCGCTCGCACACACACACACACGCACGCACTCCCCGGCGACTCCAGCGCCTTTCCCACACCCGCAGGCTTCGCTGACTTCGCACCTGCTGCTTTCTGGAGGCTCTTTGGTCCTCCTTCTCGTCTATTCCCGCCCCTGCCCTCCTCACCCCGGCACTCGCGAACCAGCCCAGGCTGCAAAGCTCCCCGCGCTTCCCGCTCCCACATGTGGCCGCTGGACAGCGCCTGGCTCTTCCAGCCAGCCGTCCGCTTCCGCCGCCCCCGGGAACACGCACCCACCCCACCGGCACCCCGTGCTTTTCCCCCGGCCCTAGTCCATTCTCTCCACACCCTCCCGAGGCGGCCCACACGATTCTCCACCTGGGGGCCTTCCCCTGGCCACACCTACCTGCCTGCCTGTCTGCCTCCCGGGAGCCATACAGCCCAGCCGTCTGCTGGCCAGCCGGCGGCGCGGACCCCTCCCTTCTGTGGGCCTGGCTCACGAGTCCAAGCCGGGAAGGTGGCTGCAGGGAGCAGTGAGCGGAAGCCCTAGACCCCCCCGGGCCATCCAGCCGGGCGCCACGGCGCATCTCCTGGCTCGGGGAGGCCGCCGGCCGGCCACTCCGCCCCAGCGTTCCTCCCGGATCCAAGACCGCCCTCCTGCCTCCCAACCTGTCAAGGCACCCAGCCGGACCCCTAGGGAGAGGCGCTGGCCAGCGCGCTCAGGCCTTTGCTCTCTTGGCCCGAGACGCACTCAGAGGCGCAGGCGGCGCTACCTGGCCTCTAACTCCGTCCGACAGACGCCGGCGCGAGCGCAAACACACACACACACACACACACACACACACACACACACACACAAAGACACACAGCCCACCCATCCCCGCCCCCGGCCCCACGGCTCCACACACGAGAGGTCCGTTCCCCACCCCGTCTGCCGGGACACACACTGCACGCGCGAGAAAACCATCCGCCAAAGGGACTTTGGCTCGGGGCTGGGAGCAGCTGAAGGCAAGGTCCCTCGCCTGCCTGCACCTGCCACAGATGGCTCCGGCTGTTTGGGGTTCGGGCGCTGGCCGGGCTGGGTCCGGCTCCTGGCTGCCTCTGGGGACACGGGCAGGCTGTGGCGGCGGCCCTGGACCAGGGACAAAGCACAGGATGAGCCCAGTCCGCCTCCGTGCCTTCCTCTGCCCGGACGTCCGCGCCGCGCCGCGCCGCGCCCCGCCCCGCCCCGCCCCAGGGGCTGGCTCTCCGCGTGCCTGGAGCCTGTCTTGCAGACTGCCCGCCTCCTGCTCCCACGGAGAAGACGCTCACGCTCACGCTCACGCTCACGCTCACTCCTGGCGGGGACCGGCAACGGAGGCGGCCGGCGCCGCTGGGGAAGCCCTCTGTGGACCACGTCCGTGGGCGCATGGGTGGTTCAGTGGTAGAATTCTCGCCTGCCACGCGGGAGGCCCGGGTTCGATTCCCGGCCCATGCAACGCGCCATCCCCTTTTGGCCCCGCAGCGCCAACTGCGCGCTACGCTTCCTCTCTCCCACCTTCAGAGCACCTGGCCAAAGCCACGTCTGCTCCTCTCTGGGGGCCCGCCCACGCCCCATCACGTCCCCGCCCCTGCCCCTGCCGCACATTCCCTTCCTCCTCCCTGGCTCGCTCGCCCTGGGGACAAAACTCCGCCCGCCCGGGAGCCAAGGGCCCATCCGCGCCCGCCCGGACACCTGCCTTGCCCTTCTTTTCTTTAACGACGCTCGCCTCGCTCCAGTCTCCCGATTCACTGCAAGGAACGCATCCACGCACCAACTCGCGCTGCCACCCACACGCTCCTCCCCTTCCCTGGGCACCACCTCGCGCCCCCGCCCCTCCCACCAGCCCCTCCCACCCCGACACAGACACACACACACACACACACACGCGCGCGCGCGCGCGCGCTCTGGCTCACTCTACCCACACTCCAGAAATCCTCCCCTTTTGCACAACCGGCGGAAACCAAGCTGCCGCGCCGGGAGGGTCGCTCACAGACTCCAGGTGGCACCGGCACCCGCACCCGCAAGACCCCAGCGTGCCTAACGTCATGGTCGCGCAGGCCCTTGATTCTCTGCGTCCCGCTTCGCCGCCGCGCTATCGTGCCAACGCGGCTTCCTCTTCCACCGCGAGAGCCACCCACGGCACCAAAGTCCACCACCGTCCTCCATCCCTCTCCCACCCCGACCTCCACCTCTCCTCCCCTCCACACACACCCACACGCACACACACACGCAAAAGCGAGGACTCCGAGGAAACTTCCCGTGGGCACGGGAAGCACCCGGAGACCCACGGCCGCCCGCGGCTCCTCCGCACCGCTGCAGGGGGCTTGTCCGGTTGAAGCGAGTGTGTCCCAGCAGGTGTGCGCGGCGCACCGGCTGACCGCTCGGCCTCGAGAGGGGACACCTCTGATCACAGAGCAAATCCCCGGCGGACAGGGGTGCCCAAGTTGGGGCGGGAAGGAGACTGAGGTGTGCGATGGACCTTGGGAGGCATCCACAGAAGAGGACGGATACAGACAGGGGTGGACAGAGGGACGGACGGCGCCTATCTTGGCGAGGCACGGGGCGAGGCGGGATGGGAAACTGTGAAACGTGCAACTGTGAAAAGTGTGCGTGAGTGGGGGGGGGGTGGGTGGTGGAGGACGCCGCTCATCGGGGGTGCGGGCTGGGGCGCGGAGGTGGCGAAAGGGACCACTGGGTAACACGCTGGCCCCTTTGCCAAAGGATGGAAGGGACCGACGTGTCCTGCAATTGGAATGACAAGTTGGCGACAAGTGCGCCCAGTCCCCCGGGGTGCCTCGACCGCCACCCACCTGCCTGGCTGCTGGGTTGTCTTCCCCCGTGGCTCCCACGGCACCTCCCCGCTGTCTCACCTCCAGTGCCCCGGGGAGTCCGGGCCGTGCCCGGATGCCTCTTCCCTCCTCCACCTCCCGGGCACGGCGGTCGGACTCTGTGCTCGCATCGGCGCCCAAGACCGGCGTGCCCCTGGGGTCCGCTGTCCGTCGCCGGGGAGAGACGCAGCCAGCCAGGTCGTGGCGCTCCCGCCCCGCGTGGGGCAGGGAAGCCGCCCGAGAGGTGGCAGGCCCGAGGGGGGCTGCTCGGCCAGGTGACGGGACTCAGGGCTGCGCGTGGCTCACCTGACCCACGCGCCCGGCACCGCCACCGCGGGCACCTCAGGAGGGAGGACAGGATGGCTCGTCAGCCTGGCCAGCTAGGAGCGCCACCGGAGGGGGCGGTGGGGGTCCGAGCGCACTCGGGGGGCAGGGGCGCCTGCGCACACTGGTGGTCCCGGCCGGGGACAGAGGCCGCCCCGCCCACTCGCGTCTCGGGCTGTGGAAGCGAAGGTGCCAGGCGAGCGCGTGCGCGGGGGGGGGGGGGGGGGGGCGAAGGGGAGAGGCGATGCCGAGGGCCTCCGGTGGGCCAGCCAGGCCAAAAGGCTCGGACGGGCCGAGGTGGCAGGGCGAGGCCGGGGCCGCCCGTCGGGGCGTGGCAGGTGGCCTTGTGTGCACCCCTCCATCTTGGCGGCGGGGCCCGCGACAAGCTAGCCAGCTCTGGCCTGGCGTGCTGGCGTGGGCTAAAAGGGGGTGGTGCGGGTGCACTGGGGGCGAGACGGTGGGTGGCTCGGCTCGGCTCGGCCGGCCGGGAGGGGAGGCCCCGGAGGGCCAGAGGAAGAAGAAAGGCTTCCCTGACCGGGAATCGAACCCGGGCCGCGGCGGTGAGAGCGCCGAATCCTAACCACTAGACCACCAGGGAGCGACAGGCTGCGCGCCTGGCCTGCACCCCCTGGACCCAGCGCCTCCATTCCACCCACGCGGCTCCGCTTGGGCCCCGAGGCCCCTGCCTCTGCACGTCCAGCCGCCCGCGGGCCCCACGCAGTCCACCCGGCCCGCTGGCAGCACCCGCAAAACGCTGCGCGCCGGCCGCCCTCGCACCCGCACGCCGCCTCGGGCCACGTGCCCAGCGCCCAGCGCCCAGCGGGCCGGCACGCCGTCCCCCACTGCCAGCGCCCGGCGGGCCTGGCCAGGAGGGCCCCGGAGCGGCGCAAAAGGTCGGGCGGCTGCGTTGGCCGGGAATCGAACCCGGGTCAACTGCTTGGAAGGCAGCTATGCTCACCACTATACCACCAACGCTGCACGGCCCGGGCCGGCCCGACGCGGCCGGCCCAGGGTGCGCTCCGCGCCTTCTCGCCTTGGCGCTCTCTTGCCGCCGCCGCCGCCGCGCCTCCGCCGCCCGGCGCAGCCCTGCCCCGACGTCCCGCCCGGCCGCAGCTCTGCCCGGCCACCACGGGCTGCGGCCACCACGGGCTGCGGCCGCCCGGCGCCCCAGCCTCGCCCCTCCGACTCAGCTGCACCGGCCGGTCGCCGGGCACGCCCGCCCGCCCGCCCACCTGCCCGCCCCGCGCCCCGCGCCCCGCGCCCACCGCCGCCCGCCTCTGGAGGGCGCTCTGGCCGCCTGGCCGCTCTCGGGCCCTCGGAGGCCGGCTGGGGAGCCCCGCCACGTCCCCGGCCCGGCGTCTTCCGCGTCCTCCGCGGCCCGCAGCTAGCGGCCCAGCCCGGCCCCGCGCGGGAAGGAGCAGAGGGGGCGGGCGCCAGGCCACACCACCTCCCGCATCCAGACGGGACCGGACCCATCTGCCTCCCACCCGAGCGACACCCACGGCGGCTGCGCGGCTGGGCGGCTGGGCGGCACGTCGCCGAGGAGCTCGCTGTGGCTGCCGCGGGGACCACACGAGGCCCCGGCTGCGCGGTGGCGACCCAGCGTCCGGCCTCGAGCCACGCAAAGGGCTGGGGCCGGTGGACGGTGGGCAGGCCGGGCACGCGCCGCCGGACGGCCGAGAAGAAGCGCCCCTGCCCCTCGGGAGCAAGAGGTGGCACCCAGAGCTGCGCAGGCCACCAAAAAGGGCGTCTTGCCTCCCCGTCGGGGAATCGAACCCCGGTCTCCCGCGTGACAGGCGGGGATACTCACCACTATACTAACGAGGACGGCGGCGGCCGGCCACCCGGGCGCCCGACCCCTCTCCGGCTGCCTCCCCACGCCTGCCCCTGCCTGCCCTCGACGCCCTGCCCTGCACGGGCGCCCGACACGGGCCACGCCCCACCCGACCCCAGCCCCGCTTCGGCCCCCTCTCCCGCACGGCAGCCCCCGGCCCCGACTCCGAGTCCGCCCGGACCCGGGGCCCACACACGGACCCGGACGGCGCTCAGTACTCCCAACGAGCGCTGCCTCTCTCTCGTCTGCCAGGCGGGCATCGCGCCGGGAGAAAAGGCCCCAGACGGCAAGCGGGACTGCGAGGGCGAGGGCGAGGGCGAGGGCGAGGAAGGCGGGGTGGGGAGCAGGGCAAGGGGCGCCGACGCTGCACGGGGCCTGCAGGGAGCTGGGGGTGGGGGTGCGACTGCGACGGGAGCCGCGCTGGCGGCGGCGGCGGCGGCGGCGGCGGCGGCGGCGGCGGCGAAGCGGCTGGCCGTGCTCCTCCGGGGCCGCCGCGCGTGTCTCGCCCCTTGCGCACCCACACAGCCGCCAGCCGGGCGCCATGACGGCCAAGGACACCAGCGTTAGCGCCGCGTCCCAGCCAGGCCAGCGGCGACGCGCTCACACCCGCCGTCAGGATGGCCGAGCGGTCTAAGGCGCTGCGTTCAGGTCGCAGTCTCCCCTGGAGGCGTGGGTTCGAATCCCACTCCTGACACGCCCACCTTTTGGCCCGCCCCACACAGCAGCCACGCCACCCGGGCCTGGACCACACCCTCTCGCGGCCGCGGCCCGCCTCGCACCCGAGCACACGCTGCCCGGGACCGAGCTCCAGCCCCTCCACCCTCGCCGCCTCGGGCTCTGAGCGCGCGCGCGCGCGCGCGCGCTCGCACACACACACACACGCACGCACTCCCCGGCGACTCCAGCGCCTTTCCCACACCCGCAGGCTTCGCTGACTTCGCACCTGCTGCTTTCTGGAGGCTCTTTGGTCCTCCTTCTCGTCTATTCCCGCCCCTGCCCTCCTCACCCCGGCACTCGCGAACCAGCCCAGGCTGCAAAGCTCCCCGCGCTTCCCGCTCCCACATGTGGCCGCTGGACAGCGCCTGGCTCTTCCAGCCAGCCGTCCGCTTCCGCCGCCCCCGGGAACACGCACCCACCCCACCGGCACCCCGTGCTTTTCCCCCGGCCCTAGTCCATTCTCTCCACACCCTCCCGAGGCGGCCCACACGATTCTCCACCTGGGGGCCTTCCCCTGGCCACACCTACCTGCCTGCCTGTCTGCCTCCCGGGAGCCATACAGCCCAGCCGTCTGCTGGCCAGCCGGCGGCGCGGACCCCTCCCTTCTGTGGGCCTGGCTCACGAGTCCAAGCCGGGAAGGTGGCTGCAGGGAGCAGTGAGCGGAAGCCCTAGACCCCCCCGGGCCATCCAGCCGGGCGCCACGGCGCATCTCCTGGCTCGGGGAGGCCGCCGGCCGGCCACTCCGCCCCAGCGTTCCTCCCGGATCCAAGACCGCCCTCCTGCCTCCCAACCTGTCAAGGCACCCAGCCGGACCCCTAGGGAGAGGCGCCGGCCAGCGCGCTCAGGCCTTTGCTCTCTTGGCCCGAGACGCACTCAGAGGCGCAGGCGGCGCTACCTGGCCTCTAACTCCGTCCGACAGACGCCGGCGCGAGCGCAAACACACACACACACACACACACACACACACACACACACACACAAAGACACACAGCCCACCCATCCCCGCCCCCGGCCCCACGGCTCCACACACGAGAGGTCCGTTCCCCACCCCGTCTGCCGGGACACACACTGCACGCGCGAGAAAACCATCCGCCAAAGGGACTTTGGCTCGGGGCTGGGAGCAGCTGAAGGCAAGGTCCCTCGCCTGCCTGCACCTGCCACAGATGGCTCCGGCTGTTTGGGGTTCGGGCGCTGGCCGGGCTGGGTCCGGCTCCTGGCTGCCTCTGGGGACACGGGCAGGCTGTGGCGGCGGCCCTGGACCAGGGACAAAGCACAGGATGAGCCCAGTCCGCCTCCGTGCCTTCCTCTGCCCGGACGTCCGCGCCGCGCCGCGCCGCGCCCCGCCCCGCCCCGCCCCAGGGGCTGGCTCTCCGCGTGCCTGGAGCCTGTCTTGCAGACTGCCCGCCTCCTGCTCCCACGGAGAAGACGCTCACGCTCACGCTCACGCTCACGCTCACGCTCACTCCTGGCGGGGACCGGCAACGGAGGCGGCCGGCGCCGCTGGGGAAGCCCTCTGTGGACCACGTCCGTGGGCGCATGGGTGGTTCAGTGGTAGAATTCTCGCCTGCCACGCGGGAGGCCCGGGTTCGATTCCCGGCCCATGCAACGCGCCATCCCCTTTTGGCCCCGCAGCGCCAACTGCGCGCTACGCTTCCTCTCTCCCACCTTCAGAGCACCTGGCCAAAGCCACGTCTGCTCCTCTCTGGGGGCCCGCCCACGCCCCATCCCGTCCCCGCCCCTGCCCCTGCCGCACATTCCCTTCCTCCTCCCTGGCTCGCTCGCCCTGGGGACAAAACTCCGCCCGCCCGGGAGCCAAGGGCCCATCCGCGCCCGCCCGGACACCTGCCTTGCCCTTCTTTTCTTTAACGACGCTCGCCTCGCTCCAGTCTCCCGATTCACTGCAAGGAACGCATCCACGCACCAACTCGCGCTGCCACCCACACGCTCCTCCCCTTCCCTGGGCACCACCTCGCGCCCCCGCCCCTCCCACCAGCCCCTCCCACCCCGACACAGACACACACACACACACACACACACGCGCGCGCGCGCGCGCGCTCTGGCTCACTCTACCCACACTCCAGAAATCCTCCCCTTTTGCACAACCGGCGGAAACCAAGCTGCCGCGCCGGGAGGGTCGCTCACAGACTCCAGGTGGCACCGGCACCCGCACCCGCAAGACCCCAGCGTGCCTAACGTCATGGTCGCGCAGGCCCTTGATTCTCTGCGTCCCGCTTCGCCGCCGCGCTATCGTGCCAACGCGGCTTCCTCTTCCACCGCGAGAGCCACCCACGGCACCAAAGTCCACCACCGTCCTCCATCCCTCTCCCACCCCGACCTCCACCTCTCCTCCCCTCCACACACACCCACACGCACACACACACGCAAAAGCGAGGACTCCGAGGAAACTTCCCGTGGGCACGGGAAGCACCCGGAGACCCACGGCCGCCCGCGGCTCCTCCGCACCGCTGCAGGGGGCTTGTCCGGTTGAAGCGAGTGTGTCCCAGCAGGTGTGCGCGGCGCACCGGCTGACCGCTCGGCCTCGAGAGGGGACACCTCTGATCACAGAGCAAATCCCCGGCGGACAGGGGTGCCCAAGTTGGGGCGGGAAGGAGACTGAGGTGTGCGATGGACCTTGGGAGGCATCCACAGAAGAGGACGGATACAGACAGGGGTGGACAGAGGGACGGACGGCGCCTATCTTGGCGAGGCACGGGGCGAGGCGGGATGGGAAACTGTGAAACGTGCAACTGTGAAAAGTGTGCGTGAGTGGGGGGGGGGGTGGGTGGTGGAGGACGCCGCTCATCGGGGGTGCGGGCTGGGGCGCGGAGGTGGCGAAAGGGACCACTGGGTAACACGCTGGCCCCTTTGCCAAAGGATGGAAGGGACCGACGTGTCCTGCAATTGGAATGACAAGTTGGCGACAAGTGCGCCCAGTCCCCCGGGGTGCCTCGACCGCCACCCACCTGCCTGGCTGCTGGGTTGTCTTCCCCCGTGGCTCCCACGGCACCTCCCCGCTGTCTCACCTCCAGTGCCCCGGGGAGTCCGGGCCGTGCCCGGATGCCTCTTCCCTCCTCCACCTCCCGGGCACGGCGGTCGGACTCTGTGCTCGCATCGGCGCCCAAGACCGGCGTGCCCCTGGGGTCCGCTGTCCGTCGCCGGGGAGAGACGCAGCCAGCCAGGTCGTGGCGCTCCCGCCCCGCGTGGGGCAGGGAAGCCGCCCGAGAGGTGGCAGGCCCGAGGGGGGCTGCTCGGCCAGGTGACGGGACTCAGGGCTGCGCGTGGCTCACCTGACCCACGCGCCCGGCACCGCCACCGCGGGCACCTCAGGAGGGAGGACAGGATGGCTCGTCAGCCTGGCCAGCTAGGAGCGCCACCGGAGGGGGCGGTGGGGGTCCGAGCGCACTCGGGGGGCAGGGGCGCCTGCGCACACTGGTGGTCCCGGCCGGGGACAGAGGCCGCCCCGCCCACTCGCGTCTCGGGCTGTGGAAGCGAAGGTGCCAGGCGAGCGCGTGCGCGGGGGGGGGGGGGGGGGGCGAAGGGGAGAGGCGATGCCGAGGGCCTCCGGTGGGCCAGCCAGGCCAAAAGGCTCGGACGGGCCGAGGTGGCAGGGCGAGGCCGGGGCCGCCCGTCGGGGCGTGGCAGGTGGCCTTGTGTGCACCCCTCCATCTTGGCGGCGGGGCCCGCGACAAGCTAGCCAGCTCTGGCCTGGCGTGCTGGCGTGGGCTAAAAGGGGGTGGTGCGGGTGCACTGGGGGCGAGACGGTGGGTGGCTCGGCTCGGCTCGGCCGGCCGGGAGGGGAGGCCCCGGAGGGCCAGAGGAAGAAGAAAGGCTTCCCTGACCGGGAATCGAACCCGGGCCGCGGCGGTGAGAGCGCCGAATCCTAACCACTAGACCACCAGGGAGCGACAGGCTGCGCGCCTGGCCTGCACCCCCTGGACCCAGCGCCTCCATTCCACCCACGCGGCTCCGCTTGGGCCCCGAGGCCCCTGCCTCTGCACGTCCAGCCGCCCGCGGGCCCCACGCAGTCCACCCGGCCCGCTGGCAGCACCCGCAAAACGCTGCGCGCCGGCCGCCCTCGCACCCGCACGCCGCCTCGGGCCACGTGCCCAGCGCCCAGCGCCCAGCGGGCCGGCACGCCGTCCCCCACTGCCAGCGCCCGGCGGGCCTGGCCAGGAGGGCCCCGGAGCGGCGCAAAAGGTCGGGCGGCTGCGTTGGCCGGGAATCGAACCCGGGTCAACTGCTTGGAAGGCAGCTATGCTCACCACTATACCACCAACGCTGCACGGCCCGGGCCGGCCCGACGCGGCCGGCCCAGGGTGCGCTCCGCGCCTTCTCGCCTTGGCGCTCTCTTGCCGCCGCCGCCGCCGCGCCTCCGCCGCCCGGCGCAGCCCTGCCCCGACGTCCCGCCCGGCCGCAGCTCTGCCCGGCCACCACGGGCTGCGGCCACCACGGGCTGCGGCCGCCCGGCGCCCCAGCCTCGCCCCTCCGACTCAGCTGCACCGGCCGGTCGCCGGGCACGCCCGCCCGCCCGCCCACCTGCCCGCCCCGCGCCCCGCGCCCCGCGCCCACCGCCGCCCGCCTCTGGAGGGCGCTCTGGCCGCCTGGCCGCTCTCGGGCCCTCGGAGGCCGGCTGGGGAGCCCCGCCACGTCCCCGGCCCGGCGTCTTCCGCGTCCTCCGCGGCCCGCAGCTAGCGGCCCAGCCCGGCCCCGCGCGGGAAGGAGCAGAGGGGGCGGGCGCCAGGCCACACCACCTCCCGCATCCAGACGGGACCGGACCCATCTGCCTCCCACCCGAGCGACACCCACGGCGGCTGCGCGGCTGGGCGGCTGGGCGGCACGTCGCCGAGGAGCTCGCTGTGGCTGCCGCGGGGACCACACGAGGCCCCGGCTGCGCGGTGGCGACCCAGCGTCCGGCCTCGAGCCACGCAAAGGGCTGGGGCCGGTGGACGGTGGGCAGGCCG
This sequence comes from Lynx rufus, assembly GCF_022079265.1. NCBI lineage: Eukaryota > Metazoa > Chordata > Mammalia > Carnivora > Felidae > Lynx > Lynx rufus. The sequence continues at coordinate 23,486 of NW_025814829.1, read as the reverse complement.
GGCACGCGCCGCCGGACGGCCGAGAAGAAGCGCCCCTGCCCCTCGGGAGCAAGAGGTGGCACCCAGAGCTGCGCAGGCCACCAAAAAGGGCGTCTTGCCTCCCCGTCGGGGAATCGAACCCCGGTCTCCCGCGTGACAGGCGGGGATACTCACCACTATACTAACGAGGACGGCGGCGGCCGGCCACCCGGGCGCCCGACCCCTCTCCGGCTGCCTCCCCACGCCTGCCCCTGCCTGCCCTCGACGCCCTGCCCTGCACGGGCGCCCGACACGGGCCACGCCCCACCCGACCCCAGCCCCGCTTCGGCCCCCCTCTCCCGCACGGCAGCCCCCGGCCCCGACTCCGAGTCCGCCCGGACCCGGGGCCCACACACGGACCCGGACGGCGCTCAGTACTCCCAACGAGCGCTGCCTCTCTCTCGTCTGCCAGGCGGGCATCGCGCCGGGAGAAAAGGCCCCAGACGGCAAGCGGGACTGCGAGGGCGAGGGCGAGGGCGAGGGCGAGGAAGGCGGGGTGGGGAGCAGGGCAAGGGGCGCCGACGCTGCACGGGGCCTGCAGGGAGCTGGGGGTGGGGGTGCGACTGCGACGGGAGCCGCGCTGGCGGCGGCGGCGGCGGCGGCGGCGGCGGCGGCGGCGGCGGCGGCGAAGCGGCTGGCCGTGCTCCTCCGGGGCCGCCGCGCGTGTCTCGCCCCTTGCGCACCCACACAGCCGCCAGCCGGGCGCCATGACGGCCAAGGACACCAGCGTTAGCGCCGCGTCCCAGCCAGGCCAGCGGCGACGCGCTCACACCCGCCGTCAGGATGGCCGAGCGGTCTAAGGCGCTGCGTTCAGGTCGCAGTCTCCCCTGGAGGCGTGGGTTCGAATCCCACTCCTGACACGCCCACCTTTTGGCCCGCCCCACACAGCAGCCACGCCACCCGGGCCTGGACCACACCCTCTCGCGGCCGCGGCCCGCCTCGCACCCGAGCACACGCTGCCCGGGACCGAGCTCCAGCCCCTCCACCCTCGCCGCCTCGGGCTCTGAGCGCGCGCACGCGCGCGCGCGCTCGCACACACACACGCACGCACGCACTCCCCGGCGACTCGAGCGCCTTTCCCACACCCGCAGGCTTCGCTGACTTCGCACCTGCTGCTTTCTGGAGGCTCTTTGGTCCTCCTTCTCGTCTATTCCCGCCCCTGCCCTCCTCACCCCGGCACTCGCGAACCAGCCCAGGCTGCAAAGCTCCCCGCGCTTCCCGCTCCCACATGTGGCCGCTGGACAGCGCCTGGCTCTTCCAGCCAGCCGTCCGCTTCCGCCGCCCCCGGGAACACGCACCCACCCCACCGGCACCCCGTGCTTTTCCCCCGGCCCTAGTCCATTCTCTCCACACCCTCCCGAGGCGGCCCACACGATTCTCCACCTGGGGGCCTTCCCCTGGCCACACCTACCTGCCTGCCTGTCTGCCTCCCGGGAGCCATACAGCCCAGCCGTCTGCTGGCCAGCCGGCGGCGCGGACCCCTCCCTTCTGTGGGCCTGGCTCACGAGTCCAAGCCGGGAAGGTGGCTGCAGGGAGCAGTGAGCGGAAGCCCTAGACCCCCCCCCCCCCGGGCCATCCAGCCGGGCGCCACGGCGCATCTCCTGGCTCGGGGAGGCCGCCGGCCGGCCACTCCGCCCCAGCGTTCCTCCCGGATCCAAGACCGCCCTCCTGCCTCCCAACCTGTCAAGGCACCCAGCCGGACCCCTAGGGAGAGGCGCCGGCCAGCGCGCTCAGGCCTTTGCTCTCTTGGCCCGAGACGCACTCAGAGGCGCAGGCGGCGCTACCTGGCCTCTAACTCCGTCCGACAGACGCCGGCGCGAGCGCAAACACACACACACACACACACACACACACACACACACACACACAAAGACACACAGCCCACCCATCCCCGCCCCCGGCCCCACGGCTCCACACACGAGAGGTCCGTTCCCCACCCCGTCCGCCGGGACACACACTGCACGCGCGAGAAAACCATCCGCCAAAGGGACTTTGGCTCGGGGCTGGGAGCAGCTGAAGGCAAGGTCCCTCGCCTGCCTGCACCTGCCACAGATGGCTCCGGCTGTTTGGGGTTCGGGCGCTGGCCGGGCTGGGTCCGGCTCCTGGCTGCCTCTGGGGACACGGGCAGGCTGTGGCGGCGGCCCTGGACCAGGGACAAAGCACAGGATGAGCCCAGTCCGCCTCCGTGCCTTCCTCTGCCCGGACGTCCGCGCCGCGCCGCGCCGCGCCCCCGCCCCGCCCCGCCCCAGGGGCTGGCTCTCCGCGTGCCTGGAGCCTGTCTTGCAGACTGCCCGCCTCCTGCTCCCACGGAGAAGACGCTCACGCTCACGCTCACGCTCACGCTCACGCTCACTCCTGGCGGGGACCGGCAACGGAGGCGGCCGGCGCCGCTGGGGAAGCCCTCTGTGGACCACGTCCGTGGGCGCATGGGTGGTTCAGTGGTAGAATTCTCGCCTGCCACGCGGGAGGCCCGGGTTCGATTCCCGGCCCATGCAACGCGCCATCCCCTTTTGGCCCCGCAGCGCCAACTGCGCGCTACGCTTCCTCTCTCCCACCTTCAGAGCACCTGGCCAAAGCCACGTCTGCTCCTCTCTGGGGGCCCGCCCACGCCCCATCACGTCCCCGCCCCTGCCCCTGCCGCACATTCCCTTCCTCCTCCCTGGCTCGCTCGCCCTGGGGACAAAACTCCGCCCGCCCGGGAGCCAAGGGCCCATCCGCGCCCGCCCGGACACCTGCCTTGCCCTTCTTTTCTTTAACGACGCTCGCCTCGCTCCAGTCTCCCGATTCACTGCAAGGAACGCATCCACGCACCAACTCGCGCTGCCACCCACACGCTCCTCCCCTTCCCTGGGCACCACCTCGCGCCCCCGCCCCTCCCACCAGCCCCTCCCACCCCGACACAGACACACACACACACACACACACGCGCGCGCGCGCGCGCGCTCTGGCTCACTCTACCCACACTCCAGAAATCCTCCCCTTTTGCACAACCGGCGGAAACCAAGCTGCCGCGCCGGGAGGGTCGCTCACAGACTCCAGGTGGCACCGGCACCCGCACCCGCAAGACCCCAGCGTGCCTAACGTCATGGTCGCGCAGGCCCTTGATTCTCTGCGTCCCGCTTCGCCGCCGCGCTATCGTGCCAACGCGGCTTCCTCTTCCACCGCGAGAGCCACCCACGGCACCAAAGTCCACCACCGTCCTCCATCCCTCTCCCACCCCGACCTCCACCTCTCCTCCCCTCCACACACACCCACACGCACACACACACGCAAAAGCGAGGACTCCGAGGAAACTTCCCGTGGGCACGGGAAGCACCCGGAGACCCACGGCCGCCCGCGGCTCCTCCGCACCGCTGCAGGGGGCTTGTCCGGTTGAAGCGAGTGTGTCCCAGCAGGTGTGCGCGGCGCACCGGCTGACCGCTCGGCCTCGAGAGGGGACACCTCTGATCACAGAGCAAATCCCCGGCGGACAGGGGTGCCCAAGTTGGGGCGGGAAGGAGACTGAGGTGTGCGATGGACCTTGGGAGGCATCCACAGAAGAGGACGGATACAGACAGGGGTGGACAGAGGGACGGACGGCGCCTATCTTGGCGAGGCACGGGGCGAGGCGGGATGGGAAACTGTGAAACGTGCAACTGTGAAAAGTGTGCGTGAGTGGGGGGGGGGTGGGTGGTGGAGGACGCCGCTCATCGGGGGTGCGGGCTGGGGCGCGGAGGTGGCGAAAGGGACCACTGGGTAACACGCTGGCCCCTTTGCCAAAGGATGGAAGGGACCGACGTGTCCTGCAATTGGAATGACAAGTTGGCGACAAGTGCGCCCAGTCCCCCGGGGTGCCTCGACCGCCACCCACCTGCCTGGCTGCTGGGTTGTCTTCCCCCGTGGCTCCCACGGCACCTCCCCGCTGTCTCACCTCCAGTGCCCCGGGGAGTCCGGGCCGTGCCCGGATGCCTCTTCCCTCCTCCACCTCCCGGGCACGGCGGTCGGACTCTGTGCTCGCATCGGCGCCCAAGACCGGCGTGCCCCTGGGGTCCGCTGTCCGTCGCCGGGGAGAGACGCAGCCAGCCAGGTCGTGGCGCTCCCGCCCCGCGTGGGGCAGGGAAGCCGCCCGAGAGGTGGCAGGCCCGAGGGGGGCTGCTCGGCCAGGTGACGGGACTCAGGGCTGCGCGTGGCTCACCTGACCCACGCGCCCGGCACCGCCACCGCGGGCACCTCAGGAGGGAGGACAGGATGGCTCGTCAGCCTGGCCAGCTAGGAGCGCCACCGGAGGGGGCGGTGGGGGTCCGAGCGCACTCGGGGGGCAGGGGCGCCTGCGCACACTGGTGGTCCCGGCCGGGGACAGAGGCCGCCCCGCCCACTCGCGTCTCGGGCTGTGGAAGCGAAGGTGCCAGGCGAGCGCGTGCGCGGGGGGGGGGGGGGCGAAGGGGAGAGGCGATGCCGAGGGCCTCCGGTGGGCCAGCCAGGCCAAAAGGCTCGGACGGGCCGAGGTGGCAGGGCGAGGCCGGGGCCGCCCGTCGGGGCGTGGCAGGTGGCCTTGTGTGCACCCCTCCATCTTGGCGGCGGGGCCCGCGACAAGCTAGCCAGCTCTGGCCTGGCGTGCTGGCGTGGGCTAAAAGGGGGTGGTGCGGGTGCACTGGGGGCGAGACGGTGGGTGGCTCGGCTCGGCTCGGCCGGCCGGGAGGGGAGGCCCCGGAGGGCCAGAGGAAGAAGAAAGGCTTCCCTGACCGGGAATCGAACCCGGGCCGCGGCGGTGAGAGCGCCGAATCCTAACCACTAGACCACCAGGGAGCGACAGGCTGCGCGCCTGGCCTGCACCCCCTGGACCCAGCGCCTCCATTCCACCCACGCGGCTCCGCTTGGGCCCCGAGGCCCCTGCCTCTGCACGTCCAGCCGCCCGCGGGCCCCACGCAGTCCACCCGGCCCGCTGGCAGCACCCGCAAAACGCTGCGCGCCGGCCGCCCTCGCACCCGCACGCCGCCTCGGGCCACGTGCCCAGCGCCCAGCGCCCAGCGGGCCGGCACGCCGTCCCCCACTGCCAGCGCCCGGCGGGCCTGGCCAGGAGGGCCCCGGAGCGGCGCAAAAGGTCGGGCGGCTGCGTTGGCCGGGAATCGAACCCGGGTCAACTGCTTGGAAGGCAGCTATGCTCACCACTATACCACCAACGCTGCACGGCCCGGGCCGGCCCGACGCGGCCGGCCCAGGGTGCGCTCCGCGCCTTCTCGCCTTGGCGCTCTCTTGCCGCCGCCGCCGCCGCGCCTCCGCCGCCCGGCGCAGCCCTGCCCCGACGTCCCGCCCGGCCGCAGCTCTGCCCGGCCACCAGGGGCTGCGGCCACCACGGGCTGCGGCCGCCCGGCGCCCCCAGCCTCGCCCCTCCGACTCAGCTGCACCGGCCGGTCGCCGGGCACGCCCGCCCGCCCGCCCACCTGCCCGCCCCGCGCCCCGCGCCCCGCGCCCACCGCCGCCCGCCTCTGGAGGGCGCTCTGGCCGCCTGGCCGCTTCTCGGGCCCTCGGAGGCCGGCTGGGGAGCCCCGCCACGTCCCCGGCCCGGCGTCTTCCGCGTCCTCCGCGGCCCGCAGCTAGCGGCCCAGCCCGGCCCCGCGCGGGAAGGAGCAGAGGGGGCGGGCGCCAGGCCACACCACCTCCCGCATCCAGACGGGACCGGACCCATCTGCCTCCCACCCGAGCGACACCCACGGCGGGCTGCGCGGCTGGGCGGCTGGGCGGCACGTCGCCGAGGAGCTCGCTGTGGCTGCCGCGGGGACCACACGAGGCCCCGGCTGCGCGGTGGCGACCCAGCGTCCGGCCTCGAGCCACGCAAAGGGCTGGGGCCGGTGGACGGTGGGCAGGCCGGGCACGCGCCGCCGGACGGCCGAGAAGAAGCGCCCCTGCCCCTCGGGAGCAAGAGGTGGCACCCAGAGCTGCGCAGGCCACCAAAAAGGGCGTCTTGCCTCCCCGTCGGGGAATCGAACCCCGGTCTCCCGCGTGACAGGCGGGGATACTCACCACTATACTAACGAGGACGGCGGCGGCCGGCCACCCGGGCGCCCGACCCCTCTCCGGCTGCCTCCCCACGCCTGCCCCTGCCTGCCCTCGACGCCCTGCCCTGCACGGGCGCCCGACACGGGCCACGCCCCACCCGACCCCAGCCCCGCTTCGGCCCCCTCTCCCGCACGGCAGCCCCCGGCCCCGACTCCGAGTCCGCCCGGACCCGGGGCCCACACACGGACCCGGACGGCGCTCAGTACTCCCAACGAGCGCTGCCTCTCTCTCGTCTGCCAGGCGGGCATCGCGCCGGGAGAAAAGGCCCCAGACGGCAAGCGGGACTGCGAGGGCGAGGGCGAGGGCGAGGGCGAGGAAGGCGGGGTGGGGAGCAGGGCAAGGGGCGCCGACGCTGCACGGGGCCTGCAGGGAGCTGGGGTGGGGGTGCGACTGCGACGGGAGCCGCGGGCGGCGGCGGCGGCGGCGGCGGCGGCGGCGGCGGCGAAGCGGCTGGCCGTGCTCCTCCGGGGCCGCCGCGCGTGTCTCGCCCCTTGCGCACCCACACAGCCGCCAGCCGGGCGCCATGACGGCCAAGGACACCAGCGTTAGCGCCGCGTCCCAGCCAGGCCAGCGGCGACGCGCTCACACCCGCCGTCAGGATGGCCGAGCGGTCTAAGGCGCTGCGTTCAGGTCGCAGTCTCCCCTGGAGGCGTGGGTTCGAATCCCACTCCTGACACGCCCACCTTTTGGCCCGCCCCACACAGCAGCCACGCCACCCGGGCCTGGACCACACCCTCTCGCGGCCGCGGCCCGCCTCGCACCCGAGCACACGCTGCCCGGGACCGAGCTCCAGCCCCTCCACCCTCGCCGCCTCGGGCTCTGAGCGCGCGCGCGCGCGCGCGCTCGCACACACACACACACGCACGCACTCCCCGGCGACTCCAGCGCCTTTCCCACACCCGCAGGCTTCGCTGACTTCGCACCTGCTGCTTTCTGGAGGCTCTTTGGTCCTCCTTCTCGTCTATTCCCGCCCCTGCCCTCCTCACCCCGGCACTCGCGAACCAGCCCAGGCTGCAAAGCTCCCCGCGCTTCCCGCTCCCACATGTGGCCGCTGGACAGCGCCTGGCTCTTCCAGCCAGCCGTCCGCTTCCGCCGCCCCCGGGAACACGCACCCACCCCACCGGCACCCCGTGCTTTTCCCCCGGCCCTAGTCCATTCTCTCCACACCCTCCCGAGGCGGCCCACACGATTCTCCACCTGGGGGCCTTCCCCTGGCCACACCTACCTGCCTGCCTGTCTGCCTCCCGGGAGCCATACAGCCCAGCCGTCTGCTGGCCAGCCGGCGGCGCGGACCCCTCCCTTCTGTGGGCCTGGCTCACGAGTCCAAGCCGGGAAGGTGGCTGCAGGGAGCAGTGAGCGGAAGCCCTAGACCCCCCCGGGCCATCCAGCCGGGCGCCACGGCGCATCTCCTGGCTCGGGGAGGCCGCCGGCCGGCCACTCCGCCCCAGCGTTCCTCCCGGATCCAAGACCGCCCTCCTGCCTCCCAACCTGTCAAGGCACCCAGCCGGACCCCTAGGGAGAGGCGCCGGCCAGCGCGCTCAGGCCTTTGCTCTCTTGGCCCGAGACGCACTCAGAGGCGCAGGCGGCGCTACCTGGCCTCTAACTCCGTCCGACAGACGCCGGCGCGAGCGCAAACACACACACACACACACACACACACACACACACACACACACACAAAGACACACAGCCCACCCATCCCCGCCCCCGGCCCCACGGCTCCACACACGAGAGGTCCGTTCCCCACCCCGTCTGCCGGGACACACACTGCACGCGCGAGAAAACCATCCGCCAAAGGGACTTTGGCTCGGGGCTGGGAGCAGCTGAAGGCAAGGTCCCTCGCCTGCCTGCACCTGCCACAGATGGCTCCGGCTGTTTGGGGTTCGGGCGCTGGCCGGGCTGGGTCCGGCTCCTGGCTGCCTCTGGGGACACGGGCAGGCTGTGGCGGCGGCCCTGGACCAGGGACAAAGCACAGGATGAGCCCAGTCCGCCTCCGTGCCTTCCTCTGCCCGGACGTCCGCGCCGCGCCGCGCCGCGCCCCGCCCCGCCCCGCCCCAGGGGCTGGCTCTCCGCGTGCCTGGAGCCTGTCTTGCAGACTGCCCGCCTCCTGCTCCCACGGAGAAGACGCTCACGCTCACGCTCACGCTCACGCTCACGCTCACGCTCACTCCTGGCGGGGACCGGCAACGGAGGCGGCCGGCGCCGCTGGGGAAGCCCTCTGTGGACCACGTCCGTGGGCGCATGGGTGGTTCAGTGGTAGAATTCTCGCCTGCCACGCGGGAGGCCCGGGTTCGATTCCCGGCCCATGCAACGCGCCATCCCCTTTTGGCCCCGCAGCGCCAACTGCGCGCTACGCTTCCTCTCTCCCACCTTCAGAGCACCTGGCCAAAGCCACGTCTGCTCCTCTCTGGGGGCCCGCCCACGCCCCATCACGTCCCCGCCCCTGCCCCTGCCGCACATTCCCTTCCTCCTCCCTGGCTCGCTCGCCCTGGGGACAAAACTCCGCCCGCCCGGGAGCCAAGGGCCCATCCGCGCCCGCCCGGACACCTGCCTTGCCCTTCTTTTCTTTAACGACGCTCGCCTCGCTCCAGTCTCCCGATTCACTGCAAGGAACGCATCCACGCACCAACTCGCGCTGCCACCCACACGCTCCTCCCCTTCCCTGGGCACCACCTCGCGCCCCCGCCCCTCCCACCAGCCCCTCCCACCCCGACACAGACACACACACACACACACACACACACGCGCGCGCGCGCGCGCGCTCTGGCTCACTCTACCCACACTCCAGAAATCCTCCCCTTTTGCACAACCGGCGGAAACCAAGCTGCCGCGCCGGGAGGGTCGCTCACAGACTCCAGGTGGCACCGGCACCCGCACCCGCAAGACCCCAGCGTGCCTAACGTCATGGTCGCGCAGGCCCTTGATTCTCTGCGTCCCGCTTCGCCGCCGCGCTATCGTGCCAACGCGGCTTCCTCTTCCACCGCGAGAGCCACCCACGGCACCAAAGTCCACCACCGTCCTCCATCCCTCTCCCACCCCGACCTCCACCTCTCCTCCCCTCCACACACACCCACACGCACACACACACGCAAAAGCGAGGACTCCGAGGAAACTTCCCGTGGGCACGGGAAGCACCCGGAGACCCACGGCCGCCCGCGGCTCCTCCGCACCGCTGCAGGGGGCTTGTCCGGTTGAAGCGAGTGTGTCCCAGCAGGTGTGCGCGGCGCACCGGCTGACCGCTCGGCCTCGAGAGGGGACACCTCTGATCACAGAGCAAATCCCCGGCGGACAGGGGTGCCCAAGTTGGGGCGGGAAGGAGACTGAGGTGTGCGATGGACCTTGGGAGGCATCCACAGAAGAGGACGGATACAGACAGGGGTGGACAGAGGGACGGACGGCGCCTATCTTGGCGAGGCACGGGGCGAGGCGGGATGGGAAACTGTGAAACGTGCAACTGTGAAAAGTGTGCGTGAGTGGGGGGGGGGTGGGTGGTGGAGGACGCCGCTCATCGGGGGTGCGGGCTGGGGCGCGGAGGTGGCGAAAGGGACCACTGGGTAACACGCTGGCCCCTTTGCCAAAGGATGGAAGGGACCGACGTGTCCTGCAATTGGAATGACAAGTTGGCGACAAGTGCGCCCAGTCCCCCGGGGTGCCTCGACCGCCACCCACCTGCCTGGCTGCTGGGTTGTCTTCCCCCGTGGCTCCCACGGCACCTCCCCGCTGTCTCACCTCCAGTGCCCCGGGGAGTCCGGGCCGTGCCCGGATGCCTCTTCCCTCCTCCACCTCCCGGGCACGGCGGTCGGACTCTGTGCTCGCATCGGCGCCCAAGACCGGCGTGCCCCTGGGGTCCGCTGTCCGTCGCCGGGGAGAGACGCAGCCAGCCAGGTCGTGGCGCTCCCGCCCCGCGTGGGGCAGGGAAGCCGCCCGAGAGGTGGCAGGCCCGAGGGGGGCTGCTCGGCCAGGTGACGGGACTCAGGGCTGCGCGTGGCTCACCTGACCCACGCGCCCGGCACCGCCACCGCGGGCACCTCAGGAGGGAGGACAGGATGGCTCGTCAGCCTGGCCAGCTAGGAGCGCCACCGGAGGGGGCGGTGGGGGTCCGAGCGCACTCGGGGGGCAGGGGCGCCTGCGCACACTGGTGGTCCCGGCCGGGGACAGAGGCCGCCCCGCCCACTCGCGTCTCGGGCTGTGGAAGCGAAGGTGCCAGGCGAGCGCGTGCGCGGGGGGGGGGGGGGGGGCGAAGGGGAGAGGCGATGCCGAGGGCCTCCGGTGGGCCAGCCAGGCCAAAAGGCTCGGACGGGCCGAGGTGGCAGGGCGAGGCCGGGGCCGCCCGTCGGGGCGTGGCAGGTGGCCTTGTGTGCACCCCTCCATCTTGGCGGCGGGGCCCGCGACAAGCTAGCCAGCTCTGGCCTGGCGTGCTGGCGTGGGCTAAAAGGGGGTGGTGCGGGTGCACTGGGGGCGAGACGGTGGGTGGCTCGGCTCGGCTCGGCCGGCCGGGAGGGGAGGCCCCGGAGGGCCAGAGGAAGAAGAAAGGCTTCCCTGACCGGGAATCGAACCCGGGCCGCGGCGGTGAGAGCGCCGAATCCTAACCACTAGACCACCAGGGAGCGACAGGCTGCGCGCCTGGCCTGCACCCCCTGGACCCAGCGCCTCCATTCCACCCACGCGGCTCCGCTTGGGCCCCGAGGCCCCTGCCTCTGCACGTCCAGCCGCCCGCGGGCCCCACGCAGTCCACCCGGCCCGCTGGCAGCACCCGCAAAACGCTGCGCGCCGGCCGCCCTCGCACCCGCACGCCGCCTCGGGCCACGTGCCCAGCGCCCAGCGCCCAGCGGGCCGGCACGCCGTCCCCCACTGCCAGCGCCCGGCGGGCCTGGCCAGGAGGGCCCCGGAGCGGCGCAAAAGGTCGGGCGGCTGCGTTGGCCGGGAATCGAACCCGGGTCAACTGCTTGGAAGGCAGCTATGCTCACCACTATACCACCAACGCTGCACGGCCCGGGCCGGCCCGACGCGGCCGGCCCAGGGTGCGCTCCGCGCCTTCTCGCCTTGGCGCTCTCTTGCCGCCGCCGCCGCCGCGCCTCCGCCGCCCGGCGCAGCCCTGCCCCGACGTCCCGCCCGGCCGCAGCTCTGCCCGGCCACCAGGGGCTGCGGCCACCACGGGCTGCGGCCGCCCGGCGCCCCAGCCTCGCCCCTCCGACTCAGCTGCACCGGCCGGTCGCCGGGCACGCCCGCCCGCCCGCCCACCTGCCCGCCCCGCGCCCCGCGCCCCGCGCCCACCGCCGCCCGCCTCTGGAGGGCGCTCTGGCCGCCTGGCCGCTCTCGGGCCCTCGGAGGCCGGCTGGGGAGCCCCGCCACGTCCCCGGCCCGGCGTCTTCCGCGTCCTCCGCGGCCCGCAGCTAGCGGCCCAGCCCGGCCCCGCGCGGGAAGGAGCAGAGGGGGCGGGCGCCAGGCCACACCACCTCCCGCATCCAGACGGGACCGGACCCATCTGCCTCCCACCCGAGCGACACCCACGGCGGCTGCGCGGCTGGGCGGCTGGGCGGCACGTCGCCGAGGAGCTCGCTGTGGCTGCCGCGGGGACCACACGAGGCCCCGGCTGCGCGGTGGCGACCCAGCGTCCGGCCTCGAGCCACGCAAAGGGCTGGGGCCGGTGGACGGTGGGCAGGCCGGGCACGCGCCGCCGGACGGCCGAGAAGAAGCGCCCCTGCCCCTCGGGAGCAAGAGGTGGCACCCAGAGCTGCGCAGGCCACCAAAAAGGGCGTCTTGCCTCCCCGTCGGGGAATCGAACCCCGGTCTCCCGCGTGACAGGCGGGGATACTCACCACTATACTAACGAGGACGGCGGCGGCCGGCCACCCGGGCGCCCGACCCCTCTCCGGCTGCCTCCCCACGCCTGCCCCTGCCTGCCCTCGACGCCCTGCCCTGCACGGGCGCCCGACACGGGCCACGCCCCACCCGACCCCAGCCCCGCTTCGGCCCCCTCTCCCGCACGGCAGCCCCCGGCCCCGACTCCGAGTCCGCCCGGACCCGGGGCCCACACACGGACCCGGACGGCGCTCAGTACTCCCAACGAGCGCTGCCTCTCTCTCGTCTGCCAGGCGGGCATCGCGCCGGGAGAAAAGGCCCCAGACGGCAAGCGGGACTGCGAGGGCGAGGGCGAGGGCGAGGGCGAGGAAGGCGGGGTGGGGAGCAGGGCAAGGGGCGCCGACGCTGCACGGGGCCTGCAGGGAGCTGGGGGTGGGGGTGCGACTGCGACGGGAGCCGCGCTGGCGGCGGCGGCGGCGGCGGCGGCGGCGGCGGCGGCGGCGAAGCGGCTGGCCGTGCTCCTCCGGGGCCGCCGCGCGTGTCTCGCCCCTTGCGCACCCACACAGCCGCCAGCCGGGCGCCATGACGGCCAAGGACACCAGCGTTAGCGCCGCGTCCCAGCCAGGCCAGCGGCGACGCGCTCACACCCGCCGTCAGGATGGCCGAGCGGTCTAAGGCGCTGCGTTCAGGTCGCAGTCTCCCCTGGAGGCGTGGGTTCGAATCCCACTCCTGACACGCCCACCTTTTGGCCCGCCCCACACAGCAGCCACGCCACCCGGGCCTGGACCACACCCTCTCGCGGCCGCGGCCCGCCTCGCACCCGAGCACACGCTGCCCGGGACCGAGCTCCAGCCCCTCCACCCTCGCCGCCTCGGGCTCTGAGCGCGCGCGCGCGCGCGCGCTCGCACACACACACACACGCACGCACTCCCCGGCGACTCCAGCGCCTTTCCCACACCCGCAGGCTTCGCTGACTTCGCACCTGCTGCTTTCTGGAGGCTCTTTGGTCCTCCTTCTCGTCTATTCCCGCCCCTGCCCTCCTCACCCCGGCACTCGCGAACCAGCCCAGGCTGCAAAGCTCCCCGCGCTTCCCGCTCCCACATGTGGCCGCTGGACAGCGCCTGGCTCTTCCAGCCAGCCGTCCGCTTCCGCCGCCCCCGGGAACACGCACCCACCCCACCGGCACCCCGTGCTTTTCCCCCGGCCCTAGTCCATTCTCTCCACACCCTCCCGAGGCGGCCCACACGATTCTCCACCTGGGGGCCTTCCCCTGGCCACACCTACCTGCCTGCCTGTCTGCCTCCCGGGAGCCATACAGCCCAGCCGTCTGCTGGCCAGCCGGCGGCGCGGACCCCTCCCTTCTGTGGGCCTGGCTCACGAGTCCAAGCCGGGAAGGTGGCTGCAGGGAGCAGTGAGCGGAAGCCCTAGACCCCCCCGGGCCATCCAGCCGGGCGCCACGGCGCATCTCCTGGCTCGGGGAGGCCGCCGGCCGGCCACTCCGCCCCAGCGTTCCTCCCGGATCCAAGACCGCCCTCCTGCCTCCCAACCTGTCAAGGCACCCAGCCGGACCCCTAGGGAGAGGCGCCGGCCAGCGCGCTCAGGCCTTTGCTCTCTTGGCCCGAGACGCACTCAGAGGCGCAGGCGGCGCTACCTGGCCTCTAACTCCGTCCGACAGACGCCGGCGCGAGCGCAACACACACACACACACACACACACACACACACACACACACACACACAAAGACACACAGCCCACCCATCCCCGCCCCCGGCCCCACGGCTCCACACACGAGAGGTCCGTTCCCCACCCCGTCTGCCGGGACACACACTGCACGCGCGAGAAAACCATCCGCCAAAGGGACTTTGGCTCGGGGCTGGGAGCAGCTGAAGGCAAGGTCCCTCGCCTGCCTGCACCTGCCACAGATGGCTCCGGCTGTTTGGGGTTCGGGCGCTGGCCGGGCTGGGTCCGGCTCCTGGCTGCCTCTGGGGACACGGGCAGGCTGTGGCGGCGGCCCTGGACCAGGGACAAAGCACAGGATGAGCCCAGTCCGCCTCCGTGCCTTCCTCTGCCCGGACGTCCGCGCCGCGCCGCGCCGCGCCCCGCCCCGCCCCGCCCCAGGGGCTGGCTCTCCGCGTGCCTGGAGCCTGTCTTGCAGACTGCCCGCCTCCTGCTCCCACGGAGAAGACGCTCACGCTCACGCTCACGCTCACGCTCACGCTCACGCTCACTCCTGGCGGGGACCGGCAACGGAGGCGGCCGGCGCCGCTGGGGAAGCCCTCTGTGGACCACGTCCGTGGGCGCATGGGTGGTTCAGTGGTAGAATTCTCGCCTGCCACGCGGGAGGCCCGGGTTCGATTCCCGGCCCATGCAACGCGCCATCCCCTTTTGGCCCCGCAGCGCCAACTGCGCGCTACGCTTCCTCTCTCCCACCTTCAGAGCACCTGGCCAAAGCCACGTCTGCTCCTCTCTGGGGGCCCGCCCACGCCCCATCACGTCCCCGCCCCTGCCCCTGCCGCACATTCCCTTCCTCCTCCCTGGCTCGCTCGCCCTGGGGACAAAACTCCGCCCGCCCGGGAGCCAAGGGCCCATCCGCGCCCGCCCGGACACCTGCCTTGCCCTTCTTTTCTTTAACGACGCTCGCCTCGCTCCAGTCTCCCGATTCACTGCAAGGAACGCATCCACGCACCAACTCGCGCTGCCACCCACACGCTCCTCCCCTTCCCTGGGCACCACCTCGCGCCCCCGCCCCTCCCACCAGCCCCTCCCACCCCGACACAGACACACACACACACACACACACACGCGCGCGCGCGCCGCGCGCTCTGGCTCACTCTACCCACACTCCAGAAATCCTCCCCTTTTGCACAACCGGCGGAAACCAAGCTGCCGCGCCGGGAGGGTCGCTCACAGACTCCAGGTGGCACCGGCACCCGCACCCGCAAGACCCCAGCGTGCCTAACGTCATGGTCGCGCAGGCCCTTGATTCTCTGCGTCCCGCTTCGCCGCCGCGCTATCGTGCCAACGCGGCTTCCTCTTCCACCGCGAGAGCCACCCACGGCACCAAAGTCCACCACCGTCCTCCATCCCTCTCCCACCCCGACCTCCACCTCTCCTCCCCTCCACACACACCCACACGCACACACACACGCAAAAGCGAGGACTCCGAGGAAACTTCCCGTGGGCACGGGAAGCACCCGGAGACCCACGGCCGCCCGCGGCTCCTCCGCACCGCTGCAGGGGGCTTGTCCGGTTGAAGCGAGTGTGTCCCAGCAGGTGTGCGCGGCGCACCGGCTGACCGCTCGGCCTCGAGAGGGGACACCTCTGATCACAGAGCAAATCCCCGGCGGACAGGGGTGCCCAAGTTGGGGCGGGAAGGAGACTGAGGTGTGCGATGGACCTTGGGAGGCATCCACAGAAGAGGACGGATACAGACAGGGGTGGACAGAGGGACGGACGGCGCCTATCTTGGCGAGGCACGGGGCGAGGCGGGATGGGAAACTGTGAAACGTGCAACTGTGAAAAGTGTGCGTGAGTGGGGGGGGGGTGGGTGGTGGAGGACGCCGCTCATCGGGGGTGCGGGCTGGGGCGCGGAGGTGGCGAAAGGGACCACTGGGTAACACGCTGGCCCCTTTGCCAAAGGATGGAAGGGACCGACGTGTCCTGCAATTGGAATGACAAGTTGGCGACAAGTGCGCCCAGTCCCCCGGGGTGCCTCGACCGCCACCCACCTGCCTGGCTGCTGGGTTGTCTTCCCCCGTGGCTCCCACGGCACCTCCCCGCTGTCTCACCTCCAGTGCCCCGGGGAGTCCGGGCCGTGCCCGGATGCCTCTTCCCTCCTCCACCTCCCGGGCACGGCGGTCGGACTCTGTGCTCGCATCGGCGCCCAAGACCGGCGTGCCCCTGGGGTCCGCTGTCCGTCGCCGGGGAGAGACGCAGCCAGCCAGGTCGTGGCGCTCCCGCCCCGCGTGGGGCAGGGAAGCCGCCCGAGAGGTGGCAGGCCCGAGGGGGGCTGCTCGGCCAGGTGACGGGACTCAGGGCTGCGCGGGGCTCACCTGACCCACGCGCCCGGCACCGCCACCGCGGGCACCTCAGGAGGGAGGACAGGATGGCTCGTCAGCCTGGCCAGCTAGGAGCGCCACCGGAGGGGGCGGTGGGGGTCCGAGCGCACTCGGGGGGCAGGGGCGCCTGCGCACACTGGTGGTCCCGGCCGGGGACAGAGGCCGCCCCGCCCACTCGCGTCTCGGGCTGTGGAAGCGAAGGTGCCAGGCGAGCGCGTGCGCGGGGGGGGGGGGGGGGGGGGCGAAGGGGAGAGGCGATGCCGAGGGCCTCCGGTGGGCCAGCCAGGCCAAAAGGCTCGGACGGGCCGAGGTGGCAGGGCGAGGCCGGGGCCGCCCGTCGGGGCGTGGCAGGTGGCCTTGTGTGCACCCCTCCATCTTGGCGGCGGGGCCCGCGACAAGCTAGCCAGCTCTGGCCTGGCGTGCTGGCGTGGGCTAAAAGGGGGTGGTGCGGGTGCACTGGGGGCGAGACGGTGGGTGGCTCGGCTCGGCTCGGCCGGCCGGGAGGGGAGGCCCCGGAGGGCCAGAGGAAGAAGAAAGGCTTCCCTGACCGGGAATCGAACCCGGGCCGCGGCGGTGAGAGCGCCGAATCCTAACCACTAGACCACCAGGGAGCGACAGGCTGCGCGCCTGGCCTGCACCCCCTGGACCCAGCGCCTCCATTCCACCCACGCGGCTCCGCTTGGGCCCCGAGGCCCCTGCCTCTGCACGTCCAGCCGCCCGCGGGCCCCACGCAGTCCACCCGGCCCGCTGGCAGCACCCGCAAAACGCTGCGCGCCGGCCGCCCTCGCACCCGCACGCCGCCTCGGGCCACGTGCCCAGCGCCCAGCGCCCAGCGGGCCGGCACGCCGTCCCCCACTGCCAGCGCCCGGCGGGCCTGGCCAGGAGGGCCCCGGAGCGGCGCAAAAGGTCGGGCGGCTGCGTTGGCCGGGAATCGAACCCGGGTCAACTGCTTGGAAGGCAGCTATGCTCACCACTATACCACCAACGCTGCACGGCCCGGGCCGGCCCGACGCGGCCGGCCCAGGGTGCGCTCCGCGCCTTCTCGCCTTGGCGCTCTCTTGCCGCCGCCGCCGCCGCGCCTCCGCCGCCCGGCGCAGCCCTGCCCCGACGTCCCGCCCGGCCGCAGCTCTGCCCGGCCACCAGGGGCTGCGGCCACCACGGGCTGCGGCCCGCCCGGCGCCCCAGCCTCGCCCCTCCGACTCAGCTGCACCGGCCGGTCGCCGGGCACGCCCGCCCGCCCGCCCACCTGCCCGCCCCGCGCCCCGCGCCCCGCGCCCACCGCCGCCCGCCTCTGGAGGGCGCTCTGGCCGCCTGGCCGCTCTCGGGCCCTCGGAGGCCGGCTGGGGAGCCCCGCCACGTCCCCGGCCCGGCGTCTTCCGCGTCCTCCGCGGCCCGCAGCTAGCGGCCCAGCCCGGCCCCCGCGCGGGAAGGAGCAGAGGGGGCGGGCGCCAGGCCACACCACCTCCCGCATCCAGACGGGACCGGACCCATCTGCCTCCCACCCGAGCGACACCCACGGCGGCTGCGCGGCTGGGCGGCTGGGCGGCACGTCGCCGAGGAGCTCGCTGTGGCTGCCGCGGGGACCACACGAGGCCCCGGCTGCGCGGTGGCGACCCAGCGTCCGGCCTCGAGCCACGCAAAGGGCTGGGGCCGGTGGACGGTGGGCAGGCCGGGCACGCGCCGCCGGACGGCCGAGAAGAAGCGCCCCTGCCCCTCGGGAGCAAGAGGTGGCACCCAGAGCTGCGCAGGCCACCAAAAAGGGCGTCTTGCCTCCCCGTCGGGGAATCGAACCCCGGTCTCCCCGCGTGACAGGCGGGGATACTCACCACTATACTAACGAGGACGGCGGCGGCCGGCCACCCGGGCGCCCGACCCCTCTCCGGCTGCCTCCCCACGCCTGCCCCTGCCTGCCCTCGACGCCCTGCCCTGCACGGGCGCCCGACACGGGCCACGCCCCACCCGACCCCAGCCCCGCTTCGGCCCCCTCTCCCGCACGGCAGCCCCCGGCCCCGACTCCGAGTCCGCCCGGACCCGGGGCCCACACACGGACCCGGACGGCGCTCAGTACTCCCAACGAGCGCTGCCTCTCTCTCGTCTGCCAGGCGGGCATCGCGCCGGGAGAAAAGGCCCCAGACGGCAAGCGGGACTGCGAGGGCGAGGGCGAGGGCGAGGGCGAGGAAGGCGGGGTGGGGAGCAGGGCAAGGGGCGCCGACGCTGCACGGGGCCTGCAGGGAGCTGGGGGTGGGGGTGCGACTGCGACGGGAGCCGCGCTGGCGGCGGCGGCGGCGGCGGCGGCGGCGGCGGCGGCGAAGCGGCTGGCCGTGCTCCTCCGGGGCCGCCGCGCGTGTCTCGCCCCTTGCGCACCCACACAGCCGCCAGCCGGGCGCCATGACGGCCAAGGACACCAGCGTTAGCGCCGCGTCCCAGCCAGGCCAGCGGCGACGCGCTCACACCCGCCGTCAGGATGGCCGAGCGGTCTAAGGCGCTGCGTTCAGGTCGCAGTCTCCCCTGGAGGCGTGGGTTCGAATCCCACTCCTGACACGCCCACCTTTTGGCCCGCCCCACACAGCAGCCACGCCACCCGGGCCTGGACCACACCCTCTCGCGGCCGCGGCCCGCCTCGCACCCGAGCACACGCTGCCCGGGACCGAGCTCCAGCCCCTCCACCCTCGCCGCCTCGGGCTCTGAGCGCGCGCGCGCGCGCGCTGCGCTCGCACACACACACACACGCACGCACTCCCCGGCGACTCCAGCGCCTTTCCCACACCCGCAGGCTTCGCTGACTTCGCACCTGCTGCTTTCTGGAGGCTCTTTGGTCCTCCTTCTCGTCTATTCCCGCCCCTGCCCTCCTCACCCCGGCACTCGCGAACCAGCCCAGGCTGCAAAGCTCCCCGCGCTTCCCGCTCCCACATGTGGCCGCTGGACAGCGCCTGGCTCTTCCAGCCAGCCGTCCGCTTCCGCCGCCCCCGGGAACACGCACCCACCCCACCGGCACCCCCGTGCTTTTCCCCCGGCCCTAGTCCATTCTCTCCACACCCTCCCGAGGCGGCCCACACGATTCTCCACCTGGGGGCCTTCCCCTGGCCACACCTACCTGCCTGCCTGTCTGCCTCCCGGGAGCCATACAGCCCAGCCGTCTGCTGGCCAGCCGGCGGCGCGGACCCCTCCCTTCTGTGGGCCTGGCTCACGAGTCCAAGCCGGGAAGGTGGCTGCAGGGAGCAGTGAGCGGAAGCCCTAGACCCCCCCGGGCCATCCAGCCGGGCGCCACGGCGCATCTCCTGGCTCGGGGAGGCCGCCGGCCGGCCACTCCGCCCCAGCGTTCCTCCCGGATCCAAGACCGCCCTCCTGCCTCCCAACCTGTCAAGGCACCCAGCCGGACCCCTAGGGAGAGGCGCCGGCCAGCGCGCTCAGGCCTTTGCTCTCTTGGCCCGAGACGCACTCAGAGGCGCAGGCGGCGCTACCTGGCCTCTAACTCCGTCCGACAGACGCCGGCGCGAGCGCAAACACACACACACACACACACACACACACACACACACACACACACACAAAGACACACAGCCCACCCATCCCCGCCCCCGGCCCCACGGCTCCACACACGAGAGGTCCGTTCCCCACCCCGTCTGCCGGGACACACACTGCACGCGCGAGAAAACCATCCGCCAAAGGGACTTTGGCTCGGGGCTGGGAGCAGCTGAAGGCAAGGTCCCTCGCCTGCCTGCACCTGCCACAGATGGCTCCGGCTGTTTGGGGTTCGGGCGCTGGCCGGGCTGGGTCCGGCTCCTGGCTGCCTCTGGGGACACGGGCAGGCTGTGGCGGCGGCCCTGGACCAGGGACAAAGCACAGGATGAGCCCAGTCCGCCTCCGTGCCTTCCTCTGCCCGGACGTCCGCGCCGCGCCGCGCCGCGCCCCGCCCCGCCCCGCCCCAGGGGCTGGCTCTCCGCGTGCCTGGAGCCTGTCTTGCAGACTGCCCGCCTCCTGCTCCCACGGAGAAGACGCTCACGCTCACGCTCACGCTCACGCTCACGCTCACTCCTGGCGGGGACCGGCAACGGAGGCGGCCGGCGCCGCTGGGGAAGCCCTCTGTGGACCACGTCCGTGGGCGCATGGGTGGTTCAGTGGTAGAATTCTCGCCTGCCACGCGGGAGGCCCGGGTTCGATTCCCGGCCCATGCAACGCGCCATCCCCTTTTGGCCCCGCAGCGCCAACTGCGCGCTACGCTTCCTCTCTCCCACCTTCAGAGCACCTGGCCAAAGCCACGTCTGCTCCTCTCTGGGGGCCCGCCCACGCCCCATCCCGTCCCCGCCCCTGCCCCTGCCGCACATTCCCTTCCTCCTCCCTGGCTCGCTCGCCCTGGGGACAAAACTCCGCCCGCCCGGGAGCCAAGGGCCCATCCGCGCCCGCCCGGACACCTGCCTTGCCCTTCTTTTCTTTAACGACGCTCGCCTCGCTCCAGTCTCCCGATTCACTGCAAGGAACGCATCCACGCACCAACTCGCGCTGCCACCCACACGCTCCTCCCCTTCCCTGGGCACCACCTCGCGCCCCCGCCCCTCCCACCAGCCCCTCCCACCCCGACACAGACACACACACACACACACACACACACCGCGCGCGCGCGCGCGCGCTCTGGCTCACTCTACCCACACTCCAGAAATCCTCCCCTTTTGCACAACCGGCGGAAACCAAGCTGCCGCGCCGGGAGGGTCGCTCACAGACTCCAGGTGGCACCGGCACCCGCACCCGCAAGACCCCAGCGTGCCTAACGTCATGGTCGCGCAGGCCCTTGATTCTCTGCGTCCCGCTTCGCCGCCGCGCTATCGTGCCAACGCGGCTTCCTCTTCCACCGCGAGAGCCACCCACGGCACCAAAGTCCACCACCGTCCTCCATCCCTCTCCCACCCCGACCTCCACCTCTCCTCCCCTCCACACACACCCACACGCACACACACACGCAAAAGCGAGGACTCCGAGGAAACTTCCCGTGGGCACGGGAAGCACCCGGAGACCCACGGCCGCCCGCGGCTCCTCCGCACCGCTGCAGGGGGCTTGTCCGGTTGAAGCGAGTGTGTCCCAGCAGGTGTGCGCGGCGCACCGGCTGACCGCTCGGCCTCGAGAGGGGACACCTCTGATCACAGAGCAAATCCCCGGCGGACAGGGGTGCCCAAGTTGGGGCGGGAAGGAGACTGAGGTGTGCGATGGACCTTGGGAGGCATCCACAGAAGAGGACGGATACAGACAGGGGTGGACAGAGGGACGGACGGCGCCTATCTTGGCGAGGCACGGGGCGAGGCGGGATGGGAAACTGTGAAACGTGCAACTGTGAAAAGTGTGCGTGAGTGGGGGGGGGGTGGGTGGTGGAGGACGCCGCTCATCGGGGGTGCGGGCTGGGGCGCGGAGGTGGCGAAAGGGACCACTGGGTAACACGCTGGCCCCTTTGCCAAAGGATGGAAGGGACCGACGTGTCCTGCAATTGGAATGACAAGTTGGCGACAAGTGCGCCCAGTCCCCCGGGGTGCCTCGACCGCCACCCACCTGCCTGGCTGCTGGGTTGTCTTCCCCCGTGGCTCCCACGGCACCTCCCCGCTGTCTCACCTCCAGTGCCCCGGGGAGTCCGGGCCGTGCCCGGATGCCTCTTCCCTCCTCCACCTCCCGGGCACGGCGGTCGGACTCTGTGCTCGCATCGGCGCCCAAGACCGGCGTGCCCCTGGGGTCCGCTGTCCGTCGCCGGGGAGAGACGCAGCCAGCCAGGTCGTGGCGCTCCCGCCCCGCGTGGGGCAGGGAAGCCGCCCGAGAGGTGGCAGGCCCGAGGGGGGCTGCTCGGCCAGGTGACGGGACTCAGGGCTGCGCGGGGCTCACCTGACCCACGCGCCCGGCACCGCCACCGCGGGCACCTCAGGAGGGAGGACAGGATGGCTCGTCAGCCTGGCCAGCTAGGAGCGCCACCGGAGGGGGCGGTGGGGGTCCGAGCGCACTCGGGGGGCAGGGGCGCCTGCGCACACTGGTGGTCCCGGCCGGGGACAGAGGCCGCCCCGCCCACTCGCGTCTCGGGCTGTGGAAGCGAAGGTGCCAGGCGAGCGCGTGCGCGGGGGGGGGGGGGGGGGGCGAAGGGGAGAGGCGATGCCGAGGGCCTCCGGTGGGCCAGCCAGGCCAAAAGGCTCGGACGGGCCGAGGTGGCAGGGCGAGGCCGGGGCCGCCCGTCGGGGCGTGGCAGGTGGCCTTGTGTGCACCCCTCCATCTTGGCGGCGGGGCCCGCGACAAGCTAGCCAGCTCTGGCCTGGCGTGCTGGCGTGGGCTAGGCTAAAAGGGGGTGGTGCGGGTGCACTGGGGGCGAGACGGTGGGTGGCTCGGCTCGGCTCGGCCGGCCGGGAGGGGAGGCCCCGGAGGGCCAGAGGAAGAAGAAAGGCTTCCCTGACCGGGAATCGAACCCGGGCCGCGGCGGTGAGAGCGCCGAATCCTAACCACTAGACCACCAGGGAGCGACAGGCTGCGCGCCTGGCCTGCACCCCCTGGACCCAGCGCCTCCATTCCACCCACGCGGCTCCGCTTGGGCCCCGAGGCCCCTGCCTCTGCACGTCCAGCCGCCCGCGGGCCCCACGCAGTCCACCCGGCCCGCTGGCAGCACCCGCAAAACGCTGCGCGCCGGCCGCCCTCGCACCCGCACGCCGCCTCGGGCCACGTGCCCAGCGCCCAGCGCCAGCGGGCCGGCACGCCGGTCCCCCACTGCCAGCGCCCGGCGGGCCTGGCCAGGAGGGCCCCGGAGCGGCGCAAAAGGTCGGGCGGCTGCGTTGGCCGGGAATCGAACCCGGGTCAACTGCTTGGAAGGCAGCTATGCTCACCACTATACCACCAACGCTGCACGGCCCGGGCCGGCCCGACGCGGCCGGCCCAGGGTGCGCTCCGCGCCTTCTCGCCTTGGCGCTCTCTTGCCGCCGCCGCCGCCGCGCCTCCGCCGCCCGGCGCAGCCCTGCCCCGACGTCCCGCCCGGCCGCAGCTCTGCCCGGCCACCACGGGCTGCGGCCACCACGGGCTGCGGCCGCCCGGCGCCCCAGCCTCGCCCCTCCGACTCAGCTGCACCGGCCGGTCGCCGGGCACGCCCGCCCGCCCCGCCCACCTGCCCGCCCCGCGCCCCGCGCCCCGCGCCCACCGCCGCCCGCCTCTGGAGGGCGCTCTGGCCGCCCTGGCCGCTCTCGGGCCCTCGGAGGCCGGCTGGGGAGCCCCGCCACGTCCCCGGCCCGGCGTCTTCCGCGTCCTCCGCGGCCCGCAGCTAGCGGCCCAGCCCGGCCCCGCGCGGGAAGGAGCAGAGGGGGCGGGCGCCAGGCCACACCACCTCCCGCATCCAGACGGGACCGGACCCATCTGCCTCCCACCCGAGCGACACCCACGGCGGCTGCGCGGCTGGGCGGCTGGGCGGCACGTCGCCGAGGAGCTCGCTGTGGCTGCCGCGGGGACCACACGAGGCCCCGGCTGCGCGGTGGCGACCCAGCGTCCGGCCTCGAGCCACGCAAAGGGCTGGGGCCGGTGGACGGTGGGCAGGCCGGGCACGCGCCGCCGGACGGCCGAGAAGAAGGA